>NC_088613.1:0-1250000 GCF_036013475.1 Columba livia
AGACGGCGCGCTCTGATTGGCTGCTTTCCACCCCGCCGCGCCGTCCTCCTATTGGATGCTCTTTCCCGCGCTCCGCGCCCAGGTGCCCGCCTCAGTGTCGGACCTGACTGAGGACTGCGCAATTTGGGCATGCGCAGTACACAGACCGCAACGCCCGCCCCTCCGGCAACCTCATTGGCTGCCTACGCACATCAATTGCCATTCTCCCCGCCTATCGGCGCTCCGCCCCTCCAGCCCTCCCGAGCGATCTGATTGGCCCGCTCTGCATCCTCACCCGCCTCGTCTGTCTTCTTTAAGCAAGTTCTGTTTCAAGCACAGCCTCTCCTTGGGGGAAAAAAAATGCCCGCTCCGAGCTCCCCAACACCAGGCAGCCGCGGGGAAACCACTGAAAGCCAAGACCCACGGCGGCAACGTCGAGTGCCATTTGGCTCCAATTCCGATCACGCGCCTAAAAGCCTCTCTCGGTCCTACCCACGACTGCTCCTTCTCTGGAAGGACAAGCTGAACGTCCTAAACCGAAGGAACGCAACTCCACTGGCAGCCAATTTGCCTCTTCTCCGGCTTCCCCGCGGAATATCTTGTAGCGCCCTCCAACTCGCAAACGTTCTTCCCCAGTCCACAGCCCCAGAGACGCGGCATCTCCCGAGCGGCGAGCGGAATCGACCGCGCGGGATTTTCTTCACGGCGCGGAGAAGGCCACGCTGGCTAAAAAGCAGGCCAGAGCACCTGAACCCGTCTGCCGCCCCCGGCCTGCGGCCCAGAGACCGGGAGCACCCTGCCCGAGGGGCCGCGCGCCCCGCGGCTCCGGCCGGCAGGTCTCTCTCCCCTCCGCCCCCCGGCACCGAGGAGGCGCTGCCGCCGCCTCGCCCGCGCCCCCCGGCAGCGGGGCCGCCCCGGGAGAGCCGGGGGACCCCGCCTCGCCGCCGCCCCCGGGAAGGGCGCGGACGGGCGCTCCCCGCGCTCACCTCCCCAGGGAAGGCGCGGCCAACGGCCGCTCCAGCTCCAAGCGGCTCCCGCTCGTTGCCGCCGCAGGTCACTTCGGCTCCGCCGGACGCGGCCCCCGGGCAGCGCGTGCGCCCCCTCCGTCTGCCGCAGCTCTGGCTCGTCAAGGCCCCCCAATTCCACAGCTCCCGCTCCCGACGAGCTCTGTGCAGCAGCCTGGGCTTCCCGCGAGGTCACAGACCCACCGCTGCCAAAAGAACGAGGACTGGGATTAACCCTTCTAAGGAGCCATCGAGGGAGGGATGTCGTTTTCACACAAATGGGGACCTGACCCCCGTCGGGGGGGGACGGACACCGGCACGCGCAGACCCGACCGCGAACCCCCGCGGCTCGATCGGCGTCTCTGCCCCGCCCCGTTGCCGTGCGCTGCAGTACCCGAGTTTCGCCACAGGGCGGCAGCACCGAGGCGCGCCGCGGCACCGCGTTGGGGCGGCCGGGTGCAGCACCGCGCTTTGCCCGCAGCCTTTCCTTCCTTGTCCCATTTATACAACGGCCTCTGCTCATCAGATTCCGCCAGGGCTGCTCTACTCGCATTCCCACCAGGTGGTTCCCCAATCCCTTTCCCGCGAGCTAAAATAGGATCGGCTGACAGGCGCAAGGCAGGCTTCCCGAACTACACCACAACGCAGACGCAGGCTGGAGCTGCCCTGCCCGGCACACGCTGGCATCGCACGGTAAAGGTCCCCGGGCCCTTGACCCGCGCCAAGGGCGCGGTTCCTGGACGGCCCTTGCCCTTAGCAGAGCTAAACCCCCCGGCCCTGCCATTCCCGGCCCCTTCCCAGCCCTCGCGCCTCCACTTAGCTTTCAGAGGGCCGAGGGACCGAACCCATCTTCGGCAGAGGAAAACGCCACGTGCGCCAACGGCCGTCTTCCCGCGTCGCCGGGTTCCTCTTCAGCGCCTGCAGGAGCACGAGAAAGCACGCGCTCGCTAAGCCACGCCGGCACACGGCGCCGCGGGGCAAACGCCGAGTCCGTCCGCGACACCCACCTCCTGCTGAGCTCCAGGGCGGTCCGGTCGGCGTGTCCTGCCGCTGGCGCGGTCACAAACCCTCAGCGCTGGTGACGCCTAAGATGGTGAGAAGCAAAAGAACTGTAGTGCTTGGGACAAACCAGGAAGTTGCCACTTTCCCCTTCATCACTGTCCTGGTTTTGCTAAAAAAAAAATTTCTCTTTTAGTGAATTTGCCTGTCAGCTAAAGCTTCATATTAACTGCATTTTCCTGGAGAACCAGACACATGTTTTGGTAAACCTAGCAATGGAATGCAAACTTATTGATAAGCACAGATGGACATCTCGCGAGAGGGGCGACGAGAAACAAGTGAGCAAGAAACTGACCAACTGTGTATAACATCCCATTCATGTGAATACTGCATATAAAAGTGGGAGATCACGAGGATCTCGTGTGCTTTTCCCTTTTCCCTATGGCCGACATTAGGAGAGGACCTTGCTAGTCGTCCCTGCGAACTGAGGCCAGTGACAGACTGAATCCAGCTCCGGTTGGCTGCAGAGTCCAGTCCAGGACTTCAGGTGCCGGCTCTGCAGTTGCTGAGACTTTCAAGATTGGTTTTGTATATTTTGTATTATTTTCTCTATTCTTATTAGTAGCATTAGTAAAACATCTTTAATTTTTTTCCAACTCTCTTCACTCTGTGCTTCTTTTCCTCCCAATCGCCTCTCCCTAGTGAAAAGGGGGGAGAGGGAGGGGGAAGTGTGGGGAGGGGGGGAGAGGGGGTTAGCAATACATCTGCCAGGGTTTTATTGTCACCCCGCAATCTTAACCCTCGACAGATAAATTGGCGCCCAACGTGGGGCACGAGAAAGGGGTAAATTTGAAGATTTTTGGCTTTTCTACTGCTCTGACGTACCTTTCAGTTTTCTTGGCACGGTGCCAACTCATAGAGTTGTGATACTCGGGCGTCTGTTTGCTTTGGATATTATTTAGTTGTATTAAGGCAAAGTGAATTACACTGATTTAAAGATGTTATGGCATAAGTTGTATCAGTTATTTTCTACACTGTGCTCACTGATTCCATATCTGTGTTGGGCTTTCTTTTTAAATCAAAGTATTCATTATATAACAACAAGGAACTGGACAATGGTCATGATGATACTGTGTGGTTTGTCACTGGTTTATTTCATTATACTGCAGCCGCTAATGAATTTCTACTCGCTTCTGCTTTACCTTGAAAAGCCTCCAGGAGAGATTAAAGAGCAGTACGGCTCTGTGTTTGCTAATTGGTCAGGCGAATCTTTAGAAAGGCTGACTAACAATACTTTCGTTTTTTCCCTAGGACAGTTCACAAATGTTTTAGAGAACTTTGAATATCCTTGGAGTTTTGATAGAACTGTGATGGTGTTATCTGGTTTGCTGAATGTGTGTCAGTTTGTGCTTCTGTTAAGAGAAATGGCGTTCAACAGGAGGTTTGCGTCTCTTTGTTGTCCTGAGATTTGCGGTGCGTCTTCGGAAGCTTTAGCAAAAACCACTCCGAGCCACTCGAGAAAGAGCAAAACAGCCAAAGCTGCCGCTGCAGCCACTGCCCCCCCAACGGCGGCTTCGCAGGCTGAAGCTACAGCTCCTCCACAGAGCTCCTCTGCCAAGGTCGCTGCAGATAACATCCCTTCTCCAGCCTCAAAGGCTAACAAGGCAGCCCCCCCTTCTTCACACACTGGGCACTGTTGCTGCTGTAACCACTGTGACAGTCATTCAGACTCTGGAAATAAATCAAATGATGGTAAACCCATATCAGCATCAGTTGCTGGTTGTAAGAAAGTCACTAGAAAGACTACCCGTGCAGCAGATGATGGCACAGGGCCAACATCAACCCAAGGTGCATCATCAGGACAGGGAGGAGATGAAGTGACCACCACTCGGTCCTTTTCTCCAGGTGAGCTGAGAGATATGAGAAAAGACTTTAGTCGTCGTGAAGGCGAGAATATTTTAACCTGGCTGCTCCGATGCTGGGACAATGGGGCAGAAACAATTGAATTGGAAGGTGGTGAAGCCAGGCAGCTGGGATCTCTGTCAAGAGATTCCACCATTGGTAGGGCAATTTCAAGAGGGTCTAATGCCACTAGTCTCTGGACCCGACTCCTGGCAGCTATGAAAGTAAGATTTCCCTACAAGGAAGATTGTATATCCAAGTTAGGGAAATGGAATACTATGGAGAGAGGTATTCAGTTCCTGAGAGAATTAGCTGTGCGAGAGATCATCTATTTTGGATCAGACAACCAAGAGGGGACAGACCCAGATAGAATCAATTGTACACGATCTCTGTGGCGCAGATTTGTACAAAGTGCACCCCCTGCATATGCTAAGTCATTGGCAGGAATGGTCTGGTCAGCTGGAGGTCAACAAGAGATTAATGAAGTGATTGAGCAGCTTCGGAACTTTGAGGACAGCCTTGCTGGTTCTCTACGGGCTTGTGTCTCTGCTGTAGAGAAACTGTGTGAAAAATCTGATGACCGGTTTGAAAAGATATTGCAAGAAATCAAAGAACTCAGCGAAGACACATACCATTCACGACCTGCACAAACCTATGTTTCAGCTATTAGGAAAAGGCGTTTCCAATCTCGAGAGAGAGGACAGAGGCAGCCCACAAAAAGAGGTTCACTGTGGTTCTTCCTACATGAGCAGGGAGAAAACATGAATAAGTGGCATGGAAGACCTACCTCAGAACTTCAGGAACGAGTACGTGAGATAAAAGGAAAAACTCCTAGGAAGGTGGCTGCTCCAGTTTACAAAAGGAGCAGAAGAGATTCTGATGCTCTTGAAGGAACCTCTAATTCACACCCAGAGACTGTGCAAAACAGAAATTAGAGGTGCCCTGCCTCCAACCAGGTGGAGGAAAGGGATAACAGAGTATATTGGACTGTACAAATACGATGGCCTGGTACAACACACCCCCAGGAGTACAAAGCTTTAGTGGACACTGGTGCTCAGTGCACAATAATTCCTTCTAATTATAAAGGAAGGCAATCCATCAATATTGTTGGAGTGACTGGGGGATCCCAGGAACTGACTGTTGTAGAGGCTGAAATGAGCCTAACTGGAAAAAACTGGCAAAAGCATCCCATTGTGACTGGTCCAGATGCTCTGTGCATCCTTGGCATAGACTACCTCAAGAGAGGGTATTTTAAGGACCCAAAAGGGTATAGGTGGGCATTTGGTATAGCAGCTGTGGACACTGAGAAAATTGAACAGCTGTCTGATTTGCCTGGTCTTTCAGATGATCCTTCTGTTGTAGGACTGCTGATGGTTGACGATCAGCAGGTGCCAATTGCTACCACGACGGTGCATCGTCGGCAATATCGCACCAACCGAGACTCTTTGATTCCTATTCAGAAGTTGATCCGTCAATTGGAAAGCCAGGGTGTGATCAGTAAGACTCGCTCACCTTTTAACAGCCCAATCTGGCCAGTGCGTAAGTCTAGTGACGAGTGGAGACTAACTGTAGACTATCGTGGCCTGAATGAAGTTACACCACCACTGAGTGCTGCTGTGCCGGACATGCTAGAACTGCAATTTGAACTGGAGTCAAAGGCAGCTAAGTGGTATGCTACAATTGACATTGCTAATGCATTTTTCTCTATTCCTGTAGCAGCAGAGTGCAGGCCGCAGTTTGCTTTTACCTGGAGAGGCATCCAGTACACGTGGAATCGCTTGCCCCAGGGGTGGAAACACAGTCCTACCATCTGCCATGGACTGATCCAGACCACGCTGGAGCAAGGTAAAGCTCCAGAACACTTGCAATATATTGATGACATCATCGTATGGGGTGACACAGCGAAAGAAGTCTTCGAGAAAGGTGAGAGAATAATTCAGATTCTTCTGGATGCTGGTTTTGCCATAAAACGAAGCAAGGTCAAGGGACCTGCACGAGAGATCCAGTTTTTAGGAATAAAATGGCACAATGGCCGTCGTCAGATCCCAATAGATGTGATCAACAAAATTGCAGCAATGTCTCCACCTACTAATAAAAAGGAGACACGGACTTTCTTGGGCGTTGTAGGTTTTTGGAGAATGCATATTCCTGACTACAGCCAGATTGTGAGCCCTCTCTATCGAGTGACTCATAAAAAGAACCAATTTGAGTGGGGCCGTGAACAACGACAAGCCTTTGAACAAATTAAGCGTGAGATAACTCATGCGGTGGCCCTTGGACCAGTTCGGACTGGACTAGATGTTAAAAATGTGCTCTACACTGCAGCCGGAGATAATGGACTTACCTGGAGCCTCTGGCAGAAAGCACCAGGAGAAACGCGAGGTCGACCCTTAGGTTTTTGGAGTCGAGGATACAAAGGATCTGAGGCCAACTGTACTCCAACTGAAAAAGAGATACTAGCAGCATATGAAGGAGTTCGAGCTGCTTCAGAAGTGATCGGTACTGAAGCACAGCTCCTCCTGGCACCTCGACTGCCGGTGCTGAGCTGGATGTTCAAAGGGACGGTTCCCTCTCCACATCATGCAACCGAAGTTACGTGGAGTAAATGGATTTCATTGATCACGCAACGAGCTCGAATTGGAAATCCCAATCGCCCAGGGATCTTAGAAGTGATTACAGACTGGCCAGAAAGCAAAGACTTTGGGATGTCTCCAGATGATGAGGAAGTAAAACGTGCTGAAGAAGCACCACCGTATAATACCCTTTCAGAGACTGATAAGCAGTATGCACTGTTCACAGATGGATCCTGTCGTCTTGTAGGAAAACATCGAAGGTGGAAAGCTGCTGTGTGGAGTCCCACACGGCAAGTTACAGAAGCCACTGAAGGACAAGGTGAATCTAGTCAATTTGCAGAAGTGAAAGCCATCCAGCTGGCTTTGGACATTGCTGAACGAGAGAAGTGGCCAATACTTTATCTCTATACTGACTCATGGATGGTAGCAAATGCCTTGTGGGGTGGCTACAGCAATGGAAGAAAAGCAACTGGCAGCGCAGAGGTAAACCCATTTGGGCTGCCACGCTGTGGCAAGACATTGCTGCTCGGCTAGAGAGCCTGCCTGTGAAAGTTCGGCACGTAGATGCTCATGTGCCTAAAAGTCGAGCCACCGAAGAACATCTAAACAACCAACAAGCGGATCAAGCTGCTAAGATTAAAGTAGCTGAGGTGGACTTGGACTGGCAACATAAAGGTGAACTTTTCCTAGCTCGGTGGGCCCATGATGCTTCAGGGCATCAAGGTAGAGATGCAACATATAAATGGGCTCGCGATCGAGGGGTGGATTTAACTATGGACACTATTTCACAGGTTATTCATGAATGTGAGACTTGCGCCGAAATCAAACAAGCGAAACGGTTAAAGCCTGTACGGTATGGGGGGCGATGGTTAAAGTATAAGTATGGAGAAGCTTGGCAGATTGATTATATTACACTTCCACAAACACGTCAAGGTAAGCGTTATGTACTTACAATGGTGGAAGCAACCACTGGATGGTTGGAAACATATGCCGTACCTCATGCTACAGCCCGAAATACCATCTTGGGCCTTGAAAAGCAAGTCCTTTGGCGACAAGGTACGCCAGAAAGAATTGAATCAGACAATGGTACTCATTTCAAAAACAGTGTTATAGACAATTGGGCCAAAGAACATGGTATTGAGTGGGTGTATCATATTCCATATCATGCACCAGCCTCTGGGAAAATTGAAAGGTACAATGGTTTGCTAAAAACTACACTAAAGGCACTTGGTGGTGGAACCTTTAAAAACTGGGATTCACATTTAGCAAAAGCCACTTGGTTGGTCAACACCAGGGGATCAACCAATCGAGCCGGGCCTGCCCAGTCAGAAATGCTACGGACTGTAGAAGGAGATAAAGTCCCTGTAGTACACATGAAAAACATGTTAGGAAAGGCAGTCTGGGTTACTCCTGTCTCAGGCAAAGGCAAGCCCATTCGTGGGATTGTTTTTGCCCAGGGACCTGGCAGCACCTGGTGGGTGATGCTTAAGGATGGAGAAGTTCGGTGTGTACCTCAAGGGGATTTGAGTTCAGGTGAAAATACGCAATACTGAACTGCATGATGTGAATTGCCATGCTAACAATGTTTAATAAGTGTTTTTCAGATCAAAACAGTGATGACGAAACCAGAGCTAGCTTCTTCGAGTGGTGCCTGACAACTTCATCGAAGTTGATGTCTTTAACCCACAAACAGTGGTCATGAGATGCACTTGTACCATTTTTCCTGCCCTGGGAGACTGTCGTGACAAAATGAACTTAATGAACTTTTCAAAGGATGGTCTACTGATTAATTACTCCTGTGTATATATGTACATATGTATATATATATATAGTAGTAGTGAGTAATTAGATTGTGTTGATAGATTGTACTGATAAGGTTTAAGCATTCAGTGAATGGCATATTATAAGGGGTGGAATGTCCTGGTTTTGCTAAAAACAAGTTTCAGTGAATTTGCCTGTCAGCTAAAGCTTCATATTAACTGCATTTTCCTGGAGAACCAGACACATGTTTTGGTAAACCTAGCAATGGAATGCAAACTTATTGATAAGCACAGATGGACATCTCGCGAGAGGGGCGACGAGAAACAAGTGAGCAAGAAACTGACCAACTGTGTATAACATCCCATTCACGTGAATACTGCATATAAAAGTGGGAGATCACGAGGATCTCGTGTGCTTTTCCCTTTTCCCTTCTGCTTATGGCCGACATTAGGAGAGGACCTTGCTAGTCGTCCCTGCGAACTGAGGCCAGTGACAGACTGAATCCAGCTCCGGCTGGCTGCAGAGTCCAGTCCAGGACTTTGGGTGCTGGCTCTGCAGTTGCTGAGACTTTCAAGATTGGTTTTGTATATTTTGTATTATTTTCTCTATTCTTATTAGTAGCATTAGTAAAACATCTTTAATTTTTTTCCAACTCTCTTCACTCTGTGCTTCTTTTCCTCCCAATTGCCTCTCCTTAGGGAAAAGGGGGGAGAGGGAGGGGGAAGTGTGGGGAGGCGGGAGAGGGGGTTAACAATACATCTGCCAGGGTTTTATTGTCACCCCACAATCTTAACCCTCAACAATCACCCACAATACGAAAAGACATACACAATAATAAGCACTCAGATAGCAGTTGTCCATACTAGTTCCCTAGCCATCGTTCACCTTGACTGAGTTCTGGGAGTTACATTTGAAAGATCTACCGGGGTCCACCGCACACTGCAAAGGGTCTGTGGACAACACACTGTTCTGTGGGTGATCAGGGAGGCCATGAGCCACCCCGTAGCTTGAAAGACACTCTGCCTTATGGTCCTGCTGCTTCCTTCAGAAATGCTAAAACTCCACCTACAGATACGAGATGCTCATCCTAACCCCTGGAAGATAACCTGAGCATCCTAGGAGTAGAGATTGTATCAGCAACTTGTTACACACCAATACAAACCAAGAATTAACACCCCATCTTCATTGCAATCAGGAATTTATGGAAAACACCAAGTACCAGGAATTGATGCAATAAATGAAAAATAGTTACAAACATACTTTCAACTACAGCTGCAATTGAAACTCTTCTGCTCCTGAAGGTCCTACCTCAAGCAGACATCTCCACTTCTCCAAACACATCTGTCCATGCAGCTTAAACAGCTCAAAAGCTGCCGACTGCTAAAGGAGCAGCAGAGAACCAGCACCCAAGCAGCCCAGCAGCAGAATGAGCTCCCCACCTGGGGACTGGGGCTCAAATACCCTGAGCCCCGCCCACCCCTTCCCACAATCCCCTGGGAAAGGGGAGGGGTCAATCACCCCAGGCCCCACACACCACCCTTATCAAATCACCTGGACCCTCACTGGAAGTGACAGCACCTGCACTCCTGTTGGGCTCTGTCAGACATTGTTGGTTTTTGTGAAGCCCTGTGAGACCTCTTGGGGTCTATCAGGCTCTGTCAGGCTTTGATGGGCTCTGTAGGGCTCTGTCGAGACCTGTTGGGTCTGTCAGGCTCTATCAGGTTTTGGTGGGCTCTGTAGGGCCCTGTCGAGACCTCTTGGGGTCTGCTGAGCCCTGTCAAGATTTCTCAGGCTCTGTTGAGACCCCCAGGGCTCTGTCATACACATTGGGGCTCTATCAGGAACTGACAAGATTTGTCAGGCCCTGACGGGTCCTGTTGGGCTCTGCCAAGCTTTGTCAGGCTCTGTGAGGACCCGTCAAGCTCTCTCGGGCCCTGTCAGGCTCTGTTGGACTTTCTCCAGCTCTCTCAGGCCCTGCCTGGCTCTGTTGGTCTTTCTTGAGCTTTGTCTGCCCCTGTCATGCCCTGTCGGGTACATGGCTCAGCAGGGGAGGGGAAAGAGTTGTAGGTCTGTAGGCCACACCCCCTGCAGGGAGCCCACCAATGGGGGTGGAAGTGTGGGTCAAGGGGGAGGAGCCCAGTGGGGAGGGTGGGGTACTTGGAAAGGGGGTGGGGCCTGGTTGGGGCACACCCCTTCAAGAAGGCACATTGGGGAGAGCTTGGGAGGGAGGTGGGGTTGGCAGTGGCCCCACCCACACCTTCAGCCCCACCCTCAACCCTAAACCCCACCCCCAAATCCTTCACTGGAAATGGAAGAAACCAAATGCTTAAGGTTTTTTTACATTATTTAATTTTATTGGGTGAGAATTGGCCCCAAAACCAGGTTAAAAATCCCCCAACATGGCCCTGGGGGAGCAACGTCAGGATGGCAGCGGCACAGCGCTGCCCTTTTCCAAGATGGCCGTCAGGGGTAAACAGAGCCACAGGCCCCACCACCCACCTTGGGCCCCACCCCAAAATGGCCACCCTAGGCAGGCACCGCCCACCTCAGCCCCACCCTTCCAGCACAGGCTTGGCAGCCATGACAGCCATGGCCCCGCCCACCAGCAGGGACACAGCAGCCGAGATGGCCACGCCCATCAGGGCAGCCACCTTGTTCCCATGGGCAGGGTGCAGGGCCACAGGAGCAGCCGATACAGCCGGGAGCTGCCGCCTGAGCTCGGCGCAGACCAACAGCCCCTCCGGCAGTGCCAGCATGGCTGCCAGCCCTCCCCCCCCAGCCATCTTGGATTCCAAGCAGGGTGGCGCCCAGCAGCCATGCTGTCCTCATTTTGTTGTGCACAGGGCCCCGTGCAGCATCGCAACCCAGGACAGCTGGTGGGGTGAGGGGACCCAGGAACGTCGATCTATGGGCAGAATGCAGCAGCTGTGGGGTGCTACATATCAATGGGCCAGAGTGCTGGAAGTATATGGTGCTGCAGAGCAGTGCTGTGGCTGTATAGGGCAGACTGGATCTGTGGGGCACTGCTGTGGGTCTATGGGGCAGGGTGCAGGAGCTAGTGCGCTGTAGGGCAGAATTGCTGGCCTATGGGCTAGTGGGAAGAAGCTATGGTGTTTTCTGGGACAGTGCTGTTGATCTATAGGGCAGAGGATCTATGGGGTGCTGTAGGGTTACACTGTGGGTCTATAGGGCAGAGTGAACAAGATATGGGGTGCTGTGGGACAGCACTGTGTGTCTATGGGGCACAGTGGAGACTTAGGGTGCTGTGGAGCACTGCTGTCCATTTATGGGGCAGAGTAAAAGCAGCTATGGGGTGCAGTGACTCTATAGGGCAGAGGGGCTATGGGCTGCTGTGGGTCACTGTGTGGGTCACTCACCTGTAGGGGGTTCAGCCTCTTCAGGGGTGTTTCACACCACAACAACCCCATTGACCCCACAGCCCCCCTGACCCCCACACCGCCCCATAGACCCTTGTGACCCACCCATAGTGGGCAGTGCAGGCGCAGTCAGGAGGGAAGGGTGGTCAGGTGGACAGAGGTGTGGGGCGCTGTGGGGCAGCACTTTGCACCAATGGGGCAGAACGCAGCACCTACAGGCTGCTGTGGGGCAGCTCTCTGGGTCTAAGGGGCAGAGTAGAGTCCTGTGCGGCAGCACTGTGGGTCTATGGGGAAGAGTAGAGTCACAATGGGGTGCTGGGGGGCACTCCTGTGGATGTATGGGGCAGAGTAGAGGAGCTATACGGTGCTGTGGGGCAGTACTGGGCATCCATGGGGCAGAGTGCAGGAGCCATGGGGTGCTGGGGGGCACTCCTGTGGATGTATGGGGCAGAGTACAGGACCTATATGGTGCTGTGGGGCAGTACTGGGCATCCATGGGTCAGAATGCAGGAGCCATAGGGTGCTGGGGGGCACTCCTGTGGATGTATGGGGCAGAGTACAGGACCTATATGGTGCTGTTGGGCAGTACTGGGCATCCATGGAGCAGAGTGCAGGAGCAATGGGGTGTTGTGAGGCAGTGTTGTGGGTCTATGGGGCAGAGTGTAGGAGCCATGGGGCATTGTAGGGCAGTACAGTGGGTCTATAGGCCAGATGAGCTATAGGGTGCTGTGGGACAGCACTGTGGATCTGTGGGGCAGAGTACAGGAGCTATAGGGTGCTGTAGGGCAGCACTCTGCACCCATGGGGCAGAGTGGAAGACATATGAGGTACTCTGTGGCACTGCTGTAGACATATGGGGCAGAGTGGAGAAGCCATGGGGTGCTGTGGGATAGCAAGCAGGAGATATAGGGTGCTGTGGGGCAGTGTTGTAGATCCGTAGGGCAGAATGGAGGTGCTATGGGGCACTGTGGGGCACTGTGTGGGTCACTCACCTGCAGGGTGTTCAGCCTCTTCAGGGGTGTTTCACCCCACAACAACCCCATTGACCCCACAGCCGCCCTGACCCCCACACCGCCCCATAGACCCTTGTGATCCCCCCCCGCCCCATCCCCGCCATGGTGTGCAGTGGAGATGTGGCCAGCCGGAGGAGGTGGGGGGGGCGCACAGTCAGCAGGAGTGCAGTGGGGGGGGCACGGGATCAGCCGGGGGGCGGGGGGGCACAGTCAGCCGGAGTTGGGGGGGGCACGCGGTCAGCCGAGTTGCGGGGGGGGGCACGCACGGTCAGCCGGAGGGGGCGTGGCCAGGCTGCCTTCGCTGTTCTCTGCGCAGGAGCTGCAGTGGGAAAGGGAAGGAAAGGGCCGTTATTTGTGTCACAGTCCTGGGAAACAGCCCCAAATCCCCCCGCTTCAACATTAACCGAGTGAGCAAATTAACTGCCAAAAAAATGGATCTTGAAAGCTTCTTTGAGCACAAATTATCCTAAAAACAGCCCCAAAATGAAGTAAATTGAATTTGAGACCAAACAGCCTTAAAAATCTCAAAATCCCGCCCAAATATGGTCCCTCACAGCTTTATATAATAAGATATATATGTAAAAATAGATTAGATACATTACATAGTAATTATACATAATATATATAGTATATATTAATATTTAATGAATATCATTACAATAGTATATTATAGATATCATTATATTACGCCATTATATATTAATTATAAATTTCATTACATAATATCAATGAGTATTAGTTGATCAGTTAATTATATCAGATTATATATTATATATTTCTACTATTCATCATATTATATCGTTTATAGTAGCATATTGCTATACTGATTTAGTCTATATATTTACTATTAAATTAAAATTAACTTTAATAATTTAAATTTAAATTAAATTAAAAATAAGTTAAATTAAATTAAAATATAGAAATAAATTTTAAAATGGAATGTAAACAATTACGTGGGTTTAGGGAGGCGGCGACCAATCAGCGCCTTTCTCTCCTCAGAGGCAGCGACCAATCAGCGCCTTTCTCTCCCTCGGAGACAGCCGAGCGGGGCTGAGCCGGGGGAGGCTTTCCCGCCAGACGGCACCGGCCAATCAGCGAGCGTCTCCTCGGCCCCCTCAGCGTGAGGGAGAGCGGGACGGGGGAGACAAAATGGCGGCGGGTTAAAAAAGCCGAACATGTTCCCGCTTAAATATTAATTCAGTAAATTATATAAATAAATAGATTTTAAAGCTTTTTTTGGGGCCAAATCAGCACCAGATCTGGGACCCCCAGCTCTAGACACGTTCAATGAAGTGAATTCAGCCCTAAAACCCCCCAAAAAGCAACGAAATGCCCCTCCCGGCTTTAAATACAATAACTTACACACTTATTTCAACAACTACTTACATTATTTTAACAATTAATAATTTAAACAATTAAGCGGCTTTAGGAGCCTCAGAACCGCCCAAAATGCTCAAAAAAACCCTCATAAAACCTCAAAAAGCCCCGTTTAAATATAATAATTTAAATTAATAAGCGGTTAACAGAAAAAAACGCATTTGGACTCGCAATCCTGGGAAACAGCCCCAAATCTCCCCCCGGGCTTTAAATATTAATCTATTGTATAAATTCTTATCAATAAGTAGATTCAAAAAGCTTTAAAGTCGCAAATCGGCCCCTCAAACTTTAAACGCGTTAAATAAACCTTTCAAAAAGCCGATTTAGACCCCAACGGCCCCAAAACGGGTCCTCACAGCGCTAAATAATTGAAACAACTCAGCGTCTTCAGAAGCCCCGCACCGCAGTGAAATAATAAATCAAATAATAAACCAACAATTAAATCTTAGGAGCCTCAAACCCGCCCAAAATGTTCCAAATAAAACCTCAAATAAACCCTTTAAACATAACAATTTAAATAAATAAGGGCTCTAAAAAAACCGATTTGGACTCAAAATCCCGGGGAAAAGCCCCAAATCTCCCCGAGCTTTAAACTTTAATTCTCCTGATAAACCCTCAATAAACAGGCTTCAAAGGCGCCTTCTGGCACAAATCGGCACCCAAAAATTACGTAAAAACATCTTTTAAAAGCCGAATTAGACCCAAACCAGCCCCGCTTGCTGAGAAAAGCCCCGAACCGGCTCCTCCCGCGTTCAACACAACGATTTAAGCCGCTAAAGCGGCTCCGGGAGCCTTAATCGCCCCCCCCCCCACAAACCCGCGGCTTTAAAACCCCAGTTCCGATCAAAACCCCCGGATACACCCCAGCCCGCCGGTCACTCATTAACCCGCCGAGCCCCAATTAACACCCGCACGATAATTACCGCCCTGACCCGCCCCGTTAACTGATTCCGGCCGCCGTTCCTGCCGTTCTCCGGTTTCCCGCCGCGGGGGGGGGGGGGGGGCGATGAGCTCGCGCTGCCGCTGCCGCCTCCGCCTTTCTGGTCCTGCGCGCGTTCTGCGCCGCCCCATTTATTACCTCGTTGTCCCGCCCGGTCCCGCCCCCCGCCCGCCCTCCTGCCAATGGCCGAGCCGGCCCGTCAGCCGCGCTGCCCAATCAGCGCTTCGTTGCTGTGGGCTAACGTCGGCGAGAAAACGCCGACCAATCAGCGCCTTTTCTACCTCAGGGGCGCTAGCGAATCAGCGCCTGTTACTGGGAGGGCGAACTTCGGCGGAAAGTGACCAATCAGTGACTTCCTCCCCTCAGCGACACGGTGACCAATCAGCGCCTTTCTCCCACCCCCTCGGAGAATCCCTCGTGGGGATGAGCCAATGGACGACTTCCGAGGCTGACACTGTCAGCCAATCAGCGAGCGCCTCCTCCCTCCCTCGGTATAAAATAGCGAATGAGAGCAGAAGGGGGAAACAAGATGGCGGAAGAGAAGACATCGTGGCGGCATGCAGCGGCGATTGAGGAGGAAGGAGGAGAGTCGGGGCTGGGCGGAAAACCGGCGGCTCCTCCGGCCGTGGCAGCAGCAGCGATCGGGGGATGTGGGGGCAAAACCGGCGGCTCCTCTGGCCGCGGCAGCAGCAGCGATCGGGGCGTGTGAGGGGGGGAAACCGGCGGCTCCTCCAGCCGCGGCAGCAGCGATCGGGGGGTGCGGGGGGGAAAACCGGCGGCTCCTCCGGCCGCGGCCGGCACGTGGCTTCACCGGCACCGCGGCTGCGAGACCGCGCGCTGTGGGGCTGCGGGGCGGGTGTGGGGCCGGGGGCTCCAGGGGTCCCGCAGCGGCGGCCGTGGGGCGGAATGGGGCGGCTGTGGTGATAGCTGTGGGGCACTGAAGTGGCTGCTGTGGGGGCTCTGCAGAGGCGTGTCTGGAGCTCTTGCGGGGCAGGAGCAGGGCTGCTGTAGCGGTACCTGTGGGGCAGCCATAGGGCTGCCATGGGGTTACTTAGGGTCACGTATGGGTGGGGGCGCCGCGCGCGCAGCTGGGTGTAGCCCCACCCACGGGGGTGGGATCTGTGCTGAGGGGCGTGGACTGGGAGGACACGCCCATTGGGAGGCCCACCTGGGGGAACTGGGCAGGGGGTGGGGCCTCCGTGTGTCACACCCCCATAGGAGGAGCCGCTTGGGGTAGGGAGAAGGACACGCCCAAAGAGGGCGTAGCTTAGGAAGGGAGGGGTGGAGCCGAGAGTAGGGTGGGCTCTGTACAGCACGTGCTCTGAGGGGGCGTGGTTTAGCAGGGGCTGAGTTTAGGGGTGGAGCCGCGGGCGGGGCTTCGAGGCATTATGCTGCTGGGAGGGGTCTGTAAGGGACACGCGCCTCGGGGAGGGCACAGACTGGCAGGGGCGGAGCTTGGACGGGGGGGAGTTGGGGGTGTGGCTTTCTCAGACCACGCCCTTGGAGGGAGAAGCCGGACTGGATAGCACACTGAAAAATTAAAATTAGCTGTTGTTAATCACATCTAGTTTGATGTCTTTTTATTTTAACTCAGAGGTAATTAATAGCGGTCATGTTTTTGCACAACCCCAAAAAAGCTGTGGTTAAATTCAGACTGTCATAACTGTTTTCTAATATTATTTTACATCTAAGTATCTTTTAGTGTTCTGTTGGGAATCATTACTGCCTGGGAACTTTTTAATACCTCTGTTTATAAACAGCCACTACTTCGTGGTTCCTTTATACTTCTCTTTAAAAAAAGAAATGTAACGTTTTGACTCTGTTTGGTTCTGAGCTTTGTTGCCTCCCATCTCATGGCTCTGTTATAATTTAAATACTAAACACTCCCGATCACTTTCCAATGCTGTTTAAAATCTAAAGCTTCCTCACTTTGTTTCCTATGCAGTCATTTGTGTCTGCGGTTTATTTCATAACGGTTGTTCAAATGAAGCTACCAATGACTCCACATTAGTTTTCTGCCTTTATCATTTAAAAGGAATTCCAAACAATGTGTTTTTTAAACTAGCATTCAGATTGGGAACAACTGCTGCCTACTTCACCAAGTAATAGCTGAAATTAAATTTACTTCTTGCTCATGTCTATATAATTTCATCTATTTACACTTTAACATTTTTATCATTACATTACTACCAGGCGGATTTACTAGCACACATTATTTTTTATTGTAGATATAAACTAGAGGTTTTTTTCTCTACAGGTATTACTTCCAATTAGTGCTCCAGCATTTATATTCCACTCTTAAATTTTACTACATAAATTGGGGATTATTACTGTCTGCCTTGGAATTACCTTGGAATTTCCAGGCAAACCCACCGCAGCGCCTCGACGTGTCAAGATTGTCGGTGCCGGCTCCGCCAACAACGCGTCCAGCGAACGCCGCGGTGCTGCCGGGGCTGCGGCAGCGCGACGGAACCGACCGGAGCGCGGGGAGGAGACTCAGCCCAGCAGGTACCACACGTAACGTGGAACACCGGGCGGCCCAACTTCATTTCAAAGGAGGAACACGCACACAGAGCACAAAGGATGCTGTTCTGCACGAGACGCGCTGTCCTTAGCAGCTGCACAGCGACGCTGTCTCTGTGATTGGGAGATCTGGTGGCAAATGAGGGAGCTCTGCACGTTGCACCTTTCAAACCTGCACAGAGTCACACTTCACCCCGCAGGTGACACCAGAAACTAGGAAGCCTCCAAAAAGAATTTACAGCCCCACACCCGAACCAGCTGCACTCACCTCCACCACCAATCCTGCTCTACACACACCTCCTTCTCCTTCACACACCCTTCAACAGCCAGATCCACAGCCATCTCCTCACGGTCATTCACTGCACTGAACGCAGCAGGGTAGGGGTGGAGGGGAGAGAAAGCTAAAGGAAATTTTTTAAAAACTCCCTGTGTTTCTTTCAGTGGCATTTTTGGCGTTATTTTTGTTGGGGGCCGGGGCACATGTTGGGGTGTTTTTAATTAAGGAAACTGCTGTTTCAGCCTGCAAGTGAAAACAAACCACACGCACAAGGCTGGACACGGTCAAAGCAGCCCCAGCTCGTTCCGCAGTCGCTGACAGCGCGTCCATTCAGCCGTCTGCCCGCCCTGACGCGCTCCCCCAGCGCACCCGGCTGGACACACACACGTGTGCTGGGGAACTCGGACCAGCGCTGCGGTCTGGGGAGGAGTGAAGGACGAACCAGAAATAGATCCTGCAAGAATCCGTCTCTAAAACACTGTAGATCAACAACGACAGTTGTAAGTCACAGACACTCCTCCTTTTCTCTCGGACTCTCACAACAGTAATAAGTAAGTCCTGAAGGATGGAAAACACCAGGATAGGCTGGGAACAACAACAAAGGTAGGTAAAAGAAGGTAAATGGGGGCTCTCAGGGGCCCCAAAAGACAAGCTCAGCTGTCCTGAGAGGAGCAGATGGGAATCAGAGGAGTCCTGAGGGGATTGGGGTGGGGGCTGTCCTGGTTTCATTAAAAAACAAGTTTCTCTTTCAGTGAATTTGCCTGTCAGCTAAAGCTTCATATTAGCTGCCTTTTCCTGGAGAACCAGATACATACATGTTTTGATAAACACTGCAATGGAATGCTTACTTGTTGATAAGGACAGATTCACATCTTGCAAGAGGAGCAACAAGAAACAGGTGACCAACAAACTGACCAACCGTGTATAACATCCCCTTCACATGAATACTTCATATAGAAGTGGCAGATCATGAGGATCTTGTCCTCTTTGCCCCTTTTCGTCCCTTCTGCTTATGGTGACATTAGGAGAGGACCTTGCTAGTCGTCCCTGCAAACTGAGGCCTACTGAGAGACTGAATCCAGCTCCGGTTGGCTGCAGAGTCCAGTCCAGGACTTCAGGTGCTGGCTCTGCAGTTGCTGAGACTTTCAGGATTGGTTTTGTATTATTTTCTCTACTCTTAAAATAGCATTAGTAAAACATTGTCAGTTTTTCCAACTCTCTTCTCTCTGTCCTTCTTTCCCTCCGGATCGCCTGTCCTGAGTGGGAAGGGGGGAGAGGGAGGGGCAAAAGGGGGAAGTGGGGGGGAGACGGGGTTAACAATACATCTGCCAGGGTTTTACTGTCACCCCGCAATCTAAACCCTCGACAGGGGCCAACAGATGGGGGTCCTGAGAGGAAACAAGAGGGGAAAATGAGGCCTCTGGGATGTGACAAGAGCAACTGGGGAAGTTTTGAGGGGAAGAGAGAAAAGAGGGGAATTTAACGGGGCAAAAGGTCAAACAGGCACCGTGATGCCACCAACGAGCCTGCAGGGACCCAAAGGCAGGCAGGGTAATCGCAGAGGAACTGGGAGGAAACGGGTTTCTGAGGGAACAAGGTGGCGAGTGAGCTTGTGAGGGGTCCAGAGGCAAAGGGATGTGTCCCGAGGAGAACAAATAGAGAGGTTCTTACTCTGAGAAGTTGTCCTTGACTTTGTTCCACCAGCAGCCGTCCTGCGGTCTCGGCACAGCCTGGGGATCCCTGACCCGCACCACCACAACCTTTAACAGCACATCGGGCTGCTCTAGAACCGCAATGACAAACAGCAAGTACTTCTCTAGGACAGCTTTGATGTGGGATTATTCTGTTTTCTCTGCAACGGACAGGGAGAAATTTCTCCTCCTGCACAGCTCCCCCTCTGAAACACAGGAATTCCACATTAGAGTTCCGCGTTGGGGCGGCCGGGTGCAGCGCTCGCGCTTTAGGGCATGCGCAGTACCCAGCCCTCGACGCCCGCCCCTCTGGCAATCTGATAGGCAGACAGAATGGTAACTGACGTGCCTAGGCAGCCAACCAGCGCTCCGCTCCTCCAGCCCTCCAGCCCTCCCGCGCCATCTGATTGGCCCGCTCTGCATCCCCAGGCTAATGGGGAAAAAAAAGCCTAGAATTCAAACCCAAATTTAAAATTGCACGTGTCTTTTCCAAACAGAAGGAGCCTGTGATTCCACAAAAAAAAAGAAGGGCAAAGAGCAGATCAGCTTATCACAGAAAGACAGGGACAGGGAGCAAGACAAGGTGACACAGAGAGAGGGAGAGAGAGGTAAAAGGGACGGAGAGGCCAAAATAAGCGCTCCACAGCCTCCCCTCCCTCGCCCCGACCCCCGTTTCCCCGTTAACTCCCGCTACCCGCCCCGAGACCCCACGGACGCGTTTGCCAGGGAGGCAGCTGTTCAAACGGGATTGAGACGGCGCGCTCTGATTGGCTGCTTTCCACCCCGCCGCGCCGTCCTCCTATTGGATGCTCCTTCCCGCGTTCCGCGCCCAGGTGCCCGCCTCAGCGTCGGACCTGACTGAGGACTGCACCATTTGGGCATGCGCAGTACACAGACCGCAACGCCCGCCCCCCCGGCAACCTCATTGGCTGCCTACGCACAACAATTGCCATTCTCCCCGCCTATCGGCGCTCCGCCCCTCCAGCCCTCCCGAGCGATCTGATTGGCCCGCTCTGCATCCTCACCCGCCTCGTCTGTCTTCTTCAAGCAAGTTCTGTTTCAAGCACAGCCTCTCCTTGGGGGAAAAAAAATGCCCGCTCCGAGCTCCCAAACACCAGGCAGCCGCGGGGAAACCACTGAAAGCCAAGACCCACAGCGGCAACGTCGAGTGCCATTTGGCTCCAATTCCGATCACGCGCTTAAAAGCCTCTCTCGGCCCTACCCACGACTGCTCCTTCTCTGGAAGGACAAGCTGAACGTCCTAAACCGAAGGAACGCAACTCCACTGGCAGCCAATTTGCCTCTTCTCCGGCTTCCCCGCGGAATATCTTGTAGCGCCCTCCAACTCGCAAACGTTCTTCCCCAGTCCACGGCCCCAGAGACGCGGCATCTCCCGAGCGGCGAGCGGAATCGACCGCGCGGGATTTTCTTCACGGCGCGGAGAAGGCCACGCTGGCTAAAAAGCAGGCCAGAGCACCTGAACCCGTCTGCCGCCCACGGCCTGTGGCCCAGAGACCGGGAGCGCCCTGCCCGAGGGGCCGCGCGCCCCGCGGCTCCGGCCGGCAGGTCTCTCTCCCCTCCGCCCCCCGGCACCGAGGAGGCGCTGCCGCCGCCTCGCCCGCGCCCCCCGGCAGCGGGGCCGCCCCGGGAGAGCCGGGGGACCCGCCTCGCCGCCGCCCCCGGGAAGGGCGCGGACGGGCGCGGGTTTAATCCCCGAGGGAGAGAGAGGCCGGGCTCCCCGCGCTCACCTCCCCAGGGAAAGCGCGGCCAACGGCCGCTCCAGCTCCGAGCGGCTCCCGCTCGTTGCCGCCGCAGGTCACTTCGGCTCCGCCGGACGCGGCCCCCGGGCAGCACGCGCGCCCCCTCCGTCTGCCGCAGCTCTGGCTCGTCGAGGCCCCCCGCCTCCACGGCTCCCTCTCCCGACGAGCTCTGTGCAGCAGCCTGGGCTTCCCACGAGGTCACAGACCCACCGCTGCCAAAAGAACGAGGACTGGGATTAACCCTCCTAAGGAGCCATCGAGGGAGGGGTGTCGTCTACACACCAATGGGGACCTGACCCCCGTCGGGGGGGACGGACACCGGCACGCACAGACCCGACCGCGAACCCCCGCGGCTCGATCGGCGTCTCTGCCCCCCCCCTTGCCGTGCGCTGCAGTACCCGAGTTTCGCCACAGGGCGGCAGCACCGAGGCGCGCCGCGGCACCGCGTTGGGGCGGCCGGGTGCAGCACCGCGCTGTGCCCGCAGCCTTTCCTTCCTTGTCCAATTTATACAACGGCCTCGGCTCCTCAGATTCCGCCAGGGCTGCTCTCCTCGCATTACCACCAGGTGGTTCCCCAATCCCTTTCCCGCGAGCTAAAATACCCCCTAACGGGCTCTTGTGCAGAGCACCGCTACTACGCCGTCCTCCCGTTACGCGTCACGCAGGACGACACGGCTCATCTTGTAACAGAGACAAGCAAGAACTACGAACGCTTCTAGCGGCACTCCACAGGCAATACTAAAACCTGCCCACGACGTACCGCCCTCACAAGTTGTGCTCCAAGTTTATCCCGCCCTCTCCAAAACAAAACAATTCCGGCACGCGGCTCAAGTCCGTCTAACGCTCAGCGCCGCGATCGGGACGCTCGGCCACACGGGCGGCTTCACGGCGCTCGCGCCCCTTGCACGCTAAAGCCACCGCAGCTTCCGCTGTAGGTTTTGGCGTTCGAGTGCACAGTCAGAGCCGAGGCCTATCCGAGAATCAAACCGAACTGCGGTACGCCTCACCGCTACGTACGGGGCCGGCTCTACACCGCGACGGAGCGCCGGAACAACCGACACCAAAAGCTGGCCGCACGAGCAACCACCGCACGCCTGTAAGGCGCTCGCAAGCCCGTGCGCGCTATCCTGCCTAAATTCCGTACCGCGACTTACGGACGCCCCGCGAGCGCGTGCCCGGTCCCGGCTCCCAGCGCAGAAAGACCCCTCGCCAGAGGTCCTCGTCCGTCCCCGCCGCGACGCGACCGAGACGAGGAGTCTCTCCAGAGAAACCCCCGGGGCGCGCCGACAGAGCCCTCGACTCCGCGGGCCCCGCGGCCGCACAGAGCGGGTCCTCCGGCCGCCTCCCCGGCTGAAACGGGGAAGGGAACGGGACGGCAGAGTCAGCAGCGCTGCTAAGCCGCATTCTCGACTTCCATTTGATGAGGTTAGTTGTAATCGTTTAGTTTCTCGCTGACAACAATTCTCTTAATTATTAGTTAGATACAAACCAAGCTCTCAGCTCCTAAACAACGTGTTACTTAACCTTCCGTCTCCCTCTTGTCCTGCAGAAGGAGCTAAAAGGTGAAAAACGTCCCCTCACCGCGCAGGCGGTCAGAAAGCATTTCCCTCACGTCAACCGGTTCCTGAGGGCTGCATCTTGTAGAACTTCACCGCAGCGTACGCTGACTCGGCAGCTTCTCTTCAAAAGCGGGAAGAGAAAACAGGGACAGGCGTCTGAAAAAACAAGGCAGAGAACAGAGCAGCTGGGAACACCGTGTCATTCGCACGTGCACGTCCCACAAGCCCCCGAGCGTGGGGGGGCTCCCCGAGGAAAACAAAGCGGGGGCAGCGCCCCAAACAGCCGCAGCCCCGGCCCGCAGGCCGGCAGCCGCCCCCCGGCACGGCAACGCTTCCGGCCGACCCGAGAAGGGAGCCGTTCGTGCCGGCCGGTATCGACACCCCCCTTTTCCAGGCAGCTCGGAGAACTCCCTTTGCCAGCGTTGTCCTGGTACGTTTCCCTCGTCCGGCTGCTCTTGTCTGTACCCCGCGTGCACCATCAAGATGGTTTTCTAGGCACGTTTCCCATTGCCTCGTTCGCACAGAGCTTCTAAATTCGCTCTTACCTGTTCGTCCGATCTCGACAGAGCGCTTCAGCTCCTCGCGCCGCGAGGCGCCGCTGCTCTCCCGTCGCCGGTGACGGCTCCTTTGGACCCTAATTCTGATCGGGCTATAAATCTCCTATTAATTGCTTATCCTCTTTGTTACAGTTTCCCAACGTTGGCTGGAGGACACGGCCACCTGGGCTCAGAGACGCGGCTTCTGTACCGGTCTCTGTCCTTTCGGTGGCTGGTTTTACAGCGGCGCCTGCCAATTTATGGCCAGTTTCCTGAGCAGCGTTTCCCTTCTGAGGCCCGTTGCAACGCGTGACGGCAACTCTCCTAGCAACAGCACAGCTTCCAGCAACCGGAGCATCACGTTTAATCTGCCTCCCTTGTGCCGTTAATACACTTTATTCTTTTCAAACGGCTTCAAGGGCCCGCACCGTTCAAGAAACCTGCATCGAATCAGTGCAGCTACTAATCTTCTTCTCTTTGCGTAACTCTACAGCTCACGCGAGAGCAATTGCTTCAGCTTTCTGGGCAGAAGTCCCTGGAGGTAAAGCTTTAGCTTCCCTTACCTGCTGCGCGGTCGGCACCGCACGCCCGGCTTCACGTACCCCTCGCTTTACGCAAAGCTGCTCCCATCGCTGACCCGGGAGGCTTCGGCATCCTCCAGCGGCCGGTCCCTTCAATCCGCTTCTGCTGTTGCCGAGCAACCGTGGGCCACCGACTGCCGGACGGATCCCCTGAGGAAAGAAGCCGCGCCGACAACGTTAGCAGGAGCAGTATTTACGTCATTAAACGTTTAAGGAGGCACCGAGGGAGGGATGTCGTTTGCACACCAATGGGGACCTGACCCCCGTCGGGGGGGACGGACACCGGCACGCGCAGACCCGACCGCGAACCCCCGCGGCTCGATCGGCGTCTCTGCCCCCCCCCTTGCCGTGCGCTGCAGTACCCGAGTTTCGCCACAGGGCGGCAGCACCGAGGCGCGCCGCGGCACCGCGTTGGGGCGGCCGGGTGCAGTACCGCGCTTTGCCCACAGGACGGCGCCACTGAGACCCGCCGCGGCAGCCCCGGGCGAGCGGTCGTGCCGCGTTTCGCGGGAATCCCGCCAAAAAAAACCCAAAAAACAAACGCGACCAAACAAAAAAGCGCACAGAGAGAGCCGCGGCGCGAAAGCCGCGCCCGCAGGACACGGAACCCGCCGGGGCTCGCCCCGAGCTCCCGCCGAAGCGGCGCCCCGCTCGCCACGCCACCCAGCCCGCCCGCAACCGCGCCTTAGCTCTGCTTGTAACCGTCCCCGCGACCGACGGGGGCTGCGCCGCTCCCGGAGGGGCTGCTGCACCGGGCACGGGCGCTGCGCCGGAGGGAGACGCGGCTCCGGACCGCACGCCTCCCAGCAGCTTCGCCAGCGCGGCCGTAAGGGCGGGGGGGGGGGGGGAACCGGAACCGAACGCCTCCGCGCCGCGCCGCGCCGGCCCCTCCCGCTCCCCCCGTTCCAACGGCACGGTCACCCTCGCCGCTGCCGCACTCACCTGCCGCCTCTTTCGCCGCTCCGTTCCCCTCGCGCTCCCCCGCCGTCCCGCCGGGCTCCGCGGGCACCGACAGCCGCCGCGCCCCGGAGACGCCCGCGGCGGGAGGTCCCCGGCTGTCGCCTCCTTCCCCTCCGCCCTTCTGCCGCCTCCGGGAAACCTCACGAAGGGCGACCCTGAGCCGCCCGCCTCCCGATGCCCGGGCGCCGGCCGCAGCGAGCGCTCCGCAGCCGCCCCGACCCCCGTTCCCGTTCGCTCCCGGTCTCCCCCCCGGCACCGGCCCCGAGACACCGCGGACCTATCAGCGCTCGCGCTTTGGGCATGCGCACTAGGGAGACCGCAGCTCCCGCCCCTTGCCGCATCCCGGTTGGCTCCCTGGGACACGTCAATCACCTCTCTCGCCGCCTATCAGCGCTCGCGGATTGGGCATGCGCACTAGGGAGACCGCTGCACCCGCCCCTTTTCTTCAACCCGGTTGGCTCCCCGGGACACGTCAATCACCTCTCTCGCCGCCTATCAGCGCTCGCCAGTGGGGCATGCGCAGTAGGGACACCGCAACGCCCGCCTCTTCGGCAACATCATTGGCTGCGGGCGGCACGCCAATCAGCATCTCTCCGCCTATCAGCGCTCGCGCTTTAGGGCATGCGCAGTACCCAGCCCTCGACGCCCGCCCCTCTGGCAATCTGATAGGCAGACAGAATGGTAACTGACGTGCCTAGGCAGCCAACCAGCGCTCCGCTCCTCCAGCCCTCCAGCCCTCCCGCGCCATCTGATTGGCCCGCTCTGCATCCCCAGGCTAATGGGGAAAAAAAAGCCTAGAATTCAAACCCAAATTTAAAATTGCACGTGTCTTTTCCAAACAGAAGGAGCCTGTGATTCCACAAAAAAAAAGAAGGGCAAAGAGCAGATCAGCTTATCACAGAAAGACAGGGACAGGGAGCAAGACAAGGTGACACAGAGAGAGGGAGAGAGAGGTAAAAGGGACGGAGAGGCCAAAATAAGCGCTCCACAGCCTCCCCTCCCTCGCCCCGACCCCCGTTTCCCCGTTAACTCCCGCTACCCGCCCCGAGACCCCACGGACGCGTTTGCCAGGGAGGCAGCTGTTCAAACGGGATTGAGACGGCGCGCTCTGATTGGCTGCTTTCCACCCCGCCGCGCCGTCCTCCTATTGGATGCTCCTTCCCGCGTTCCGCGCCCAGGTGCCCGCCTCAGCGTCGGACCTGACTGAGGACTGCACCATTTGGGCATGCGCAGTACACAGACCGCAACGCCCGCCCCCCCCGGCAACCTCATTGGCTGCCTACGCACAACAATTGCCATTCTCCCCGCCTATCGGCGCTCCGCCCCTCCAGCCCTCCCGAGCGATCTGATTGGCCCGCTCTGCATCCTCACCCGCCTCGTCTGTCTTCTTCAAGCAAGTTCTGTTTCAAGCACAGCCTCTCCTTGGGGGGAAAAAATGCCCGCTCCGAGCTCCCCAACACCAGGCAGCCGCGGGGAAACCACTGAAAGCCAAGACCCACAGCGGCAACGTCGAGTGCCATTTGGCTCCAATTCCGATCACGCGCTTAAAAGCCTCTCTCGGCCCTACCCACGACTGCTCCTTCTCTGGAAGGACAAGCTGAACGTCCTAAACCGAAGGAACGCAACTCCACTGGCAGCCAATTTGCCTCTTCTCCGGCTTCCCCGCGGAATATCTTGTAGCGCCCTCCAACTCGCAAACGTTCTTCCCCAGTCCACGGCCCCGGAGACGCGGCATCTCCCGAGCGGCGAGCGGAATCGACCGCGCGGGATTTTCTTCACGGCGCGGAGAAGGCCACGCTGGCTAAAAAGCAGGCCAGAGCACCTGAACCCGTCTGCCGCCCACGGCCTGTGGCCCAGAGACCGGGAGCGCCCTGCCCGAGGGGCCGCGCGCCCCGCGGCTCCGGCCGGCAGGTCTCTCTCCCCTCCGCCCCCCGGCACCGAGGAGGCGCTGCCGCCGCCTCGCCCGCGCCCCCCGGCAGCGGGGCCGCCCCGGGAGAGCCGGGGGACCCGCCTCGCCGCCGCCCCCGGGAAGGGCGCGGACGGGCGCGGGTTTAATCCCCGAGGGAGAGAGAGGCCGGGCTCCCCGCGCTCACCTCCCCAGGGAAAGCGCGGCCAACGGCCGCTCCAGCTCCGAGCGGCTCCCGCTCGTTGCCGCCGCAGGTCACTTCGGCTCCGCCGGACGCGGCCCCCGGGCAGCACGCGCGCCCCCTCCGTCTGCCGCAGCTCTGGCTCGTCGAGGCCCCCCGCCTCCACGGCTCCCTCTCCCGACGAGCTCTGTGCAGCAGCCTGGGCTTCCCACGAGGTCACAGACCCACCGCTGCCAAAAGAACGAGGACTGGGATTAACCCTCCTAAGGAGCCATCGAGGGAGGGGTGTCGTCTACACACCAATGGGGACCTGACCCCCGTCGGGGGGGACGGACACCGGCACGCACAGACCCGACCGCGAACCCCCGCGGCTCGATCGGCGTCTCTGCCCCCCCCCTTGCCGTGCGCTGCAGTACCCGAGTTTCGCCACAGGGCGGCAGCACCGAGGCGCGCCGCGGCACCGCGTTGGGGCGGCCGGGTGCAGCACCGCGCTGTGCCCGCAGCCTTTCCTTCCTTGTCCAATTTATACAACGGCCTCGGCTCCTCAGATTCCGCCAGGGCTGCTCTCCTCGCATTACCACCAGGTGGTTCCCCAATCCCTTTCCCGCGAGCTAAAATACCCCCTAACGGGCTCTTGTGCAGAGCACCGCTACTACGCCGTCCTCCCGTTACGCGTCACGCAGGACGACACGGCTCATCTTGTAACAGAGACAAGCAAGAACTACGAACGCTTCTAGCGGCACTCCACAGGCAATACTAAAACCTGCCCACGACGTACCGCCCTCACAAGTTGTGCTCCAAGTTTATCCCGCCCTCTCCAAAACAAAACAATTCCGGCACGCGGCTCAAGTCCGTCTAACGCTCAGCGCCGCGATCGGGACGCTCGGCCACACGGGCGGCTTCACGGCGCTCGCGCCCCTTGCACGCTAAAGCCACCGCAGCTTCCGCTGTAGGTTTTGGCGTTCGAGTGCACAGTCAGAGCCGAGGCCTATCCGAGAATCAAACCGAACTGCGGTACGCCTCACCGCTACGTACGGGGCCGGCTCTACACCGTGACGGAGCGCCGGAACAACCGACACCAAAAGCTGGCCGCACGAGCAACCACCGCACGCCTGTAAGGCGCTCGCAAGCCCGTGCGCGCTATCCTGCCTAAATTCCGTACCGCGACTTACGGACGCCCCGCGAGCGCGTGCCCGGTCCCGGCTCCCAGCGCAGAAAGACCCCTCGCCAGAGGTCCTCGTCCGTCCCCGCCGCGACGCGACCGAGACGAGGAGTCTCTCCAGAGAAACCCCCGGGGCGCGCCGACAGAGCCCTCGACTCCGCGGGCCCCGCGGCCGCACAGAGCGGGTCCTCCGGCCGCCTCGCCGGCTGAAACGGGGAAGGGAACGGGACGGCAGAGTCAGCAGTGCTGCTAAGCCGCATTCTTCACAGTATCACAGTATGTTTGGGACGGGAAGGGACCTCAAAAGATCATCCAGTCCAATCCCCCATGGAGCAGGAACGCCCAGGTGAGGTCGCACAGGAGCACGTCCAGGCGGGTTTTGAATGTCTCCAGAGAAGGAGGCTCCGCAACCTCCCTGGGCAGCCTGTTCCAGGCTCTGCCACCCTCACTGAGAAGAAGTTTCTTCTCAAATTTAAGCGGAACCTCTTGTGTTCCAGCTTGATCCCTTTACCCCTTGTCCTATCGTTGTTTGCCACCGAGAAGAGCCTGGCTCCATCCTCATGGCACTCACCCTTTATATATTTATAAATATTGATAAGGTCCCCCCTTAGTCTCCTCTTCTCCAAACTAAAGAGCCCCAGCTCCCTCAGCCTTTCTTCATAAGGGAGATGCTCCACTCCCTTAATCATCTTTGTTGCCCTACGCTGGACCCTCTCCAGCAGTTCCCTGTCCTTCTGGAACTGAGGGGCCCAGAACTGGACACAATATTCCAGATGTGGTCTCACCAGGGCGGAGCAGAGGGGAAGGAGGACCTCTCTCGATCTACTAACCACCCCCCTTGTAACACACCCCAGGTACCATTGGCCTTCCTGGCCACAAGGGCCAGTGCTGGCTCATGGTCATCCTGTTGTCCACCAGGACCCCCAGGTCCCTTTCCTCTACACTGCTCTCTAATACGTAATTTCCCAACCTATACTGGAACCTGGGGTTGTTCCTGCCCAGGTGCAGGACTCTACACTTGCCCTTGTCAAATTTCATCAGGTTATTCCCCGCCCAACTCTCCAGCCTGTCCAGGTCTCTGGATGGCAGCACAGCCTTCTGGCGTGTCAGCCACCCCTCCCAGCTTAGTGTCATCAGCAAACTTGCTGATAGTGCACTCTATTCCCTCGTCCAAATCGTTAATGAATATACTGAATAACATTGGCCCCAGCGCTGACCCCTGAGGCACTGCACTGGATACTGGCCTCCAGCTGGACTCCGCACCATTGACTACCGCTCTCTGGCTTCTCTCCTTAAGCCAGTTTGCAACCCACCTCACTGCTCTGTTGTCCAGACCACACCTCCTCAACTGAGCTGTGAGGATGCTGTGGGAGACTGTGTCAAAGGCTTTGCTGAAGTCAAGGTATAGACCACATCCACCGCTCTGCCATCGTCCATCCACCTTGTTACATTCTCATAAAAGGCTATGAGGTTGGTCAAGCACGACTTACCCTTGGTAAAGCCATGCTGACTGCCCCTAATAACCCCCTTATCCTTGATATGCCTTGAGATGGCACCAAGGAGAAGCTGTTCCATTACTTTCCCAGGGACAGAGGTGAGGCTGACCGGTCTGTAATTACCCGGGTCCTCCTTCTTGCCCTTTTTGAAGACTGCAGTGACATTTGCTTTCCTCCAGTCCTCGGGCACCTCCCCCGTTTCCCAAGACTTGGCAAAGATGACGGAGAGCGGTCCAGCAGTGACTTCAGCCGGCTCCCTCAGCACCCGCGGGTGCATCCCGTCTGGACCCGTGGATTTATGGATGTCCAGACTATTTAATTGCTCCCTAACCCAGTCCTCATCGACTAAAGCAAACTCCTCCACTGACCTGGCTTCATCCGGGGTCTCAGGGGTACAGGGCTCCCCAGGACGGCCTCCGGCAGAGTAGACAGAGACAAAGAAGGCATTCAGGAATTCTGCCTCCTCTGTATCTTCTGCCACCAGGGCACCCACCCCGTTCATCAGTGGGCCTACATTACCTCTGGTGTTAGTTTTATCTGCTATGTATTTGAAAAAGTTCTTTTTGCTGTCCTTGACCCCTCTCGCCAGCTGTAATTCTAGGGGGCCTTGGCTATCCTAGCTGCCTTCCTGCATCCTCTAACAGCAGCCCTATATTCCTCCCAAGTGGCCAGCCCCTGCCTCCATGACCTGCAAACTCTCCTCTTCTGCTTGAGCACACCCAACAGATCCCTGTTCAACCACGCAGGCCTCCTGGCTCCCTTCCTTGACTCCCTTCGTGTGGGGATGCTCTGATCCTGAGTGTGGAAGAAGCAATCTCTGAATGCAATCCAGCTATCTTGGGCCCCTTTTCCTTCAAGCAGTCTTGCCCGTGGGATTTCCCCCAGCAATTGCTTGAAAAGGCCAAAGTTGGCCCTGCTAAAGTCCAGGGCTGCAATTCTACTTGCTTGTCGGGGATTGGCTCAAGGAGCACAGACATGAGTCCACCAAGCAACTGTACGAGCAGAGCCCATTTTAGTTGACATAAGTAGGCCTTAGTTAGCTTGTCTATTAGGCCGTGGGAAAGGGGGGAACGGAAAAGTACTAACTAAGGCAGGGTCAGGATATCCTTGAAGAGATAAGAGTCAGAAGAATGTGGGATGCGCATAGCTAGCTAAACCCAAGTAGGTGGAGTAAGTAAATGTGCTTAGCCTATTAGATAGAGACAAGTATGCGTAATTATGGTATTTGGTATAAATGCACGCTATCTCGGGCAATAAAGTTGAAGTATGCTTTATCACTCATATTGAGTTGGCTGCATTTCTTCCTCCGTCCGCTCGGGTCTGGAACTCTGATGGGATTTCTCTCCGCAACTGGCGCCCGAACAGGGACTTGAAGCGGCGGATAGAAGCAAAAGGCGCCGGGAGAGCAGCGACCGGCGGGCAAGAGCGACCGAACACTGTGCTGCGGTGTGTCGACTCCGAAGCCTGAACCGACTGAAGTTCGCCAGTGCTGGGCTACAGGAAACAAGGGCTGCAAGAGGTCTCTTAATTTAGCAAGAGGTACCGTACTATAGTGATGAATAACGGGGAAATAGATTAAAATGATGAATAACGGAGAAATAGATTAAGGTGATAAATAACAGAGAAATAGATTAAGATGATGAATAACGAAGAAACGGATTAAAATGATGAATAATGGAGAAACGGATTAAAATGATGAATAACAGAGAAACGGATTAAAATGATGAATAACAGAGAAATGGATTTAGACGTAGCCCTAGATTTATTACAAAGCTTTTTAGAAAAGTGAGGGGTTGATTATAGTTGCGTTAAACAGCTAGCTGGTCTAGTAGCAACGGGGAAAACTAAGGGGTGTTTTCAGGATCCTGATTTATTGTTTGATGAAGGAGAGTGGAGGAAATTGGGGGATGTGTTGTGGGATATGGTCATAGACGAGGATAAAACAGCTAAGAAACTGATGAAACCGTGGAGGGAAGTAATTAATAATATTAAGCGTCATAAAGTGGAAAAGAATTTAGCCACGGTAGTTTCACAGAAACTTGGCAAAATGGAGCCTTCCGCTCCGCCGATGGAAACGGGCATATCTGCGTTATCAGTGAAGAACCTTAAAAGACTATTAACTTGGTGCAGAGGCAATAGGTATCCTGCTGACCTGTCAGGAGTTTTTCAAATAGAGACTTGGAAAAAGATGGGAACTGTGTTGTGGAAGGCAATTAGTCACCGCGAAAGATATATTCTCGGCCTTGTAACCATCTGGAAACTGATAAATACTACAGTGAAGCAATTAAAACATGAAAAGACTGTTACGAGCATTAGTGACTCAAAACTTGAACTTTGGGACAGTATAGAGCAGAAATTATGGGATAAAGTCAGCAATGGAGATACAGAAGCTAAATCATTAGTAACTACATGGAAGCTTGAACGGTCTGCTGCTGCCAGAATTTTTGCAGCGTTGCAGCCTGATAAGTATCCTGAAAGTTGCGGTGAAATTCACCCGGTTTGTGTCTGCGATACCCTCCCTATGCAATCCCCTGCTGTGCTTCCGGCACCCCCAATGGTTCAGCAGTCCGGGGCGGGGGGAGGAACAATGCCAAACGGTCAGCCTCCTGTACCATCATCTAACCCTGGTGAGAACAGCAAGTCCAGAGGATTGGTGTCAGACAACTTACTCAAAGAACCTGTGAAAGCTGAGAATGCTAAAGTCGTAAACAAGTGTACTATCAGTTCTTTTACCAATTTTACCAATCTGCTTTTCCTGCATTTTAACCCTCTAACTTCCACAAGAGAACAGAAGAAGTCACTGAAAATAGAACTGGACAACAGAACTGTGTGACAGATTAGATCAGTTAACAGCAAGTGAATCTGACAGTCAGCAATGTGGTCATGATAATCGTGACGGGAAAGGGGGTGCTTCTGGGGACTCAGGGTATAAAACTTAAAAGTTAAGGAAGCACTGGTTTTGGAATTGGCAGTAGAGAATGCTAAAGTTTGCTATCAACATGTTATTTGCGAGTTTTACAGTGCATATTATGTGCTGCTGTTTATTGCCTCTCTGAAAGTCAAGCAGCTTGTCAGGAATGTGAGTTAATTGTTTTACTGGTTGTTGTTAGAATTGTTTCTTTGTGTATAAGTGCACCGTAAAACTTTCTCTCCACTTTTCCCACTCACGCTGCAAGCAGCCCTGTGCTTTTCCGTGGGGTCAGAAATTACTGTTTTCAGTCGTGTTGATAAAAAATCGGTATTGGGAGGTGTTTTAAAACATAGGGAAGTACTTGGAAATATGAGGAAAGAAGATCTTGTAAAATATTGTAATTAATGGTGGCTGCTGTATAAGTTAAATGATTGGGAAAAGTGTCCGGGGAATAGAATCTTGAAGTATAACACCTTATTGCAATTAATGTTGTTTTTAGGGCGAGAAGAGTAAGACAAAATAAATCCCTACAAGAGATCATTAAATCATTTCAGACAGCTGAGAGAGAGTTAACTGATAACATGCAGGTCACAGTAAACTTGCCGAAGTCTGCACAATGTTTTCCTTATTAGCCTGTTTTCTTTGTGGGTATCTGTTTAAGCATGTTGCAATTTTGGTAGGTCTTTGTTATATGGTACAGTAGGTTCACAGAGATTCATGAAAATTGGTTGATTCAAAAGGTGCGTTTTGTGATAGTATAAAAGATCATGAGTAATTTAGTTCCTTACTGCGTGAACGTGATGTTAAGATTTTATGTGTAGTAGCTGTTATATTTTTTTTTCTAGCGTACTAGCTTTATTCCAATATCCAGACTTGCGCAACTCTGTGACAGGCTGTCTCTCATCTCGGTGCACTAAATTTGGCCTTTTTGTATGCACATCAAGTGAAGAATCATAGTTTTAGAATAACAGTTGTAGCACACCAGATGAGACACTATAAAAAAAAAGGCCTTGCCCAGTCCAGCTTGCTGCGGGGGGGGCGGATGCCAAATGGGCCTCCAGCGCGCACTGACCCATTTTGTCAGGGAGACCCAGAGGTATCTCCACCTGGCTGAGCAGTGAGCGGTTCAAGGTGCAATGCAAAAAATTGAGATATTGTCTTAAATTGGTGTCAGTGTGATCCATCTGCTTATTTGAACTTGGTATATGGTTTTCGTATCTGAGCTCAGTATTTTAGTTTGTATATTCATATTCGGTACCAAAAGAATCTTGTTTGGGGAGATAATTACAAAATGGGAACCGGTTCCACTGCTAAAATTCCACCTTGCTCCCCCTTAGGATGCATCCTTACACATTAAAGTAATCGCTTATATTGTTAGAAAAGCATTTAAATTGTTAAAATACTATGATAGATGTGAACTTGGGGTATTGTATGAAGTTATGAAGTTGTATGTAAAGGTTGCTGGAATGTGAACTGATTTGGATCTAGGACAATAGAATAATGGATTTATGTTTATTATACTGGTTTATACTGTTTTTTGACATCTCTAAATTGTAAAAGGTAAATGGAGCTAAGGAATGTGACTATTGCTGAGCTACTTGAAATTGCATATAAAGTGTATTATGGCTGAAATGAAATGGGAAAACAAAAGAGCAAAATATCCCAGGCCTGTGTGCAGCTCATTGTAACTGAGAAGTTTCCCAGAGCCTCCTACTTCGTACCAGCCCGTGTGCCAGCTGCGTGACCTTGGTTATATCTACACTGCACAGAAAGAAAAAACAACTGGAAAAACCTGGCTGCCCGCTTTTAAAGCAGAGAAAGGGGGGTTCTCTCTCCCCCCACTGCAGCGATGTAATACTGAATGGAGCCGTCCGAGGGTGAAGTTTAAAGGCATCCTGAGCAGACCCGTAGTTCTAATGAAACTGGACAATTAAACCAAAAATTTATTGATAGACTTATCCTATGGTAATTAATTGTACAAGACTTCTTAGTAAATTCACCATGCTAGTTTTTGAGGGCATGGGAGACAACGAAAGAAAGGCCGTTTTTTGAGACAAACGGAATGCCAGATTTGGAACAAAGTTTTAATACATGAATTCTTGTATTTGCCTAAAAGTCCTATACCTCTCTTGGGTCAGGATTTGTTAAGTAAATTGTAAGCTCAAATAACATTTTCTGAGAATTCTGTTTAGTTGCATATCCTATAAGAAGGTGCTTGGATGGTGCAGATCTGCTTGTGCAAGTGAGAAATCTTCAAGGAACTTTTGAATGCTGTATTTCCACTAGTATTAACAGCCAATGTTTTTGATAAAGCAAATACTACACTGAGAAATCTGAAACAGGACTTCAATCCGGTAAGGGAAAACAATATCCAATAAATATGACAGCCAAAATGGAGTTAGAAACTTTGAGGGATGAATTTATGACAACTTTACAGGATGACTGCATTTGATTGGACTTACAGATTTGTCTATGAAACACTTTGTAACTATGACCCAAAACCATGCTAAATCAGAAAGAACCTGCATTAGTTATGGTCAAATCACTAGTTAACGTTCAATGGAAAAGGCCACACCAATTGATAACCTGGGGGAGAGGTTATGCTTATGTTTTTACAGATCAAGAGCTGCAATGGTTGCCAGCACGAAACGTGAAACCTGTGTTATCTTCCTGACAATGATTGTTGCAGCTGCTGTGTTTTGGATGCCTGCACAGACAAAGACTAACATGTGGATTACTTTAGCCAACATGACTGACCATCTATATGCCTAACTACGATGTCTCTGGAAAAAACGTTCCACACATGCTTGGTTGATGTCTTCCTTGATGACTACAGCAACATCACACGACTGTTTCAAATAGTGGTTGATGCAGAGGCATTGCAACGAACTGTAATAATACTAACACGGCACTTTGGATTAATTGCCACCTGGAAGCAGACATCGAACCACAGGAACTGGAATTGCTGGCATCTATGCCCATGGATGCTTGTATTCAGCCGGTTTGTGAAAAGTGTCAGAACAGTATACAAGAACATGAATGGACAAAACTACAAAATGTTAATGCTACCCTTGGTGACTACAGAAATGAAACTCAACGGTGTAATGCTTCACAGAAGAATGCAAGGAATGTCATTGACAGCGACCCTCAAACCTCCTGTATGGTGTATTCTTGATCTGTGAAGATAGAGCCTGACCGGGAATTCCTTCTAATGCTGTTGGAGGACTGTGTATTTTGGGACTATTAACTCTCTTAACGCCCAATGTATCTATGATAATAGATCACAGAAGAGCAAGACAAGAAAAACACTTTTTGCGTGTATATGAGTCAAAATGTGATGATAATGTAGATTATTGAGGATCAGGGTTAAGGGTTTTAGGATCTCTTGTATCTAGTGTTGGCACAACTAAAGCTTTAAATACTTTAGAAAAATTAGGATGCTGGCTAGTTAAGCAAATAAACAGAACTTCTAAGGCTTTAAGTGGACTTTTGTTAGATGTAGATTCTGTAAGACATGCTACACTGCAGAATACAGTCACAGGAGACTTTTGTTATTAGCCCATGGCCATGGATGTGAGGAATTTGACGGAATGTGCTGTATGGATTTACAGAATAAGTCGAGATCCATCCACGAGGAGATTAAACAACTTACGGACCATTCACAGAAGATCAGAGAGGATGTGGGCCTCTTTGGCTTAGAGGGCCTCACGAACTGGTTTGGACTAGGAGGATGGGTAAAAGGGCTTTTGCAGAGTGCTCTGGCTCTCTTAATCATAGTAGTAGTTGCATTAATATGCTTGAGTTGTGCTATATCATGTATTAAGAAGATTTTAGAGCAGACACTTGGGCAGGCTCTGCTCATTAATAAAAGAAAAGGGGGGAGATGTCAGGGATTGGCTCAAGGAGCACAGACATGAGTCCACCAAGCAACTGTACGAGCAGAGCCCATTTTAGTTAACATAAGTAGGCCTTAGTTAGCTTGTCTATTAGGCCGTGGGAAAGGGGGGAACGGAAAAGTACTAACTAAGGCAGGGTCAGGATATCCTTGAAGAGATAAGAGTCAGAAGAATGTGGGATGCGCATAGCTAGCTAAACCCAAGTAGGTGGAGTAAGTAAATGTGCTTAGCCTATTAGATAGAGACAAGTATGCGTAATTATGGTATTTGGTATAAATGCACGCTATCTCGGGCAATAAAGTTGAAGTATGCTTTATCACTCATATTGAGTTGGCTGCATTTCTTCCTCCGTCCGCTCGGGTCTGGAACTCTGATGGGATTTCTCTCCGCACTTGCTATTCTGTTCCTGCCACCCAAGATGCTGAACTCCACCTTCTCGTGGTCACTGCAGCCCAGGCAGCCCTCAACCTTTACTGCTTCGACCAGACCCTCCTTGCTAGCGAGGATGAGATCCAGCAGTGCACCTCTCCCAGTCGGCTCCTCCACCACCTGCATGAGGCGGTTCTCACCGATGCACGGCAGGAACCTCCTGGACTGTGGCTGGCTGGCTGAACGGTCCTTCCAGCAAACACCAGGGAACTTAAAATCCCCCACAACAACCAGGGCCTGTGACCGTGAGGCCGCTCTCAGCTGCCCATAGAAGGCCTCATCAGCTTCCTCAGCCTGATCTGGTGGCCTGCAACAGACGCCCACAGCAGTGTCACCCCTGCCAGCCTGCCCCTTGATCCTGACCCATACACTCTCAACTCGCTCCTCATCCGCTCCTGGGCAGAATTTAGTACACTGTAGCTGCTCTCTCACATAGAGAGCAACTCCACCACCACGCCTGTCTTTCCTGTCTTTACTTCATTTGATGAGGTTAGTTAAAATCGTTTAGTTTCTCGCTGACAACACGTCTCTTAATTATTAGTTAAATACAAACTAAGCTCTCAGCTCCTAAACAACGTGTTACTTAACCTTCCGTCTCCCTCTTGTCGTGCAGAAGGAGCTAAAAGGTGAAAAACGTCCCCTCACCGCGCAGGCGGTCAGAAAGCATTTCCCTCACGTCAACCGGTTCCTGAGGGCTGCATCTTGTAGAACTTCACCGCAGCGTACGCTAACTCGGCAGCTTCTCTTCAAAAGCGGGAAGAGAAAACAGGGACAGGCGTCTGAAAAAACAAGGCAGAGAACAGAGCAGCTGGGAACACCGTGTCATTCGCACGTGCACGTCCCACAAGCCCCCGAACGTGGGGGGGCTCCCCGAGGAAAACAAAGCGGGGGCAGCGCCCCAAACAGCCGCAGCCCCGGCCCGCAGGCCGGCAGCCGCCCCCCGGCACGGCAACGCTTCCGGCCGACCCGAGAAGGGAGCCGTTCGTGCCGGCCGGTATCGACACCCCCCTTTTCCAGGCAGCTCGGAGAACTCCCTTTGCCAGCGTTGTCCTGGTACGTTTCCCTCGTCCGGCTGCTCTTGTCTGTACCCCGTGTGCACTATCAAGATGGTTTTCTAGGCACGTTTCCCATTGCCTCGTTCGCACAGAGCTTCTAAATTCGCTCTTACCTGTTCGTCCGATCTCGACAGAGCGCTTCAGCTCCTCGCGCCGCGAGGCGCCGCTGCTCTCCCGTCGCCGGTGACGGCTCCTTTGGACCCTAATTCTGATCGGGCTATAGATCTCCTATTAATTGCTTATCCTCTTTGTTACAGTTTCCCAACGTTGGCTGGAGGACACGGCCACCTGGGCTCAGAGACGCGGCTTCTGTACCGGTCTCTGTCCTTTCGGTGGCTGGTTTTACAGCGGCGCCTGCCAATTTATTGCCAGTTTTCTGATCAGCGTTTCCCTTCTGAGGCCCGTTGCAACGCGTGACGGCAACTCTCCTAGCAACAGCACAGCTTCCAGCAACCGGAGCATCACGTTTAATCTGCCTCCCTTGTGCCGTTAATACACTTTATTCTTTTCAAACGGCTTCAAGGGCCTGCACCGTTCAAGAAACCTGCTTAGAATCAGTGCAGCTATTAATCTTCTTCTCTTTGCATAACTCTACAGCTCATGCGAGAGCAATTGCTTCAGCTTTATGGGCAGAAGTCCCTGGAGGTAAAGCTTTAGCTTCCCTTACCTGCTGGGCGGTCGGCACCGCACGCCCGGCTTCACGTACCCCTCGCTTTACGCAAAGCTGCTCCCATCGCTGACCCGGGAGGCTTCGGCATCCTCCAGCGGCCGGTCCCTTCAATCCGCTTCTGCTGTTGCCGAGCAACCGTGGGCCACCGACTGCCGGACGGATCCCCTGAGGAAAGAAGCCGCGCCGACAACGTTAGCAGGAGCAATATTTACGTCATTAAACGTTTAAGGAGGCATCGAGGGAGGGATGTCGTTTGCACGCCAATGGGGACCTGACCCCCGTCGGGGGGGACGGACACCGGCACGCACAGACCCGACCGCGAACCCCCGCGGCTCGATCGGCGTCTCTGCCCCCCCCCTTGCCGGGCGCTGCAGTACCCGAGTTTCGCCACAGGGCGGCAGCACCGAGGCGCGCCGCGGCACCGCGTTGGGTCGGCCGGGTGCAGTACCGCGCTTTGCCCACAGGACGGCGCCACTGAGACCCGCCGCGGCAGCCCCGGGCGAGCGGTCGTGCCGCGTTTCGCGGGAATCCCGCCAAAAAAACCCCAAAAAACAAACGCGACCAAACAAAAAAGCGCACAGAGAGAGCCGCGGCGCGAAAGCCGCGCCCGCAGGACACGGAACCCGCCGGGGCTCGCCCCGAGCTCCCGCCGAAGCGGCGCCCCGCTCGCCACGCCACCCAGCCCGCCCGCAACCGCGCCTTAGCTCTGCTTGTAACCGTCCCCGCGACCGACGGGGGCTGCGCCGCTCCCGGAGTGCGAGAAATACAGCTGTGATTCGTGCTAAGATGTTTAATGTTTACAGATATAACCAAATGAGGCACGGGCTCTGAACCTGGAAAAAGGAAAAGGTGATTAAGTTCTATGTAAAAAGTTATGAAACTTGCTTATGAAGTTATATTGACAGAGGGAACTAACATTTTAAGGGTTAAGTAAACATATAATGGGTGCCTACTAATGAAGTAACACTTTAAGTCTTAGCCACACAATGAATGCTTAGTTTAGAGCTTTATGTTAAGAACAGAACCCCATCAAATGCCAAGATAATAAGTTTTACTGCACCTAGCTGTAAACTTGAGGAGACAAGATAACAACAGCAAAAGGGGGCGTCAGTCTGGTTTCAATCGACTTGGCAGCTTGGGTCCCAGTCAATTTAACATAATGAGCACCGGGGCGGGGGGGGCATCGCCGGCGCGGGGGGGGGGGGGGGCGCAGCGCCGGCCGCGGCTTCTCCTGCGGCGGCACGGGCGGCGCTCCCGACCCCGCACGCGCTGCTTCCCGGTCTCTACCGGCTCTTGTGTGTCCTGCAGCCATTTTATGTTGGAGCGAGTGGGCAGGTGGAAGTACTTATTTATTTTGCTTTAAGGCGGCACAAGCCCATAGCCCCAAGGGTGACTGATTTCCGTTTCCTCTGGCACTCGCAGGAATAACCCCGCCGTGACGGTACGGACCACCCGCAGCTTTGAGCAGCTCGGTGTGACCCACAGCTCTGCCCGAGCTCGCGGTGCGCTCGGCAGCTCCAGCAGCGCTGAGCGGCCGGGACCGCTTCGGCGGTGCCGCAGCCGGGGCAGGTCCCACCGGGCCGGGCTGCGCCCAGGGCCCGCTAGGGCTGCCGGTGGGACGGGCCGCGGGCTGGTGACGTAGCGCAGGCCGGTGACGCGGTTCACTCGCGACTGCCGGTGGGCGCCGGCCGCGCACGCGACCGAGCGCAGGTGGGGTTGTGGGCCGGTCCCGGGCGCCCCTCGGCGGCCCCTGGCGGCCGCTGAGCGGCCCGGGAGCGGGTGCGCGGCCGCTGAGCGGCCCGGGAGCGGGTGCGCGGCCGCTGAGCGGCCCGGGAGCGGGTGCGCGGCCGCTGAGCGGCCCGGGAGCGGGTGCGCGGCCGCTGAGCGGCCCGGGAGCGGGTGCGCGGCCGCTGAGCCGCCCGGGAGCGGGTGCGCGGCCGCTGAGCCGCCCGGCGTGGGCCGGGGGCGTGTGGAGTGGCGGGTGCCGCGGGCCTTCTAATATCATTAGAACAGATATTCCTTTCCCCATGTTTATCTCCATGAAGTTCTGTGAAGGTGTAACAAAATTGTGGCTCATTGCATCCCGTACAATTAGAGAGCTGGGTTTTACCTTTTGGGATGCGGCTGCTTCTCAGTAGCATAAGCAAATAACAGATGTGAAAATACTCTGCGGGAAGAATGCAAGACATGAAACAACCATTTATTAAAAAGGGTTGTACAGGCAAATTAAACGGGCAGCACGCTCTTACTTCAACTGGGCACAGGGGTAAAATATTTAAAACACAGAGCCAGTGAAAATGTCAGATACTGCTAAAATACCTAAATGCTAAAATGGAAACCTATGTTGGAAGAATTAGGAAACCGTAAAACAAAGGAAAGCACTTTCAGTTATTTAAAGTGCCAGTAAAGTTAATGTCTTGAAAAGTCTGCTATTTCGAGTAACACATTAATGGCTATTCTTTCAAAATTAGATTCTGTAACTGGAAGTCACTGGCAGGTTCAGTCAGTGTCCTGTTCAGAAAGCCAAAGCTGAATTCAGGAAGTGCAAGTATTAAAATTTAGTGTAGATTTTCTCTGTTGTTAATAGGGTCCTTGGCAGTAAAGTTGAAACAACTGATCTACCCCAGCTTGGGTACAAAAATTTTGATAGCGAAGCCTTTAGACACAGGAGAGTCTTTGTATCCTTTTAGCATGAGCTTAAGATAAGGGGCAGGGGGACAGGCTTGTGATTTTTGTTGCCACTTGGTTGCAGAACAACAGGACTATCCCTTGAGGCGAGTGAGGAACCAGGAAAAGACCCCAGGAACCATCTGTAACAAAACGATCCAGTGATTTTGTTGTTGCTTTAATACCCATTGAAAAGGGAATGACAATGCTAGGGTTAAACCAGACTTTGGTAATATAAAAATCTTGTGAGCTTTGAGAAGGGTGTCTTTGCGACTATTACGAGAATTTAACGCAAATAAGAATGCATTTAAGCCAAGGGAAGAAATATCCTCAAAGAACCTTAGGCTCAAAGGAAGAGGCTATTGTTACTCCATGGAGCAAAAATGCAGTAGACTTGTGGCAAGAACTGTAGTTGCCACAGTTTCTGCTTCTGACTAAAAAACAATAAATCAATATTTCATAATTACCCCTCTAGTCTCTTGAGAAAGGTGCCTGGGAGAAAAGGGTCCAGGGCTTTTGCAAGAAGAGCTCTTCAGTTAAACTTCCTTAGTTAATCTGTGAGAGAAAAGGAGAATACTGGTTCCCTATGAAAGGTACTGCTTCCATGCCCCCAGGATCCCTTAATACATAACACGAATTCTGTCTCCTTGAAGTAGAATCACAGAATCACATAGTATGTCAAGTTGGAAGGGACCAATAAGGATCATCAAGTCCAACTCCCTGCACCTCAGAGGACTACCTAACACTAAACCGTAACACTAAGAACATCATCCAGACGCTCCCCAAACTCGGGCAGGCTTGGTGCTGTGACCACTTCCCTGGGAGCCTGCTCAAGCGGCTGGCCACCCTCTCAGTGAAGAACTTTTTCCTAACGTCCAACCAGACCCTCCCCTGAACAGCTTCATTCCATTCCTCATGTCCTACCCCTGGTCACCAGCGAGAGGAGCTCAGCGCCTTCCCCCCGCTGCCCGCCCCGCCAGGAGGACCCGATGGGGCCACCCCTCAGCCATGGGGTCACCCCTCAGCCTTCTCTTCTCCAAGCTGAACACGCCAACTGACCTCAGCCACTCCTCTCGCCCTTGAGGCCTTTCACCATCTTGGTCACTCTCCTCTGGACACATTCTAATAGTTGGGTGCACCCGAAACTGCACCCAGTGCTCGTGGGATGATCACCTGCAGTGACTGGCTCACTGCGCTTGATCCGCTCCTGGACGAGGCTTTGTCTGCCGGAGGACGTGTTGGCCATATTCAGTTAAACTCATTCTCAGCAATGCCTGCTACTCATATGGCAGAACTTTGTAAAGGATGTGAAAACAGATTTGTAAATGCTAGTACATGATTGATACAAACACAATATGTCATATTCACGTTTTGCTTTTTTTAAAAAAACCAAAAACCTTGTTAAACACAAGGGCACAAGAGACTAGTTTAAAAAAGTAAAAATACAAAACTGCCACGCTTATTTAGTAAATGGTGAATCCTTAAGCATATTTCAGTTTAGAGCTCTAGAAATCTTCAAGAAAGAAAGAATGTGGCAAAGTAACAGTGAAGTAAGAGTAGCTATGACTAACCCTATCTATTTCAGAACTGTAAGTCAAAGTTTCTACGCATCTAACCTTCTATTCGCACTACTTCATTGCAGACCATTCACCCATTCTGCGCTGTCACTGCTTCTTAAATTTACGTACAACTGTCATCAACGTGTGCTGCTCTCATGCATGCACTCTGGGGAGTCCATATACTGTCCTTTAACTCTATGTGCATTTTCCTGTGAACTCAGTAGGAATTGCTCGGAACGGGGCACACACAGAGCATGCGGCTGCTCTCACATTTAAAAGCAGAATCCAGTATTTGTGTTGGGAAACATGCTTAACAACAGAGTTAGCATAGCACTGCCATGTGCAGCATGGGGTCAGACCATCCTCCGTTATTGTTATCTCACAGAGACCGAATCCCGGTAATTCAGCCAGCAGAATCTGTTCTTCATACACTTTCAGGGGCACGTGGTCCACATTCTGTCTCTGCTGTTGACAGGTGTGTGTTTGGCTACGAAACATTAAAATGGGAGAATACCAACTGAACTTGGTCAAAATTATAGGGCTATATGCAATAGAATACTCATGTACTTTATGGCAGAGTTGGGAAATTAATGGCAACATAAATGATTTGGCCAGCAAAATCAGTTTATATGGATTTGTAAGGTCCCCAGCAAAGTTCTGACAAAGTTGGGGCTTCCTTGCTCTTCCTATTTAACAAGTTCTCCATATAAACACTCCAGCATACTATAGCAGAGGAAAACCTGGGCTAAAGAGAGAAGGATATAAACAGGCAGTCCTTGCCTCCTGGAGTTAGTGAGAAAAATACTTAATACTCAAGATCAATTTAGACATCAGAGGTGGTAACAAGACTGGGATTAGAAATAAGTGAGTTTTAAACCCCGGTTCTGTTGTTGTGTCACTGCCATCCTCCCCATTGCAGGAACTGCTGTTACATGAGGTGAAACAAAGGGAAGACATGGATACGGGGAGAGGTCTATAGGATCCTTTAGTCAGGGTTCTTTTGGCACACATACAGAGCAAGGAAAAGAAAAAAAAAACCAAAAAACAACAAAACCAAAACAACAACAACAAAACCCAAACAAGCAAAAAAAACCAAACAAAAACAAACCCTGGGCTGAAATAAAGTCTACTTGAAAATGATACAAAAATAGGAAGTTTTGTTTCAGGGTGGATGATAACACAAAAGCCAGGCAGTTCTGGGGAAAGTCATCATTTTTAGATGACGCTGTTGCTGGTGCATGTTCCTGAGCTTCCCTGCGCTCCGGTGGAGGAAACACCTGCCAAGGGAGACCTGGGCTGTGGAAACCAGGAAGACATGCAGAATGGCTGTTGTTGCAGTCTGTGCGCATAGAGATTTGCGATATTTCATGCGTGTTTCCTAGGGAATCACAGTGAGCTGGTTGGCCAGAGCCTAAAAAGAGCACTAATACAGTTCATTTGAGCCTTGTATTTCAGTCAATCAGTCTTCTGACTGCTGAAAATAGCATATTTGGATGTTAAAGCATCACAAATTACATCATTTTTAGAAATCCATAGACAGCCAGCAACTTGATCCCCCTTCCAAATTTTAAGTCAAGTTTGAGGGAATGGTACAGTCGAACTCCAGTAACCCAAAGCTCACTTGTGTCCTTGATGCACTGATTTCCTGTATAAACAATTTCTCTTTTTTCCTCTGAACTATTCCTGTATAAGAAGAGTTCTGCTGGATACCCAAACCTGTGAAATCTTACTAGCTTAGAAAATGAATGGTTCTTTAGTGAAACAGAGAGTCTGCTATTTCACCGCTTCAGGTAGTCTCCTATTATCAGGAGAAAACAGCATAGTCTTTTAGTAACATCTGTCTTTGAAAAGAGAACGTGAAAGCATTTGTGGTAATCACATTCAGCCAATAGGAATAGCCTGGCTTAAGAATTCTACCTTGTTTAGGAGTCCGAAAGATGGAATGATTGAAGTGTTAAACTGTAGCACCAGTAATACTTACTTTCCTAAAATCAAATCCTGAGGACTGGAAGGAAATCAAGACAGAACAGGAACATTGTGCTTACATTGCGTTAAATAGGAAACAATGGGTTGGTCGTACTTGAGTCTGTACTTCAGAAAGTGTGGCCACGTTTGCAGTCCTGCTGCAAGAGGACTGGAACAGGTGACGCGCTCGCTCGTCAGTCTGCCGCCTGTCACTCGTCCTGTTTCCTCTTGGGCTTTTTGGGGTTCCGGGATCGGCTCTTTGCTTTGCAGAGTGGACATATGGGTGCGTTCCGATGAATTTGTTGATGACACGATAAACATGCCTGAAATAAACATCCCTCAATAAATAAATATATCAACATTCTGTGATTCTGTGAAATGTGATGTTGCAGCCTCATTACAAATATTTAATTGCCTCATTAGATAGGTTATTGAGTATCACATTCCAAGTCACTGGACAGAACAAAATAACTAAAGCTTCTTGCCTTCTAAGGCAAACCCATGCTACATTTTATACAGTCCAGGCCAAATGAAAAACTAGAGTATCTCAGTGAATTGAAGCTGCAGTTCAGCAGACACACGGTTCAGGCGTGTATCAACAACTTTAAGTTCTATTTTATGTTAAACGTTCCACGTGTTTTAAAGATGTTTACATGCATAATAGCCCACTGAGTCAGAGACGTGTGCAGTGTCACAGAATTCAAATCAGGAGCGGGCAAGTAGATGAACTCCTCATATTTAACACAAGATGCACCTTTTGCTTCATACTAAGCTCTTTAACTTCCATTTGACTGACGCATATCACTTTCAGAAAGGCGTTTTGAAGGCCTGACTCCAGACAGTAAGTACATAACTGTGCAGTGTACTCATGTCAGTTAGACTCTTTAGGGACTGAGTCTGTGGAACTTGGGTGGGATGAATACTTCTATGGAATTACTGAGCTCTTTTTACTGACTGCAGAAGGAGCTCAGTAAAACCATGGTTAGGTTAAATTAATCCATACGTTAGTCTTGTCTTGAAGATCCCAAGAAGTGCAGAAACAATCACCTTCCCTGGTAATTTGTAGCACCAGTAGTTACTCTCCCTTATAAAATAAGTGCATTGCTTCTAATATTTATCCATTTGGGATTAACTCACAGCTATTAGTTTTTCTTTTGCCTAACTTTTTTATTTCTTACATGCCTCTCTCCCACATGAAGCAAAAGAGGAGAGAGAATTTCCTACATCTCTGCCGATGGAGGCTCCTAAGTCATAAAGGAGTCAAACAATACAGAGCCTTGTCCTTAACCCTTGGTGACTGGTGCTACTCCTCGAAGTCTACTGGGGTTGCTCTTGATTTGAACCACTGCAGGAAAAATCAGAATCAGGACACATTATTTTTCCTCTTTGTAAATATTGACCAACTTTATAAACACAATACATTCCAATGACAAAAGAGAAAACGCATTCCCTGTGCATTCCCTGTGCATTCCCTGTCCTGACCTTCATGGGCGGCGGCTGTTGTCTGAAGGTTGCAGTCTGTCTGGTGTCCTGTTTCCTGGCCACCTGCAGCTGTTGGGCAGCAGCTGCAGCTGCAGCCAGCGACTCGGGGATGGGCGGCTCCTGTGGCTCTGTCTGCCATTCCGCTTTCTGCTTCTCAAAGTAGCTAGACAAAGGAAAATAAAATAAAAAATATAACCACCTTCTGGAGCATTCCATTAGTTTGTAAATGATATTTTGTGCTAAAATATAATGGATCACACTGCCCTATCGTTTTCCTCCACTAGGGTCAAATTGCCTACACTTAGATACCACTTGGACTAGTTTATAAATAGAATTGGAGGTATTTTCCTCTGTGTTTGTACACTTCAGCCAGATTCCAGATTGTCGGCTTCTAAGGTATCTTGGTGTACAACTGGATATAAATCTAACAGGATGGAAAATGGTAACACACTGGGAACCTCAGATTGCCCAGAGAGGTGGTGGATGAACCATCCCTGGAGACACCCCAGGCCAGGCTGGACGGGGCTCTGAGCACCCTGAGCTGGTGAAGATGTCCCTGTCATGGCAGGGGGGCACTGGGGAGCTGGGAAGGTCCCCTCAACACAGACTGCTCTATGATTCTATATGTATTTAATCTTTAACAGCTCTAGGTGCACCTCTGTCAAACTTTAAAAATATATTTTATTCTGTTAAAATTAATAACTTTTGCATGCAATAAATACATTCTTTGTAGTGTCAAGGTGTTTGGAATGGAAAACAGCATTTCTGGAGCAATGCAAAAGAAATCTTGAAAACCGTGCATTTATGAAAATGATGCCAGGTGTGCTGGGCATTAAGAGCAATATGTGCTTCTTAAAAAATCATTTGCATTTAAAACTGACCTGTTAAACAAAGGACACAGATCTTTGAATAGTAGCTAATTCTGTCACCCTCCCCACACAGGTTATAACTAAAAATGAAACTGTAATTTATTATCCAAATTTATTCCGCATCCACGGTAAACTGACTTGTTGACAGTCATAGGTATATGGCTAAATGCCACTGCCATCTTCACACAGCAAAACATAAAATTCTGACTAGCAGTAACCAAGTGAAGAATACTTGTTTTGTGTTCCCTCTGCTTGCTAAACAAGGGGAAAAAAAATGTCTTTCTAGAAAAAGCAGCATATGGTAGAAAAATCTGGAGAACCAGCCAGCCTTGAAATGCTGCATGTCGTATACAGAGTTTGCAGCTTGGGATAATCTAAATTTAACTTCCAGCAAATTCAGACTGAATGTTATCAAATACACACGCTTGCGCATCCCCTTTTTGTTAACTTTTGTTTATCATGATGACCTCTTAAGTTCTTTTTTCCACCTACCAACAAAAATAAAACAACAAAATAACCAGTAGAATCGAGAAAAGGTATAAAGCTGGGTAATATTTGCTTTGCAGACTTACTCAAGGGACAGTTTCTCTTCCTCCTCACACAGATCTGGCAGCCTCTGCAACCCCAGAGTCATCCGCAGAGCGTCCACGTGCTCCTTCAGGGGTTTGTACTCCTCATGCAGGCGACGAGTCGATTCCAAGAGCTTGTTGAGATCGTTCTCAGACTGCTTGATAGTGTTCTCCATCTGAAATGGGAGGGTGGGCATGCTTTTAAAGAACCGTTCTTTTAGTAATGCTCCAGTTTAGCAAGAGACTGTATCAGAAAACAGAGATTTTTCTCACTCAAGTTGGAAGAGATTGGAGACATTGCAGTAGTAAAACAAAGAGTTAAGATACCAAGAGGATAAAAACTGGGCAAGGAAGAAGCAACTGCAAGTGAAATACGAGATGCATTTTCAGTTAAAAGGGTGCACTCAACTTATATGACCTCCTGAACGGCAGAAAAATCAGGTAGATGGGCTACGGATAAGTCAGCAAGTGAGGAGCAATGGAAAGCAGAATACACTAAATTTCTGTGTTTCTAAGATAACTGAACACTGATGGTAAGAATTTAACAAACAAGTTATGGAAAGGTTCCTGGTTCTCTTACTGCAGTAAATGGCAAAAACAGCAGAGACAAAGACAATCTGACAGGCAAAAGAGGGGAGCAGGAAACAGAGACCGAGGTTGTGCAGCTGGGTGGGGAACAGACATTTAAGTGATAAACAAGTGCAGTCTGTGCATCCAGCACGTAGCTGGTACTTGCTAACGATGTGGAAGCTTTTTTCTTCTAATGCAATGCACAAACACCTTCAGAGCTGCAAACCATTGTACAGTCATGCAAGTGCCCTAACATGACGTACAAACTGCAGGTTTAAAAATATATTCACCATTTATCCCCTTTAATTGGCTAATCTTCCTTGTTCATAAACTGGTTTTCTCTTACTTGCATTAGTTGCCTTCAGGCTGGTGGTGCTTAGTGTCTGACAGTTCCACTCAGTGATGAAGGCCAGCTCTTACTAAGAACTTAACAAGTATATTTTCCCAAAATATCTTTTCTCCCAAAAACCTCCCATCAAAAGTCCCACCTAGCTGTCAAAGTTTCTCTGTTTCCAGGTGCTAAATGGGAGAAGACTACGGGGAAAAACAGTTTTCTGTGGGGCTGCCAGGGTGTTGTTACTGTGTCTACAGGTAAAGCTGTCCCACAGTGAGCTTGCCTGTCCTCTTGGTGCAAATGTTTACTATGCCCACCTTACAAAATATCCTGCCCAACACAGACAGGAAAAAACAGTTATCCTGAGGAAAATTTACTTTGCACTCTTTGTAGGATCCTGGGATGGTGTTGTAAAGTCCGGATTATTGAACCAGTGATGCGGACAATTCACAGCCTGTGCAACGATCCACACACAACTGTTGGTCAGGCTCTCCACAGCTGGACCATCACATACCACGTTAATGTCCGCGTGGATCAGGCGCAGCTCCTCCACGTGGGCCATCTTCTCCTGCAGCAGCAGGTCCATCTCCTGCTTGTATTCCTTCAGGTGCCTCTCCTCAGACTCCAGGGCTTCAAATTCTGCTTTCAGCCGTGCCTTTATTTTTTCCATCTGCAAAGTCTTATTCCTGGATCCCAGTGATAATTAAAAATATAGAGAGACAACAGTAACACACTGCAACATATTTTTGCCAGATGTCACTTTATATATGAATGGATGGAAGAAGGTAACAGCAGTAACAGACAAGACTAAGCATGTCTGAGAAAAAATGAGGTGCAATGAGACAACTGAATTCTAATCCCAGATCTTCTGCTGAGTTTTTCAGTGCTGTGAGAATTCCTATGCTGAATTATTAAATTAACAGAACACTGTGAGACTTCAACAGTTACTGTAGATGCAGAGAATTTGTACCAGTAGAGTTGTACTGCATCAGTTAACTCAGATTAAACCCTAGTTCTGAATAGAGAAATTCAGAAAATCTGGGAGGTTTAGCACAGGATTCTGAGAAACATAAATTGAGTTGGAGGTTTTTATAGTGTCATATATACTGACTAAAACTATGTGGACAGTAATCCGAACTGCTGAACACTAACTTCAACTTCAGGTTAAAGAAAATTCCAGAGTGACATCCCACTTGCAAGGAGCTCTGCGTTTTCTCGGTTCTTTGCTAAGATTTAGTACCCGTCACATATTTGTGTTTCTGCCCGTATCCTGCATTCTGATTTTTTTTTTATTTTTGCCAATCTGTAATTCCATAGTAAAAATATTTAAATACTGTGTCCTTACCTCTCTCTTCAAAGCTAATCACCAAAGAATGTGACTTTCAGTCATCAGTTCTAAGCCGCAGAACTGCCTACTTACTGCTGTTGTGATTCAACACTTGTCCAAGCTGTAGAACAGAACAAACTGTTCTTGTTCCTGCAATTTCCTTACTGAAGAGGCCTTAGTTATTTTTCCTGTACTGGAAGTCAGAATATAATACTGGGTAACCAATGTGGCAACAACGTTTAAATGTTTGTAACAAGACGCTGCAATGTCACTGTGGCAGATGCACACCCTTCTCTCTCCCCCTCCCTTCCTTCGATATGGAAGGTGCAGACACATCTCCCCCCCCATCTCCTGCAACGGGGTCAACAGCTTCCTTTGTTTGACCCCAGAGCCCGTTGGCCAGGGTCCTTAAGAGAGAGGAGGAGGGGGCGCAGAGGTGCCAAGGAGCCACTGGGCGCCCACAGCCAGGGTGGGGGTGCAGAGAAGATTCTGAAATGCCCACAGTCAGATCTGACAAGGCTATATAAACGGGACCCCCGCTGAGGCTTTGCCGGTTGTGTGGACCTCTTGGGGCATGGGGCAAAGCCTGTGGCCGAGAGCCCTTCCCCTTACCAGGGTGGCTGCCTCAGGTGATCTCCCGGGACCGGGATTTCCCCACTGAGCCACCTGAGTGACAAAACTTCTCAACAATTCCTTGCAGGACGGCGGGTGCTTATTCCGTGCTTAAATATAAGCACGTGTATTTTCCTTAATAATTCCTTGCCAGAGTCAGGCAAGTGTATACTTTTCCCGGAGTCGGGGACAGCTCTGGCATTGTTTTTGGTGAGCCACGTGTATGCACACTGGATCTCCATTGTTATTATTTGCTGCATCTCAATAATTACCTCAACTGATACTCGAACCTGTATTTATGTCACTATTGGAGAGCTAAAACCCTGTTTTCCACCGGTTAATCTGCTGCACCTTCTTTACCAAATAAAAGTTTGTTTTGGACCCTGTTGTCCATCTAAACTAACTTCGGGGTGCCTCCGTAACAGCCACATTTCAGGGATGTAATCAAGAGTTTCAGTACTCTTTTACCCTGTGTGAAACGAGAATGTACCACTCCTCTTTAGTCACCTAACACCTAGTGCAAACAGATCCGTATTGGTTTCCAAGTGCAAGAATAGTATCTTCCTACAGGCATGATGTAAGAGGGGGCTGGGAAGATGAGGTTTGCATTCATATTTAAATATCCTATTCCTAACCCAAAGCAAAGTGGGGTAAGTTTGATTCAAACTCACTGTAAGCAGCAAAGCTGGCTATAGAATGCAGTGTGTAGATTATATGAAGCTGCCTATCAGATCAGCAGTGAAATTCCAGAACAGGGATTTGACCCCATTCCAGAACAGGGTCTGCGATTCCCCTTCCTGCAGGGTCCAGAATTGCTCTAACGTCGTGCCTGTGAATCCTCCTCTCAGTCCCCTCATTCCTGTTCCCAAATCAGTCTTTGTGAGTTCAGTATCTGCTCATGCACCTAGTTTTGGTAACCTTTGGTTACCTTTGGTAACCCTTTCCTGAGTGGGTGAGACATCACTGGCACAATGTGCTCCCACCAGCGGCTGAGGAGTGGGGCAGAAAGCACAGTCAGTCTCCAGGACAACGAATTATGGCTATCTATTTCAAACACTACAGCTAGTGATGTGACCAGGGCTCCTCCCTCTCTCACTTCAGGAGTTTATAAAGCTGCAAGAGATAAAAACAGTGTCATAAATAACTTCTCCAATATGTATTCAGAAATGGGCTGCCTGGTAGGGATAATATGAATGACAGAGATTTTAAATGGAACAGTTGAAAAATTTAAGGTCAGAGGAAGTGCTGCTTGTTTCCTTAGAACAAAATTCTGCCTCCCATTGGTACTTCAGAAAGAATCTTAACAGTTATGTTCTTTCCTCCATATAAATATACTGATTGCTGTTCCCAGGGATGACAACCCATGTCTGTTAAGAATAGAAATACCAGATCAAAGATAAACACAGAAAAAGCCAATGACAAATAAGGTCACCTCAGATGTCACTCAGAGATATTTACAGATACTGTGGAAGACACTTAAAACCAAATTTGGTAAAATTCACTCAGTAAGTATGATTACTATGTTTGTACTGCAGCTCACCAAAGGGTTCACCTTATTTCACATCATGTTTACTACAGAAAATATTAATCGTATACCTGTGAGCAGGCATTTCTTTTAAAAGCTACACCGTCATTCCAGTTCATTTTTTGATTTTTCAAAAATTTAAAATATATCAAAGCAACTTTCTTCACCTTTACCTTATGCCACAAACAAATAGTAAAAATGTCTTACGGTTTATATATCACCTTTGAATATATTATCGGAAAACTGACTGCACCATAAATTTCCAAATACAGGATATCACTCTCACTGAAAATATAATGTAATGAGATATTTAAATTAAGTGTTATAATATTTGGACTACAAACCGTAGGAGGCCATATTTAGATCTGCATTTTAAAACTAAGCCTGCGTAGCACTTGAGTAGAAAAGCGTTGTTCTTACTCTGCAAAGTAGGTGTTCGCTTGTCTCTTTCTACTAATAGTTTTGGGATACTAGAGACACAAATATTTTTGCTTGGTCTTTGTTCACCTTTGTGATATTGTGTGAAGCAGGCCAAGGCCCATACACGGCTGCCCAATTCACCTCTTCCATGGGTGCAATGTGCTTTTCTGAGGTGCTGTTACCAGCCAGAAGTCTCTGTGACCACCTGCAGGCACCGTCGCTGGCCGTGTCCTTGTCCCTGGCCCTCTCCTCTCTCCCTCCCATAGCCCCTCTCTAGCTGTTCTGTCCCAAAACACTTCCCATGGCTCTGGGGTTTCCCACTGTAAGCATGTCCATGCCTTGCACTTCCCAGCTATGTCACTGCTCTCACTTTCTTTTTCACGTGTTTTGGCTTTTGGATGCATCAGGCCTTATCCTGAAAATCAGTGTCCTAAGCCAAAGAGTGAAAATGCCCGATCTGAAGCTGAGAAGCAGGCACATGTACACACACATGGTGCCGTGATGTTTCTGAGCCCCCCTTTTCAGAGCATCCCGTGACCCCCCCTGTGCAGGACGCTCTGCACAAATTCCTGGGGTGCACTGGCCTCCTGCCCTGCGGTGGGTCCTGCAGGGGTGGCGGGAAAAGCTTCATGCGGTGTGTCCCCATCCACCACTCCTGTACTGCCCTGCCAGCCAGCACTCGGCAGACGGGCAGGGCGGGCAGGGGCGGGCAGGGGCGGGCAGGGCAGGGCGGGCAGGGGCGGGCAGGGCAGGGCGGGCAGGGCCGGGGCAGGGCAGGGCGGGCAGGGCCGGGGCAGGGCAGGGCGGGCAGGGGCGGGCAGGGGCGGGCAGGGGCGGGCAGGCGGGGCAGGGCGGGCAGGGGCGGGCAGGGGCGGGCAGGCGGGGCAGGGCGGGCAGGGGCGGGCAGGGCGGGTAGGCGGGGCAGGGCAGGGCGGGCGGCAGGGACGGGCAGGGCGGGCGGCAGGGGCGGGCAGGGCAGGGCAGGGCGGGTAGGCGGGGCAGGGCGGGCAGGGCCGGGCAGGGCCGGGCAGGCAGGGCCGGGGCACGGCAGGGCGGGCAGGCGGGGCAGGGCAGGGTGGGCAGGGCGAGCAGGCAGGGGCGAGCAGGGTAGGAGGGAGCCAGCTGGGTGCTGGCTGTTTCAAGGCTCGGCTGCTCCCCTCTCCTGACAACCACACAAATTCTGCGCCCTCTGCAGGCCACAGCCCCGCAAAGCCGCGGTGACCCCGGCCCCGGCCGCCCCGCGCCCGCCCTGCCCGGACACCGCATACCCTGCTTCCCGTGCCAGCCCCTGCCTGCCCGGCCGGTCACGGCTCCTTCCGCGGATCCAGCAGGGCAAAGTAACAGATTCATGACAGAGGCCCTCAGGAACAGGAAATAATAATCCAAAGGGCCTAAGCCGCCCACCCGCAGCCGATCCCGCTCCCCCGGCTGCGTGGGGCCGCCGCGTCCCCCCCCGCGCGCTACCCCCGCGGTTCCTCGCGAGGCTGATTCTCTGAAAACCCCCACCCTTGCCGCCCCCCACTGCGCATCCCAGCGGCGATTCGCAGCACCAGATGCTCCTTCCCTACTTAGAAAAAATGTATTTTCACCTCTTATCATAAAGCCCAATGGTGTTTTTTTTCCCCCCAGTGGCACAATAGCTACTTTCAGATCGATGCAATTCCTCCGCTCTCCCGAGGAAAAGCTGCTTCATGGACCTGATGAGGCACAAAGCGAACGTACCTGATTTCCTTGATGCTCTCGAGTTTGCACATAATTTCTTGCTCGTCTGTCATGCTTTTCACTCTCGATTTAAACCTCCCGTGAAATGTACAAAATGCCAAGGCGGGGCGGGGGAGGGGGGAAGAAAAACATACAATAGACAATGTAGTGGCCCCTCGGAGCACACGGTCTCTGAGCCTGTGCGGCGGCTCCAGCGGGAGCGATGGGACTGGGAGTCCCGCTCCCCATCGAGCCCGGGCAGGCAGGCGGCACAAGGACTACAGCACCCACAAGGCAGAGCACAGCGGCCCTCCCCGCTTCCTGCAGTTGCGTTTAAGTCCATTTGCCACAACTCATTGTGTCAAAGGTTTTTAGGAGTGCAAAAAGAGCAGGGGGCTTTCTGCTGAGATCTGTACAATGTTTAGCATTTCGCTAAAATTATTGAGTACGCACTAAAAGACTGTTGAATGAGTCAATTATTTTGATTTCAAACTTTTTTTTTTTTTGACACAAAGGCATGCTGCAGCCTGTATCAGTGCTGCTCTGAGTGACGTGGCTGTTCCTACAGTTCACAAAAGACATATTTTGTTCTCTAGGCTATTCTTTTTTTATTTCAACCACTATACATACCATTCATAACTATGGAAAAGAAAAAACAGAATGTGAATAAAACTGTTGGATTGAGGAAAGTGACCATTTATCTTTCTACAGACATTCTAGTCAAGAATATCAGAGCACTTTAGAGAAACTGATGCAAAGGCTCTCAGTCTCCTCTGCCAGGTAATTATTTCCCTTCAGCTTCTGTAATGTACTAAGCGCTGTGTTTTAAGTTATGAAGATAACAGTTGTATCTCAACACTTTGGAAGGTCTCCTCCAGGATCTGTCTGAAGGGATCCACAGTGTAAGTTCACGATCCTTCACCTATGCGCCCACACATGTACCCGGGGTTTAGCAGCTCTGAGGGTCGTGCTGGACTGAAGGGTCAGCACATCAGAATGAACATTAAGCTCAAGGTCTAGACAGTCAGCAGGCAAATCGGATTCTGCAAACGTGAACACCTGTGTGTTTAAAATGTACAGGCAGCAGTACCACAGTCCTAGTGAATATAGCAGACCACTCATCAGTTAGTACTGTGAGGCTGATGAGAATGAGGCAATTATTCCAGAATATAGTACAGAAATGTTATATGGAAGGCACCAGAAGTACTTAACCTCTACTCAGCACTGATCAGATTTGCTCTTGTCTGGCCTGGGGCTCTGAAAAGGAGGTGAAAAATAAAAATGGACAGAATGCAGAGGAGAGCAACAAAAAATGATAGGAGTTTTGGTAACATGAAAGACAGCTGAATGCAAGACAGTGTGGCCATATTTACACGATGTAGTAGATCTGCTTGAGTTAGGGCTTATGGTCACAGAAATGAGCCAGTTATGTTTTAAGTCAGTTGCATCTCCAGTTGCAGGCTAAAGGGCAAGTGGTGGCCCTTGGGTGTGAACATGTGTGCCTGGAAAGCTGGTGAACTTGGGTGAGGTAATGAGCAGACAGCGTGAGCCATGGGGGTGTTGGGCTCTGGCTCTAGTGCTGAGCAAACAGCATGGCGTAAATGTAGCTTGTAATAGTCTTTCAGTGTGAAAAAGGTGTTAGATGAGCCATCATAGTAAATAATACACTAGGTCAGCTGAGAGAGAAGTCTAAAAAGCAATATATTTCATGAGCAATACAGAAATTTTAGGACAGATTTCAGTAAAATGTCTGACTAGAGTGCGCTTCACTATGAAAGACCATCTGGGAGGTGTAGGAATACCCTTATTGCTTTTACAAACTACTTAGATAAAGGCGTCTCCATACTAATCCGGTTACTGCAGACCCTTGCTTTGAGATAGGGGTTGAAATGTGGCACATCAGTTGCCACTACAACGACCTGCTCCTGTTTCTGTAGTGATCTCTTGACAGGACCAGGGGCCAAGGGCCTGGATGAGTTGTCACACAAGAGCACGGATTTAAGTGTCTGCGTTAGGTTCTCAAGTCAGAGACTGAACTCTTGAGAGGGCTGAAAAATGAACTAACGTGTCCTGGCAGAGGAGGACACTCACCAGGAGTCACTGAGAATGAAAAAGGGGAGGCAACAAGGAAGGTTCATCCGGAGAAGGGATGGGGCTTGAGACTGGAGCGGCAGCTGGGAGGAAGGCAAGCAAACAGATCCGAAAAAAAAGCTAATTTGGAATTTTTAGCTATCCAAGGCTTCAAAGGGGTTAGTCCTACTTATGTGTAAATATTTCTGCTCTTGCTCATTTATTTTGAAAAAACTGAGGCGCGTTCTCATTCAGTTGCTGATGCATTTATATCTAATATTATCCAGAACTTTCCCATTTATTAAGTGCCATGATGAGAAATCACGGAGTCTTCTCTTGTGCACTCAGCTGAGCTAAAACTAAAACTTCAATCACTTGCTGCCTTTGGAAATGACATGCATAGCCTGAAACAAATACAGAAAACCTACTGATAAACCAGACACAAAAAATGAAAGCCAAGAAGAAAAATACTTAAATTCCTGAATACTGATACCAGGCCAGTAATGATGATGCTTAAGCAACCTTTTTTTAACGGAAGCAGCAAATATTAACCTGTGGGATTTGATTTTCTTTTTCCTACACAAATGGCAGTGCATGACCAATGTAATGTAATGCAGATCAGACTCTGTTCCAGGCAGCATGAGAAGCTGAAACTCCCCAGTGCTGCCTTCACTCACCAGTGGAAACAAATGATCCAGGAACTCAGGTCAGTCACAAAGACTCCTCAGCACTCGATGACAACAGAACCAGAGCACTGCAGCTTTCTGCTCATTTTTCCCTGATAATAACAGCTTTAGTCATATTTTTTATATGCTTTTAATTTCTAGTGAAGCAAATGCGAATTTGGAATGAATGCAGACTCCAGTATTAGACAGCATTTATTTTTAAAATTGGGTGTTTTAATGGCAAAAATTATTAGTTTTCATTAAGCACAGATAAACAAGGTGAGTTTTGTTTGTTTGTTTCCCTTTGGTTTACCTGTGTTCTCCAGCCTCCTCTTTCCTATTACCTTGTTCTCTGTGTCAGTCTGTTTTCTCTAAGTGCTTTTACTGCTCTTTCTATTCTCCACAGTCGTCCCTCGTGCTGCCTTGGAGCAGGAACCCCATTTTTGTAAACACCTGTAAAGCAATATAAATTTGCATTAAATTATGAAGCCAATATCAATCTCAGAAACTAATGCCATGTATTACTGTAATACTTGGTAGCTGAACTCACATAGTCTAGGTAAACTAGCTGGTTCTGAGCTAAAAATTGACCTTGGAAACTCTTCACATGCCACAGTCCCTGGCATTTCACACGGAAGATTTGTGCAGTAAAAAGGACTCGAGGGGAATTACCCTTGCAGATTGTCTCCCCGTGGTATGTGGGGTTTTTTGTTTGTTTTGGTTTGGCTTGTTTTCTTTAGGGAAGTTGTAAACTGAAGCTGGATGAGGGTGCTGCCGTTCAAAAAAATAAAAACCCAGAAAACAAAACAGGGTTCAGAGCTGAGCTGCTGTGACTGAGGTTTGTGCTCAGTCTGAGCCAGGGAACTTCCTAATAGCTGGAGTAAACAGCTCCAAACTGAGGTTTCTAAATAGCCATAGTTAGGGAAAATAGCTGAATTTATTTTTGTATGTCCTGCCTTTCACTCTCTCATCTTAACCACAATAAAGATAAATCCTTTGATGGATTTCTTTTGACCAGCCGCTGGAGCACCTGGGTTGATTCAGGATGTGAAGCAAGCCACATTCTCTCAAGGATTAACAGTGGATATTTTTATTACTATTTTTTACACTTTATTAGTAAATTGGTATTTGGTTTTTGAGAGCAGAGGTGTCAGCTCAGAGACCACGTGAGTTGTGGGTAGGTGGTGTCTCTGAACAGTGAAGTCTTCCCTGTCATGAACTTCATGTTAGTGTCTACAGTCTTAAGCTGTGGAGCAGGATCCCTTCATAATTAGCAGTGTAGAAATCCAAGGACAAAAGCTTGTGGTTCCTGTTCCAAATAAATTACTTAAATATAAGGCAAGAAATAAGAAGAGAGAATGAAGAAAAAAAGATGAGAGCACTGGCCATCAGAAGCAGCAGTGGTTGAGGTTCACCTAATGCCTGAGCAAGTGGCAGTAGTGACCAAACATTCCCTCTCAGAAAGAAGATTATTAGTGTTGACAATCTATTGTGGCAATGTGCCCTGAGAGGTTTGTCAGTATTTGCCATGTGTACGCTCTGAGATCCCTTGTGTCTGCAGAGATGAAAATCCCCAGGCAGAAGGGCAGGCTCTGGGCATCAGGATTGTTCTTTCGGCTCTGGTGCCAATCCTTGTAGTTCAAGTGTGTTCGAATTGATAGCATTCAGCTTTTGCTTTGTGGCTTTGCTAAGTGTCTTAGTGTGTCTGTTCCACCTTTCCTGGTATGCAAAACAGGTCTGAGCTCTTTATATGATCTGAAATTACTGCACTGATGTTTAATGTATATTCTGCTGCTATTTATAAACTTTGATGGGTGGGAGCCAAATAATGATCAGTTTTCCCCAGCATGCGGATTAGATTTTTCAGGGAGACCTAAGGGATTTAAACGTGAAACCGCCATTGAACAAAATCTTCCATGTCTCTCTGAAAAATTCAACCTTGTTTCTAAGCTAACAGATACATTTCAAAACTAGTTGCAGTATTACACAGCCTGATAACAAAGCTAAAATACTCCATTGAGCACAGCATTGAATTTTGTTGCATGAAAAATGAGCTGCTCCCATTTCACGGCCTAGCGCCAGTCCATGCAGCCTTGTCATCGACAGCAAACCCCGCACACAACATTTCCAACTGCAAGAAGATTTTTTTTCGCTCTGGGTAATCACCCTGATTAATTAATCTTGCAATTAATTCTGCAAGACTGGATGTAATGATGAACATTTTTATTTCTTTTCTCAATATATAACACCTTAATATATATTGTCTTCAATTCTTTCACTATTTTTGTTTAAAAAAATCTGGATACAAAAGAGATGACCCTAACAAAAGTATACTGGTGTTTAATTTGGACATTTCTTTACTATTCTTTACAGAAAACTTGACACACGTTATAAAGAGCACCCTAAAATATTAGTATCATCAGAGTTTATTTAAAATGAGTCAGTATGACAGATTATATAACAAAATGTACATATTTGTTATAAATTATGTTATAAATACAAAATAGTGTATACTTTGTAAACTTTTGTATTTTTTTCTTCAGAGCATCTGATACATCTTTACCAGCAAATATCTGTGAGTTAAAGCAGCCAACCTGTATAATTTCTTTCTTGTATATGATAAGACTCAGACATTTAGTATTTCGTAAGGTTGCTCAGCTGGCAGGGGAAATGTGGAGACACTGAGGGCAGACTGAAATCTGTAAGGGCTGACTCTGGAATAGCCATGGCCCCGCTGTTCTGCGTGTGGAGGTGTCGGAACGCACCGCCAGGGGCTGCGGGCGCCAGGGGAGCGGCCGGGGGCGCGGGGGTGTCTGTGCTGGGCAGAGGAGGCCAAGGGGCGACCCCGTCGCTCCCTGAGGCTCCCAGAGGAGGGGACGTGGAGAGGGGTGCGCTGAACTCTGCTCCTGGATCTGGGTCAGGACCTGGGCAAGGCTCAGAGCTGCCTCGTGCGGGTTGGATTTGACACGGGGAAGTGCTGATTTACCCAGAGGGTGGTCAGACACTGGACAGGGTTCCTGGGGAGGCGGCCCGTGCCCCGTGGCTGCCGGTGTTTCAGAGGCCTTTGGACAATGCCCTTATTACCTTGATGCTTTAACTTTTGGTCAGCCCTGAAGTGGTCGGGCAGGTGGACTCGATGATCACTGTAGGTCACTTCCAACTGAACTGGCCTGTTATAAAAAAAATATGCAACATGTTTTATGAAACCAGTAGCATTTAAGGCAATGTTAGAGAATAAAGACTAATGGAGGAGAGCCTCCAATAAACATATGACAGGACTGAATTTTGGCTAATGTACTGCTGGATGAGGTACAGGTCACTACGAGTAGAATAGGTAACCATGTTGCCAAATCTAAACATCATAAAATGGGTGATGCAAAATGGTGCATCCTAAGCTGTGAAATTTGATATAAATTCCTGAGTTTTTAAAATTGAAATGGATTATTTCTATATCCCATTGGGTTTTTGAGGCTTCAAGATGTACTCAAGTCACATTTGCAAGACTTTTTTCTTACAACTGGGTCACCCAAATTGTACTGGCCCACTTCATATTTTAAATTGGTTTCAGGAAGCTTTGGGAAGCTGAGGGTAGTCATCAGCAACGCTAAACTGCTGGCACTGACATCTTAAGAGCATCTGGTCTTCAAATGTCAAATTTATGCAAAGCCTAAAGTATCTGCAATTTTTGTTAATCAATACAATAATTCTATACACACTGTGTCTAGGAGCACACAATTAGCATCCTAGCAAGCTAAAGGTTTATGTGCCTGCGTATGTCAGTCTCGGCCCATTCCAAAGCTGGGCCTAAATACATCTGAATTTAGTCATGTCCTTTATTTCATCTTCCATTCCTGTGTCCTGGTTTTGTTACAAACAAGACCAGTTCTCTTTTAGTGATTTTTCTTTCAGCTAAGTTCTTATAGGTGGCTGTACTTTTCTAAGTTTTAGCCTGCATATTTTTCCTCGGATGCTGCACTCGGTGCTGATAAGAGACCAATGGAATGCTGAAGAAGCTCGTGTTTAGATTTATTACTATGGTAGCTAAGAAAGACTGGTAAGTTTTCCCACGTTGTGTTGTGAGAGGGGCGTGTTTGGGGAGGGATGGATGGAACAGGGGACTAGAACTGACCAATGGAAGTATTCCATCCCATAATCATCATACCCCTACATAAGAGCGCGATCACAAGGGCTGAGCTCTCTTCGCCCACAGCTGGCACCCAGAGAGGCCCCGTCTGTCTGTCTGTCTGCCTGTGATCCGCAGCCCTCAGGCCCTGCATCCTGCAGCCGGGTTCCGTCTGCAGTGCAGTCCCGCCCGGGACTCCCGGGGAGCCGCCAGCCCCGCAGCCCAGCTCTGCTGCGGAGGGGCGCCAGCTGCACGTCGAGCGCTTGAGATTGGCTTTGTATATTTTGTATATATTCTCTATTTATTAGTAGCATTAGTGAAACCCTTTAAAACTCTCCAACTTGAAGTCTAAGTCTCTCTTCCTTTCCCCTTACCTTTCTTATCGTCTTGGATAACAGGGAACGTCTGCCACGGTTTACTGCCGCCTTGCCCGAAACCGTAACATCTGTGTTCTGCCAAGCTGGGCAGGCGCGGCGTTTCCACCAACACTGCCGCTCGTCTGCGCTCCCGAGCCACCTCCTTTCGCGGGGCTGGATGAGCGCAGCGCCCGCGCAAACGGAGCCGCTCCTCCCCTCCCGTTCTGCCTCGGACCTCGAGCGCCCCGCGCACCCTGTGACGTGTCTTCCGGTGCCGTCAACCGCCAGCACGCCCGTCACGAGCGGACAGACGCTCCGACAGCGCTCGCACGTGCACAGGCGCCCCAGCGCCGCGCGCCGCAGCTCTCGCGCGTGCCCCGAGCGACAGGACGCCGCGCACGTGCGCACGCCCCGCGCGCCGCGGCCGCTGCCCCGCCCCCTGCACGCGCACAGCGCCCGGCGGGCGGGGCAAGGGGAACGTGCCGGCCCCGCCCCCGCGCCGGGCGCCAGGGGGCCGGCTGGCGCGTGCGCTGCCTGCGGGAGCGCGCGGGCCGGCGCGAGGAGCCGGGCGCCTGCAGCGGCGGGCCCGGCGCGGTTGCTAGGCGACGGCGCCCGGCAGCGGCGCTGGCCCGGCTGGGGCGCGGGCAGCGATGAGGCGGCGGCAGCGCCGGCCCCCGGGCTCTCGGCAGCGCTGAGCCCCGCTCCGCGCCTTCCCCTCGCGGCCCGCCCTGGCTTTGCTCCACCGCCCCCATCCTCCTCCGCTCCCCTCGCTCCGGCCTGCCCTTCCCCCTCCATGCGGCGGGAGCGGCCGGAGTGGGGCCCCCGCCGCGGCCGCGCCGAGCCCCGCCGTCCGTCGCCTCTCCGCCGCCAGAGCCCGCAGGGAGCCGCGGGCGGTGTCTGCAGCGACAGCAGCGGGTGAGGCCCCGGCTGGGGGAGGGGGCGGTGAGGGAGCGCGCGGGGTGGCCGGGGGGTGGCGGAGCCCTGGCTGCCCGGGCCAGCGGCGGGAGCTGCGCGCCCGTGGAGGCCGGTCGGACGCCCCCTGCCGGCCCGCCGGGCGGTCTCCAGGCCCGGCAGCCGCGGCCTTGCTGCCGCCCGGGCCCCGCGGGCCGCCCGCTCCGCCGCCTCCCGGCCGGGGTGCCCCGCTTGCCCTGCGCGCACGGGCCGGGGCAGGAGGAGGTGAGGCCGCTCGCCGTGGCTCTGCTTCCCCCCTTGCCCCGCTCCGCCTGGGCACTGCCGGGGCGCGGGGCCGGGCGGCCGGAGCGGCCTGGGTGCAATCAAGAAATTGGGCTGGTTGCAGTTAGTGATTCGAGTGCCAAGAAGGGGTTGCAAAGGCTGCGTTAGCCCGCTGTGCAGGGAGGTGTTCAGCGTCAGCACACAAGAAGCGCAGCAAGAAACTTGCATTAACGAAAGCAAGGTGTGAAATAAGGGAATTACGTTTTTGGAGGGTACCTGATATCCCTGCTCACATCCTTCCATTTTGCTTTGTAGTGCAAATGGGAATAAGGAACTGGTCACCTGCTGCGGTATGCATAACGTTTTAGATACTTTTTCTAAGTGGTTCATTCTAAAGTGTTATTTTTCATAGCTATCTCCTTTTCTAGTTGCCATTTAATCATTTGGAGATGATATGTCACAAGAGCTGGATATTTTCTTCACAAGTTAGCAAACAGTATTATGTCTGCTTAGGTTGATAAAGGCAGATCTAAGTTAATTTGAGTTTATTGAGATGCTTGTTTTTTAATCTTGCAGTGTGTTTCAGTGGTTAGCATGTATTGTCATAAATGGGAAGTAGGAATAGAAATTAAATTAAGATACTGGTCATTTTTGACCATTATGCATATCAGTTGTTAAGAGTGTACATCATTCCAGATCAGTCACATTTCTTACGCTTGGTGTGTTTGTTTATTCAAATGGATGTGTCTCTCAAGTAGTCGTTCTTGTATAGGAGGTATCTTTTTTGATGAGATACATCTTGTGCTTGCTGGATGTTAAAAATGGACTGTGGTATGTAGAACTGAAAGGTGTCTTTCACAAGTGTAGCTAATGTCGCTTATAAAATTGTCTTTGCTTCTTGCTGAAAAAATGGGTTAGTGACAAAGTCAAGGTCACCCTCAAACTTAGAACAATTTAACTGCTGCCAGAATATATCATCTTCTTCACTGTCATATATTTTCCATATATTGATCGTGTGGCTGTTGACATTTTCTGGACCGGTGATCTGTTTGTCTTCTAAAACGATCGAATGTGTAGTGAGTTTTAATAGAAGCAATCTGTAAAGCTTCCTAAGACGCTTTCATTTAAATGGCCTCTTGAAGATGTATTGAAAAAAAAATCTAGGGTCATCCAAACCCTTCAGAAAGAGTGGAAACGAGAGGTGTTAAGGGCACCTGTGAGAGTTGATATGCAAATGAACTAGTAAGAAAGTAAATTCTTACTGTGAACTGCTGTGGGGCGCGTTCCGGCTTTCTGTGCTTTGATCTTGATGCCTTTTCCAATGCAAATTATTCCATTGTAAACAGCTACTGGTTTTGACTTTCCTAGTGACTTTATGGTTTGCAACTGAAATGTCGTTTTGTAAACCACTTCTACTATAGATCTGTGAGTAATAGAAATAAAACAAATGCTTCTGTCACTTGTACTCTGTTAGTGCTTACATCACCTTTGGAAATAAAGAGGGCAGCAGGTCAGTTCAGTTACGGGAGCTGGCCTTGGGAAGGTGAAGAAATGTAATTTATAAACTGAGAAGAAGTTTTCAGGTGTTGCCACATTGGAAGTTAGTTTGATATATTGATTTGTCTATCTCCTAATGTAAAAAAAAAATATACATATAAGACCTCAGACACATCCCTGACAATGCTGCCCTGTTTTGATCATGGAATCTGGTAGACATAAGGTGCTTTGAAGAGCCATGTGTACATGGCTGGACCAATATATATTTTTGTATGTATAAACTTACGATTTTTGTAAGTTTATTATAAAAGGCTATTTTTTTTCTAGGCATTATAAGTGAAAAAGATGTTTGAGTAATAATGCTGGTATTTTAAAATTTCTTTACATCTGTTAATGCGTTGTGGGTTTTTTCTGTTTCCTGTGGATTGTCCATTTTTGATGATTTGTTACAATATACTCATGGTAACACAGATAATTTGTCTGGAAGTAAGAATACCATGACCACCTTTACAGATCCAGGCTTCCCAATGCCATGATCTGTAGTATTGTATTTCATACATTTCAGATTTAGGAAACATATTTGGAAGTGCAGATCTAAGCAGAATAGCATGTCTTAAGATAGAGTTTTATAGTTCTGAGGTGAACAATTTATTCACGAGAAGTGCCATAAAGAGAAAAACTCTTAATTATCTGACAGTTTTGATTCAAAGATATACATTCTTTGTTTAAACAAGTAATTCAGTTAAGTGTCTTTGGGTTTTAAGGGTAGCCATTGTATGTTTATGTGTGTATGTATATTTTTGGGTTTTTTTGCATCACTGTTGTGTGTTGACGGGACACGTGTAGGTACAAGAAGATACAGAACGTCAGCAAGGTAAAGCTTAGTGATATTTCTAAATTCATTTCTAGTTCTATACATTCTAGCGTGTGGTTTCCTCGAATTCAGTCCTGTCTGCACAGCTGAACCTCTTCCACCACCACAAGTGTTGCCTTAGCATTCGTTAAGACAACATATCCCCTTCAGGGCTGGGTGATAGTGATGGTTGCTGGTGAGTCCCCTTCCTCCTGGCCGCTACAGCAGCCGAGTGCGGGTCCTGCTCCAGAGGCGCGTGAGGGAGGGAGGGAGACAGGTGCAGAAACAGAAAAGACAAATTCGCTTTTCTTTTAAAGTAGTGCATCTGAAGTGACTCAGAAAGGAGGACGTTTCTAAATAAAAATTATTACTAACCATAGCCAGCAGGCTATTTTTTAGTTGTGGTTTCAATATTAATTTTAGGGACGAGGTATTCACTACTGGTGTTACCTCTAGTGCTTTACTTTGGGCTTAAAGTACACCAGTGTTTTGTTTCAGAGAGGTTCTGATGAGTAGAAGAAGTAAAATAATTTTATTGGTGGTGTTCTGAGTGTGGCTTGATAAAAGACTGTGCAATATTAGGCCTTTGATTTGTGTAACTTTAAGATCTCTGTTCATCAGAATGACAGTGTTGAAACTCACCATTAACGTGTTGAGACTGACTTTGCATAGTAAGGTAAGAAAAAAATCCATTAAACGGAATCAAAATGCTGTCATTCTTACGGCTCTAATTGTCAAGGGACTAAAAGCTCTGATCTGCCATTTTAACGCTTCTGTTAAAAGCGGGATTTTAACTTGGTGCGTGCTCTGGGAATACTGATTATATGCCTTGAATGTATAAATGAGCTGCAGATCTGCGCTCAGGTCATTCATTTAGACCACCTCTTCTAGAATGGAGAAATGAGTTGATTTTGTTAGATTAAAAAGTACAAAAAGTATTTGAACACGTGTTCATTTTAAGTATCTTAAAATAAGAGTGTTCCTTTCAAATAAGGAGGATTCCTCACTCCTCAGTGAGCAAAGTGCTGTAAGTGATGACAATGCCAGCTGTTTGCATCAAAAGCAGCTGCTTTGATCCACTTGCTTTCCTTCGCTGAGTGTCTCGTATGTATTTTGGACTTTTTATGGAAGCTCTATCAGAATATATATGCTATACATGTGTCAATGATTTGATTAGTCTTGTTTGCTAAGTAAAAAATCTCTTAGGACTGTTTGATAAAACTGTGTAAAATACGGTTTTAAAAGGAGCAATAGAGCAGAATTCTTTATTCCATGTCTTAGATAAATTCAGAGCGCGTGGTCATAGGATCTTGTTGACATCACTGAGAGGTGCACTGGACACTGTGACTACAAATGATGCATACTGTATTTTTGCAAAAGCATCACCATTTTGGAGTCACTTTAATCTCAAAATGGCCAACGTAAATAGGAAAATTTTCTACGAAGCCTATTTTATCCTGTTTTCCTACCATCTTGCAACAGTTGACATAGTAAATGAAAATTAAATATGCAAAGCTGACAGATTTGTTATGTGCTGAAAGTAATTCTAAGGTTCAAAAAAATAAATGGGTAAAAGTGATTAATTCCTGTTGAATTGCAACATATGTATTACTATGGTATGCATGTGTAAACTGTAATGTATTCCTGTTAGCTCTGTTCAAAATAATGATAAATATGGAGGTCTGGTGGTTCGAGGTATATAAACACACATGCAAAATGCTACAGATCACCAACCCTTTTTATTAAGGACAAAAGAGAATTGCACATAATGTCAGCCCAACTCTTCCATTTTTTTTAATCCATTCTGAAATACCCACGTGTTAATTTTAGAATGTATTCTGCTGTTTTCAGTTGTGAATCTGTCCCAGCAGATGTGTACCACCTAAGCGTATAATTAGAATAAGGGAAAACTACCATTTTTATTTGTGACTCATATACTTTGCCAGCTTTAAGTGTTTTTTTTCCTCAATAGATAAAATAGTCGACTACGTCAGAAAATATTCAAAGCAGCAAGCAGTAATGTGTAATATCTGTACTGCTCCTGAGATAAGGGTACAAGAAAGTTGTGTCTTCGGTGCCGTGAAAACACCAGTGTTGGGTTGTGTCACTTTTTTCATGAGCGCTGTAGAAATGCGCTAATCAAGGGCTAATCAAAGCCCAGGGCCATCTGTGCATCTTGAGCTGCTCGTTGTCTGTGTCCTCTAACTGCTGCCTGATAAATACTGCTCACGTTCCCGAAGACTTGTGCCGTGCGTTTGGTTTGGTTTGGTTTTGTGTGTGTGCACGTGTGCTGCAGGCCCAAACCGTCATGTCTTTAAAATGGCAATTAGTCATGTGCTGGAAGTGCTAAAAATCACTGAAGTGCGCTCTGTGTCCTGAGAGTCACCACTGGTCTGTGCTGTAGCACACTGCGGTGTTGAAGGGCTCAGTGGATATGGTGTCTCTTAACACTGAATCGTTTTTGGAAAGACTTCTCTTTGTCTCTACTCCTATTGTTTCCATCGTTTTAGACTCCTCATTTACCGTGATCAGTATGTGGAAGTTGTCAGCTGTGGTGTTAGCTTACACGCTGTGGATGCTGTACTCACGAGGTGCAGCTGTAGTAGGTATGTAGTATACCAGCCCTGCCTGTTGTTTAGTTGTGAAGATGAGAGAATGGGTTTAGCTCATTACTTCATTTGTTGTAGAACAGGTGACCTGGGATCCTGGTGAGCTTGTGCACTTTGTGTTGCAGTCCATGTTGTTGGGATTTGGTTGCTTTTGGTGCCTGGGCCGGCTGCATGGACGTTGGTCTGGGTGTGTGTCTCTGTTCTTCAGTTGGGTTCTGGTGGTACAGAAATAGCCACAGTAACCAAGGGCTGGGCTGTTGTTTGGAACAGCCTTCTCTGTAAAGATGGCTTGTCCTGAATGCTGATGGTAAGTTAGTGAAATAGGGAGGGAAGAGACATGCTAAAACATTGAAATTAATGCTGAAGCCATGGAGGGAATAGCTTAATTTTCTTCGTAGAAAACATGCCAGGTTTTTAATTGTTGTGAAGATGTCTATTTCACAGTTTAAGAAATACAGAAGGAGAATTTTGAAATACTTATTCCTCACTGTGCATATGGAACTCCCCTAGACATCACCGTTTCAGGTGTCAGTATTCAGTTAGGTTTTTTTTCCTTGAGTGTTATTAAAAACCCTTATTAACTGCATGTGTCTCAAAAATGTACGAGGGAAAACAAACAATCCTCCCTCTTCTTAAAATAAATACTATAGAATCAGTATAATCTGTATTTGTTATCCAGGTTGGAGAGACATTTGAGAAAACACTTGGGTTGGGTGTGTGTTTGTTTTTCCAGTTTAGTATCTGTAATGTCAGAAAACATGTAAAGCTGCTTAAAAGTTGATGAAAGGAGTTAATTAATGAAATACTTTTCATGTAAAGGTTGTTCCTCCCAACAGCTGTGTGCATGCTGTAACTGCCCCTTTGAAGGGCACAGCTCAGACACACGTGGGTGGTGGAGAGACCGTGTCAGAAGGGACCGAAGAAGTGGCTTGGCCCGACCTTTCACTCTGTCTGCTCTGATTGTCTTGGTCCTGCTGAAATGAACAGGCTTTGAATAGAGTATTTCTAGCACCAGCTCTTTTATAGTCACTGTCATTCCAATAGTAATTTTAAAATAATTTCCAAGTGTTTTTCGTTAATATTAGAGTGCTTTATTACTGAGCAGACATTTTCCTTCTATTTTAATACCCACAAAGTTAAATAGATGCTTTCAGTTTAGTCCTTTATGAACAAAATATACATAATTTTGCCTCACCCTTTTCTCTGAATCACGTTATCAATTCTACTAGTCAGTCGTGACTGTGTTGAAAGAGGTGTTTACTAAGAAAACTTGGTTTCTTAGCAGTGAACATGGTGAGAATTAAAATTTAAAGCTGCAGTATATGTATTTCTGAGTTATATTTAAATCAAAAGCTGGTAATAGCTTTCTTTTCTCTCCTTAGATATATGTTCATATTCTCCTGTCTTTGGAGATAACATAACTCGTACTAACCAAACACTAAAGTTTCATCAACACAATATTATTGTTTATGATTTGTGAGATGAGCTTTATTCTAGCTTTGGGAAGATTTTGAGGCACACTGACTCATTTCTCAATTTTGTAGTTCTCAGCAAAGTCAAGTGTGACTCAAATGGTTTATGTTTTTAAATGTTTGTTCTCTTTTCGCTTGTAAGTGGATTTTTTTAAAATTTACCCTGTGTGATAACTCCTTAATGCATCTATACCAGCTTTAAAAACTGTACAGTATAAGCTATAACAAAACAAAAAAGTGGAAAATTATCTGCAAGGATAGCTCTGTAAACAAATTATTAGCGCTTTTTCCACAACTTTTCCTGTGCACGTAAGGACAAAGGCAGCACAAAGGCAATGAGATAACAGAGAATTCTCGATGGACCACCTGTTGCTTCCAGAAATAGAGCTCAACTAAGATATTCCTTCCGAAGACTTTGCCCGAAAGCCGTCATTTTATTCTACATGTGCATATTAAACACATCATTACTTTTCACTTGCCCCTTTAAAACCTCTCCATAAACTCCCTTAGTGTCCTCACAAAGTACCTTCTAAAGGTGTCTGGACAAACAGTGAACTGAGACAGTACTTAAGTGTTTCCTGTAGTCCTTCTGATATTCCAGTTACCACTTGTTGAATTAATCTGTAGCCAGTCGTCATAATTCTCGATTGTGTTTTTGTTTAGTTAGGGACTACAGAGTTAGAATAGAATAGGAACCGATTGAGGTCCATAGGTACAGCTGTACGGCCACTGCCAGGTAGTGTAAATGAGAAAGAAAAGAAATTCTTAATTATTGTCAGTACTTTGCAAGATGAAAAGTTGGAATTTTGGAAAGTGCAATGTGGAAAAACAAACAAGCAAACTATACTACTGCAGCTTTGAGGGGTTTTTTAGCCGAAATGCCAGTGAGTTATTGCATACAGATGTTGCTGCTGACTGGAAGTTGTCCTGAAGATGTGGCACTGATGTTGTTGTTTTTACACGTATGAAAGAAATTATGAACTTTGTTGCTTAAAGTGGGAAGCAGGAGGAAGATTAATAGCCAGGGGTTGTTTTCATACAGATGTGGAAAATGCAACTACCGAATGACCTTTTTGTTTTTTTAAAAAAAAAGTTTATATTTTTGCACACACTTTCTTTTAAACTATATTTATACAGATTACGCATATTATACTAACAGACCTTCATCTTTATCAGCCAGAGAGGGCAAGGAGTTGAGGCCCCCAGTCCCATTGTGTTTGTGCAGGTGGCCCGGGGGTGTGTAACCTGGGAGTACGTGCTCGGCCTGGCTGGAACTGGAGCTGTGCAGCTGCTCAGGGTTTCCTCAACAGATACCAGGGTTGTTTGGTGCACTTTATGACATGTATTTGGCAAGGGATACTTAACCTATAAGCAGTATGGGAAGCAGGAAACAATGCTAGCAACTTAAATGTGTTTTTAAATTCTTTATTAGGTTATGCTTCAATGGCAACGGATCTAAACAGTGAAGCAAGAACCTTATTGTAGTTGGAGAGGTAGTCAGGGGAAGCAAGACAAGCTACTTATGAAAAGCTTAATGAAAAAATCCAAAACTTGCTCAAAAATGCATTAGAACTTTTAAGATCGGTAAAAAATTGAGGACTTGGACTTGGCTTAATGTCAAGATAAAATGTTGATTTTGTATCTGCTTAACACTATTTCACATTTCCCGTGAGGAGGTGTAAAGAGCAGCGGCTACAACTCTTCCCTGGGCTCTTCTTGTGTTTGAGGTGGCAGGACAGAACCTGGTCAGTATCTCATTTGTTCTTTATTTCCTGGCAGCATCAAGCTTCTTTTAAAGGAACTTCCTAAGTTCCTACTTACAGTTTTTTAATCAGCAGTTTCTTGAGTTCGACTGTTGTATGGTTGAGATAGGTGATGAAGTCACTGAGCTTACATGCTTTGAACGTACAGAAAACTCATTTCCCTGATATGCCTACATAACAGATGACTCCTTAATTTGAAGGAGAACCACGGGGTCCACTACAAAGGACTAATATACCGAATGCTTGTCATAGTGTGGGTGTAGAGGTAATGACAGCAAGTAGAGGTACTGAACTGGAAGTCAGAAGTAAACTGAGCAAATACGGTTTCAGGCATGGGTGGTACAGAGCTGAGACCTCAGCTTTCCGGGAGCGGGCACCTGAGCCTTTTCAGAGCCGTGGTGCTGGTTGACATTGACAGAGGCAGTGACTGACAGGCTGCTTGGGTCCAAATACCCGCTGACAGGAGAGAGATACTCTCTTCACTATAGTCAGCCTGGGCTCCAGAACAGGACTGGGTATTTATTTAAAAATCGTGACTGCAATTTGACAGCAAGTGTTAATCGGTTTCTGTAGCTCTGCCTTTTCTCACTGCTGAGAGTTGCGCAGGGTCACGGGTCTGGATTACAGTCTGTGAACACGCAGTAAATCTATAGTGATGACTGTGAGATTGCAGCACAGTATAGACTGGACTGCTCGGGGCTGAGAAAAAGTGAGGGAGAGACCATAGTGCTGTTTTTGTAGCTGAATGGTGGTGTTACAAGTCTGATTTCTGATCTGGAGGGTGCGAAGAAGGGCGCTGTGATACAGGGAATTGACAACTAATTAACACTTAAAGAACTAACACTTGACACTGAAAGAGCTAACGCTTTAACCCACGTCACTATTGCCCAGCCTTGCTTAGCTCTGTGTAACTTATTGTACGAGAAACAGGACTTCACTGATGCCTTGCAAAAATAATAATCCTTGGGTGCATCCTTGATGCATCCTTGAGTGAACTAGATTACAGAAACTTGGGCACAGGACAGGAGATATGCCAGTTTTAAGCAACCCAGCAGTCTGAGACCCAACCAGCTCATCACGCTGGACCGAAGGCGACCGTGTACAGAGGTAGACGGCCGGGGGTCACGGTCACTGCCAGAGGTGGAGACTATGGAAATGGTCTCCGGGAACTCGTAATAAGAACTGCCTTCTCGGGGGACAGGCTATGAATATGTATGGGCGTTCCTAAAACTTTCATGAATATGTAACACTTTACTGCATTTACCCAAGCTCACAGCTACTGTAATTTTGCACATGTATTAGGTGAAATGATTCCCTGTGTGTCCGACATCGTAAATAAATACATACCTTCCTTATAACCTCAAGGGCTGTGAGGTCATTCCGCACCACAGCTGTGCTGAAGTAGCGGTGGTTGCCGCTCTTTCTCTTGCATAGTTCTTCATTCCGCTGTACTTGCTGTCTTAGGAGCAACACAACACGTCCTCCTTCCCGGGCTCCTTCTCTCAATGGTCAGTGGGAAAACTTGGTCCTGTGCTGTAATATGTTTGTTGTTGTTGGATTTGTTTGTTTGTTTTGGTGCTCCTGACCAAACAACGAGATGACCCTCATTGTTTGAGAACCTTATGCATTTGGGAACAAATCCTACAATGTCCCAAGTTTGTGGGTGCATGGGAACAGTGAAGTTGCATAGATGGAGCGACAGGCCAAGGGTGGAGAGGCTTTGGTGCAGGCTGGTTTCTCTCCTCGGGACTCTGTGCGCTGGAGTGCAGGCTCGCAGGGTGGGCAGCTAGTGCTGAACAGGCTGTCAAAGCTAGTTGGCAAAGGTCGCCTCTGCAGGTCCTGGCTTTGTGTGCCAGGTGTTTAGAGAAAATGGGGAAAAACTCCTTACTTTTCCAGAAGTAAGTTATAATGTCTACTTTTTATTTTTCTTCTTTTGTTCTGTGTTATATTTTGGTAGAAAAAACGACACAGTTGGTACAAATAGGACCTTTGACTTTTAGTGCTTCCCTCACAAGATCCTAGATGGATATGAAGAGATTGTTATAAACCCCTGTGATTTAGTTTTTAAATAGTTTGAAAACAACTAGAGATTTATTTCTTTTTAGTGTATTTTTAGTTCCCTTCTAAAATATTTGAAAGATAATGGTGATCATTACATCACAGACCAAGTATTTTCCACTGCTATGCAAGAGAGGGATGAGGCAGCTAAAATTTCCCTAGTTAGTGGCTTTCAACCGGAGGCTGTCATCAGTGAAACGAAGAAAAGCTCCGGGATGAGTCACAGAGCGGGAGTTCCCAGACCGGGCTTTCCCGAGAGCGCGGGCGGAGCACGGCCGCCCTGACCCGGCCCTGACCCGGCCCTGACCCGGCCCTGACCCGGCCCTGACCCGGCCCTGACCCGGCCCTGACCCAGGCGCCTGCGAGCTGCTGCCTCCTGAGTACGGCCGCGGCCGGGGTAGAAACGCTGCTTGGGATTCATGTGCTTTGTTTGCATTTTAAATAACTTCTGAACGATGATCAAACTATCTTCCTGTTACAATAAGATTTTACTTTCAGGGAAGGTCAAATGAGATTTAAGACAAATTGCTTATATGATGTTATATAACAGAAAACTAGCGATACATATGCAGAATTGTAACAATGCAACAAAATGGTGAAATCAGTTTATATGCAGATAAAATGGATTCTTTTCCAGCTAAGAAAGAGGGGAAAAAATAAAAGCAAAACTTCAAAAAAATTTGAAAAATATAAATTTAATTAGTGAGAGTGTTACCCAGATGATGATGATGATTAGTATTAAAATATCACAGTCTTTTCGAGTTAATCTAGGTAATTTAATTTCCAGCTAGGAAGGAATGTATTTGGCTTGTGGTTTAAATTAATATTTAAGCGTTTAGAAGAGAATGTAAATTTGGCCCTTGTGCTGGTTTGACTGAAAATGAGTTAATTTTCTTCGTAGAGTTATAAACTTTTATTTTTCGTAGCTAGCATGGCTATTGTTTGGGCTTAGTTTGAGAACAAGAGATAACAGCCCAGCCCAGAGTTAATGCTTTTAGTTGCTCTGGTCTGAGAGCCAAGGACCATTGGCTGATCATTCTTATGAGATTTTCCATTAGCAAAGGTCTTAGGATCATTTACTGGAGTGGAAGGCCAGGCATGATAAGTTTAACAAATGGCAAAAACATTCTTGTGACATTATGGTTAAAGAAATGATGACAGCTTTGTTACGAACAACTGTTCTTCCGTCCTGGATGAGAATTCTGAGCGTCTGTCCTGACTTTCTGAAAAAATTGCAGTAATATGTGTCCTTGACTGTCTGGATTTGCAGTGCAGTAGGTGCAGTGAACAGCACAAGGTGATTAAGCGTAGAGCCTTTGTGCATCCGTTTGTTGACCTTTACACCTCTAGCAGCCAGCTTGAATAAACTTGTCAGTTCTGATAGTCAGCTCTTACCAAAAGGGCCTGAAATGGCTTGTGTTAAGTGTTGTGTGTGCTGGAACTCCACGCGGGTGTTCCTGATGTAGACAGGCTGTTCCTGCAGTAGATGGCTGTAAAGGCAGTTTCTGATGGAAGTGCCGGATCACCCTTTTCTGTTTTATTATCTTTAAATATTATTGAGATACTCCATTAATTCCAGCTGTAAGTTTATTGTGTGGGAAGTGTAATTTTTTTGGTATGTACAGTAACTGAGGGAGGGAAAAAGAGTTTAATTTGTGATTAAAGAGACAACATAATTACATGCTTTCTTATGATCAACTTTTACACAGAAATGTGGGTGACTTGTAAACAAAGTCATCGTAGTTGAGGACTCACGGGATTTGTCAAAAGCTAATTTTCTTTTTTTCTTTTTTAAAGGGACTTCATGTTGGTGTTGTTTATGCCAGAACACAGTAAGCAAGGCGAATTACCTTCAGCCCCGTGTAAACCTTCAGCTGGCCAACACAATGTGATCGAGCATGAATTCCGCGTGGCTTTGGAAATGAAAGAGAACTGAGCGCTCTGGCTGGAAGCTGAACGTGATGACGGCCTGGTCTATGGTAGGGAAGCTGAAAATGGAGAAGAGGCGCTCCAGAAAAGCCAGAAACGTGGAACAAGATGCTGGGGAGTGCAGTGCTGAATCTGAGGAATGGACGAGCTCAGACAGTGAACCTGAGCAGCCGTACTTCAGGAGCAGCTGCAGCAACACTCCGTGGAGAGAAAAGGAGGTTCCCGCTAAACCACATCGGCCGCTCTGTCGGTCCCCTTGTTTGGATCGCCCAAGCTTTTCGCAGAGCAGTATTACACAAGACTTGAAGCTAGATGAATGCAAAACAAATTTGGACAAGGAATACCAAGCTAAAATGGATTTTGCTTTAAAGCTTGGGTATGCAGGAGATCAGATCCAGGCTGTACTGAATAAATTGGGAGCAGATGCGCTCATCAATGATGTTCTGGCAGAGCTTGTGAGACTTGGCAACAAAAGTGAATCGGAGGGACAAGGCAGTGGCAGCAGTGCCACTGGTGCTCTGGTGCCCCGAGGCCCTTGCCCAAAGGAGATAGCGAGCCCTGAACTGTCGCTGGAGGATGAAGTTGTGGACAACAGTGATAACCTGAGGCCGATTGTCATTGACGGGAGCAATGTGGCTATGAGGTGGGCCTCCCTGTCGCACCGCTTGACAAGCACGAGTCACTAAACATTTATGAGAAAAATCAGTATTTCTGGCAAAGTCTTTTTAAGTCACACAATGTATTTACACTGGTAATACATCTTTTTAATGGACTCTTTAGTCCAGGCTTTTATTTATGCTGTTGCTCCTATATATATAATCCCTATTCTGTTTCCCCTCCCCCCATTTTCAAACCAAGTTCTCCCCTCAAATCTTTTGTTCCAGCAACAAACAACATTGTAACAACATTGACCGAAAAGAGCCAGAACCTGTAGTTTTTATTATTCAATTATATGGTGTAGCAGTAATATATGCACTCTGTTTTTTTAGACAGAGAAAATGTTGGTTTGAATCTAAATATGAAATCCAGCCATAATGCAAAGATCTGTGACTCTCTCTTGTCTGTGAAGACTAACTACTAAGGAGGTTATAATTAAATGTCGTCTTCTCTTATGTAGGTACTCACGTATTATATCCTAAACTATTTCCTGAGAGGATTTAAAACCTGATTCTTTAGTTCACTCTGTGTTTAGCAAATCAAGATAGGTGCACCCACGAGGTAGACTAAATGAGATTCATAATTAAGATTCTACTTAATTTGTATCAAAATCCTAAAGAATTATTTTTCTTTTGCAGGTAGTTCTTAGGCCATTGTAAAAATTGAAGCCCTGTATCTGAATTGTGTGCTGTTTCACTCCCGTGTGCTTCAGGAAACAAATTTTTGATGGGGGCAGGGCTTGAACATCTTTGAAAGTTTTTTCTTTTCCTTGAAAAAGCCCTTATAAAAATGCATTTAGTATTAGAGAAACACATTTTTTAAATCTAGGTGTTTAAAAGCTCATATCACCCGTGACAGCCAGCATTGTTAGTTCATTTTGGGTTTGTTATTAATAACTTTCGTATGGTACTTTTTAAGGCAAGGTCAATTTGTTGGAGTGAGTGATACTTTTCATTAACTCAGCTAATAACATGAAAAAGCAGAAAAACTTTGTTTATTTGTTTTTGCTTTTGGGAGAGTGAAATTTGACTATTTCTAGAATTTTAAGTAGCGGTGTTGCTGTAATCCGGTAGCTGAATAGCTCTGGACAGTTGTCTTCTTCCAGCTGTGTAGGCTGGTCTGATGACCAGGTTTGCCTGTCCTTGCAGACGTTGTTTCCCTGATGCCCTTAGGCCATGGCAGCTTTAGAAGGAAAAACACAGCAAAAAACCAAATCCAAATGTAACTTTTGTCCTTGCTATTTCTAAAACTTTCAGCCATGGGAATAAAGAAGGATTTTCCTGTCGGGGAATTCAACTGGCTGTTGACTGGTTTCTGGAAAAAGGACATAAAGATATCACTGTGTTTGTACCTGCATGGAGAAAGGAGCAGTCTCGACCTGATGCACCGATTACAGGTAACAGATCAAGATTTTCTTTGACCCCGTGGTTAAAAAGAAAAAAAAATAAAGTATTGCATGAAGATGCACCTGCATCATGTTTCTGATGGGTGCCACATACTGTGAGTGTGATGTTGTACTCAACTGTTGGTTTGAAAACAACAGTTTCACTGGAAACAAGCACTTACGTATCTGCATCTGTAAACAGTGCTGGGTTTTTGTAACATTACGGGATCGTTTCAACAGTTCTGCGAAGCAGTAGTCATCATTTTCCCATTAGCAAACGTTGTTAAGCACGTAGGGACTGATTCTTACTTGCTGGGTGTGTGTAAAGTCGGCGCTATCGGGCCGGGGTCTCGGCGAGCAGGCAGCATGTGTTTGGAGCAATAGACAGCACTCAGGCTTCACTCCAGGCTGTCAAGAAGGCTGTTACAATAGCGCAACAACCAACTGCTTGACGTGTTCAGAAAGACTGAGTAGATGTACGTGTTTGTTTACAGAGGCGTAGCTTAAATACTGAATATTTACCCAGAACTTTGAATCTCAGAAATAAAATGGCTCTCTGCATCTGGGTGTTTTTAAAATGATAATGGGGACTGTATGTGAACATAATTGCAAAATACTTTCTCAGAAAGGAAGGCAAGAAGTTTCATATTTAAAAGACTGCATTTCTTTCTTTTAGAACTTTTATAAAAGCTGCTCAACTAACATTATTTTACAGATCAAGAAATCTTACGTAAATTGGAGAAAGAAAAAATCCTTGTTTTTACCCCATCTCGAAGAGTTCAGGGAAGAAGAGTAGTTTGCTATGATGATCGATTCATAGTAAAACTTGCTTTTGACTCGGATGGCATCATTGTATCAAATGACAACTATCGGGATCTTCAAAATGAAAAGCCAGAATGGAAGAAGTTCATAGAGGAACGGCTGCTAATGTATTCGTTTGTGAATGACAAGTATGTCGTGGGGTTTTTTTTCTTCAGAAGTAAGGGAATTTGCTAGTTCAGCATCCTCGCTAATAACTGAGATTCACATTTCGTTTCTTTCCCCTTAGGTTTATGCCTCCTGATGATCCTTTAGGACGCCATGGTCCAAGCCTTGAAAATTTCTTAAGGAAAAGGCCAGTTATTCCTGAACATAAGAAACAACCATGTCCTTATGGTAAGTGCCTAAGTCAGATTGCTTCATTGTATTCAAAGATAGGTGAAGCAAGCAATTAATTAATATCTTGTTGTTACTGGAAAAAAAAGCACAATTTTCCTAATGTCATCTGAGCACTATATCAGTTTTTATACCCTTCATACACATAATAATTAACAAAAAAAAAAAAAGCAGAAAATTAAGGATTACCAGATATACCTTGTGGATAACACATTTTTTTGCTATTTTCTTCTGATTTGCATTAAAGGAAGAAGATTCACAACTATGCAAACTGTGTTAGAGCTGGTTTGATTTATATAGCGTTGAGTATGTCATCAATATTGAAATCACGAGCCAGCTGTAACAGAAGTAATGTGTCTTTGCCCTTGATGCAGTGATATACATGGATACAGACAGCGAGTCTGTGACTGCCTGTGGACACTATATATAATTATTCCTTGGGGGGTTAATATAGAAATATTACTATTGAGAAGTGGTAAAAGATAGTCTCCCACAGCATCCTCACAGCTCAGTTGAGGAGGTGTGGTCTGGACAATAGAGCAGTGAGGTGGGTTGCAAACTGGCTTAAGGAGAGAAGCCAGAGAGCGGTAGTCAATGGTGCGGAGTCCAGCTGGAGGCCAGTATCCAGTGCAGTGCCTCAGGGGTCAGCGCTGGGGCCAATGTTGTTCAATATATTCATTAACAATTTGGACGAGGGAATAGAGTGCACTATCGGCAAGTTTGCTGATGACACCAAGCTGGGAGGGGTGGCTGACACGCCAGAAGGCTGTGCTGCCATCAGAGACCTGGACAGGCTGGAGAGTTGGGCGGGGAATAACCTGATGAAATTTGACAAGGGCAAGTGTAGAGTCCTGCACCTGGGCAGGAACAACCCCAGGTTCCAGTATAGGTTGGGAAATTACACATTAGAGAGCAGTGTAGGGGAAAGGGACCTGGGGGTCCTGGTGGACAACAGGATGACCATGAGCCAGCCCTGGGCCCTTGTGGCCAGGAAGGCCAATGGTACCTGGGGTGTATTAGAAGGGGGGTGGTCAGTAGATGGAGAGAGGTCCTCCTTCCCCTCTGCTCTGCCCTGGTGAGACCACACCTGGAATATTGTGTCCAGTTGTGGGCCCCTCAGTTCCAGAAGGACAGGGAACTGCTGGAGAGGGTCCAGCGTAGGGCAACCAAGATGATTAAGGGAGTGGAGCACCTCCCTTATGAAGAAAGGCTGAGGGAGCTGGGGCTCTTTAGTTTGGAGAAGAGGAGACTAAGGGGGGACCTTATCAATATTTATAAATATATAAAGGGTGAGTGCCATGAGGATGGAGCCAGGCTCTTCTCGGTGGCAAACAACGATAGGACAAGGGGTAATGGGGTCAAGCTGGAACACAAGAGGTTCCGCTTAAATTTGAGAAGAAACTTCTTCTCAGTGAGGGTGGCAGAGCCTGGAACAGGCTGCCCAGCGGGTTTGTGGAGCCTCCTTCTCTGCAGACATTCAAAACCCGCCTGGACGTGCTCCTGTGCGACCTCACCTGGGCGTTCCTGCTCCATGGGGGGATTGGACTGGATGATCTTTTGAGGTCCCTTCCCGTCCCAAACATACTGTGATACTGTGATACAAAGAAAAAAGATAGCAACTGGTGGTATTGATTGGGTTTTTTGGTTTATTTAACCTGAAAACACTTTTCTTGCAGGTAAAAAGTGCACCTATGGGCACAAATGTAAATATTACCACCCAGAACGGGCAAACCAGCCTCAAAGGTCAGTAGCGGATGAACTTCGAATAAGTGCCAAATTATCTGCTGTGAAAACTATGAGTGAGGGAGCCTTGGCCAAATGTGGCACAGGGCCGTCCAGCTCCAAAGGAGAAATCAGTTCTGAAGTGAAACGCATTGCCCCAAAACGTCAGTCAGATCCGAGCATTAGATCAGTAGCTGTGGAGCCCGAGGAAAAGTTGTCAGTAGCACGCAAGTCCGAGGCCAGCTCTGTCCCGTCTCTGGTGACCGCACTGAGTGTGCCAACGCTCCCTCCACCAAAAAGCCATGCAGCTGGTGCGTTAAATACTCGTTCGGCAAGCAGTCCGGTGCCAGGTTCCTCACAGTTCATGCATCAGAAATCCTCACTGGAACACATGTCCAGTGTGCAATATCCTCCTATACTAGTCACCAATAGTCATGGCACCTCAGTTAGCTATACTGACCAGTATCCCAAATACGAATCGTTGGGGGACCACGGCTATTATTCCTTACTCAGTGATTTCTCCAACTTGAGCATAAGTAGTATCCGTAACACAGATTATTACGGGGCTGATATGGACCAGGGGATGTATTCTAGAAACTCAAGCCCCTGTCCTGACAATTGCTTAAGCCATACAAGTAATGATTCTTATTCCTCTTACAATGACTTGTATCTGGGTGTAGCAGATGCCAGTCCAGAAGACAATGTGAAGATCCACAGACTGCCATCGCAAAATCGTCTTCAGCCTTTTTCCCATGGTTACCATGAAGCCTTAAATAGAGCTCAGAGTTACGGAGCTGAGGAGCCCAAGCAATCCCTTCGCAAACAGTCAGTGTCCCACTTAGGCCTACATGCCCAGCATCCAGTTGTTGGAGCACGGTCCAGTTGTCCAGGGGAATATGCTGTGCCTCAAAATGTTCATCCATCGGCTGCGCAACCAAGCCGTGCCTTGGTCATGACCAGAATGGACAGTATTTCTGACTCACGACTCTACGAAAGTAACCCCGCGAGGCAGAGACGGCCACCGCTCTGTCGAGAGCAGCACGCGAGTTGGGACCCGCTGCCGTGTGCATCAGACTCCTACACCTACCACTCGTATCCGCTGAGTAACAACCTCATGCAGCCATGCTATGAACCCGTCATGGTGAGAAGCATGCCTGAGAAGATGGAGCAGCTCTGGAGACATCCCTGGATTGGGATATGTGGTGAGCCACGGGAGCCCCATATCATTCCAGAGCACCAGTATCAGACGTACAAGAACCTCTGCAATATTTTCCCTCCCAGCATTGTCCTTTCTGTGATGGAAAAGAACCCCCACATGACAGATGCGCAACAGCTGGCAGCTATGATTGTTGCCAAATTAAGAACAGGGCGTTAAAGCATTACAGCTTGTTTTGGATAAATGGAAATATACAGCGTACAGGACCCGGAGGAAAACTAATATGAAGAAGGAAGATGCAAATCTATTGTAAATATTTTCTACTAAGATAGTATAAAATTCTGTACACGGTAGCAAGCATACATATGCTGAGGCACTACACAAGAGTTGATTGTATTGTAAATTTTAAGATTTTAAATATAGGGATTTCTAGTGGTATTTTATAGGAAATGCATACCTTGGTGCATGGATAGCTCATTAAAAACTACAATGTCACGTTCCGTGTCTCAAAGCTGTTACTACAAAATTATTGTTAGCAATTATACTGCATGGTTTAGTGTACACTTTCAATTTGCTTACAAGTACCTAATCGGCTTTAAAGGTATGCTCTATGCACGCCCAGATGACCCAGGGTTTCAGCTTTGTCATTTGACACGGCCTACTGGCATATTAAATATTGGAGAAAAAGTAAACTTGACAAAAATTAAAATACTCAGTTTGTAAAAGGAAAGACTGATTTCAGCTTTTGAATGTCAGTATTGTTGGCACTTAAATTTCAAAACTGTTCCCCAAGACTGTCTGTTACATTGTCCAGCATGTTGGCTCAATCCAACAGAAGCCAAATACTTTATTCAGTTAGGACCAAAACATTGAGTGTGCGGGCATGAGCGCCTTTCAGCGAACCGGGCTGTTGGGCTGCAGCTCCTCTCCGCAGAGCGGCCGCGGGCCCGGAGCAGCGCCCGGCGGCGCTGGGAGCTGGGGCGGAGCTGGCGGCCGCTGGGCGGGCTGTGGGGAGGGGCGGGGCAGCTTCTGGGAAAGAGCCGCTGCGGTGGGAGCTGTCGGAGCTGGCCCGTGCTCTCCAGGTCCAAGGGTGTGCATTTGCCTCCCGAGGGCTCTTAGAGTTCCTGTTTCGACAGGTGAGATAATTCTGTGTGGCATTGTTTGCGCAACTGGTATCTTGCTCAGGGTGGGAACCTTTGTAGCTAAATGTCTCCAAAAGAGGCGTTTATTGTTTTTTAAGCTGCACTGACTGGACGCCCTTTTTTGAATCCATTGTATATTTCAACATTTCAAAGCATTACTAACTCGACAGGTCTTGAGCTATGACTTGTTGACTTCTACTGTAGTTTTTTTCATGAAAGCTGAGAAGGCCGGGTTTATGGCCTTTGTTTCTTCATGAGAAGGTGTGACACTGCCTAAATGTTTCTTACTGTGAAACACACGGAACGTGAGGCTGCAGTCAGGGTTGTTTCTGGTGTTTTGATAACGGCTTGCGTGCTGCTTTCTGGTTATCTGTTTGTCTGAGGAGCACAGTCACAGCATTTCCTCCACTTGTGTTACTGCAATGGTTGGTTTGATTCTAAATGTCTTGTGGGCTCTTTATCACGTGCAGAATACGTTCCTGTGATTTTAAAAGAACAACCACAAACAACAAACCAACAGCAAACCATAAGTACAGGTGCAACTATAGTTAATTTATTGAGATTTGATAACCATATCATTTCACACAGGATAAACATCCCTGTGTTGGTACAGGTAGCATATATAATGACCATGTCATTATGTATTTTAAATGAGTCAGTTACACTTGGTGTTTAAAAATAAGTTTTAATTAGTTTGTTATCATCTCTGTTAATGGGAAAAATAAATCTTCAGACATTTATAACAGTTGAGGAAAACATTTAACTCTTGACCGGTTTTCAAAACCATTTCTTACTAACCAGCATTTAATAATTTAATTTGCAATTAATTCTTATTCTCTTCTCTTGCATGGTATAAGCAGCTGAGAGCAATGCCTCAAATAACCAGAAATGACCTTTTGTTTGTTGATACAAATTGTATCTCTTTTTCTTGATTGTATAAAAACTGTGTATAAAAACAATAACAATCTCTAGATTAACTTCAGTGTTACATTTTCACCACGATGTTTGTGACACCGTGTGTCACAGGAAAGTAGCCCATGAGTAATTATGGATATTTTTTATTTAAAATGGGCACTTGTAGTTTATAGACAAACAAGGACAACTTTTCGGAATCAGTTTATTACGTGCACAGATGCTGTGTGTACACCTCGAAGCATTACATAGTGATCTTTTAGTCTATTTATTAAGCAGATACATTCTTGCACTAAACTTAATGTAAAAATGTTGCTGTTAACTCATCTGCATGTGTTTTAAAATGTAGCAGTATGGTTGCTATAGACCCTGCTTTATTCTTAATGGATTAATTTATAATTTATTTAGGTATAAAATGAAGTTTATTGTGCACTCACACTTTCCATCTTGCATGGATTTAAATATTTGTATGTAGAGAAGTGTTTGTTCCCTTCCTCTCCAATTATAAAGATAAGCTGTTTTCAGAGGGGTTTAGTGGGGTTTTTTTGATGTTTTCTACTGTGGAAAACGGAGCAGGGGTTTCTGTGTGAAGTGTTGGGTGGTTTATGGAGATACTCGTTTTCCTAGGATTTGTCTGGCCCTGTTAATTTTCACCGACTTTAGTCCTCCTGACAGAACGGTTCCTTTTCAAACGCCGGAATGCCCCGCCAGTGCCAACCTGCATTCTGTTTCCCTGAGGCACTTGGAGGGCACGCTGCCTTTGTCCAGCAGCTGTTGGCCAGCTGTTGGCCAGCTGTTGGCCAGCTGTTGGCGTCTGTCAGCACAGCGGGCGGGCGGTGTGGCCTTGTGGGAATGATCTGCAGATTTTGTGCTGGTTTAGTCCTCCTGGGGTCACTAAACCTCTGTTCGTGATGTGGTCTTTCCTAATCAGCTACTTTAAGTGATAATTCAGTCGTCCATGTCTGTTTTCTGATATGTTTACGTGCCAGTTCAAAACACCAATACGTTTGCTCATCTTCAGTGCATAAGATTAGATTTCTTCTTACATGGAAGAGTTGATCTTATTAACACCCGAACATAACTGTCTATATTGTAAATACAAGACTTTGTATGAATGCTCTTTTTGAGAGCATAGTATTTAAATGTTTTTAAAACTGTAAAAGAACAGTTCTAGAAACTATATTTTAATAAAATCCATGAAAGTACAGTTCTGGATGGGAAACAAGAAGCGGGAAGGCGCAGTCCTGGGCTGCTGCTGCGGGGCCGAGCAGCAGAGCGCAGGGCTTGGCTGGGGCCGGGGCGGATTCCCCAGCTTTCATCTTTAGCTCTGTTACTTTCACACCGTTTGTCGCGTACAAGTGTGTAACTTTACAGTCATGGACCAAAACAAATGCTTTATGGGACGTCTGCCTAAGTTATTGAACTTTTCTGTACGAATTACATGTCAGTAATATATTAAATTGTGCATACAGATGATTTCACTACTGTTAGTCCTGTCGGTGTTGTATTGAGCTGCAGTGGTTGGCTTTACTCATTTGTAGAATTAAACATTACTGTTTAATTGTTGTAAAATTTTATAAAGCTCTTTGGGTTTTTTTGGTTGACCCAAATATAATGTAAGTCTTAATGACAAAATGAGTGAAAACAGATGTTAAACCAGTATGTGGTATTCGTAAATCTCTGCAGTAATAAGCATGTGCTGCTCTGGTTGCTGCTGCATGTCATTCGTTCACTAGTGACGTGAGTCTGAGCTTGTGTGAAACAGACCATGTGGGTGTGGTTGCTTAGAACAAGCAGAAGGGTCCTAATGAAGAACCAACCAAACCAGACATCTCTCCAGGTGAGTGCCCCCTTCATACTTTAAAGCCAGTTTGCCTCAAATTATGAATTTTGTCATTCTGAAGTTCTTAGTGATAAGGTCAGAACATGCAAAAGATCTGTCCAGATAATTCAGTTGAAACCCCTTGGTGACCAGGCGTGTGTACCAGTGACGCGCACCAGATCGCTGCAGGAACATTTCAGGGGACAGATCTTGACCACGGTCATTTTAAAACTCCATGCTAAATCATTTCTGTGAGACTTATCTCCGCGGAGCTGGATCGCCCCGCAGGACTTGGAGCAGTCAGGTCGTGGATCTGTCACCGATTTCCGTGGCGAGCGTTCAGCTCTAACGCTCCTTTGCGCCCACAGCCTGTCTGGGGGACAGAGCCTCAGTACCTGTACTTCTCGCAACTTTTCAGCTGGAAAAGCACAAGTGCACCGTCACTTACAGTGTTCTCATGCCAGAGTTTAATTAGCCTTTGAAGAGCTATTATACACTATGATTTTGGTCTGTGGTATTTAAAATTTGTAAATGTATTAAACTAATTGAGAGAAGAATCTAAAAGAAATATATAGGCTATAACCTGTTTGCTCCCACTCTGTGTAAAAGGTTTGCACAATTATTTAATAATATGAAATGTTATACTTTTTATATATATACACAAACGTGCTTATTTAATAAAACAGAGCCATTGGATTATTGGTTTCTAGCTTTTTATTTTGTAACCCTCCTTAGGCAAGAGCCCAAAATGTACAGGAGAAAGCAATCTCAAGAAGGAAAAGTCAAGTAATTTAGGAAAACCCCACTGCTGCCGCTCCTGCTCCCACAGAATGAGCTTCAGGCAAAGTACAGAGTTAGCACGTTGAAAACAGACAAATTTTACTAAGTAAACTTTTACTGTAGGGCAAAAAAATTCTATGTAACACAGTATTTTACCAGCATCACTCTTTCCTCTTTGAACTGTTACGTTTGCAGTGGCAGACTCAGAAGTACCAAAGACAATCATTTAAGAAATTTCATACTCTACCCAATACAGTAATAAAAGAACAAATCCTCTTCCCTCAAAATTTCCTGAGGAACTGCTGGGTAAAAGGAAAAATTTCTAAAAATACCAGAAAGGGGAAGGGCTTACATGAAAAATCGCTCCTAAGAGAAAGAGAAGTTTGTGTTCTTCCACATTAGCACTGCTTGTTTTTAGAGAAGGAAGTACAAGGTATCTTCCATTTTAAACAACTTTGGGCTGTCTGGTAAAGAGTAGCTGCAGTAGAGCAGGATGCCAAAAGCAGAACAAAGAAATAATAGTTATATTATGGACATTTAACTAAGCCTTTCTGTGAGAGCCAGCCCCAGGCACCCGTGGAACTGCTGTTCTAACTTGCACTTCAGTGCTCTCCAGCGTCAGCTGCCGCACCTCTGAGCGGAACATCAGCCCATCCTGTCGGCAGCAGCTCCAAGGAACGAGAGGCTCCGTTTCACAAGGCTGCGCTGGCTCCTGCGCCCGTTCCGTTTGCAATAGCGCCGGTTATCAGACTGCCGAGACGGGCTCTGGAAAAGTGCGCTCCAGCAAATCCTTCCTGCAGAGTCCTGCGATAAAGATACGCTTAAACTCCAGTTTTTGATGGGTGATTGCAAAAACCTCCAAGTTCTGAGAACCTTTAATACAGAAAAACCAAATCTAGGAAAAACTAGCTGGAAGTCTTTTTTTCTCAGCAACTGTCCAAGAAGGTACTCGAGTCCATTTCTGCAGGAATCACAGCAGCTCCAGCGAGGACCAGAGTGTTAGTTACCAACCTCAGCAAAATCCTGACAGAAGTAACAGCAAACACAAAGTGTCCTCAAACCAGCACTTGAAAAAAATGGTGAGAAAAACATTTTTGATGGTATTTACTGCCCTATAGTGTGTTCATCCATGTTATAACTTGGCTTGATCCCCGAAGCTCCGTATGGAATCCTAGTTAGAGAAAACCGCAGCACAATCTCATCCTGGAAAATCATACAGGACAATATTGGCGTCACTGAAATATGAGGGGCTCCACAGTCCAGTTAACGAGGACCTGAGAGAAAAAGGAAAAGCAGGATCCAGAAGGGAGGTTTGCCTTTAGCCAGCTGTACTTTTAACCACAGGAAGAAAAAAAGAGCAACACTAACGTGTTCTGAAGTACTCAAACTGCATTTGACAAACATCAACTAGAGCTAAAAGTTCATGACCGTGGTTAAGCAAGACAATGGTTACTACACGTGGAACTTAAAACACACAAGCTTTATAAAATACTTATTTTACATGTAAAAATCTAAATCAGTGTATCTTCATTAAAAGAAATATATCCTGGAGTGCCTATTTCCCCATCACCATGGCCAGTTCTTCCATGCCACTCACCTGGTGCGATACCGAAGCTGCAGAGCACTCTCCTGTCTTAGAAAAGCTGGAGGCCGCTCTTTATTTTATGGAAGTCATTCTGGGTCCATAACAGTCCTGACCCAGGGACATTCAGTTCCGCAGAGCTGCCAGAGGAACAGAAATAAAGCACATAAGCAGAGAGGTGGCTCAGCAGCTCACATCAGCAGAGTGACTTTGAACAGTGCTTTAAACTTGATAACGTTTGATTTCCAAACCAAAATGTCAATTCTCATTTTTAGCTCTGATCATTTACCTGCTGGAACGTCCTTAGTTTTTAATCAATTTGCTCAAGAGAGGCAACAATCCTAACGTGACAACGGTACCAAAGCACAAACCAAATGAAAGGTCACCAGTTCCTAACAATTGTGAAGGAGACATAACTTCAGAAATAACCACACACCAGTTTTCATCTGAACCTTCACCTGTCCTCTGCAGGCAGGAACACCAGTGACCAGGTGCGATGGAAACTCAGCAAGCAGCAGACGCGAGAACAGTCAAAGCTACAACCGCTGCAACGACCGCACATCCTGCGTGTGGAAACGAGCCGTCCCGAGGGCTCGACAAGGGCCACAGAGACCAGCGCGCTTAGAGAGGCTTTGCAGGAAGCTGGTTGTGGGGACACCCGCAGCGTGCAGAGTCATTTCTTATTCTACAAGGTGGCTCATTCTTGCAGAAGTTACCCAGTTAGGGCTGAGTCGCAGGAGATCCCCCAGACAATGATGCATTTACACAGCTTGCTAACACAGCACACAAAGGAACAAGGAACAATCTCCAAAGCTGCAAAACCCGTCTGTTTAAAGCATAACATATATGTTTTGCAAAGGACGTCAAGGCTGTCACAGACACCAAACTGAGTAAGTGGCCACTGTGGGAGGGACAGCCAGGTGGTGCGGGACGACCGGACAGGCTGCCAGAGCGGGCTGGGAACAACCTTAGCAAGTTCAGCAGGGACAAGTCTGAGCTCTTGCACCCGGGAAAAAAAGGGTTGTTGGGCTGCCCTGGGGGCTCGAACAGACGTATGAACGAGGTTCTCAGGGACAGGGGTAGTGCCAGTGTCAGGTTAATGGTTGGACTCGATCTCAAGGGTCTCTTCCAACCAAAATGATTCTGTGATTTATATGCTGTTCCCAGACAGCAGGTGCTGTCAAACACAAGGCTTAAAGAACACTTGGAGAACATATGAAAAGTTAAATTTCATCAATGAAACAAATCTTAAAAGGATCCACTTGAAACCTGGTATCTGACATGGTGAGGGAGAAAAAGGGAAAATGCAATTGTCTTGTGCATGTTTTTCAGTTTCTCTGTTCCTTACGCTCATGCACTCCGAGCTCCAAAATAGCATCCTCCAGGATAAGAATATATTCCGCGGCTACTCACCATCTTACCCTTCAGCACACATTAGCCATCCCTCTCACCTCTTTATCCATCTCGTCCTTAGGACAACAAAATCCAGTCATTACCCACCACCACTAACTGATGAGCCCCATTTCTGCACTGCCAGTGCCCCCGCCTGAGGCAATCCCCAAAGAACTCGGTCAGCACCTCCAGCCTCAGAAACTCCCGTCCCATTTGCCCAATCCGCCCCTGCTGCCAGGAAAACTGGCGCTGGATAAACGAAAAGCACATACGCCTATCACAAAAAACCCAAAGTGCCTGCCCGAGGATGGCAGCGGCTGTTCGAACTTTCAGAGGTTGCCACAGCAACACTGAACACAAACTGACGACGCACACACAGCACGCGCCAGAAACCGCACAACAGAGCTCTGTCCTTGGGGTCAGGGAGGAAGAAGCAGTTCCGAAGTATCCAAGCTTTACAGGAGCTTATCTCATGTTAAACAAAACCAAAAACCTCCGCAGACAGAAAAGAATTTCTGCAAAGATGATGGAGATGTTTGAAAAGTTTCATTTAAACAGCAACTTCAAGCTACACACCAAAAAACCTGATGTCTTTTGCCAATGTTCAGTACCAGAATAACTGGCTGTAGGCAGGGGCTGCTGCTCAGAGCTCCTAGAGACGCATGATTTCTCCCTTCAGGTCAGAAGAGGAACCTGCCAGAGGCCTCACAAAGCCAACAAAGCAGCAGTGGAGTCGGAGAGAAGATGGCCGTGGCTTTTAGGAAGGACGTGGCCCGTTGCCTATGCTGCAGATGCTTTTTCCAAGCATCTTACGGGTATTTTCGAAGGACAGCACCAAATTCTCAGGATGCCTCACGCCACAGCGCAGCAGCCACCGCGAGCCCGGCAGAACGGCTGTGCAGACAAGCTGGAGGGCAGGATGAAAGCACAGGTTAACAGCAAACAGCCCTTCTGGAACAGCCCCTCCAAAACGCCTTTGAGGGGGAGGCACAAAACCCACAGAGCCGCAAGACAGCGGCAACATTTCCACGCGGAAGAACATGTGAGAAGTAGCCAAGAAAACCTGTTCCTCTGCCCCGGGCAAGTCAGACACGGCTCCCGGTGCCACACGTCCCGGGGCACACGGAGGAGCTGCTGTGCAAGGGAATGACAATGAACAAGCTGCTGCTTTAACACTCCTGACGAAACTTGGACTGTTTCCAGGCACAGCTACAGGGATAAACAACGTTCTGCTCCTTTTGGTTTGGGCTAACGACAGGTTTTCCTCACGTTTCTTTCTGAGCTTTTTCCCTTGGGCTCCTGCCAGGCTGTGATCTGATTCACGGACAAGTCCTAGAAAGCAAAACCCAGAGAACATCACCGAGAGTATGGATCAGCAACAGCTCGCCTGTGCAAAAACACCCAGCAGCGTTTCCAAAGAACAGCTCACAAGTAAGAAAATAGTTCATTTTTAACTATGAGAAGCCACTTCAGTATCTAATTAGCAGTATAAATATTTTTTTCTCTTTTTTTATTAAAATAGAGTGACTCTACGGCTATGCATTCTTTTAAACACACATGTTGCAGGTTCTTTATGACCAAGTACAAATCTGACTTTCCAAAACTTTTTACAGCATGGAGGAGAGAAAAATACCCCGATGAGTCTGTTATGAGAAAGAGGCCTTTCAAAAGACAGCCGTGCGTATTTCCTGAACTATTAACATTCAGGAAGAAGGGGGGATAAATGCATCCTAGGAGATCTTCCACAGCATGCATCCTGCTGTTGGGGTCCAGACCGAGCTGCACGTCGGCTCCAGCATACAAAAATACTTGCGCTAGCTGAGACCAAAGGTCTGGGTTGCCTGTCTCCAGACACCTGAGTCAGCACACAGGAGCAGTGTTCCCAGCCACCGGCCAGCGGTTTGTGCATTAGAAACTTGCCGAGCCAAATGCCAGCCTGGTGTCTGGAAGCACCTGTTGGCGTGTGGGTGTTTGGTTTGTGTTTGGGGTTTTTTCTTCAGATCCTTTAAACATGCATCTTCGCAGACTTTTCAAGCAAGGATCTCAAATCACCTTTACAGACGTCGTAACTCCCAGAATCACAGTTCCAGCTTCCATTGTAATGACATTGTGACACTTTGCTCTTGAAGCACAATATGGAAAGCAAGCTTTGGAAAAACAGAAATCTTACCCACTTTTGACATTTAAGAGAGTTACAAAAATCCTAACAAGTTTTACCTCTCAAAACTCCTTCCAACAATCCTTACGTGTCCTCCAAATCCAAATAATTAGATCACATTTATTCTGAAGTCACAAGAGGTGATATAAGTCAGGGACAGACTGGAAGCTTTACCAAGTCACCATTTAATCGTAACACTCTACTGCTTTCGCCAGTGCTGTAAAACTACTGAGACCTGAACGGCTTCCCATAACTCACTGCAACAACTGAGCGTCACAAAGCAGCCGCAAGCACCAAAGTTCAGGACCAAGGAGAGATTCCTCCCTCAGGTGTCACAAAAGCAAACTGCAGTCAGCCTGCGGATACCGTCCCTCCCCATCTTCGGCCTTTCCACCAGCGCACCTCAAAGTGCTTCGCATTTCAGAACGAGCCCTCCTTCCCACGCAGGACCAGCAGTCTGGGAAACCCAACTGGGGAGACCAGCGTCAGCCTCCCAGGGCTTCTAGTCCTGAGCACTTCAACTGCAAGGCCACGGTTCTTCCCTTATTCCTCCCAGTGTATCAGCAGGCAGATTCCGCAGCAGCTCTCAGCAGCTTATTTTAAAAATTCTGCACTTCCAGACTAGTAATTCTAAGGGATCAGCGGACTGTACCGCACTAACAGCATCAGAGAACACTGAAGGTTGCCAGCACAGTCTGAAGAACAGGCTGTTCTGCTATTACACTATCCCTGCAAAAGTCCTTCCAAACACACACATTACTTGAAAAATCTGTGAGAAGCACAGTTAGTATTAATATTAGTATTAAAGATCGCAGCAGATACTTGGGTCAAACTATTTAGTCAAATAGGAAATAAAAGGAAATACCATCCTTGTTCGCATCATATAGTACAAGGCACAGAGAGACAAATGTGTTTCATGGTTCAGGGGCATCACAGCATCACTCACCTTGTACTGGGTGTTTTCCACTCATCTCTCGCCGGCTGATCGAGCAGAGACATCATGGAATAATTGTCCAACATGAGACCATCAGGGTCATCTGTCTGACCTGGGAGCTTCCCAAGAGGGAAGTCTTTCCACTGCACTTCATCTGGGTAAAAACAGTACAGAAACAAGAAGTCTGAGCTCCCCAGAGATTTTCAAAGCTCCCCCCAAGTCCACAAATACTGTCTCATGCAACTCAGCCGCTCAGCAAAAACAAACAACCCCAGGCACTCTGCAAAAGTCTGAACTATAGTTTTAAGTAACTTTATTTCTAACCTTTACTATCTCTTCCAAAGAAAGTCTCAGTAGTATGTGAGACAACAGGGACACACGTGAGTCTTGTAACATCATGGACTCTACACAGTGCATCTCATCCAAACCACTGTGAAACAATGACCTTTAAAAGAAACCCCACAGTATTCCAGAACAATGCTTCATATTTACCTTCCTCTTTTAAGCATACTTTTGTTTGAAACACATTCATTGACTTATATACATTAATTTTAGAACGTCACTCTGCATGCTTCTGTAAATGGAAAGACCGTTAGTACCCAGATGAAGACAGAAACAGCAGCTCAGCACCAGCAGCTCATTCCTCCAGCAAGACCGAGCAGCTTCTCCCGGCTTGCTGAGAGCGCCAGCTGCACAGCGGCCGGGGAACCGGACCCACAAGTGTACAAGGGGACAAGGCTGGAGAAACCTAAGTAACCAATAAAGACTGACAGGTGGGATGGGATGAAATGGCCAAGAAGAACATGACAATGTCTTGGAAATTTTGCTATTTGGTTTTACGAGCACCTATTGCTATTTCCTCTCCAGGACTTTGTATCTGTTGAATTTGGCTTACAGAGGGGACCAGAAACTGCACAATGGGAAACCATCCACCACAACTGGTAACATCAGAGAGCCCAGCCCTTTGTTATTGTGGTGCCAAAATTTCAAAGGCAGTTCCCAATACAGAAATCCCTCTTTAAATCTCATTCTTATTTCACATCTAACTAAAGATACAAATTATTTTGTGTCATTGCATTGACAGTAAGATTTCTTGAGTCCGTGTGCTTTCTTGATGGCAGACACTTGTTTCTGGAAAGCTTGACAGGAGCTCAGCAGTGAGCAGCAACCAGAAGCCTTCAGAAGACAAGGGACTCCGCTCCAGCGAGCCAGCAACAGCCACACGGGCTGAGACCCCTGCTGTCCACATACAGCTTGGCCTTCTCCTTCTCTTTGCCTGAAACCAATTTGCTTTGTGTACCTGATACCTGCTCAAAAGCCCAAGCACCATCCTAAAGCACCAACAGCTGTATTGGTTTTTCCTTTTAGACCATTCCTGGGCATTTACTAGAACACAAAAATCTTCACATAGGACAGTGCTTTCTAAGTGTTTTAATTTTACAACTAAAAAATGGGCAGAAATGGCATTTGGTAACATCCAACACAGCTGTAAGGCAAACACCATTATATATCTTTAATAGGCTAAGACCTCTCTTTGGGGAGTAACCCAGTAAACAGCTGATATCCCACATGTTGTCATGGGTTTGCATGTACCTACTGGCTATAGTTTCCAGTTGTTTAAGGATGATAACACAGACGTTATTCAAACAGAAATTAAGTTTACCCACAAACAATGACATAAACAGAATCTTCACAAAAATGAGGTGGTTCAGGTCATAATGCCTGTTCCCTCACTGAAAGCCTTGCTTGATCTGAAGCAAAGTCACTGAAGCAGAGGACAATGTTGCTTGCTCTCAAACCACCCAGCTCTAAAAAGCTGCTCACATCAGCGCAACTAAGCCAAGCTGCTCACATCAGTGCAACTAAGCCAAGCTGCTCACATCAGCGCAACTAAGCCAAGCTGCTCACATCAGCACAACTAAGCCAAGCTGCTCACATCAGCACAACTAAGCCAAGCTGCTCACATCAGCGCAACTAAGCCAAGCTGCTCACATCAGCACAACTAAGCCAAGCTGCTTAGGCAGACTGGTTGTTTTTTTTTTTTGACCTGGGAAAACTTCCCTGTGAGTGGGGTATAAGAGTTCATTGTGATCTGATGGCTGCTGTTCTTCCTTTAAACATCAGTTTTCCTCCACCTCCACTCCACCAACCTCCTCCTCCTCTCTTCAAGTCTCTCCATAAATCAGTCACCCAAAATCTCCTTAGCTACAGAACCCTCCACCGCAACAAGTACAGCTACCGTAATAAAGCTAATGAAACAGCGGGTGTACTGTTTATTCCCTCTAAAAACTTGCCTCACGCAAGAAAGGAGTGAGGCCCCCCCCGCCGGGGCAGCAATCTTCCTGGAGCGTGGAGCTCAGAGCACGTGACTGGTGCTTTCCAGCACCGCCACACTGGGCCTTGCGGTTCCCCCGGGTCTGACAAACAGAAGAAATGTCCGTATGCTTCTTGCCATTTACAGCTGGCACATATGCTGCCCCACCAATTGGATACGCTGAAGTTTTAAACAGTTTGGAAAAGCCTGCTATGAAATGTAATGAGGTAGTAACACTCGTGGAAAAAGCACTCACAGTATTCTAAGTATTCAAGAGAGATGACTCCTGCACATAAACAGAAGACTGGAAAAAAGCAGAGTTTTCAGAGATTTGGCACTTAGATCATCTTGAAGCACACTTCCAATTCTGGCCAGGCCCAACGGGCTGAGATGCCTTTGTATTTCAAATAACATTTGCCAGTGACACAGGTTGTCTAAGCCTTACAAAGTCACGTTTACCTGCAGTGACCTGCCAGGCGGACCCCTGCAGCGCTGCCCTTTTCTCAGCCAGAGCCACCACGTTACCAGGATGAGCGAGTCCTTCCAAAGGATTTGTTTCAGTCACCATCTCTTCTTCCTCCTCCACCTCCTCTACATCATCATTTCTCTCCAGTACATCTTCTTGTTCCTCTACAGTTTGCCCTTGATTTTTAACCTGATTTTCTTGCTTGGCCCTCCACTGTAAGCTCTCAATAGTGTAAACTGGCTGTTCACCGCAGTCTGAAGAGAGGCCTGTGCAGGACAAGGGGCCAGCCCCTTCCGTGTAAACAGAAGCGAGATAGAGAAGGTTCTTCCGTGAAGAACGTGACAAGCGAGGTCTCATGACTGTGAGTATCCTAGAAAGGAAAAGGCCAACACAGAAGTCTTACAAGCAAAAAAGATTCCAGATGAGGGTTTATCAAGCTGAACAGAATTTTATGTGTGCATTTGCTCCAGGACAGCTCACACACGTATCTCCTAAGAGGCCAATCTGATTATTCCCTGCTGGGTGGATGCCAGGATGCTCCTGTTTGTGATTAAAGACTTGGGACACTTCTAACTGAACTCCCGCGTTGCTGTTTTCATGTGAAAAAGTTACCACTTGTGCTAAACGTGACTCTATAAGCAAGTCACTGCAATGTGAGTGCTACCAAGTCACTTTTCTTCTGACCAGGTTGCTTCTTTAACACCTCCCCAGATAATCTCCGCTTTCATTTTGAAGGTGGGATCCTTTTAAATTATCCTTGGTCTTGTCTTTGTAGAATCAATGGGGAGGTGAGAAGCAACAAGCAGGGCTTTTTATGCACCTGCCCCCATCTCTACTAGATGCAAAGGGGAGCGAATGCTGCTGTAACCCAGTGCATCACACGGGAGGGGCCGGAGCGGTTCCACAGCACCGTCTGCTGCCCTTGTCTGCGCCACAGGGTCACACTTACAGCTGCAGAAGGTGTGGGGTTGCCCAGCAGGGAGCTTCCAAGCAGTTATCCGTCAGTCTTATCCACTGCAAAGGAACTTTGTGGAGGAACAGGTCCTTCCCAGACACCTGCTTGTTAGACTGTTGTTTTTTCTTTGCTTGAAAGAAGACAATAGAGACAACAAGGTACTCAAAACTCATTAAAGATATGCTCTTTATCCCTTTCATCCTCAAACAGGCTGGCATTCCAAGCCCGAGACCAGATGTCATGACCAAACACGTGCGGTGTGCTGAAGGGACCTGCCACCACAGCGGGCCAGCCCCCCCAGGGTGACCACAGAGCAGGCGCCCCCCGCTGGTTCAGCGCACGCCAGCCCCGGCAGCACAGCCACAGCTGTGCCTGCACAGCATCGTCCCAGATATATATAGAAACATAAATAAATATATAGAGAGAGAGTACACTGCTCCTGGAGCCTCAGATCACTCCAGACAGCGCTGCAATGAGCAGACCGAGCAGCTGGGAGCTGCGGCCATTTGGGATCCGGGTACATAACAGATGTGCTCAGCACTGACTGAGCATCAAACATGGACCTGCGGCCGCCACAGAGACTGGAAAAATCCTGGTGCAAAACCAACCAGCTGGAAACCTCCTCAGCGATACACTATATTGCAGTATTAGAGTCCTGTTAACAGAGTTCCTGTGACACGTTTCAAGTAAGTAAAGCTCTTCTGTGCCTCTGTTCCTGGAGTGAAACACTCAGTTTGCCAGTTTAAACAGTTCTAAAGAGTTAGGAACAGAAAACAAAGTATTACTTACTACTTTTGTCTAAGTTTAGAAGGCATGGGAATCCTGTGATGGGATTAAAAAAGGCCGGCAAGACGACGTGTCTTGTAAACACAGGCTTCTGTTAAGTGAGGAAATAACTGGGAACAGGGCACTCCTAACAAGTTGCATGTAACATATTTATTTGTTATCTGCTACTGTTATTTGCTACAACTACTATATATCTGGAAAAAAATGGCACTTCAGGGCCCGATCTTTCGTGGGAGATGGGCTTTTCCTATCCTGAGGAGGCTGCAGCAAAGTTGTCAGTAACAATTCCAATTTTGTGCTAAGAAATGCATGACATACAGAAGCTGCAGGCTGAAAAGTTTAAGAAATGCAAAAATAAAAGCTCTATGTTCAAATGCTAAAATGTAGTAACTAGGTTATTGTGCTTTCCATCTAAAGCTCACAACACTCTCCCAATTTTCGCAATAGTACAGAAAAGACTCATCTTTTTACACACAGAAACCGCCGACGTGCTCACCAGCGTTCACTCTGGCAATGCCAGTCAGCAGCTCAGAAATCCAGTTGATCAGGAACTGGGGCCGCAGCTCTGAAGAGTCAGAACATTCCTTCAGCTCCATGAACATTTTCTCTATTAGGGTCTGTGTAAAACTTCGGGAAAGGAGGCCTGTGAGCAACGGCTGCCAAAAGCAGTAAAACGTCTGGGGAATTCTGAATTGCCAAACCTCTTTATTTGCTGCAATTAAAAAAAAAAGATAAGCCCAGAATCTCTGGTTTATAATTTTTCTCTTCTCACAGGTATGACATGTTTTGCAAACTTAAGCAGCTTGTTCTGAGATCACTGGTTCGAGGGGGCTTCCGGGGACCCCGCTGAACCTGGAACTATTCTTTTCTTATGCTAGGGAAGTAAAATAAGCAGCAAATTGATAATTAACACAACAGCTCAATGAAAGTAAAAAATACAATGCCTGATCTAATAACATGGTAAACTGCAGGAAAATCTGTTTTCCTAATCCCTTCCTAGTCTCAGCTTATTTCACATGTAATTCTGTCTAAAAATATACTGCCCAAAGAAAGCCCATTGAGCAAAGCAACACGGAGTCAAAAAACTCCTACATTTTTACTACTGTTATACAATCACAGAAATGTGAGGATCTGTCTTGGAAAGCTCTTTGGCTGTTGTTTCAAAGAGCTCCCAGGGAAACACACAAATTATTAATTTTCATTGCCTCTAGGTATCTAAGCCTCTTGCAGAACATCCATGCAGCTCCACACGTACGGGCAGCAGCACGGAGCTAAGATGCAACTGGTGAACAAGCCTAAAAAAACCAAAACCCAACACCGTAGATTTGCTTCAAATTTTCAATGTAGAAAAGAAACTAGAGAAATCAGTAACTACGGCAGATAAGGGCAGAGACGAAAACTTCAGGAGACGGTTTGGCCAGGCAGCATTCAGTGCTGCAGAGCTCTTCCAAGGAGAGAGAAGTACCTAATAACAGCAGCTAAGCGTGGCCATAAAGTGGTCTGGAGAAGAGGTCAAAAGATGTTTAAAGACCCAGATATATGAAAAATACACAGAGAATTACAGTTTTCAATACAATGAGAAAAGGAAAAACCTGAACCAACTTGCACACAACACTAGCTATGGTGGTGACCAAATCACTAACCTTCATACTTGATATTGAGCATCTTCAGACATTCCATCTTGGGGATGAGAAAGCCATCGCTGAGAAGAGCTTCAGCCACGGCCTCCCTAGAGCAACCAGAGTCTCATTAATGCCACTTACGCCTCCGGATTCCAAACCGCCGCTTGTACCAGAGAGGCCCCTGGGGCAGCACCAGCCCAGCTGCATTTGTGATGCACAACAGACTCCACAGGATGGAACGGTAAACAGCTGCAGCACTTCAGGACAGATATGAAGCAAAGCAGAAGCAATTACCACTATGGTACTCAAAAAACAACTTCTAGGAACCTCTGTGTTCACTTACATAAACATATACACACAGCCATATGTTTAAAGCTTGTGGGGTTGAAGTAAAAGTGACTTCATTATAAGCACTTGCACACTCATTGCTGCTTTGGTAGCATAATAATATTCATCTTCTTGAACAAATGTCATGGTTGAGAATGGATCAGGAGCAGCAGCTACAGAGGGCAGAGCTTTTATTGAACTTCTGAAGAATCACAGAATCATTTTGGTTGGAAAAGACTTTTAAGATTATAGAGTCCAACCATTAACCTAACACAGCCAAGTCCACTAAAGCACGTCCCTAAGCACCTCACCTGCACGTCTTTCAAACCCCCCCAGGGATGGTGATTCCACCACTTGCCTGGGCAGCCTGTTCCAATGCCTCACAACTCCTTCCATGAAAATTTTTTCCTAATATCCAACCTAAACCTCCCCTGGTGGAACTTGAGGCCGTTTTGTCTCATCCTACCACCTGCTACTGGGGAGAAGAGACCAACCCCCTCCATGCTCCAGCCTCCTCAGGCAGTTGCAGAGGGCGAGAATGTCTCTCCTCAGCCTCCTGCTCTCCAGGATAAACAACCCCAGACCCCTCAGCCTCTCCTCATAGGACAGAGATTAACAACTCAGTCCTCAAAGAAGCTGAGGAAATCAACCAACTGCTTTCACCACAACCAGTGGAACAACATGGTGAAATGCAGTGCAACAGGTCTACAAGCCCAGCTCTGCAACCTGTGCTTCACCTCAGCTCCTTATCACAGATGTACCTGTTCTCTTGCATGAGGTCTTTGATCTGAGCCAAAATCCACTCCACTTCTGAAGAGGAATCGGACCACAGCTCTCGAGACTTCGACACAGACTGCACAGTCTGCATAACCTGCAGGAAAGAAAAAGCCAAACATTAATGGCAAATATGCTCGTGGTGGACAGAAAGTCATTTCTATGAAGAGAAGATGCATATGCCACATGTATTTCATCAATAGCACTTCAAATACTCACTAAAGTTCCCCTTCCTAGCAGCATATTAAAAATTAATATAAACAATGTCGTACTTCGAAAAGGACTGCATTAAAAAGGCAGCGTCACCAAGGCATCACAGTCCGGACGTGCTCATTCTGGTTCTAAACCTTGCCCTCCCTGACTTCAGCACAAACCAGGACAGATTTTGAATCATTAACTTCACATGTGGGCTGGGGATGAGGCTTCCTACTTGGGACACAGTTTTGCCAGTCATGTTATGCATACAGGAAATCAAAACGTCAAATCGACACAGCCATCTAAGCAACCTGAGATGCTGAGAGCATCTGATGAGTGGAAGCAACACACAAACCAGACTACCAAGTTGTACCAAGAATGGAAGAGAGAATATGGAAGGTTAGTACTCATGTGAAAGCCAGTGATTTCTTGGTTTGATTTATATGTTATCTGGGTCTGTCCAGTAGGGCAAGACATGTCTTCTACTTCTGCTCACAACCTACGCAAGTAACAATTCTCTCCTCACCACCGCCTATAAAATACTGGTATGAAGCACGTTACATCACCAAGTATCTAGCAGATTCTTTTTGGAAGACAGTAACTACTGAGAGAAAATAAATTATTTTTCCTACCAGGTAGGAATGTAATGTAAAATGAGAATGGAAAACCAAGGTGTGGTTTTCATGACTGTGATTAGCTCTCTTCACCTGCATCTGCAAAGCTACCACTGCATGCAAAAGAGACTTTAATGACAAATCAAGTATAAACACATGACCTAAAGTGACTGAAGAACCTGTAGCCTACCCATACAAATAATCAGACAAGAAAGTCCACAGTCCCCATGACAAAGCTTATTTTATCCTAGATTACGCCTTACAAATTTACATAAATTTTTAAGTATAATAAGTAGTTAACAAAATAGCTAGAGAAGTATCTGTATCAGAGACCGTACAGTTACACTGTTATGCAGATGACTCTGAAGCACTGATAAGATATCCCTTCTGTATCACTGACACTTCTGGACAGATTCTGACTGGGGAGGATGCTAAAGGGAGAAAAAAGGGATCCCTACAGTTAAATGAAATAAACTCCTGGCACGGCACCCGAGTCCTGCTCAGGCATTTCAACCGAGGCCTGTCCACGAGCAGCAGCTCCGCGGACTTAGTGCCCCGAGCAGGGAAGGGGAAGAACACAATGTGCTGATGATCAGACTGCACTTACCCGAAACTGCTCATTCTTGTAGGATATCAGTACATCTCTGACTTTTTCTGGAAATAAACATAAATAGATAGTTTAAACAGGGAATGGATCAACTATAAAAGAGAATTCTGTACCTGGGCAAGCTGCTTTGTTCTGCCAATTATGCACTCAAGGAAGACATCAGTCAAGTGAAGTAATAAATCCTGATTCAGACAACACTGATGACTCCCATAGCTTCCAGACTCTGCCAGCAACATTAATTTTATCAAGAGGTTGATGCAGGAGTTCAGTATTTTATCACTAATAGCAGCCAAAGACAAGCAAGTTCAATAAATCCAGAAGATCCAAAAAAATGCCTAAATAGATCAGCTTAAAAGAAATTGTTCCTATTGGCAGTTCATGTTCTGATGTGTATTTGTATTCCTTATACTCTATTCCTTATACTCTATTCCAACTGCACTGTGGCTGTTCGCAAACCAACAGTATGCTTCTCGGACTTCACGAAACCCGAATTTACCATCTGCATGAAATGTCTTTTCTCTACATGTTGACCACTTTTACTGTACCTGAAACAGCACTGTCTTTCAAAGCACTTTGCCATTCAGGTGTCACCGTCACCGGCTATCAGGATGCCCACCCACCCACTATTGGCCAGATAAAACTTCAGATGCATTTGAACTGTGGGACTGACACACCATTGCCGTTCCATTACTCCGGACACATAAATCACAGAATCTACTGTATTACTCTGTGGTTCTCTCTTTTGGCAACTGGGGTGGGGTGGTTTTTTTTTTAGAGAGAGGAAGGAATAGCACGTGCTTGGATCTCCTCCACGAAGTCGCACCAGACACACTCTCTTACAAGAGAAGTGCTTAGGTGCTGCTGCCTTCTGAAGTTTAGTACTGCCTCTCCATTTGGATTGTTATAATAAATTCTGTATTAAACTCAAAGCGCACAACAAATTAGCTAATATCTTCTAGATCACAGCTACTGTATCTATGTGTTAGTCTGTTATAAAGGAATCTAGAAAAGACTTGCAAGAAATCCATAGATCCCAAAGGCAGAAAGATCATTATAATCACTTAGTGTGACTTTCCAGAGAGCAATAAGGGTCACTTCAGGACTTCTGCACAATCTCTGGACCTTGGACTGGGCTGCTGTAATCGGTTGGGGGAATAACTCCCCATAAACATGCCGTATTTTGTCAGAAAAATATACGACTAATTGTTTTCACTGTCTGAGGTACCGTTCGACACCTGACATGCCTTGCAGAACAGCCATCCAGCCTGAACGCCCAAGCCCACCAGCGAGTCATTCACACCAGAAACCCGCTTTTGAGAAAAGCTCCGTGTTTTTGGTTCAAAGACTTGTGGTGATGGAAAAGCAACCACTGGAACAATTTACCAAAGTTTTCCCACTGTTTTGCACTTCATATCTTAGATGATGTCCAGGCTGAGTTACCTGTGGTTCTTTTGTTTAATACAATTGACAGCTTATGATTTTTCTGTCCACCTGCAAAATATTTTGAAACTTGATGAGCTGCCTTTGTCCTGCTCTGGCTCTAGATATGAATCGACAGTTTTGAGGGCTACAAAGGGACCACGGTCACCTTTGTCAGTAGTGGCCTCAATAACAAAACTGTGGCTGATTAGACACTACAAGTAATTTTTATAATGTTTGGTCCTAAACCATTCCAGTATAAGCGTTGCTGCTAATTAGGAACTGCATATTCAATTGCAGTAAAAGGTTTTATGCTACAAATTCAGCGAGCTAACACCAAAAAAGTCAGTCACCCCAAGAACCCAGCAAGGTCCAAAGAGGAATCCCAAAACCTGAGCTGAAGATGACACCTTCAAACTGCTTCCTCCAGCACGAGACAGATCTAATCCTTGTATCTGCCCTTGTTCTAGGGACACTTGCCATGGAATTCCTTGTGTTTCTGACAGGCCTCATGCTGTGGGGTTTGAATCTCCCACGCATCACTGTCCAGCTCGGCATTTGCTTCCACCCCCTCCTGCTCCTCGTCCTCGTCCTCGCTTTCTTCACACAAGTTATTGCCCAGCTGACGACTCCAATACGTCTTTCGTAGCCACTCCAACACAACATCACAACCTAAGGGAGAACAGAAAACATTCTCTTCTCAGGGACGTTTTCTTTGTTACTAGAAAAAAAAAGCATACAGGTGGCACATTGCTAACCTGCATTGTGAAAAGAAATGCTGTTGACAAGTTACAAACCCTGAAATCACATACAATTCCATTAATGAAAAAGTGAATGAGGGTTTTTTTTAAATAACACAACAAAAAAAACCCTACAACCTGTTACCAAGGTGTCGCGGTTGAGACGGACAAACAACATAGACCAAATGCTTAAGTACAAACAGCAGCCTCCATTTATTGCCACAAATGCCCTTTTATGTAGTCTTTACCAGCTCATGTGTCTTTTTGCTATTGGTTACAGGCTGCAATAGTAACATCTCGTTGGCTAATTTTGCTGTTGTCACTGTTACTCTTTTACTCCCTTCTCTCTCACAGGTACACCTTAATACCTCCAGATACTCTTTTACTCCCATCTTTCTCATGCGCAGACCTTAATATCTTCAAAGCTAATTTCTGTTCCCATACCCTCCTTCGGGGAATCCACAGATCCACCGTGGTTTCCCACATCACGGGCCTGGTAACACCCACCCACTGCCTTTTTGGCAACAAAAAGGACTGGACACCGCTACAGCGCTGCACCTTCTTCAAGTTAGGCCACATTTAAGCAGAAACTAAGTCCCAGCAGGAGAGTTCTGATAAGAAAATGAGTCAATTCTTTAGTGTCACCATGACCAACATGGTGTCTATAATAGTAACGTTAATTTTTTGTGCAGAGATGACATTAGGGGTATATTAGAATGTAAAGAAAACCCCTTTTCTCCCATCACTGTTTTCAGTATCCAACTCAGTCTAAGGACCCTGACGAAGGTTGTTTAACTGGCTCCTCAGTGCTTAACCCCAAATTCCCAGGAATTCCTTCAAATGCCAAGAGCTGGCGATTCAGACTTATAGTACCTACTGCACTTCTTCCTAAATGGGATTTTTTTTAAGTCTCAGGAGTCTCTAAACCATCAGGAAAAGCATTTACCTCCTTCCCAAGATGAACTTCCTGTGCTATAAGGAAGCAAGAGGGCTGAACTATTGTTTCCAGTATTTTTTCCAAGGGAAGGAAAGTCTCTGAGCACCTGCCCTGTGACGCACCAGAGGCTGGAGCCACCGCACACAGCTCAGCTGTCCCCCCGGGCCAGTGACAAGCCCCCCCGGTGCCTCACTCCATGCTGTCCCTGCCAGGACCAGCCCACGGCTCGTCCCACACCCCCCAGAACGGTGGCGGTGCTCCCCCAACCCCCCCCGGCACCGGCACCCTGGTCACCGCCAGCAGCACTCACCCCTGCGGCACAGAGCCAGGTGCGGCAGCTTCCCGTGGGTCAGCTCATGGCGGAGATCCACCACCCAGATGGGGATGTCCACCTGCAAGAACAGCCGCAGCGTCACCCGGCTCCCTGTGCACGCCGCCAGGCTGCACAACCGCTGCCTCTTCGGGCGGCTCCTGCGCCGCAGCACGCAGGGCTGAGAGCCCCTCGAGCCCCCCTCCGGCCTCGCGTCCCACAAACTGGGGATGCTACAGGGGAAGTTCTTCCATGTTACTTGCAACAGCAGATGTCTTTTTAGACAGAGGTGCTGTGTGTAATTTAGCAAGATACTGAGAAGCAGTTAAATTATATTTAAACCGATGAAATGTTCTGGATGACAGTTTGTGTATCAAAGATACAAACCATGTCATATATAATACACAAATCATACACACTCTAGGTTGCGTGCAATTTTTTTGCAATTTTCCTAAGGACAGCCAACCTAAATTATGCAAGATCTCTGTTTTTAAGCTTGATCAGTTTTCAATGGTGAGAAGCAGCACCTTTCTTAGAAACCCAGAAAAAAACACAATCAATTCACCATTGACACAGACAAGGCTGCATATATAGGAGAGTCCCAAATACTGTCTTTTCTTAATTTTCAAAACTTCCTGTTCAGACCCAGATATGATGCTCAGTGCAGCTGGCAATAAAAGGACTCAAGCTGGTCCTGCTACTAGAGACACTGTGACCCTTCCCTCCTCCGCAGACCTCACTTCAAGCAACAGGCACAAGATGAAAATGCCTGCAAATGTGATTAAGGGTTTTTTAATACAAAAATCTGCTTGTCAAAGACTACAATTTATAAACCATGAATTTAACTCTTTTTCCATATCTCAGTAGCTAAGGAAAATAAAGAAGTGTGGCATATGTGTCAAGTGGGACTATTTACACGCAAATCAAGACTTTTGATCACATGATTCAAAATGTTTTAATGATAATCAGCCTTTGTTACTCTTAATCTGACTTTAAAGAACAAAGTTTTAGAACTAGTTACATCAAGCCTCTTTAAAATTTTGCATTTGGAAAGAACTGGCATCTATAACCACTACTTCGGTTACAAAGGAATGACCCCCCACTACTCCCTCCACCCAGTGTTGTTAACAGACAATGCATATGCTCTCTGTATATACATAAGTTATGCAGAAACTCTTATGAAACATTTACCTCTCTGGCTAATTGTCTCAGCGGAATGCTGACCATCTTCTGTTTCCTTTCTGTGATCAAGTTGACAAATCTGCACACAGGTAACAGGCAAGATAAATGACCACCAAGAGCTGCAAAGAATCCTGGAACCCCAGAGACAAAACCCCCCGTGGTCCCAAAGATGCAAAGTGAAATCAGACAGCTGAACAATCCACTGCCCAGGTCTCTCTCCGGCCCCCAGAGTCCTCCCTACCTCACAAGCGCCAGCCCATAGGAGAGGATGAGCTCATGCGACTTCAACCTGCCGGATGAATCCAGGACCTTGCAGCGAATCAGTTCGGCAGTGCAATCCACTGCAAGCGGCATTTTGGGACCATACCTGGAGATGAAGGAAAAGCGGGTGAGCGGCCTCTCAAGAGTACAGTCCCTCTGCAAAAGGTGTGCCTCTCCTGCTGCTTTTTGTGCTCTGTGGTACACAACAGCCTAAGAACACCGTGCAGAAGGACAGCATCAACGAATCTTTCCAGAAGGCTTTTATGTGGAACAGCACGATCACATGGCTCCTGCTACGCATATTTTAAATGAGCACTTACTGACACGCTAAGCACACAGACAATACAAGACGCCAAACCGAGACTAGTCTTGCGTGTGGGTGCAGTACGACCAACACAACCAGAACAAGGCGATTTGGGCCCCCGGGTGCGCACCCTGCAGCCTCTGCCTCGAGAAACGCGCGGGCTCGCAGGGCCTGTGCCCCCGCCGGCCCGGCCAGGCTGCGCTGCGCCCCGGGGCCGCGGCACGGGGAGCCCGCCACCGACAGGGGCTGCCCCCGGCGGCACCGGCCACCGCCGCGCACAGCCCGGGCCGGGGAAGCGGGGCGCCCGGGGACAGCGGCCGGGAGGCAGCGCGGCCCCGCGGTCCCACAGCGCGGCCCCGCGGTCCCACAGCGCGGCCCCGCTCGCGGTCCGCGGCCCGTACCGACTCTTCCAGGCCGAGACCCGGTCCAGCGCCTCCTGCTGCAGACGGCTGTCCCCGCAGTACAGCCCCACCATCACCTGGTCCCACTCCGCCCGGCCCCTCCACGCCACCACAGTCCGCAGCGGCTTGAGCCGCTTGCGGGCCGGGGACGAGCACCGCCGGCCGCGGGGAGAGCCCGGCTCCGCACCGCCCGCCATGCCGCTGCCTCTGGCCCGCCGCTCCCTGCGCTGCGCCTGCGCCGCGCCGAGCCGAGCCGAGCCGAGCCGAGCCGAGCCGAGCCGCGCCGAGCCGCGCCGAGCCGCGCCGAGCCGAGCCGAGCCGCGCCGAGCCGCGCCGAGCCGAGCCGAGCCGAGCCGAGCCGAGCCGAGCCGAGCCGAGCCGCGCCGAGCCGCGCCGAGCCGAGCCGAGCCGAGCCGAGCCGAGCTTCCGGCTCCCGCCCCTGGCGAGCTGGGTGGTGGCCGCGGTGCTTTGCGGGTGGGCGGCGGAGGGTGCGGGTTTTGCTGCAGCCTCGGCGGTTCTCGGCCCGCCTGGCAGCGCCGGGCTCGCCCGAGGGCTGCAGGACTCGTCTCCCGGGTGGGTGGGATCCCCCCAGCGATGGTCACAGCCGGGAGGCGCTTTGGGTGTTGTGAAGGCGATGCGGGACGGACGCGTCCTGCTCTGTTCTGGGGCGGTGGGGTGTGTTTGGGGTCCGGGTGGAGGGGAAGGGCGGCCGGGGGGCTGCAGGGCAGGCTGCTGCTCCTGGGGGCCCGGACCTCCCAGCCTTGGCTGTGTGCATTTGCGCTTGCAGAACAGTCAACCGCTCGGCTTCCCAGTAGCAGCACTTCACAGATCTTGACAGCAGGCTGAATCATTAAATTGTCCAAGTTATAAATTGTCTTATCTTTGGAGGCTTTTTTTTTTTTAAACTTCTCTCTTCACAGAACCCCAGAGTGTCAGGGGTTGAAGGGGCCTGGAAAGCTCATCCAGTGCAATCCCCCATGGAGCAGGAACACCCAGATGAGGTTACACAGGAAGGTGTCCAGGCGGGTTGGAATGTCTGCACAGAAGGAGACTCCACAACCCCCTGGGCAGCCTGGGCCAGGCTCTGCCACCCTCACCAGGAACAAGTTTCTGCTCAAATTTAAGTGGAACCTCTTGTGTTCCAGTTTGAACCCATTACCCCTTGTCCTATCACTGGTTGTCACCGAGAAGAGCCTGGCTCCATCCTCCTGACACTCACCCTTTATGTATTTATAACCGTTAACAGGGTCACCCCTCAGTCTCCTCTTGTCCAGCTCCAGACCCCCAGCTCCCTCAGCCTTTCCTCACACGGGAGATGCTCCACTCCCTCCAGCATCTTGGTGGCTGCGCTGGACTCTCTGCAGCAGTTCCCTGTCCTGCTGGAACTGAGGGGCCACAGCTGGACACAATATTCCAGGTGTGGTCTCCCCAGGGCAGAGCAGAGGGGCAGGAGAACCTCTCTGACCTACTGACCACCCCCTTCTAACCCACCCCAGGTCCCATTTGCCTTCCTGGCCACAAGGGCACAGGGCTGGCTCATGGTCACCCTGCTGTCCCCAGGACCACCAGGTCCCTTTCCCCTACACTGCTCTCTAATAGGTCATTCCCAGCTTATACTGGAACCTGGGGTTGTTCCTGCCCAGATGCAGGACTCTAACTGACCTGTTGCATAATCCCAGGAATACACTTGTGTCAGAGGTCAGAAACAAAACATGGGATGGGCAAAAGCACTGGAGGTGGCAGCCTGCAGGAGTTACTGACACTGGTGTTGCTAGTGGAAAAGGTAATGCTGCAGGTTCTGGTGCTGGCTGCAGCACGGAACAGCAGCTTGGTCTTTTCCAAGGCTGTCAGGACTTTACAGTAGCTTAAGCTCTTTTGTTCAATAGTCTGAAGCAAGTGTTTGTTTGCAAAACTGCTTACATCCTCACCAGCTTTTTATGAACATTCTCTGAAGAAATGCTTATACTGGAAAGCTTGAACTCCTTTTATATTCTAGCACAAATGCAGTTAATGAAGGCCCCGCTAATTTAGGCTGATGAGTATGCCTGAGTGCGTGGTTGAGACTGTGTGCATCTGAATACGAGTGAATGGGAAAAATCATGCAAATTCTGCCCTGTACAAAATATTGCATTAAATGCCAAAGATTATGGGAAAGAAATGCTGAATGAATCATCTTAAAATACCATATTTGAAAAATGCCTCAGTTCATTACAGTTTCAGTCTCTTCGCCCTTGTGTCCCTCCAGTCGAGTCTACCTTGTTCTTCGGTTTTGATAAATGTAGGCCAATTGTCACAACCAGTAAGCAATCGCATTGTGCATCACTTGTTTTGTATGTTCTGTTTTTATTATTTTATCTTCCTTTGCTGTCCTATCAAACTGTTCTTACCTCAAACCACGAGTCTGTGCGGTTTTTCCTTTCCAAGTCTCTCCTCCATCCCACGTGAGGCGGGAGGAGTGAGCGAGCAGCTGTGTGATCCCAGTTGGCTGGAGTTAAATCCTGACGCTCCAACAATGCCTCATGTAGTGAAAGTGAATTCTCAGAAGACGTGAGGAAGGGACAAAACTTGGACCAGGGCCCTGTTCTCTGGGAATGGAGTTGCGCTTTTCATCTGCTTAAAAATGTTCTGAAAGGACAAGCTGTTTACTGCAATCAAAGGGTCTTATTCAGAGCGTAGGAACACCATGTGTCATTTTGCTTGCCAGACTATTTCTGGGTTTCAGAAATGACCTGCAGTACAAAGGCTGTAAAGGCAAACAGTGCAGTGCTGTGGAACAGATAGGATACATCAAACTCGACTAGATCACCTGCTTCCGGAGCTTCAGAGATGTATCAGAAATTAAATTAAAAGGAGTAGTTTTCATTCTTATTCTCTCTGGAGAGGGAGAAAGATGTGTTTGTGTGTCTGTTACAGAGATGGAAGGGAGCAAGGGCTGAACCAGCACAGAGTGCAGATGCTTCGTGTGCTCGCGGGTCTGGATCCAGGGGAACGGTGCTGAGGCCATGCTGGCGAGGTCAGGCTGCTCGGCTGCTCGGGGCGGAACCGCGAGGTAAAGGGCAGAGACGGCTTGTTGCCCACCGTGTCCCACACAAGCCTGGCAGCAGTCTGCCGTTCAGGCTCCTGCACCTTGCCGTGGTGGTGGCCGAGGGAAGAGGCCGGGACGTCTGCGGCGTCTGCGGCGGGAGGCTGGGGTGAGTGGGGTTCTGTGCACCTGCAGGTGAGGTGCCAAGAGGGTGGAGAACAAGGCTTGTGACCTGTAATAGGGAAAAGGCCTAAATGGAAAACCTATTATTTAAAAGACAAGGATTTCAGTGTGTCAGGGTAACGCAGGTAGTAGATTAAAATGAAAGATCCATCAGGCGAACTGCGATAATACTTCCTCTAAAGAGACATGAATCTGTGTTTCATTTCTATAACCGAAAAGGAAGCCCCAGAGCTTTCCTGAACACTCTTGCTCTTTCTGGGAATAAGGAAATTCCCTTTCCTACTTTCTTTCCAGAGAGGTAGAAGCAAGCAGAGGTGATACCTGGAAATGGCCTTGAAATGTTAACTGGCAGGAAATTCCATGTGCAGCATGCCTTTCTTGACTGGGATGAACAGCCATGTGCAACTTTCTTGCTGGAGTGATCCATGACAAAAAAAAAAAATGCATTTAAAATCAGTGGGTGCACAAGATCATGCTCTCAGTAATACAGAAATGAAAAAGACCATTAAATTAAAAAAAAGTGTGTGACAAGAAGGTGGGAGGTGGGGTTTTTGTTTGTTCATTTACTCCTCTTGTTTTCCATATTATTTTTTTTACTCAAACTTGAATAAGACGCAGCCAAGAGAGAACGATGCTCCGACTGCCTTTCTGTGGCTTGCTACTTCCATCTCTAATCGGTCCTGAGGCATTTTAGCTCCGCATATTTCCCAAACACAGGCGCTGTGAGCAGAGCAGCGGGTGGCGGAGCAGCTGCCGTGTGTCCGGGCTGGTGGCCGTGTCCTTGTTGGAGCGTTGTTCTCCGGAGCGGGGAGCAGCTGCTGACAGCGCGGGACCGAGGGAGAGGGGCCTCTGCATCTCCTCACTGCTATTGGCTGGGTTTGGTTTTGGCATCTATGAGACTTGAGCTTTGGAGACCAGCCATGGAACATCCTGTTTTCACTGGATTTGTTTCTGTTCTTCCCAGTCTCTTCTCCTTTCTTCTGGTTGCAGAGTTGCTGTAATAGCACCAAGGTAAGAACATTAAATGGCACTTCTGGGCTCATTTCTCAATGGGGATTGTTATGTTTGAGAAAGAGGTATCTGGCATTCTAAGCAGATAAAGGCAAGTTTTAGCTGGGATCTCAAAAATCACTGTGCTCTTTAGAGAGCTAGGAAACAGAGGCCAATAACGTAACTATGGATTTGCCGAGTGCTGAATTAATCTACCCTGCTTAGAAGCAGGCTGTGTGGATTGCTGTGCAGCATGTACTGAGCAATGCCTGCACACCGTTAGTCCTTATGCTCAATCCTGCTCTTGATGAAGTTAGTGGAAGTTTTAGGGTGAAACTGCATCCAGCCTCACGTCTGTTTGGACTGGCAAGGGCAGTAGATGGGCAGTGATTCTCCTGTGCCATCAGCGTGTGACCAAGCTGCAGCTTCCAGCCCTTCCTGATAAAGCTGAGTGGGGGGCCGTATGTGGTTCTTTACTTCTGAGAGTCTCCCGTGGCGCAGGCCTTGTTTCCCTGCTGAGCCTGCGTGGAAAGTTTTGTCGCAGAAGCGACCTGTGACTCCCATGCTCACACTTTCTGCAGCAAAGGGAGGAGGGACAACTGGAATTTCTGTGTGCATGGTCTCAGCACGCTGGGTAGAAGAGTCCAAGCAGGAAGGGTAGACAGGCTTGCTCTGTTACAAGAAGAGAAGGGCCAGAACTAGAAATGCAGGGTATAAGAGAATGTTGGACAGAAATGTGTGGGAATGGAAGAGGAGAGTGGAGGGGGACAGACAGTCAGAAGTGGATGTGTGTTGGGGGCAGACAGCCCCAGCCACTGCCTCAAGAACATCCTGTCCCTGTTCTACGTCTCTCCTACCTGCTACAGAGATCCTCGGTTCCCCTCCTTTAGAATAATGTCATAAAGCAGGCCTTGAGTTTCTTCCAGCTATGTTGGATTTTGAAGAGCGAAAGAGAGAGGGGATGTATGACAGGAGATAAGCAACTGAACGTGGAACATGCTTTCCAACGCCAGAGGCCGTGGCAGCAGGTTCTGGTGTTGTCCTGAGGTGTCAGCCAGCCCCAGAGGAGGAGGCAGCATGTTCTGCATTCCTATCTAGTCCAGGAATCCTGCGTATAGATTCCAGGTAAGGAGGTGGGACTCTGTACAGGGAAGACTCAAAGAAAAAGCATGACTCAAAAAACCTAAGCGTTCCCACCAGGCAGCAGGGTCTCTTGTGAAACTTGCTATGCAGGCTCAACACAGGAGATTATGTTTAAAGACTTGTTTGGAGAATAAGCTGTTGATGACTGTTTTATCTCTTTGACCCATGGAGGTGTATGCAAGAAACTCTTTGTGGAGAAGGAAATTGGGGACAGAGGTGGAAGAACTAGACGAGCAGAGGGATAGTGGAAGGCGTGTCTTGGGAATGAGAATTTTACCTCAAATGAGTTTATCGCAATGATTATCCACAGTATATGAACAAATGTGGCTCTGTGCTCTGTCCCCATGGGTACAAGCTGAGAGGGAGAGCAATGGGAACCAGATGTTTGTCATTTTGTTTGATGCATCTCCTGAAAAGTGCTCAGACAACATGGCCTTGGAGCAGAGCCTAGAACACGCAAAAGGAGATGCAGGTTTCAGGTACAAAATGTGCTTTAAAAGCACTGGAATGAGGTACCCTTGAAAACCTTCTTGCTCCCAAACTTGCTTTACTTTACATCTTCCCATTTGCGTTCTGCTCTTTTTGACTGAAGGTAAACAAGAACCTATGAGGACCTGCACCTCCCTCACAGATGGAAGGCTCCAAGGAAAAAGTCATCCTGAATATTGGAGGGGTCAGATACACGACATACAGCAGCACCCTCCGGACCTTCCCAGGGACCAAGCTGTGCAGCCTAACTGAGCCCCATGCCCCAAGCACCTACGACTATGATCCCACTACCAAAGAGTTCTTTTTTGATAGGAGTGCTGAGATCTTCAGCTACGTGTTGAACTATTATAGGACCAAACACTTCCACTGTCCCGTTGATACCTGTAGGTCAGTCTTAGAAGAAGAGCTGGCTTTCTGGGAAATCAATGAGGCGCAGCTAGCACCCTGCTGCTGGCTGAAGCTGCATAACAGAGAGGTGCAGCCAGAGGAGGCTGACATTTGGGATGAAAATGAACAGACTGATGACCAGTGCCTCATAGTCCAGACAGAAAGAAGGGATTTCAGCTGGCGAACCAGGTGGCAGCCAAAGATTTGGTCTACGTTTGACAAACCCTTCTCCTCTTTCAGCGCTAAGGTAATACTGTATGCGGAGACGGAAACAGCCTGTGTCCTTTGGGATTACTGGAATGGGTCCATGAAAAATGCTAATGGGTTCGTAGCTTTGATAAGTATGCTTTGAGTCCCAGATTGAAAAAGAAAATAAAGTTCTCTCTTCTCATTAACAGACACCTCCTGTCCCTGTTCTCGGTACAAAATGCACACCCTGTTCCCCTTTAAAATGTCAGGCATGCAGAGCAACAAACACAAGTCAGAGGCTGCAGAGGATGTTTTCTGTGCTGCTGGTATTTCTGGAGCCAACATTTTAGTGCTGAAGAGGCCCCGGCGTGAGCCTGTCCGCACCACTCCAGCTGTCGGACATTTCCCCTTCCTTACAAGCTTCATGTAGGAGTTCATGCAGTTTTTCCTTTGACTCCAATCTTATTATTTTTCAAGTCTGGAAGGAGAAAGTGCACTCCATGTGAGCAAAACATGGTGATTTGAGAAAGATTATTCTGGGGTCGTAGTGTGCCCGTGGAAGTGGCGCTGGGGTCGTGGTGGGGCAGTGAGGTCCGGCGATACTCGTTTGTTGAACTAATTGCACGTGTGCCTTTTCCTCCCTCTGCAGTGCGTGGCGTTTGTTTCTCTGCTGTTCATCGTTGGAATTGTCATCATATTCTGTGAGGAGACCAAGGCACAGTTTGAGCTCTTTGCTGCCAACTCCACCTCTGTTGGCTATTCTGAAGCCTCTCACAACAGCCATGAACACTTTTACCACCAGGCTGCCTACTTGCTTCATCTGGAGCTTTTCTGTGTCCTCTGGTTTACTTTTGAGTTCTCTGTGCGATTTTGTTTCTGCCCAGACAAGAAGCTGTTCTTCCAAAATCCCCTGAACGTGGTTGACTTCCTCTCCCTCTTTCCAGTTTATATCGAACTCTTTGTGGCTGGGCAGATTCAGAGGATGCCAAGCCTGGGGCTGTGGTTGGGCCTTGTTCGCATTGTCTATCTCCTCAAACTCCTGAAGATATCCAAGCTGATAGAAACGCCACTGATCCTCAGAGTTCTGTGCTACACCCTCAAGTCTATCCTCAGAGAGATTTGCATCCTGCTGATGATTTTGGCCTTTGAGACACTCTTCTTTGGCTCTCTCTTTTTCTACGGGGAGCTGCTGGGGAGCCATCCCTCCTACACAGGGGAGCTGCACTTTGCTGACATTCTTCTTTGCTTCTGGTGGGCTCTGATCACGCTCACCACGGTGGGCTATGGAGATATCATCCCTCTCACCACAGCTGGCCAAGTGACAGCAGCCTTAGCTGCAGTGTTCGGCATGTTAACTGTTATCATCCCAATACCCATTTTCATGGTGAAATTTAGAAGCTATTATGACATTGCTATCTTTAAACAGAAGCTGAAAAGGAGGAAGAAGCATTAACACTTCAGAACCTCTATTCCCCTTTGCCTTTAGCAACGAATCTTTGTTATGGTTTATTCCCTTTGCTGGGAAGAGAGTGCAAACAGTTCTCACTTTTATTTGCTGCTTTAGTGTATTTCAAACCATTGGCAAGGCCTCAGTTGCAGCACTTGGTACACAGCTGATCAGTTCCGTTGAATCCCATGGGTCATTCCCACATTGCACTTCATCCCCTGCTCTTTTATATGCCACAGTTTCTCATGTAGCTGTTTGGAGACGGGCCGTGATGCTGCGTTACAGCCTGAATGTGTGCCGCATGGCTCGGTTCCATGGCCTGGAGCCACAGCGTGCTCCCGCAGCCGGCGTTCGGCCTCCGCCACCGCAGGCCCCAACCGCACTGCGCGTGCTGGGGGAGAGGCCTTGTGCGCCGTCCTGCTCTCACAGCCAGGAGGAAGCGTGCTAATTTCTTTTCAACAGTGTTTTGTTTTCCTGTTTTACCTAAACAAGGCCGTGCCTCTGATTTGCCAGCACGCGCATCCGGACGTGGAGGAGGCTGCAGGGAGCTGACGGTGCTCCCGGGGCCGGCTCGGGGTGACAACCCACTCTGTGCGCCACGGGAACCCCCGGGCATTCGGGTGGCAGCGAGGGAGCCCTGTGGCAGCAAACTCCTTTTGGCTCTGCTGGACTCAGCGGCAGCCTGTGCCTGAGATCAGCGTTTCACTGGACACTTCCAGTGGCGCAGCACATTTCAGCCGTTCTTGATTTTTATGTAACAGTCACTGGGCTATTAGACAAAATATCTACATGTTTTTGTCGTTCAAAGGGAAGAACACAAACTACAGTACTCGATATAATTTTAAGGTTATTTCATTTCTCAAGGCATGGATATAAGCTAGGAATATTTATCTTTTAACTGGATTGTGTTGTTACCTATGTTTTATTTTGAATTAACAAATATTATTGAGGTATGAAAAAACCCACCTCCCTTTGTTTATATAGCAGGATGATATGCTAAGATTATTTTGTTGAGTAAGTAAACATTTCTGTATACAATAACACATATGTATTTAAAATTAATTAAGGCTCTATTTTAATTGCAAGTTTGGTTAAGTTTTGTCTGTCACCATGATTTTTCTGTTCAGGGTAGCATTTTAAGGCTGCTTTATTTTTTTTGTTTTATCAAGTAACTTCCCTCTATTCCAAAGCAATTACAATTAATTAGTTTTTGTGTAAAGAGATAGATAAAACACTGCAAGCATTTCAGACACAAAGCCCATGAGAAGCTGGAGATGCCCTGGCAGTGGAAGGAAGGTCCGGGTGCTCGGCACCGCGCTTTGCTGCGCACGGGGGAGGAGTGAGCAGGGCCAACCACACGTGCTGGTGCACAGGAATGATCCGGAATTAGATCAAAGTGATGCTACGTTTTCTGTGGACATATATAGCCTTGGAAACTCCCAGTCAGGAAAGGGTCTGTGATATAACCATCAGCCATTACTCCACTTTAAGAATCCAAGTCGCATTCACTGGAAGTTACATGTTCCTGGCCGCAAAGTTAGGAGGTGGCTCAGGATGCTGCAGAGCTTCTCTCTGTGCTTAGCCAACTCCTGCTATACGTCCCTCTTGCAGCAAAGGCTTCCCAGAAGACAGATTGATTGTGGCTGAGGAGAGCAGCCTCCGCGGCCGCCCAGGGCAGGGTGCTCTGCAGATGCAGGTGGCAGCCCCACTTCTGCACAGGAATCATGATGGGAACGTCAGGAGAGGGTATCACCCTGTGTTCTGGAACACGGCTCCGTTTGGATCCAAATGGGTGTTCCTGTCACATCAGTTAGTGTTTGCTCCCGTTTGCCATCAAACCAGCAGTTACAGCAGCAACATTATGTCAGTGTTGATGTGATAAAGGAACTGTAGTTCATCTGGATCAAAGGATCCTGCACAACAGCCTCAGCTTTCCCTGCAGAAAATTCGGCGGGGCTGCTGACCGGTACTGCCACCGTGTCCTGCCCTCTCAGCGTGGGACAGACACGGCTCCCTCTCCTTCGTGTTCCCAGTGCTCCCCAGTGTGGAAGGATGAGGAGTTGCTTGTCATTGGGAAACTCACAAACATCTTCACACAGTGCAAAAGCGATGGGGGAAAACAGGCCTGTCCTTGGCAACAGAGCTTTGCTCAAGCAGATGGAGCCCCTTCCCCTCTCCAGACCGCACTTGTCTCTTGTGGAGCCTCTTGGCCGCAGGTTTCCCGAGCCAGAGGAGCACTGCGATGAGTCGGGCTTTAGTGAGTGAGATGGGAAAGTGTTGCTGCCCGCTGGTGTGATCCACTGGAGGAACAGTCTGTGGGACAATTCCCCACTGACTCCAGCGCAGCCCAACAAAGGAAGATACTGAGGCTTATCCAGGTTTGTGACCCGCTCCTCTGGCGTGACTGGGGGGCTGGGAACTGCAGCCTCTGATCAGCTCTCAGTGTCTCTGCAGTGCTTGGGTAGGAGTCAGGTCTCAAGCCATTAGGTGATGTAGAAGAAGATGAGAGCAGTGGTGTGATGAGGGATTGTATTGCACTTCCAGACATGACTTTTAGGTGGGTGGTTTCCTTAACCAGCCATGTCATGCACTTTGTGCTTAGAAGTCACTATCTTCTTAGGTTGCTACATTCACCCCTAATGCTTGTTTTCTTATTTGATTCCAAAACAGTTTCCTCTTTCACTTAAAAGTAAAGGACCAACCTATTTCTGATACCTTGCATGATAAATGAACCTGTGGTCATGAGGTCTCTGCTAGACCCCAACACTCCTTGGCGCTTCCACGTGAGCTTGGTTTCCATGCTATGTTTCAAAAGGAGTGTGTCCTGTGGCTGGTTCCCATCCCAGACAAGCACTTTCAGACTAGTGTTTTCCACTCATCTAGAGCAGCAGAGATAGGAAGAATAAAGCCTGCAGCAAGACAAAATGAGCCATCCTGGTTATCAGTTTTCTTACTCAAATGAGATTTTGAGGTGTAACTACACAAAGTGAGGCTCTTTGCTGCCACTGCAAGGAGCCTGACCAAGTTAGCCTAGTGTGCTGTGTTCCACACCCTCTTCTTGCACTGGTTTGCAGCCAGCCAGGTTCATGCTCCGTCTCCCTGCCCCTTTTGGTACAGAGCAGCAGTGAATTAGCTGATGCAATGTGACCTTGTGTCTGTGACACAGTTGCAGGGCTTGTGAGGAAAACAGGATTCAGACCCGGGTAGAGGACGGCTCACAGTGGCTGCTCATCATCATTAGATAATTTGAACTCCTACCTGCTTCCCAGCTCGTGTCAGCCTGAAAGCAAAGTTCAGGACTCCTGTCTCTTTCTTCTGAGTCTGTTTTCTTAGCACTTTCTACACTCAATGGGCTGAATTTGTACTGATTTTAGCCATGTTAAATCCATAGCATCCCCAGATACCGGTAAGAGCTTGTGCCAGTGAAGGCAGTCACTCTCCTGGGCCCTTGAGGGTATGGAAAATGTAGGGTCCAGTACAGCAACTCCCACAATCACCCAGCCTGTGCTCACAGGGCATGTGCACAGCCCATCTGTGGGCAAAGTGACTCAGCAGCAAAGGGAAATTCAGCCGCAGACAGGCCTGGTGAAGCCCCAGGCGCTGACTCACAGACACCAAATGCATTCGACTTCTGCAGAGAGTTAATGAAAGTTCCCAAATCAGGAAGTTTCTCAGGACCGTCAAGAGATAACACTGTCTCTCAGATGGTCATGCTGTTAGCATCATTGGTAATGACATTGAGGACATAGCACCAGGGGCTTCAACGCAGTTTGTACCAGCTTGTCATTGACCACAGATAAGTACTCGAATAAGTTAAAGTGGTGAAGTCACATCTTCCTGGCTCCCGTTCTTTCCTCGAACTGCTGTAAATGGCACTTTACTCTTGCCGCACAGATGCAGGGTGTTAAGTGCCTCTGACTGCAGTTCTTTTTCTGAAAGGCTTTCCTGCCTTTCTGCTCTTGAGTTTTATGATCTGCAGTTTCTCAGTGCACTGAACAGGGCCATGGTGCTCTGAGCAACACTTCTTGCATCGTGGTGGTGTTGCAGAGTGACTCTCTCAGGCTTTTTGCTTTGCCATTTGGGTGATTTCTTGGCATGATTTAAAGCTGTCAGTGTTGCTGGTGCTGCATGAATGGAGAGAAAACAGACAATAGAAATAAAATTATTTTATTTTCTTCTGTTTCCCTTCCTGCCCTGTTCATGTCTAGACCCAGCAGGATGAGACAAGGAAGGATGTATTTTCAGATGTGCCTGTGTGGCACCGTTTCCCCAGCCACGGGTAAATTCAGAAGCAAAACTTCTTTGCTGGGGAGATCTCTTCTGAGACTCATCTGTGCTAGGGAGGGGAGAGTTTCTTTTTCATTTCTGCAGCTTGGAGAAGAACAACCTCCAGTGCCTCCTCAGGCCAAGTTCCCGATGGTGTCCGGGCTGCTGTGCTAAATCAGTGCGCGGGGCCGGGGGGGACCGTGCTCTGTGTGAGTGACACAAGAGGAATCGTCCTTTTAAAATACGCCTTTCTGTCTCCCTCCCCCACTTTCCTCTTTCCTCCTTCAGTGCTGTCACCTTGTAGTATTTTAATCGGAGGAAGCAGATATACCAAGGAAGTCAATGGCAGGGGCGAGGTGGGTGGGGGGGCAGAGAGGAAGAGGGGGGAAATCACATCACAGCCCAGTCTGCCAGTGTAAACACTCGATGATTTCCTGTTATTGTAGCCTAAAATGTACCATGACATCATTTGCGGGCCTCCCAGAATCACCCAGAAGGAGGAAACGCCAGCATTCCCAGCCCGCCCAGCGGGAATCCGGGGGATTCAGACCCTATAAGGCAGTGAAGCTTTGCAAGAGCACAGACAGAGTTTCGAAAGCTTTCTTGTTCTTGGCAACGTGGAGATTTCACAAACAGGAAAAACTGCTTTTTCTTTTCCTAAAGGGGAACCATTTATGCCCCATGAAATACTGATGCTTTGAACCATGGTTACTTTAGAAGCAGAGCTGAAATATAAGAAATATTCTCAGCTGGGGACAAGCACAGGGAGCCCCCCACCAAAATCACGTCAGACACCCACCTTTTATAGTACTTCAGAAATACAGTACTATAGTAATAGAGTACTTCAGAAATACAGTGCTGTATTTGGAATCATTTGGACTCGTATCCTCTCTTGCACACCTGCCAACTACTTGGCAAACATCAGTAATTATAGTGTAACATTTTGTTCTTGAAACAGAAGAAATCAGTGTTTTCATGTTACATGTAAGGAAACTGAGGCATGGCGATTAAATTAATGACTACCTTATGGAATAGAAACTATTATCTTAATGTGGTCTTAAACAAATCCAAACAGTATCAGAAAATTACATGTGTCTTACCATAATGTAGACTTGAAAGGTCTGAAGGAAGTAAACCTGGAGAAGAATGATAGAAGCAAGTCTATTAAGTAAAGCACAGTTGGGATTGGCATTGAAAAGAAACAGAATAGTCTTGCAGTTTACTGGACAACAGATTACAGCCACATATAAGCTTTGCTGTTGTTACTCTCATTTGGACTTACTGGAATACAAAAGTGGGTTGTTCCCCATGAACTATTTTTGGGTAGCAGAACCAAGCCATTCAGTTCTTCACCACACTGAGCTCTTTCCAAAGCTATATATACAAGATGACTATCACTTGTTAGACAGTTTTCACTCCAAATGCTGCAGGGTGCAGCATTGGGAACTGAAGTAGGCTTAAATTTGTGCACAGCTGTGTCAGGACCCTGCATGCAATGATCTCAGAGGCTGGGTGCTGCTCACAGCGTTGGGAACCTGCAAATTTACACCCAGCTCTGCTGGGTGCCAGGGACCAGGACAGCAAATGGCTCAGATGCTGCAGTGACGGCTGTGGCTGTTGAGGCCTTGAATTAACTTTATTATTCTGTATCTCATTAGAGGGATGAGGTTATCATGTGGGCTTGGAATGGAGGGGAGGAGTCCTTCTAAGCACTGAATTTGCCAGATCCAGTGACAGTTGTTCTGTCTGTGGGATTGTTGCTGAGTCTGACGCAAACACGTGGCCTGGTAAATGGCAGGGGAGCTGGCAGCAGGGCTGAGTACTGGATTGCAGCTCGGGGGAGGTAGTTGTGGGGTTTTGTGGTGTGAATATTTGTCTAAGGTCTGTGTTTCTGGGATATTGATCCTTGTTTGTGCAGGAGAAAGTCTGAGTCCTGTGCCGAGTCTCTATCCATTCTGGCAGCACTGGGATGAGCTGTCGGCACTGGGATGAGCTGCTGGTTCAGGGATGAGCTGCCGGCACTGGGATGGGCTGCCGGCACTGGGATGGGCTGCCGGCACTGGGATGGGCTGCCGGCACTGGGATGAGCTGCTGGTTCAGGGATGAGCTGCCGGCACTGGGATGAGCTGCTGGCACTGGGATGAGCTGCCGGCACTGGGATGAGCTGCTGGTTCAGGGATGAGCTGCTGGTTCAGGGATGAGCTGCCGGCACTGGGATGAGCTGCCGGCACTGGGATGAGCTGCCTGTGCAGGGAGGAGCTGCCTGTGCAGGGAGGAGCTGCCTGTGCAGGGAGGAGCTGCCTGTGCAGGGCTGCTCTTCACCCCACCACTCCGCCCGCAGCTGCAGCTCTCGGCAGGCAGAGCAGCGGCAAGTGATTTTTGACACAGATAGCCTTTGATGTTAAATATTTCCCATTTTGGTTTTATGGCATGATACCGTGTTCCCTGAGTGTGATGAAGATAACAATGGCATGGTACTGTGATGCAGCATGGTTGGGATTTATGAGAATACTTACTCCCTCATGACAAATGTGAAGTGGTGCAGAGGTTGGTAATGATGACAAAGTAGAAATAGTAGCAGTTTAGGTTACGATGACGAGTTGGGAGAGCAGCAAAGTGTGGTAGATTTCCACGGCTTTGTACAGGATTACCTCTACTTATAGCCAGACTGAATCATCCTGGAAAGTTTGACTCTGTTTGTTGTGGAAAGCTAGGCAAAAACAAAGTGGAAGAGAATCTGGAAGAGCAGTCATTCATCAGGGCAGTAAATCCAGGTTTGAGACTCTAAGTATGAGACCAGAATCACGTTGGCCTGGTGATACAAGGAGCCAGTTGAGAGGTAATTCTTTCTTCTGGTTCAAATTTATTAAAAAAAAAAAAGATTGCTGAACTTATTTGTCCCAGGTAGAGGGACCATACATCACCTTAAACATCCACCTCATGGACTCCCATGACCAAATCAAAATCCCAGCTTCAGTTTTGAAAAAATATAACATTTCATCTCAGAATGTTGCACCTCAGCCCTGGGGCTGCTGGAAGGTGTCTCCCTCCTCAGCTTCAGGGAGGACTCGTGATATTTCCTGTGCTCTGAGCAGCCATCCTCCTTCCTTAATTATTATTTTTCGTTGTACACTATTCTTTCACTAAGAGGGACGTTGGTATCTCAATGGCTGTGTGGTTTCTAAAAGAAAACTAGTCGGAGAACTTTTGTATTTTCTAAGCACTGTACACATACCAGTGAGCTAATTCTCCCTGCCCCAAGACTGCTGAGGATGGAGGTTTCTGCTGGGGAAGGCTCCTGGACTTGGCAATCTTCTCAAAATATGTGTTTGGGCTTGAAAAACTAGTTTTGACATTGGGGGCTTTCTTACTTGTCCTTCTAATTCAGAGGATTTTATTTTCTTAAAAACAGACAGGATGGATTGAGTGAGAGAAAATTGTAAGACAAAGAAAAAAAAAGTGATGGCTATGCTTTTAGAGTGGAAGTCTGTGTTCCTTATGAAGATAGCAAACTTCTGAAACAGAACAGGCATAGCTGCTGAAAACACAGTATGTATGTATATATCTATGTATCTACCTACCTGTTATTTATCTACCCACCAATCCATTACTTTTTTTTATAACCCACTCACTCTGCTGGTAAGTGTATCCTAAATGCCTTAACTCTGCATTTTAGCATCAGAGATGCCATGTGCTTAGTAAAAACCCAGTAAAAATAAACGATGCCCTCTGACGCGGCTGCGCCTGAGCGGGCAGGGCAGCGAGTGCCGTGCGGTGCGCCGGCGCGCTTTGCCGCGCGGAAAAGAGCGGCATGCAGAGCGTGTGTGGGAGCTGGGGCTGCCCGGGGTGCAGGTCACACTGCGCGTGCCGGCCGGGTGGGAGAGAGCTCCCTTCACTTGAGAGCGAACCAGCTGGGTGGAGAGGCAGCAGGAACGTTCCCAGAGTAGAGTCCTGCTCTAGGCACCTCCCGTACTATAACGTTCTGCTGGCTTTGATTTGTTTTGTGTGGGTTTTTTTGGTGTTTTGTTTGTTTTGGCTAAGTCTACTTCATGTCCTAGCCCAGAAACATTTGTAATACTTACCTAGACAACATTGTCATGGGTGACGGTTTGGTGTTCACCTGGAAAAATCCTGCCATCTGAGCAGGAGACAAGAGTAATGTCTTCAGTGTATAATGTTCCTACATTGGAATAAAAATGGCTGGCAACTCCCTGTATATTTTTAAGGTTTCCAAAAATAGGTCTAAGTTTCAGGCAAAATGAATGGAGCCAAGACTTAGATGGAAAGAACTGGTAAAGTTTATCTGAAACGGTTAGTGCTGAGATCATCTTCCGCATTACACGCTGCTCCCTGGAAACATGGGCCAGTTTTCTTTTCCCTCTTTATGGCTGTCTGAGCCCTGTGTTTCAGGGCATTGATTCTCTTGACGGAGTTTCAGTACAGTGGGGAGAACTGACTTCACGTTAGTGGTGAGACTCAGATCCCTGGGATTTTCCAGGCATTTCCAGCTACTTCTGCCCTGTGGAATGGACAAGAGCTGGGACCATGCACTGTAATAAGCTCCCTTCCTCAAGGTGGGGAGGGGGTCAGATAAATGGGGTCACACATCCAGTGGCCCCATCAGCTTCTGCCGTGACCCAGCAGCTGAGTGGGAACAGAGTTACTCTCAACCTGTTCAAATCCTGCCTCCCTAGATGTGGTATGCTCTCCCTTTCCTTTGCTCCTCTCGTCCTCCTAGCTTGAGGATCACTGCAAAGATCACCCTGATGCTAAAAGCATGAAGCTGTTAGAGAGAAAGGGTGCTTGGAAAGAGTGGTTGTGTTTGTTTGGGAGAGATTGTGCTTTTTGTCTCTAAACACAACCAAATACTAAAATGGTCCAAGATTATAATCGAAGGCCTGTCACTGTGAACTTGTGGGCATTAATGTCTGAGCAGAAGAAAACTATCAGAGCAGGAGAAAGAAGCTTACCTGATATTCAAATAATAGCTCATACCTGGACTGGTTAATTTTAAATAGAGGACAACTGGGGACTACCGTGTGCTGAAGGTGTAGCTCTCATACTATGGTAATAATTTCATTTTGTGCCTCCCTTTGCCTATGTGAATCAAACTGAATTTCTTTCAAGCCTCTGATATACACTTTCTAGTATGGAACACCTTCACTTTTTCACTTTTTGTTTGTTTTTTTTTAATTACATTGTGGCAAGCTGGATGGAATAAGGCCTTTATCTTCTGTCAAAGCTATGCAAAGGGCAGTTCAAGTTACCCAGGATTAGTCTGGAGAAACTATAGACTGACGAAATGGCTTCTTGTTTAGGTGCTCATGCTAAATAATTCTGGTGTTTCAGACCAAATAATTTATGTACTTTTTCTGCTTAAAAGAAGGTATTAAAAAAGGTCTGATGTAAGTGAAACCAAGACAATAAATCCCCAGTGAAATACCAGACCTCCTCCCAGGAGAGTGCTTAATGTCATCCTGGTCTAATCTGATTCTAAAATACTTTAATACTATTTGGGCTCTGAGCAGTCTGGAAAAAATGGCATTTCTGAAGCCCTGGGTAACGTTGCTCACCCCTCCAGCCTCCTGCAAGGAGGATCTTCTGTCAGCCGACAGTTCTCCCCTGGGGATCTCACCCTGCAGCCGGAGGAGCGATAACCCGCCTGTGATCCCGAGGAGCCCATGATGTGCTGCTTCTCACACGGCCCGGCACAGCCCGGCCTGGCACCACCATCCCTACAGCCACAGCCCGGCCTGGCACCGCCATCCCTACAGCCACAGCCCGGCCTGGTGTCGCCTTCCCTACAGCCACAGCCCGGCCTGGCACCACCATCCCTACAGCCACAGCCCAGCCTGGCGCCACCATCCCTACAGCCACAGCCCGGCCTGGCACCACCATCCCTACAGCCACAGCCCGGCCTGGCACCACCATCCCTACAGCCACAGCCCGGCCTGGTGCCGCCATCCCTACAGCCACAGCCCGGCCTGGTGCCGCCTTCCCTACAGCCACAGCCCAGCCTGGCACCACCATCCCTACAGCCACAGCCCAGCCTGGCACCGCCATCCCTACAGCCACAGCCCGGCCTGGCACCGCCATCCCTACAGCCACAGCCCGGCCTGGTGCCGCCATCCCTACAGCCACAGCCCGGCCTGGCACCACCATCCCTACAGCCACAGCCCAGCCTGGCACCGCCATCCCTACAGCCACAGCCCAGCCTGGCACCACCATCCCTACAGCCACAGCCCAGCCTGGCACCGCCATCCCTACAGCCACAGCCCGGCCTGGCACCACCATCCCTACAGCCACAGCCCGGCCTGGTGCCGCCATCCCTACAGCCACAGCCCGGCCTGGCACCACCATCCCTACAGCCACAGCCCGGCCTGGCACCACCATCCCTACAGCCACAGCCCAGCCTGGCACCACCATCCCTACAGCCACAGCCCGGCCTGGCACCACCATCCCTACAGCCACAGCCCAGCCTGGCACCACCATCCCTACAGCCACAGCCCAGCCTGGCACCACCATCCCTACAGCCACAGCCCGGCCTGGCACCGCCATCCCTACAGCCACAGCCCAGCCTGGTGCCGCCTTCCCTACAGCCACAGCCCGGCCTGGCACCACCATCCCTGCAGCCACAGCCCGGCCTGGCACCGCCATCCCTACAGCCACAGCCCAGCCTGGTGCCGCCTTCCCTACAGCCACAGCCCGGCCTGGCACCACCATCCTCACCAGCCAGCGGGAGAACTGGGGAGCTGTGGCCTTGGGGCAGCCCCTCCGCAGCAGGAATTCCTCGGGAATCCTGGAATCATGGAACAGTTTGGGCTGGAAGGGACCTTCAAAGGTCGTCTAGTCCACCCCAGCGCCATGACTCCGTAGCTGGAGCACCATGTGGTTCAAATATTTCAAATATCTTGTCCTCCCGCTCAGCGACGAAGGGGAAGAGGAAAGGAAGCAGCAGGAGAGGAAATAAAACAAGAGCCTCGTGCCTGTTCCAGGGAACTGTTGTCCTTCAAAGTGGTGGCAATGGTATTTTGTTTGGCTATTGCTATGAGAAATAGAGAAGAAGGACAAGGGAAGTGGCTGGGGTGAGAAAGAAACGTTGATCATGCTGTAGAATTCACATTTTTGTCTCACCCATTCAGACTGTTCGCAGACTGTGTGACATGCAGTTTGTGACTGTCTGTGCACACCGTGAGCGGGAACATGGTTCTTTGGATTGATGGTTTCACCGGCACGGGGCTCCTCCTGCACCACGGCTCCTGTTCTCAGCATGCTGGAGAAAACATTGGCTCCCTGGGTGCTAAACTACACCATAGAAATACTGAGACCATTATCACCTGAAGTTGAAGAAAGGTTGGAACTGAAGTAACAAAAGATGCGGAATCAGGCTCTCCCGGTCATATGTGACGTTGTCAGTGTGGTAATGGAGAAGTGTCCCCAGAGTCACCCAAATTCAGTGAGAAAGCTCACACATAAGTCACGCAGATCCAAACCTGGCACTGTGGTGCCCGCTATCATTTGTTAACATCACAAGCAAGTGCTGTTATTATTCTAGATTTCTCTGTCAATGCCAATTTCTGTAGAAACAAGTGGGGTCCTTTCATGGGGCAGTCTTGCTTGACCTAGTCTAAGAAAGTATTAATGTAAAAACAGGGAAGGAAAGTTTGTGAAACAGGCTCTTAGGGACCCCGCAACTTTTTGTGTAGAAAAGTTATACCAATTTATATCAATCCAATTATACCGATGTTTTTTCCTATGTAGACACAGCAGAGATTTTAGTTCAGGTGAAACCTGCATATTCAGATGAAGCAAGCAGAGCTTCCGGACCCCATTTCCACCTCCTGCCAGGGGGCACAGGAACGGTTTTATTATTCCCATTTACTCCGGGGTGAGGCAAGGCCTCGTCTCTTACAAACTTCATTTTTCTTTTTTATAGGGTGAGAACTGTTCTGGATTTTCTCTTTCTCACATAACGCTGCATGGTAAGGAAACATCACATTGAAAAGCAAATCAACACATTTTATAAGCTTCTAGTTTAAAATCTATTTGTTATATCACATCTACATTTACAACAATATTATTCCTTGGGGAAAAAAAGAGAAACATCCTTTCTGCAGACCCTGAGGATTTAATTATGGGTATTTACAAGGCACTTAGGGATCTTTTGAATGAACTGCAATTTTTAAAGTTGTACAAAGTGTTGTTATGAATCTGATGTCAATTCCCAACATACCTCAGTTTAATTTTAATCCCAACAGAATCCTGTAGTCAAATTAAAGAAAGCAGTTTACTCAGCAGGAGTCTGTGCTAAACTGCCTAGTAGAGCTTGGCTTGCTCTCTGCCTATTTTATGTCTGAATTTTTGTGTTCTCATATTAACACTATCTTCATTTATTCAACATGCTGGGAAAATTAGGTACGAAGTACAGCTAGTCTGCATGGTCTTTCCATCAGCCAAGATGGTGTGAAGATTGAAAGTGTTCAGTAGATTTCACAAGACACACATTCAAGAAAAATGGGAAGATAGGTTTCTACCTTCCTTAAAAAATAAGCTGTTAAATTTATTGAGAACACTTAATTTCCTTCCTCTGGACACAAGTTGTTAACTTTAAAAATAATGATTTTTATTTTTTTTTTTTACCCTGAAAGAAAATAGGACTTGTGTCCTGTTTTACAGTTATCCTCAGAGCCCGGGGGAGATGAGATGGCTTTTTCAGATCCCCATGAAAATGCTGGACCTTGACTCCCTCCATCAGTGGCTCCAACACACAGATGGCACAGGAAGCTCTGGCGAGCGGCTGCTGGTGCTTGCGTTATTTTAATCCATGAATTCGATTGTTCATTCATACCCTGTGATTATGGTGGTGGCCTCCGAGAAGACTTGAGGACCAGAGGCGGTTTGCCTGCCAAGCTTCAGGGAGCCACAGCCCTTTCTGCTTTTGGAACACCTGGAACTGGATGAAAAACTGGTACCTGTTGGCCTGTGACACCCTGGCACCTGCCAGCATGTGACACCTTGGTACCTGTCAGGATGTGGCAGCCCAGAACCTGTCAGGGTGTGACACCCTCGTACCTGTCAGCATGTGACACCTTGGTACCTGTCAGGGTGTGACCGCCCGGCACCTGTCAGGGTGTGACACCCTCGTACCTGTCAGCATGTGACACCTTGGTACCTGTCAGGGTGTGACCGCCCGGCACCTGTCAGGGTGTGACACCCTCGTACCTGTCAGCATGTGACACCTTGGTACCTGTCAGGGTGTGACCGCCCGGCACCTGTCAGGGTGTGACACCCTCGTACCTGTCAGCATGTGACACCTTGGTACCTGTCAGGGTGTGACCGCCCGGCACCTGTCAGGGTGTGACACCCTCGTACCTGTCAGCATGTGACACCTTGGTACCTGTCAGGGTGTGACCGCCCGGCACCTGTCAGCGCCCACTGGTACCACAGGCCCGAGGCAGCTGCAGACGGGGCGGCGCCCCAAGCTGTGCCCCGGGCCCGCAGGACAGACTGAATGAGACAAAAGGATCTGTCACGTGTCAGTGCAGTGTCTTAACTTTGAACAGTGCCGTCACCCATTAAATTGAGTTTTCTTTGAAAATAATACTTTTAGCAAGGACCAGAAGACCCAGTGACACCTGACATGCACATTAACTTCAGTGTTCAGGGCTTTCTCGGCTCTTTTGGCACCCAGTTTTGGGGCACTGGGACCCCCTCGGCCCTTGCCCGGGCGGGACGCCGCCGCTGCCTCCGGGGCCGCCGGACGGGTCGCACAAATGCTTCCCCTCCCGCCCCGGCGAGGCCTCCTGGAGCCTCGGCGGCGACTCCCGGCGCGGGGCTTCCCGCCGCACGGCCGGGCCGCGCCCCGCTAACGAGGCCGAGGCGCGATGGCCGCAGCTCCCGCCCCAGCGGAGGCGGCCGGGGCGGGGCCGGGCGGGGCTTGCGGCGCGGCGGGCGGGCGGGCGGAGAGGCGCGGTGCCGAGTCCCGTTAGGAGCAGCGCGGAGCCCGCGGAGAGCCCCACCGGCGCAGGAGCAGCGACCTGCCGTGCCCAGTCCGCCGGGAAGATGCCGAAAACGGTGAGTGCTGCTGGAGCGCAGCGGGGGCGGCTCTCGGCGGCGGCCGAGCGGGGCGGGGGCGCGGGGCTGGGCGGGGGCGGTGGCGGCGCCCGGGCCCGGCGGCGGGAGGGGTCGGCGGCGTCCTGGCTGCCCGACCGCCGGCCCCAGGGGCTCTTGCCGCCCGGGAGCGGTGGCGGCCCCGGAGAGAGAGGGGAAGCGGGGGACGGCTCGGGGAGCGCGGCGCGGGCCGGGAGGGAGCGGAGCCGCCCGCCGCTCCATCTTGTGCTCCCTGCCCTGCCGCGGTGCCTCCGCCCGAGGGGCCGCGCCTGGGCCCGCCTGCCCGCTCGGCGCGGCGGGTAGCGGCGGGGCCGGCCCTGCCCAGGCCGCTTCCGCGCTGGAGGGGCCGCGGAGCTGCCGCCCGCCCGCGTGTGCGCCCGGTCCGGGGTGGGGCTTCCCCGGGCCCGGTGGGGAGGTGGTGCCATGGCCGCCTCTGCTGTGCGCCCTGCAGAGAAACCGGGGCTTTCACAACTTGTAATTAGTCAGCGTGAGTTGCTAGGGAGCCTTGCCCCAGCTTGACTCGAAGTATTTCTTGGCTGGAGAGATCTTGGTACTTCGGAAAGTCTGGTCAAGTCTGTACTTGACTCTGGCTCTCGCAGCAGGAGTTTGGTGACTAATGAGGAACATGGGGTTTTTCCGTTTAATTTCTTCTTGTTGGAGTAAAAGAATTGGTCCTGGCCCTTCATTGATAAAACAGGAAGGAGCAGCCTGGAAGGCTCTGGATGTTTCCTCCCTGGGAGTGATCTGGAAGGCTCAAAGAACATCGAATGTTTAAGCTCAGTGTCTGTGGTTTACATAAGGGAGAAAAACACCCCAGCCCCTAAACAGAAACCCTGCCCTGTGCAAGCTGAAGTTGTAATGGAATCCACCCTGACTTTTTCTTTTTTACAGATAGTTTAATTTTATTACTTTAAAACAGATACTAAAGGTCTGTTTGACTGACTTTTACTTTTCCTGCTGTCTTAAATGCCAGCTGAGACAATAGCTGGATGATTTTTTTTTTTTAAACATCAATATCTTAAAGGATATCAAACTCAAGGTGCTTAAAGGTTAAGACAGTATTTTCTAAAGCTTTGGAAAGGCCTTTCTTCAAACATCAGCAACGATAAGTGAAAAGTTACTTCCTAAAAAAAAAAAAAAACAAAAACCAAACCAAAACCAAAAAACCCCAAACCAACCAACCGAACCCAACAAAAACCCTAACAAGCCAAACACCCCAGCGCCCCCCCCGCCAAATCAGGCAACAAGTTCAGCAAGATCAACAGAAGCAGCTCAGGTTAGGGGAGTTCTGTGTAAAATACAGTGAAGGTGTTTTAGCCTGAGAGCTCACAGTTGTGGTGAGTGACTTTTTTTGTGTGACTCAACCAAGAAATCTTGGCTGTGTTGCAGAGACGCTTACGGGCAGGGTTCCCGCCGGCAGGCCGGGTCTGAGCGTTGTGAACGCTGGTTGCAGCCTCTGTATCTGCAGACACGCCCTGGGCTGGACCCGCGCTCCCAGCCCGCTGCTCTCCGGTTCTGACAGCAGTTCTGCTTTCGGGGTGTTTAAAAACTGGGACAGATAAAGAACTGCAAGTGCTTGCTGTGCTGCTGTGTTGCACGCCGCAGATCCCGCAGAAAGCGGTTGGGATGTCTGTGCTGCGCGGTGCGGAGCTGCAGGGCTCTGCTGCATCAGCCCTCGGCTTCCTGCCCCGTCTGCCCTGCTTGCAGGCCAAACTGAAATAATACTTTAAACATTACTTCTTGAGCTGTGGTTTGCAGGAACAGGATATGCTGGCCTAACAGTGTAATCAGTTCTTCATGTGAAAGAAACATGACTACTACTGTGCTAGCTTAAGATTTGTAGCAGCTACTTAACTAACAAAACAGTAAAATGCAAGCGACTTTCCTCAATCAAGGTCAAATGTGGGTGAAACTCAGGCAGTTAGATGTAGCTATATGTAGGCTTCATCACAAAAATAAATCCATTGTGAAGAAGACAGAAAGAGGAAATGTTCCAGGGAACAGTTCTGGCTGGGCAGGAAAAACATTTGTGTCTGAAGTGTTCGGTAGCTCTTATCATTCATCTGGCCGAGCTTACGGAACACGCTGCTGTGTGGCTTGCACAGCAAAACCTGTTGAGCTCTGAGTCCCTGCTCCTTGTTAAGCCAGGCTAAATGTTAACACGTCTAGCTAGAGATTGCCGTTTCGTTACATGAGTTTTGCTACAAGTGGCACCGTGCTTTGGTGCACTATTAATAGGAATCCAGGATTAACTCCGGTAACCTTTGAACTTGCGGCATGTGATGTGCAGTTGTGAAGTGAAACGTCTGCGTGTTTTGGGGGCGTTTGATTGCTGGAGGCCATGTAGGTTGTGTAGAAAGCACATCACGGGTCCGGCTGCAGATCTGCCGTGCTCTCCACAGGACAGCTTCGCTGCCTTATCTAGAATGGTCTTGTAGCTAAGCAACCAACTCTGGTTTTACTTTTTTTTGTTCTGAAAAGTGTGCAAGATGTAAACAGTTACATGGCCTCTTTGGTGTGTGCTTTAATTTTCCCCAGCGCTTGGTATCGCACAGGGGTGGCAGTGGTTGAGTGCTCACATGCCTCTTGCAAGCCAGAGTCCAGCTCTGGAGTCTCGCCTGGGCCGTGGTGAGGAGCCTCTCGCGCCCAGGGGCGGCTCTGGGCCGTGGTGAGGAGCCTCTCGCGCCCAGGGGCGGCTCTGGGCCGTGGTGAGGAGCCTCTCGCGCCCGGGGCGGCTCTGGGCCGTGGTGAGGAGCCTCTCGCGCCCGGGGGCGGCTCTGGGCCGTGGTGAGGAGCCTCTCGCGCCCAGGGGCGGCTCTGGGCCGTGGTGAGGAGCCTCTCGCGCCCGGGGGCGGCTCTGGGCCGTGGTGAGGAGCCTCTCGCGCCCAGGGGCGGCTCTGGGCCGTGGTGAGGAGCCTCTCGCGCCCGGGGGCGGCTCTGGGCCGTGGTGAGGAGCCTCTCGCGCCCGGGGGCGGCTCTGGGCCGTGGTGAGGAGCCTCTCGCGCCCGGGGGCGGCTCTGGGCCGTGGTGAGGAGCCTCTCGCGCCCAGGGGCGGCTCTGGGCCGTGGTGAGGAGCCTCTCGCGCCCAGGGGCGGCTCTGGGCCGTGGTGAGGAGCCTCTCGCGCCCAGGGGCGGCTCTGGGCCGTGGTGAGGAGCCTCTCGCGCCCAGGGGCGGCTCTGATCTCATGCTGACCAGTGCTTCTGCCTGTCCCTGAGTCACCCCAGGCTGGGCAGAGCTGGAATTCACGCTCTGTGCCACATCCCAGCAGAAGTGAATGAGCTGTCATGTTGGTGGTTGGTCTGAGCCTCACAGTTAATCACTTAACTTTAGTATTACAAAAAACATCTTAGTTGGAGGAGTGGAAGGCAAAGCGACATTTTTGTACCAGTCATGTCAATGCAATGGCCTGGTACTCTACTGTATTTTTAGCTATTAGGAAAAGCAATGTTTCTGTTCCAGGATTCGTTAACTATTTTTGCCTGTGAATGTACTCACATAGTGGCTATATGAATGGATAGGCTACCAAGAACTTGAAATGTGAGCATCTGTCGTGTATGAGGCGTGTTCCAACTGTACTACCACTAGGACTTCAGCACTTCTGTTTTATGTAACTTAGTCTTCACCTATAGAGAAATGGGTTTAGTCAGAGCTACTCTCGTGAATGTAGAAAGCTTCACACTAAGGTATAATAAAATTTGGACTCCTCTTATTGTATTGGCAGAACTAAATGTTCCTCTAGATGTTAGGAATGTAAGTCTCCAGGTTTCTAGGGCAAAGTGTTAGTGCAGAGAAAGTCAACTTGGACAAACGTGGAGTTTTCAGCATGAAAGAATAGTGAGAGTCATAGGTATCAGCTTTATGATGCTACTTAAGAGTTTTTCGAAGTCTCTTCTGCTGTTGCCTTTTCCTTTAATACTGTCTAAAGCTCAGTGTAGCAATAGCCATTAGGGCCTTCAGGGCCTCTCTGTAGCTTAAATTGGTGGTTATAATTTCCAGTTGGGCTTCAGAGGACCTTGAAGCATCTCTCTCTCTTCCCTGGGACTGCATGGGTCTGGTTAGAAGGAAGGTAGCAGACACTGGGGTAGGTATTGGAACTCTGGATAATTAGCTTCTTGGTATGTAGGTACTTGCTACCAAATGCTGCAACAAGACGGCAGCTGTGAGCAGAGGTGCAGCTGTTTGAGCGTGCTTCTTTGTGCGCGTGGAATTTGCCAGAGGTTTTGAAAGCTGGAAGGAAGGGTAGACCGGGATGGAAACCGTGACTTGTAACGGGTGGGCGCTTTTGATGCCATGGGTTTGGATCCTGTTGTGCTGTGGAGGAGGACTAGAAGCATTCCAGATGCCTTCTGTCTTATCTGAGGACTGACCCGTTGGTGTTTTCTCTCCTTCTCTCCCTCATGCAGTACAACTTGGGAAGTGTGAAACTACTGATCAAAGTTGAACAGGCTTGGGTGTGACATTGGTGCTAGCTTGTTACAGAAAATAGTCCATTGTACGTCTCTTCCGAGGCTCAGATACGTGGAGTTGCCGTGAAAAGGTGTGTTTGAGAGCTCCCGAAGATCTTGCTGTACACAGAAATATGTGTTGCCCCGTTGGTGAATTTCAGATGACTTTGTACTTCAGAAGCACCAAGAGCTAAACTGTGGAACCAGCTAAACTACTGGACTGGTATACAATGAATTTTCTGTAGCTTTATACCTACCATGGAATTCCACAAACCAGGCCAGGCCTTTATACTCTTGCTTGCAGTACATTCACCAGCGTGGTTTCTAGATTCTGCAAGAATAGCAAGGTTTTACCTCTTGAAGCAGTTGAGCCCAATAGTGAGCAAAAGCTTCTGTTTGGTGCTTCTGGGCTTTCTATGTTAAAACTAAACGGGGAGTTTAAAGAATAACATTGATAAGCTTAGCATTCACTTTGGTTTTACATACCGATAAGACCTTGCTTCCCCTTATGAAAAGCCTTGCACGCAACTGGCAGTGTTGTGCAAAAAATATCAGTGGCAGTGCGTTTGGACTGTAGTGAGCAAGAACTATTCCGAGTGCCTAATCTGAACTGGTGGTCATGATCCAGTTATTAAAACTTTGATGTTACAGTGTTAGGCCTAAGAGTGTGCGTCATACCAGAGGCTCTAGAAGATCAAACCTGTTAGCTGAGTCCTTTCCTTTTTGACCTCTTGATTTGTTGCTTGAGGCAGATGGGCAAGAAGCAGGTTGGTGAGGTGCACGTAAAAGGAACCCGAGGAAAGGTTCAGATCTGCTGCTTCTGATGTAAGAGCCCCATGGGGACATGGGTGCCCGGTGCTGCTCATCACCTGCTTCCTGCAAATGTCCCGTCCCCTTAACACTGGCGGGCAGTGCCTGTTCTGGCCCTGCAAGAGGTTTCAGCACTTTCCTTGGGCTGTCTCTGCCTTGTCTGATTAATCACCCCTGAAGGTCAATTTCAATTCTTGCTCCTCTTGTGAGGATAGTTCGTAAAATGTCTTAATATGGACTCTTTTTTTGACAGGAAATGGCATCACTGCCTCTGGAGGAAACTTGTTTCAGTTGTTTTATGTACAGTGTCTGATCTGAAGTGCAGTCTCCCTGCAGAGAGCTCCCTGGAGCCCCAGGTAGCTGCAAGACAGACAGCTGATGGGCTGAAACCCAGTTATTCAAATCTCGTCTGTCCTGGCGGGGCGTCGGGGCCCTCCGAGTTCCCCTGTGTCCCGCAGACCCTGCGGAGGAAGATGACTAAAAGCTTCCTCCCTACGTCACCTCCTGGCCTCTTTCCTGGCTGCTGCAGCTCAAACAACCTTATTTGGATGGCTTTTTTTTTCCCCTTTCTGTGCAGCGAGGGCCTCCCTGAATTTGCACAATAAAGCTGTTATCTGTGCTTAATCGCTGTTCTGAGGGCTACAATGGGGTCTGCTGGTGAAAGAGTTCCAAGATCTCCACACGAACTCCTCGGGTGCCCGCAGGGACTCGTTTTTCTGCCCAGTGGCTGTACATCGCCCGCCGAGGAGTCTCTGCTGCTGCAGACACTGTTGGAAAAGAGGAAATCCCTCTCTGCCCAGAGATAATCCAGGGCAATTAACTGATGTAAATGAAGAGCACTAGTAAGCAGCTGGTTAATTACTTGCATTTCCCCAGGGGTGTTTGGGAACAGCAGGAATTTGTATGGTGCAGCCAGTGATACTGCATCAAAGGAGTTTGGTTTTATCCCATCTGAAACCTGGGAAGCAGGCTGAAGCCTCTAGATTCATGGAAAGCCGCTCTTTGGGGCACACGTCTTTGGAACACTTCTGTGGCTGTTCTTGGGTGGAGCGTTTGAGTGTTTGGGAAGTTGTGGGCATGAACCCACCCTGCTGACTCCGCTAGCCCTTACTGTAACGTTTAGAGATTGTGCCGCAAATACTTGGTAGGGATGGAGGAAGAGACAGACTCTGGCAGGCTCGGTGGTTATAAAACCACAGGATCAGCTGCAATGGTTTGGAGGCTCAGAGCCTGAGATTGCAGAGTTTCAGGCCTTATATTGGTAGGAAACAATTATGGCTGCAGCAGCTCTGGGTCTGTAGGCAGGTGAGCTGGTGCTGCGTCCTCCTGCACGGCTGTGGAAGGACATCGTCACTGGTGTGGATGTGTGATCCCCAGGGTACCAGGCAGGCAGAAACTCCTGCCTTTGTACAGCAGCTTGTTGCGCTTGTATTAAGTGGGGAGAAAGCACTATTTGAAGAGGCTTTTAATGGTACGACTCCTGTGGAATGCTTTTTCCTGGTTGCTTCGACATCTCTGAAGCTGTAATTGTTCTGAGGAACCTATTTTCAGAAATACAGACTCTGGATGAAGAAATGATGTTTGTTCTCATCCCATTCCCAGGCTAAGAAATAGGAGCTTTCGACTGTGCTGGGTTTCTCTCAGGTGGCTGCTGCTGGCTGACAGACAGCTCGGGACCCAGGCCCAGGTGCCTCGGCGGGAGGAGTGAGTGACAAAGCTCCAAACCTGATCCGCTCTGCAGAGAAACGTGCAGTTAGGCAGGAATGGGGTGACGGGCCAGGAGCGGGAGGAGACAGACTCTGTTCTCTGCCAGCAGCAGTTCTGAGTCAAGAACGACATCTTGAAAGAGATCGGAAAGAGGATAATCGAAGTGGTGAAAATGGCATGACATGCATGGCCTGGACTGATCTATGCTCTTGCAAGTTTCTAGCACTGTTGGTCAACTTGTGTTCTTAGTAGAGGAGGGCTACTTAGGAGAACAGGCTGCCCTGGACGGCAGAGTGAATACCGTAAAGAAGCCTCGGTATTTTTTTGAGAGTGGCAGGGAGGAGGTTAAGTTGGTGTCAGAGAAGCTCATGTGCAGCACGTTGGAGAACTGCTGTGCTGCAGTTGTATGCCTTCTGATGCTCTCCAGGTGTTTTCTTTTAAAGTGAATCTGCTGCAGCAGTTTAAAGCAAAACTTCTTGCAGCCGTGAGCTGTTCGTCTGTATGTCACCGATTTGTCCTCTTCTCCTTAGCAAGCCCTTATGACTCACAACCCTTTTTCTCTCTGGATTGGGAGACTTAGTTCTGGTGAGGAAGTGACTAAGTACAGGAAAAATCTGCCATCACAGTCTGATCAATCACTTAGTCACAACATTTCATGAATGTATTTAGTTTTATGTAACACAGGCTAATAAAGCGTGGAATTCTGGTCTAAATCTTTCCTCGCCATAGTTTTTAAACTGTACTGAACCTGACTCTCTGATATTAAATCTGTGCTTGGTTACAGTGCAAAAAAAATGAGCTGCCGGACAAATTATCAGGGTGAAGTGTCGGGGCTCTCAACGGCCCCCACCCCCCGCAGGTGTGACTTTGTTCATTATGTCTCTAAGAATAATGTGTAACTTACTTCACCCTCTGAATATGCTCTTCTGGAATAGTGAATAAAAAAATCAACCTCGACGCACTGCACACTCTTCAGGCTGGCTGCTGGGTGACAAGAGGGTTCTGGTCGTGTTAAAATCCAGAACTTGAATTCCTACTGAAGTGATCGCAGTCCACAGGACTGTCAGACGGGCAGCAGGGGGTTCTGACGGCACTCTGTAGGGAGGTCGGCAGTTCGCTGGGGACAAATTCAAACAGTATCAAATTGCCCATAAAAACATGGTGATACAAACCCCACATAATACCTTGTGGTCAAGTCCCTCCTCTCATAAGAAAACGATCCTAATAGTCTTTATTAATGGGACAACTCACTGGCAACCATGTTATTAGGGGCATTCAGCTTGTGCGTCCAGGTCACTGCCAGCAGCAATGCCCAGCGCTGGTGAGGGTCGCGGGCTCTGCTGTCCCGCCGGTTCCTCACCCGAGCCTGCTTGTCTTGCAGCTGCTCCACAAGGACGCTGAGACGGACAGTATCCAAATCCTTGCTAGAACCCAGAAAAGCTACATCCAGCGCCTTCCCTCCGTCGCTTCGGGGGGTGACCTTATCGTAGAAGGTTATCAGGTTAGTCAGGACTTTCTGAACCTGTGTCGACTGTGCCTGATGATCGCACTGCCTGTTAAATGCCTTACAGTAGTGCCCAATTACTTGGTTAAGCTATTTACTAGATTTAGTTAATATCTGACCACTAAAACAGATCTTCTAGTAACTATATGTCAAGAAAGTAAATTACCTAGAAAGCTGGATGGGTTGAAAGAAACTTGCTTGTACTGTAGCTTATAGTGCAGCTGAGACAATAGAATACTCTTGGCCTGAGCAATAACCATGTGCAGAATCGTAACAGTTGGGTGTGTGTGTTTTGTTGTGTGTGGGCTTTTGTTTGTTTTAAAAACCCAAAGTTGTCCTTTAGGGATTATACTAGATTATATTACTAACTAAATTCATGCATTACTAATTATATTCATATGTTCCACTAAGTTTTGCTTGACAGTGTTAATTAATGGAGACGCTGCTCAGCAGCCATGAGGAAGGTGTTGCTTTTCTAGCTTACGGTTTGTATCTATGTTACACACCAAATGTTACGATAACTCTGTGATGAGATCAAAAGCTTGAGCATCGATAACTATTTTGCCAACATCCACATATTTGCCCCTACATATATATAATATATATATATTAAGGACATTTAAAATCGCTTCTGAAAAAGTGGACTGGTTCGCTTCATTTGTTTTACTGGGTAGATAATAGGAACTTTAGTATTGGATCTAGCATCTGTCTGTGTTCAGCTCTGTGGCTGCAGTGAAAATGAGGATCTGCACTTAGCCCAGGCTGAGAAACCCTCCTTCTGTTTCTGGAAACGTGCTGTGTGAGCAACTGATTTTTGTTCCTGGATCTGTGATTTTTCACCAAGAAGCACTCAACACATGAATTTGTTTGCAGTGGTGAAATACAGGAAGCAGAGAGCCGTAAAATGATTGTTCTGGGCCGTATCCACGATCCTGGAGAACCAGGGGCTGCTGTGTGAATGAGCTGTCACACAGGCCTGCTCAAAACCTGTAAGGTTACTGGTGCCGTGAACAGCGGGATCAGAAAAGGCTGCTATTGCTTACAGTACCCAAAGTTGCAAGGCGGCGGTTGGAAGGTGGCAGGCTTTGGGAGCGTTCCTCAGCACCGTGAAACACTCTGTCGCTAAACCGAGAAAATCCTGCAGTGAGCGCCGTGTCTGGCTCCTCCAGCCTGCAGCTCCTGTGCTGCCTCTGCTGCGGGAGCTGGACTGTCACTTGCTCTTGCCTGGAATCCGGAGATGGTGTGCGTTCCTTGCTGCTGTAGCGCCAGCCCTTTGCTTCAGAAAGCAAGCTCGGAGCCTCTGTCACCGGAGCTTTGTGTGCAAAGCCTCCTGAAGTGTTTGCTGCCTGCTGACAGAATATTTTTTTTAGTCTTAAAACACTAAACTGCACCTTCTGACCCAGCCGTGACAAACTGGGAAGCAGTCAGTTCTCGCAGTAAGTTCCCGAAGACTCAGAATTTTCTGGTTCTCAGTGGCTGGCTGCTGCAAGTGTTTCGGGCGATGTGAAATGCAGAATGTCTTTAGCACCGATGCGCACAATGTATGCCCAGGGTGTTGTGGTGACAGCTGCATGTGCAGAAGTGAGTTGAACCCCAAGTTGGTGGTTTGTGTGTGGTGTTGTTTTAAAAAAGTTTTGCTCCCTGGTTTATTACTAAGGTCTGGAGGTGAAGGTTGACTGCAAGCTGCAGTGCAGTGTGTTGTGCTGGGTATTGATAACGCTTTGCACAAGCAACAGAATAGGGTAGAGATCTTTTTCAAATGAGGATACGTGTCAGCATCTTCAGCTGTAAGAACGTATCATTGTAGTGTCTGTCTGGAATCTCTGTCAGAAGAAAGCAAATAGAAGGACTAAGTAACTTCCAAATTGCCAAGAGATCAAGGAAATCAGCTGAAAGTGAGATGTGAACAACGTTTGCTTCAGCATCGTACAGGAAATATGATGCTATCTTAGTGTGTCTTTTGACAAATGGTAAATAATCAAGTAGAAATCTGTCAGAAGGCTGTCCTGCTGCTCCTTCAGTTCTGACAGGTTTAATGTATAGGCTTTGTTGCTTGCTGTGTGCTCAGTTCTCCCCTGCGGAAAGTCTCTTCTGCCACCGAGCGTGGCTGCGGCGGGGGGGCGGGCAGGGGCTGCCGCTGCGGCTGAGCTCTGAAAGGGCTTTCATTCGTTCGACAAAAAGGGCTGGTTGGTGGGTGTCTCTTCTGTTTGTATAGAACTCCTCGAATTCCTGTAAGATATTTAACATTTAAGCTTCAGTGCATCACAGCTTGGTTCTCAGTGAGCTGCTTCCCTCAGTTTAGAGAAGGGGTGCATGTGACGTGACTCTCACCTTTGTATCTTGGGACTATGGGTTTGCCTTACTCAAGTTTTTCCTCTACTATGGCTGTTTTTTGACTGCTGAGTCTCGTGGTGTCCGACTGATCTCTAGAATGTCCAGCCATCATCTGCCCCTAATTCTGTGCACAGTAATGGTGGTATGTGATGGACTTGTGTTTAAAAGAAACGCATTAATAGAACGTCGTCTTGCATGCATCTAAGTTTCAAGTGATAACTGCAGTTTATTGGGCATTTTTTTTTTTCAAATACCTCTATTTCAAGCAATGTATTTCAAGAGGTGTATGAGCGTGAACTTGAGTGTTCATTTAGTTGCAACCTTTAATGATCTAGATTAACTTGCTTGCATGTTTGAGAGCTTTGCAGGCACTATAAAGTTCTGCTCCCGACGTGCGTTCCTGCCTTGCGCTGCCCCGTAATCCAACTCGATCGTGCACCGGTTGTGCCAGCCCCGCAGAACCTGGTGTGGCGGGATGTGCGCGGGGTAGATGGGGGACGTGTCACAGCTGCTGCACAGGGTAAGGCTGGAGTGCCTGCGAGCCAGGAAGAACAGTGGTTCCATGGCTTGGCCCGTCTTGTCCAGCTGTACCCCAAAAAAACATTTTACCCTTCCTTCGTCCTGTAATCTGTGCCAGTATCAGTGTCCCTGTGTAACTGCGGTGAAGAGGACCGACGAAGAGGTTCTGCTGGAAAAAATGACGGATGAGTTATTCTCAGCCTGATTCACTCTTTGTTCCCCGTCACGGTGCAGTCCTGGGGCACTGATCCCGGTCTGAGGAGGCAGCGGGAGGCCGAGGGCTTTGGGATGGTGGGATCGCCCTGTGGTGCTGGCACCGCTCCCCCGGCTCCCCGACCCCTCTGCCCCGGTCGGGAGCGTTTTGGGGTGGAGTCCTGGGTGTCCTGGTCGTGTAGATGCTCTCCTCTGTATTAGGAAAGCTCAAGTGCTTGAACTAGATGGAGCTTAAAATAACAAAAGGTACTTCAGCAATCGCAAGTTGGTCTTTTATAAACTACGTACAGTCCCAGCAGAGCTATTCAAAACCTAAAATAGCTTGGTGGTGAGGAAAGCAAATATGGGTGGGGAAACTGAGTATTTAAAAGAAGTGTAGAACTGAGCCATTTCAGGGAAATCCTGCATTTTAGGGAACCATGACCTAAATAGAGACAAAAAGGCAGCCAGCCTAAATGAGACCCTGCGCTGAAAGGAAGTTGAAGGATTTGTTCAGCTCACTGGAAATGACAGGACTGGAAATCACAGGATGATGAAACAGCTTTACCTCGCGCTCGGCTGTGCCCGCAGTTAAAATTGGAGGGATGGCTCATAGTCTGGGCAGTTGGGTCCCACAGTGGGTCTGTGTTCTAGCTCCTGCAAGTCTGGCTGTTGTTCACATTGCTCAGAGCTGGCCCAGAGCTCGCTGTGCCGCACCCGGGCAGTGCGCGGCTCTCTGTCTGTCCATCCGGTGGGGGGTGCAGGGCTGTTTGTCTGTCCGAACAGGGGGTGCGGGGCTGTCTGTCCGATCAATGGGGGGCTCAGGGCTGTCTGTCTGGACAGGCAGCCCTGTGTTCAGCTGTCCCTCCTCACCAGCTGCAGTGCTGGGTGTCTCACGGGTGAAGAACAGAGCAGCGTGTGAGAGGGACAAGCACACTTCTGGCTTGTTGATGTTGAATGATAAGCCGAGCATCTGAGCGTAGGTGGTTTATATTTGCCCTCGGCTCCAGGTTACCTCTGAACCAGTTCTGAACTGCAGGTGAATTTAGAGACCTTTACATAGGGAGTGAGTATTTGGTCTGTTAGCTCAGGAACCTCAAGTACTTACTGTACATCTGGTGCCTCTGTGCAGCTCACGCTTGTCTTGTTAGCATCCTGTCTTGATCTTATTTTGAGTCTCTTCCAGCAAAATAGCTGCTCGTAGTGTTGGCAGATGGCTCGGGATGCTCGGCTTGGAAAGCTCATTGGCTGTCGGCTACCAGGCTGGTCTGCTTAACCCCTTGAACTGGGTCCTCACGGCTGTTCAACAGTACAGGGAGATCCTCCGCCTTTGGAATAAAGCTTGAGAGGGAAGAACTAGACTGAGACAAGTTCAGGGATGGGGGAGAAGGTTCCCTGTAAGCATCTTCTCTGAAAATCTGAAATACTTCCATGGTGGGGGGGATGTTGGAGCTGGTTTAGGTTCAGTTGCTGCAGGAGCATCCAGGGATATAACACTGGTGTGTGGTGCGTGAGTTGAGGGGGATCACCAAGTACACATTCAGCCTGTGAATCGACTGCTGAGGGGGACACAGCAGCTGCCGGGAGCATCGCCTGTGAACCTGCTGGCGTCTCGAACAGCGCCCTGCGGGTGGCCTGGGCTGTGGTTGAGCTCAGACACGTGAAGTACAACTGCCAACCCCACTATTAGCCTGCAGACGCCATAATATTAAGGCACATTCTGTTTCTCCAAAGAATAGTGCCTTCTAACAGGGCCAAAACAAATGAGTGTTTACAAAGTAAAACAACCTCAGAACAAACCCCAAAGCTACCTGGAGTGTAGAAGTTGAACGATGGCAACTGCATATGGCTGGATTTTGTCTTGAGTTTTGCCTGCTGATCCAGATGTTGTGGAAAAGGGGTCAGGGTTTTCCCCATGAGTTTTTAATCTGCTGGGTTCTGACTAGTAAAGGATGTTCTCTTGATTACCTCAAACAGCAGGTACAAAAATAGTTATTCTAAGGGCCTATTCAAACTAGCTCTAAAGAAATAGCAAATGGCAATGTTAATGGCTTGGAACAGCTGCAGGAAAGCAAAGGGAGCAGCGTGAGGAATCTATTTATGAGAAAGGAAATGGCAAAAATAGAGAAATTGATCCATTGCACAAGGGTGTGTATAAGTTGTGTAGTAAGTAGCCTAAAAGTATCTGGACTTGAGTATAAATGTGAGGATCCGCCCATGGCGGCTTTTACTGGCTTAGTACTTTCATCCTGCACTCCTCCTGTCAGTCTGAACGTGGTTTGCCCCCGGACGGGGGACGAGCTGCTGGCAGCCGTGGTTTTGAAAAGGAAGGAATTGTATCCAAGTAGCTGTGACTTGGAAACATGTCGCTAATGGCCTCAGAACCCATCCTGCACAGAGGTACGGGAATTCCCTGTCTTTTTTAAAAATGGTTTTGAATGAGTAACTTTGTGGTAATCTGCTTATGAAGTAGAACTTTTGTTCCTGAAAGAGTTGCCTGCCCAAATCAGATCACTAATTAAATTGTGTAAATGGTGCCTCCAGAGTTCTAAAATGCCGAGTTCCGCACCCCATGAAGCGGCGCTGGCGCGGCCCGGCTGCGCGCCCTGCGTTACCGCGCGCGCCGATCGCGGGTGGCAGCTCTGCGCGCTGAAACGTCGGCCGTAGGAGAACTGGGAGCTGGGGCACGGCGGGTGAGTGAAGGGCTCTAAAATAAGGCAACTACGAACGTCAGCCCCTTTGCATATGAACAGGCGTTTTTTGAAGCCGTCTTCTGAGCTCCATGGATGTGGTTTGAAGGACACCTAGTTTTTCAGAGATTGTCCTTGGGGGTAATAAATCTGATTCTCCACCATGTGAGGGGAAAAAAAGAAGCCCTAGTTGACCTAAGGACACAGACCCCCTGACTGGATACGAGTGGCTGAAGTCTGGGCTGATGGACGCGTCCTGCAGGGAGGTCCCCGCAGCTCCGCGGGGCTGCTCTGCGCTCTGGATGCCGGGGACTGAGCAGCTGCGAGGGCGTTTCAACACGGAGCCCCTTGTGGCTTCTCACGCTCGCTCTTGAGAACCGGAAAAGCAGCAACGTTCTGCTGTTGCTCTCAGCAGCTTCTCAACGGCAGCGAGTGTCTTCAGGGAAGCGCATTTGTTTCTTTTCTCTTCCCCATGGCAACGTTCCTGTTTACCACCGACTGTATGGAAGAGTTTTATTTTCCTTATCACTGGGAGATGAGCAGTTCAAATTAATCTCAAAATACTTTCTTGTGTTAACAGCCAAACAAATACCCATCTGGGGCTCTGACACTACAGTGTGACAGGGTTTATATTGGGACAGATCACTTGGTTTCCTTTTTGAAACTGACTGCTTTAGCTTTATATTTTGTGGCACTGTTTAGAGCTGCCTCAGTCAATCTCTCTTCCTTACCGTTGTCAAGAATAAGGATTGGCTCTTTGAAGCGCTGGACACAACGCCCACTATAAACCCTGTCAGAGAACTTGTACAGCAAGTGCTGTTGGAGTGGACACAGAATCAACATATTTTGAAGCCCTTTGTGCTTTTCTTCAACTTGTCCTATCTTAAAGAGCCTTTTCATAGCCCGTATAGGATAATCGTGCTGCAATTCAAGTGATTTGCTCTTTTATCATTTTTAGTTCAAATGCTGGCCTGAGCATGAGGTTTTATGGATGGGGTGCTGTGCAGCCAAGCTGCCACTTGTTTTTAAACAAAGGAAGGTGTTTTGGTGTGGTCTGGTGTGTGTGTGTGTTTGTTTTGTGGGCTTATTAATACATGTTGTGTACTCAGGGCAGAACAGTATATTGCATGTGTGGCTACAGGGCTCTGCACAGAAATCCAGTGGTTATGGACTCTCCTTGAGGACTCTGATCACACTTGTGATCTCTAGATAAGCAGCACTATGTATTTTCCAGTGGAATCTGGAGGATGCTGCTAGTTCCTCCTGTTTTGGGTCTAGAGCCCAGTGACGTGTGTTTCAGAGCGCACTGTTTGTCTGATCTGCTCCGTCCTTCTGCAAGGGCTGTGTAGGGGTAAGAGAACAGGCCAGAAAAAGTACTTGTTACTGAAGCTAATAAGTGCGTCTTTCTGTGCTTCCAGAGTACGGTTCCTGATGTCTCTGCCAAGCTGAACTCACAGGGATTGAGCCCATCCATTGAGACTGGGGTTGTCCGGTCCCGTGTTCCTTTTGTCACTGCTTGCTCACAGAAGCCTGTCCTCCCTCTGCAGGTGGCTTTTAATTTAGTTTTATTATAGGTACAAACTGAAATTTCCCTCAGTGGATGTGAAATCAGGCATAGCAGTGGATGAAATTTTACTGTAAACTTCAAGCAAACCTGTAGTTTCCTGCCGGGTCCGGCTGCTACAGTTGGTGTTTTCTGTGCTTTAATGACAGCCACGTGTGTCTTGTTAATGTAAAGTAGCCTGAAGCGTGGAATATTGAACTAGTTTTAAATGGGCCTTGGGTGCATAAGGTAACAATGCATATGGAAGGCAGTAAGCTGCAAGGCCCTTGGGCATCGTGGTACCTTCAGAAATTTGATCCACAATCTGTAGCTCTCTGTCCTGTATTACATCTTAACACAGAGCGGGTGAAGACCGTCGGGATGTGTTTGTAACGGGTGTATTGCTGAAGGGTACAGTCAACTCCGTGTCTGGCTGGCTCTGTAGGAAATGACATTAAAAATAGCCCCAACCGAATAACTGACAACTACTTCTGCAAAATGGGCTTAGATGCTGCGCTGTCGAATGTGTGAAGGGAACAGGAGATGGGTGGGGAAAGTGCCTTTTTTTTTTCTTCTTAGAACAATCATGGGGGTATCATCTGGTAAAAGTGTTTCAGATAACGGTCCTTGCTTGTGTCCATTTTTAGTCCTAGTCTAAGATGGCTAAAAGGTGCGTGTGCAAAGCAGCTCTGTTTTCTGTAACACCAGCTCTTTGTCTTCAGGCCCTGCACCAGTCGGTAGGGGTTCCTGCTACAGACTGGAGCCAGATACCGAAAGAAAGCCAAGACACAACCGGTGACTGGAAGGGTGATGATATAACATGTACCCTATAGCACATAAGTCGTTCTTCTGGCCCATGGGTACCAAGCGCATCAGAGGTGGGCAAGCTTCCTCTGCCACTGCATTGTGGTGACTTTATTCGAATTGTCACAGCGGGGTGGAACAAGGCCCCTTCCTTGGTCTCACTGGCCCTGCTGTGTCCCCAGTGAGATGAGATGAGATGAGCAGGAGAGGGCTGGGGCTCTGGGGCTGCGGTGGGGCCAGAGCCCGGGGTGTGCCGGCTGCTGTTCCCCCACCGCCAGGCTTAGGGCTATGAAAAGGCCCTTTAAGACTGCTGGAAGGGGGCTTGGTTTAATTCAGTCTAATCCCTTTAGCAATTGCAAGCGCTTTCACATGACAGATTGCAGCCTCACCCTGACACGGAGGAGCCGGGGCTGTTTGGGCAGGGTGCTGGTGCTGGGGAAGGAGCCGATGTCGGTGAGTATGGCTGGGGCGGTGGGGGCGTCACCTGGTGTGCTCTGCTGGGGCCGTGCCAAATGAGCAATGAAGCATGACTTTTCACTATGCTATTTTCTCCAGAAATAGTCCACTTGATGGCTTGAAGCTGGGAAGCGTGAGTATCTGAAGCTTGCAGGGTCTAACAGCTTCCCCGCGTTCAGGATGTCCGGGCAGGAAAGAAGCTTTAGCTCAGGGTCAGGGTTTTGTAGAGGTTGATACTCTGTTGTGCTGACTGTACCCGTTATTGTGACATGAATTTCCTAGTGCTCTGTTCCTGTCTCAAATTCAGACAAACAGAATTGTCTGTTCTACCTCTTGTGCCACTCATTGTGCTGAGGCATTAGTACAAGTTACACATCCGTTACTCAGTGTGACTGTATCAGTCTTTCCTGTTTGCCCTGCCGTACTTAGCTACTCATTTTCATCTTGGGAAGTGGTCATAGGAGGTTATTCAGAGACCTGGAAGATAACTGATTCTCCTTGCCACTAGTAAAACTTATCAGGAGTCTCAGTGGGGCAGAAAGTGAGACTTGAAGGGGTATGGGCAATGTTAAAATTTCTGAAAAGACGTTGCAGAGAGGTGCCCGGTAGCACTGTGTGCTGCGTCTGTCTCCTTAGTGCGCCGAACCCCGCGGGAGGACGGCGGCGGCGTCCTGGAGCTCGAGCAAGCTTTTGCCGATCAAAAGGAGCTTCCTTTGGCTGTGGCTGCTGGGGGCTGGAATGGTGTGTGCTCCGTGCGGGGGGGTCTGTCTGTCCGTGGGTGCGGGGGGGTCTGTCTGTCCGTGCGGGAGGTCTCGCCCTCTGCAGACGCTGTCCTTGGCAGCAGGAAGCTCTGACATGCTCTGCTGGTAACAATCTTTAGCTGTGCTTGGGCTGGTAGAACAATGGTAATTCCGCAAACAGAGAAGAGGAAGAGTCGCTGGTTTCTAGCAACTTCTTTCCTGTAGCTGTTATGAAATGAATCAGTTAAATGTTTGTTGTTTTTTTTTTTTTCTTTTAAGTGAGTATTTTTTAGCTTGGTGGACGTAAATTTGCTTGTTGAAATGAGACACCTGAGTTTTCTTGTGCAAGGCAGCTTCCTCTGGGGGCTGTTCATGCAAAGTTGCTAGCTGTTTGTGTGCAAAATATTGTATGAAGTGATGATGGAAAGGCAAAGAAAGGCTGTTTAGAGGCCACCTACTAGGGTAAAACTTCTCCTAGTTTAAGATCTAACCAGGATTTAGAGGGTTGCAGATGCTTGAATGCAGCAGTGAGTGCATTGTAAATGTTATGATAAAAAATTCATTTAGTTGTTTTAAATAGAATCTGAGTATCAGTTACTGCATTAGGATAGTAATTTTTTGTAAATCTGATGATGAAATCCAGTAAATCCTCTGAAGACACCTCCTGAGGGCAGACCGCTGAAGACAAAAGTTTACTAACAATCAATTTTGGGAAGGGGGCGTAGTGTGCTTGGGAACAAGCGCTGTCGCTGCGGACCTTGTGATCCGACGACTGCTGAGCAATGTCTTTCTCGCTGTGCTTTCTCCGCTGCGTGTCAGCGCCTCGCCTGTCTGCACTGACAGAGCCAGACTGGGTATGCTCAGCAGTCCAAGTTGGTTTTCTTATGGAGGAGCGTTACATTCCGTTTGCAAACGGTGAGCACGCCAACGGCTATGCCAGCCCTCAAACCTAGGAAAACCTCATCAGATGGTGTACGCATACAAAGTATAAAGGATTAATGCTGGTGAATCTTGAGGCTTTTCTTAGAATAAACATCGATGGTAAGCTAGATAAATTGTTTAGAAGGGCTTTGGTGGGGTGATTCTCAAGGGATGGGGCAAGCTAAAGCAGAGGAGGGTCAGGCTAGACGTGCCTTTTGACGTGCTAGGAGAACCGATTTGCATTTCTGTTCCAGTACACGGATTCCTCAAACAAAACCCTCAGTCAGGCCTCGCATCTCGTGCTGGGGCTGGAGAGCAGCCGTCCCACCATGGGGACGGCAGAAACCGCGCTTGTGTTTCCAGTTCACAGCAACTGGCTCAAGAAAAACCCTGGCTTGGTAGCATATGGGAAAAAGAGTCTTTGTATGTTGTTTCCACACCAGTGAAGCTTAACAAAGCTCAGTTTTACAGCAAACTAACTTCTCGGCCAAGTATTAAATGACTGCAAGCCCAGGTTTTGAACGTCCCTGCAAGCCCGGGACGCGATCCCCCAGCGCCGTGCGGCGCCGCGGGCAGCAGGCGCAGGGGACGCGCCGGGAGCGGGGACGGGAGCGGGGGACGCAGCGGGCGCGGGGGACGCAGCGGGTGCGGGGACGGGAGCGGGGGACGCGCTGGGAGCGGGGGACGCAGCGGGCGCGGGGACGGGCCCCGGCGCTGCGGGCGTGGGTCCTGCAGCAAAGCCTCTTTCCTGTGGTGTCTCAGCTCACACTGCTTTCTGAAGCAGCGTCTGCCAGAGCTGCGAGACCATGTTCAGGACGCTGCTTGTAAAGCTCAGGGTGCTGTTCATCTTGAGCTCAGGAGGCTTCTGCTGGGGAAGAACGTGCCTCTGTATTGGATGTGCTGGGCAAAGGATGGTAGCTGGTCACATAGCTTAAATGCATTTAAGTGAGTGACAGTGAAAGAATTTTGCTGCTTCCAGACTTTATTTTACTGTGCTAACAAAAGTGTGAGTCTTACAAATAAGTATTCTGCATGAATGATGCAGATACTTTCTGAAACAGCCTTATTTTAATTTTTGAGGTCTGATTTGCTCTGGATAGCTCAAGAGCTGTTGGCGCACAGGTTGCAAAGAGCTGCTGCAGGTGTTTCAGTTCTGTTTTCTGGTGCTTCCTCTGTGCTCAGATTCTTCCGTGTTCAATCACCTATGCAGATGATATCAGAGTAGCTATTGTGTTTTATCCATAAACAGTGGAGCAAAAAGGCTTGCTTTCTTTCATTGTAGCTGGTATCTTAGTGTTCTATGTGAATGGAAAAGACTTTAAAACAAACAAACAGAAAGAACCTGTTGCTGAATGGCTCATGTACCGTAACCCCTCCTGTACCTGCACAGGGCTTTCGGACTCTGGCTCTCCCTGGCAGGTGTCCCTGGATAAGTCGGGCTCACCAGCCAGGCTCTGGTAGGACAGACTGCTGTCCCGTGTCAGCAGCAGAGCTGCTGGGGAACATTCAGCCCTTCTAGCACATGACATTCCTGTTTCACCAAAGCACTGTGAAATCAGCCAAATGTCAGCACCTGGGAACTCAGGACAATAATTTTGGGAGGGTGTAGCAAGAGAACTTAAGGCACCTGCATGCTATTCAAAACTGCTTATTTTAAACAAAACGCAATTGATTATGAATTCAGGTGGTTTGCTGTTTCCTTATTACTTCTATGGGATGGTTCTTCCTCAGTTTGACTTAATTGTGTCAGAGGGTTCAAGAGGGTTTCAAAACCAACTTGTACCTGGCCTGCTTGTTTGTATTTTTTCTCTAATAATGTGTGTTATTCCTTAGCCATTCTACAATTAGAACTGTGACTCTTCTTGACTTCAGTTGTGCGGCGCTAAGCCCGCATTTTAACTTCTTACAGGATGTACTTCTTAGCTAAACTTAAACGAAGAAAAGCTTTAGGTTCATCCTGAGAGGATATCAAGCATGAACCAGGTGTGCCGCGGCTCCAGTACGCTTTTTGGGAAACTTCAAAATGGATTTGACTGTAGCGATCTCTTTTGGCACTTGACTGAGATTTAACCAGCAGAACGGTCCGTGCTGATGGAAGAAGCCTGTTTGTAGCACTGCTGCTGCTTGCTGAGTCAGCAAGGTGTGCGATCTGTCCCTGTACTTGGTGGAAATACAGGGGTCGGGATGGGCTGTGGTCGCATTGGTGCTGGGTGGTGCCTTGGGGTTTCCTCTGCTGCCGGAGCTTTCCTCGCTGTCCGGGGCGGTGTGGCTGCCCCTGGTCTCAGGGCGAGCTGGAGCGCTCCGCCCCCGCCCGCGGCGCTCGGCCAGCCCGCTGCTCGCCCGGGGGGCTGCTGGGCGCGCTGCGAGCTCTGACTGCGCGGAAAGGCAAATAGACGGGCTTTTCTGAGGTGGGGTGAATGGCTGCTGGCAAGAAAGAGAACTGTGAACGCAAAGCCTGCGTGCTGGTGTTTGTGCATTGTGAATACCTTGTCTGTACAACTTGAATTTTGAACATCTGCTTTGATGGAAAAGCATTAAAACGTTTTGATCTAAAAGATCTGCAGCTTGTGTTCATGAATTGTGAAATATTTTTACCTTTTCCAATTGATATGCAAATAGAAATGAATTTTCAGGCAGCTCGGTGTACTTGCAGGCCTTGCTTTGCCTGTCAGAAGTTACGGCATCTGCGTTCAGGCAGGAGGATTCCAATCCACCCCTAAGAACCTGCACGGTGTTTTCCAGTAGCGGGCGGGAGTTGTGAATGGAACTGACTCTGTTACGCTAATTTTTGATCTGAAATGCCTCTGCCATTTTAACTTGTTTTATGAGAACTATGGGTGGAAGATGTGCAGACGCGTTCCTGCCTCTGTGGGGTGGAGCTGCCAAGTCCGTTGCTGCAGTCCCTCACCACTTCATTTCCCATGTGGAAATGTGATGCTGAGGTTTTCCTGCCCAGACAGAGCGCATCAGATAATGTTTCTTCTGGAAGACCATTCATGATCTTACTACTTACATCTAAGACTAATATTGTCATGAAATTTTGACTGCAATGTTAAATTACACCCAGACCGTTCCTGCGGTGTTTAGAGATCTTTCACCTCCCTGAAAGAACTGGAAAGCAGCAGGCGACTCTGTAGACCCTGGCGCAGTGTCTGCACGTAGTGATGCGCCTCTTAGTTCAGCACGTGTCCTCTTGCCTTATCACCAGATCCCCTGTGTGTCCTGTGTGCTTCATACCTACAGCCCTCAGAGCATAGCAGGGATTGTGCCTTCTAATTTCTCCAAATACGCATGGAGACAGGAACAGTATTGTTAGTATTGACTAGTCCTCTGTAACAGGCTGAGCTGTTAATGCTTCCAGGGACTTTCTTGACGTTCATCCTTCAGATGGAAGTGTTGGGTGTCTGGTTGTGTGTGCCAAGGTTTGGAAATTGAGCCTCCTCACCTGTAAATGGCTCTCATGTGTCAGCATATACATGGGAATATTAATGGGAAGAGAGGACACTCTTACACTGCGAAACAGGAAAGTTAAATGCTGTAGGGAACTAGAAGCCCGGTGCTGGCAGGCGGGTGCCTGCGCCTGCTGGCGGTGGCGTTCCCGGGGGCCCGGTGGCTGGGCCCCGCCTGCAGGCAGGTGTTGGTTTCGTTGTTGGGTCGTGTCGTTTGGAGCGTGTGCTGTAACGAAGCATTTTGTGTCTTCCAGATCAGCGTGCGTGTTACCACCATGGATGCTGAGCTGGAGTTTGCCATCCAGCCCAACACTACAGGGAAACAACTCTTTGATCAGGTAAGCGATGGTGCTGCAGAAGATCTAAAGTTGGTACAGCTGTTGTGATTCTTTTAAGGCAACAGCAAACGATTTCTAAAGGACTTTGAAGATAAAGTGGCAGTGTATGTAGTGACTTGATGAGAATTCAGCATAGTAAGAAATAATACATTTTTTTCAAAACTACTGCGTGTTTTTATCTCCGAGAATGTGTTAGGAGCTATTCTATCCTTACCTCTGATGAATGGAACTGGTGCTGTAGCTCATAATAATACTGGAAAGCAGTAGACGTCTGCAGAAAAGTCTTCTGAGGGAGCTAGTGAGCCATCTTTAGTTGGTTTACTTGCAAGCATTGTGTAATTGGTTTCAAAGGGTAGCTGGTCTCTGAAACAGGAGAGGCTTAGCTGCGTTTCAGCTGTTGCTGCAGCGTTGAGTGCAGTGCAGTGATGTCGCACAGCCCCATCGGGTCCTGAGGGAGTCCTGGGGGTGTGCTGCGTCCATCAGGTGCGTCAGCCGTCCCCTGCCGTCCCTGCTGGCCCGTTTCCTCCTGCCTGGTGCAAGCAGTGTCAGGGAGGCGCGTGCGGCCGCCGTTGGAGCGGCTGGGACAGACGTTGCCAGTCCCAGCGGCTGAGGCTTCGGCAGGCTCCGCTGTGTTTCTCTCCTGCGCTCCATGGATTGGCTGCTTGGGGAGAAATCTGAGCAGGACGCTTATAGCTTAGAGAAGAGTAAAATGAGTTGTGGATTCATGACAAGATGAAGGAACTGCCAGGCCAGGTATATCCAGTATGGGTGCAGTGTGTGCTGGGGCCAGCTCTATGTAGTACCTATCTTAATGAAGAGAGAAACTTACGGGCTGACGCACCCAAAGAAGTCAGCTATTTCTTTTGGGGCCAGGAAACCCAATTTACTTTTTTTTTTTTTTTTTTTTTTAGGTGTTTAACCACAAACTACTACTTTCCCTCGTACTGAGCGGGATGATTCAGCACTAGATATTATGTTGCTCTTTGCAGCCCAGCCCTGAAAAGGAGGGAATAGAGTGGCATAGGGTTTACTAAAAGAACATCCTTTCATAGCGGACAAAGGAGAAAGGCTTTCAGGAAGGCTCTGGGTTGCAGTGCAGTTCTCAGATGCCTGTGTGTTACGATGTAGTAGCTCCTACGTACTTCAGCCAAGTGTCTCAAATCTGACAGTTTTTATGGATAGAAATAAGAGCTGGATTCTGTCTGGAATTCATCCATGCACCATGGCACTTCAGCAGTTAGTTCCTGGGAACAGAGGTGACATAGATGGGAGATGAGGTGGCAAACCCCATGTTCATCAAAAGGTGGACTGTTTTTAGAGAGTGTTCTTCACATGGATGCTTCCTGTGATTATTTTTCAATGTTTGGTGTCTGACATTATCCAAGTAAAGCACCAGGTGCTAAGAAGTGATACGGCAGAAGTCAGTAGTATTTTCAATCTGCAAATGCTGTTTTCAGTCAGCTCTAGACCATCTGCAGCCTTTGTGGCTAGCTGGCAGAGCCGGGCACAGCAGTTAGTTTCTGTTTGAGAAGCATCTGATCGTGCTTCCAAGTGTGGGGGTGTCTTCCTCACTGATTGCACTCCTCGGTGTCGTTTCCTCCGGCAGCTGTGCGTTCTCCCTGCAGGGTGTTCCACACAGCAGCGTCGAAGCAGAGCTTCTGGTTGGTTTGGGTTTTTTTCTATAGTAAACACTTTGTAAAGGGAGAAAACAAATGCTGTTGCAGAACTTAATTTCTAAGTTGCTGATATAAATGAGGCAGTGTTTAACTTCAGCTAAACTGGATTGTAGGTAGAGTTGGAAGAGGAAGTACAGTGGGGAGAAAGTGTGTGACGCTACCTGTTAAACATTTGCTATTTCTAAAAGGTTTAGTAGACACTCTCTCTTTGTGATGCCCATATATTATGCTTGCTGGAATAAGAATTAAACTGTTTTCTGGTGCCTAGCACGCAAGATTTCCTTGTGGAGGTAGAATCATTGGTTCCTGACAGGGCTGACACTGAAATGAATGTCCTAGAGCCTTGCCGGGGCAGGAGTCCAAGCTTTGACCAACCGATTAGTCAGAGACTGGCACGACGGTGCCAGGTGGCGTTGGTGCGGCGCCTCCGTGGTGGCGGGGAGAAGGGCCGACCCTCTGCCAGGGCCGGACGCCGCGAGCGCTGCGGTGCGGAGCTGCAGTGGATGTGGGAGGTCAGGAGCCCTTCACATCTCACGTGAATCGGGAGGTTTGGAGGCTGCTGCTGTGCGAGTGCCCGAGGGGCCCGATCCCCGCTGCTGTCGCTGCCCTGCAGTCTCGTCATCAGCCCTTTAGGATTAAGGAAACTAATTGCAAGGGAGGTATCTATTCAGCTCCTGCCACAACGGGAGATGTTTTTTGGTCTCTGACAGCAGATACATAAGACTACTGTCTCTCCATGTTTGGTGTGTTTTTTTTGGTAGAAAATTCAAGGAAAGCATGTACTTTTTGTATGTGGATGTGCTCAAACAGATATTGATCTTTGCATAAAGAACTAACTGAATACCAGACCAAAACATGAGAGCCTCTCATGAGCTGACAGTAAATACTGCACTTGGGGATGAAGCTTTGGGCAGCCAGCGGGCGCGTGTCCGGCGTGTGCCGCGCTGGCGTGTGCCGGGGGCCGCGGGGGGCAGCGCGGGCTCTCCCGCTGGCGGCGCTGAGCAGCGACCGCTGCCCCATTCTCTCTTCGCTCTGTTGCAGTTTCTGTCCTGAGCTGGTCTTGGGTCCCCTGATGGGCTGTGTAAGAACAAAGTTCTGGCTGTTCGTTTTCTGGCTCCCTTAAGCTGTCCCGTGCTCCTGGAGCTGCCGGTCTGGTCTTCTTGCACGATGCTGATCCTGGGAAAGGAGCTACTTTCATCAGTGCCTTTTTCTTTTCTTTTTGGAAGGGAGAGTTCCTCTGCAAAGCAACTTACGGTTTTGCTGTTGCAGCACATTGATCTTCTGGTGTGAAACCTGACTTTTGACTCTTTCACAGAAAGAATTTAAGATACCCTGCATGTTTTTGCCCTGGAGTGCCCTTTCATTTCGAGCTGGTAGTTCTGAGTTAAGCAGAAGGGAAGCTGCGCAGCCGGCTCTGTGCATGCTGGTGGCTTTGTTCAGAAACATTTAGGTGGTATTTGTTTCCACCTGTTGTGTATAAAGGTAGATAAATATATTCATTATGCCACACATAATTCTGACCTACTATTAATAGGATTCAGAAGACTTTTGGCAAGCTTGTATCTAGGTAGTAGCTTCATGAGGAAGAACAGTTTGAGTCTAAAGTTCCATAGTAATAATAGGTGAATGGGCTTGAATTAGAAATGCTCCTGTCTCCCTCTTTCTTGTTTGGTTAAATTCGACGTGGATTTTTGTAGTGACAGAACAATGCAGATGCTTCACTGCTTTGTTAGAAATCATTTTCTGCACCAAAGTAGCTGGCTGTGGAAACATCACTGAGCTAGTATATGGTGCAGCAGCATCATGATTTACACTGGAGATCTTCCTAGAACACCCCATCCCCAGGCTTGCAACTGTACAGCTTTCGCTTAAATAGCTTAAGCTTGGATGCACAGTCAAAACCTGGATTAATTGAGACAGCAGCAGTGAACTGTCTTCTGCAGCTTTGCCCGTGTGCCCCTCTCTGTGCTCCGGTGCCTCTTGGCACCAGGTGCCGCGCTCCGGTGTGTACCCACGCACAGCCAAGCCGTGGCGCTGCTCCCGCTCCCCAGCTGCCCGGCATGGATTAGCGGCAGAGCCTGAGGATGGGCTGTGCCTGCTGGGGTGCTGCCTGTCCCCGTCCGTGTTGTGCTGCGGTGTAGCCTGGGGTGCTTTGGCCTTGGGCGCATGAACTTGATCCGAGTAGGGTGGCTTCTCTGCATGTTTTAGTCTTGCTCATGTGTAATTAGTGCTTTTATGCAGGATCTGCACTTGTTTGCCAGTGTGGTGATGTATTTTCTGGGCTGAGAACAAGAGAAATCTTTAGTCATTGTTTTGACACTGAAATCTACGTTTAAGAGGCCGCTTATGGTTCTCTGGCTGTGAGGCAGCACTCAATGGCAAGAAGAGGGTTGGGAGGAGATGGGTGAGTGCTCAGGGGACGGACAGGTGGAGTGACAGGCCTGGAGACTGTGGAGTAAGGAGAGGTGAGAAGAAGTTCCCTGGAAGATACCGTGTTTCTCGTCTGAACATAAGTTAAAGAATTGTATAACCATGTGCTCAGGCTGTCACCAAAGGGTGAAGTGAGAGTCTCCAGAAATGTCAGGGTGCTGCGGGACAGCTGGACTTTAAGGCTGCCTGTAAGTTTTTGCCAGTTGTGGGCTAAGCTGTGTACTGCTGCCTAAACAACACCCAGGGATTGACTCAGTGTTCTCTGGCCTGAAGGAAAGGTGTCACTCTCTAGCTGAGAGTGTAAACTTTAAGTATTTGAGCATCGTGGTGTGTGTTGAACAGTACTCTGTGTCCTCCTGTCCCGTGTGCCAGCTCCTCTCCATCCTCAGCCACTGCCAGGAACTGTTCGGAACATCTCGCGGCTCCTCAGGGCTCTGCCGTGCGCCGCAGGCGCAACTGAGCTGCTACCTGCCAGCCAGGCTCCTTGCAGCTGGAGAAAGCTGTTTCTTCGTGCTTTTTCCCTTTCTAAATGGCACTAAACCTGCTGAAGCTGAGGTGGGAAGGAGGGAGGAGGGCTCCTCCCCTCCCCATTTGACCAAGGCTGCTGTCATGTGCATTTATTTGGAAAACGGTTTCCATAATTGGGTCTAAATGGGCCAGATCTGTGCTCAGGCTAAGGCACAACATGCCTTGCTTTACAGCTCCTGTAGTTCCTCCGGCAGGAGCCGTGCTGCGTTCGGGTTTGGTTCAGTAGCCGTCTGAGGGGTGGCGTTCTGTGCCGTCCCCTCTGCCCAGCCGGCGCTGTCACTGCCGCTGCTGTGCAGGCGCCGGCTGTGCAGTAAGTGTCCTTTTGTGCAGGGCCTCAGTGCGGTGCCCGCCCGGCCTGGCCGGCAGTCCAGCCTGACGGTGGCGGGAGGCGAGCAGCGCACACAGCAGGGCCGGGGGCTTCCATCCCTGCACGTGTTAATGCTGCCGGGGTCAAACCTGGGACAGCCCTTCTTCCTCATGCGCTTTCAATGTATACAGCAAACTCTGCTTCTCCGGAAGCCTCCTTAGCCGTGTGCATCCTACGACGTGATATGCGCAAATTAAGGTTTATCTGCCCCACTTTCCCTGTGTTTACTGTGGGCTTTAGGCCAGTTCTTCAGTTTGCAGTCAAGCAAGGACAGGGTGAATAATTTCATGGAAATCAGTGGGATGATGTGAATAGACTGTATGACCTTGCGTAGGTTTTGTCTGTGTGTGCACGCAATAGCGTGTTTCTGCCAAAAGCTGCCTTTGGGTTTGGGGCAGGAACGGAACTAGGGCCCTAGTGCTGCCTTTGTAAGGCTGGAGGAAACGCCTGGTCCAAGCGCTAACGAATGCGACTAGTGGTGTGTTTGCGGGGAACACGTGCCTGGTATGTCTTGCCAAAACTAGAGACCCCATCACAGAGTGCATCCTTGGCATCCGACAGGGAAGTAATTTAAAAAGAAGTAGGTGTTTAGGTAGAAAACGTAAAACGTGGGACAAGGCTTTACCAAGAAGCTTCCCCCTCCTTTGTAGCAGAAGTAGCGTTATCCTGCAGTCGTCTTGCCCCCCCATGAGGTGCTTGTCTCTTGTTACAGTATGTCTGCAAACCCTCGTGTTTTCAGAGCGCCCATGGTGTGCTGGGGACGTGACTAAGGAGAAGGCTTACATAGCGGTGCAGTTCATTTCTGTGGTGGCTCTTTGTCCCAGCACAAGGGACAGCTTACGGACGTACCCACTGCAGCACCTCCTGTTGCATTGTATTTTGACTACACATAGAATAGAATAATAGAATAGTTTGGAAAAGAGCTTTAAGATCATCAACCCAACATTAACCTAGCACTGTCAAGTCCACCAGTAAGCCACGTTCCTAAGCACCACGTCTACATCTCCAGGGCTCGTGACTCCAGCACTGCCCTGGGCAGCCTGTTCAATGCCCCACAGCCCTTTGGGGAAGAAATTGTTCCCCAGACCCAACCTCAACCTCCCCTGGGCAACTTGAGGCCGTTTCCTCTGCTCCTGGCGCTTGTTCCTGGGGAGCAGAGCCCGACCCCCCTGGCTCCAAGCTCCTTTCAGGCAGTTCAGAGATCAGAAGGTCTCCCCTCAGCTCCTGTTCTCCAGCTGAACCCCCAGGTCCTTCAGCCGCTCCTCATCAGACTCATGCTCCAGTTTTCTACCCAGCAGACGGTGCTCCCATCCAAGCCACGAGCAGCCAGTTTCTCCGGGAGAATGCTGTGGGAAACAGTGTCAAAGGCAAACGTGTTGGCTCATAGGTGGCCGAATAAAATAGTGTCCTAGTTGTTGTTTGTAAAGAGCAGCAAGCCTTAAATAGACGAGGGAGAGGGATGAGTGCAATGCATCTCCCACTTGAGATCCCTCATCCAGGTGTGTGCAGCGCAGCAGGGGAGGCGGATCGCTGGGCACTGGGTGTCTGTGTGTTTGAACGTGCCTCTAACACGTTCCTGCCACCCTTGAGATCAGCCATCTGACTGGGGCTCTTACTAATCATCTTTCTTCCAGGTCGTCAAGACAATTGGTCTAAGAGAGGTCTGGTTTTTTGGACTTCAGTATCAGGACACCAAGGGCTTCTCAACATGGCTGAAATTGAACAAAAAGGTACGTTTGCTTCAAGCTCTCTTGTCCTGGATTCGCTTCTCTTGGAGGATGGGGCAAATTTGGTCTCCGTACTTGTGTCAGGGATCTGTTCTTGCCTCTCCACGCACCTGAGGTACTGCAGGACCAGCGAGCTGGTGCTGCTGTCCTGCAGTCCGCTCCTCCCCTGCCCGGCGTACGGGGAGTCAGTGTCTGACCTGGTCCCTCTGCCTCCAGTCCTGCTTGTTACCCAGGCAGATCCGTCACCTGGCCCTGTAACATGCTGGCATGTTGCTCACGTGAGTGTCTTGGTTGGAAAGTAACTCCCATAGTGCTGATTTTAACTAATGGCTTGTCATAAGTCCTGTGTGGAGAGGCGAGGAGGTATTTAGCAGTAAGCAACTGAAAATCCTTGCATTTCTGCCCACTCACTTCTGCATTGGTGTCAAACCAGCACAACTGGAAAGGAGAGTTGTTTTCTGATGTGTGCTTGTCTTCCTGCTCGTAAACCTGCTCCCTTCAGTTGGTATGTAGGCTATAAAATCTGGTAATTCCGTTCCAGGTAACGGCACAGGATGTACGCAAAGAAAGCCCCCTGCTTTTCAAATTCCGTGCCAAGTTTTACCCGGAGGATGTGGCAGAAGAGCTGATCCAGGACATCACACAACGCCTTTTCTTCCTCCAAGTGAAGGAGGCAATTCTGAATGATGACATTTACTGCCCTCCAGAAACAGCCGTCCTTCTGGCTTCCTATGCTGTCCAGTCAAAATACGGAGACTTCAACAAAGAGACACACAAATCTGGCTATCTTGCTGGTGACAAACTGCTCCCACAGAGGTAAGTGAGCCTGCGGAGTCTCACACCTTCTTTGCCTTCAAGGGTTTGTGATTATTTTTTTAGGGGGGAGGCAGGCTGGGTGTGATTGGAACGTTCAGAATAAAATATAGCCTGGTGCCTCTGCCTGGGATTAGTTGAGAGCTTTAATCTTAAACATCCTATTGCTGCTGAAGGAGCTCTAGTCAGAAATAGTAAGAGGAGCTCCAAAACCAAATAATGGAATGCTACAAAGAAAAGCACAGCCAAATACAACTTTGTCATTTGACAGAGTGTGTCTGTAGCTAGCTTTATAATAAAGCTGTGTTTCCTGGAGTGCTTTTGGGGGGAACTGTGGTGACAGTGAGTGTTTAATGAAGCGTTCATCGGGAGTGATGTGACTGGTCTCAAATGTTCCGTGTACTCCTCCTAGAGTCCTGGAGCAGCACAAGCTCAACAAGGACCAGTGGGAGGAGAGGATCCAGGTCTGGCACGAGGAGCATCGAGGAATGATTAGGTAACTGGTGCAGTGTGAAAATGGTGTATTCAAAGTAGCGTGATATAGGCTGTTGTGTAATGTATGAATGCATACAGAAATCCGTGGCTTGCTTCGTGCTGAGTTAGCATTCCTCAGGGGATGCTAGTCCACCTCAGCGGGCTGGGCTTGGTCAAACAAACTGAGTTTGCAGCGTGGGTTTGTTGTTACCCGCCAGCTTGTTGCTGCTCTGCTCGTGCAGGAGGACAGCACCTTCTTGCTCTAATGGATTATAGACTCAGAAAGGAATATCTGCTTTCTCTTTTGCATGCTGCAGAGAAGATGCTGTCTTGGAGTACCTGAAAATTGCACAGGATCTGGAAATGTATGGTGTGAATTACTTCAACATTAAGAACAAGAAGGGCTCTGAACTCTGGCTAGGTGTAGATGCTCTTGGACTTAACATTTATGAGCAGAATGACAGGTAATAAACCGCCTCTCCTCATCATTACCTTCAGCTCCTTTCCCCTGTAAAGGCATTCAAAATTAATCTTCTCTGGACTTCAAGTCTCACTAAACTCTACAATTTCTATATCATCCTTGGCTGTATTTTTGATGCTGCCAGAATGATCCATAAAACATGCTGGTTTGGACCAAAAAAATGCAAGAAATTGCCATATCTCATCAAGCTACTTTTATTTGTATCTTTAGTCTTCCTGCCGTAGATGTATTCTCTGGTTCTGGTTTTGGTTAAAAATAAAAGAGGGCAGGATTGAAAAATTGCTTCTTGTTCATAGTTCATTTGCATGACTAGTTTTGTTTGCTGATTCCAGTCAACATAAGAGTACTGAAATATGAGGGGAGATCTGGTAGAATTTTGAGGTTTATGTTTTACGTTAAGGCTTTGTAATGACTTGGGGCCTTTTTATTTCCTCTGCTTTGTTTCTGCAGGCTAACACCAAAAATTGGATTCCCTTGGAGTGAGATCAGAAATATCTCATTCAATGACAAGAAATTTGTTATCAAACCTATTGACAAGAAAGCACCAGTAAGAAGCAACATTCAAGTTAAACTTTTGGTTTCTTAGCTGAACGATCTCTTTTTCTCATTGCACACAATGTTTTCATCAACAGTGTCAACGCTGACTTAAGCAGTGCTCTGTTACCGGACCTGTTCAGCTCAGTGTGTGCAGAATGGGTCTAATGGCAGCGAGGTGCTAGTCGGGATTTATTTCTGTCTGGAGGGTAGAAATTTGTGCAGTATAACCTTAAGCTGTTCAGTCAGAGGCAGGGAGAAGTTCTTTTCTTTTGCATTTCAAGCTTCAGGCCATTTCGTAGGGTACACTGGGAGGGGTTTTTTTCTAGCTCATTTATAATGAGCATAACTGGTTTCACCTTTAAGACTTATTAATTTTTCGTGTCAGCTGATCCCTTCTGTTCCTCTGGTCGTTCTTGTTGCATTACTGCTTGGAAACATTTCTCTGCTGCTGTTGCTGCTTGTTAACAGAACAAAGTTATTTATCCATGGGCCCTTTCTGCCATAAGACGAAACTTTACAGTTGATGTGGCTGGCCACAGTGTTGCGTTAAATAACTAAGCGGGAGAAGTCGTAGTCCGGGTGTGCCTGGTGACCCAGCCCCGATGGTGTTGGTGATGTTGTGTGCTCCACGTGCTGGGGTGCTTCACGGTGGAACCCGTCACGCTCGCAGCAAGTCGGGCAGTTCTGCCCCGGCTGTGTTTGTCAGGTTGAAATCCATTCCCGAAAGACGCGTGTCCAGCTGCCACCACCTGTGAATGAGGCACCAACAAAGAAAGCTAGCTAGCAGCTCTAGGAAGCTTGGGGTCGGGAGCTTATTGCATACACGGGAGGGTTCTTATGCTGGAAGAACGGGTCTAACGCTGCCTTTTTCTTGTGCCAAGGACTTTGTATTCTATGCCCCCCGGTTACGGATTAACAAACGAATCTTGGCTCTTTGCATGGGGAACCACGAGCTCTACATGCGCAGACGTAAACCAGATACCATTGAGGTGCAGCAGATGAAAGCACAGGCGCGGGAAGAGAAGCATCAGAAACAGATGGAGAGGTTGGTGGGGTTCTGAGGAACCTGGACGTAGCATCGTGTGCTGGATGAATTGCTGGCAGCACCTTAATCAGCCTGAGCCAAAAATACAGCAGATTGCTTTCTGCTTCAGTATATCTAAGGAGCTGATGGAAATGGCACTCATCCATCATAAATGTGACCCGCTGTCACTTTCTTAAAGATTTGCCCCTCTATTTGGTGGGACTAATATGGATCCTGATATAAGGAGATTTGCCTCCTAACGCTGCCATTGTGAACTTGCCATTGAGCTGAATGCCAGCAGAGTGTTTTTCTTTCTGCACTTCTGTAAAGGGACACACCTGGAATAAAACTTGTCAGCTCAGTGCTGTAGTGCAGGCCCCTTGTATGCTCACAGCTTCCTAGGAAGCACTCCAGTCTGACGAGCTGTTAATTGGAAATTGTGTTATGACTTCCCCCTCATCAGAGCATTGCTGGAGAATGAGAAGAAGAAGAGGGAGTTGGCAGAAAAGGAGAAGGAGAAGATTGAACGTGAGAAGGAGGAGCTAATGGAGAGACTCAAGCAAATTGAGGAGCAAACCAAGAAAGCTCAGCAAGGTGATACAAATTGTTCCAGTATTCCCTTAGATACACAGTGCAGTGTTGCCCCAGTAAAAGGCTGTATGTTTCTCTGCCTCTAAGGGTAGAACTTTGAGATGGGTAATTCCCCGCAAATCAGTTGGGCAAGTAATCAATTAGTTTGGAACAGGCCTGGCTCTTAGTCTTCCAGCTCCCGTTACAATGTGAAGGAAAGGGGAGAGTTGCTTATGTCTCCTTTACCTGTTTCTCTGAAGGAAACCCCTTGTCCGCGATGCAGGTGTTAAGGGCACTTTCTTCTACTGCCATTCTTTACTTGATCTCTCTTCAAATGTGCTCCTTTATTCTTTCAGAACTGGAAGAACAGACCCGCAGAGCCATGGAGCTGGAACAGGAGAGGAAACGAGCTCAGGAGGAAGCAGAGAAACTGGCTAAAGAACGTAGAGAAGCAGAAGAGGCAAAGGAGGCCCTATTGAAAGCATCCCATGATCAACAGAAGACCCAGGAACAGCTGGTAAGTGGGTGACCTGAAAATTGAGGTGGGAAAATAGTGACAGGGTCAGCATATAAGCTTTTGAAGCAAACCAGGCTATGAAGGCGGTGAGGCAGCATAGTTTGGTTCGTAATTTTTTTTTTAGCCTCAAGCAGATGAGCTTATGCCTAAATACAAGTGTAATTGTACAGTGCATCTGGATTGTTGTGCTTTTTGCCTGTTCTTTTGTATGTGATAATGAGAACAGCATTTAGAGCTTGCTGATTGCTTTCTCTGGTTTGGATTCAAAGAATTGTGTAGCTCTGTTTGGAAGAAAAACAAAACAAACCTCAAAAAACCACGCACACACAAAACCAAACACCTAAAACAAACCAGCCAACCCCAAACAAAACAGAACAAAAACCAAACCCACAACAAACCCCAAAACTTCTTTACTTCCTTGCATCATGGAGGTATCAGTGGGACTGAAGTGTACAGGAGGGCTTTCTCCTTACTGAGAAGATGTTAGAGATACTGTTCTTATTCAGGACTTGGACTAAATGCTTCATTTAGTGAGTACTTTTCTTTTGTCCCACTAAAATCTTTTCTTTTGCAGGCTGCTGAGATGGCAGAACTCACAGCAAGGATCACGCAGCTGGAGCTGGCCCGGCAGAAGAAAGAGAGCGAGGCCCAGGAGTGGCAACAGAAGGTAAAGTGTTACCTGAGCACACGGCAAGTTGCTCGTCTTTTTGCGTTATGGCCTAAATTGCTGCACTAGCTGCCACACTAGACTGAGTGTCTGCAAGCTTGAGGCTGTTGTAAATACCCAGCTTTGCCTTTCTTGGTGCAGTGAGTGCCCTATTCTGACTCCATGTAGAAATATTTTGACTAATTAGGCTTATAGGCTATATTTCATTAATTATAGCTGTTCTTCTCTGAAGTGCTAGCCAGCAGAAAGTTTTGCAAAAGATTGTGGCTGAGTGGCTTTGGAACACATCACTTGAGTGTTCACGAGGTGCCAGGTGTCCTGTAACAAGCAGCCAGCAGTGCTGCTGTGCGCTTCCGCGAGAGGCCTCGCGCACTCAGGATCGGAGTGACTGACTCGCTGTGACGTGTCCTACTGCAGGCACAGATGGTGCAGGAGGACCTAGAAAAGACCAGAGAGGAGCTGAAGACTGCCATGAGCACCCCTCATGTCCCTGAACCCATGCATGCGGAGAACGAGCACGATGATGAGCACGATGAGAACGCGGCAGAAGCCAGCGCGGAGCTGCGGTCGGAGGCCACCATCAAGGACCGCAGCGAGGAGCAGCGGACCACTGAGGCAGAGAAGAACGAACGGGTCCAGAAACACCTGAAGGTAAGAAGTTGACAGCAGAAGGAGTGGGCATCTGGGGGCTGCTTCTGTTCTTCTTGCCATTAATTGCAGCTGGAAAGTGTTACTGGTATTTTAAAAAAAAAAAAAAAAGGTGGGGGAAAGAGGAGTGATCATGATCTGCCAGAGGGCTGCGTAACCACGGGGCGGAGGCAGATCCTGTCTCTTGGCACTTGACTTCCATTTCACTGGAAGCAGTGAAGTGTTTTCAAGCAGTGCCAAACAGCAGCGTCTGTCAGACGTAGTGTGGTTGTGTGGGTCTCACCGGCCATCTGACAGCTGGCTGCCGTGAACCGGAGGCCCTGGTCTGGTTCCTATCGAGCAGCTGCCCGTGACTGTGCTGTCTGACGGGGCCGCACTGCGGCGCTGAGAGCAGCGCGCGAGGCTCGGGGTGGAGGGGGCAGCTGCGCCACCTGCTCGTGAGGAACTCCAGCGCTCTGCTGTCCAGGCTTTGCAGCATTTTGTTACGCTGCCTGTATCTGCCTGGCTTACGTCAGGCTTTGCTTGTTCTGCATCGTGCTGTGGTGGTCACGCACAAGTGGAGTGACAGAGGTGCCCTTTATCTTCTGCAGCAAGTTTCTTTTGTGGTAGAAGGCTAGTAGTTGCTCAAATTCTGCCAGATATTCCTGTTGTCTTTAGGGATCCCTCCATTTGACTATTTCTCTGAAGTACATTGGAGACAGTCCTCCTTACTGTGCTGGACAGCGGTAAATAGGGTGACAGATTGTCTGATGTTTTCGACTTTCAAATGCTGGGGAAAAATGTTAACAACTTCCACAGAATCGCAGAATTGTTCAGGTTGGAAGGGACCTCTTAAGATCATACAGTCGCACTTCCTTGCTCAAGCAGGGTCAGCTAGAGCAGGTTGGCCAGAACTGTAGACATTTGGGCTCCCCTGTTGCCTGTCCACAGGGATATTGGATCTTCAGTACGATCAACAAGGAACCTCTTTGTCCAGCTTTGAGTCTCTGGCGCTTGCTAACCCATTGCTGTCTGTTCCCCCTTCTCCAAAGGCTCTCTCCTCGGAGCTGGCAAACGCTCGGGATGAAACCAAGAAGACGGCCAATGATATGATCCACGCTGAGAACATGCGTCTGGGCCGAGACAAGTACAAGACCCTCCGTCAGATTCGGCAGGGCAACACCAAGCAGCGCATTGATGAGTTCGAGTCCATGTAAACTCCCCTGCACCCGCTGCCCTGCGCTCTCTTCTCCCTCTGTCCCATCCTCTCTGTCATTCACTCCTAATCATGCTGCGCTGGAACCACTACAGAAGAGTGACCATGATCTTATTTATCAAGTTTTGGGCAAATGCTGGGTTAAGCAACAGAAGAAAGAACGGTATTTACGTTTTCTTAAGTTGGCTTGGGAAAGCAAACGTTTATTGGGGCATGTCTGAAATTGTTTGGCTTTGAGTACAGTCTCACTGCGTTTAGTTTTATATTGCTCGCTGCAGTGGCTGCATTGCTGTCCTCTGCCCTGGGGTGGGGAGACCAGCAGATGCTTTTACCGAATTACGTAAAGTGCTAACGGTTTGACGCTGTGCCTTCCTACTAACTTGCACAAGCTTCAGTATTAAGCTTAGTAGCCAGGGTCTGAATCATGTAGCTGAGAAGGGGAGGCTGGAGCTTAGGAAGAAGGGTTGGAAGTAGAATATGGACTTTCTTTCTAAAAGACCAAAGCTTTTGTCCTTCAAACATAAGCAGACCAAACAAATTCTACGGTGTTCCTGCTGGTTTTACCTTTTGTTGTCTAATGATGCAACTTTGAATTTCCTAATCACGAGGAGGCCTTTGGAATATTTCCACTGATGCAGTGTGGTTTGGAGCCTCACCTTCCCTGCTCTCCAGAAGTTTTGTCTCTGGTAAAGGGCTTTGTCTGTCATTTGTCTGACTTGAATGTAACCAGTGAGGCAGAGAGAGCTAAAGAACACTTGCCTTCTTTTTTGGGTTTGCCAATGGAACCCTAAAGGGGTAGATAGACACGTGAAAGACTAAAAATTCCTGTAGCTGTATTCTTCCTTTGCTGAACCAGTACATTTCTGTGAACGGGATTTCAGGTTTTTCCCTAAGAGGCCTTTTTAGCACATAGTCATTGGTGCCTTATGACTGTGTATAGATCTACTGTAGCTTAGATGTCTTTAGTTTAAACTAGATGCAATCAAAAAGTGATCAGCAGCTGGGGACCAAAAACTACTCTTGTATCTGGATCATGTACAAGACTGCATCTGTATTCCTGGCGTCAGTCAGCATTCAAGGGCAGAGGATCCTGAGACGTTTGTCCAATTGCTGCCTTAATCACCATAAGAATTCTGCCAGATCCCTGGCAAGTCCTTTCCTTCCGCAGAAGGTGCTTTGCCCCTTCGTAGCTTTGATCAGAAGGCTGTGTCTCCCGAAGTGGGACGCTAGTGGTTGTGAGACTGGTCCTGAGAGCCGTTTGTACCGGTGGTTGTGATACTCATCACCTCCCGTCTTCCGAGCTGTCCATGCTGCAGCTGCCCAGCGTCCCTCCTGCCGTCGCTGGGGAGGAAACAGCCCCGTTTGCTCAGGGTTGAATTGGGTTTTGCCTTGATTCTCCAGAGAAGGAAATGTAACCTTCACAAGAGGCCTCTTAAAAACGGAGTCCACCTGTAGTGGAGTCCCTGTTTGCTTTGCTCTCCTGGCTTAGCCTGTCCCTATAGGAAGTTGTCAGCCCAGCCTGTGACTTATTTTCTTGCCTAGCCTGCTCCTAGATCTTGTGACTTCCCAGTTTTCTGGATTCCCCCTTTGTATGATGTCACTGGTAGTGATGATACAAGGAAAACATCTGAATGCTAGAGCTCGCTACTTAGTGGGAAAGGTAAAGGGGGACTGTGCCAAAAAGAAATGCTCATTATAGTGTTAATAAACGGCAGTATTTCCCCAGGAGTTCCTTGGGCTGCTGGGAACAGCCTTACCGGTGCGGTGTTATTTTCGGAAGCAGCAGCAGCCGGCGCGGGGGCGCGCGCGGGTCGCCCGGTCGGCGTGCTGCCGTCGGCGTCCCCGGCAGTGCCGCGGGAGCCCCGTCCCCGACACGGCGGCTGAGGGGACGTGGCGCGAGAGGCTTTTGTTGGCCAGAAACACGCACCTCGGTACTTGGAAAGTCTCAAATGAAGGTTGCGGCGGAATTCGTCAGAACTGATGTGTGTGTTTCTGTACTGGTTGGCACTGGCTTTATGTGAGTCTCGTTACTGGGGAACAGACAACTTCACACTCCGTTTTGGTGCTTTAAAGCTGGTTCTCAGCACTCCTGCTCTGTCCATAGCAGCTATTGATGCATTTGCCGTGAGAAAAGCCTTTATTACATTTTTAACAGTTTCCTAACAAGCTGATGTATGGTGCCTGGAATATGTGGTCAGGTTAATAACCCAGTAAACCTTTCTGCTTTGATGGGTCCCACAACACTGCTGAGCTCATGTATTATGATGCTGGCATGACTTCTGTTTATAGGGTTTTTTAATCGTTCTAATTCCAAATTGTCCAATATAGGAATAGAACGGCTTGTGCCAGTGAGTCCACCTAACTCTTTGTAGTTGTTTCAGCCCTGCCTTCTTAACCAGTATTATATTTCAGTGGTATCTAATGATATTTGATTTCAATACTTCTAGCTATGCACAATTAGAAAATATTAGTCATGGGATGGAGGATGTGTTTATGGTCCTCCTTCCCTTGGAAATGTATACTGTATTGTAAAGAAATGATATTTTGCAAGAAAACTAATGTAAGAAGCTTTCAGTATTACAGTGAGATTTGTAGACACGTTTTTTATTTGTTAGAATACAATGGATTGTTCTTCCTCTCCGTGTTCCCCTTTAATTGGATGACGACTCCTTCTGGGGGCGGGGATGGAAGTTCTTCATCTAATGTTTGCCTGGCTTGTTTTTTGGTTTTTTTTTGTTGCTGTAAATTATGTTGAGGTTTTTTGACCACTCTTTTTACTGGATTGTAATAAAACATCAGTTCCTTAAAGTTGTGGAGTAATTAATGGTCCGTGTGCTGATCTACAGAGAGAACCCTGATATTAAGGCTTTCTTTTTTTCCTGTTTGGAGTTGTTAAAATCATGCCCTGTCCTTCCTAAAGTGCCAATAAAGTTCAGAGAAACTCAGCAGGTGGTGTGTGGCTGGTTACTTCAGCTCGCTTTGAGCCCAGCGCTGTCTCCGAGTCCAGCAGCTCTGCCGCCGGCTCCGGGGGACACAAACAGGATGTTGCTTGTGTCCTGAAAAGAACTGCTTGAACCTCATCCCCTCCCGGCGCTCGCACTGCACCAGTGCCGGAATCCACACCTCTTTGTGGAGATGGAGTATAAATTCATCATGTTTAGCGTGCAAATGGATCGGTGAGTGCAGGAGGAGCAGCTGCTGTTGGAATCGCACCTGCCCTGCCAGCCCTGGTGCATCCACAGCTGGGGGGCACTCGGTGCTGCCGCCTGTCCCGGCGTCTCGCGGGGGAGTCTGTCCTGCCCCGGCCCTGTACCGGGGGCTTCAGCCCCATTTGTTCTCGGCTCCCTTGCTCGTGGCTCTCTCCGCTCCTGCTTCCCGAGGTCTCGGGACTGGGGCCGGTGATGGAGGAGTGTGGCCACCGCCACCTTTCTGCTGACAAACTGATCTGTGCAGCTGCCTTCCACGCGGCAGTGAAGACGGCTCTGCATCCTCTGCCCTGCGGTCGCTACACTGTGGAATAAGGCAGAGATTTCATCAGAATGTCTCAGTGCTCAGAGACCCGGCGCTTGGGCACAAACCCAAACTTGTCTGTAAACAGAAAGTGAAGTGTGGAGCAATGGAGACTCTGCAGTCCCCACCAGGCCTGGGCACTGATCCGGTTTCCACAGGTGGGTCTTTCTTCTTCCTTCCAGGATTCCAAAGACCCGAACGCCACTGGAGGGACTGCACGTCTGCGCCAGCGTCGCTGCAGCCCTCAAGTGAAGGTTGCTGTGGTCTGGGGTGGTTTTTCACGCAAATGGGCTTCTTGCTGCTTTTACTGCCCCTGCTTCTTGACGGACAATACCTTCAGCTTGTGTTTGAATTGCGGGAGTCCCTGAGGACTCGGTGCTTGCAGCCAGATCACTCTCCTGCATGGGCGGCCTCCCTGTCATGGCATTCCCTTGCCTGGATCTCTGGAGGCTTCAGGGGCTTAGTAATTCTCTGTTAGGTGTATCTATATTTGGGTTTTCTTTCTCAAAATGGAAGTGCAAAGTGTTAATGGCTGAAGGCTGCTGTACAGGGCCAAGTAATAAGAATAAAAAATATGGAACACATTCTTCTAATTTGTTGGAAGGCATTTTGTAGTCTAGAATCAGATTTGTATTTAACCTCTAATCTGTGTAGACACCTTCCATGGGATTTGCTTTTCTGTCTGTCATGTGTTTTAGATCCAGTTTAGGCTACACCAACAAGTGCTGGGGGCCCAGATGCTGTTGTCTGCAGGACAGGGACAGGCTAGAGCATGAAAGGCTCTCAGCAGAGCTGGGGACCAGGAACACCGTGCAGGTTCTGGAACGTGGCTTTATTAAGCAATGCGACTGGCTAAAAACTCTAAAGAAAAGCCGGCGTAACTCTGTAGAGTCAAGTTTTCGCTCAGATAAATCTGCCTGTTGAACGAACGTGTGTGGCCTGGGGTACTTTGTCCTCCTCCCTGGAGCCAGTGCGAGGACTCTGCCTTTTGACAGCACTGTCCTCTTGAAATCTGTTTTGGGTTGTGGAACCAGTAAATAGCCTCTGGGATATCAAACCAGATTTGTTCCCACTTTTCTTGTGTCAGCTGGTCCCAGAAGGGTGCAGGTTTGTGTGACTGAACGATGCCTAAATGAACATCTAGTGCCAAGTGATGGGTCTCTGAAAGTTACTGGTAATTTTAAGATGGACTTTCTTGGGATAGATGACAGAATGAGGTGGATACAGGGAAAAGTGGAGGAAAAAATAAGGAGCAGACATTAGGGAAAGAGTAGTGCTGAGACTGCAAAAAGGAGCAGTGGTGCTCCTGTGAGGGACTGTGCCTCCAGCTTCTGTTGGGAAGACACTTTGACCAGGTGCCTGTACCATTGACACGTCTTTCTGCTGAGCGAACTAGTTGGAAAACTACAAGCATCCAGTATTGCTCTTGCCTCTGTGCATCATCTGTTTAAGAAATACAAACCAGGGCTGATCGTCAGTCATCAAGACTGACTGAAGGGTCAAGGAGATGTGGAAATATAATATACATTGAACTGCAGGTTACGGTGAAGGCTCTGGCGCATCCTTGGCTGGCTGCATGTGCCCGGGAAGGCCTTGGCTGCGGCGCGGTGACTGCAGCGGCCGTCGCCCCGGCAGCAGCGGCGTTGCCGGAGGTGGCTGCTGCCAGGAAGCCCCATTGTGAATCCCTTTAGCTTCCTTGTTGTAGGGTTAACCCATCTTTGATGGTGGGTTTCCTGCCCTCTTGCTTCCACCGGTGACAATTTGGCCCTTGTTCCTTTTCTTTGTAGGGATTCTCAGAAGGTTGCTGAACATCTAGAGAAAGGTTGGGGCGGGCCAGCGGTGCCTTATTTGAGAGGTGTGGAAACTGAGGCAGGTTTAGGGCCTTGTCTCCACAAGGCTGTACCTGAGACTGAAGCACGCCTGATGTGAGCACTGTGTCTGCAGCTTTGTGTTCAGTGGTTGGAGAACAAGCACAAATTGTCCTGTTTGCTTTTGTTAGCAGCTTATTGTGGAACAGGAAAGGCAGCTGATGGGTTTTCATAGTGACGATGGGGAAGGGCAATCTTAGTTTTGTTCAGAACTCAGCTCAGACTTCAGCTCCAGCCCCTGCGTGTCCAGAGCTCCTGCCTGCCCCAAGCCCCGAGGAGAGCGGGGGCTGGTCCTGCTTGCTCCGGACAACAGAGGAGTGGTGAATGATCTGCTTGGACATGGTGCTGGGCCTCAGCTTCGTCATGATCTGTTGAGCTGCTCGCTCAGTTCCTCCCTCTGCTCTGGACACCTCCTTCGCACCTTCTGCTGTTGAGCACCTGAGATTTTGTCAAATACTGATTTGACAAAATGCCACGGTATTGGAGCAAACAGGTGTTAGGTTGCCCGGGTGACCTGTAATCTCTCTGCACGTGTTGCAGGTTGCTCATGGCAGGGGCCCTGTGGCTTCTGATGTGTGATTTCTGTCCCCTCCCTGTCCTGCTCTGGTGGCTGCAGGACGGGCTCCCTCTCCCGATCTTCCTGCTCCTGCTGATTCCTCTCCTGCTCCTTTGCAGAGGAACTCTTCCTGCCTTAACGTATCAAATGCATCAGATCTTGGTTCAAATGGTAGTGAGTTACTCTCACAACCCCAGAACTGTATCATCACTAAAACTATATTAATGTGTATATTAATAACTACAGGATTACACAATTATTTTCATCTGCTTTCAGAGAGGCAGCAGGCTAATGTGGTAATTCTGAACCTTCCCTCTGGGGTCTCTTGGAAGCCACAAAGTCTACAGAAGAGCTCTTCTGGTCAGAGCTGCTTGCACAGAGTATCTTCTGGCCGAAGGAACCGATGCAAGTTCTGTCCTTTTCCCATATTCCAAAGGCTGTTGGAACTCAGGTCACGATTGTTGCTGCAGAGGACAGTTGTGCCCTGGCCTGCTCTCCCAGCTCTGGGCGCCCTGCTCAGCCCTCACTCCCTCTGTTGGCCCCTGTCCCATCGGGTGACACTGACCTGTCCCCCGCTGTGCTCTGAGCTCCTGCGAGGAGGGAGGTCAGTGCCAGGCAAACACACAGATGTCCTTGCTGTGAAAACTGCTGTGCATATATCTAGTGTATCTCTCAATTCAAGGTTTGCTGGAGAGATAAGACGCTTTGTGGTTTGTTTGGATGTGCTGCGGCCCCTTTCCTCGCGTCTCTCATAGCAAGCCCTGCTTTGCTTCTGCAGAAACGACCAAGAGACTGAACTGGGCTGCCCACCACCCCTCTTAGTGCCAGGGAAGTGAAGGCAGGGCTGGGCAGTCCTGTGGCTCAGGGGCTGCACAGAGCGATCTTTAAATTGAGGTGAGCTGCAGCCCAAGAATTCGGGTCTGAAGGCTGCAGTGTGCAGGGCAGCTTGCAGGAGAGAGCGGACCCCCGGAGAAGCTGACCTGAGAGCGGGGGCTGCGGAGCAGGGACACCGGCCAGAGCTGCGTCCCGCTCGGAGCAGCCGCTCCCCGCGGTACCCGCTGCGGTACCGGCGAGCGCAGGGGGGAGCCTGCCGAGGGTCTTCTACAAATGATGTGAAATGGGGAATTTTTACATTAACTGGGACTGAGGTGCGGAATTCCAGAGAAGCCCCAGTGACCCTGGGCCTGGCTGGGCAGCCTGATGTGCACCCGTGCCTTGGGATGCCATTGTCAGTTGCCAAGCCCATCACGTATTGAGCCGTGTCACCCGTGTTCAGCAAAAGGAGCAAGGAGAATACAACTGAAAATACAACCCCAAGTCATCCCAAACCGTGTTCCTCCACAGCAGAGCACGTTCCTGCGTGTGTCCCGTCACAGCAGCAGTGATGCCCAGACTGCGCCGGCAAACAGGAGTGAGGTGGGATGAAATACTCCCCTGGGCTTCCGTTCCAGGTGCAAAACGAGCAGAGGGAAGTAGGCCGGTGATCTGAGAGACGGGATTGCTTCCTAAGAAAAAAATAAAACTTTGTTAATCCGCTGTGCGTTGCCCGTGAGCTTCTCTGCGCTGAAGCTCTCGGTGGCGTGTTCGAGTGCTTGGACACCTGCCTGTAGCGTTTGTTGGACTGAAGAACAGGATTCCCCTCACCCCTTACGGAAAACACTTGCGTTCCGTATTGCCTTTGATGCTTTTCTCAGAAAGCTCAAGCACCCCCTTCCAACCTGAAAGCTTTGTGTGAAAATTGTCATTTTGGGCTCTAAAGGCAAAACTTTCCAGTTGTCTTGAAAACTATGAATCCACTGAGTGTGTGTTGAGGGGAATATTTTCCAGGCAGTTCTCATTCTTATGCTGTAGTGTCTCTCCCCTGTACAGATTGATTAGAGTCCAGTTTCAAAGGTTTTTGCTTATAATGGCTGCTAATATGTTGCCACATTAAAAAACTTGATTAAAGCAAACATCCTACCAAATGATGAACTGTTAATTTGGTACTAGGGACAATTGGGGCTCCTGAGATGAGAGCTCTTCTCAAACTCCCCAAAGACCAGGAACTGAAACTGTCTCTGCTGTTGCATTTTGGTCCTCAGGGGCAAACGGATTTACCCTGGAGAGCAGAGCAGACTAGGCTAGTGGCAGTGTTTCTGGTGATAACTTAAAGGGTTTTATTCTACAGAAATCTGACTAGCATGGAGTATCAGTGTGAAATGAATTATACTTATCTGTACCTTTATGGTACTTTTCAGGGAATTCAGCAAAGGAGCCAAGTGTGGCCGCTTCTCACCACTGTCCTGTGGAGTCAGTGGATACCGACGTGTCAGAGCTGGGAGCCTGCGGGACTGGGGAAGGACACGGTGCGGCTGGATGGCCCGGGTCAAGAGCAGAACCCGTAAGTCTGACCGTCACCTCATTGCTGTCAGAACTGGCACGTCCCTCTTCTCCTGAGGCAGCGGCTCCCGGCTTGAAACCCCTTGGATGATTAGACATGGTATTGAATATTGCTCCTAAAACTGGATTAAGGTCTGGTTGCTAAAAGGGAAGTCTGTAAAGAAAACAAGGCGAGCATTGCTTGGGGACTGGTACGTGGAGGTGATGCTCGTGTTGCCGTGCTCAACCCAGTTCCCATGCCCTGATGGGCCGGGCTGCAGCGAGGTCCAAGCACAACCCCCTGTCCGCCTCTCCCTCCCTTCACCCACCCCAGGGAGGCTGTCCTAGCTTTAGGTCTGTTTTTCTCCCCCCCCCGCAGCTGTGCTTATAACTCTTAATCTATCTGGCCTTGCAACAAAGGACAGCCCAGGAGACACGGAGCATGATAGCTCACGGCATCTCGGGGCTCCTGCGGCCCTTGCTGAGTGGACTGAATGCGAGCAAGATTCGCTTTATTTATGTCTGTGCGGTGACTGAGCAGCATTCTGCACCAGCTAAGCGGGGATCCAGAAGAGGCTTCAGCACCACGCACAAGCTCCAGGATGCCCCTGGGGAACCCAGGTGAGTAAAATGCTGAGCCCTACGCTTTTCAGGAGGGTCCTTTTTCGGGAGACGCACGCACGCCTCTGCCGGCTCCACGGAAGGGAGAGGCCAGTGCAGACTTGGACAGGAGGTGGTGGCCACACGTAGGCTCAGCGGGTGCTGGCAGGACAGGGAGCTGGTCCATAAGAGGGGCTGCTCCTGCTTCTGGAGCTGTGGAGGCCACAGCCAGTGTCCTGGATCTAGAGCAGGAAGGTGACGATGCGGCACAAAGTCTGTTGACCGGTGGGGTCCAGTCACCAACCTTTGCGGAACAGGGCGGTGGGCAAGGTGTGCTGGACAGCCGGGCCGTGACCGGCTGTGTTCCTGTGGTGGGACGGCTGCAGTGACCGCTGGCTTCTCTGGGAACTGCAGCTTCTCTCGGTTTCCTGGCCGGCGGCTGGGGGGCAGAGCAGAGGGCTGGTGACGGCGGCAGCTCCGGGAGCAGAACGCTGTCCGCAGGCGGTGTGAGCCACGCTGCAGGCCCCCCGGCTGGCATCTGTCTCGGCAGGAGCTGGAGGAGCTGGCTCAGGTGCTCGGTGGCCCCCATGGCAGCTGTATGCGTGAGGGACTGCGCAAGCCCAGAGCACCCGTGTCCTGCCAGGCTTCCGCCTTTTTGCCGTAAAAACTGAATAAATGGGTCTAATCCATCAAACTAGGGAGAGGGTTTTCCTGTTTTGTTTTCTTTTGACATTTGAGAACTAGTCTTTAGATTGCTTATTTACAATGAAATGCCAGTCAGTGTCTCTATGAAGGAGAATGAAATGTCTTCAAGATGTTCTGTGGCTGTTTGCTTTGGTAAATAGGGTGGTCGTGCTTGGCTGTGTGTGGCTGCAGCGTGATCTTTCCGTTCTCCACGTGGGGAACTCTCACGTGTGTCCCCTGGCAAGTACAATAGATGGTCTCAGCACACGCTACCTTGGTGCGAAACCCCCGGCAGCCCTGTTCAGCGTACCAGCCTTCTCCACACTGTGTGGAGAGCCTGGGCTGCAGGAGACGCAGTAGGTGCTGTTTCCCTCTTATTTGTAGACCCAGGTTCTGCAAGCCAGCACCAAGAGATGCTGATGGCATTGTTCTTCACTCTCTACCACATTAAATATTGCAGGCTGTCAGAATAACTAGCAGTTTCTCCTGAGCAAGGAGGTTAGTCGGCATGGCTGGGGCTGAGCACGTCTCGCCACCATGTGGCTCCTGTGGTTGAGGTCGGGGAAGGAGCAAGTGCTATGTGAGAACTGTTCCTCTTCGGCTGCTTGATCCTGGGGTCGGGGAAGGAGCAAGCACTATGTGAGAGAACTCACACAGGGAGAACTCAGAGAGCTCTCATATAGCGCTTGCTCCTTCCCCGACCTCACGGTCAAGCAGCAGAAGAGGAACAGTCATCAAGTAATCCCCTTGGGAAGGGGAAACACAATGTGAATGGCAACAGCCCCTATTGCATAATTAGTATCTGATCCCGAGCACTTTTCTGGTTACTACGTCGCTCCATCCAGAACAGACATCCCAGGCCCAGGGCACGCGAACGCTTCGGCTGCCCACGGGCGCTCCCTCCGCGGCTCCGGCAGAGGCAGCGGGTGCGGAGCTTCTGCGCTTCTTCATGTGCAGCTACGCATTTCTTCTGAGGGAGGTTTGATAACGTGGGAAGTACTTTGGGTCAGCTCAGATTTGTTCACCACTGAGAACTGACAGTCTGATTATTTTCTGCCGTGTGTGTGTGGTGTAATCCTTCTAGAAAGTGCTTGTCTGTGCATTTCCCTCCACATGCCACATCTCCAGTGCTCAGCCAAAGCCCTCGACAGTGGCTGTGCAGGAAAGGGAGGGTTCTTCTGACTTGCGAACTTGCCTTACAGCTCTGCAGGCCAGGTGACGGTGCACTTTATAAATCGGGATGGAGAGCGACTTACAGCCACAGCCAAAGAAGGGGAGAGCTTGCTGGAAGTGGTGGTCAATCAGAACCTGGCCATTGATGGATTTGGTAGGTGTTGCACAGAGGTGTGAGCTTTTAGGGTTTATGTGTCTGTGCTGTGACCGGTGGGTACGTGGGGAAAGTGCAGCTGTACGCACATGAGACCACGAAACAAGCTTTTCTTCCCCAAGAGCTGCTTGCTGGGCTGGCTGAGCACACCAAGACAGCAGCACGACTGCCAGACCGTCCTGCGGCCACTCCAGCGGCCCGCGTCAATGTGCGCGTGGTTAGATTGTGATCTAACAGGCTGAAATCTGCATCTGTCTGTTGTGTTTTCCGGCATGTCTTTTGACATGCTCCGGCTCTGTTAAAGGACCTTTTCTCACGCTGTTCCCAAAGATGATCTCTCTCACCCCCTTGTTTTTTCTGATGTGGTGTCACTCCTCCATATCTCCACCAGGTGCCTGTGAAGGGACATTAGCCTGCTCCACCTGCCACCTCATCTTTGAGAAGAACACCTTCCAAAAGCTGGAAACCGTCTCAGACGAAGAGCTGGACATGCTGGACCTGGCGTACGGACTCACGGAGACGTAAGTCCCCCTGCTGACCGCAGTCCCTTCCCAAGCCACTGAGGCAGGTTCTCAGCACCTGGCACGTTTCCAAGGGGACAGGACTTATTCTGTATTTCAGTTGTGCCTCTGGAGCTGCTTTCTCTTGGGGCACAGGAGACCTTTGACAGGAACTTCAGTGAAAACCCAGCCGGGACCAGACATGCCAGTTTGGGCGGGGAATTTCTTCCTTTACTGTGGGAACAGATGAGCCTCACTTAATGTTTCCTTCTCAGATCTCGCCTTGGCTGCCAGGTGCGCATGAAGAAGTGGATGGATGGTCTGACGGTGCGGGTGCCCATGGATGTATCGGACATCAGGAGGCAGCTGGGGGCTGGCGAGCAAAGCAAACAGTAACTGGGAATGACTCCGCGCAGCTCACATCCTCACTCCAGGTGTGGCTGGGAACTTGGCTTTTGTTAAGGCTGTTGCTTTTGGTGGCTGGCTTACAGTAGACCATAGAGGTCTGATTCAGTATAAATGCCTGTTCGGCAAATCTCTTATTTAAACAAGGCTTAACACGAGGTTCTTTGGTACGTGTTTTAAGTGCTTGAGTGCTCTGCTGAAGGCAACTGGACTGAAGCTGTGGCCTTACATTTCCCTGGGCGGGTGACTCACCCGCTCCCTTGAAATTCGAGGAATTCTGCTGTTCTAAGTGCTGGGAGTTCTGCAAGGCTTGGCTCTTTAACTGTAGAACAGAGCTTTCCCAATTTGGGAAGCCTGAGAAGAGGTAGCTGTTCCAAATACAAGATGCTATGCTGATTGGCTTGATGACACAGGCTGGCTTTGGTTAGCAAGAACATACTGATAACCAGTTGAACGCTGACATTTCATTTAAGAGGGAGTCACTTTCTGCGATGTTACGTGCGACTGAATTGTTGTGTGCCACGATCTGCTACTTTCTCCAAGTGTTTAATTTTCCCATTGCTGTACTACCACGTGCATCTAATAAAATTATAATTAGGATTTTAGACCTATGAGATGCACTTTTCTGCTAATGTAAGCGTGGTTGGAAGAGAGTGGGTTAAATGGAAATTTAGGTATAATATACTATTGCCCCAGTTTACTTGATTGGATTTTTCCCCTCATATTTGAATGAACATGTCAAAGTTGCCATCTAAATGTCATAAAGAAGCCGTGACCTGTAACAGAACTCTACAGAAGCCCGTCCTTGCCCTGCAGCCACACACCCCCAGAGGGACCAGTAGTTTGTATCAGCTCTTCTGATAAATTTTGGAGGATTTTGTTTTGTTTTAAATGAAGAAAAATTATTAGTAGAGGGCTGAGTTAGAGCAACTATCCAGGGAAATGCATCCATATTAGGTAGCCCAAGATGAGAAGAGAGGAAAAAAAAGTGTGTTTTGCCCCGCCCCTGCCAGCATTTCTATAAACTGAGCTCTTTCTAACTTGCTCGTAACTCTTTTAGATGACGCAAATCGCGAGCTCTTACTCTGCATTTGGTCCAAGCCCCCCTCGTTTGAACCAAGACCAGCCCAGCCACAGGGCCGGTTTACGATCCATCAGTGTGCTTGGAACACGCAACAATTTCTCTTCCAAGTACAGACTTTTCTCATCATGTTATTGTTGGTTCACCTCCCCGAAAGCGAGAGCAGTGCCTGAGCTGGCGTGCTGGCGGCTCCCGCCCCCGCCAAGCACAGCAGAGAGGGAACAGCAGGTGATCACTGCACCACAGCCACAAACAAAGTCGTGTCTTTTATTGAAATAGTTACAACTGTAGCTCTTGTAAAAAAGACTGTGAATGCCTCATCAGTGTTCACGTGCGAGGGAAACGATGCCGGGGGAGCTGGTATTATGAGTCTATACACCTTTCATTATACAAGGGCCACCAAGGCACGGAGTGCCGCATTTGAGAGTTAAATACCCTGCGCGTGACAGATCAAAGTCAGCGCACCTGGCGCGGGCTCTGGGCCGCTCCCCGCCCTGCCCTGGCACGGACGGGCTGGGCCAGCCGCGCGGCAGCCGCGGGGCGTCACAGCGGCGCTGCCCCGAGCCAGGAGCGAACCGCGGCGCGTGGTTCGGCTGTTTGCAGACAGCAGCTCTGGGGGGCACGTACTCCACACGGGATTCATTCATTTCTCTTGTCCTTCACCCATTCACTGTTAATGGAGTAAAAGGAGTGGCCCTCAGAGAGAAACCACAAACACTCACATAACTTTCAAATGAAACATCCTGAACCTCATAATCTTTGAGACTTTTCCCATTGTTTTCTTACAGCCTGTCAAGGTGACGCGGTGGCTCAGCTGCTTCTGGAGCTCAGCCGGCAGCACCCGCGGGGCTGCGGTGGTGCTGTGCGGTGCTGTGGTGGCACCACGGGAATGCTCCCAGAGCCCACCAGCTGCACTTCCGCAGTGGTGCGGCACAGCTCAGCATGTCCCTGCCTGGCACTCCGCCCCGGGACACGTACCGAGCTGAGTGGGAACCCAGAGCTCCCGTGAAACCGCATCAGAGCTGCTGACCCCTGGGCAGCCTCAGCTTATGGGCTGTCTGGCAACTTTCTAGCCAGATGTGGCTTTGCTCAGCATCACTCAACAGCATTCTTGACAACTTCCACAACTCCTTGACCTCATGCTAAAGCCAAATACTGCCTAAATCCCTCTCAGCATGCCTAGACCTTTGATTAGTTGCCCCATCCACAATGCCTAGCAAAAGGGCCTTCTGAAATATCACCTTTTACTAGGACTAAAAGGACCAGCTGCTTCCAGAGGACACCAAAGAAGGTAAATGTTCATAGCCTACTAAAGTGACAGTGCTAAAAACCTCCATGGTAACTGTGGCTCTGTCAAATGCCAGCTTTAGGGGAGGTATGGGCAGAGAGTATCAACCCACCATTAACTGGGGAAAAAAAAAGTAATCTTAGGTTAAAATATTGCATATGCTATCTGTCTGTGAAAGCTGGGCTTTGGGTTCTGGGCTCCATTTGGTGTTTCCAGAACCCAGCTTCAACCAATAATGAATGCAGACTGTGAGCTGGACCACTGGGGATGCGAGATGAGCAGAGAGAAGCGGCAGTGATTTCTGGGATGGAGGTGAGGGGTCTTTGGATGAATGGTGGCGGTGAACACTGAATAGTGGAGGATTTTGTGCAAGTGTAAGGATTTTTAAGTAATTCTGATGGAGCATTAGCTGTCCCACTTCTCTGATCATCCACACACATCAGCAGCTGATTGGAGAAAATAAAAAAAAGTTAAAAAAAAAAAGAAATGGAGTCAGACCCCGTTCAGGTCAGCCAATGCACTGGCACGAGTGTCTGGTGGCATTCAGCCCCCCAGCCAGTGAAGTCTCTTCTGTAGAAAAAGGGTGTAAATTTAAAACAAGAACAATCTCTCCCCCACCCCAGCCAAAATAAATGTTAAACCCCAACATTACACACACATTAGTGTCACTTTACACTTGTTGCCCCATGCAGCCTGCTAGATTCTTCACACCCTGATCACAACTTACAGAATATTTTCTGTTGCACATACACAAAAAAATATTCAGTTCTTCCACATCCATCTGCCTAGACAAACGTCTCTTCTGCAAACGCCACTGTACCGCGCTCCTCCGCGGCCGCCTGTGCCCGTGGCCGGCTGCGGAGCCATGCCGCCCTGCTCCGGAGCTCGTCTTCCACCGCCTCCACCTCGGGACAGCTTTGCGTTTCATCGTGCTTGAAATACTCCCTGACGGTGTTCCGAATGGAGGCGGGGAGGATGATACGGATGGTGTGGCTGAACGTGTTTAAGCTCCTGCTCTGGGCTGGTGCCTGCCCCACAGCCACTGGCTTGCTCTCCAGCTCCTCAGGAGTGGGGACACTCTGGGGGCTCCCTTTGTGCTCTGCCTGCGGGGACGGGATCCTCGCTTCACAGTGGTGGCGCCTGGAGATGGACTGCAGAACAAGGGGGGTGTCCTGCCCATAGAAAACTGTCTGGGGGATGTGGACGCTCACAGCCTGCAAGCTCTTGGATGGGCTTTGCCCACGGCTGCTGCTGGCATGTGCCACAGGTCTCTCCTCTTTCACTGGAGACCCCCAGCAGCTTTCTTTGTTTGGGGCCATGTAAAAAGTTATCTTGGTGCGCTTCAAGCTTTCCTGGCTCGGAGGGCATGCGTCAACACTTTTGATTTCCACGTTCGTCACCGCCTCCTCCCTGTGCCGCTGGCGGCTGCTGCGCGGGGGCTCCTCCTGCGCTGGGCTGGCAGCTGCGAGCTCGGGGATTCGTCCACACTCCTTCGTACAGTCCCGGCTCCTGAGCCCCGGGCCAGGGCCCCCCCCCCAGCTCGGCCGCCTCTCCTGCTCCTCGCAGGCGGCATCGGTCACTGGGCTTCCCACAGCAGCTCCGCTGACGCACGGAAAACTTCTCCTCTCTCCAAAGCAACGGCTGCTTTCCACAGCCTTGGGGTCGTTCTCAGGGGGACAGTCCAGGCCACACAGATGTAAAGCCACGGGTGACGTGAAGGACTTGTGCCACTCTTTTGAGGACCTTTTGGCAGTCTTGGGGGACACAGCGTGAAGCCTGGCAGACGTGCCAAACATGAATGGCAGGGAGGAGACGTCAGTGGGACTGATGGCGGATGACTCTGAGCAGTAGGAGAAAGCACTGTCCAAGGAGCTGAGCGAGGAGGCGGATGGGGAGGTGGTGGTAGAGGACAGGCTGGAGAAGCTGGACCTGTTGGACAGGCTGGATTGCTGCAGGCTGAGCTGCTTCACCCTCGAGCTGGTCTGAGGCGACTGCCACAAGTTCTGCCTGGCCTTAGTAACCCCAGGGCTCAGGCCTTCATCTATCAGCCTCTGGCTCTCCACCTGCAGCTGCCGGAGCCGGTGGACACAGTCTGTGTGGCTGCGCATGATGGTGGCGTCGCAGCTGGACTGGCGAGCCACCGGCTCGTGGCCGGGGCCGGGCGGCTGGGCGCCCAGGCAGACGCTGGGCTCCGAGGAGCAGCGGTCCCTGGCCGGGCTGAGGGAACGGATGGAGCCGAGGGAGCAGAGGGAGCCCTCCTCCTCCAGCAGCCCGTAGCTGTCTGCGCTGGCGTTCTGCCTGGCTTTGCTCTGGTAGCAGGCTGTGATCTCACTGAACAAGTCCCAGTCTTCCTGACCCTTGTCGAGTAACAAGCTGCTGGATGGTTCAAAAATGGCATCTGTTTCAGGTACTGGGTGGTGCTTTGGCCCTTCTGGGTCACAAGCAGAAAATTCCAACTCATCAGAGGAATCATCATGCTGAGCCAAGCCTACGCCTGGAGCAGAGAATGCAAATTAGATTGTTGCCTATGTCTCCTAGCCCCACGTACTTTACAACCAAGGCAGGGAAATACTATCAAGTCCATAGAAAAGCAAAGACGATCTATTATTTTTGCAGGGACCAGAGCAGGACTGGGAACAGGATCAAAAATTCTGGCTTGATGACCTGAGCTGTCACCACTGGCCTGTATTTATAGGACAGTTAACAGAGACAACACGATCTCTTTCCATTCAACCCTTCGGTTTAGCTTTATAGAACTAATCTGGAAGAAAAGACTGTTGGGACATGGCATTGCTACGGCTACACTAAATTCTTCTGATGGCTGGAGGGGGTTGAACAGCAGCCACAAAGAAAGGTGACTGTGCTCAGGAACACGTGAAGTGATGCTTTCCCTCGCTCCTGCCTGTGCCTGACAGGCAAAGGGAAAACCACACCCAACTGTTTTCCAATGCTTTTCCTTGCAAGAGACATGAAGGGAGAGCAAGCTCTTTTGCATATTAAAAGATTTTAAACATTTCTGGAAGATACAGCATCACCAGCTTACCCAGACATTCCTCTGAGTTTTTGGACGTCTTTTTGTCTGGTCTTTGAAACAAAGCAGCAATGTCACCTCCAAAAATCTCTCCTGAGTTTTCAATCAGGAACTGCACTAACAAGGCCACCTGGCAAAGACATGAATTTACAGAGTCATTTCATGAAAATATAGCCAGCTATATAAAGTAAGTCGAATCAGTCCCAGAATGTTTCTTTTCCTTTGAAAAAGATATAATTTCCTACTGACCCTTTTGCTCAAGAAGTTAACGTGGCAACGCATCTGTATTAACTACACCTGGGGCAAGAATATGAGCTACACAAACTGGTAGAGTGAGCCACGTACAACATGTTCTACGACTTTCCTTACTATTGGTAACACCTCAAAAGCTACAAGCAAGCATTCTCCCCTCCTAATTGCTCGCTTTGTCTCTGCAAGATGGCTTTAGACCCAGCCGAAGTGGCAGTGTCCAACTTCAGCTGCTCCAGCTTTCTTGCGCTTGCTTGACCACTCAGGAGGTTCATCTGGTAAAGCAACCACAGCTTCCCCTTCCACCCTGGATAAACAGAGTGGCTAATCCTCCGCATTCCTCTGCCAGCACAGGCACCCCTGCGCAGGGGAAAAGACGAAGCCCGGATGCCATCAGCCAGCGCTGGCACTGATCCTATGCCTTCCTTTACAAAATACAGTGCCCATAAAATGCAGGAAAAGACAGGCATGAAGCCAAACCTATGGAAGATTACCTTCTTGGTAGACCGGCTCTCCTCTTCAGGCCCAGTGGGACTTGGTAGCCACAGCATATTGGGTGCGATGCAAAGAGCCAGGTTAAAGGCATTCATCTGGTTCACACCGGAATTCTGCTCAATCTGATGGAGGACTCCAAAGAGGTGTCTGAGTAAGATGAGGTTGGCCTCTGGAAGCTGGTTGACCAGGCTGTTCAGGGAGCAAGAACAAAAGAAGAGTACTGGTCACAAAAAATCTCCTCTTCAAGTGTCAGACATTCCTTCCCAAAGTTTTTGACCCTTCTGCCCTTTTGCAACCAGTTTGAGACTATCATGCTGGATAATAAAGTCAGACCATGTCACTCCTGCCACCAACTCATGTGAGAGCCACAGCTTTACACCCATATTGCCTGTGCGTCCTGGTCACAGGGCCCAAGGGACCAGGGGACTCATCCAGAACGGGGTTCAGGTCCCTCGTGCCTCAACAAAAGGGTGACTGCCCCAAGGAGACGCTCCTGGCTCCCGGCCAGCAGCACAGGACACCCCACCGCCCGCGTCCCGGCTGCAGCCGTTGGCAAAAGGGGTTCGATACTGCGTGTCCCGCAGGACGCGGACAGGCTGTCCTTGCTCGGGACAGCTGTCTCAAAGCAGTAAAGCCGTTTTCAAGGTCCCAGTCACCGTCTTGGCAGGGCTCTTTCTAACTGCTAACGTGATGATCAGCTTCATTTTGTGCACATAAGAAAAAAGTTACCATTGTTAAGGATGTAATTCTGTTAACATTTGATGTACTCCTGGTGGCTGAATTATTGTGCTTTTTCAGTTTGCTGGTTCTGGTAATTTAAACTGGCCACTAGAAAAAAACTTTCTAAAGACATTTTTGGGGGTCAAAAATGTTCAAAATGTTCATAAAAGTCCATTGAAAGGAAAATGTTCTGACAAGTGACGCTGGCAATCAGCCATAGCTCCGATGTGGCCTGGAGCAGCGCCAGGAGTCCCCCAGAGACGACACCTAGACTGGGTGCTGTAGGTTCCCCTTCTCCCACCAAAATAAGCTTTTACAAAGGCTTTTACAAACCTTTTGATAGCTTCAATCTTATGTGCCCGATTTTCTGTGTCCACGGCTTCCATCCACAGTCCGTGCATGTCTGAGGATAGAACACTGTCAGGTATATTTCGTAGAAAATCCTGAATTAAATATATATATGCAGAGCAGTCTGGTCAGTTTTGAATTCCTTGTTTTGTTTTCACGATGCATATAGTCATTGTTTATTAATTTCAAACACAAGATAAAACGACATGCCACAAAGACGTTCCTCCCGCCCTCCGCGCGCCCCCAGCCGCCCCGCGCTCGCAGGCTCCGCGGCAGCAGGGCCAGCACCCAGCCCTCACCTGCGCACACGGCTGTTTGGAACGCTTCTCAGCTCTGATGACGGCTGCTTTTTTCTCAGGGGACTGTTTAACAACTTAACATACATCTTATATCGGAAAGTGCCTGAATATCCTCCCAGTCAACAGCTTTTTGTATTAAGCCACTGGGGGCAAGAGACAGGGATGTGTCTGGATACTTGAGGTGCCTGAATTGTCCTGACCAGATTCAATTGCGAGGGCAAAATACAGGCTTTTTCCCACTAAAACTTAGGTCTTATCACAAGCTTTATCCCATGCCCACCACAACCCCTTCACTTGGATTTGGCAGCAGCTTTCCCTCTTGCTTGCTGGCTGGTCAGAGGGTGAGGACTCAGGGTCTGGGCAGCACAGGCCGGCCCCTTTGAGCACGGCCCCTCCACCTCAGGGGGACGCAGAGCAGCTGCACTTCAATGGCACAAGTCCTCCTGTATCTCCTTGCAGTCTCCTCTGTGTGCCCAGAAAGGACAACGAGCACCTGTACTGCTGCCACCAAAGGGCTTCATGTCTATGTCAGTGCTGAGTCAAGACTCTGGCGTGTCATTCGGCACTGAGGAGAACTTCTGCATCGATACCGCGGCTGCCTTAGAGACAGAAATTACCACATCACCTGCTGGAGGCTGTTTAGTAAAATGAAACACTGGCCTGAAGACCAGTGCACACATCTGCGTGTGAAAACGTGCACCAGGGGATTGGGCAGATAGCTCTGTGCACATTGACGGATCAGGCCATCAGGTGAGCATGTGCCTCGTTGGAAAATGCTTTGTGTTCCCCCTCAAATCTTCCCTATCCACAAAGACTCGTGTTGCTTCCTCCAGAAGGAAGGTGTGATTAGCCCAGACAGTTGAGTCACTTGGCCAAACGTACCGTGATGACAGCAGCAGCCACAAAGACTGACTCTCCATCCACCTGGACGTCATCTCCAGAGTTCAGCTTCTCTTTCAGCTCCTTGCAAGTCTTGGCATTGGCAGATCGTCTGAAAATGCCCCTAGTAGAGGGACCTTCGTTGTACAGCAGAAGCAGCATATCCTAAGAGAAAGCCCAGTTGTGCTTAAGAGCCTAACACTTTATCTTGCTGTTTGCGTATATTACACCTCACATATTAGAACATAATTAACATAAGATGTAGTTAGTACTGGGAACACGACAGAGATACAAGAGATTTATCATGATTTAACCACGGACAAGAGCCTGTCCGCTGAGTTGCATGTACAGTTCATGTGGGTTTGCTCATCGTGTGGCACGTGTGAGTCCAGTGGACTCTTGTAGTGAGGGAGGTCTCAGCCATGTAGCACAGCACAGGCTGCTGACATTGCCCCTTGGAGACGCCCACCCATGTTACTGAGCTAGATCTGAATCACAAGCAAATGGTGGTCTTCCCCATCCAATCCTCACAAGTATCACAAGTGACTTCAAATTCTGGGCTAAACACATCAAGCTCATGTCAAGACAGATGGTCCAGGCTGCTCCTTACCATGATGGGCTTGGGAAGGATCCCGTCAGGACACACAGAGGACAGAGAGAGGCCGAAGAGCTTCCGCGGGGTGGTGGGTGACTGCGAGGGGGGGCTGCCCGTGGGGGTGCTGCTGCTGCGGCGCAGCGCCCAGTCGATCAGGGACTTCTTCCTCTTGCTGTGTTTCTGCAGTGACTCTGCAGGAGAACACAGACCTTCGTCACACACCTGACTGTCCTTCCTGCTGTCCAGTGAGAGGGTTCCCAGCTTGTTTAATAACCACACTCTTAATGGGGACAGTCAGATAATATACAGCAGTGAAACCACTTGTTGACCTCTCAGCCATCAGCACAACTTTTACTCAATCACTGCTCTTCAGTGACCTTGCTGTCTGCGCAATGTAAGACCGGCTTGCAATTGAAAGCTAATCAAGGACCAAAAGCTAATTCTGAATATTTGCACAGACAAATTTAGCCCCTGAATGACCCCTTCCTCTCTGCACACACTCAGGTGTGAGCGCGGCTCTGGAATACGTGAGATGCTGGGAAGAGCTTGGCACTGCCATGGAAAGCAGCAAAGTCTCTGCCGGGTCAGAACGCACTCACGGCCCCTACCTCTCCTCAGCTGCACCGGCGCTTGGAGCCTGGGTTTCAGGACAAACTGACACTGTTTTTCCTTTGGGAGCTGATCAAGGAAGGACGTCTCTGTCCCATCAGCCGGGAGGGTGTTGTCGTTGGTTCCTTGCTGCTGGTCAGCAGAGTCCCGCAGAGAGCTCACTGCGATGCTGAAAGGATGCTCATGCCCTGGTGAACAAAGAGGAGTGTAAAGAGCAAGCGGAGATGCAGAGCTGTGTGAAAACAGCTCCAGGTCTGAGCAGGAGGAAGCAGCCACATCCAAGGGCTCCCACTGCAGCTGGGCCTCTAAGAAATGTTGCTCGAAACCTCCATGATCATTGCTTTACAAATAAATTCATCCAGTTAAATCTGGCCAGCCACTCTTCAGCAGCAGCTCTACAGAATATTATGCAACAAAGCACTGTTAAATGGGCCCCCCTGCACTAACAAAATACTGTGAGCATTGCTCTGGGCAGGAGTGAGTTACTATGACAGTCTAGTATGTATTGGACAGATACAAAAAGGAAGCCTGTGCCACGACGGCTTGGAAAACACCAATAATTACTCACAAAAAACATGTGCAGTCTAATGAGCTTTACTGCAACAACATGGGTTTTGGAGCAAGATCTTTTTAATAAAGCAACATGCATAAAATTCCTTGGAGAGCATGGGGATGTATTTGCTAGTTTATCACTGAAAACACAATGCAGAGATAATGCAGAGATTACTAAGCAGTAGGTTATAGGGCAGAACAGGCTGAACAACGGCCTGTTGTTCAGGACACATTGACACATGTGTCCGAGAAGCAAGCAGCAGTTCAAACACATCTAACAGCTGGTGGGTGCTGGGTAAATCAGTGTATCTCCTTGCTTCCTCCCTGGCCAGTGCTACGTGACGGGCTCCTTGGCACAACACGTGATGTTTGTCAGGACTGTCAGCAGCGAGGCCGCGAGGCTGAGCCTGCCTGCGAGGAGGGGTGACCGGCCCTGTAACCCTTACCAGCAGCCACAGGGTGGGACTGGGCTCTGAGCCATGTCCTGCCCTTGCAGCACATCTGTGGCATAGAAAGAACTTCTTAGGCCAGTCTAAAAATCTCCTTTTTATTTGGAGCATCTGCTGAAAAGTGTCATGGGCTCCCATCCAGAAATGCACAGATTTGCTTGGCAAAGGGAGATAAGTGTGCAGAACTTCAAAGATGTCACCATGTGTTGATTAAACGTGGATGCTGAGATCATAAGAGCCAAGTGACAGCTCACATCAGCCTGATGTCACATCTCACATCAGCAACAGGCCCCCTACAACTGCTTTTTTAACTGAAAAGTACAATGTCTGAGATATCTCCTGCCACATACACCAGTGTCATTTATCACTTGTTCCCACGGTGCTAGACTCGAGGGAAAACAGGAGAGCTCTTACCAATGAGCGGGTAAGCAGGGTCATCCTTTCCTGAGATCACCCAGAGGTGGTGCTCACTGGTCTTGCCCTGGCAGGCGAGGAACAGAGAACAGAAAAGCCATGGGTGAAGGGGCCAGGGTGAGGGTCCGGGCGGCTGCACCCGCTCAGGCCGCGGCAGGTCCCGCACACCGCGCAGCTGCCACTTACAGGAAGGCCGAGCTGCAGAAGGGTCTTCTTCATCACGCTCTCTGCAGTTTCCACATTGGACACGTTGACTGCGGTAGTCTAGAAAGAAAACAGAGAAAATACAGGAAGCTCATAAGAAAACACGAAGTTGAGTCGCAGTTTCTTGTAGCTTGAAAATCTGGGGAAAATGTCACTCATCTTCTATTTACTGTCTTTACTGAATGTTCATGGTTAGAAAAGTCGTTCTAATTGGAACTACACTGGAATAACTGCTAAGGGTGATGGCTATACCTTGTGAAAACTGTTCTCCTCTACTTCTATCATGGATTTAATATACCGTGCAAAGATTTTGTCCGTTAGAAATCACAGGAATCCGGTGTTCAGATGCTGTATTTGATCGGTATTTGACTGACAGTGGTGCCACTGTCACTCCAAAGAGTGAACATGGCACAATGCCAACAAACCTCGAGTGTCCATTCCCAGGAGGTAAATGTGACCGCCAAACTTGGCACAAAGCCTAGAAATGTGTGCTATTAATATGAAGAGACCGGGACACAGTCCAGTAAATTAATTCAGGAGAACATACCAGTGACTCTTTCACAATCCACATCCTCAACTTACTGCCCTGAAAACAGGAATGACTGGGCACTCAACCAAAACCATCACCAGTTATGAAGTGAAGCAGAAGAAGAGGAAAAAAGAAGCCAGAGGCCAAGGATAATCTTAAGAATCCACTGCTCTTTGGTAGGGGTCTGGCTACCTCCTGATTTCCCAAATGAAACATGCCGGAGCGGGCTGCTGGTGGGAAGGACACAGCTGCCCAGATGTGCACCCTCTAAACCCTTTTCAGGTGGGACCTGAGTTTTGAAAAGGGACAGCAGCCCCACAGCCCGGCCCTCCCGCCCCCACCCACAGCCTCCGCCGGCTCACGAGCAGGTCCTCAGCTCTACTTACACATGAACTGTTGTCAGCATCCAGCACAAGGATCTGAAGGGTCAGATTCTTCACATACTCATTCTGTTTTACCTCATTGATATGCCTGAAAATCAAATAAAAGCGGAGAGAATATAACTTCCCAATCAAACTTGAGAAAGACCCTAAGATTTGGATCTAAGAGGTCCAAGGGACCTGCTCCTTGGCGCTATAATAAACACAGACTCATGACAGTGGCAATACCATGCAGTGTTCATAGAGTGGTCATAATCTCCTACTGGCTTCTTTATCTTTCTTGAGGCCCCAGACTAGCAAACCCCCAGACAACAGTACTTTACTGTAGACAGACATGTCCAGTGTAACACCTTCCAGCAGCCGTGGCATCACTGCTGTTCTCCACAAAACAGGAGATTCCTTTCCCTCTCTGTACCTATATAAACATTTCTGCTTGGATGGTAGTGGAAACAACATATAAAACATAACAGGAAACAACTGTAACTTCTAGATGCCACGAAATACAAACCCTAGTTCAAATCAAAATACATGTGAAGAATCAGTAACAGTGAACACTTCTGACATTTCCACAGTGATCAGCAAAGTCAGCCTCCCGCCCCAAGGGAAAAGCTGCTCCAACAGCGTGACCCCTTCCAGGATGTCACCTTTTCTGGACTGTCACCAAGGGGCTTCTACATTCATCTTTCAAAGGTGGAGTTTTCAGACAGCAGCTGGACACTTAATGTGCTGAAAATCAGAGGGGAACTTGACAGCCAGCATGAGAAGTTTCCCTGAGGACTGCAGAGGGACTGCCCAGAGAGGACGGACGGAGGGTCACTTACCACAGCAGCGCCGACAGCCATCGCTCCTTCACGTCAGCTGAGCTGGAGACAAAAAGGGAGGCAGATCATCAAACAAGTGACGAGTGGGGAACAGCCTTTGGAAACTCTACCCAGTTTCAGTTATATATAGCTGTAAGCCGAAGTTCCTTCCTGCAAAGCCCTGGAACAAAAGCACAGTCCCTTCCTGCTTCTGGCCTATTTTAACTAATAACAAAAATAATAATAACAAAAAAATCCCAGCAACAAACTGGACTACATTTCCTGCCCAGGCTGAGTGTGGAGATAAGGGACAAGTATCTTTCTGTGATGTTGGAGTTAACGCATCTTGTGGGCCCTTATTATTTTTGCAGTGACCTTTAATTGCTATTTTCTTTCTCCTATTATTTCCTTCCCAATGTCTGTCATTCCAAGAAGCTTCTGCTGCCAACACGGGTTACTCAGTGACGTGAAGGAAAAGGAGCTGCTGTTGAGTTTGGACTAAGACACGAACAGCAGCTCGCATGTCAGAACATGGTCCTAAGGCCAGCAACACATCCGGCATTTTTCACTGACTTCACCAAGATGTCCTTCGTAACAAAAAATTCACAAACTAGAGCCAATCTCCTACGGAAATGGCTGTTGGCAGGTGCTGAAACAACATGCTTGTAGGTGTAGCTGGTTTGCTATGGCGGATTTGGCTGTGATGCTCCAGGGTGCTCTGCAGAGTCAGCCCTTGCTACAGCACCTGCAAGGGCTGGTCCTCTGAAAGGCTCTCAGGAACCATCCTGCAGATATCCTCTAAGATGACTGTGTCCCGACATCCCGGTTTCCACCACGCTGCCTATGTGAGTGGAAGTCTCTACTCAGTGGGGAGAAGTAAAGCAGCAAAGTTCACAGCCCCGTAACCTCAGTCGTTGTTTTGCTGCACCCGGGAGGCTCGGGCAGCTGCCAGGCTGCAGAGGGAGCTGTGGTGTCTGCTGAGATACCTGAAGGTGACAACATAGTTGATGGTAGGCCAGCCGATGACAAAGGAGTTCTCAGGAGCCATCTTCTTCTCTGTCACTTCACTGAGACAGGTGCCGGTCCACACGTCACTCAGATGCACCTGCTTTTTCAGCTTCAGGCTGGAGGAGGATCTGCAATTCAAATAAGGATTTCTTAGGCCAGATCCCAACACCTAGACCTCCGGAGTCTGGTCACGCCACCTTGCAGTCATTCAGATGCAGCAGCAGCAACAAGCACCCCAGAACCAAACGCCTGGGCAAGTGGAGGCACTACAGGGAAGTTTTGCAAGGGGACTTTGGGGTGGTGGCTGCGGTGGGACAGCTGTGGCACAGGGCAGTGTGATTCACCAGAGCCACATGCAGGTAGATGGTGATTTAGGCTAATTACTGTCTATGCTAATAACTGAGGTCACCTAAGCGCTCAATTTATGAGTGGCAGAAGCAGCCAGACCAGGAGTTGGTCTTCTGTCCTTACTGCCTCTTGCCCTCATGCTATTTCTTCAAGAAGCCACATAAGGGAAAGGGCAAAACCAATTAGTCAACCTTTTCCTTCAGGAAAATTGAGTGAAACATTAATACCAAGAAGAATTTCCAGAGGTGGAAGGGGGAGATGAAACTCTTGTAAAGCAGCGCTGTTTTGATGCCTGCTCCACGAACAGCTCAGAGCCCAGTGCCAACAGCACACGCTGGGCAGGAGGAGTGACTGTGAATTCCTCTTACTTGGACTTGGCGATGACCAGCACGTCACTGAACAAGATCAGATGTCTCTCCTGGGTCTGCAGGCCCACAGTCAGCTGTACGCGCTCATCCAGGATGAACGTGGAGCCCGGGCTGCTGAACACCCCGCTGGGCAGCCCATTGTCCGGGTGAGGGGAGGAAAGGGCAGTTTCCCTGGAGAAGAAAGGAAGATCATAAGATCTGTCAGAAGCTTTTCTCACCAGGGTTCGTCACTGGGCACAGGTGACTGTTGTGGAACAGACCCACAGTCCACGCTTCTCCCAGTACTGCCCCTATTGCTCTAGAGTATGAACTGCGTTCGCCTGCCTCTTCCCAATCAATTCTACCAGCCTTAGGCAGATGGAAAATTCCCTAAATGCCTGCACCAAATCTGGGGAGGTTAAGCTGCTGTAATATTCATTTTTAAGTCATTTCTCACTCAGGTAAAACACTTATTTCCTGCACGTGCGTGTGAGCTATGACTCAAAAGAACAGGCAAACCCAGCGCCTGTGGCAGGGCTCGGAAACTGCTGCCCGTGTTCACATCCGCACCGAACTGCTTGCCAGCGCTAGGGCTGCAGCACAAGGACCAGGGACCGTGGGTGCTCACCTAACTCCAGCCACCTGATGCTGCTCTGCCTGCCCGCACTCCAGCATCTTGTTTCTGCTGAGGCTGATACAGCTGCTGACCATTTCCAAAAAACCCCGGCGGTTTTTGCATGTTGACTGTAGCCAACACGCCGTCATGGGGATGGAAGCAGATCCTTTCTCTGTGCTCCCCCAGCTGGAAGAGCTCTGCCAAGTGCCCATCTCCCCCTCGCCGCCCTGCGCCCTCCCAGCACCTGCTCAGGCTGCTCCTGGCTCCGGTCCCAGCAGGTCCCACAGCCGTCGCCAGGCTCTGCCCTCGCTCTGCAGGCAGGATTGTGCTGAACGAACAAGCAGTAGTTCTCTGCTGAGCCTTGTTCAGAGACCGTTTTGTGTGCCCGACCCTGACTAATTAGCTAACCGCTGAGACATGGCCTTGGGTTTCTGTATATAGGAACTACCACAAATCCTACCGTCTCTACACATAGCCAAAAGTACGTATTGTGCCTGCAGGCAAGGACGCGTGTGGAATAGATCCTTACCTTCCCTCCACCCCTCAACCACACTACCCGAGTCTAAGGGCAGTCTCTGCACAAGCAAATGAAAAAACATATGGGCTTTAAGGGTAGTATTTTTTGCATTGTTAGTCTAACTCAGTTTCTGCTGGCCCCATAATCTGGCCCCTCCAGTTTCGCGGGAGTGAGGTTAAAGCTGGCCATCAGCTGCTTTCTCAATCATCCCAAGTTCCAGGAACGTGCGCGCTCCTGCAAACAGAAATTCTCTCTTCCCTCTTTACAACTCCACTGCCACCACCAAGTGAATCCTTGGCTTATGCATCTGTTACCTCTACAAGTGAGAAGCTTAATCATCTTTGAACTTGATAGGAAAGGCTTCCCACGCGCATCAGTTGAGCAGTGGGATCCGCACCACCACCGGTCTCAGCAGTGGATCCCTAAGGCTGCAGGAGTTACACAGCTTTGTAGGCACAATGGCGGCATAGGAGAAAAAACATCTCCCCAATACTCTGGTGGCCTAAGCAAAGATGGCATCGTACCAGAGCCCTCCGCAGCAATCCATCACAAGGAACAGTTGAAGCTTCCCTCCCTCGTGAGGATATTCTGCAGCCAAATAAAGTCAAGAATCTGTTTCTCTTCTGTACTTTTTTTAGTGCAATTTAGAAGCGGGTAGAGCGAATGACAAAGCAGCCACATGACTTGGTCAGAAGACAACCAAACGAAAATCAGTCCCACCCTTTATTTTGAATGATCCCACGAGACTGACCCCACACAGTTGTTTCAGAAATGTGGGATGTATTGGGCATTAGTTACCTACAGTGTGATAAAAGGGGTATTCTTCAGGAGGGCTGCTCAGGATCAAACTGTCAATCAGTTCAGCTTTAGTATCTCTTTCTTACAAAGAAAAAAAAAAATCAAACTAACCAAATCCCTCAGAAACGGTTGTTTATAAGATTGCTATCAATGAGCTGAACGGCACAAGTGTCAGAGCTGGTTTATCCGACCAGGTCGACAGGGAAACCACCCTACAGGACTTCACACGCTGCTCCCAGGACCTGACGTTACTCAGGTGCCTCTGCACCGTGCAGTATTGTCCAGGTGGATTTGTACTTGTATGTAACAGGTTATCAAATATATACACCTAACATTATCTGCATAGGAAATAACCAGCTGGCCTTGCATGGTGGGTGACCTGAGCTGGCTGCCAGACCCCCACCCAGCCACTCTCTCGATTCCTCTCAACAGGACAGGGGGAGAAAATAAGCTGGGAAACAAGACAGACGCTGCCCTGGTCCCCGCTGGCGGGCAGGTGTCCGGCCTCCGCGGCAGCGGCTGCCCGGGAAGGCAAACGCCACAGCGTGAGCGTCCCCCATCCTCCTCCTTTGCATCAGCCTTACCGCTGAGCATCGTGCCATGCCAGTAAAAAAGAAACTGTTCCATACCTGTGCACACTCAAATTGCCCTCGACACCATTAAATGAATTTGAAAACCAGTTTGATTTCAGGCAGAAAGGTGGAAAAAAAGGATTCAGAAAGGTATTTCCTCTACCTGGAATGGGACTTGGACTTGCCGAGAGCTTTAGTAATGGCAGAAGGGGTGGATCGTCTTCTTTGGACTATGGGCTTCATCTTCTGCAAGACAAAAGGACACTCCGGTCAGCCGGCCCCTCGGGAGCAGATCTGCCCGCTGCGCCCCACCAGTTCACTTCTTACCTAGTTAATGCTCACGAAAGCTCAGCACCGAGAGCCCTGATCTGCGCTTCAGACACCTCCCTCCGCTTCCTTATTATCAAAACACTTGTCAACTCTCACATTTATGCAGGACACTTAAAACTTTCCTAACTTGAAATGCTTCCAGTTTTCACAGCCAAAATTCAAAGTAATGACATGAAATGAAGCACAGAAAAATCCACAGGCTAAAGTTCAGGAAAAACTTCCTAACACTCATGCCATGGAATAGTTTTTTAAGGAAAGGTACAGAAATCCAATTTAAAACGGGACTGGACAAAGCTATGACCAGCATATAATACTGTAAGGAGCATTTTTAGAGATTCAGCAAATAGGCTGTTACTGGGCCTGTCTCCTGGCAGCGTCAGCCCAAGACACTTGTATCAGAGTCTTGTGTGACACAGAAATGACGTGACTGTAATGGTGAGACTTGTGACTTAGACGTGATAACCATCCAGGACAACATATACACATGAAGGTCATGGGTCTCTTTTTATTTGCTGAACTCGTCTCTTTTTATGCGCTGGAGAAAGATAACATGTTTTAGCCTGGGAGAGAAATCCTTACACCAATGGCTCTTGCTTGGTAAGTGTGGAAAAATCTGTCCCGCAGCTCATTTCTAATTTCAGCATTTGCCTGTATTGGAGCTTTAAGGACGGGGAAATGCAGAGTATGCTGAGCATTCTTTATCTTTTGACTTCTAAAAGTATCAAAATGTGGAATATCCTAGGAATAAAAGAAACCAGGATTGCTGGCTGAGGAGAAGTCCTGCAGAGGAAGCATGTTCCTTTTATTAACCGTACACCTTTCAAACTCTGTGCTGAATGCAGAAATCTTTGTTGCTTATGCACTCATTAGTCCCATCTCTGAGCTCACGACACTATTACAGCTCAGTACCTTATAACCACATTAACACGACATTCTTATGATGTTAGAGGAAGGTATTATCCTCATTTCACTGATGGAAAGGCCAAGAACAGAGCGATTACAGTGAATTCGGGTGCCTGGTGTTCTGAGCAGCCAGGAAGGCCGGCTGACGGCTGCTCTCCAGTGCAACGCTGGAGTGGGACTGCAAGCACGATTTAATAAAGTAATTTCCTAACACGTGAATACTCAGCTTTGCGATGTCAGTAGTGCTCTCTAAGCAGATTCTTTGTGTATATGTTTATATGGTCTCTTCCAACCAAAATTATATTACAATCCTACGCAGACAGTGACGGAAGGCGATTTCTCTCTCGTTCCCTGATGTGACCTTGCCAAGCAAAGATCTGTCTTCAGAAGTTTCACAGAGAGAACTAAATAAAAATAACATCAGCTCATAAATGTTTGTTTTAAAAAAAGAGAGCCCCTACTAAAACGGAACATCTGGCTTTCAGAGGTGCCTTAATAGGATAAAATGTTCCTGCAAAACATAGCATAGCAAAGCATCAGTCACGCCATATCCCAGAGCAGGAAAAACATAAATGATGTTTCCTTAAGAGGCTGCAGGACAAGGACAGAGTCTCCTACCACCTTGAGGGTTCTTCCAGTGCCACGTGGAATGTGCTCTGACTCCTGCGTGTTTCTAGGGTGGACAGTTTCATGGTTTTCTGCACAAGCCCATCCCATCTCACTGCACAGCAGAAGCACCACAGGTCCGTGTGTCGGGCAGGAGCCCTCTGGTGCCGGGCTCGGCCGCCACCGGTACCGCAGCATCGCTTGGGGACCGCGGGGACCTCACCATGCCCCCGCACTGCAGCAGGGAGCGCTGCTGCTGGGAGCCAGCTCTGCTCACATTAACCAGGCACTGCAACCCCAGACCGGCCAGAGGGACGTGGCTCATCTCTGCTGTTCTGGTGCCATGGAAACAGATTCTCGTTTACCCAACAGACCCTGAAAGTGCTGGAGCACTTGCAGCACTCTGGACTGTTTGTGCATTACTCATCTCAGAGCTGCCAGTTTTAGCTGAGCATTTCTTGGCACCGGAGAGGCTGTGAGCCCAATGCTCCTCATTCCAAACCCATGTATGGCCTATGCTATCGGCACAGCTGGCCAGCACAAGTGGGATTTTCCCCCCACCACTGACCTCTGTGCTTGAATGTTATTCTTCAGATAGTTAAGGTGGGATGGAACTGAAAAATAACGAGATCTGCTTAGAACAGGGTAGATTTTCCTTCTGTCAACAGCTGGTCAAAGCTTGCAATGTCTGTGGCACTGGAATGCTGCTATTTGGTTTAGTCCACATTCAGAAATGAAATTTTTTCTAATGGCGCAATATTTCTGCAAAACATAAAGTGAAATATTTGTTTCAGAAACATTGGTACACTGTGTCTTCAAAACCACCAGGTGCTTTCTTTGACCCCAGCATCTGCCAGGCATGGATCAGAGACCCCGATGCTGCCAAAGCCCCTTGGTGACGATGGCATGGATCAGAGACCCCGATGCTGCCAAAGCCCCTTGGTGACGATGGCATGGATCAGAGACCCCGACGCTGCCAAAGCCCCTCGGTGACGATGGCATGGATCAGAGACCCCGATGCTGCCAGACCAAAGCTGGAGGCAAACACAGCCCGGGAGCCGTTGGCTTGGCCACCTGCGAGGCCAGGGCTGCCCGGATGCAGGACCACCCGCGCAGTGAGGTGTGACAATCTGTGGACTTTGAATTTCTGGGTTAATCCATACGATATGGTTGCTGCAAAGCTGCTGAGCAAGGGGCTGGGTGGGCAACCTGGCACGAACTGAGGACATTTTCCAATGGAAATGTGCCTGGCAGGAAGCTTTAGGACCCCATGTGGCACAAAGATTTCCTTTGGTGCCCTCCCTTCATTTTACTAGGAGGCTCCTCCAAAGCACTGTGTTTAAATAAAATGTTTGTTTTCAATTCATCTGCATTTTTGACTCTGAGTCAATTCCGCACTGACATTCGGATCACTCAGGGAGGCTTATGTTGCTAAAGGTACAGTCAGAGACAGTAAAACATGGGCCACATTGTCATTGATTATTTGGAGCATCACAGATTGTTCAGAGCCAATAACACCAATATTATTCTCATTCTTGGGTATATCTTGTGAAACACTCTTCCTACAAACACTCATCACAGTGTCGGTGCTGTGTCAGGGCAGAGCGCTGATCGCTGCTATCAGCCAACTGAACCCGTAAAGGCACATTTTTCGGTGGTCTACTGGAACAGAGCAGAAGTTGCTGTATAAATGCAGCACATGGTTATTTAGCTCTCAGGCAACATTCAAAAAAATACTTAAGAATACAGTTAAGAGAACAGAAACAATTAACCGATCACTTGGGCTTGGATCCATCCATGTGAAAACAACTGCTGCTGCTCTTCCATCCAGTAATGGGTTTATGTTAGCAGCGACATTCCTACAGAAGTATCTTAATGGGATAATGTGAGACGCTTTGCCTCCTGTTCCTTTGAGTGTCCCGTCTGTGAGCACGCGATGCTCGTACACAGCACTGAGTATGACTGCAGTTGCGTTTCTAGTTAGAAAACCCAAACTGAGAGACACAAAGAGAGGGGAAATCATTCGGTGCATAAAAGGAAATCGGGCATTAGGTTACACTAACTGAAAAGAACTGGGCTTGCCACTTTACACTGAACCCGTTGCTTTTCCTGCGCAATTCAGAACATTTCCTGGAACAATTTCACGGCGCGTTAACTGTTTGAGGCGGACCTGTGTTCACCGGGTCACTGGACCCCGGCAGCGCCGACCAGGCACCAACAGCAGAGCACACGCTGCTGCGGCCCGGCTGCTCCTGCCCTGTACCCCGTCCTGATGGGACAAGCCACCAGCTGGTGACGCTCCAGCAGCACTTGTGGGGACCTGGGCTGTTGCCACCCCCAGCCACACTGCCTCAGGTCCCCTGTCCCTGTTGGAACAGCAATGGGGCAGCAGGGCTCTGGCTGCCCAGAGGCAGGAGGACTCGAGGGGCCACACACGACCCCCGCAGGCACAGCCTCCCCCAGCGTCACCCCCAAAGCTAGTCTGTCCCCTACTCCTCACCCAGGTTTTCCCCAGTGCGGATGGTCTGAGCCCAGCTCAGACAGGCTGCAGCACACTGGGTTTGTACTGGTTTAGCCCTGGAATTACACCTTTCCCAGGCTGGGCTGTGGGCCCTGTTCCCTGCGGGTTACCTGCTGTGGACGAGGGTGTTGGGATCACCCTTCCCAGCAGCGGGCTGAGGTGTCACAGCCGGCTGCCCTTACAGACCCCACAGGAACGTCCCCAGTCTCCGAGAGCTCCCTGCCACATCTGGGGGCAACCCACCAACAAGCTCAGCCGCTACTGGTGGGGCAGGGTACAACCACCTTCCAGTCCTTACAGTGACAGCAAGTGCCTCATTTGAGAGGACGCCAGACCAAACCAAGGTACTTTGCCTCTAGCTGCCTGCACAGGGCAGCTGGCCCGCGCTGCCTCGGAGCCGTCGGGCTCTGCGGGCAGCCTCCACACCTCTGTCAGGTGTGCCACCCCAGGACAGCCCGGAGCAGCTGACACAGACCGAGGTGTCCAGCTCGCGGAGCTCGCGGGCCAGCTGTGCTGTCCTGGCTCCCATCCCAGGGGCAGCAAGGAGCTCAGCAGCTGTGGGAGCAGCTCCACACGTGCTGCGACACCAGCCCGAGCCCCGTGGCACACCAGGCCCCCGCGGCTGCCCTCGAGATTCCGGGCGGGTGAATAAGGGAAGAGAAGCAAACCCCATGTGTCTAGAGGAATGTCCACGAGCAGGTGACAACTGAGGAGCTCTGCCAGGACCACGACTAGCTGCCAGAGGTGGCCTTAGCAAAGTGCCTTTCTGCTTTTCTCTCTACATAACTCTTTTGCTTCACGTATCATTTTCCAGTTGATAGGCTCTAGAACACACTAATCTTTAGTCAGCTGAGCCCTTCCTTACTCTTATCCCATACATCTCTACTCCAGCTTTGACCTGACTGCTTGGAAGATGGAGCAACTGAGGCTCAGAATGAAGATTTACGGAACACGCCTACAGCGATGCAGAAACGTAGCGGCAGAGCTAGGCTCGGCAGCCGGGTCTTTCTTCTGGAGAGGTCTAAGCTAGGTGTGCTTTCTCATCAAACCGTAATGTATATTCCCCTGGAGTCACTGTTGCAACACTTTCATTGCAAAATCAAGACACAGTTTTTGCCTCAGGAGCTTATCCAAATGCAGACCAACATCTGTGAGCAGACAGAATCAGAGCAGATCAGGTCTCACGGAATACTATCAGGAATTCCTGATACCTAAACATTTGCTGTCTGAAGAAGCAGGTCCCTTCGCTGTCACTTTGGCTACAAGAAGCTTTTCCACAACACGGGTGACTCAGCCCACCCAACGAGCAGCAGCACTGACTGCTCACGCAGCCCAGTGAACACGACACTAACGGCCCTCTGCCTCCTGCCGCCAGGACACTCTGGCCGTCCATTCCATTCTCTGGCTATTGCAACCCTGTTCCAGTCCACCCAGCCTTGTTTTTCCAGACGGCTTCATGTCAGGTGAGGACACATGTGTCTGTACGTGTGTATTTTAATAGTTTGCACTACTTCACTTTGCACAGGGTGCAAATGCAGTGCCTAGAAGAAAGGAAAAAAGTGCAGTTGTTTTATGAGCATTTTGGGGTGAATTTTGCCAGCACAGACATATGGTAAAGCATTAACATTTCCTTGCAAATGCTAGGGAGAATCTTTAACTCTCCTGCCACCACTTTAACCCTTTGAATTCTTTAAGATCCATAATCGGCCTCATTAATCAGAGGAGGAAGTATAAAATAATGTTGGGTGGCCACAGCCCAGTATTTCATTTGTCCCTTCAGCACAGGGTTGAACGTGAACTCAGAGCTAAGAAACTTGGGTGTAAATATTTATCTGAGCTGGTTTACACAAGTACATCTTCCCGTGTTGTTTCACTAATTGCTTCCCTCTCTCTCACTGCTAAAACATGGCTCAAACCAAACTCAAACGTTTCTTAAAATATGCAGAGCCCGATGGCAGCAAATCAGTTTACAAGGACACACTTTGAAACATTTCCTTTTCCTTCCAAGAAATGGGACCCTGCTGCTTTATTTTCATGTGTCCCTTATGAGGGGGACTGGGAGAAACAATTCTCGGCGGCCAAAGGCCGAGTGAGTTTTCCACTTGGAGGTGCCTGGGGATTAGTTTGACCCACACTAATCTGTTCCACGCCACTTTTTTGCCCTGCTCCCACGGGGTGCTGCGCCTGCAGGGCCCGTCTTGCTCAGGGGGCACTGAGAGAGGGCGCCCTGCCAGCACGCAGGAGATGCTGGCTCACCAGAGCACCTGAGGTCTTTCTGAACAGCTGATGGAATGGCCCATGTTCTCAAATGACACTGGGCTGGACCCCAGCTCAGGACAGCTGGCATTTGTCAAGGCTCGGGTGCGTGTTTCTGGCTGCAGCTCCAGCGCGAGCATCCCCGCCCGGGACGAGCGCGAGGGTTTGGTCCCTGACACAGCGCTGCCTGGTGCCCTAAACCACGGAACTGTCACTGGCACTCGCACTGCAGGACAGGCACCTAAAAAGGGCCCGAAAGCTTCAAGCTGAGCCTCTGTGAACAGCCGTGTGTCCCCAGTGCAGCATCCAGCAATGGACTGAGAGGCGAATAGAAATATTTCTGCTGTTTCCAGGCCTCAGGCCACTGACACAGTGCTGGTGGACAGACCTGTAAAAATCACGGGCAACTGCCTGTGCGTTTTCTCTGAAAATCTGAAGGTTCGGCAGAAGGGGGGTGTCTGTGCATTCCAGGACAATAACAACAAAAGCACTGCAAGAAAAACACTTTCTGCCAGCGAGGATGCTCATCAGCCATCCCCTTCAACAGGACCAGGTTCTGACGGTCCCAAGGGTGCACTCACACAACGTCTATTTTGCATCAATACCAATGTGAAAAACTTTGAGTAACACAAATGCAAGTCCCTTCTCTGTAGCCAGCAGAGCACAGCAAATTGCTAATTGATGGAAACTGAAAGGATCAATATTGACATAGATTTAGAAATACTTCTGTACTGCATGCTTCCAGCCTGGAGAGGAACCAACGGCTGCTTGAGGAAGCGCTTCCCCCTTCTAGTGCTAGCAGAGGAGACCGAAAGCAGTGAAAAAAGTAAAACCTCATTTGGTAAAATTTCTTAATCTTTTCTTGGAGGTCCCGATGGTTTGGTTGCAATTCTGATGCCCAGGGCCGAGTAAATTTGAAATATTTGCTGGCAGTGGATTAGACCAAACAGCCGCTGCCTGTTGGGATTTTCCTGAAATGCTTATCCCTGTGTGTAAACCCAGTGCAACAGATTCCCCGTGTGCGTCTGAACAGAACGCTACAGCGGGACGCCTTCCTCAGCCCTCCCTTCCCTTGCGGCGGTGCCGAGAGCCGCCCCGCGGTCCCGCGGGAGCTGCTGCCCGCGCGGCGCCCGGGAGCCCCGCGCAGCGCCGCGGCCCCTCGCACCCGCTGCGGCGCCCGCCGGTCACACCCGCGTGGGAAGCCAGTGCGTACGCACCTTTACCAAGCCCTTCAAACCATGTGGTTTGAGCTGGTACTTTGGGATAGAAGTTTCTGTTGTAAAGTTGTATGTATATATAACATTGGAAGGGAACTTGCTGGATTTCACAGTATAAAAATTCATCACTGAGGCCAAAGTAAATTAAGAATCATTCTCTTTCTTTAAAAATGCAAACAAATAGTTCACTGAATCGAGCTTTGGCAAAATGAAAAACTTGTGGAGCAGCCAAACCTGAGGAGCATAAAAATGTAACACATTCCTCTGTGTCTCTAAAATAAGCCCCTTCTCTTCCCCTCGCTTGGTTCAAAACTCCTCCTGCCATATTAAAAACTCATAGAGAGCTGAGTCTGCCCAGCTACAGGATCACCGCAGCCTCTCCAAAGCAGGGTCTCTGTGACCGAGGATGCCGGTCCAAGCCCCCACCAGGGCCCAGATGAACCACCGCATGAACTGCACAGCACCCGCCCCCGGCATGAATATGGGGAGATACGAACTGCACAAGGACAAGAAAGCGTCAACTACCAACTGTTTCTGAGCAGTGACAGCTCAGTCCATGGAGCAGACAGCGTGTCCCCACGGAACGCTGCGGCGCGTCCCCATCGCTCCCCGCGCACGCCCCGGGCAAGAGCCCAACGCGCGCAGCGGAGACCGCGGGCACCCGCGCCTCCCCTGCCTCGGGCTCCCCGCGCGGACAGGTGGGGCTGCCCGGAGCCCGACAAACACGGGCGTGAATCCCCAGGAAAGGTCCCGAGTTCCATCTCCCAAATGGTCTTGCTGCAAGCAGAGGGTCGGTGGGCGACCCCATCCTTGCCAACAGGCAGTGCCTTTGGTGCCCATGAGTTTAAGAACCTACTGCATGCTGCAAGTTTGGTGTTTCTCATCTATTTACAATGATTAAATCATTTTATTTGCAGCTTGGCCATGGAAAAGGCCTTGAGAAGAGGCAGCTCTGTGCATCTGGATTTCATTAGAGATGAACATTAATCCCTCTCTGCCTTATAAGCATCCTGTTAGCATTATACAGACTTGGGGTTGTTAAATGTCATTCTTAGAGCTGGCTGGCTGAAAAATGGGTTACCCAATGGCACCGCTGCTAGCACACGCACCAGGAAAGGCATTTTCTTCTTTCTGTTGCTCGCTCATCTGCCTGTCAGCATCAGGGCTGGTAACACACTTACTAGTAACACTTGCTGTCAAACTCCTCAAAATGCATAACAGGTTAGTGCGGAACTGTAGGATTTAATCCCACAGAACTGTGCAGTTGTTGGAAATGAAAAATAGGCATCTCAGCCTGAAATGAATTTCAGCAGACGTGCAAGCCTAAAGTTACGTGAGCTGGGCAAATAAAAGTAGACTTTGGCTTGAACAATTGCACTTTTTTTGCTGGTTTTTGGAAATGCAGGAAGACATTAAGGGTCGAACAGTGACAGAGGTCAGGAGAGAGACGTTGCTGAGCAGCGGGGCAGGTCAGGAATGGAAAGGCAGGTGAGAGCCGCATTATGTGGGCTGAGCCCACGTGAAGAGGAAGGCGCAAAGGAGGGGTCTGCAAACAGCGTGCCGGTGCCTGGCAGGGATGGGGGATTCAACAGCGTGGGCACGGCGTCGCCAGGGAGCCAGATGCAGGCCAGACAGCACGGCTCCTCCCGTCCCGGGCAAGGGCACGGGCCGGGTCCAGGGCATGGACGGAGAGGCAGAGATGCTGTGACACAGAGGTGGCACCTGGTCCTGGCAGTGGGGACCGCCAGTGGCCGCGCGGCTTGGAGACGTCACTGCTGCGCCTGTGTGTGCGGAGCCGCCTGAAGGGGCAGGCGTGGAAAACTCTGAAAAACATTCTATTTAAAGACAACTATTCTGATTCATATGTTATTCCCTGCCTCCTTTTCCCTCAGCATTGCTTTTCCACTTTTGCCTTAACTTCTACAGGAATCAGTGTGAAAACTATGCCAAGCACAGGACACAGTACGGGGTACCAACAACCCCAGACATTTCCTAATCTCCCCTTTACACCTCATTTCACGTTACTTGGGTTTAACACATGTTTATGTGTAAACTAATACCTGCAGTCACAAGCACTTTTGTGGGCCCTTGATAAATACTTTATAATTTAATAGAATCTTTCCAATTTCAAGGTGTTCAGAGCAGAAATCAAGATTTTCAGAAGAGCTACATACACGGAATTTATATTTTCCATCTCTTAGCTGTTAGTCCCTACTGGTTTTATAACTTTTCAGTTAGAAGACTGTCCTGAGGCTGAGCGGGAGCCTCTTCGTTTGCTCTCCCTACGCAAGCACACATGCACATACATACACACACCAAGCTTTTGGCTGATAAATTTCCCGATAAACGTGGCAGGCAACTTCAAAAATCAAACCAAAACAAGCCCTTCAACAGGAATTATCAAAAAATATGTTTTAAATCACAAAAACATCCTGTTTTGCTTCAGTTTCTCTCCCACATGCCACAAGTTGGACTCCACCCTACCTGTTTTCAGAGGGGCTAACTATGGGCGCCAGGTTTTGGAAACTCTCACATCCTTATCTGTGCTTTCAGGGGAAAATGAGGAGGGCAGCACTGTGGAGACAAGCAGAGGGGCTGATCCCGTGTGCCCAGATCTCTGTGCCAGCTGTTCTTCCCACAGCTCCACGATCCCTCAGGAGAAAATGCCGAGAAGTGGAAGATTCATTTATTTTTTTTAATTGCAGTAGTGCTACAGTCCCAAGCTCTGGCTGAAATGGAGAAGGTGCTGTTAAGCAGACGGGCTATTTGCTCTGCTAGGCGTAAGTACTCATATTGGCGATGCTTTCCCAGACAAGTCAAAGAGCACGTGTGAGGAGACGCCAGGTCCCTGAGCAGGAGCACTCGGAGGGCTGGGGGTGGCGAGGCAGGTGTCCTGTCCCAGCCGAGACCCCAGCCATGCAGCTCGGGTGTGTCCCACCCCCAGGTCACCTCTGCAGGCCAGCGTGCAGCCAGAGGACACGGCGGTCCCCCCGGCAGCGCTGCCAAACGCACCACGAGCTGCTGGTGCTCCGAGGCTGCCGGGGCGTTTGTCTGAAATGAGTGCAGCCCCGTGCAGGTGGAATTGCTGTGGTGGTGGCACCGGAGAGGGTGGAACAGCTAGTAGGATGTGGATGAAAGCGAACAGAGCAAACCCTGGAGCCTGGGGGTGTTTGTGGGAGTGCTGGTGTGACAGAGGGGGAAGCAGCAGAGGGGGGTGACCCTGCGGCAGGTGTGCTGGTGTAATGCTGTCCACTGGGGACTAAGAAAGGACCCACAAGAAGGATCTCTGCATCAGAGCCATAAATCAGAATCTTCCACATTACAAGCAGAAGAGGATCTGAGAACCCTCATGGCCAGTCATGAAGAACAAACATCCACTACATCTTCAGGATAATCAAGAGAAACCACAACGATGGTACATTCCTCAGCATCTCCCACACCTATGAAGCAAAACCAGTCTGACCACACAGATGCTCGAGTCACATCCCCTGGTTACTATCTAAAAGAGTTCCAGGCCCTGGAGCTGGCTCCTCTGCAAAGTCAAGGGCACACGCTTCCCATTTCTGGGGCCAGCCTGGCCGAGTTAGAATGAACCAAGCACCAAGAGGCGTAAACAGTCCCTCCTGCGAGTGCCAAGCTCACCTATACCAGAGCCACATTAAGAGAACTACATGTGTGTCCACCCAAAACCTGAAGTGCAGCAGCACTTAGAGATCGGTCAAGAGAAAGGAACCGTGTCCAGTGCTGTCCGTGGAAAGACCTTCACTGCAGGGTGAGCAGAGACCATCAGTGTCGCCATGGCTGGAGATCCCTATCCAAACCTGGGTTATGCACCCATCGCAAGTGTACTGTTGGGACTGACAGGGATTCCCTGCAGCACCTGGCTCTCAGAACACGTAAATCTTTTTAAACCAATAAACATTAATATCTATTTTCCTCTTGAAATGAATCTACGTTAATTTTTAAAACATCACTAGAGGGCGTTAAATAAATAAGCTTCCCAATCAAGCTACCTGCCTGTAAAGGCAGCGAGATCTTTGAGAAAACTTTAGTTGCAAGCCTTGGGGGGAAGGTTTCAAAGGTCTGTGCATATCAAAACGGCCTCCTGACCACTTTCTCTCTGGCTCACAAACTAAATGCATTACTTGTCTTTCTGTGTGCCCTGCAGAGCACCCAGAACACCCTGCAGCTGTCTCAGCACGGTGTCAGGCAGCTGTCCCACGGCCAGGAGCAGTGCTGTTCATACACACCCCATCAACCACCAGCGCCTTAGTTACCTCAAAAACTCACGCTGGGCAAAGTCACAATCAAGTCCCTTGAAGAAACCCCTGGGAAATCTGAGGGGCCCTACGGGGCTCTGTGCATCCCAGGGAACACAACCCCCGCAGGAGCTCCTGCAGCAGCAGCAACCGGCTGTGACACCGAGGCAAAGAACACCCTGCTAAAGGCCCCCTTTCCTTCTCTGCAGGTGACGCAGTGCTGGCACATCACAGCAACCTTCTGGGTTATACAAAGGCATCAGCAGACACAGGTCTGGTTAGGAAAAAAAAGAATATTAAGGGATGTTCTAAATGTAGAAAAAGATGGGAAGGGAAAAACAGACATCTCCATTTTAAGTATGGCCCATAGGTAAAAACTGCAAGAGTCTCTAAAGAACTGGCAGCAAAAGCTGCAATAAAACACCACTCTGTGTTGTAAGGACCTCTCTGGTCATGGGCACGCTCCAGCCCCGGGCAAGCACTGGAAATATTACAACCAGTTGCAGATTACTTTTTTTTTTAACAGAATTTGCTATTTATTCCAGTGGAAACTCCCTGCAAAGAAAACAGTTCCACTCAGCTACTGTTTGCTTTGGATGATTTGTTTGAGAATTTCAAACTGGCATTTTGAATAATGTTTACAGTTTCCCCTCTTACTTTCCATTATTTCAGACTAATCCCATGATAATATGATATTCTATTGTTTGTTGTGTTGCACTTGCAAAATCCGCAAGGGCAACTGCCGCTCAGCCAGGACTGCACCTCTTCCCGCCCGCACTCCCCACGCCAGTGCACGGGCTGCCCCCCTCCAGGAGAGCCCGCGTTTCTCCGGCATGGTCTAAAGGTACAAGACAGTAACAAAAGAACCGCTTTGCCTGTCTTTGTTTGCTGAGACGAGCGCAAAGTGACGCGCACTCGACAGGTCTCCTGGAACGACACCGGGATGCGGAGCGCGGCGACTCCAGCACCGCTCGGCAGAAGCGACTCCGCGAACGCGCCGCAGGAGCAGCCGCTCCCGGCAGCCCGAGCCGCGGCGGCTTGCGGGTCATTCCCGCCCGGGCCAGCGCAGCGCCCGGCGGGTCCCCAGCTCCGCACACACCGCCGCCCCCGCTGCCCCCTCCCCTCGGCAGCCGGGCTGACCGAACCAGCCGCCTCCGCCGCTCCCAGACCGGCAGCGGCTTCACCCAGCGCTTGTCCGGCACGTCCTGACCCGGCCCCGCGTCCCCCCCAGCCCCCCGGAGCCGACACCCGAACCGGCACCAACCGGCAGCCACCCCGGGCAGCGCGCAGGAGACCCTGCGAGAGACACCCCTGCCCGGACCGCACCCGGGGCAGCACGGCCGCCGCTCCTGTACCTGCCTGGCCCGGGGCAGCACGGCCGCCGCTCCGGTTCCTGCCTGGCCCGGGGCAGCACGGCCGCCGCTCCGGTTCCTGCCGCTGTCACGGCCGCGGCGCGATGCGTCTCATGGCCGCGGCGGCCGCGCTGGTCCCGGCGCCCGGGGCGGCCGGTGCGTGGGCTCGCGCGGAGCGCGGGGCCGGAGCGCGGCCCGGCGGGGCGGGGCGGGGCGGGGCGGGGCGGGGCGGTGGCGCCCCCTGCCGGCCCGGGGCGGCGGCGGCGGCTCCGCTCGGGCTCCGTCGGGCGGCGCCGTCGGTTCTTCGGCGGGAGCCCGGCACGGTGCCCCGCACGGTGCCCCGCAGGCGCCCACCTGTCCCTCCGGGGCGTGGGGAGCACCCCGGTCTGCAGCAGGGCGGCGGCAGCCCTCGGCGGTCAGGTATGGCGAGCTGCCGGCGCTTCCAGCCCAGGCTCCCCCCGAGAGACACCGTGGCGGAGGCACAGGGAGGAAGTTCACCGGCGGCCAGAGCTGCCGGGACCCAAGACAGTCATGCTCTTGTCCTGGAAAGCAGCTGTTCCTTCAGATCAAGGCAGGTGAGGAAGAGCACGCAGCAGTAACTTCACAAGGTGTCACACACAGTTTTCCTTCCATCCCCTCACCTCCCCATCTCCTGCCCCAGCTGTCAGCAATAGACGTGCCCACCCAGTTTTCCAGCCTCTCCTAAAAGCAATCAGCATCCCACTTGGCCTGTCTGTGCCATTCCTTGCATCCATTTCCAACCAGAGCTCAAAAAAATCTCATCCCATTTGACAGCCCGTCCATTCCTTTGCGAGGAACGTTCAGGTCACAGCTGAGTGGTTCACAGCACAGTATTTGGGACCATCAAACTGAAGCCATTTCCTCTATGTGATGTGATCTTTTCCTGATCTTCATTCTCCCTCCTTCCGACTTCTTCACTTCCTTCCTTTCAAAGTTCCCACCTTTTCAGTGTCTTTTCTCTGACTGGACAGCAGATGTTTGGAGGACAGACCACAACTTACTCAATTCTGGTGAATGTTCTGATGGAACTGGGGCAGAAACCCATGGCCTTGGCATGGCCTGGTTTGCTGCCAAGGCTGCTCAGCTCAGGCTCCCAGCCAAAAACCTGGTTTTGAGAGCCCACAGGTACGGGCCAGGTCAGCGTTTTGGGTGCTGGTCGGATGCGGGAAGCCTTGTGAGTGGGACTCCTGCTTTCAAGGGAGGCATCTGGTGTCTGGCCCCCGGGCTGGAGGATGAAGGGTCTGTGGCGATGTGTCCAGGAGGGGCTTGTTTCTGTGCCGCGAGTCCTGTGGCTTACAGACATGGACAGAAATACTGCCGGGTTAACCCGGCACTGCTGCGACTCAGCGTCCTTGAGTTCCTGGCCAGGCAGAAATTCCATACATCAATTCCATAATTCTACCATGATTGCTGGACAGAAATTACTATGGAAAGCAATTAAAGCATGCACTGACAAGGTACTTTCCTCTCTGAAATTATTTCTGCATCTCCCCCTGTATCAACAAACCCCATGATTGCAGCACTTTTCACGGGATCACAAATACCCTTCTGTGGCAGTCACCCAACTTTCCACTCACTCTCTGTGGAGAACTTGGTGCCCATTTGCCCTCGCTGCTGTGTGAAGAAAATGCGTGTGCCGTGTTCACAGCACCGCCGCGGAGCTGATGGAAAAGGAACACAGTGAGTCCTAAAGGGAGGATCAGTAAAAGTGAGAAGGCGTTTAGTAATGCAGATTCTTGGTTTGGAAAGATTCCATATTAGCCTGTTGCTTTTTCCGTTCTAATTAACGTGAGGTGCATGTTCGTGGGAAGCCATCATTTATCACCAGTTTTGCTGGATGTCTCAGCTCTGTTTGTGTGTCCTGACAAACCCTGTGGTGTTCCCCATTGCATCCCTCATCTTTTAGTAAGTGTCTGCTTTGTACATTTTGTCACTTACTCTCTGTAAGTTTTTACCATTATATATATATATATATATATTTATTTTTTTTTTAAAGCAACTCTTCCTGCATCGTGGAAGGTGGCAGACAGAGGGCCTTGCAAGGGGAACTTGTGGTGCACCCAAAGTGCAGGTTGAATACATGGGCTTCTCCCGTATCACCCCCTTTAATCCTGTGTCCCAGGAGGAGAGTCGCTGTCTCGTTGTCTCGTTTTGGGAAAGGCTTGCTTGCCATCCTTACTATATTTGCTTGACCTCTTCCTTGATCTTGCTGCAAGGAAGCCAGTTAATGGCAATTGTGCTAGCAGATTTTATCACTGAGTTATTTGTTTGTGCCACTATGACGAACGGGACTGAACTTTTTTGAAGGAGCCCCCTAGGCAGGGGCTGAACTCCCGCTGGCGGGACGGTAACTGCGCAGCAAAGGCGCCCTGGTAAGTTCTGACTCCAGGATTTGTAAAGCTCCTGTCCCGGGAATGTTGTGCTGTCACAAACAGGGCTCAGAGGTGTGTGGGTGCCCTTGGTGCTGCTCTGTCCCAGCGCTGCTCAGGGACCCGCCGGGGCTGCGGGGAAGGAAAGGCACAGAGCCCCGTGCGCCCTGTGCTGTTGTGTAGGACGTTTCCTTTAGAAAGTTTTCTATCTGCAGGGCAGGGAAATTCTGTCACTGTGGGGAAGTCTGTTTGTGTTGGGAAAGGAGGCACTGGAGAGACTAAATATTCCAAGGTAAACACGTACCAAGGGCGGATCCTTTCACAGTTCTGCCACTTTGAGGAATATCTGTGCTATAAAATCGTCTCTGGAGACGTGCTGAAAACAACGCATTGAATGGGGGAAATGTACGCTAATCTGTGCTAAGGCATTTTGATCTCTCTTAAATTCTAGGTTCAATCTTGCAAACAAGTACTCAAAGCTTTTAAAAACCAAAAGCGCACCATTTCTCAGTCACAGAGACTGTCTTGAAAAGCCAAGTGATTTTTAAAAACTGTAGAGAAGCATGAAGAATGCTTCATCTGCCACCTGGAGCACTGTGGTCTGATCATTGCTTGCATACGAGATTTGAAAAGTTGTGACTTTTTGGTGGTGACGTCCCCTCTGTCTCTAAACAATCGCTGCAAATTTATCTTTGTGCAGAAGATACCCAAAGAGAAGATGAACCGTCCCCCCTGCCGGGTGTGGATGTGGTTTGTCTTCAGGCAGCCGGGACCCCCGGCAGGAGCGCCGCAGGGCGGGCGCCCGTCCGCCAGCTCTCCTTCCCGGGAAGGGCCGCACCACGCGTTTCTTGTGCGCGGAAACGTACAAACGGGCCAGACACACGCAAGGCTGCAAACAGTACTGGTGCTTATTAGTGCTTTTCTGTCATGTTTTCCTGTGGCTGGGGAAGCAGATCTGCAGCCCTGATGTGCCTCTACCCACTGTCTGGTTGTAGCAACAGTGCTGTGAGGGAGATGGCACAGCCTTTTCCAAAGGAGCTCTCCAGACACGATTTCTTGAGTTTTATTTCCAAAGGACCTCTTTCCTAATCTAGCAAGCAGAAAAAGTTTCCTTTGCAGTCACAAGTTCCTTTGAATTATGAGTTTAATAACAATTATTATAGTAGCTAAAATGCTTTAAAGCCTCTAAGCTTATTATACTCCCACTAGTAGCTCAGTGGAGTTTAGCTGTGTTTCTTTGTCTCCATTGCATGGGCGTAGAATTTCAGGATATCTGTGATTTATGGATCAGCAAAGTGCATCAATAACCAAGACAGCATTCTCCTAATTTTTTGAGCAATCTTCGACAGAGGAACCTCTTCCCTCCCCTTTGCCTCCTGCCCAAGAAACATCCACGGAGGATCATTTTCAGAGGAGCAGCTAATCTTCATGAGAAAGGGCTCAGAAATAGCCTGCTGCTTTCTCAGACTAGTTTGTGTTACAGTGTCAGAGGATCAGACAGGGAGAAGGGGAATGGTTGTATCCTGCTGGTGTACAGACACTGAGGCATTCTCTTCAAGGAGCAGAATCAGTGGTGTGGACTTCGGGAAGGTCGTCTCTGCTTGGGTCGTCTTTGCTCGTGGCTTTGCTGCTCCCCTCAGCCAGCTGCCTGTCTTTCTGAATCAGTCTGCAGTGGTGGGTTTTTTTCCCTTTTTGAAATGTGAATACACATCAAGCAATTTTTAAAGATACAACTGCTCCAAGGCAGCCAAATTGGCTGCAAGCCTGGATATTGTAGGGAGGAATTCAGCCTTGGAAATCTGTCAGCATCAATTGTCTTCGGGTCCCCAGTGCCTTTCAAAGGAGAGCTGGATGTCAGTGCAGGGAAACCCGTGTGCAAACAGATCGAAACCAACTTGTTCCAACTGGAGCCTTTAGAGTAAGTTTCTAAAGAGCCCTTAAGAAAAAGAACCCAACACCCTCCCAGAAATAAACCCCAAACAGTTGGGAATTTGTTTTCAAAAGGGCATTCAAGATAAATTCCATTACAACTGTTACTCCAAATCATTGTGCTTTGAAAAAGTGCAAACTACACATCATCACATGGGAGTCGTCTCAGACAGACCCACTTCCACAGCTCACTCAGCCAAGGGACTCCACCCCAGTGCAGTTGTTGCCTTTGCTGGCTATGGATTTGTTTGAAAACCACGGGGTAGTCCCATCCGTACCGTCCTGTGCAGGCAGGGAAGAGACTGAAATACTTCCCCTGTTGTGCGACACGGCTGCAAGCAGCACGAGCAGCAGTGCTGAGCTCTCTGTCTGACATGGGTGACTCACGCAGAGACAGGCGAGTGCTCAACAGCACCTTTCTCAACAGATAGGAATATTTTTTTAATTGCTTGGAGTTGTTATTTGATAATGCAAATCAAGTATCTGAAAGACTCTGTCGACGCACAGGATCGACAAAGAAGTTCACGGTGCTCCTGGGTTTGCTTTCCATGGGGCAGCGCGGCAGGAATAGCCCATGGCTCAGGGCTGCCGTGCTGCTGACAGCGCTGCCGGCGCCTGTAACGCGCTGATGTCCAGCGGTGCTGATTAGATGTTTGCTGAACCAATGCAGGGATCAGCTAAGAGACTTTTCCATGTCTAGCACTGCGCTGTCAGTGAGCTCCTCCTGCCCTTCAAGCAGTAAGTCATAGGCTGAGAGCAGGAAATGGGGTTAGCCACGGCACGGATCAGATCTGTACAGAAGTCTGTGTTCCTCAGCTGTGAATTTTAATAATAACCTCTGATATGTGAAGGTTAGCCCGTCACATCCTCCCTACACAATGTCACTTTACGTGGTTGCTGAGGCTGGATTTTGTTCTCAAGACAAAGGTTGAGCTGGCCTCTGCTATAGAAATAATGCATCCTATAGGCGTTGTGTGCTCCTCTGCCCAATTTCCATCATGTTTCCTTTAGCAGGGCTCGCTGGCATCCTGTTTGCTGGCTTCCTTTGTCTGCTGGAGCTTCATTCAGGGCTGAACATACTGTAAGGATGTCTGTACAATGATTTGGCATGTTTGAAAAGCATGAAGGCTACTAAAAGTAACATGGTTCCAAATGGCAGATCCTCCTTTTTCTTTCCTTCCTCAGGGCAAAAGGTCCGTTTCACAACAGCCCTTCTTGCCCAGTGCCCTCAGCCACCCCTTCAGGTGAGCGTTTCCCACGCAGGTCCCACCCCTGCCCGTTCTCACCCCGCCGGGCCAGCCGCACCTCTCCGGACTGGCTCCTGCTTTGTGAAAGGTGTTCAGCCCAAGGAGCAGCAGGTTCCTTCACTGCTTGGCTGCTGTTCATTAGAGTGGGGTATCATATAGTTTTGCCGCTGGGTCAGGAGAAAAACGTGTCTACAACGTATGTAATGTCCTCCCACAGGTGCCGCAGGCCTACCCCAACCCGGAGCGAACGCAGTCAGACAGTGTCAAGATCTTTTACAACCACCTCTAACTTACAGTTGTGCCCCTGTTCGCAATATAAACATGCAGTGTGTCTTGCCATGCTGTTAATCAAGCAAACTGGATTAGAAAACACTTTGCTTGTGCTATTTGGACAAGGTATTGTTGCTTTTGGAATCTCATTTTCTGCTTTTCCACGCACACTAGCCTAGCCAGTTCCAGTGTGGTTAGAGCAGCTGGAAATACCCATGCAGAAATCCACACCCCACTGAAATCAGTGAGATAACTCATTGGTTGTTCCTGTTCCTCTGTTTCAACAAAATGTTAATCACATGAGTAAAACTGGTGAGATTTGGATCATCATTTTAAGCAATGTGATTAATTAAGTTTTGTTTTGCTTCTCTTTCATATCAATAGTTTAGATCTCTGCTAGTGGCAGCAGGAGGAAGGCTCTCTTCCCATGCCTGTTCTGGTCATTGCCTGTCTGAAAACAGCTTGGCGCAAAGCCGGTTTGAAAGGACAGCAATACGTCTGTTGACACTGTGACTGCTTAATCTCAGGTAGAATAAAAGATGAAACGTGAGGGCTTGATTCCCAGCTGCAGGGAACGTGTCTCCAGCACCTCTTCGCACACTTGTTGAGCGCAGCTGAAACGCAGGGGTTCCCCGGGTGCTGCGAGACCTGTGGCTTTGGTTCCCAAACAAAGGACAGGATTCTGCTTTGTGAGGCTGATGTTGAAGTTTTCTTCATGCAAACCATCCCGGCAGGAACCTCGCGGCAGCAGTGCCTCAGCCCACGGGCCTGGGGAAGGTAAGCTCTGTTAAGGCCCATTAGAAACCCCTAACAGATGCCCAAAGCACACTCAGGGGGAGTTTGCAAGCTGATAATAATTTCACTTCAGGTTCCACCCTCCACATGCCTCAGTGTGATGTAACATATACTGCAGCCAGAGATTTAGTGGCCTTGGATTAAGTCCTGTTTCCAGCTCTGGTCCTGAGCACTGCCTTTCATCTTGCCTTGCCGGAGACCCATTGAAAGTACAGCCTCGGTGTTTTTACAGAGGAGAAGACTGCACTCTGGGGCTTCCAGTTTGTTTCTTTTCATTCTCCTTGAACTTGAGAATACCTACTGGGATTTTGATCCCAGTTTCAAAAGAAAACAATGTCTCTTAAGAGAGACCAAGCATGGCAGCCCTGAGCTCCAGGTGCTGCTGGAGCCCCAGCACTGTCTGTGCGTTTCAGTGGCTGTGAAGCCACCTACAATTGTATCCTGAGGTCCAAACATGTCACAGAGCTGCTTCCTCCTCACTAATGGACATTAGAGCTCCTCCCTATGCCCGTATCAGTTTGTGGTGACTGGTTCCCAGTGACTGACCATTTATGGGAAAATATGTGTTTTTGAGAGTAAGAGCTTTTGCCACGGTCACTCTGCCCACGCAGACAGGGCTGTTCTTGCCAGCTTCCAGCCTCGGCCCTGCCTATCTGCCTCAGCCTTTGGAAAAGGTGACGTGCGCGTCCTGTGTGTGTTTGGAGAGGAACGCACAGCAGGATGTGGAAGTGATCCACCGCGCGTGTTGAGCACCAGGAGGCCAGGCAGGCACAGCAGGATGTGGAAGTGATCCACCGCGCGTGTTGAGCACCACTGTCCCACGTGAATACCATTGTTAAGGAGAAGATGGCTCATTGACTCAACGTCAGGGGAAGCATTTCTGGAGAGACTGTTCCATAACGATCCTCAAACCACCAGCACCGCACTGACTGCAAAGTCTCTCTGTGCACTCAAGGGAGCTTTGAAAAGATGCAGTGATTGTTTGTTTGAAGGGATGGACAGCTCTTGCAGAACCTTGGCACCCTCCCCAGGCTGTAATGCCACAATTCTTCTGCTTTGGAAAAGGTTGCTGGCTACAGAGCATTAACAAGGTAAAATAATGGTGTGGCCCGTGGAGTTGCGCAGGGTGGCCGGCACACCTGGAATGGGGTGTCCTGTTTGGCCACCCACAGACGCTCTGCCTCTCGGCTCCGCTTTGCCGCCCGCTCCCGCCCTCTGTCCCGAGCCCGTCCCAGCGGTTCTGTCTGCACGGCCCCACGCAGCCCCTTCCCCGTCCCGCTCCTGCCCACCGCCCACCCGCGCTCTCAGTGCCTGCATCTCTGCTTTTCCGGCAGACACCTCCCCTCTGCACTGTCTCACACAGCATACTCTCTCGCACTCCCTCTCCAGAGCATATGCAGAGCAGAGATATTTCCTTTTATTGCCCGCGCAGCCCCTGCAGCGCCACCCATCCCCATTTATTCACTGCGGTAGCGCGTTTGGAGTGGAAGTTGTCCTGCTGAGAGCAGCCACACAGACGAGGCAGGAGAGCCGAGTCTGCACCCCAAATCGTGCCCACTTGTAGACTGCTGCTGCCTGCCTGTGTGCCCAGGGAAGAGCCGCACTCAGGCTGGGGGATGGCACGGTGGGATGTCCTTTGCTGCTCAAGGACTGTGAAAATGTTCACAAAGCCTCTCTCTTCTTTGCAGGACAAACCTGGCACAGGCAGAGTCAACAGTGAGTTTTCCAGCACACACCTGCCTGTGACATCCACCTTGTCTGCAAAAGCTGATGGGCATGGAAGGGAACAGGACAACCTGGGAGTGTCTTCATGGGCAGCAAGGCACTTGGTCTTCATGTTGGGCGTGATGGCAAGAGGGCTGGAGAGGAGCATTGGTGAGGGAGACCACCTGAGACCACCAGCTTATATTACAGAGGTCACAGCCGGAACAGCTTCAGTGCGACCAGAGCTGCAACACCAGCCTGTGCAAGCCAAGGAACTGACCCCAAAAAGCAAATCTTAGCGGGGCAGGTGACAAAACAAACGAACAAGCCGACAAACAAAACCAAACCCAACCAAACAAAAAACCAAAAACCAAACAGAAATAAGATCACATGCAGGACACTGCCCCTATAAACGGCCTCTTCCCTAGAAAAGCAAATTTGGAGGCACAGAGCATTTCTATATTGTGATAAGGTGCAGCCTGCAGGACCCCACTGGACTAGAAGAGATTTCCAGCAGTGCCTCTGAGCTCTTTCCCTCAGGACTGCCCCATGAAGAGCTCCCGTGCCAGCCATTGCCTGCGAACGCTTTGGCTCTCCACCCATGAGCAGCCCAACACAAACTGGGGACGGCTGTTGATAACAGAGCTCCTCAGCCCTCCCACGGCAGATCCGCATTTTCTCTTGCTCCTACTCACCCAGTGGCCCCAGCGTTACCACCTCCATACAGAGCCCCAGAGAGTGTGTTACAAAGCACTTCAGACCTGGTGGTCCTTGCTTTACCTTTAGCGTTGATATATTTTATTAGCAAGGTGCACCTTGGCACTAAAGGATCGGTGGTGCTGTACAGGGTGCAAGGACCCACTGAAACCGATGCTTCATCATGTTTGGGGCTATATACACAGTGGAACATAGTCCTTATCCCAAAGAGTTCAGGCTCTGGCGTGGTAAGACCAAGAGGTGCCCTAGTAGCACAGTCACTGTGAACTGGCTTACACAGCCAATAATGGGCCTGATCTCAGGGTAAAATAGATATGTTTTTAAAATAGATATGCTTTTAAAAAAATACATATACTTTTTTGCTGGGCTAGGTTGAGTGGGGATAAGATCCCCCACTGGGAGCTCCATGCCCAGGCTGGGGGTGTGACGGCCCTTGCTGCGGACCTCTCATCCAGGGCCACGGTCACTCCCCCACACTTGCTGTAGAAACACAGGACAAAAACAACTAAATGCAGCAGAGAAGCTGCAGAATCTGAAGCCACCAGGTCTGTCTTACCAGCCTCTTCGTCTCCTCACATGGCTTGATGCATTTGTCAAGGTCTGAACTGCCAGGTGAGATAAGGAAGTATGCACCCCCCACTGCTTACAGCCCTGCTGAACCCGGGGCAGCGGCAGCGGGAGCCGAACCGGCCCCGACGCTTGGTGCGCTGTGACTGCCTGCGAGTGACGAGGACAGCAGGCGCGTGGCAAACCCGATTGCTGCCTGGAGGTGGTTTCAATAGAGAAATTTGGTGTCAGGATCACTTCTGGGCCATTAACATGTCTTTGAGCTGCTCACAGCAATGAAGGATGAAAAGGGGCTGGTGGGCGGTGGGAGGGCAGGAGGAGCAGGCGAGTGACCGTGAACTGTGAGAGATGCTCCGTGCTGTTTTCTGGAAGTGCCCGACAACCCCAGTCCTGACTGTCTGTTCCAGAACTTCATTCAAAGCTTAATTAATTAGGAACTTAATTCCTTTTGGGTTACATGTTAAAAGAAACCCTGTTAGCAAGTAGTTTTCCCACACAGATAGATGAGAGGCCAAGACTAACGAATCTGATGAAAATTTGTTGAAAATGTTGAAGTACTCAGATGTAAAACCTCCCAGTGCCCAGATGTCCTTTCAGCTCATGGTTTGCCAGACTTGGCCCACAACACTTTCCTTCCTGCTCCTTTATTTGAAGGGTGAATAAATATAGCTCTGAACAAAGAAAGTGTTAAGAAAAATGGTGCTTGCAGCGTTTCTGGCCACAGGAACAGCAGGAAACCTTTAAGAACCCGTGGCAGAGCTTTTGGCTCTCATGAGCTGTCTCGTCCAGCTCTGTACGCTCATGTCTTTGCGAAGGTCTGGAGCTGGCCATGGCCTAGCTCCATCTTCAGGTTAAGCTCCCTCTCACTCTAGACTCAGCTCAGTCTTCAAAAGCCCTCCATGGGGATATTGGGTTGTCCCTTGTCCAAGAGGATCTCTCAGCTTTGCTCAGAGATATTCCACTTGGAATGAATAATGAAGTTCTTGTTAAAGTGAGGACTCGCGTTCATTCTTTAATGTCACCTTTAGTATTACAAATGTGGCTCTAAAAGGTCACAGGAACTCTCTTTTTAAGTGTGAAGACATGCAAGTTCACTGGCCTTGGAGCCTGACTGGGTATAATTCAATTACAATTCATTAAAATTAATTAAAAGCACAATTTCCTGGTCAATTAGAGCTTTCTGTTTTGTGTTGTAATAGAATTGTGTGTTTTTCATGCTCAAAATATGCAGAGCTATCTCTTTACAGCCCCTCTCATCTCACATAAAGATATATTTAGGCTTTATTGTAAAGTACATTGCAATTCTTAGGTGAGAAGTTCAGAGTACCAGTGCTGCTGTTATCAGTGTGGTCCCCTGACAAGGATGTTGTGACGTGCCTATTTGAGGGGGTAACCTTGTCACAAGGATGAGCTGGTCTCAGTCCTTTCTCGCGGTGTGTTCAGCTCCAGACTTCCCTTCAACATCTGACATGTGGGTTTTATTGTTCAACTGGCTTTCTTCTTGCACAAACATCCTGACTGCAGCACATGCAGGGGGAGGAGGGGAGACATTCCTCTCCATATATGTTTGAGCTTCTCTGTCTTCTTGCTATGTGGTCCCAGGAACACATGGAGGTCCCTGCATATTTATAAGCTCTTTGTTTCCCAGTTTCCAAGGCCAGACAGCATATTATGATGTTTTGTGGCACTTTTACCTCTAGGCCCTGAACTTGTTACAAACTGGAGTGAGATGTCCTCACCATGTTACTGTGCAGCTAAGGAATGTCTTGTAAATCGCTGCTTTGGTAAGAGAACAAATTGCGCCAGAAACAAAAACGGGTTCTGGCAAGGCCCTTCCCCTGCCTGGGTCTGCGACAGAACGCTTCCCCGCTCGGCTGCGCCAGATCTGACAATACGCGTCTTGGTTGCAGCTATGGCACAGCTCACGGGTTCTTTGGTTAAGGTCAAGTTCATGGGCTGCACATCTGTTCACAGCTGCCTTCCAAAGGGCACTGGACTTGGTCCTTTGCGCCCTTGTTAGCTAAACAAATCACCAGGTGATCCCATCTGGTTTTGCCATCACCTTTATTTTTTATTGATCAGTTTATTTATCAGTTCATAACACCACAGTGTTAAATTTTGCATAAGCACAGATGAAGAGATGGTCCCTCTTAATCTCATGCAAGACAAAGAAGAGAAGAGGCAAAGTGCATTCAGTTCATGGACCATCCTTTTCTGTTCTTCGTCTTTGTGGAAAAATTGCTGTAAACTGTGTATGATCAAGAATGTGAGTTTGGCTGGAGTGTATCAAGCGGATTAGGTTCCTGCTAATGTGAAGGAAGTAGGAGAAGGTACCAACTGTCAGCACGAGGTCTTGTCTGAGACTGTACAGTAATGGGTTTTGTTGGTTTGTTTGTGTTTTGGTTTTGTTTTAAGAGAGCAATAAGATTCGTGATCCACAAGGCAAGAGAATTCTTATTTCTCTTTCAGTCACAGTCTGCTATGCTATCTATTATGTCAAATAAGGTATGAACTGGACTATACCCTTTCAGAAATAAAACCAGTATTAATATGTCCCTGTTCAACCCAGGTCCTCATGTTTTTAAAACCTGTAGAAACTTCATTACCTTAAAATGACAAAACTCCAGAAAAGTCTGACTGAAACTTTTCCAGAGCTTAAGAAAAGATTAACATATTTGGGTTTGTAGTAAATAAACGCTTGAGGTCTCTAAGGAACAATGGACTAGACTCCCTTTGCCACTCAAAACCGACAGACTCTGTGGGGTGTCTGTTAGGTGTCTCTGCACAAAATAGCTCTCTACTGGGTTCTTTCATCTCAGTCTTATTGAAGTTTCCCTGGGAGTAAGACCCATGGAGAGAGAATATTCAATTTCTGGTTTTTGGCCATGTTTTATGATGTACTACAATTTCAAAGCATTTAATTTCCATGAGAATCCTGATCTTCTTTACTGCCAAGTGCTCCAGGAGTGGACATGACGCAGGCTGTGCTCCAGACACCGCTGGCAGCGTGGAACTGGGGCATCTTTGCAAGTGCAGTTGGTTCCACAGTTACTGCTCGAGTCAGTGGGTCAGTACCCGTGCCCGTCACGGCTGGGGTGCCGCAGAGAGCCCACACGCAAGAACTGGAAACCACTCAAACCCAACTGGAAAGCTGACATACGCAGACTTGTCACCTTCCTCCCTATGGCAAGGACCTCCTGTGCCCCCCGGGCCTCCCACATGCTGAAATCCCCGATCGTTCTTTGCTCAACAGCCAAGGACCTCGTGCTCTTCCAGGTGCTTTCCGCAGTGGCACTGAGGTGCGCAGTTGCTGTTCTGCACAGGCAGGGAGGCGGCGGGCGCTGCACAGGCGTGAGGGGGACGCGGCGGAGCCGCTGCCGGTGGTTGTTTCTGTTGGTTTTCTAGCTCAGAACTGGGATGGGTTTCCTGATCCTCTTGCTTTAAGCAGTCAGCAATTTATTTTCAAGCTTTCTCATTGATTCCAGCCGGAAACCTGCTGGCATGGTGGCCCAAGAAAAAGTGATTTCACAGCTGTCCAGCACTCTCTTCCAGGAGAGAGGTAAGTGGTGGCTGGGATAAAAAGCACCCTTTGGATCTCTTAGTTCTGCACATTCAGCCAGCTGATGTTCTACAGGGTTAATGAGTTGAGAAAACTAAACCAATGTTTTTACGGGTATGTCAAATGGCTGGAACGTGACAATATTCTAGTGGAAAACAGCACAGTTGAAGCAAAAAACATAAGCACAGCAAGTCAGAATGGAGTCAACCATTTGAACGAGGCCTTTGGCTCATCCCGATCACACGACACCTTTGCAACTCCCAGGGCAGTGACAGCAGTGCCTGTGGTGACAGCTCGTTGGGACAGACGTTGGGACAGACGCTGGTCCCACAGTCCCTGCCTGGGAATTGAGCCGGCGCGGAACGGCTCTTCCCCTGGGAGATGAGCTGGCTGTGCAGCCACCGCTCTTTTCACTGCTCTGTTCCTCCTGGCCCAACACCTTCTGCTGGTGGGTCAAAGGGACCCCGAACAGGTTGTTTTGGTTTTGTGTGGTTTATTTATTTATTTCCCCAGCTGCTGGAAGAACCACTGAATTTACACTGCCAGGACCTGCCAGCATCAAATCGGGAGGCCTCAGCACTCCCGCACTGTGCACTTTTGGACAGTTTGAGTCTTGAGATAGATTTGCACTTCCAAGAATTTCCATTTTTTTTGAGATGACAAGCAAGCAACATGAAAAAAGCATCAGGAAGGTTTAAAGGCAGAGAGGGAAAATATTTTGGTTCTGTGCCGGTTCAATATGATCAGTAGATTCTCCTAGAATGGCTTTCCAAGATCTGGTTTTCTACAGGAGTGATGGGGTTGGATTCTTGCAGGATTAAATGCTAAGAAGCTACAAAAAGATTGCTGTGTGCCAGTTTGGGGCACTCTGTGAAACACGCAGGTGAGGACCCCGCTGGCTCAGCTCCGGTCCCCGTGCACGCCGCACGCGCCCTGCCAGCAGCTGCCACGGGGACCCGGTGCCCCATCCGCCCTGAAAGAGCTCGGTGACAACCATGCGGGACAGCACAGGGAGGGCAATGCAGCAAAGCCAGGCTTTCAGCTTTCCGCCCTTTAAAGGATGAAAACATACAGGAAGGTGTCAGAAGCCAGTTTGCTTTGGCAGAGAGATGGGGACAAAACCCGTGCGGCCAGGCCGGCAGCCAGGGCTCTGAGCGTCTGCGGCCGGGATGACGCTGCGGACCCGGGACCGGGAGCCATTGGCCGTGTCGCTGGTCCCAGTGGCTCCTGGTGCGGCTGGGGAGGGCTGAGGTGGTGCTGGCGTGGGGCACGGCAGCAGAAGGACACTGCTGGTGTCATGGCAGCACAGGGAATTCCTTTCTTCTTGCTTTAGGAGGTGGGTGTGTTGGAAATGGGAGGTGGAGGAGAAAAAAAAAGAGCCGTTCAGCTAAATAGCCTGGTTGGCATTAACCCTCACCCTCCTGCCCTTGGCTGCCCAGCTGGACAACAGAGCACTCTGAGGGACGGGAAAAGGAAAATCCCGCAGACCTCTTGGGATGGAGGTTCTCAGGAGCCCTCAGTCCCCGTTTCTTCATCCGTGCCCACCCCCAGTTCCAGTCTGTTTCTGGATTTCCACAGTCTGGACAGCCCTGAGAAAGCCCGAACACCACACGGGACGCTCGTCCGAGGAGCTTCCCAGCCTCACCGAGCGAAACTCCCATCCCGGAGGAGAGACCCAAGGTTTCCATCTAAGCTGGAAGTGAAAGGTGCATCTGTACTGGCTCCTTCATCAGTAAAATATTAGCCTGGTGCCGAGGGTCCGGTCCATGCCAGCCCTTCCCCACTCAAACCTGCCAGCAGTTCCAGCTCTGCTCATGGACCTGGCTGTCTTCAGCTGATTTTTATTTGTTTTTTGGTGGGGTGATGGAGACTAGAACAGAAAAGAGATGTTATTTCAGAGACGGAAATGCTGCTGTCACTAACAAGCTAGAGAAGGCATCTCCTGACTTGTAGTTCTTGTTTTTGGGTCCTACATATGGAAATTGTTACTCCGAGTTATTACAAATGATTACTTAGTGACACTGGAATTCCTCGCACGGTATCACACCCATGTTAACGCTCCTTCTGCTGAGCTGGGCTGAGCGGGCTGTGCTGGGGACATCGCTGGGACATGACCAGTCTCGCTGGGCTGAGCGGGCTGTGCTGGGGACATCGCTGGGACATGACCAGTCTCGCTGGGCTGAGCGGGCTGTGCTGGGGACATCACTCGTGCACCACCCGTCTCCGCTGGGAGGTTTCCCGCAGCCCGTGGTTGCTGTTTGAGGAAACGGGGTGTACGCAGGAGTTACTCACGGCGCTTTGAGCTGGCGGAGGAGTTGTGCAAAGCTGTCTAACCCTCAGAAGCATCACCGGGGATTGCATTGGCCAAAGTGTCATCAAAGTGTTTCCCTAACCCAGCTTGTGCCTTGGACAGGCCTTTATTGAGGTGGTAAAAACCCCTCGTAGGAAAATGATAGGTGCTTAGAAGCAGTCCTGATGTCCTTGCAACAACCTGCGAATTTGCCTGTGTCCTCCCTCCCTCTGACAGAGCACGGAGCAGTTCCAAGATTTTAATCTCTGGAGCAGCTTTGAGAGCCCTGCAGGAAGGCAGATGCCCCTGCAGACTTCTGCAAGGATGCTCCGGTTTGGTGACCACATATAAAAGATTGCTGTCATCCTGCCTTGAGCAGCGAGGTCCATTGTACTATTGGGAAATAGAAGTCCATCACTGTGCAGGTCTCGGGGCACCGTGGGGCACAGAGTGTGTTGATCAGACAGGTAAGAACATCGGGGCTAGTGGGCGGTGTAACCGAGTTTGTGGCAAGATGGTCGTGTTGACACCCTCCCTCATCACATCGACGTCTGGAGAGAACGAACAGCTCCTCTGCTGTCCATCTTCCCAAGGATTTCATGGGACCATTGTGGGACACTGGGGAGTTAATAGACATTCATTAGGAATAAAACAATCTCCGTTCTGGATTTTTGTAGCTCCCATGACAAGTTTACAAAAACAATAACATATTTGTTTCTGTTTTCTTTCTTTTTTTGCAGGAAGGCCGGATTGTTTTAGAAATGAAACTAAATGAAAACAAACAAAACTTCTTTTTCCTCTGGTTTGTTTGCAGTTAAAACCAAACAAACAACTGTCCTCCTCCCCCCCCCCCCCCACCAAATCAACCTTAGATTGAAATAAAACTATTAAAAAGTGAAAAATGACCATCTTATGACTTCTCATAGTTTTTCAGGTTTTGTGGCTCTGGTTGCTGGAACTACTGGGGCATTTGGTCTGAACAAGTGTTCCTGGTTTGCTCAGGATTGCTGATTCCCTCTGCCCGTCTTCACTGGCAAACTGCCGTTTGCTGATAACGGAGAAAAACGGAGGAGAAAAGGAAATAACCTCCGAGGACTTTGGCTTCCATTTGGCCTTTGTCCGGAGCCGCTGGGTGCCCTGGCGAGCAGAGCTCGGCTCTGGGGCTGGGTGGGAGGGGACGCCGGAGCCCGGAGCTCAGTGCCGAGTCCGCAGATCCACTTAACAAAGAACAGAGCACATCTCAGTTTGCATCGTACACGTGAGGAGCTGCACGAGCTCCCTGTCTTGAGAAGAAAGAGGAATGTGAGTGTCTTTGAGGTCTCACAATGTCTTCCCCTGAAAGGCAGAAGTGCCCAAGTGCTCTCCCTCCACCGGACCGGTCTCGACTCCGTCCCGCCCTGCCGCGGTGCCGCGGGCTCGCGGCGCGTCCTGCGGTGCCAGGTGTCCCGGCCGGGAGCCCCTCTGGTGACCCTGCTCCTGCTGGACATGTCATCTCCGCTCCCGGCTCTTCAGCTGCAGCACTTGGCTGCTCCATTTAGATCCAGACCCAGCGCTTCTGCCAGGGCTGCTGTTCCAGAGCCACGGCGCTCGCTCGGTGCACTGTGCCAAACCAAAGAGTGGCTGAATGCTGTGAGTAAACTTTCCACAAACGCCGAGATGAGACCAACATTATGCATTGAACTTGGACAAAACAAGTACTGAAGAGGAGCTTGTACTCTGCTGCAGCCTTGGCGTACTTTCCAATACTAAAAGCTGTACTTTTGGTCAAAGACAAAACAAATGCCAAAATGATTGATAGGTCAGGAACATAGAGGGTATTACAGCCCATGAAAAAACAACTCATTCTAAGGAAGGCAGAAGGCTGAGTAGTGGGTGCTGTGCCCGGTGCTGGTCGCCGTTCTGCTGGAAGAGCAGCAGGCTGAGCGGGGCGGATCGGGAAAACAAAAATGTGCCGACTGGGGATTTTCAGGGTAAAGCTTATGTGAAGGAATAACAAAGGACTGATCCGGGAGACCACAAGGTGTGTAACCCTGTCCTCTGCCTAGTGCGTGCAGCACACACAACAGCTGGACAGTGCAAGCACTCAGGTGGAGAGGGAAGGATTGAGAACGCTTCAGCAGGACATCTCCAGCAGCTGTATGGTTGGTTGGTTGGTTGGTTGGCTAAAGTAGAAGAGTCTCAGAAAAACGTTGCGCCACTGAGAAGCGCTAGGCTGTTAATTGTTTCCTGAAAAGAATTGGTGGAAGCTTCATCACCTAGGAAATGTTGAACTTTGCTCGAGCAAACAATGCAAATTGTCCCACAGGAACCAATTCTGTGCTATCTAAGCAAAATGGATTAGACCTATCAGCGTTTTTTTTCTATATTTAATTTCTGTGGTGCATTTATGGAAGGCTGCCCACATGATAAATCACAGGAAAGCTTTACACTTCCTAATTCAAAGAGCCCTTGCTGCAAAGCCCCAAAGCCTCAGGCTGTGCGGTCGGGATCCCCGCAGCAGCGCAGGTTTGCTCAGTGCTGGAAGCTGTTGGCTCCACCATTATTTTCCGCTCAGCTGTATGAGTGCTTGAGTTAAAAATCCCATACAGAGGTACAGTTTGGAGACAAAATGGGTGTTGGCCTTGTTGGATTCACTTCCATGGGGCAGATGAAACCTGGTTAGAGGCTGAAAAAACAAAATCGGCAGGTACCTCATGCACATACAGAAAATAAGCAGCTCAGTTTCCCCTGTCTTCCTTTGTTACTCAAGAAGGACTGCGGTTCTCCCTGAAGATACCTGTGAATAAGCCAGAACCAGAAAATTACACAGGGCTGAGGCATTCCAAGCAAATCAAAGCCTCATCATGGGCAGCTGGCTCATCACTAAGGTTGCCTGAAAGAGGGGTGACTGAAGCAGTCTGATTTTGTCTGAGCATATTAAAGTTGATACGCTGCTTCAACTATTTGCTTATAAGCTCAAGAGAAGGTGCAGTGAACCCTGTGGCCATCCCAGACCATCTGAAGTCTTTTGTGCTATTTTGATATTTTCATGTGTTTTCCTTTCATGCTGGGCATGTGTGTGTGTAAGCACAAGCACACAGCACTCATCTCAGGCCGCTGTTTCCAATCCTGAAAAAACCTGTACATTACACTTGTATCTTCAGCCTTTTGCCCCTGTCAGTGTTTTAATCTGTCTCAGTACGAGTACAGTATCCTCTAAGAATATGCTCCAGGGGTTTATCTAGTATAGTGTTGAAAGGCCTGAGAGATGGATTTTAAATTGATTAGGGGTTGCAATGTTTCAAAAATTGCACAGCTAAAATACAGAGGCTTTTGCTGTTTCTCTTGGGAGCTCATATCTCACCATAAGGATGTTTTACTGGTTAGATTACCAGTTAGCACAGTGTCCCCTTCGATAGTGCTCACACTCCTCTCAGCCGCAGACCTCCAGGCAAAAGGCGTAACTCCCGGCCAGCCCGCGGCTGCAGTCTGCGCCGGCGCTGCCGCTGCGCCTCGAGCGCAAGGGCCGCACCGTGTGTGTCTCGCTGCCGATGTCAGGTACGTCGTTTGATTTCCTGAACCAGGATCTATAAAAAGTCACATTCCTGGAATCAGGAGCCTCCCAAGCCCATCCTGTGCCCAGTGCGACACAGACATTTGCTGCGAGGAAACCCCCCCGCTGCTTTTGTAAGATTGGTAACAACAACCCATCAGTCCAAGAGCCCATGTTAAAAATAAATGACAAGTCCTAAATAAGGCAATTTCCTTGTCCCAGCGCGGGGAGATGCACCGCTTTGAATTTCTCCCGTTTCCACTGCTCTTCTTCCCGCTCTGCGTCCTGCCCAGAGCCAGCAGCACCGCGGGGCCCCTCTCACCTCTCTGGCTTTTGCAGTGGGCGCATTGCATGGAGCTCGATGGTGGCACCACTCACACATCCAAGGATGCAGATTTGTACAACGTTAGGGGAAGACCTGGGGTCGGTGAGCTCTGCTGGGTTTCGGTTCTCGCTGCAGCAGGCGCGGTGCATTACCTGCTGTGACAGCTCCGCACAGCGTAGATCTGCGCAGTGAAAACCATTCCCGGCTCCCGGGTACCTGACGTATGCACACCACTTGCTGGCATGGGTTTCTTCTCCTTACAAGACACTGTTTTGGAATGCCTTTCAAAATTCTCTTGATTCTTGCAGAAGCTGGAGGACCCCATTCTGTGCCGCTGGCTGTTTGAGGGGGTGAGAAGAAAAACAACGGCTTGAAGTGCTCACTTTCCCTTGGGAAGCCCTGCGTGCCCCAGTGCCCCCTGCAGAGCTGGGGGCCTTGGCGTGTGTCAGAGCTATGGAAGGTTCGGAGGTATGGGGGAGGTCCTCAGGGAATGGAAACACTGCTTGGCAAACCACAACCCTTTCCTTTGATGTCCTGCTCCATCCAAACACACCTGACACCCTGTGGTGCCCTGGTCCAGGCTCCAGCCACCTGGCTCACGTGCAGAGGCCAGTTACACACAAAGTCAACCAGGACATGTCGCACAGAAGGCAGAGCTCTAATACAACTCTTCCGGAATTATCTTGTATTCTAAACAATGAAATAGTTTTCCCCTGTTTGCTGTGATGAGCAACTGCACTTACCCAACGTGCTCCTGAATTTACTCAGTATCAGGGCTCAGAGGATGCACTGATCTTCCAAGCTTTTAGTATCCCTGACGAAGGTGACTCTGCAGCCTAAGCCACTCTCTCTTGCTTTGCCACCCACCCCAGTAAATGGTAGCAGCAGGTTTTGTATGGCTGCATCCTGAAGTTATTATTTCATGTTGATGGGGAATACTGAACAAGTCACAGCCTGGCTCCAGTGCATGTATTTAGCATTGGTAAAAAGGGTCTCCACAAACTGTGGCAGGCGGTGGCTTCTGCTCAGCTACGTGTAGGTACATGGTTATACCTGTGCAGCAGAGGACCTGAAAACTGTCATCTATTTCATATAATCAGCTGAGCAGATATGGGCTGATGGTGCTGACTTTTGCGTGACTCGCGCAGTGACGGGCTGTGTCAGAGCGGCAGCTGCGGACGTCGGCCTGCCAGGGAAAGTGAAGCATCCCAACACAGGACGGCAAGGGATTCGCTGAGGAGATTCTTGATAGGCTTCAGTAGTTCTTTCACATCCCTGGAGAGCGGCTCCCCGTGTCACAGCAGCGATGCGGCCGCCCTGTCCTCCAGGAGGGTGTGCAGGGGGGAGGCGGGAGGAGAGGAGCAGCGGAGGACGGGGACGCAGCCAGCGTGAGGGTGGGCGCTGAGCTCCACCACTGGTGCAGAAAAGCGGCCGAGGAGCTGCCAGGGTGTAAGGTGGATTTGTGAGGGTGTGTGTGAAGGTGCTTTCAGAAGACAAAATGTCTTGAGCTTTGTGCTCCCTTTCTATGGGCTAGTTCAATCCATCGGGGACTCTCCAAAGGGGACAGGAATAACATGAGATCTGATCTGGTCCTCTCAAGGAACTGAGAAAGCTGAATTCCTCCTGAGCTTTACCCAATATTTTACTGACCTCCTGCTCTAAAACATCCCTCATTAAGACTGCTGGTCTTAAGCCAAAGGCCTCAGCGCGGGTGACAAGTGCTGTGCAGACGGATGTGTCCCTGCAGGACTGGGGAGCAGCTTTGCCAGTTTTGTAAGATGCCGTATCCGTGAACCGCTGGCTGCCGACGCTCCTGCGCTGTGGGGTGGAGCTGAGGGCGTTGTGTAACATCTGCCCTTTGATTTGCATGGAATACTAATTGCAGGCAGCCTCCCACCCAGACCTAGAGGTACAGGCGCGCCCCTCCGGGCAGAACCGCCTGCGGGGGTGGGCTAAGAGCTCATATCCCAAGGCTCCCGAAATGTTTTCATTTTTGCGGCTCTCCCGCTCCTGTTCTTGCGCCAGCGCCATGCACCTCCTAGGACAGAAATTAACAGGAGAAAAAAATTACGGAGACTGACGAGAAGAAACATCTGTCGGCCAAATGGTCTCTCAGACCGAAGCTGCAGTTTTCAGTCTATGAACGGCACTTTTTGTGTCCTGCCAGAGGGTGAACCTGGACGGGTGCCCAGGAGTCAAACAAGAGCTGAGCAGAGACAGCATCAGCACAGCCGGAAATAGAGGAAAAGGCGGAATTTTTGTGGAATCTTCACTCTTTCCTGCTGGTTTCCTGCTTACTACATGTGAGCAACAGAGACAGCTTTTGTATTGGCAACTGCAGCACAGCAGCTATTCTGGGATGGCCAGGCTGAGGAAAAGAGCCCACGGACAACCCACTGCCACGCGCCCGACTTCAGCCGCTGTTGTGATGGACAATTCACCCAAGAACCGCGCTGGTTTCCATGAGTTTGGTCGAAGTTCTCAGTCTCCCTCTTTTTATTTCTGTCCTTCCTTTGGCAAAGCCCATTGGCCGCCAGGGACGGGCCGCGGGAGCCGCCGGTCACCGGCACACAAGCTGCTCCGTTAGGTTGGTTTTCCCTCTCGTGGTCATGAGAGTTTCTGTTTATTGATATAGGCGGTTCTATGTGGTCTATTAACCCAGGAAAACCTTTATCTGGAGATCTCACAAACATGGGTTTTTTTTGGTGCAAGGATTAATAAAAACCTTTTGCTTAAGCTTCCTGCTATTGAAGAACAAAAATTAAGATAGACATTCACCAAGACGTTTCTTTCATTGTGTTTTGGACTTGGTATGGCAGTGAAGTAGTGTGATTTATGGCGAACACTACATCCAGCAGCAGGCTGATGTAAGCTGTGAGTGTGTGTTTTTATAGAGAGATTACATTTATCTCAAAGCCAGAAGGCTGGTGGGGGAACTTTCCCAGGGTCCTCACAGTATTTTGCATAGAAAGGAGGAAAAAACCCAACACGAAACCTTACAAAAATAGATATCATACTGCAGTTTTGGAATGGCTTATGCTATAAAAACCTGACCTACCCGTGAACAAACTGCAGTCGGACTAAATGCCTCTGCTTCTCATGCAAGGGAAGCTTGCTTTCTTTTAAAAGAAAACAGTCCGTGCCCCATCCCAAAGTGGCCTACGAGCGAGTGCCAGAGGGATGGGAGGCTTGACAGATAATTCGCTAACCAACACTTTGTTATCGTTATGGCTCAAACATGATTAATTCCCGTGGAATTTGTTGTAATAATATTAGCTTTGGTGATCTCATTTGTTAAACATGTTGCTGCCATTAGGACTCCAGTGCGTTACCTAGAAGACACTGAGCTCGGTCTGTGCCGTACCTGCTGTGGGGTCTGGGTCTCCTCACCTGCCTCTGCTGCCCAGTTCTTCCCTCAAGCCGTCAAGGAAGAACACTGGCACCGGGGTTCGGGACCAGTCCAACCTCCCAGCTGCCACTCCACTCACTGGGAAATGTTCGCTTTGTTTAATTTGTCTTCGCTGAGTTTTGGCATTCACTTCTCTGTCATCTTCATCCCCCTGGTCAAATGTCTCCTCTTTATCCACCTTCTTACTTCTCTCTCCTGATGGGTACTGGGTTCTGCTGCCCCAGACTGTTCCTTCCATCTGCAGCACAACTCTCAGCTGAACTTTATTACAAAAGGAAGGAAAGATTAAATCAGTTTATAACTCTTTTTTGTTTGCCAAATGTATGTGGGACAATCACAGCTGCTGTCAGAGGTTTCTAGAGTCAGATCTTCTACCCAGGATTTAGAACAGCGATCCACTTTCAATGAAGGGACCACGGCGGTTCCCTCTATACTGTTTAACTCTCATGCAATTGAACAAGGTTTGCCAGATACTTAGAGTCAGACTACTGCACTTTTCTTGAGTTTGAGCTCTGCTCCCCAGCATCTCCCCCCTGCTGTGTGCACCCAGCAAGCCGGCGCTGCAGGAGATGCTTGTGTGGGTGCGCAGCGCTGGAGAGGAGCTGCTGGGGGCCAGGGCAGGACCCGGGGCTGCTCGGGGCTTCACAGACCCCGACCGGCAGCCCGCAACCCCGGACCCTGAGCTGCCGCGGCCCCGTGCTCCCTTTGCAGGTCTGCCCTGTGCGGGTATTACACTCTCATTTCACAGCAGTTGTAAAAGTGCTTTGGTGCCTGCACCACGAGATGTACAATTAATGATCAATTTCTTTGTCCTCCCAAGGACATGTTGTCCTGTTCTCTCAATGGGCTCTGCAAACATGACTTAATGCATTTCCCTTGGCTTCATTTCATCTCGTTCTTTTTAATTTTAGCCTGTATCTGAAACCAATGGGATGAAACTGTGCAAAAGGACATTTAAGATTGAAAGTTGGTTAGAAAAATATCACAGCAGCAAGATCTGTAAAACCTTGGCAGCATTTCCAAAGGTGAGGGGACGGAAGCCCTTAAATCATGTTAATCTGGGCCTGGTAAGCAGTTTGGGAATGTGCTGCGGGGGAACTGCACATGAGGATGCACTCACAGACTGGCACCAGCGAAGAGTTTTAAATGGTGAGTCAAACAGAGAAAATAAAGGGGGGTGTTGGAACAGAAAACTTGCAGAGGGTGGACTGTATTGAATGCATTACTATGAGTAATTCCTGCTGCTCTCAAAGAGGAGAAAATGAGCTGTTTAAAATATTCTAATGTCCTTCAAAACACATTAAAAGTCTTTGTTCTGAAATGTTTTTTATTGTAGCTGAATGACCCCGATGTGTTTTTAACTACTCTTCCACCATGTGTGGACCACCCTGCACTTCAGGAATACTCAGCACTGATTCCTCCCCAATCCCAATGCTGCTCCCATGATATTTCTCTTCCCTGCTAAGAGCAGGAGCAAAGTAGCTCACTGGGCAATTAGAGAAGAACAACCAGGGGAGCCCTTCAAAACCATTTCATCATGTCATGAAGCCCTGGTCCCAGTTGCTTGGGTCCTCAGAACACCTGAGCACGGCACCGCTGCCGCCGCCCGTGACGCTCGAGCGCTGTCCCTGTCCTTGGAGAAGAGCCTCCTCCCGCTCTCCGGGTGACAATGATCTGCTCGTGGCACAGATCTGGCATGTCCACCACATCCCACTCCTGCCCGAACCCCTCACACAGTGAACAATCCTTCATCGCTCACGTTCTTGCTCTTTTATATCGAATCTAACTTCATAACAGAACTGATTTTTTATGATTGAGACAAGTACATAAATATGACAATGCTTGAGTCGTGATATAGCAGCTGATGGTCACTGGAGAAGAAAGGAAGAGCGGCGCAGAAGGGCTGAGGTTCCTGGCGCGCTGGGCTGTCCGGGCTGGCAGAGAGCGCACAGAGCGCGTTTCCCTGGCCGCGTCCCGCCCGCTCCGGCCGACCCCGGGCTCTGCCAGCGCTGCCGCGCAAACCTTGGCTCCATCGAGAGCTCGAGCACTGGGCCAGCGACTGTCTGTCCTCCTTAATTACCAGCCTTTGCTGATGGTACTCTCCAAAACAATGCCTGAACGCTGTTTGGACAATATCATACATCAGGAACCATTGCCAGGAGGCAGCATGGGCAGCATACACTTCCGTGCTCTGATGGACTGCAGCACAGGATGTGTGCTCCTTCATCTGCTTTGAACTGAAAAAAAAACAAGGCATGAAAAATGAATGCTTGTGCTTTAGGAGCACAAGGCCTCCACATGCTAGAGACCAAGGACTAGGAGCTTTGTGATGTGGACACAGCCAAATCCGGGCTGTCTGAGCCCAGGGCGCAGGGCCGTTGTGTTTGGTGCTGCCGGCAGAGCCGGGTGCTCCGCACAGAGCCCGGGTCGGTGGTGGGACGGAAGAGCCGCGTCCCGCCCGGAGCCCCGTGCGGTTCCATCCAGCCCCTCAGAGGTTTGCGGCATCTGGCAAGCTCAAGGGAGACGCTGAAGCCAGGATTTTGTCACCAGTGAAATGCTTCCGATCTTTTCTACGTGAACTAAAAAACGGGAAGATAAACTTGCTTTCAAGCTACGGTCACACTGTGTGTGGCAGTGTGTGTCTGCATAAAGTGGGAAAAGGTTTGAAAGACAAACAACCTCAAACTTTCAGGTCACATGAAGTAAGAAATGTGTTTTATTTTTCTCATGGGAGCATGATGCAAAAAGCTAAGAATCAATAGCTGAAAGAAAAAAGTGTCTGAAGTATGCATTTATTTTATTCTTCTCATGTTTTTGCAAGTGAAAAATGTTGGATACGGAAAGAAACTGGAGAAGCCTTTCACTTTCTCAAATGAAAGAAAAGGAAATTTGAGGAGGACCATGCTACACTCAGCATGCATATATTTCTACTGATTTCCAAAAGATTGATTGAAGTGAAAAAATGTGGCTCTGAATAGAGAAACAAAATGTTTCAGTCCCTGGGAAAATGACATTGCAAACCACATTTTCACTGACAAATCGCACCAGTGACAGTGCGATTCGGGAGCTGCTCAGAGGGGATGGGTGACCTCTGGGGAGCTGTGAGCAGGAGGGCTTGGGACCCCAGGAGGGGACATGGGGAGCCCGGAGCTGCGGCAGCGCGAGGCGCGCCGGGCCGTGCGGCTGCAGAGCGGGCAACGCTGCTCGCCTGCCCTGCCCTTTGCTCTCCCGCCCCACCTGCTCACGGGAACTCTGGTCCCATGTGAAGTGCAGATACTCTTGATCATTCAGCTCAGGTGTCCTTGCAGAATATCATCAGCACTGTGATTTGCAGCTGCTCTCACTCTCACAGCCCAGCCAACCTCACCTGTTCGCACTTATTTATAGAGTCAAGCGCTGGCCACAATCTCTCAGGTTCTGGCAGTGTGTGCTGTTGTTCCCTTGCAAGGGTCAGCTCGGTTCCTCACCTTGTTTCACACCCGCTCAGCTGTGGCACCGGCCCATTTCCTGCGGGACGTTCCAGCGGTGAGTACTCGCTGTCACCGCGCTGACACTGCAGCCGCACACCCAGGGCTTGGTCTTTTGCTCACCTGTCCTTTTTGTGCCTCAAGTTTGCCCTGTCTCAAGGCATTAGTAGCATGAAACTTGTTCCAGTGCTCGTCCCAACTGGAAACGCCTGTAAAACCTGTGGGACTGCAGCTGCCAGGCAGTGAGAAGGACTTTTGTGAGGGTCAGGCTGAAGGCTGTGACGCTGTGGCCAGGGAGGAGGGCAGAGCTGATCTCTGTGTCTTGGCACCAGGGCTGCCCTGCCTCTGTGTGCTGGAGGCACTTTGCTGCTGCAGAGTGGATCCCAGGCCATCCTTGTGAAGGCTGTTGTTTGTTGTCACCCACTTCTGAGCTGCGACGTCAGCTGGGAAAGCAGAGCGTGCATCTCCCGGGCTTGGGGTGCAAAAATCATATGGGGATTCCTGCACGTGATGGGGAGCACAGACCACCTTGGGGTGTCACACAAAGTACAACTCTAGAGATGTTTTGCATGTGTTCCCAAAGGGGGACAACAAGGAGCCATTCAAGTATGATACAGGCAGTTTGTAATATTTTAAAGAGGAACCAGCAGGAGAACAGTTATAGCATGTAATGCAGCCGTCTCTGGTGGAGCCAAGGTGGGAATCTTTGATTCTCTCTGTGGCCCATGGGGGAGGGAAGGTCTTTCCAGAGGCCAGCTCAGGATGGGTAGTAGCCATGGTGCATCTTCTGGAGACACCTCTAGGTAAAACGGGATCTGCATTTCTGCATCAATGATGTGCCTAGTGAGGGAGCTAGGCTCCTAGCTTGGCAAGCTGAATTAGGTGCCTGACATCAGACTGTGGTAACAGCAGGGGTAATAAGTTTTAGGTGTATTAATTAGGAGCCAAGCAATTTAAAATCATCACTATATTTAAGATGCACTTAAATGATGCCCCGGGCCTGGGGCTGTCATGCACAGCTCAGGGCTGAACTCAGGGATCACTGGTGTGACCCTGCACCCAGTGCCTGAGTCACGTTGACCCTCTCTTCTCAGCTCCGTGCCGCAGCAGCTGCCGGTCCTCTGGGGCAGAGGCTCCTCCCGCCTGTTTGTGAGCCCTGCTGGGGTCAGGACCTGACCTCTCGTACAAGTATATATAAAAATACGATTGTATTGCATTACAGTTCAGCAGAATGATTGTGATAAATACTACCCCTGCCTTGAAGAATTTGAAGCACAAGATTAATTAATTGCTAAAACCAAGGGGAAGGCGTTGCTTTCAAGGGATAAAGTCTAATTTGATAATGAATCCAGAATGTGTGCCTGTCCAGTGATAGTATTAAACTCAATTAAAACTGCCTGACTCCAACTGGGTATCACAGCAGATGGAGTTTGAGGAGGGATGTGCAGGAGGGGGTGCTGTGGTTCTGCTCAGGGTCTCACACTGTAAGGGACACGGGAGGACACAGGGCTCTGGGAGCAGCGCTGGGGTGGGGGGGGCAGTGCTTTGGGGAGCAGCGCTGGGGTGGGGGGGGCAGTGCTCTGGGGAGCAGCGCTGGGATGAGGGGGGGGCAGTGCTCTGGGGAGCAGCGCTGGGATGAGAGGGGGCAGTGCTTTGGGGAGCAGCGCTGGGATGGGGGGGGCAGTGCTTTGGGGAGCAGTGCTGGGATGGGGGGGCAGTGCTTTGGGGAGCAGCCCTGGGATGAGGGGGGGGCAGTGCTTTGGGGAGCAGCGCTGGGATGAGGGGGGGGCAGTGCTCTGGGAAGCAGCGCTGGGGTGGGGGGGGCAGTGCTTTGGGGAGCAGCGCTGGGATGAGGGGGGGGCAGTGCTCTGGGGACCAGCGCTGGGATGAGAGGGGGCAGTGCTTTGGGGAGCAGCGCTGGGGTGGGGGGGGCAGTGCTTTGGGGAGCAGCGCTGGGGTGGGGGGGGCAGTGCTTTGGGGAGCAGCGCTGGGGTGGGGGGGGCAGTGCTTTGGGGAGCAGCGCTGGGATGAGAGGGGGCAGTGCTTTGGGGAGCAGCGCTGGGATGGGGGGGCAGTGCTTTGGGGAGCAGCGCTGGGGTGGGGGGGGCAGTGCTTTGGGGAGCAGCGCTGGGGTGGGGGGGGCAGTGCTTTGGGGAGCAGCGCTGGGGTGGGGGGGGCAGTGCTTTGGGGAGCAGCGCTGGGATGGGGGGCAGTGCTTTGGGGAGCAGCGCTGGGATCTGGGGGCAGTGCTTTGGGGCGCAGCGCTGGGGTGAGGGGGGGCAGTGCTCTGGGGAGCAGCGCTGGGGCGAAGAGGGGTCGGCAGCGGCTGCCCTGGGTCTGACCACTGCTCGGTTTGGAGGTTGACCAGAATCAGGTTCCTTGAGATTACTGTAACCAGCAAACAGTTCTTTGTTTAATTTTCTTAATGGGGTGCTGGCATAATGATACCAAAAGTCGCATTTTAGCTGGTAGGAAGGCAATTCCCAGGGCAAAGAATTCAGTAGTGCTGCTCTTACTTCAGTTGTTGTTATTTGGCAGGACTGCTCAAAGCTGCCTGGGAAAATGTCCCTGCTGCTGCTCCAGCACTCCGTCTTCTGGGCCCGCAAGCAGGCACAACACTTTATTTGCATTATTTTTACATGGACTTTAAAAATAAAATCCAGCCCCCAAAGTGAAAAGTCCCCCCTGTATTTTTGTGACCAGCAGCTCTTTCCCTGGAGAGCCTGTGAGCCCAGGATTGTGAAGAATGTTCCCATGCAGCTTCCACAGCACCACCCGTCATGGAAACCGGGGCTCTGCCAGCGGCCGGGCCGCCGGGGAGCGGGCGGAGCGGAGCCCGGAGCCCGGCCCCGGCTGCGGCGGCGGCGCTCGGCAGGGCCGGGGCCGCCCCCTGGTGGCGGCGGGGGGAGGGCGGAGCCGGGCTGGGCCCCGTTCCGCAGGGCGGGCGGCCGGCGCCGCCGCTCCGGGCGGTGCCAGGAGCCGCGTATCGGGCTGTGCGGTGAGCGGGTGGTTCGGGTGTGCGGGGGGAGGAGAGCGCTGCCAACACCGTGCTAGAGGCGACCAGGCTGGAGCAACGGGAAACGTGAGCACTGAGCAGTGGCTACAGGTGCAAGGCATGTTCCCTGCCATGTTTCCCTCCCGTTTCTTGCATCCATCACCCTAAATTTGGCTTCGTGTCTACTAAGAAGTTGCAAATCCTCAGGTAAAACCTTAATGTAACACTGGAAACTGAGGCACAGCAGAACGGTTTTAAAAATATTCATGCCCATCTCTGGGCCCTGCTGAATTCTACACTGAGGTTTCTCCTCCAAAACAGGGCTAGAGCGGCCTCATCCTGGCTTGGGAACACCATGTGTGCAAAGCTTACCCATCAGGTTAGAAGCTTACCTGCTTGGAAAAGTGACTCTGCCTCATGAAGAAGTGACCCTGCCTGCTACAGTTTTACGATTCAGCGTTGGTATTTACTCAGCCTTTGACAGGAAGCTGCGAGAGCAGCCCCGACGCTATCGAGCCCTTCGATCTGCCCTGCGTGCAGCCTACAGAGCCCTGCGCGGTCCCTGCAGGCGTTTTAACCCGCTCAGCAGGGTGATCGGTGCGCTGACGCTGAGCCTTCCTTGGGCAGTGTGCTCTGATGGGCACTGTCTCGCCTCTCTGGGTGCCAATTGTAAGTTCACTGTCTGGATAAGGCTGTGGTGCTGATTAAAATACACTTTTTACCGTGCTCTGTTGGATTTGTGTGATGTTCCATAAGCTGCTTTGAAAGTAGACGTTGGTTTATATATTTGAATTCCTGAGACTGAGGGTTTTCAAAGCTCACTGGCATTCACATTCTGGGATAAGATTAAGCTGTCAAGTTCAACAGAACTTCTTCTCTCTCTTATTTTTCCACGCTCTTGCCTGGAGGAGTCCCCAATTCACACCTGACTGAGTAAAGAATGTCAAACAACTCAGCTGCTCTGGCAAAAGGGGAGAAATCCCTGGTTAGTACATACTGGTGTTTCAGCCTGCCCCGGTGCTCTGGGCAGTGTCACATGGAGCTGGGCAGTGGGAAGATGTGTGCTGTTGGAATTGCACTGAAGTGGAAAATGCTCTGGAAGGTCTCAAAAGCTCCATCGCAAGAGGAAAGATGTGACTGGAAACACATACAGTGTGGTGGAGATATTGTGGTCTGTTTGGTGGGTCTGTCCCAGCTCAGCTCTAGCAGGGAGGTATATGGTTTAGTGAATATTCTCTGAAGAGCCTTAGAAGAAGAGAAAGGGCTGCCCAGGTTATGAGGACTGTGATCCTCTTTCAAAGTTGAGTTTTTCTTTGGAGAAGGGTAAGGATCAGTGCAGGCAGTCAGGGCAATGCTTATGAAACACAGAGCTTCTGCTTTTAAAGAGCTTGTTGGCAACTGTGCCAGCCCTCATAATTCTGAGCTGTTCTTGTCCCCCTGTGGAGGGGTCTGATGAAGCAGGTCATCCTGCTGTAAGAGGGGACAAGAGTTACAAAGATCTTCTGTGTCCAAATGGGGGAGATTTGATGCAATGGTTACAGGGAGCCCCAGCAGCGTGGCACATCCTGCACCGAGACAGGTGTATGTCGCACAGCAAAACCCCCTTTTGCTCTGTTACTAGGGTTTTTGCAGCTGAAGAGCAGCTCTGGGCTTGGGGAAGCACTTCATTGCCACAGAGGCTGGTGGCTGATGTAAACCCAACTGTCACTGTTGAGCAACACAGCATACGAGCTGGATCCTGGTGGTCACACACTTCCCTACGGCAGCGACTCTGCAAGCAGTGTTGAAATGACCTCTGTGTGTAAAAGTGGGGGTGATAAGCTGCACATCTGCCTCCTCCCGGAAGCCCAAAGCCGAGGGTCGGGGAAGGGCAAGTGTGAGTGCCTTGGCGATGCCGTGGTGGCTGCCTGCGGGAGCAGGGGGCTGATAACCACACCATTTTGGTGTCGTAGGTATTCCCGGTACTGTTGGTCCCATGTTGTTTCTGCAGTTGTTTCTGAGGCTTAACCGGAGAGCAGAACATCTGCCCAGGGTCAGACAAGGGCCCTGCCAACCCGCATCCTATCGCCTGGGGTGCGCAGCAGCAGATGCCAAGGGAAGAATGGAAGGACGGGGCAGCTGGTATCTCTGTGGTGCAGTCCCGCTTCCAGTTATCTGTGACTCGGGAGCATTTCAGAAGCAGTATCTCTGAACTTTGAGGCCTGATGTGTTTTTCTTCCCTGGCTTCGCCAAGTGCTTTTGCCAGCAACGGCCCCGTCAGCGAGGGAGCGGGATGAGACCTTGCACGCGGGTCCTGCCGCGTTCCTGTGCCGCGCAGCCTTTGCTGGCTCTGCCCTGGCGTGACCAGCAGCGCTTTGTACCCAGGGCATCTGTTCGATAAGATCTGCAGAGACTGGCAGTGGAGAAACTTGTCTAATACCTGGTTTCTGAATGTAATACACAGAGAAAAGTAATTTAGCGTGGTCAGTAAAAGACAATGATTAGCACCAGAAGCAGAGTCGCTTTCTGCTTTCTTTGTCTGGGAAAAAGAATCAGCACAATCCTATGTTTGACAACTTAAATACTGGTTAAAATAATATTATTGTTAGAAACAAAAACAAAAGCAAACACAAAACCAGCGAAAACAACCCCCACTCCAAACCCAAACAAGCCCACCAGCCGTGAGTCCAGGGCTCTTTCCAGTGTTCGGGGGCTGGATTCTGTTCCTCAGGGGTAACGTCTTTGGAGTAACTGTATTAGCATCTGCAGTGAATGAAGTGCAGATCCATAGCTACCGATTTCTTTAAGAGATAAAGCTCATCAATCTTTCACACCCAGAGCAGGACTTTACTCCTTGCCTGGGCACATAACAAAATTATTGCAAGAGAAAAGATATTCCTTTGAGGGAATAAATATGGGAAAGTATGGCTTTGTTTTTCAGTGATGTGCTGGAGTTAAGGAGATAGATGGCTGCAATATGAGCTTATTTTGAGGCAAAACCTCTGGGTAAGGGTGTGATTCCTACTCAGCAGCTGTGAACAGAGAACTCAGCTGAACAGGGGTGGCAGACCTGGGGAAAGCAAAAGGAAGTTTGGATTTCCTCTACTCATGTACAAATCTAGATGTGCTTATTGAGATGGAATATGGATGAAGCCAAGCAACCCTCTGGCTGGTGCTATATTTCTGCTTCCTTAGAATTACAGTGTTAACACTACTATTATTCATTGTGTACTGGTATTGTCCATAGCGTGTGCTGTACAGGATGTCTTTTGGGTCATTCAATGGCTGTGACAGTTAGTGGGGTTTTCTTATCTGTCACCGTCCATCTGAAAACCAGTTTTAAACCTCCTGGGTTGCGTCTGTCTTTTTCTCCCACTCTCCTTTTTTCTTAACCAGAGGTCTAAAGTAAAAGTGACAAATGCATAATCAACCACCAACAGAAACATCCTCCGTTTGCTGTAGTCCAGCCCCTCTCAGCGCTGGGGGACAGGAGGAGGGGAGATGTCACTGCAGCGCAACTGGAGGCTCCTCATGATGTGTTGATTTGGTTTGTGTTTTCTGAGTGAGGGGGAGAGTGGAAACGGACACAGGGTGCTGGGGTGCTCGGAGCCGGGCCAGCCAGCGTGGCCGGGCTCGGCCCAGGTGTGTTTTGGCGCAGGAACCCGCGGTGAGCGGGCTGGCGCCGCAGCCCCTGCCGCAGCAGACGGGTGCCGGGTGCCGTGTCTCTGCCCCACCTGTGGCTGCAGAGGTTCCTCGCGTGCCCAGCTGTGGGGCTGCGGGAGCATCTCCCCAGTGCCTCCCTCCACTGTGCACAGCTCAGCCTGCAAGCTGTTCCCCAATAAAGTGCTGCGGTTTGGGGAACGGTATGCAGAAACCTCTGTTGGCAGTCTGTAATCCCCCCAGCTTCTCTACCTCCCTTCCTCCTCCCCCCAGAGCAAGCCACAGAGCTGCGTGCTGCAAACGTACTGAAAAAATGGCTCGATTGGGAAACGTTGAGTGCAATTTTGAGGCTATTGCACAGAGTGGGGTAGTGTGGTAACGTTTGTAAACCATGGAGGAAATCAGCTCGCTGTGGACCATCTGTCTCCAACACCTATGTGGGCCCATAGGGCTGTGCGGAGCAAGGCGAGTGTCCCGGCAGGAGACACTTGGTCTCCCGCTGTGCTGGTCAGCGAGGCTCGGGTCTGTGCGGGCACTTTGGCCAGCAAGTCCTTGTTGGCTGCAGCTCCCGCTGCCATACGGAACTGAGCTCTACGCTGGCCGGCTTGGATGGTGCCGTGGGATGCAGGTGAGGGATTCGGTGCAGGGTGACAGGGAAAAACCTCAGCTCTAACGGGAGGTTTGCAGACATGCTCTGGGCCTTTTTGTTGGGTGTGCAAGGCTCTTGCTGCTTTTCACACTGATTCAGTTTCATTACTCCTTTGGTTTTGTTTTTTATTAGTCTCTTTTTTGCCCTGGACATGTAAGGTCAATAATAATTTGTGCAACCACTTAAGGGGAGTGTTTTTCTACGTGACTCAGATCCCAGACTTGCAAGGCTTGCTACCAACTGTGGCCAGAAGCCACAAAAACAAGCAAGACAAAATCACCCAACTGGTAAAGAGACCCCTAAACTCCTGAGCCCCAGAGGACCCGATCTGTGGGACCCGCAGTCCGAGCCCGGGGATCCACAGCCCTTGCCAGAGGCTGCTCTCACCCACCAGCCTGTCTGCAGATTCAGTCCAAGTTTGATCCAAGTTTGATGCTTTTCACAATTCATATTTGAGATGCAGCGACCAAAAAAGATAATTTTGATTGACCGCTGTGAGTTCCTGAGTAGCAAACGCAGTGTGTTTCGACAATGAACTTCAGAGCAGGGGGGGATGTTTGCCATGAGGATGAAGACGATCTTGCTCGGAGCATTGCAGTTCCTTCAGGACAGTTTAATTTGTGGAGGAACATGTCAACATGTTCTTGCTCTCCTAATGGAAGAATGTTAATGGTGTATGCATTTTGCATACATAGACGTAGTCCTGAGTTTGTTTATTTGCCTGGGAGCCTGAATTGATTCTGATCTGCACTGTTGTACATCAGCACTGGTTCCAGTACAGTGCAGGCTGTCCCATAGGTGTAATGATATGTGAGCAAGATCAGAAATAAACTGTGGTACTTTATCAATGATACTGCAAACAGTGTAGAAACTAGCAAAAAGGAGTCATTAGCTCATGTCTTCTGTTCAGGTAGCAGAAAATGAAGGGAGCTGCGTAGGTAGCTGCTGCTGTTTGAGAAGATAACTGAGAAGACCTCTGCTCGAGGTGGATGTCGACTGAAGATTTTGGATCCAAATTCAAATCTGGGCTTTTAGAAGTTACAAAATGTGGTGGTATTTGCTCTGGGTGTTCTCGGGCACTCATGGGGTTTTTTGTGGTGTTTTGTTCTGTGGGCTTTGGTTTTGTATTTTTTAATTCGTCACCAACTGATGTTCCAGTGAGAGTGACCAAACGTTTGTCAGCGCTTTGCATTGCAGCCCCGTCAAGAATGGACATAAAGCATCTGCCCTTTTTTCTTTCCATAGGCCTTGATCTGGAAGTTCACCCATTTCAAAGGCTTTTAGGTACAAGTAGGAGAGAGTGAAAGAGGTCTAGAAAAAATGCACTACGAACGACATGAACAAACCTACTTCTTTGCCCCAATTAAAACCAAAGCAAAAAATGAAACCAAACCACCCAGACCTTTCCATTCCTCTTTTATTGTATATTTTAAAACACAGGCAGATGAAAGAGGAACTGGACAGTAACTGTATTCCTCATCATCTAACTATCCCTGGGGCAGAAGGGCCAGGTTTTGTTTTCGCAGGGAGGTTGGCCCCACTCGTGTGTGTGGGAGCAGCCGCTGAGCACTCCGGGGAGCCGGCGCGCAGGCACCGGGAGGCAGAGGGGAGCGTTTTCCATAGCAGGGGTTCAGACAGAGCTGCAGGAACATAATAGAACACGCGTCTGCAGCCCAAGAGTGCTGGTGGGTACCAGAAAGCTGCTGGGATAACGCAGGGCCCGGCAGCAAGCGCCACAGCATCTCTGCGGGGTTTGGCTGCGGAGCCGGGCGGCAACGGGGAGCCTGGGGACGGAAAACCAGAGAGGCAAAAGCTGGAAAGGAAGGACAGGACTGGGTGCTGGGAATGAGAAAATGGTCCTGCAAGGAGGATCCCAAGGTCTCTGTGTGGTGGCCGGACCTGGTGCTCACGCAGCCTGACATGGCGCTGCCCTCCCACAGCGGCCTCCCGCCCGCTCGTGAGCTCTGCGCCGCTCGGCAGGATGGGGACAGCGCTTTCACAACCTGGATGTGTTGTCACTCGCATCCAGACATTTCCTGTTATCTAACCTCAGCCTTATCTTCCCCATTCGCAGCTTCCTCTCGAAGGAGGAGCAGCCCCTTCAAAAACGAGCTGTGTGCCTGGGCTTTGCCCCCACCGCGCTCCTCCGGCGAGGCCCCGGCCCCACGCCGGCCCCGCACCACTGGCCTCTTGCCACGCTGGCCCCGCACCACCAGCCCTGCCCGCCCGGGACCAGGCTGGCTCAGCACGGTAGGTGCCAGGTCCCCATCCTGCCCGCTGGAAGGGGTGGCTGGGGACAGGGGAGCATCAGTCCCGTGGGGTGACCTCCTGTTTCTCCTCTGGGAGGTCTCAGAAGACCACAGGGGTTGGGACACCAAAATCCATGGGCTGTCCGCGTTCCTGGCAAGGCAGAAAGCTGTCCTCCCAGCCCGGGTTACACCGCCAGCCTCGGGGGACCGAAGCCAGCCGGGGCTGGAACTGCATCCCCTCGGCACTGGGACCATGTCTGCCTGAGCCAGAAGAGCTTTCTGGTGTCTCTCTTCAGGGGAAAAGCGGTGGGGTTGGGACAGGGATGCTTTGTGAGGGCAGGTCTGGGGATGCAAACGCTGCTGGTCCAAGCCAGGGACCATGATTCATTGATGAGGATGAATTACAATTAACAGCTATAGCAATGTATACGTAGCCCTGCTTGGTACTGGGATGCACGTGAGCTTGCTCCCCCGTCCCGCACGCACACACCGCACGAATTGCTGGCAGTAGGGCGATCTTGATCTAAATTAGTCATAGGTGAGACAGCACACAGAGAGCAGGGGAAGCTGCAGGGCAGAGGAGCGTTTTACCAGGGAGAGCTGGTGTCCCAGCTGGGTGCAAGGGCACTCTTCAGCTCCTTCTCGCTGTCCTGATGGCTTCAGGATGGTGGACAAAGGTTTTTCTGCAGCCCTCTTCTCTCTGCTGGGCACTGGGGGTGCGAGCAGGAGCAGGGACAGAGTCCGCACAGGGGGCCAGGGGCTCAGGTGAGTGTGGGGCTGCGGGGGTGTGTGGCTGGTGGCCTCCAGATAACTTGTTGTTGGTGACCTCCAGCAGGGCTAGGCAGAGGGGACGTCCAGCCTGGGCTGAGGATGGAGACATTGCTTTTAGTCTTGTGACAAAAACAAAGAACAACCATCAGCGTACGAAGGGCTGCGGGGCTGTTGGGGTGACAGGGTCGCACAGATGGTGGCAGTGGGAACGTGTGGCTGGTTTTATGCTTCATGCAGTTGCCCAGGGACAGTCGTCACCAGAGCACTTTGGGCTCTGGGTCCTCTCCGAAGCTGGGACAGCTGCCGTACTTGCCGGATCACGGTTTCCAGGAGCTTTCCTTAGGACAGGGAGCCGCTCGCCCACCGTCCTGTGAACTGCAGCCCAAAGGCAGCTGAAGGGCTGGGCTGGGGTAACGAGGGCCGTCCCAGCTGCTCTGGCGCCGGAGGCTCCTGCTTTCAACGAGGGCAGGGACAAGGGTGTCACAAAAACTGGCTCCCTGAGCTGCTGCTGCTCTGCTGGTGCTGGGGAACCAGAGATCCTTGTGCTGCTGAGGAGCGTCCCTCTGCCCGCGGAAAGCGTTAAGGAGCAGGAGTCATTAATTAACTGGCTGCACCATTTGGCCTCTGGCTTTGGTTTTGTATTGGTAACTGTCTCCCTCAAGTCAGCAGATGTGCTACAGAGAACTATGCTTGGTTATACAAGTCCAGCTTGCCTGCAATGAAGCAAAAGCCTCGGGCTGCAGCGGCAGGCTTCGCTGGAGCCTGCCTGATAGATGGGCTGGACCTTACCGAGCCCAGCGTTCCAACGTGTGTCAGGCCAAGGGGGCAGCAGCAGCAGCTGCAGGGCTGGGAGCACAGGAGGGTGCTCCGTGCAGCAGGAGGACATGCCGCGGCGGTCCCCCGTGGGCAGAGCCGCAGCGCGCTTTGCTCTTCGTCAGGAAGGCTCCGGCTCCGGGGAAAGCACATCTGACGGGCAGGGATCCGGCAGACCCCGTTGCCCATGGATCTGGGGATTGTTGCTTTCCATCCAGGCTGTGATTTGGGTTTCACCAAGTGGAGAACAGAGATGACCTTGATTCCAGTTCAAACCCTGCCTAGTAAGTGCATGTCTTGAAACGGCTGCAGCCTGCATCTTAGCATGTGCAAACCACGCAGCCACACTTCTGTTAGTGCTGTTATTATATTAAAGTCTACCCAATAATTTTACTTTTATTTTCATCACATGTTGCAGAGCAATCCGACAGCCCTGTAGAAACACCTGAGAGATATCATGCAGCTCGGAGGGACAGAACCGAAGCGTTTCGTGCCTTTGACTGACTGAGGAACGCAAGAAGAAAACCTCTTTCTGTTTTCCAGGCAGAGCCCACAGCTGATTGCTCAGTCTGCTTTACAACACTGAGCTTTTACTTGGAAATAGCCCCTTCAGCCTGAAAGCAGAAGCTCTGACAAAGACAAATCCATTCATATCAGGTACTATCATTATGGGGTGGAGTAGAGAGCTCCATTCCCATCTGCTGATAGAATTATCTCCACTGCGTACCTCCTCTTATCTGTCGCTGACAACATTTCAAGTGGCTGTTTTTCCACTCAGAAAGCCACAATGGGGGATTATTTTAAGCTGCGATTGCAGAAGCAGTGCCATCTTGGTTTTTGTTTTTCGTTTTTCTCCTTTTTTCTGTCTTAGGGCCACACTGTTAGAGATCAGCACTGAGGCTGAGGGAAGTCTGGGCACTGGTACCTGCTGAAGACCCCGCTCCATCTTTCTTCATGCAGCCTCCCATCACACCTGGATGTGGCTGAGACACCTTTTGGGGCTGACAGGTTCATTCTTCTTTCCCTGCTGTGCTTTCAGTACTGTGTGGTGTCTAATTCACATCGTTTTCAGGCAGAGAGTGCACATCCCTGTTTTAATAACATCAGCAAAAACTATGCAAACCATTCAGAGCTTGTTAAAAATCTTTCACTTTTCCTGGTACAGTGGAGTTCAATGAGGAAGACGAGTAATTTGGCCAACCACACTGACAGACCTGAGACAAGGACGCAGGTGTCTTTGTGACCCGTCTGCACCAAACCCCACAGGGGTGCAAAACTGCTGCCCTGCAATATGTTTTCTGGGTGTTTGTCCAGACTTTCTGTGTCAAGAGATGTTGTGCTGAGTGTTTGCATGGACATCTTGTCAACATTTCAAGCTACCAATGCAGCTGTATAGCTAAGGCAGAAGGTGGGTTTGGAGCTCTCAGCATCATTTTCAGCTCCACAGAACTTCAGCCTTTGGATTAACGTAGCGGGTGTTTTCCTCAGCAGCAGTCAGCGTCTGCTGTGTGGTTCTCACCCAAAGAAAAGCGTGGGAGGGGGGATTACAGGAGGGGTCACGACGGTTTTTGCTAACTGGAGAAAGCCTTTGACGTTGCCAGCAGCCTGAGCCCTCGTTCTCCCTGTGCCCTGCCAGGACGGCGCTCGGCGCGGACGCGGGGCCGGCAGCGAGCGCGGTGCCGCGCTGCGTGTATTTGACAAGCTGAGTCCGACACTCAGTGCGAGAGTGTCAGTTTGTCAAATACCCCAAGCGAGGCACTGCTGAGCAGCGCGGCGGCTCCGGCTCCGTCCCGCTCGGCAGCGAGTTCTGCTCCTCTGCAGACCCCAGCGACGACCCGCACAGCCCGTCCCACCCGCACCCAGCGCCGCTGGATCCGCGCCCCAGGTCTGCCTCCCGCCCCGTTCGCGTTCTGCCGCCGAAGCTGCGCAGAAGCGGTGCTGGGGCACGGACCCGAGCCCTGGCTCCTTTGCAGCCACACACAGTGCTCTTCTCTTCCACAGCATTAACTAGCCTGCTGTTAATTAGTAATCCTGCTCAGTTAACAAGGATTCTGGCAGCTCTAATCACAACATCACAGGGAAGGGCAGCGTTATCCGTAATACAGAATCTTTTCTTTAGACACTTCAATTTGGAGTACAAACTAGTCAGGCTGCTGATTAACTTCCCTCTATCCCGTGAGCCCATGAAACATGCATGTTTGCCCAATCTGTTTTTAAATTAGGCCATGGAGTCTATTGCTTCTCCTTGAAAACCTGTTGTTTGGAGAAGACTCCTTGGTTTTGGATGGCTGTTCCTAGTCAGCACTCGCGGCAAGGTTGCCTATTGCTTTTCTTGCATCTCTGATATTTAGCTAAAGTAATTCCCTTCAAATTCTCCCACCTGAAGGTCTGATGGTTGGTAAGTACTTTTAATTACCGGCTTGTAGCGTATCAGCCCTGCAGCTTGAGATATCTCAGGGCGAGGGAGTGACAGGGGGAGTGCCCAGCCCTGTGTGACAAGAAATCATCGAACACTGAAAACTTGGTTAAGGACAGTACCAAGAACAAATTTAGCAATGTTTTAGAATATTGATAAACTAGAATACTAACTTGGGGGGTTGGGGGGGATTGTTGCAACGATTTCTCGCTAAATATTTTGAAGAAGTTGGAATTTGTACAAAGTTGGGACCAATGAATGTATGTCATTGCCTAAGCAGATTGTGTTCTGCTTTTTGAGCAGGTCCTATCAGAAGAGTTTATTGTGCACTTGGGGACAAACAGGGTCCTTATGACTCACACTCCCGTGGTCTCTCTCAAGCACCTACTCATGACTCACAGACATCACCCGATCTTTATCACTGAGGTCAGTTTCAAAGAGAACAAGTCTGTTATTTCAGGGTTGTTTTCTGCCCAGCGGATCCTCAGCGCAGCAGGTCAGCCCCAGCCCCTCCTGGCCTCGCACACCTCCAGGTTTCAGCAGACCTGAGCTCTTCCGCACCACAGCTGCCAAGTGTTCATTTGTGTTCTTCATCATGGTTTCCTCATGCATTTCCAGTTTGTACTTTCAGTGCAGTTTGCCCCTCTGCCTTTTAAACAACACCCACACCCCGTTCCCACCCTGTTCCTTCTAGGTGGCGAAGGAAGTTAACCCCTTCCTTTCTTACCAAATACTGCATTTTGGTGGGACCAGCTTCTCTGAGACTTGCTCTCTTGTCCTGGTTGGAATGGCCAGTTCGGATGGCTCTGGAGACCAGGGCAGGCCTGGAAAAGGTGAAAGCCAGCAGCTCCCCCCTGTTGTGCGGGAGCTCCAGCTGCTCTGAAGCCAGAGGAGCTGCAAGTCTCCTGGCGCTGTGCTGGCCACCAGAAACAGGGTGTGTTGTGGAGAGCGGTTTCGGAGCAGAAGCTGAGGTTTCTCTGCTGTGCTGGAGCAGAGCTGGCGCTCAGCAGATGAGTCACGTCCCCGGGTGAGTGGCCAGCGCAAGCGAAGGAGAAGTTCTCATCTGATGGTGATACAGCACAGCAAGCTCTCTGTGACTTTCAAAAGAAAAATGTTCTCTTTCCAGCAGGTTTTACTACCAAACATGCCAAAAATATAAACTAAAAAAATTGTCACATATTTGCTGCACAGGGAGAAACAGAGCAGAGCAGCTTTTCGTGTTCCCACTGTTGTGCTGCCTATGGCCGGAGCTGTTCTGCTGCCCAGCCTGGAGGCAGTGACAGCGGGAGGTGTCTGCTTGGCTAGGACCTGCTGCCCCACCTCACCTCCCGTCACCTCCTTCCTCGGCAGCTTCACCCCACTTCAGGGCTTCTGAGGCAGCTGCCAGAGCTCCTCAGAGCAGATCAGCACTGGGAAGAAGCAAGAGCTGGAAAAATCAGGGTGTTACATAGTCAGTGGGGGAGCTGGAACCTTATAATGGCAGCAAGTCTTGCATAAAACACTAGGCTAATTGAGAATTAATAAAGATGGCACCTGGGGGCTAAAAGAGAGCACCATGTCCTGTGTTTTGGGCCTGGATCTACCAAGGTGAGGATGGGGAAGCTGACGAGTTTTCAGTTCCCTTCTCATGCAGCACTAACCTCGCACCACGGCCGCAGGCCCCTGTTCCCCCATCGCGTTTGTTCCACATGGCCCCAGCAGTGCTGACCCGCAGCTGCTCCTGCTGTGTGTCCCCAGCCAGCCTGGCTGGGCAGTGAGGGACCCAGCGCGGCAAAGTGCCGGAGACCCGCGTGTGCGTCCAGCTGTCCCCCGGCTCTCGCCCTTGCTCAGGGCACAGCTCCTCTCTGGCGGGGACGGGGACACTGCCCAGGGCTGAGAGCTCAGCACCAGTGCCTGAGCTGAGACCGGTGCTGGGAGCAGGACCTGGCGCTGCTGCAGCCCTGTGAGGGCAGGCAGATCCTGCCTGCTGCTGCCCACTGCTGCCTGTCACTGCCACCTGCCACTGCCCACTGCTGCCTGTCACTGCCACCTGCCACTGCCCACTGCCGCCTGTCACTGCCGCCTGCCACTGCCCACTGCTGCCTGTCACTGCCACCTGCCACTGCCCACTGCTGCACACTGCTGCCTGTCACTGCCGCCTGCCACTGCCCACTGCTGCACACTGCTGCCTGTCACTGCCCCCTGCTGCCTGTCACTGCCGCCTGCCACTGCCCACTGCTGCCTGTCACTGCCGCCTGCCACTGCCCACTGCTGCCTGTCACTGCCCACTGCTGCACACTGCTGCCTGTCACTGCTGCCTGTCACTGCCCACTGCTGCACACTGCTGCCTGTCACTGCTGCCTGTCACTGCCCACTGCTGCACACTGCTGCCCGTCACTGCCCACTGCTGCCTGTCACTGCCGCCTGCCACTGCCCACTGCTGCACACTGCTGCCTGTCACTGCCCACTGCTGCCTGTCACTGCTGCCTGTCACTGCTGCCTGTCACTGCTGCCTGTCACTGCCCACTGCTGCACACTGCTGCCTGTCACTGCCCACTGCTGCCTGTCACTGCTGCCTGTCACTGCCTGCTGCTGCCCGTCACTGCCCACGCCCTGGGAATGCAGCAGCCAGGCACTGCAGCACAACATGCCCATGCGCCCACTGTTCTCCTTATGAAACCTTTGGAATACAGGCAGGAGCCTTTTCTCTCTGATCTTGCCTGACAACCACATCGTGTCCTGAAGAATTCTGTAATTCAGAGCATGAGGTAAAAGTGAGGTTCTTCTTCCCGGTGCTCAGTGGACCTCCTGACCTGGGAAGGGAAGATCCACGGCAGCAGACACAAAAGCCCTGTGGGTCCTGGTCGGTGTCAAGGAGAGTGTGTGTGACGCAGAGCTCACCTGCTTCTCCATGCTCCCCCAGCTGCACTGTCTGGTTTAAAAACTTGCTTTGCTAAAGGCAGCAGCACCCGCTCCCTGCCATGTCTGCCTGCAGAACCAAGGAATGCTGCCTGGGGGGGAGCATCCAGCAGACCCCCGGCACCACCAGTACATGTGAGATGCAAGCGATTAACAATGAGGAACCAGACTGTTGAGTGAGCCTATTGCAGGAAACACATGTCAGCTGAGGTCAGGAACAGCGAAGCACCAGCTCTGCTGCTTTTGCAAAAAAGAACTTCTGCTTTATTTTTGTCAGAGACCCAGGAATGGCCTGGGGCGGGTCTAAGCAGCAGTGACAGAGCACAGCCCCCAGCAAAGCCTGCACCCCGTTAGGGCGCTCACAGTCTGGGGGCTCCTCATCAGAGCTGCACAAAGTCCAGCGTTAATGAAGATGGTGGGCTGGCTATTACAGATAGTACAGTTCAGCCCTCCTGCTTGAGACAACGATGTGGGGAATTGCCTGCCTGTTCTGCAGAATTTCATCAGGAGACTGAGAAAAAGCATACATTTGCAAGCAACAGAAAAATTATGGCGCTGGATAATGAAATACCAATGAAGTCAGAATTCATATGCAACAAAGTCCTTTGAAGCCTTTTATATTTGCCCTGAGAAAAAAAAACTGTGCTAATCAAGCACTTTTCAAGGCATTTTACAAACATGGGCCCTCACAGCAACCCCGTAACACAGGTCAGCATTCATACGTCTGCTGCAAGACGGCAGATTGATTCGTGTCCCACAGAGCGCATCAGTTGCAAACTGTTGCATCCAGGGAGAGCGCTTGGTCAATCATTATTCCAAATATTTCAAATTTATCTCTATTTTGTTACGCCTCTGCCCCCCACACCCCAACAATAAAACGCTAGCATTTCCTCCAACACGGATTCTGCCTTTGCAGGAGGGAACCAGCGGGTGCCAGATCGGGGGCTCATCACCTACAGGCCCGTTCCCTCTTCCCCTAAGCAAGGAGCTCGTCTGGTAGCAAAAATGACATTCCCAGGACATCAACCCCGCCCCCCCATTGACTCTTACCATGCTCTAACAAAAAAGGACAAGCGGGAGGTAAAACCAGTGTTTGCTGAGCTGTAAAAGCGGGACCACAGTCCCTGCATGTCCCAGCAGAGCAACACGCGCTTGAGCGCTCCCCTCACTGGTGCTGCAGCCAGCAGCATCGCACCCAGCTACACTGTGATCTGCGGGGTAGGGACGCTGGTGTTTCCACCCTTTCAGATCCTCTGTTCCTCACCTTGTCCTTCAGGCCGCTCAGCAATCATTCCCCCCGGCAGCTGCACCACTGGACACGGCCTCTTTTGTCAAGGGCCAAAGAGGTGACGCGGTTCCCAGGTTAAAGCAAAGCAGTGAGACCGGTGTCTTTATCAGAGCAGAAGGCAGACAGGAAGAAGAGTTTCCTTTGGCAGCGTTTCCCATTCAGTATCTGCAGCCCTGCACGGCTGCTTGTGGAAAAGCTGGAGCTCTACTAAATTCTTTCTACTTCGTATTCTGATTCCATTGCACTCACGAGGTTCTCATACTCGGGATCCTTCCTGGTGCACACGCTGCCATGGATGCCGTCTTTCATGTTGAAAGTGTCATTGGATGTTTCAGTCTTAGAATTTGTCTCCTTGTGTAGGCACTTAACAGAGGCTTCCACATCAGCCTCCAGTCCCGTGACGTCTGCAGTGCTATGGCTGAAGCGAGAGAGACATTACTGAGGACGATTAAATCAGAAGTAATTGGATTTACATCTTAGTCAAAACCAAGATCTACCATGTAATCTGTGGAACAGCAAAATGTGTATTAATCTAGTGAGAGCCTATGAGGCTCTGAAAGACACATCAGAGGAAATACACAAAGAGAAGCAACAAACAGTTAACATTGGTACCATAAACTCTCATGATGTTATCATATTATACTCAAAAGAGTTACCAGTAGATAGTCTAGCCTTTATAAAGGTAATGACTGGGGAAAATGGCAATGTGTGAGGCTACAGATGGCTAAGGTATGTCTCTGAATAGGAAAGCAGCATGAAGCAATTAAAGGTTGAGATTAGGGTAGGGCGGAAAAATTGTACTCACAAAGCAACTTCATAGAGAGGTTCTGGGAAAACAAAAAAGAATCAAAGGTGTGCATCGACATACTTTCTGATTAATGTGTCATAGAAAAAAACACCTGCATGCAGGTACTCCCACCTTAAGGAATAACCCTCCCACCCTGCCTCCCTGCCAGGGACCGACCGGGGCTGGGCCAGGAGCAGGAGCCGGGAGTGGGGATGGTGGGGGGATAATGGGGGCGAGGGGGGTGATGGGGTGACGGAGATGGGAAAGCGATGGGAGTGAGGGGGACGGGGATGAAGCCGTGGCGAGCGCCGTCCCGCCCTCCCCGTTCCCTCGGACCAGGGCTGCCACCTACCGCCCGTCCCGCCGGGCTTCTCGCCGCTCCCGCTCCCGCCCCCGCCCCACCGGCTCCCGCGCCCCGTTCCGCCGCTCACCCGCCCCGTCCCGCCGCTCACCCGCCTTGTCCCGCCGGCGGCGCCGCAGCGCGGCCGCCAGCGCCACGATAGCGGCTCCACCCAGCACGGCCGCCAGCGCGGACACGGGCGGCACGGCCCGAGCGGCACCTGCGGGCGGAGGGGACAGCGCTGGGATAGCGGCGCGGGGAGCGCGCGGAGCCCCCGAGCCCGGCAGCGCCTGGAGACGCTTTTACCGCTGGGAGGCGGGGCAGCCCGCGGCGGCAGCCGAACCGCGCGGGCGGGGCTGAGGCGGCGCCGCGGCTTCGGTCCCTTTGAGGCAGAAACGCGGTGAGCAGCAGGCAACGAGCGCCCTGCGGCACGCTCTGCCCGGGGAAAAGCTCGTGTTGGGCAGGCCAGGGATTCGTTTGGTGTGGAGTCTACAGCCAGCACTGGCCAGCCTGCACTCGCCCGGCTCTGGGAAACCTGATTGCTGCCTTTCCGTACTTAAAAAGGGCCAATAAGAAAGATGGGGACAGACTTTTTAGCAGTGCCCGTTGTGACAGGACAAGGGGTGATGGCTTAAACTAAAGGAGGGAGATTCAAACCCGACATGAGGAAGAAATTGTTGCCCCTGAGGGTGGTGAGAGCCTGGCCCAGGTTGGCCCAAGAGGTGGTGGAAGAACCATCCCTGGCGACATCCCAGGCCAGGCTGAACAGGGCTCTGAGCAACCTGATGTAGTTGAGGATGTCCCCTGCTCATTGTAGTGAAGTTGGACTAAATGACTGTTAAGGGTCCCTTCCAATTGAACCATTCTATTATTCTATGAAATCTTGTGTTTTCCAGCCCAAAACTCCACTCACCTGTGACAATGGGAGGCCGCTTGGAAATGGCATCTCTCCCAGAGACCAGCGTTGCTGCTGGCAGATCTGCCAAAGCATCAGGATGACCGTTCTGATGTACCATAACCCTGTACCCACAGCCCCCTTGTGCTCAGGGAACAGGACAAACCCTTTCTATCTGCAAAGAGGATCTGCAGCCCAGAAGGAATGTCAGGTGGATTTGCCTCATTCACCTTCTCCATCACTCACAGAGCACCAGCGTTTTGCAGCCCAGGTCACTTACCTGTGGGGACTGACTGGACAACATCACCCTGGGGGGTGAGTGGGGCTCTGCTGTGCCCGCCAGGCCCAGGGCTGGGCTGCTGTGGGACTGGGGGCCCTGTGGGAGAAAATGGGGACAGACTGGTCGTCAGGTCATTTCCTCCTCTCTCTGTCTCCAGTGCCAGCCAAATAAGAGCAAGATGTGCCAGGGCAGGAGACAGGCTCCCATCCTGCACAGCCCTGGTCCCAGAGGGACACAGGGGACATTTTCCTGCCCCTCTGCTCTGATCAAGCACACTGTGAAGAAGGGAGGATGCCACCCCCAGTGCCAGGACTCACCTGTGACCGTCAGCTGGACAGCGTCGCTCTGCCGCGCAGCCCCAGCCCTGCCCTGTGCCTCGCAGTGGTACGTCCCGCTGTCGGAGGGCTGCGCGCTGTCCCACACCAGCTCTGCCTGGTGGCCCAGCAGCCGCGCTTTGCCCCCCGGGCTGCTCCTGAACCAGCGGTAGCTGATGGGGGGGGACCCGCTGGCCACGCAGCTCAGGCTGGTCCTGGCTCCCGCCGGTACCGTCAGCCCCCGCTCGCCGGCCACAATGACGGGCTTGGTCACCGCAACTGGAACACAAAGCAGATGGGTGACGGTGACGCTGGGCCTGGTTGGGGTGGGGAAGGTCCCCCCTCCACAGCAGTTCACGCTCTGTCTGCTTCCCCAGGAGGAAGAGGCACTGCTCTCCTGCCACCCCTGCCCATGTTAAGCTCAGTTCACCGGTGCCTAAAGCCAAGTTTACACCAGCTATGCCACCATTGCTCCTGCCATATCACACAAGTGCTGCTCTGCTGAGGGTCCCCTTTGCAGAAGGACGGTTCTTTCTATCACATGCTGAGGATGCTTGAGAAGGGGACATGGTAGATGTGGCCAGTACAACACCCACTTGCTATAGAAACTAGAGATGCACAGAACCAAACCCAGATCTGGATGTTATGTCAAGCACTATGGATCCAAGTGGCCCATTGGCAGATCCAGACTGAGGTGTCTACTACTACCCCTCCCAGTCCACCCTACCCCCCCATGAATGGAGATGGGCTGACACTGCACGGGAGGAGATGCCTCAGCACCCAGCCTGGGGTGGGCAGACAGTACGGTGTGAAAGGCTGTTCCCAGGTACTGCTGCTTCTCCTCCACGCTCTGTGGGCTAGACTGGCTGTACAAGAGCAGGGCTTTGCTGCTGGAGTTACCTTTGACAACTTTAACCGTAGTGGTCACCTCCTTTGTTATCAAGCTGTTATTTTTAGACCTCCAGATGACTTGGCAGGTGTAGTGTCCACTGTCGGGGATTTCAAGGTTCTCTATTAGGAGTGAGACATTTCCTGGGCTGTGCTTTGGGACGCTGACCCGGTCTCGGAACCGGGACAACAAGATGTGGTCACCAGAATCGTCCCTCCGAAGGATGGTGGAGGTGCTGTAGTCTCGCTCCACGCTCCAGCTCAGCGTTTGCTGTGTGAAACCTTCCGAGGGCATGTAGGTACACGGTATAGTGGTAGATCCCATCCATGTGCCATTGATCTGGTGGACACCAGACAGATCCAGGAGGGCTGCAGGGAATGGCAGTTAAAGGGAGGAAATAAGAACCAGGCTGTCCAGGCGGCGGGAGCCAGTGTGTCTCAGATGTGCTGTAGACCGCAGCCAGACAAACCAGAGCCTGTCCTGACCTTGCTGAGCAGAGGGAACTGGTTGCTTTGACCTCATGGCTGTTGTTATTATTTGTCTTTGGACACTTGCCAGTTCTCAATTCCTTCTCGGCACAGGGAGGCACAAACCCTGCTCCTGGTGACAGACTGGTCACAGCCACAGTCTGCACAAGACCTTCAGGAGCATCTCCTATCCCTGACTCTGACCCAGCCTTGGCACCCGACTGCTGCTGCTCGGCTGCTGCTCACACGGGGACACGATAGGTCGAACAGCAGCTGCTCTCCCCACTGACACGGGATGCCACTTACACACCACTTGCAACGTTGACCTTCCGCATGGGAGGAAGGACAAACAAAGCAAGCTTACTGCTTCACTGCAATTAAACATGCTTGTTAGGCCACATGTTTACATTCGTTACCATCACCATTTTTTGTGTGACCTCCGTGGCGCTCACGGACCCAGCAGCACTGTGCTCGCAGAGCCGTCTCCCTGTGCGAGAGAGGGCCTGGAGCTGACGGGAGGTGCTGGTCGGGGCCGGTGGAGCTGTGGCCATGGGGACAGCACAGGGACCGTGGCGCTGAGCAAAGTGGACGGTTCTTTCTGACAGGGAGCTTTGTTTTGGCTTTACCCAGTGACTTTGAGAGGGCAGGCACAGCTTCAAATCTCCCATCCCAGTCAAATGCAACTCCCTGGTCTTCCTGTCTTAAAAGGTTTTCCACTTCTTCCTGTTTTCACAAACTCCCACCAAGAAAAACTAGGAATGGTGGAAGCTATTTAGGAAACTGCTCAGAAATACCTTCAAGGCATTTGGTGCACTCAAGTTCAGGTATGTTTGCTATCCAGTGTATTCACCTGGACTCATTTTATTTAAACGCCTCTCCCGTATTGTTTTGTGCCAGCACCCCCCGGCTCCCCGCGGAGCGGCTGCGCTGTGCCTGCGACCGATTTCAGCGTTAGCAGGGGTGGCTCCAAAGCAGAGCTGATCAAAAGGAATGGGAGAAACTCAGCACAATAAAAATCCCCGAGATGGCATTTTGAAAAGAAGGATTTCCTCCCAGTGACACTTCTTAAACTGGGACGCAGCCTTCCAAACACAGTGAATGCTCCCACTGGAGGGAAACACGAGCTGGACCGGGCAAAAGCCCGAAGGGTTATATTAGAGATTAGAAGACTGATCAGAGGGATTTGTATTACGTAAAATGCATGAAAATGGAAAAAAACCCTGAACCCTCATATTCTGGCCCATTTTGAAAAATGGTTGAGCATCTTCCCTCCCAGCTGTCTTGGTGGTACGGAAGCACCAGGCAGGCAGGGGCCTTTAGGGGTCTGCGCTGAATTACTGGACCTGGAACCAAACCCAGTCTTTCTACCTTAGAGAATTTCAGATCTGACCCAGATGTTTTGGGTCATACCTGCTTCACCCAGACAAGCAGCCGCCAAGCACTCAGGTGGGCACAGGGGTACAGGGGCTGGGTTTTCTTGTGCCTGTCTCATTCTCCCAGTCTCTCCAGTTCTCTGCCCACTGACACCACAGCTCCTCTGGGGAGTGCCTCTTTAAGTAGAGAATTACCTGCGTTTTGCTGGACTTGCCTCACTTATCCCGCTCCCCCATCCTCCTCCTCCCCAGAAGGGCGCTGATTACATTCAGCTGCATCAACTCTCACTAAGTCGCTTGAGAGACAGACCCCAGAAACCCCCAAGGTGGCTTTTTAGTGATGAAATGGGGAACATACTTCAACCTGTTTTTCTAAATGCCAGGAGCATTCTGCGTACAACTTGTTAGAGCGACTTTCTCCTGCTTCCCAAAACCTTCCTGCCAGCGTGTGTGTCCCGGGAGCGGCGCGTTTGCCTCGCAGCCCTGTGATCAAAGCAAAGGTTCCGGTATCGCCTCTCCCCATGTGCTTGGGGTCAGGAGATCAGGGGAGAGCAGGGAAATCGTGCGTGCCCGCGCCTTGACTCTCAGTTGCGGCGCTGCCCGCACTGCGCTGGCAGAACAACGGTGATGCGTTATTGAATTCTAGAGCGACGCCTATTCCGGCTCCACGAAGCCTGCTCTGGAAGCCGGCACACCAGAGCAGGGCCTCTCCAAGGGTCCTGAGCAATCCTGGTTTGTTCTTGCTTTGGGGCCACGGAGCTGCCCTTTTGCCTGATTCTGCCCCATTTGCTCAACTCCTAAAAGCACCTTGTTCTATCTGATACCCAAGGAGACTCCTGTGAATTCTCAGGCTCTGTTATTTGTGAAAGAAACTAAAGACTTGCAACACTTGATAATTTTTAAAAATTAAGGCACTAATTAAAAAGACTTTCCCTACCCTCTTGGCAGTCTGAATTCTGTTCTTGCACGTGGAAGCGTTTACTCACCGCTGCAGCTGATGAAAGCCGTCACAAGCACCACTGTGCACACAGCTGCTCCCATGCTCCCAGAACCGCAGGTCTGTCCTTGCCTTGCACTTTGTGAGAGACCCACGCTCCTGGGACCAGAAGGCAAGTGAAGAACACTTCCCTTTATTTTGTCCTTTGTCATCTAGGATCCTCTTTTTGAAATATCACGAGTCCGTTTCGCTGCTGACTTAGGTGAAGGGTAAAGGATGGACAGACTAGAAGGATCTCTCCCGTTCCATTCACATCGCTCCAGTTCCATCTCCCTGTTCCCATCTTACCATTCTCTTGACTTTTCTGAATAGTGCTCTTTTTAAAATTCTTCATAATTCTGTGGGTCTTGGTTTTTTTCTTTCTTTCTTTCTACATTTGCATTTATTTCCCAGTGGAAGAGCTTTATGACAACTACACAGTCAAGCACTCGGTAGCAAGGGAAAGCAAACCTGAAGATGCCTGTGAAATGTGAGTTCAGTTCCCTCTGACATGGGCGGTGGTATTGGCTCAGTGCTCAGCATCTCCCTGTGTTGTAAGTACCATGGGGTTCAAAACCCGGGCATCTCGCGGTGGACGGGCCCAGGCGCGAGCGCGCTGGCCCGCGTTACACCGCGCGGGAGCACGAGGCACAGAGCGGCCGCTGGCGCTCCGTCCCTTTCCGCAGCGTCCCCTCCTGCTGACGGCACCCACAAGCACACGTACCGACTTCTGCTGCCCGGGGGCCCCGCGGGTAACCCCGTCACCGCTGAGCAGGTCAGGCTGTGACCTGGGCTGGGATGACAGCCAGCCCCACTTGCTTTGCCAAAGTCCCAGCTTTTTAGACCAGAAACCTCAGGCTGTCACTTTTACTACTTTTTTCTGATTTAACAGAAAATGCACAGAGAAGAGGTATTTAAAAAACCCAATATCCTGCTCTTTACTAGATAGGAATTTCCCTGCAAAAGCTCTGTTGTCTACCAGCTGCCCAAAGCTGCCTGTGCTGCAGTTCAGCTGCGTGTCCGCACGTGGCTGGCCTGCTGAGCGTGGTCCCAGCTGAGCTCTGCTTACTGCTGCAGCACAGCCTGCCTGTGGGAGCACGAGTGTGGTGTGGCAACACCTGGTGCTACAGCTTCACACGAGGTTTCAGGCCAGGAGCCACCTCCTGGTGTCACCCTGCCCAGGAGGACGGGGACAGCAGCACCACTCGTTCTTGCAGAGCACATCCTTGCTGGTGCGCTGGAAACCTGACTTCTGCTGCCTTTTCTTCTTGACTTCTTTGCTGAAGTATGGACCAGTTCACACTGCCTGTACCCCATCTGCCCACCCTGCCACCAGGAAGCCGGTGCTGTGTTTGAGTCCTGCCTAGAACAAGCAAACAAACAACAAAGCACTCCTTAAAATCCAGTCAGTGTCACTGAAGGAAGAATACAAATCCATTTCCAGAGATCATTTAAACCCAACTTATTGCCCACCCTGGCCCACGACTGGCAATAGAACCTTGCTCCCACAAACTACCTCCTATGCAAAAGGCTTTTAAAAACAGCTGGATTTTGGGGAACATGCCCTGGAACAAGCTGAAAACCCAATCTAAAACTGCTGATGTAACTATTTCCTGAACTGGACACGCAAGACTTCCTGAAGCTGTAATTATACAGGATAAAAGTTGAATATTTAGCTAAAACAAGAACAAAGAACTGTAGTTCCTCAAACTTGATGTATGTGGCATCTTTCTCTCCCTGGGACAGAGATGCAGCTGCTGGTTTTCTCATCCCTCTGTCATGATCAGACCATTTCTTTCTTGCCAGAGGGACCCCTCATGGTTTTACATCTGAACACGTGAAGAAAAAGCCTTTTACCATCTCAGGCGTTACAGCTACGTGCCTGGTTTACTATAGCAAAGTGCACGTGTTTCCGCGTCCCTGCTCGGGCCGGCGGGTCGGGCACCGCACTGTCAGGCGGCGTCTCCTCGGCGTCACAGCTCCGGCAACGCCACCAGGACATATCTTTGTTCTGCAGTTTCTGCTACTACATCTCAGCCTAATTAGAGGGGCACAGTAAAGGCAACCGAAGAAGAAAGTTCTCAAGGTGTTATTTTTGAACCACCTGCACTCAGGAACAAAAAGGTGTTTTTACTGCAAGACCTGAGGCATTCTTATTTGGTCCATCCATAGCCAGCTTTCAGATCTAAGTGTTTTTTGGGTGTCCCAGAAAAGCTAATTGTATGAGCCACTACAGTCATGTACACCACGATTCTCTCCTATACACCAGACAATTGTACAGACAGTCACGAAAACATCACCTTTGATCCACCTAAAGAAACAGCGACTGAGCATGAATGAACGTGTCCTTCAAGGCCCGTGGGACAGAAAAGTGATGTACACGTGATCTTTCTGAAAATTCATTTCCCTTCCCAGGAATTCCCAGGTGAACGACATCAGCTCATCAGCTCCGGGTTACCTGTTTGGCCAGATCCTTATAAATCCTTCCTGGCACTGAGAAAGGGCCTCGGATATACAATACCATCTGAGTATTCACGTCCTCCTTGGTGCCACGGGTCGGCTCACTCATTCAGCTGTTCGAGCAATGCAGATTTCCATTTACCTGCAGCTGTCCCGCTCAGCCGTGCTGACGCCTTGGGCAGCCTCTGCTGTCGCAGCGCTCTGCCTGGGAGCTTCCCAGTTCCTCCTGCGGCGGCTCCATGAAGGCTGTTGAGCTCTGGCTTTGGTAAACACAAGTGCTGGTCTAGCAATACCTGCCTTAACCTCGGCTTGTCTTCCAGGCACGGTGCTGCTTGTGCCTTCCACGACGTGCTGCACATGCTTCTATCCCAGAGATGCCCAGACCCAATCAGGATCCAGCCCCCTTTGCATTGTCCAGCTGTCCGACCGTGCAAACGGACAAAACACACAGACACTCTAGTTCATGGATTTCTTCCCTATGTCGCAAACCTGCCTTTTGCTGCTGGCCTGAAAATGGTGTTATTTACCATCACCAGCTCCTGGTCATGGCTGTCCAGCCGGTACAGAACTGCCCCATAGTCCCATGGCAATGAGTTTGTTTCTGGGATGGAGCTCAGAGCAGTGGGCTGCTTTCCAGAAACAGCAACATTCCCTTCCCACCCGCTCCCTACCGAACACACTCTTTCAAAAAGCTCATTTTAAAGAACAAGGATGTTACTGCAGGGCTCCAAAAACTGCAACCTCATCAAGAACTGGAAGATGAAGAAAACATGACAGTTTCCCAGAACATTTCAACACTGTCAATTTGTCATCACATTAACACAGTCTCCAGTCATGACTTTTCCGCTGTTATCTAGAAAACACTTTCAGTAATAATCGTGTGCTTCGCAATACTAGTGCAACGTTTTCCCTGCCCCGTCCACCCCCCTGCTCGGGAAGGAAGGCTGCCAGGCTCCACTGGCTTTTCACACTCCTCACAGTACAACTCGTCTTTCTCCACGTCTAAAGATCTTGTCTCATTAGCTCGGCACGTCAGACTGGACCAGCAGCCACCGCACCCCCCGGCCCCCGAGCGGCGGCTGCGGCCACGGGGCAGCGCGGCCGGAGCGCCCAGCAGAGCCGCAGCGGCCCCGCGGCTCGGAGCCCCTGGGCACACACATTCACCCCCCCCCTTCACAGGCAAAAGAGAAGTACAACAACATCTACTAACTTTGCAGGCTTAAGTTTAATGATTTTCTCAAGTGTGAGCAGCAAATCCAGGGTCCGCTAATCCTGTGTCACCAATATCCCCCACCGCATAGCACCCGTTCCGTTTTACACCTGTCCACATGGCTCTAATGGGACGCGGTATTCCCCCACCCTTTTTATAAAAAGATTCTGCTGTAACTCTGCAGTGTCCGTGTTACAGATTTACTCAAGGTAGTAGAAACTATGAATAACTAAGCTCTTCCGCTCTCTACTTACGTCTTGGGCCCTCTGAGCTGTGAGGAAACTCCTCCCCGAGTATCTAGTGAGGAGCTGTAATTGTGAGTGCCGGCTGGCGTTTTAAAGATGAGCTGGCCATGCAAAAATAATTCAGGTGTGTGCAAACTATTCTATCCACAAACATGGAAAAGTATCTCATTTCTGTCAAACATTAAACACGTGTTAAAGAGACCACAGAGAAGGAAAACTCAAAGAATATGCCTTGCTGCAGTGTCAGAATTGCCCAGCCGTCCAGCTCCGGAACTGTACAAGTTGTGTCTGTATTTCACTGGGGTGCTGACAGAACGTGTTGGGTACAGCGCGATGGGCACATGGACATCTCTTGTCTTCCTGCTGCTCCTGGTGGGGTAAGGTCCTTGGATTTATCAGCACGTTAAGTGTCTCTTGGTGTTTCTTTAAGGCTTTGAGAGGACATTTCTACCACCTATGCAGCCCATGAGGCGGTCGGAGGAGAAACACCGGTTCCTGGGCCAAGGTGCTGGGCTGCTGGGCACCCCTGGGTGCTGGTTCTGCTCCCCACACCACGGCTGGGAGCACAGGTGCCCCTGGTGCTGTGCAGCAGCAGGTTCAGCACAGGGCTCTTGGCCCAGGATCCTCACACTCGAGCTTTCCAAGGGCTTTCTGCTACGGGCTGGAGAAAGGGAACCAAGAAAAGCAAGATCAGGTCATCCACACAGCGGGCTGTAGCTGAAGCCCCTGCATTGTCACATTGTTTGCATCGTCACTGCAGAGACTGTTCAGGCTCCACAAACTGCGGAGGAGCAAAAACTGCTTGTCCAGCCAGTTTTTCAGAGGCAAAGGTGAGTAGCAGGAGGGTTTTTGCCTGGATGTACCTTTCAGGACTGCTACCTGTACAGCACTGCTGGGTCTCCAACATTGTCCCCTTCTTCATATTCAGATTCCTGGGTCTTTCCAACACAGTCATCTTCATTCTGTTTTGCATTTATTTCTTCAGACCTTTTGTTTTCTATAGGTTCCATCACGTAGTTGTTTTCAGTGAAGCAGATGGGTTCCTCATAATGACCTGTACATTCCTGCACTGAAGAAGCTGCTGCTCTCGAGTTATGGCTGAAATCAAAATGCAATATGAAAGAAAAGTGGCAACTACGGTAGACAAAGCATCTCCCAACCATCAAGAAATCGAGCAAGATTGTGATTTGATTTAAACCCATGTAAACCTGGGCCATTGGGCTATGACAGTGTGCTGTCAGAACCTTGTGCTTTGCTTGCAGGTGGCAGGAGAACCTTGGACATCACAGCAGCGCTGCCTCCAGCCCAGGGGCAGCTCCAGAGGCAGCAAAAGCTTCATAAGCAACACTAGGATTAGCACCATTTCTTGGAGCGGCACAACCAGACAACTGCTCTTTGCAAGATCAATAAATATGTATAAACATACAGGTACGTATTAAAGCGGTGGAGGTACGGTAAAAGGTGAACAGAGTGCAGCTTACACAGTATCTTTAAAAGGAAGGTAAATCCCCCGAGGAGAAACGACGCTGCACCGTTTGCTGGGGGTTCAGCTGTGCCCGCGCTCGGGCCGGCAGCGCTGCGACCTACAGAGGCCGTTCTCCTGTGGGCTTTGGCTGGATTATTAGGCTTTCGGTGCAGCTGGCGTGGATTACACGGGGATCAGGGTGCTGAAACCCCAGTTCGGAAACAGCGGTAACTTCCCGCCACAGCCGGGATTAGAAGAGGCGAGTCCAGCCAGGGATATTTCAGGGATAAATCAGAGTATAATCTGTGCATTGGAAGCTTTCTCTCTCTAGAAGGGGAGTTCCTGTTCTTTGCATTTGAGTAAATACTGGGAATTTATCCTTGGCAACGATCTTCAACAGGTGCCACTGGGCTCTCATATTGAAAAGGGAAAGATCTTTCTTTCTGCATGCTGTGTTGGTGTGGAAAGCCCATGGATCATCAGTACGACGTGACACTGAGCTGATCTTGAACCTCTTCATCCACACCGCTTAAGAGGCTTTTAATGTGCACTGCTAAGCAGCCGCTTTTCTTTTTTCCCTGCTCAGGTACAGTCCCCAAAGACTCAGCACTATGGGAGAAAAGGGTGATACTCACTGTTTTACTTCGTAGACTTGAGCTGGAAAAGAAGAATTGTGTGTCAATAATTTGCATTAATATTATAAAAAAGTAATTTCTACTATGTCTCCTTGATGTTAGAAAACAACCGCTGAAGACAGAATGAAACTGGCAACGTTGGAGATCATGTTAGGTGGGTGACGGCTCCTGTTTCCAGGATTCGGCCCCAGAAAATGAAAACAACCCATACCCAGCTGTAGCACAACGGCATCAAAATAACCAGCCCAAGGTCAAAGGTAAAGTTAAGTTTAGAAACGAGAAGTTTCCAGTTCCCGCAGTTTTCCTATTTATTAGAAGTTCAGTAATGGACAATTTAGAAAGACATTATACTGGATTTCTTTATACAAATAAGATAAAGAGGCAAAAGGAGTATTTGGTAGTAATTATTATAAAGGTGAAACCAAGCTGGGCATGCACAACACATTCCAGTTTTCCAGAACATTCTACTCACCATCTTTGGGCTTCCGAATGCAGATGATAAGGAAGATGAGGAGGAAAACCACAGCACCGCAACCCACGGCGATCAGGATGACCAGGTGCAGGGGCAGGCGCGCGCTCGGGACACCTGGAGCGACACGGCAGCGCCGCTCAGGGCAGCGGCCCCGGGCGCAGCGCAGGCGCACGGTGCCGACCGGCCCGGGGCCACGGCAGCCGGCCCGGCCGTGCTGCTTTTCCTTTCCCCGTAAAAACACCCAGAGTCTTTCAAAGAGTCGCCGAGGACCCTTGGGAGCAGCCAGTGCCATGACCTGCAGCCAGAGGCTGACCACTGATTTTGAGGCTGGAGGTAATGAATGAGTACACAGTGGCCGGGTTGGGTCCCTGGTTTCGTTCTTAGCTTTGTTTCGCTCTCCACTTACTCTGAGTTGTGTAATTCCTTCCTGGATGTCCCACACCACTGTCAGGAGTCACTGCTGCTGCAGGCAGATCTGGGAACAGGCAGGAGTGAAAGGTTCAGGCTGTATCTCCAGTGCTCGTTTGAGCTCCCGGAGATCTGGGATTATAGCTGTGGGATCAAAAGGGAATGTCTCCATCACCTTTACAAGGCAGTGAAAATAGGAAAACTCTAGAAATAAGCACTATAGTCACAGTATAGTATAAGGAGAGTATATGCAGTGCTATATATGCATACTAGATAGATATTCTATATAGTATAGATACACGTGGGTGTGTGTATATATATATATATATGCATATATATTTGTATGCCTATACATACACCTGTAATATCAGTAGAGACCCGTGGAGTCCAAGAGATCACGGAGGTACCTGTGAACACCAGCTCCTTTTGGTTTTCTTCTGTAAGAATAACCAACAATTGTCAACACCTCCCGCCCCGCCTGGTCACCGACAGCGGCGCCACAGCCGGCCGCGCGGCACTAGGAGCCCAAGCGAAGCAGGACCCTGCAGAGCCCGGATACATCAGAACAGCCTGTACAAGGTGCCGTGTCTTTTCCTGGCATGTGCAGCCGATCAGGAGGAACGAAATCCAGTTTGATTTTTTCAGCTGCTGAATCATCACCTGTGTGTTCCTCAAACTCAAAGTTAAGTCCTGATTCCTCGTATAGACTTGCTCGACCCAACAGGCAGCATTACACAGCCAGCAAGAATTATAAAAAAGCTGAAGAGGAATAAATATGTGTTTTAAATACAAAGTCTCTTTTGCATCAATAAAGAGCAATTCTTCTGAAGAGCAGGAGGGAAGTGAGCACAGGAAATCAGACGACAGAAAGGCAGAGCTGGAGGTGAGCGCTCCGGAGTGCAGAAGCCCGAGGCTTCTTGTGTTTTCTCCTTTCAGGGAAGGGAAGCAGGAACACTGTTCTGTTCCAGCAGGGAGGGACTCCAGATGTTTTGCCCCAGCTGTGCCCCCGGGGCCTCACCTGTGACCGTCAGCTGGACGGCGTCGCTCTGCCGCGCAGCCCCAGCCCTGCCCTGTGCCTCGCAGTGGTACGTCCCGCTGTCGGAGGGCTGCGCGCTGTCCCACACCAGCTCTGCCTGGTGGCCCAGCAGCCGCGCTTTGCCCCCCGGGCTGCTCCTGAACCAGCGGTAGCTGATGGGGGGGGACCCGCTGGCCACGCAGCTCAGGCTGGTCCTGGCTCCCGCCGGTACCGTCAGCCCCCGCTCGCCGGCCACAATGACGGGCTTGGTCACCGCAACTGGAACACAAAGCAGATGGGTGACGGTGACGCTGGGCCTGGTTGGGGTGGGGAAGGTCCCCCCTCCACAGCAGTTCACGCTGTCTGCTTCCCCAGGAGGAAGAGGCACCGCTCTCCTGCACACACTAAGCTCAGTTCACCCCTGCCCCTACCAGCTATGCCACCATTTCCCCTGCTCCACAAAGGCAGGGCTGATGCCACCTCTCGCTCTGTAAATCGCCGCTGCCCAGGCAAAGGGAGGCTGGGCCTATGCAGATGAAGTCTGGCCAAAGCAAAGCAACGCAGCATCCCAGGGACTTCCCTCTGGTGCGCGTCCCGTGGGAACACTGAGCTGCCAAACACAGGTGGAACAGGGACAGACTGGTAAGTGAGAGGCTGCTGATCCTGCCCCAGCCCCCGGGGCGCAGCATCTCAGGCAGAATTCCCCCCCCGACCTGTTCGCTGCTCCTCCCCGGAGCCTGACACTGCTCAGCAAAAGGCTCCTGCCTCGCGGCAGCGGGGCCCTGCCTGGTCTGTTCCCTCCCGAAATCCCTCCTGAGCCAACCACCCACTCCTGCACAGCTTCCTTTCGTGCTTACCTCTAACAACCTCCACTTTCATGGTGATCTCTTTCACTGCCAGGCTGTTGTTGCTGGCTGTCCAGGTGACCTGGCAAGTGTAGGTTCCCCTGTCACCCATCTCCAGGTTCAGGATGTGAAGGGACACGTTCCCTGGGGTGTCCTTCGGGACACTGACCCTGTCCCTGTACTTGGACAGGAGAATGTGGTCACCAGAGCCATCCCTCCGAAACACGGTGCCCAAGCTCTGGTCATGTACCACGGTCCACGTGAGTGTTTGCTGCACAAAGTCTTGCACAGGCACATAGACACACGGCAAGGTGACAGATCCCTTCCAAACACCTTCGATCTCACTTGGGCCTCTCAGGTCCAGAGAAGCTGCAGGAAGAATGGAGAAAGGACATGTTTTAAAAAGCAGCTGCAGAGAAGGCAGCTCCTGGTGCCGAAGCGGCGGGGAGGGCACCAGCAAGGGAAGCCCCGAGATGCAGCCCCACAGCCGGTGCAGGCGGCGAGGAGCGGGCTGGGGAAAAGGCAGCACGGCTGAGGAGACTGGCGGACACGGACACGGGACGGTTTGGCTTCCAGCTCTGCCTGGCGCGCACCTGCAAGCACGAGAACACCCGGCAGAGCTCGGATCAGAACTAGCAATGGCCCAGACCCGCGGGCAGCCGCTCGTCCCCAGCCGCGCCGCACAGCTCCTGGCCCCGCCACCCCCCTCGCCCACCAGCTTCCCTGGAAAGCGCCGCGTGCCACCGGCAAACCGCAGTTCTCACCGACCTCTGCTGCCCGTTTGTTCTTCTGAAACACGGTGCTTTGTCAGACTAAGTTTAAGCAACTTGAGCAAGGGATCAAAGAAGTATAAAACTCGTTAAATTTTTCTATAAAAATTAGGTCTGTTGACTTTGTCCCAGTGCTTATTGTCACTCTTGGGGCTGAACCTGCGCACAGACACTATGCCCTTTTCCCTTGGTTTCCAAATATCCCCTTTCCTGGAAACTCAGAACCAACCAGACCTGTTGCTGTGGGCTGCTCATTGTGCTCTGCCAAACGACCACCCACCCCGACAAGCGGGGGCTCCGCCAAACAACCACCCCGACAAGCGGGGGCTCCGCCAAACAACCACCCCGACAAGCGGGGGCTCTGCGCACTCAAAGCCCGCGGGCAGCGTTCCCGTCGCCTCCGCATGCCACTGTGTTTGAAACGCCTGGACCCCGACCAGCAGCGCACAAAGACATTGGCCCCCTTGCTGTATCTCTGCTGCCAAGCCAGCCGCAGCCCGCGCAGACAGCGCAGAGCCGGCGGGGCCGTTCCCGCACTCACCGCTGCACAGGAGCAGGGGGCTCAGCAGCGCGGCCGCTCTCGCCAGCGTCCCCGGCCCCATCCTCCCGAGGTGCCGCTGCCCCGTCCCGAGCACGGACCCTTCTCCGGGCTGGCTGTGAATGGGGAACACCTCCCTTTCCTCGCTCTCGTTGTTCTCAGGAACCCACGGCAGCTGCTGGTGGTTCTTCCTTCCTCTTTCCTCCAGAAACCAGTGCTGTCCCAGCGCTGACCGTCAGAGGTGCGAGCGGAGCAGCGGCCTAAGGGAGGGTGAAAGAGGAGAGCCGAATAAGCGCCACTCCATTTCACGTTGCCTGCTGACTGTGCCCTTTTCCTCTGCTGTTTTTTAATTAAACTTAAAAAAAACAGGAAACGCTTTTTAAAATGCCCGAACGCCCATGTCTCCCATCTGTGCCCCTGGCATTGCTTTCTGAACGGTTTAACACGCGTGTCACGTACAAGCAGGTCTGAGCGCTCTCTAGGAGCTAAACAACCAAGGTCCTCACTGGTCATTTTCCCAGCAGCCTTTCTATGGACCTCACCACATTCTGAATTCCGATTTACAAAACATCCCACGTCTCGATGTTACCAGCATGAGACAGACGACTACTGTAGGTTCCTTCCAACGGGAATATTCTATTTTATGTCATTGTATTCCATTGAAGAAGCAGAGAATTTAGGTGTACAAATCCGAAAGCAAATGATTTCTGAGAGCTGCAGGCACCTGGCTCAACCATCCCACTCCATATCAGGCTGACCCTTCTTTCTCATCTGAGAATTTAGCTGCTTGGTTTAATTGATTAATTGCATTCAATTAAAACTCATGGATGAGGGTCACCTGCATTGCCTTGCAGACTACTTTGGAAGCAGGTGGACTATTATATGCCTAGAGAGAACATTAAAAAAGAACCAAAGTGGAACATTTTTGAGACTAGGAAATGATGACTTCTTAATTGTGACACATGTTATTATTAATTAAAGGTAATATTTGTTAATCTGTGTTATTTAGTAAATCAGCACTAAGCCCATCCAGGAGAAGCATCTGCTACATCTTCAAGAGGTTTTACATCTTTTTCTGTCCTCTGCAGCTCTTCATTTTCCTTACACCCTAATGACAAGCCTCTGTCACTGCATTCAGCTAAATCAGTATGAGCCCTTCGCTGCTCTTACATCCAAATGCAACATCAGTCCTCAAATGCAAGTAACCAGAGTAATTAAACACAGTCAACGACATCCCAGACCGCGTTCTCCAGCAAACCCTCCGTTAAGGAGAGCGAGACGGTGCCGGAGAGCAGAGCCGCCCACGTACCTGAGTCCGGAGCGGTGGCAACGTGAGGAAGAAACGTTTCTTACGGTCTTGTGTATGGCTCAAGGGCAGCTCCACCTGCACCGTCCTTAGCAGCAGCTTCACTGGGTTGGTCTGCAATTTAACGTGAAAACCAGGAGATTTGTGTGTACAGCCCTGCGAGCTCTGATATGACCTTGTTCCTTGTACGGCGAGGTCTTTGCTTGCATTATGTTGTTTGCTTTTACCTGTGTTCTTGTTTTAGAGTCATTGATAGTTCATTCTGCAAAACAATGGTGCTTAGAAGCGTATACACATAGAGAAGTGTGATTTTGTTATTTACTACTTGTTATTAACATTGATCTAATTAGGAGAGTGTTGTTGGTACGAGTTTGAATTTAGTCATTCTCAGGTTACAACACTCTGCTGCGTTTCCCTGAGGCTGGTGATTCTACCACACACCATTTTCATGACTTTATTTGGTTAGAAAATACCTATGTCCTTGTGGTTGTTTATCAGTCTCAGCCTAGACAATCATCAGTTCAACTAATTTCTTACCATCTACCATATTTGCAGTTATACCTGCAATTAAAGAGGATACCTGACCATCTTCAGGTCTAAATGCTTCTGGAAATATCCTGCTTGAGAAAGCTGATTAAAAAAGGTTCAGCAAAGATTCCGGAGACTTTGGGAGCCGGGAGTCCCCGGGTGGGGAGCAGCAGCTCCCGCTGGGGCGGCCGCGGCGCTCCCGAGCCGCTCGGCTCAGGGAGGGGGGAGGAAGGAACGCTCCAAGTCGAAAGCAGTGCAGCTCCTCCCGGGGCGCGCTGGCGCAGGCAGGGCGGGAGCTGAGCCCAGTCGGACCAAATCGTGAGGGAACCTGCCACTAGCAGGGTACGTACCAGCCAGGAAGCTAAAGCTCAAACTGCCTGAAAAAATGGGTGTGTATGCATCTATATGTATATATTTATATTGACATTTACCTTTGTGGTTGGGGCAGCAGTGGCAGGAGAAATCTCTTGCCCTTTGTCTGATGCAGGTACAGACACCTGGATGCTGTGATGACCCTGGGCAGCAATCTGCCTCTGCTCTGGGGAGCTGTGATAGCACGGGCCCTGCTTTTCAACATGGAATCTAGTTTAGGAACCAGTAACACGCTGAGCGAGGACCAGATGAGGCGGCACCAAGCGGCCCAGGAGACACAGCTCAAAACCAGCTGTCCTCGCGTTCTGGAAAGCTCTGAGCTAGCAAGCGCAGAGCAACACAAGATAAAAGGTGGGCGGCCAGGCTGCCATGGTCTGCGGGGAGGGCTTGTCTGAAACAGCATGAAAAGTAACTGGGAAAGCAGCATTTGGGGGACACTTTGCACTTTCTTGCATGGTGCTTACCGTGCCTGGGTGTGTTCTGTAAAATCTCAGCACAGGGAAGTCAAGCAGGGGAACCTTTCCTTCCCCAGACACAGGACACTAAATCTGAGAAGTAAGAGCAGCTGCCGTGTGCTGGAACGGAAACTTGCATGGTGGTGAGGCAACTGTGGTCCTGGTGACACAAACCTGTTGTGCACTGAGGTGCAGCGGTGTTGGGGTCCCAACCAGTGGGATGTTGTACCCCAGGGGTCAGCGATCCGCAGCCACCTGTCCCCCGTGCTGCTCGGCCTCCGGCCATGCCGCGTCACAGGTGTCCCTTGGCCGCAGGTGTCCCTTGGCCGCAGGTGTCCCTTGGCCGCGGGCAGACGTACCCAGCTGATGCTAAGGGGCTCTGTCTGTGGCTCCCAGCGATGGCACCGCTGCTGTGTCCTCGTCCTGACCTTGGAACGGACCAGCATGTTTTCATACAAACAATCTTGACTTCCAGGCAAAGCGCCCGCGCTCTGCAGCGCGCCGGCCCAGCCCAGAGCTCTGCGCGGAGGGGTCTGTGCTCCGCCCTGCTTCCGTCTGCTGCAAACGGTCCTTGAAGCAACACCTTGCAGAGCCGAAGGCCTCTCTTAGTGAGCCCATAAAGAACACAACCCTGCGCGCTTCACCCGGCAGAGCGCCGCTGAGAAATGGCTGTTTGGGAGGACAGTGGGACAAGGCCCAGCCGGCCCCAGGGGCAGGCACAGGGACACTTGCACAGGGCTTGGGCTGAGTGATGGGGAAAGAAGTACCTGGGTGTCCCATTCCAGCTGAAATATCGTCTCCAAAAGGGAAGGAAAGGCAGGTGTTTGTACAGCATGTTCCTCAAGCTGCTGTTTCACAGCACACAAACCATCACGACCCGTAGCTGTGAACCGGGGAGCTTTCCACCGCAAGCCCATTTCCCACCCGCACCCAACAGGAGCCCCCAGCCCTGCCCCCACTGCCGGTCGCCCCCTTCCCACCCACCCATCCCAGGAGACTCGCTCCTCGGGCTGCCAGCCCAGAGCAGGCGCGGGCAAGCGGAGCGTTCCGGGTGTTTGGGAGCCAGCAGCAGCTGCACAGCGAGCCCCGGGGAGCGCCAACGCTCCCCCTCGACCAGCGCGGTAAACAGGTCAGGAAGTACTGGCACACACAGGAATACCCGCAAAAAGAACCTACAGAAAACACAGTAATGGTTTTGCAATTCTTGAGTTTAATTACTTCAGCATGTGGGTTTTTCTTGCTGTTCAGCCTTGCCCTTTCCATCGCAATCTTTCTCAGAAACTTGCACAAATAAACTCTTTTCCTAGACCTGTACATAAATCAGACACAGATGCACAAGTTTTATTTGCAGTTTTCTTAAGCCTTGGTTTCTTAAGAGATAACGTGTATTTAAAACCTATCACACAATCAGATCGAGTATCTGACGGGGAGATGCACTGAGGCCAGAGGACACCATGATGGAAGAACAGGACAGTGACCCCGGCAGAACCGCAGCCCGCCCCGTGCCAGCGGCCAGAGCAGCACAGAGAACACTGCTGCTGCCGCTTCGCTCTTGGCAAAACCGAAGCCTTTGGGATGAAACGAAAGAGCGGCAGACCCGACACACGCGGTTCACTCACTTCCCTTCTCCCTTTAGCTCACGAGAACTTGAGACTCTTCAGCCCTTTGTCTCAAGAAGTAAGCGACAGAAAGCCAAGAGGAGGCTGGAATAAGACATAGGTGGCAAAAGGCAATTCAAACAATACAAACGTGGAGGGTCACGAGGTAAAAGGACAGAAGCACGGGAATGAAATGACCCCGTGAGGGCACCGCACGTGCACACGCAGCGAAGATCCTCCGCAGCCCAAAGGACTGGACAACAAATCACAAACCCAATTAAGCAAGGCCAGCATAGATAACGTGCATTATCTAGTAGGCTTTAGAATATCAGATTAACTTGGATTCTTGAATATAAAAGATCTCAAATTGTACTAGTTCAGAAACTTTGGAGAGAACAAAGCCCATAGGTAGCTTGAATTCCTAAAATTGAAAAACACGTCAAGTAATTGTGCCGGTAGGAAACATCCCGCGATCCATCCAGGGCCTCCCCGCCCCCAGCGAGCTCCCCGTGCGGGCAGGCGGCTCCAGGCCCGCGCCAGCCGGGGAGCGGGAGCCGGCGCGGGCACAGCCGGGACCCAGGACACAGCGCGGGGAAGAGCTCTGCGGAAACACTTTTTGACTAAGCAGGCACTGTTTTTGTAATTCGCTGTCGAAGGACCCAAACGCATGTAGGTGATTTAGCTGTGAGATGCCACAAGCAGGAAACGCAGGAAGAAGCCCAGTGTTCGCAGAGGGGCAGGTGAACAAGGAGCTGCCGCAAACAGAAGAGAAATCTGAAGGTATGTCCTGTGTCAACACGTCACCCCGCGGCTCCTTCCCCCCGCTCTGTAAGGGCAGCTGCTGGACTCTGCCGGACCTGGATCGGTTCTACTCACGATTTCTGAGCACACACGACCTGTGAGCGAGGTGCGAGTTACCCCAGAACTGCCATGCAATGTGCATGAGAAATCAGCGTATGCAGGGTGGCAAGCACTTCCTACCGCAACACCTACGACCCGTGGCGATGGATGCGTGTCGGCATGTTAAAAAGGAATACTCCACAGTTAAAATGTAATTTTCCATAGGAAAAACGTTCCCTGTACCTAGGAGCGAATCTAGGAGTACGAAAGTGATCTAAGCAGATGCAAACAATTGTAGCCACAAACCATCAAAAAAACAAACCTCAAACTAAAACATCTTAATTCCAAACAGTAGACAAGCCGCTATTGAAACAGGCGCTCAGAAGGGTAAAACACACGTTTAAAATATTAAACACCACATTACTATCCAGCTAATAAAAAACAAATTAAAAAATAACAAAACAACAACCAACACAAAAAACTCCAACCCAAGTTTACAAACAGCATACAAACAGATTTCCTTTTGCAATAAGGATATCGGATAAAAGTCTGGGAATACGATGTGGTACGTTTACCGGTCGTTCTCACCGCGGTCGGTGCCTCCACTCCCACCAGCCCGTTCCGAGCTTGTTTTCAGTTTTCCCAGGCGCGCCTTTGCTTGCGGAAAGAACCGCCCTGTGCCGGTGCGGAGCGCGGCACGCGGGAGGCAGCGAGGGACCTCAGGGTCTGGCTGATCCATTCCTTTGTTGCCTGTTCCACCGCACTAAGGCGGCCGCTGGTGTTAAGAGAGTTCAAGAAGTTTCTATCTCGGAGGCCTCTTCTATGAAGTTGGCAACAGGGCTGAGGAGCAGGAGCGGGAACAGTTTGTACTCCCCGTTCCCATCTTCCGCGAGGAGCGGCGGGTCCCCCACTCCCAGCGCATCCAGCGGCTCGGCCGGGCCGGCCGGCGCTGCTGGCGGGGCCGCTCCGCTGCCCGGCGGAGGATGAAGAGCAGGCTTCTCCTCCAGGGGCGGCAGCAGAAGGTCTTTCGGATCCTCCAGCTTCCCCGCGGCTTCGCTGGAAGGTAGCTCTTCAAATAACGAAAGCAGAGGATTGGCCCTGTACTGGATCAGCTGCATATCTGAGGGGAAACAAACAGTTTAGACTGCAGGCTCCTGAGTAAGAGCCTTTCCTGAGGTGACACACGACGAGGAAAACGGGAGAGGCTGATTCAGAACTTGGTTCCCTGAAGCAACGCGCATGGCTGTGCTCCGAGCTCCCGTGCCACCGGCACCCGCGGCTCAGCCCTCACGGCACCCGCGGCTCAGGCGCAGCCCTCGCGCCGGCCACACGGAGGAACGTGCACAGGGACACCGGCCACTCTGCTCCCTGCAGGGCACTCACTCATGTGGAGGAAAAGGAGACGTCAACGCCAACATGGGCCATAGGATGGGGCCTCTTACAGCTGAGGCACATGAAGGTCAGTCAAACTCCCAGTCTTCACAAAAATTTTAAGCCCAGACCAAAGGAAGAGACAAACCATGTTACGGGCTGCAAAAACCCCATGTCAACGTGCAGTGTCGGAAGAGTGTGGAGCTGTCCCAGCTCCAGGCGCTCCCTCCTGCCCACCTTTGCTCCCCGCCGTCGCTCTCTCACTCGCTCCCAGATCTTCAGTGCCCTCTGCCAGGTCTGCAATCTGAATCTGCAGGATGGACAGAGGATAAGACAGAATGCTCAACAAAGTCCAGGCCTTCGCTGAGACGTTCACAAGATCAAAGGTGGGAGGAGGGAAGAGCAATGCACCAGCTGAGCAACGAGCCCAGCTCGGCACAGGTGGGCCAGCAGGCAGTCCAGGCAAACTTCACTCGCTAAAGCCAAACAGCTTCTGGCTAGCAAACATTTCATTTACCTTCCAAAGGAGAACGTTTATTATAGTCTACCTTGTTGGAATCACACTGTTAAACAAAATTTCACCAATATAATTAAATTTTGCAAGCACTGATTGAGCAGAGCTGCATTTTACCTCAGCTATGGTCTAAGCTCTTCTGACTGGGAAGTTCTCGTTTAAATATTATTTCAGAACTACTAAATAAGTGACGCTTGCAGGTTGGTGCTGTGGTTTTTTTAAACACCAGTCAATTTTAGGAACTCGACCAAGAGAAATAAAACTTGCACTGAACTTCTGTACATTCTCTGAGGAAATTCCATACAGACACGTTCAGAATAAATACAGTATATTGCATTATATTTTTCATTTAGTACTTTTCCTTCTGTCTTCAGATGGACCGAAGACACAATCTAACGTGAACTGTAACCCCAGACCTAGTTATTACTTGGCTAAACGACATCATGGGAATCTCCGAGGGCAGGAGAAAAAGCCAAGAACCTGTTCTCACACACTCAGACCAAAACGAGACTAGATACTGTAGCTGCTTCATTCTAAACAGCAGGTACAGAAGGAACAGAAAGGAAGGAAAGAGTTCCTCAATACAGAGGGCTGATTCAACAGTCACCAGTTTGTTTCCCTCTTCCTGATGTTCTCAGGCGTATTCAGAACAGGTTATCCAAGGCAAAGTGGCAGCTTAAAGCACTGCACCGAGGGCACTGCCAAAGCCTGGAACGCAGGACGTGAAATTATCTGAGAACCCCCTTAAATTCCTATGTGCCACGGGGGATGACTGAAACCATCGAGTCAGCAGGACTAGATGGAAGCGCAGCGTCCTCCTGTGCTATCAGTCCGGTCCCGACCCTCAAACTGCATCAGGCAAAATTCAGGTCTCAACATCGTATCACCCCTCCCCGTCAGAGAAGCAAATCTTACTCTTACATTTTCCATACCAGGGGAAGCTTCCATCAAGGTCATATCCAGGGCTGGCAGCTCAGGATTAAGCGTCTGAAAAGAAAACCAGACCGCATGTCTATAAGGTGCGGGTGCTCCCGGCAGAGCAGCAGGACCCGGCTCAGCCCCGCGGCCGCAGCGCCGCGCGGGGGCGGCTCCGTGGCCCGAGCGGCACAGCTGCGTCACGGGGGAGAAAGGACACTGCCCAGCGACCCCAGGGTACAGCAGAGCTCCATTCCGTATCGGAGTGCAGACTCAAACACGCAATCAGGACGTGCTGATAGGCCGCGAAGGCTTGAGAAGAAGCGAGTCCCATTTTTTTCTTTTTTTTCCCCTTGAATGCTGTATAACAGAAACACCACCTGAACTGAACAGGCTCTCAGTGTTCCCTCATACACCGTTGACTCTACACTGCCCATGTATCATCCTATCCGTAACTATTAGTGTTTCAGGATTTTACCCCCTCCTGCCCATTACAACATGGAATGAACCGGTAAATTTCGTAATGCATCCTGAATCAGCATTTTTCAGAAATCAGAAAAAATGAAGACACTCACATCGCTGAAACCTTCAGAACCAAAGTTATACTGCTTCCCAGATAACATTGCTTGAAGTTCTTCAAGGCTGGCATCGATGCAATTAAGAAAATCCTGAATTTCCTCTCTAGAAAGACAAAATGATACAGCAGTGTAAGGAGCAGTGGGCAGTTAGAGCCCTCTCCTGCAGCACCGGGCAGGCTGCTCACGCACAGAGCAACGCAACCGCGCTCCCGCGCCGCTTGTCGCGGCCCAGCTCTCGGGAGGACGGGCACGAGGAGGGCTGTCTGAACACCGGGGACCAACAGCAGCGTACCAAAGCGCAGCTCCCCTTCCACACCTGCTTCCTCCTTCATCTCAATACCTTTTGATGTTCTCAGACCCCAGCCTATGAGCCAACATCAGCGTACGTTGAGGTCTGCTGAGTGCGAAAGCACAGCCTGTGGAGTCTGATCGCACAGCGCACGGGGCAGGAGCCTCCGTGAAACGAGGGGCAGCGGCACACCAGGCCAGCACCCACACGAATCCGTACCCTGTCATCAGGAACAACGGGGCGCGCGCTGCCCTCCTGAAACCGCCACCCTGGCAGTGCCCGCAGCGGGGACACGGGCTGACGTGACACCGACCTCGCCAACCTCAGACTGACCCATCAGAAGCCAGGCACACTACCACACACACGACTCCTGCTTCTCCTCTATGACACTAACACTTACCTTCTCCAAGACCTACTAACAAAGAGGCAGAAAATTCAGTTCATCGACGTTTAAAAAGCTAATTCACCGTGTTCTGCTGAACACCCTCTACAACTTGGAGAAGATCCCACGAGCACAACAGCAAAACCATTTCTAGAAACAAGTGAATACCTGTCCAGTAAAGGGTCGCTTTGGTTTCCAGGGTTGTTCTCATTCAGGATGGAGTCAATCACGGACACGGGGTCTTCCGGAGCAGTAGGTTGTGCAGCATGGAGCTCCACAGCAGAATTTCCTATTTCACTGGGCTTGTTGACATCATTTACGTGAACTGGTGGGATAGGTTCTGTATAATTAAACTCACTGGGCTGTGATACTTGACAAATCGGTAAGCCAGGATCCAGAGCTGCCTGTGTCTCTCTAAAATGTGACCCAAAGAGAAACAACATACAGGGGAACTCATCAGCTACATGACTACTCATTGCAAGTTTAGCACCTCAAATGTTAATCCTTAATAAGGTCACGCAAGTCAAGGGCTCAAATAACCAACGAGTCTTTAGAAAGAGAAGGAAAGTGCCTTCCTAAAGGCAGATGAAAAATCTCTCGTTACGGTTTAGGCAGGTAGCACGTATCAAAGCAAAACACCCCCAGGCCAAAGAGAGCACAACAGCACGCGGACACCACGCAGAAGGAAACTCAGAGCATAGCATCTCCGGAAATAACAGATTCCAAATCAGTCCGTATTTCACTCTGAACGGTAACAACTAAACGGGTTTCCACAGGACTCTGAGGACAGAGAACTACTGAAGCTGAAAACTATACATAGCTTGGTTTGTTTATTAGTAATCTGTATACATTTGGGTTTGCTTACTGGTAAACTATACCTGCATTCAGGTCCCTGTTCAGTCAAAAAGTTAAGTATGTACCTATTTGTTGAGCAGACAGAAAAGCCTCAGCAAGTTAAAAGAGTCCCAAGCAGACGGACAGGCCTCCAGGTACTCCTGAAGAGACACGAGCTCTTAAAAGGCTTTGCTGACCACGACCAACGCTCCCTGCTCCCTGCAGGCCAACAGGCCTGCCAGGCACAAGTAGAGAAACAATTCAGAGGCCGTTTCCCAGAACTCGTGTGGATCACCAACACTACCGTAACCACCCAGGTAACAGCCCAAGCACAAATACCCCCCGTCCTGCACGCGTACCTGGCTCTGCCGCTGGTGTGTGCCACGGCAAGCAGACTGTCGCCGGCGTTATCCAGGGTATCGGTGATGTCGCGAATGATGAGACCTGTACCACCGCCATCCTCATCGCCTGCACCGTGCTCGGGAAAAGTCACCTGCAGGATACGGGAACCGGGATGAGCAAACCCACAGGTCTGACTTTGCCGATGCTGCAGCTCCACTCCTCCCGCTCCACTTCCCGCTCAGATTAAGACTAGTTGTACTGATTTACTTCACAGACAGCACAACGCTTCAGAGCTGCCCATTTCAAAACAGCGCGCGTGTGCTGGTGAGAGCAGGGTCCCGGCGCTGTAACGGCGCGAGGCCCCCGCACGCGCCCGCGCGCTCACCGCCTGGCCGCTCTCCACCGGGATGCGCACGAACTGACGACTGTACTTGGAAGGCGAAGCACCCGCAGCATCCGTGAGAGACCTGAGACAAAACACGGCCTGAGCACCTCGCTCCGCAGGAAACCGCTGTCCCTGTGCGCAGCAACGAACAACTGCTCTTCTCCCACTTCTGAGAAAACCGGCGTTCGGAACCGTTTCCTTCTGACGCCCTGCAGCCAGGCCGCCTTCTGAACAGGCCTTTGTTTTGTGGTACGTCAGACACATTGGCAAATTTTAAGAGAGTTACCATTTCTGACAACCAGGCCCTTTGAAATTTAAACTGTACAGTATATTCTCTTCCCACCCATCTCTTTTAGTGATAAGGAAGAAGAATTCTTTATTTCATGCTTTATTCAACTACCATCAGCTTTCTCAAGTTTGAATAAAAGCCACAATTGATGAAAATGTTCTTTACGCACTTTAAGAAAAGCATCTTGCGTGTAGAAGCTGATTTGTCCCTATAATTCATGTCTGACAGTGATCTGTGACTTATCTAGTAATTACCTTTTTCTTTTGACCCCAACAATATAATTTCCTCGCATCAAACTCAGTATAAATTGAAGAATCTAAAAAGGAAAAACAAAAAACCAAAACCAAGTGGTCAGCATAGCAATCCTCTTATTAAATTATTAAATCAGACTTTTCTACAAAATTATGTAGTTACATGACTGAAATTAACAGGTTAATTGAACATCCATTTGTGTTTGCATCTTAAAAACCAAAATTATAGTTACAAAGGGCATTGCAAACTTATCCCACTTGAACAGTTATTTTTTCAAATGCAATATAACACCAGGAGCCACCAGAGGATTCCAGAGCAGAGACAGCTGAGGGGTGAGCAGAGAAGATCTGACCAGTGCAGAAGCTCCTACAGGTTCTGGGTTCCAAGCTGACTGGTTGAGTGGTCCAAGAGGTTTCCCAGACCCCAGCCCGCGTCCCTGCGCTCCTGTCAGCGTGCTCTGCCTCCAGCCCACGGTTACCCCAGGTCACTTCGTGTCCTGACTTCTCTCCAACAAGAGGCACTGAGACTCCACACACAGTGACATCCTTCTCACTAAGACTTTTCCTCAGTATTTTGTTGGTGGTTTTTTACTGCACTACTTCTGGGAGGGACACTCAGGAACTGTGAACATTTTCTTTGTGCTGTATTAAAATAGCCTGTTCAGTCTGTGTCATTTGTCATTCTACATCAGCAAAGAATGCCATCGAGTGTCGCAGAGGCAGGAGTAAGGATGGTAGCACTGAAGATGCTGCAATGGTACCTTAGACAGCAGCTTCTGTTGTTGACTGTGCTTCTGCCTTAGAACTGCCACTTCTTTCCACAGGGCCTTATTTTCTCTGCAATGCAGAATAAATCGAAAGACAGAGGATGAACAGAGTTTACTTCATATGCTCTAGTTTTATAGCTTTCAAACTTTCACAGTACCTTGCAGGACCAATGGCAACATTCCTTCTGTGGATAACTAACAACTGCTTAATTCGATCCACTAGTATAAACTATGGGCTAATTTAACTCCATTTTCCACCAGGCAGGACCGAACACTCACTAATAAAGGCAACCGCATCCTCTGCTGCTCCACCAATTATCTCGATCGGAGGTATTCCTTCAAAGCCTCAGAATAAAGATTTGGTGTTTGGAAACAGGCTGAGTGTAACACAGACCACCCCGGAGCCGTTTTAGAGTTTGTGTTTGGTTTGGGTTGTTTTCGTTGTTTTTAAGGAACGGAGGGAGTGGAGTGAAGGTATCTCCTGAGCTTTGGTTGATAACCACTTGCGTACCAATGATCTGAAAGAATTACCAGTGTCTGTACAAAAAGGATCTGAGGGAAGAGAGATGAGGACATGCAAAGGCCACCTCCAACTAGAAAGAAAACCAAACAGTAATCCTCTCTCCCTCTCTGCATCTGACCCTGTCTTGTGTTCAGAAAAGGAAATGCTTTGATCGCCCTAGGAAACTACTACAGGTGATGGCAACCAAAGCAAAATCTCAAGATAGTCGACAAACTCCCAGTCTTAATGTCTGTTATGTTACTGAATTATGAAAACAAACAAGGTTCAGAATGTTGTGTGAGGTGGAATGGCAATTCTTAGAGAAAAATACAGCTTCACCTGTTTCCAGTTCAAATGAAACCCACCGTTAGAGTCAAGCTCCATTAGACAGAACCAACATTCAACGTCTAAGTGTCCCTGAAACAGGCGAGTCTACCTCTTCATGTTGGCCAGTCTGACGTCCATGTTGTTCTGCTGCTCTCGCATCTCCTGGACTTCGGAGAGCACTTTGTGCAAATCCTCCGTGCAGACCTTGAGATCCTCAGTTCTTACTGCGGATACCTAAACGGGACCAGGTTACACACGCTTTACTATGCACAGTGCCTTGCACGCTCCTTCCTACAGGAACAGTGCAGTGACACCGCGGTGCGACAGACGGCAGCCCTTGGGGCTGTCTGCAGTCTGAAAATAGCCAAGGTATCAACGGAAGTGTGAGATTAGCACTCTGCACGGGTAGAAAGCAGATTCACCATTGTAACCCCTGACACAAACTGCCTGAGAACGGCCTTCGCAGGGCTTCTGACAGCACTGGTGCCAGCTTGCCCTCTAGCGTCAGAACAACCAAGCAACCAACCAACCACAGCTGAAGGAAAAGAAGCCGCATCAGGCATCTCTTCCGACCTAGAGCATGCTGTGGTTTTTCTTATTACGCTACTAAATTCCAAGAGGGAGGTGAGAGCACCTGGGACCAGCCCACTGAAGTACTAGACAACCTCCCAGATAACTAGATAACCTCCATGCAGGAGGCTCTCCTTTTTCCAAAGGAGAATGGGATGGTCAGAAATCAACCTCCACTGTTATAAAATAACATCCCATCACTTCATGATGAAACAGGACAGAATTTTTATGCAATTACTCCACAGAAACAACTTATCACTTCCTTGACACAACCCAGCGTTACAAAGGATGGACTGAGCAGCCTGACCGTTCTCTTCTGTCCACATTTGTAGATGTTTCGCTATTTGTTGAGGATAACATCTGATGCTGAGGTACGTGAGTCGTACCCCAAATTTAACTCTTGGCTGTCTGGTTTCTCTTCAGCATCCCACCTCTCCGTGGGGAAGACACCCAAAGATGCAGACAGCAGCTGGAAATGCCAAGTGGCTTCAGTCTGCCTCTACAAAAGGGCCAGACTAAAACATTCTGCCCAAGCGCAAGGAACCGCTTTCTTCAGAGTCTCTACCTGGATAATGAGGGTGCCAAGACTGAGGCACGCCAGCAGAGCTCACGTGGAGAGGGGGCAAATAAAGGAAGTCCTGCATTCAAACCTGCATTCCTGTTAGAGGCTTGAGACCCAGTTCATTGCAAGTACCGAAACATGACTCCATTCCGGACAGAAAAAGAGCAAGAAAAACTAATGGACGCTTTGCAAAAAAATCACTAACAATTTCCAGTGCAACAAAGGATGTTTCACCAACCTATCCAACAGCTTCATGTGAATGTCCTTGGCACTAACTAGAGCTTTTGTCCTCCCATCCAGAACACTCCACCCAGCACCACACGAGCCTCGGCAAGCCGGGATTACAGCCCTGGGAGGAGTGCGGCCTGGGGCAGAGCGGCAGCCCAGCAACCACTTGTAATCAGCTGTGGTTCTGAGCAGAGGCAGCTCAGTGGAGAATCAATCCAAACACAATTGTGACTCTCGAACCTACCCTGTGCTTTTATTAACTTGGGCAATGTAGCTGCCACATTACGGCATCCCAAATAAAAGATTCTGTGGTTCAAATGTCAACATGATGTATCGCTATGCTCTTTCTCTGGCAGCCAGGATACTATGGGCTGTAATGCGCCAACAGAGGATAAATATCTGTGCAGAAACAGGTCAGACAAGGCCTGAATGTACAAAAGAAAACTAGGAAGTGCTAATAAAAATGTAGCTTAGTGGCAGCATAGTTTTGGAGGAATAATATAATTCATACAAACTCTCTCAAATCAACTGATTACTGAAGCCCTTGCTAATTTTCAATAAGCACCAACTGGGAATGTTATCTTCTACTTCTTTCGCTCTGACTCCAGCCAGCTCCGCTGTGCTGACACAGCTGCAGACTACGCTGTAGCTGTGCACATGGACTCTCCGTGGGAAAACGGCTCTAGTCTGACTGCGGTCCTACCCCAGCGCACTGCTGAACAAGAGCGGGGCGTGTTTTGTCCTGAGGAGGCCAAGGCAAGCGTTAGCCTGACATTCGGGAGGGAGTTACAAAGGCTTGCTGACACACAGCCTTGGCTCACATGGAATTTGTTTGCTGTAAAATCTTTGAAACCCCCAGACATGCTCTTGATAACAAAACCTCTCATAACAAAAAAACCTGAAGTAAATACATGCTTAGATTGTACCTTGCGCTTGATATTTTCCAGTAAATGTGCCTTCCCTTGCTTGAAGAAAGGGTGCTGGAACTCAATGACGGAGCTTTTCTCAGCTGTAACCATACCGTTCTCCAGTGCAATCACCTTCCTGAAACCATCTGTGGAGAGCGATTAACAAAGTCATTTCTTTCAGTGCAAAGCTGACTTGAAACAGAGAGATAAAGAAAACCCTGCGGCTACTGAAACACCTACAGCACTACAGCTACTAGGAGCAGAAACTGCGAAAAAAACAGCCAAAGTTGCTTTTCTCTGATGCTCAACAACCTGACTGCTCTGGTCTTCACAGCCTGAGAGCACAACCGCAACACCACCAAGTGACCTCGATCCGTGTGACTAACACAGCAATGCAGGCAGCAGCATGATCCGGGCCGTTCTTCATCTGCTAGGTGCACCGGTGCAGATACGGCCCGCGTTCCTCTGGGTACGCACGCGCCTGTCGTTACCATCACCGCGACCACCGGAGCCAGGTGAACTCCACCCGAGCTTCAGGCAGCAGCACATGAAACAATATTTGTAAAGGTGTTGCTCAAAAGGACTCAGAGCTGAAGCATGGAAAACAAAAACTAAACCAAGCTCTACTGTTACGCTTTTCTTTTGCAAAGCAAACTCAGGACCAGAATTCAGGTTTTCAGGGATGAGAGATCTGGCAAGTCAATCGGTTTGTTTAAAGAAATTCAAATTGATGCCAAGTAGCAACGAACTTGGCAGAAAGGATACATAAGAACAGCTGATGCTTACACATGTTAAGCTGTCGTATGAAGCTGGAGATATTGTTGTGTTTGAAGTACTTGGGGAGCAGCTCCTTGGCAAACCTCTGCTCATCCAGGATGCAGAAGTTCTCACCATTCTAGGAAACAAGCAAAAGCAACTGTTAGAGAACAAGCACAGGTTTTCTAAAGTGTTGCTCGTAAGTCAAGACCATAAATCAGAGGCAGTTCCTACAACAGGGAAGGGCAAAACACGCAGCAAAGGGAATTGACTGCGTGAGCACTTCCGAGTCCTTGGGACTGCACTAAAAAGTTTGAATCCAAAAAGACAGTTACGTGGAACACTCCTATTGAACAGGGCATTTGTTTTCATCTTAATCCAAAGAGAACTCACTCTAAACCTCCCTGTATTCGTCCCCAGGAAACACAAACACTGCACAGTGGAATTCATGCCACTAGAGGGCTTCTTATCGGCTTTCATCAGAGCTGCCCGGCTCCTGACGAGATTCTTCCACTGTACGGACTATGTCACCACCAAAAATAACCAAGTAACCGAAAGTTCGGACAACACAACCCAGTATTGAAAGGAGTAACTGAGACACAAGCAGTTTCAGATTTATCGCGTGTTCCTGTTCAAACTCGCTGAAACGGGGCAGGTCTTCGCATTGTCTTTTAGCTGTTCAGCAAGAGATCAAATCCACCACATTTCTTTTCACCTTTGTCTTTGTAAAGGCCAAAGCTTTGAACAAAGCGGAGAGCCCCTGCGATTTGGAAGAGCCGGGACAAACCCCGCAGGGCGCTGGCGCCACCGGGCTGTGTCTGACCCGGCCCGCGGGCACCGGGGCACCGGCCGCCCCGTGCGGGAGACAATTACGAGTTAATCACCCCTCGAAGCGCTGGTTCTTCCGCCGAGCGCCCCCGCCGTGCGCGGGTCACCCGCCGCGCTACCCGGGACCCCGCCCGGGCCTCCCGCCGCCGCCCCGCACCGCCACCGCTCCCCCGGGACAGCGGAGCCCCCCGCCGTCGCCTCCCGGGACCCGTCAAGACCCGTTCCGCCCCCGCCCCGCCTCCCCCCCAGCCCTCTCCCGGGACACCCCGGCCCCCGCCCGCTCCGCACCGCCCCCTGCGGCCGCCCCGGGCTCCCCACCCCGCGGGCGGCGGTACCGGGCCAGGGCCCCCCGGGCCGCCCTCACCCGGCTCCAGCAGATGACGTCGTCGCTCTGCGGATCCTCCACCAGCGCCCAGAGCTTGGCCAGGAAGCCGGGCACCGGGGCGGCGCCGGGGGCGCTGGGCAGCGCCGACGCCTCCCGCATCCTCGGGCCGGGCCGCGCTCCGCTGCAACGGGCCGGGAGGGCGCGGCGCACAACGGTGACCGTGACGCTGCGCAGGGCGTAGCCTCCGGCCCGGGGAGCTCGCTGATTGGTGTGTGCCGCCTGGCCCCGCCCCCAGGCTCGCCCCGCCCTGCGGCTGCGAGCGTGACTCTTGTTGTTCTCCCCAGGGAGCGCGGCGCGCGGCCACGTGACATCACGGGCGCCTTAAAGGGGCCGCTCCGCTCCGCCCCACCCCGCGCGTCCCCGGGGAGAGCCCGCAGGCCGTGCCGTGCCGTGCCGTGCCGTGCCGTGCCGTGCCGTGCCGTGCCGTGCCGTGCCGTGCCGTGCCGTGCCTGCCAGGTGCAGGTAGGTACCGGCGCGTACCGGCCCCCACGTGCCGCCGCTCTGGCCCCGCCCCGCCCCGCTCCCCCCGCGTTCTGGGGCTCTCCGCAGCGGGGAACCGAACCCCTGGCCGAGCTGGGCCGCGGCACCGGAACCGGGCGGGGCGGGCAGGTGCGGCGGCTGGGGCGGGGCGGGGCGGGGCCCCGGGTGCGGGTCTAGTGCGGCGGGCGGGCGGGAGCGGGTGGTGCTGGGCCGGGCCGGGCCGGGCCGGGCTGAGCTGAGCTGAGCTGAGGCTTCGCCCCTTTTTACAGCCCAGACTTTGTCCCCGCGGCGCTGCAGCACCGTCCGCGGCTCCCGGAGATGTCGCCCGGCTGAGTCCTCGCCCGCTCCGCACGGAACGGTGAGGTGGTTTTCATTCATTCGGTTCTTTTTTCCCTCTTTCTCGGACAGCGGTTTCTCTGCAGGCGGGTGCCAGGAAGGGACCTGCGTTCGGTCTGTCTGCCCTGATACCGAGCACACCGAATGTGGTTTTCTGTTCGTTCGCAGTTGCTGTGCTGCCAATGAATCAAGGAAGTCCTGGGAGTGAGGATTCTGCTTTGAATACAAGGTTTAGGGATGAATGTAATACGAAGTTTGGGTTGTTTTGGTTTTTTTTTTAAATCAAGGTATACATTTTGAAGAAAGATTAACTTTTTTGAAAATAATCTAAGGTTGTTGATTTCTTTCAGCTTGCACTAGTAGAGTAAAGGAGTGACGGTTAATCCCTGTGAAGAGAATGTTGAGAACACAATCGATCGTTAGGGTCGGTGTTCGGTGGAGGGCGTTGCTTGGCTGTTTCTGAGAGCTGCCAGAGGTCTGTGCAACGTCTTCACCAAACTCCAGCCGGAGGTCCAGACGGGGCTCTTGTAGAGCCTCGGTAACGCTGTCCCAAAGACCTTCTTGATTTATTTCGGCGCCAGAGCACGCTCACAAGGCATTCAGATTGCCGTGACTTCTGGTCCAGTCTGGCTTATCTGATAAGCTTGCTGATGCTGCAGTGCGGAGCTTTCATGTGGTGAGCGGGGACTCTGCCACACAGAAATCACGGGCTGATGCAGCGGGGGTTTGTCTGAGTAGGCAGTTTTCACAACCGGCTTTGAATTGCTGTTCGTCCTTGGTATAAAGTCTAAGCTTTGCCCTTTCCCAGGGTTTGATACTGCTTGTAAAACCCCTTAACATGAGAGGACATAAAGATTAGCCCACGGCGGCTGGCCGACGCGGTCCTTGGGGTGCCCTCCGCGCGCACTGGGCGCGCTGTTCCCGGGAAGCTGCTCCTCTGGACTTCGCCCGCGGTGACACCTCTCCGGCCGCGTCAGGAGCATCCGCTGCCCTTCCCGCAGGGCGTGTGCCCGCGGGGTGGGACGTTTCGGGCTGAGGGCTGTGGCACTGCCAGCCTGATCTTTCCTGGTTGCTGTCACCACTGCCTTTTTTGTGACGGGATGTGCGTGTGACACAGGACGGGTGCAGCTTTCCGAGCAGCCTGGTTTGAAACGCCTTTGGCGCTGGAGGAGCGGGGGAGCGCAGGGGTTTCAGTCCCGGGAGCAGCGGCAGGAGCAGGTCGGTGGGGTTTTGGACGGTGTGTGGCAGCGGCGCTGAGCTGTCCCTGTCCCAGCTCTGCTGGGGCCGTGGCAAGGGCTGTTCTGTACCCGCGTTCTTCAGGCGTGGGACCTTCTGAAGGGCTCGCTGCTGGAGCAGAGCTGTGCTGGTGGGTCAAAAGTGCCTCTGACCTGCACAGACACCTACAACCACCTTCCAAGAAAGGAGGGAAAGAAGGTTTTTCTAAATTGAGAGTTGCTTTCTCTCAACTTCTTAATGTAATGGCTGTTTAGAATCGGTAATACTCGATCGATTATCATTGGTTTCTGAGGATAGCACAGTGTGTTTGGAAGGTATCTGTCCATTGCCGTGAGCTGGGGTTGACTCCTGCGTGCTGGGTATGGGATGTGAGATTCCCCAGCTTTGCTGGGAAGGCTGTTGTGGCGCAATGCTGTGCGGGCTGAAAGCTCGCACGACATCCAGCTTGGCAAATAAACCTGAGCTATTCATGGTGCTGTTACCGGAGACAGGGGAAAATTAGTGACAACCTCTTTGAAAAGCCTTTCCGTGTCTGACATGATGTTATGTCGCAATCCCTTCTATTTGACGTTAATGAACGTGGATTCCTTTAAGTGCTAGGTCACATTTTTCTAATTCTCTTGTTTTCTGTTTCCCTCTGCTGAACTTTTCCTAAGTTGCTGGTTTCTGTCTCAAGAGCTGGGCGTCTGTTTTAGATGACAGTTTGTTTATTGCTTGCATCCAGCTTTGTTAATTGGGTCACTGGATGAGAACTTTCTTAAGCATTTTCATATGGTTTTTTATTTAGTTCAACCCTAAGCTATTGTCCTTTGGTGTAATTCTGCTGCCCCATGTTGCCTCAGTTTCTTCTTCATACAGGTAGCGCTTTGAACTTGTATTCACAAAACTGTATTCTGATAGTTTCAGGCAACTTCTGCAACGTGCCCTGGATCTTCAGAGTATTTCTGGTGCTTATTCACACCAACCTTGGAGTTGATTGGAAGTTTTATGAGTAAGCTCCTTACTTTGTGGTCTAAATCATGGGGAAAATGCTTAATGGAACTAGACTAAGCAGAAAAGCCTTGTGCAGCCCATTTGAGATCTCTCTGGGATTACGGAGAACCACTCTGTAAGAGCAGTCTTTAAATAAGTTAACATTTAAAATTGCTTGGTAGTGACTAAATCACACTTCGTTAGGTGGCTTAGTAGAAGAGAGACATCTTGGCAACGGTTTAAAATGCAGAGATACTGGCTCGGGATTGCTTCCTTGAGGTCCGAATGTGGTCCTGTAAGGTGGTTTGGGACACCGGGGTGGTGGAGAACCAGTCCCCTGCTCTTCCCGTGTGAGCAGCGCGTTCCGCCCGGGCCCGCGGCCCGCGCTCTGCAGGCGCCCGTTCTGCCCGGCGGCCGCGGGCTGCGTGCCGCTCCGCCGGGGCGGCCGCGCCGGGCGAGCGCTGTCTGCTCAGCACCGCGGAACGGAGCGCTTGGAAGAGCAGCGCGCACAAAATACCCCACGGTTAATCAGACTGTGCCGAGAGCAGCACCTGTGGTACTGGGGACTGATTAGCAGGGCACAACCGCCACCCTCCTCGTGTGTTAGTTTTGGTATGGGAGTGAGCTCTCTGTCTCAGGACCCACGGATGTTTGAATAATGATCCCAGTAGGACTTTTACCTGATTTTCTTTTCCGTACTCTCTCGATGTCCAGTACTTTCAAACCACATAGAATATTCTGCTGCTGTTTCATTGCCTTTTTTTCTTTTCTCCCCACTGGCATCACCCCCTCAACAGCCGTCACCTCGGGCTGCGATGGGGTGGTTGTGGCTGTTGCTGGTTTCCGTCCGCGTGCTGTCGCCCACGTCTGCCGGAGGTGTCACCCGCGTCTATTACCTGGGGATCCGCGAGCTGGCCTGGAACTACGCGCCAACGGGGAGGAACGTCCTCGCCAACCAGAGCATCGCACACAACACGTACGTGCAGTTCTGCGAGAACCGGGCCTGGGTCTGCCTTAAAACAGTCATTTTAGGAGGAACTTTTTGCAAGCGTTCTGGGGCATCTGAGCAAGCAAGAGGCACAGTCTGGTGGATGTCTGGTCTTTATGAGCTTAATGGTTAACGTGTTTTATGGTAGGAACATAGAAACTGTATCAATGGGAGAATGAATGGTCGGTTTAATGGAGCATCAAGGGCCCGTACGCTGGAGGGAAGTAAAAGCGCGAGCAGAGCGGATTGCGCAATGTTCTGCCCTGGGGTTGCGTTTTCCTTGGTTCCAGCTGCTGATCAGCCTGTGTGTCCGGAGGCACGGGGACTTTCCACTTCTGTGAAGGACTCCACAGAGCCAGCTTGTTTTCCTTTGAATGAAATTTCGAGTCTTAGACTTGATGGAACTTCCTTAATGAAATGTTAGGGGTGGTTTGAAAAACATTTTTGTTTTTGGGATCTGCAATAAGTACTTTGAGTCACTACAAAAACAGGCTTTGTTTTTAGTTTTCAAAACACCAAACCCTTTTCCAATGTGTATGGGTGATGGTGGTTTTAGTTGGTTTTTTTGTGTGGCTTTCCACAGCTTTTTAAAGGCATTTGTGCTTTTTTCTTTCTGCCCATTCTCTATGGCAAACAACCCGTATTTCGGGAGCTGCTCTCTGTCGTTACCGCTCCGTGCTCCCTGACGCGGGGGTTTGCGCGCGTCGCTGGGTGCAGCACGGCGGGAGGAGGAGGGTTCGCGGGGAAACGTCACGGTCTGTCAGCTGGCCTGGAAACGTCTGGTTTTGGAGATGCTGAATAGACGAATCAGCTCACAGAGAATCCAAAATTCAGGATTAATGAAGATGTTGTCACTGAGTCCTGCAGTGATAATGAATGCAGCGGGTTACGTTTGCTTTCTCTGGCAGTACTTGAAGAGAATTGAATTAAAGGGCATTAAACTTAAAAGCAGTTTAAAAACTGTTCTTTCACTGCAAACAATTAGCCAATGGGACTTACTTGCGCAGTGGTTGCAGAAACCAAACTGCTAGTCATGAGGAGATGGTGTGATAGTGCTCTGGAGGACAGAGGTACTAGGTGCTTACAGAACTTGTGTTTTTGTTGGGAAGAAGCACGCTGGGTGGAGGAGGCAGATCTGCAAGTGCCGTATGAACGGTGTGTGAGCGCCCCGCCGCACCGGGAGCCCGGCGCCCTGCAGCCCTGCGTGGCCTTGTGGTCTGCACTGGTCACCAGGAGGTACCGTCAGAGCTTGCCTGTATTTCAGGAGTGCTTGGATCGCCGAAGGGTGACTGATGCTGAGGCAGGATAGGGAGTAACCTCAGTTTTCATTCAGGCCAGTCCCACTAATACCTGGACCATGATTCATCTCTTATCTACTAAGAATTAGCCATAAAGAGCAAATACACTCATGAGTTGAACTTTAGTACCTGTGTGAGGTTTTAACTCTGGAGGCTGGTTACATGCTGGGTACTCACCTGCCTGACTTGTCTGCCGTTCTGTGAGGAACTCAGAAGCTGTTTAGTAGAAAATCATCTTTTAGAGTGGAATCCCCCTCTCTTTTGTGACTGAGCTGCAAATGCCACAAAGGCATTGAAGCGAGTTTCTAGAAGCCCCGTGAAGGTTGGCGCAGGCATGAGGAGGGCTTTGCTCTTCCCCGCATCAGCGCCGTGTTTGTCAGGATCCCACCCTTCCCGTTCCCCGTCTGGGGGTGCGCGGGAGCAGGACCGAGGCCGTGGCCCCGGGCTCACCCGCTGCTCGGGCGCCGCCGTCCCCGTTGTTTCACGTGCTGGGAAGGCAGACGGGTCCGGCGGGCAGCGCTCCCGTCTCTGTCACAGGCTTCACCAGCGCGGTGGGAGGGGGAGGAGGAGGCTGCAGATGGGGAGGGCACAGCAGGGCCTGTGTAACGCCAGAGCTTTTGGGCTCACCTGGGGAGGCTGCGTGTCATCGTCACTCTGTCGTGTTATCAACCAGCTGTTTGATATAATGTGTGACTCATGGTGCCTTTCCCTTTTCTGAATTTGACAGCAAGGCCTCAACATTCCTGCAGCCTGGCAAAGACAGGGTGGGAAGCACGTACAAGAAGTCTGTCTATAAGCAATACACAGACTCCACGTACACCACCGAGATTCCCAAACCCGGCTGGCTGGGGTTCCTTGGGCCCATCATCCGAGCAGAAGTGGGAGATACCATTAAAGTACACCTAAAAAATTTTGCTAGTCGACCATATACAGTCCATCCTCATGGTGTGTTCTACGAAAAGGACTCTGAAGGTAAATGAGCCACTGCCATAAAGGAGATGGGCTTTAGCCACGGGGGGCTCAGGGGTGGGCGGTGCTGCGGGGCAGCAGCTGCACGTGGGCGTTCCGCGAAGTCTGCTGGTGTCGGGTTGGCGCGTCTGCGAGGAGTTTCTGACCCGGGCAGCGCCGTTCGCAGCGCAGATTGCTGGAGTTCTGGAAAAACCACCAAAGCTTGCAAGTGGAGAGTGCTGCAGGAGGGAGGGTTGCAGGCAGTATTTGTGTATTGCTGTAGTACAAGAGCCACGAGTGTGAGGTGCTTCAGGGGGTTCACAAGAATGGTGAAGCGTGAGAGCAAAGATCTGCTGTTTGAAGCAGCTCTGGAGGTTGTAGAGGGGCCGCCTGTGGCACATGGGAGGGTTAAAGGCAACAGGCAGAATGGGAATCATCGTTCTGACTGTGCTGACCTGTTTACTGGCAAGTCGCCTTGCAGTGGCTCCATGCCTCAGTTTCTCTTTGAGAGAATTATGATGATACACTATTTCAGCTTCAGGATGTTGAATCTCACTTTGAAATCTGCGACCCAAGTATATGCATGCAGCTCTGTTGAACGCGAGCAGCTCTGTGTAAGGTTACATGTATGGACATCTCTGCTCTTCTTGAATGGATGTTGTGGTTGCTCAATTGTTCTAGGATCCCTGTATCCCGATATGTCCCCTCAGGATCAGAAGAAGGATGATGCTGTTTTCCCAGGAGGGAATTACACCTACACTTGGACTGTGCCTGAAGATCACAGCCCAACTGCTGATGACCCAAACTGCTTGACCTGGATCTACCACTCTCATATCGATGCACCGAAGGACATTGCATCGGGATTAATTGGGCCATTACTTACATGCAAAAAAGGTAAAAACGCAAGAGAAGGCAGCTGAGGGCTGCAGTTTCATACTGTGAAGCTTTTTGTGGTGACTTGAGCAAAGATAGGATGAGAAAATACTTGCTGGGCAGTTCCCGGCTTCCTGGGAAATGCAGCCTGACTGGAGAAGACAGAATCTGAGTTCTGGTCATTACGTTGCCTGGGCAGGTGAGCTTGGAGGCTTCTTGACATGAGAGAGCTCTTTGAATCCGTGTTAAAAGAAGGAATCTTGTCCAAGGCCTAGTTTGTGTATTGAAAACCTGAGGACTGTGTGATTTCCGCAGGAGTCAGGACACCGAGGGTGCTGTGGTTCAGCCGTGCAGCGGCAGAGCCGCTCGGGCGTGAGAACCTGCTAGCAGCCTGTGTTAGAAAAGAGGGAGACTGCTGGAGCTCTGCAGGGGGCTGTGCCGGGACGGTGGGGAAAGCATCTGTCTCTAATTTGTGCGATAAGAGTTACTCTTCTATTGGTGTTTTAATCCATTGACTGACATCAGCTTTTCTGCATGGGTGGATATTCGTTCATCTTCTCTTTCCCCGCAGGAATACTGACTGGAAGCTCTCAGAGGCGCCAGGATGTGGACATTGATTTCTTTCTGATGTTCAGTGTGGTGGACGAGAACCTGAGCTGGTACCTGGATGAGAACATTGCATCGTTCTGCACAGATCCAGGCTCCGTAGACAAAGAAGATGAGGAATTCCAAGAGAGCAACAAAATGCACGGTGAGTGTCGCCCCTGTGAAGCCACTGCCGCTGCCCAGGTGCTCCGGGCTCTGTCTCCGGGGTCCCAGTGCTCTGGGACCTTGAAATGCACTTTTGCTGCTGCCTGTGGGGCTGTGGGCAGAGGGGAAGGAAGCGGCGAGGGCTGAGAGGATGTGCTGGGCGAACATCATCACAGTGACCCTGCGGCAGCTCCAGAGAAACGGAGTGGTGTCCTGATTTAATCCTCGGCTTGAGTGAGTGTTAGCTGGTTGAAGACTGTGAGTACGTTTTGTGCTAGGAGTGACTTGTGGAGCTGGGTTTCCCAGAACAAGGAGAGCAGGATGAGTTCTGGTTAGGTCTGTCCTCCAGGTGTCTGTGCTGTGACCTAATGGCAGAAGCTCCGGAGGCCCCTTTTCTAATCTCCAGTTTTTATTTGCTTGATTTTGCAGCTATTAATGGTTATGTGTTTGGGAACCTCCCTGAGGTGACGATGTGTGCTGGGGATTATGTTTCATGGCACCTCTTTGGGATGGGCAATGAAATGGATGTTCATACAGCCTACTTCCATGGAGAAACGCTCAGTATTCGCGGCCACAGGACAGATGTGGCCAGCCTCTTCCCAGCCACCTTTGTGACGGCAGACATGATCCCCAGCAGCCCCGGGAGGTGGCTGCTGAGCTGTCAGGTCAACGATCACATACAAGGTAAGGCAGGGCCTCCCGGTGTGGTAGGGGACAGTGCCTTCTGTGGGCAGCATCCCACTGCAATGTCCCTGGCTGAAGGGAGTGATTCCTTGTCTTGTATAAATTGGGATGCACTGAGTGTTTTTTTTTTTTCTAACGTGCAGGCCAGACCTACTGGGGATGGCTTAACCACTGTGTGATGTTCTGTGTTGGTCAGTGGTGGAGACAGTGGGTTGGGTACAGCTGAGAGCTGAGGTGAGGCGGTGCCTCTGAGCTCCAGCCCCTGCCTGGGACATTGCCTGGAGCACCTGAGGACAGCAGGGGCTGTTTGTCCTCCGTCCGTGCTTCCATCACATCCAATAGCTAAGGCAGGCGCTCTGCTCAGCGACACAGAAACCTCCTGGCTGTGAGAACCACCTAATTGTCTTCTCCCGGCCGTGTGCTTTTTGGGACAAGAGACGAAAAACGCTGGTTCGTGGCAGGAAGGCAGGAGTGTGGTGGTTGCCTGGTCAGACTGGCTGAGGGGGTTAAGCACTCATGTTCTCCTGTGTCTCAAACAGCTGGGATGGCAGCGCTCTATGAAGTCCGGCCCTGTTCTCGGCAAGCTCCGGCACCCAGGCTGGCGGGGAGAGTTCGGCAATACTACATAGCGGCCAAGGAGGTGCAGTGGGACTACGGACCTTCGGGGCTGGACCCGAGCAGCGGGAAGCGGCTGAGTGAGGCGGGCAGGTAGGTGCGTGCTGGGGGCCGGGGCATGTCTGGAGCCTCTGGTCCGTGTCGGGGAGGCTGCGAAGGCAAATGTGGCATTTCTTTGTTAGCAAAATACATGCCTGCCATTGGCGTGGAGAGCATTTCCTGGGAAGGCAGATCATCCCATCTGGAAATGCAGGCTGCTGTGGCCGGACTGTGCTCTGAGCAGTCCTGGGTTCACACCTCATCCACAGCTGCCAGGAGTCCCAGCTGATGCAGAACATGGGCTGCCACATCTGTCTCCGGGCTTTGTTTCTGCTGGCTGTGCCGAACCGGGAGCAGATCCGGGTATTTGATGAGCGGTGAGGAAAGCACGTTGTGCAGCAGACACAGGGGGGCAGAGCTGGCCTGCAGATACGCTCTGGTGTAGCCTTGCTGCAGCGAGCAGTTTCTAGGAAATGAAATGCAGTGACCCGGACCACAGCCTTCCATCCCACGTGTCGGGTGGGTGTGATAGCAGCTGCTGAATGCTTTCCCGTTCAGGCTTCGTCTGACTGAAGTAAAGGCATTCCTCCCTCTCCATTCCCTTCCCTGGGAAGCTGCTGGAGAGGATATACCTCTTTCAGGTGGAGAAGTTAATGATTTACCCAAAGCCATGCAGCAGCTCTCATATAGACCTTAGAACTGAAAGCTCCTTAGGTCTGTGAGCTGGTCGCGTCACCAAGGTGCCTCTCCTGCAAGGCACATTGTCCGTCCCTGTGTTTGGACAGGGCGGTGGTGGAGGAAATAAGTCTTTCTATACAGCTGTTGCTTGTTTTTTTTTCAGTTACGATTGCAGTTGTCCCCTGGCCTCTGAAGAGCTCAGTGCTTTAGCACCACCTTTCCATTTGCTGCTCCGCGGTTTTGTTCGCCGCCCTCCCCGGCCCGTCGCGCGGAGCTGCGGCTCAGACCGGTGCCGCGGGACGCGCTGTCTCAGCGCGGGGCTGTGCGCACGGGAGCTCCCGAACACAGCGGGCAGATCAGTCTGAAGGATGAAGGGGCTTTGCAGAGACAAGATGTGCTGGTTCCAAACCACAGACACTGGCCTTGTCTGAAAAGCTGCTTGACGTGTAGATGCTGCTGGCGTTGTCAGAGGTGTGGGGAGGGAGCGGGAGAACAGGACTGATTTTCGTAGAAGTGACTTGGTTTGCTTTTTGCATTTAGCCCTGCAGAGCAGTTTTTCAAGCATAGCCCCTACCGAATTGGAGGAGTCTATTGGAAGGCGAAGTATATAGAATATACAGACGGAAGCTTCCGTGAGGAAAAGCAGCGATCAGAAGAAGAGAAACACCTTGGGATACTCGGTAGGAATCATCTGGCAGCATAAATCCTGTTTCAGTGCCGGTGAGGACGATGCTGGTGTTGGGTGTGCTGCACCGGTCCTCCCGTCTGCGGCAGGGAGGGGCGCAGACCTGTTTCGCTGCAGTTACGCTCAAGAGCGAGGGGAACACACCTGGGATGTGGAATGCTGGAATGGATGGGATCGCTTTTCCGCCAGGCAGTCTGCGGAGTAAGGGTGGAGGGACACACTACAGCGTTTGTAACTAGAGCTGAACAGCTCGCACTGAGAGCTCACGGTTACGTGCCTCTGAGTGTGCATCCTCAAGGCACAGTCCAAGCCCCAGTTTCTCACAAAAATCCTCCTCTCCCGAGCGGGTGCTCTCTCTGCGATAGCCAGCCAACAGCAGGGCGGTGAAGAAGGGTGAGAGAAGAGTGTGCAGAGGCAAATGAATCCCACATGAAGGCTTTGGGGTGTACGTGGTGGAAGCACATGGGCGTGGTTCCGTGTTCTGCATTGGCAATGGCCGATAACCTAATGACGCCAGAAACGAGCTGGTGGGGACTGATGGGCACATGAAAGAACGGTGGTTCCTTTCTCGCTGGCTGGGCAGGGGCTCACGGAGGAGCCGTGGGCTTAGAGCATCTCGCACCCGTCTTTACACGCCAAATCCCACACACCTACCCAAGGCGCCTGTCTTAGAACTGAGGGGCCTTGTGTAGGTGAGTGAGAGACATGGGCCTTCCCGAGGGCGTTTCAGCACATCTGGCCATTTTGTTACTCCTTCTGTGAATGCCTGAAGCCTCTGAGCTTTCCTGCAGACCTGAAATGCTTTCAGATAATTCTTGTCAGCCCCCTGCTCGCCCTGTCAGGGCTGGCCAGCCTCAGGCAGTGCCAGTGCATGGGCTCACCCACTGTTCTCTGCGTCTTCTGCTCCTCCCGGCCCGGGTGGAAGGTGGCCTTGGCTGCTTTGGCGTGTCTGGTCACCCGGGGAGTTGCTCTGTTGCCAACGTGCTCTCTCTGCTGTTTGTGTAGGTCCAGTGATCAAAGCTGAAGTTGGAGACACCATCCTGGTGACGTTTGTTAACAAAGCCTCCTGGCCTTTCAGCATCCAGCCTCATGGAGTGTCCTATGGGAAAGCATGGGAAGGGATGCGATACCACGATGGTTTGTGCCTCCTTTTCTCGAGTAACTCAAAGCTGCTGCTGGTGGTGGAGCTCTGCAGCCCTTACCGCTCTGTGCCGGGGGTTCTGCAGCCAGGAAGGGCGGGATGTCCTGTGGCTGGAAGCCAGCCTGGTCCTCAGAGCCTGCCCGAGGCCTCGCCGAAGGACACGTCCCCTGAGCTGGTGTCCAGGGAGGGTGGCAGGGGCAGAGCTGTTCCAGACGAGAATTGCAAACCGAAGCTCAGACCACTTCCAGCTGTTTGGGACCCTGTGAGCAGAGGAACATGCCCAGTGCACTCCAGCTTAGAAAACCTCGTGCTTCCAGTGTTCGTAATGGAGAAGCAGCTGGATTCACTGTTGCCTCCCGTCGCCATGCCCATCTCTGCCATGGCATGGTGGAGTTTACACGATCCTAAGAGCATCTTCCCATGCGCTTATAAACACACCCATATCACACTTCAGACATGCCGGGTGTTTTGGTGAGCAAAGTAAAGCCCGGTATGAATGCAGCTGGTAAGAAGGTGTAACAGTTTGTACCGGGACCTTGGGAATAACCGCGCCAATCTCTGTTTCGAAGGTCTGTCCCGGAACGGGGTGTCTGTGGCGCCACTGCACAACTTCACGTACCGCTGGGCCGTGCCGGAGCGCGTTGGGCCCGGCCCCAGCGACCCTCCCTGCCTGACCTGGATGTACAGCTCGGCCGTGGACCCCGTCAGGGACCCCAGCTCAGGCTTGGTGGGGCCTCTGCTCATCTGCAGGCCGGGCACGTTGGATGACAACAACAAACAGGTAAAGGGGTTTTCCTGCCGCGCTCTTAGCAGGCTGTTTTCTTGTAGAGAAAGGGAGCATCAGCGAAACATGAAGGAACGTAATGAAAACAAGACAGGATAGTGTGGGTCCAGAGAGCGGAGTTGCAGCCGCGAGGCACGTTAACATCAGAGCGGGTGGTGGTCTTGGGTGGGCTGGCCGGTGTGTTCTGGGCTCTGCTTAAAGCTCGTGGACAAATGTGGCTGAACAACCGTGCCTTGGATGTGACTTTAAGTGACTTTGTCCTGAGTCTCACGTAGCGGGCTGCTGTCAGAGTCCCGTGGGATATTCACTGCAGTCTCAAGCATTGAAAGACATTTTCACTTGCTGACAGGTGGTGTGCTTGAGTGGTATATTGCTTTGGGGTTTGGGTGAGCCTCATTTCTTCTGCAAGATCACTTCATTTTCAATCAGAGCTGACTACATAAAAGCATATGAAAATCTCTGACTTTATGCTTTTGATGAAAGAGAGGTGAAATCTGAAGGGCAACCAGACCCGCCTCTTGGAATTTTGCTCAGGGACAGTAAGTCTAGGGAAGGCAGTAAATTAATATACTGGGAAAGTGCGAGACAGATGAGCAGAGCCTTATTGTGAAAAACTGTGGGCGCAGAACACCAGCCCGGTGCCGCCCGCCCGCGCGGTGCCCATCGGGTGGTGGCGAGCCGGGGAGCAGCTGCCGTGAGACGCCCCGAGGAGTTTGCTTGTCTGCCCTCAGTGCTGGCACCGTTGCCTAAATTAGGAGTGCGGAAGAGATCAGGGTGTTACAGGGTGGAAACATGAATCTTCTGAGCAGAGAGGCTTGTGAATGTATACAGCTCACAATGTGAACAAGCTGTGATGGTGATCAAACACGTGCGGGTATTGAAAGGGTGTAAACAACAGAGAGACAGACTTGTTTGGAAAGGCAGGACACGGAGGAATCGCCTGGGGCAGCAATTGTGGCTCCACAATCTCAGGCAAGCCTTTAAGGATTGGGAAGGGTGCATGTGTGCGCTGCGGCGGGAGCGTGAGTCCTGCAGGGCGAGCTCCCGCGGGCGCTGAGTGCAGACAACGCCGGGCGTGTGCCTTGAGTGGGGAAACACACCGTGCTTTGGGATGCATTTCTTAGGAGAATTAATGTTTTCAGGGATTTAGGGTAATAAAAAGTCCCCAGCCCAGGCCTGCGGTAGGAGAAGGGCGGGAGCAGCCTGGCCCCTGGGCCCGGCTCCCATCTCAGGTCTGCTGGGGACGGGCAGTGAAACCTCCACGGGAGAGCAGGGTTGTGGGGAAGGACGTGGCGGCTTCAGATCCTGGGCTGAGTTCTGATGGCTTTACTCATGTGAAATATCGTGGAAAATCCAGACATGGTGCCTCTCGTGGGACAAAAGAGGAACGTTCAATGCGAGTAAAGGGACAGAGCTCTGGCCCTCAGTGAACCAAGTTAAGGTGAAGAGGAACACGAGAGCCAGACCAAATGGCTTTAACTGTAAGGATAGTTAATTGATTCATTTAAAAAATTAACAGCCATCATTATGATTATATCGTAGAAAGGAATCGACAAAGAGTTTTACCTTCTCTTCAGTGTGTTTGACGAGAACCTCAGCTGGTACTTGAATGCAAACATAAAGTACTATCTGAAGATGGAAGAGACTTTTGTAAAGAAGGACGATGGCTTTGAGGAGTCGAACAGGATGCACGGTACGGGCTGGTGCGCTCTGCGGGCAGCAGGAATGGACCCGCGGGACCCGGGGCCCTGCTCACTGGAGCCGGGGCTGGGGGCTGCGCTGGATCGGCTGCGGTCCGGGGGGCAGCGGGTGGGACAAGCAGCTGTCTGAGGGCGGTCGCGGTGAGTTACGAGCAAGCTGTGTTTCCGGTGGCAGGCCTGCCTTGTCAAAGGCAGAATTAATCTCCTGGCTGGTATCTGCCTGCGGAGAGTTGATTGTTTTCCCCTTTGCAGCCATCAACGGACTGATGTTTGGTAACTTGCCTGGGCTGAATGTTTGTGAAGGAGACAACGTGTCCTGGCACCTTCTGGGCTTGGGCAGCGAGGCGGATGTGCACGGAGCTGTGTTTCAGGGAAACACCCTGCAGGTTAATGGGATGCGGCGGGATTCCACCAATCTGTTTCCCCACACGTTTGCTACCGCCTTCATGCGGCCCGACAACTGCGGTAAGTGCCTGCACGTGTGACTGGGCAGCAGAAGTCTCCTGTTGCAGTATTTGCTCCTGTGGCTGGTTCTTCAGCACAGTGTAAACCCTTACAGTGCGAGCTGTGCTTTACATCCTGTTTGGTCCCATTTATGAGGCCACAGGTCCTGTATTTGCATTTGATTCTGGAGGAGAACAGGAGATAGAGGATCTTGTTCCATATTGTCCCAGACTGATTCTCTAGGCTGCCGCTCTCCGTGAAGTACCTGGAGTAGCAGCCCCAGTGGACGTTGCTGCCTGTGACGCACACTAACGTGTCTTCCAGAATAAAGTAGCAGACAGTTGCCAGTGCTTAACTCCCCTGTCTGTGGCTTGGGGAGATTCACGTTTGACAGACCCAGTCTTCCCAGTTCACGGAACAGGCACGTCACACCGTCTCATCGCACAGTGCGGTGGCCTCGGCTGCCGGTCCTCTCCTCCCCTTCGGCGTTCACAGGCTGGATCTTCTGCTGAACCGCTGTCTCAGCAGTGGTAGCGTGATTACCTCACTTTCTTGGTTTCTTCACATCTAATAGGCTGGTTATTGCCTAAGAAAGCCTCCTGAGATGATTTTTGTGTAGGACATTGTTGTGTCATTCCTGCTTGCTTTCTTTAACAACCCCTTTTAATCCCAGCCCGTAGCAACCAAACTCCCTAAACAAACACGCAGATACTGATGTGGGCCATGTCATAAGCTCTGTGTGGGAAGCAGCTGTTTCCTGGGATCTTTAAAAGCTGATTTCCTTGTTTGTGCTGCCTCCCTCAGGGATTTTTGAGATCTACTGCCAGACCAGCAATCATTACCAGGCTGGCATGAGGGAACGCTACTCCGTTTCTAAGTGTGGAAAAAGGGATCCTGCCCCTGCCCCTCAGTACAAAGGGGTGCGGACGTACTACATCGTGGCCGAGGAGGTGGAGTGGGACTACGCGCCTGACCGGAGCTGGGAGAGGGAGCGGCACAACGGTTCCGTGGAGAGGTAGAGCCCTGGTGCTGGGGGGGCCTCTGGCACGGTTCCCAGCAGACCTCGGTGAAGCCCGTTCAGGTGTCTTGGCCACTTTGTGCCACTGGTGGTGGTGCTGCCGACGGGAGCGCAGCCCCCGCGTCTCCCTTTGCAGCCAAAGCACCTAGTGAACCCCCCCGGGTAGCTACTGGTTCCTCCTGAGCTTTCAGGTATCTCAGTGCTCCTTCTGCATTTCTCAGCTACGCCGACGTATTTCTGAGCAACGAGAACGGACTGCTTGGCTCCAGGTACAAGAAAGCAGTTTACAGGGAGTACACTGACGGGACTTTCCAGACCCCCAAGGTCAGGACAGACGGTGCTGAACACCTTGGGATCCTAGGTAAGGATACGAGCCGAGGGTGCGTCAGCCGCTCACCCAGCGACTTCAGTGGTTACGGGCTGTGATCCGGAGGCCTCCCAGATCCGTAGGCATCTGTGGTGCTTGCAAGTGGGGAGAAGTTCAGACTGTCACCCAGGTCTGCCAGCATTGGGGCAGCAATTCTCGTGCCCGCTTTTGCGCAAACCTACTTTCCTGTCTTGGGCAAAGCACTTTCACACGGGCATTTCTCTGGCTGTAGAACAGAAGTGACTGCTGACTGCTGGAGACCAGGCTGAGAAGCGCATGAAAATCTGCAGCTGTGAGAAATGCTTTTGGGGCAAAACGGGCAGGCCCTGGCGGTGGAGGAGCCCACTGCGGTGACCGTGGACACCTGTGGGGGCTCGGGGCTCTGGTGCCAGAGCGGCAAGGCTGAGGCACTGTGTGCCATTCCAGACAGGCTGCGGCTCTTCACTGTTGCACTGTCAGGCCAAATGGAATATGATCATATTTTTAAAGACAGCAGCAAAGTACGATCAAACTGGTCTGAAATTTAGCATAGCCATATTCAGAAATCAAGCCTTACTTGTACTGGACACAGTTAAACAACCTGCGTTGTGAAGCTCAGTACTCGAATTGGGACTGACCTCCATCTCTTTTTTTGGGAGGTAGGGATAAAGTAGAGAAGAGGAAGGGAGCATCATAAGTGTTGTAGGGGAACATCTCTGGGGAGAAGATGATGGGAGAGAGGAGGAAATATCCTCAGGAGATACGTTGGCAGTGTTTGCGGATTTCAGAGCACATTCTTCCTACCTCAAGGTCCTTTCCTGTGGGCGGAAGTGGGAGATATTCTCAACATCGTGTTTAAGAACAACGCCAGCCGGCCCTACTCCATCCACGCGCACGGGGTGCTGGAGAGGGAGACGGGACCGGTGCCAGCAGCGAACCCAGGTGAGTCCCTGCTCGCCAGCCCTGTGCCTGTGCGGGCTTACAGAGCTAACTCGGGCTTCAGCTCGACTGGCTTCCTTAAGCGGGCTTAGATGTACAGGTTTTCTTCTGGTAGAGAACTGGAACCAAACAATAACAGGTCTTTCAGGTTCACCGTGGGTTTAGAGATACAATTTGTGTTGGAATAGCAGCCCGGGCTGTTCATATTCTGCTCTGGCTTCCAGGATAACTGTAGCACAAACTTTTCCATGTGCAGCCTCATCTCTGGATCCCCCAGGTCTGTCTGTAGGATGGAGGAAGGTGATGGCAGCTCCTCACAGCTCGGGCAGCCCTTGGTGGCCCTGTCCTCCTTCTTTGGGATCTGTACTGATGTGCACAATAGTATGAAAATAACATGAAATAGGATAAATGCACCATTGCTTGCCAGGACACTGAATGAAATCACCAGTTTGTTTCACAATCCAGACACCAGTTTGTATAGCTTTTGGTCCCCTTCAACTCGCACCGGCTGCCTGAGTAACAAACAGCGTTCAGCTGGGCCCTGTCTTTCTGAAACCTATTACTGATATGCAAAATAATAATGAAAAAAAATAATCTGAATAAGCTTCATAAATATACTTCAAAGAGGGAAAGATCATCTCAGGCTCCACCTGTACTGAAGAGAGGTGGAATTTCCTTGGTCAGGTCCACATGCAAAGGTGCAGATAAAAGGGATTTGTGCTGATACCAGATAATTGATGTGTGTCCCGTGACCTGTGGGAGAGGAGCTTCCATCCTGCCTTTCAGTGCTTGGAGAAGGATGTCTGACAAAATCAGAACTGAATTTGTGCTTTGGAGACAGGATCCTCTTTCCTTGTTTTGCTTTGTGTGCCGCTCAGCAGACTGCGGGAGCGTCACACTGGTGGTGATGGTGCTTCTCTGACACGCAGGGGACATTTTGACGTACCAGTGGGAGGTTCCTGAGAGATCTGGTCCGGGGCCAAATGATTCAGCCTGTGTTCCTTGGATCTACTACTCCACGGTGGACCCGGTGAAGGTAAAATAGAAGCTAGAACCAGAAAAGCCCAGTCAGACCAATTTTCACACCCTTTAGAAAATAATGGGAGCTGGATACAATTTGGAGACTGACCCAGTTGAGAGGCAGAAGAACCATCTGGTGACATGTCCAGTGTTCTCCTGGGAGAGGAAATCCTGCCAGTTTATCTTGATGTTTGTCCGTATTTTTTCCCAGCACAAACCTTCATAAAACAATTCCACTGTCTCCTTGACACCGACCTTCCTTCAGCTATTTGCAGCATATGAGAACATCTCCCTGTCAGTCCTGGTTTCTGTTGGTGAGCGCCATAGAGTTAATCTGGAAAGGTGGAAACCATTCAAAATTAGGCCTCATGGATAAAGGAGAAAGATTTGAGCGTTGCCAGGATCAGTTGCCGTAGCACTGGTGCACAAGCAAACAGCCGCAAGGATCCTGCAGTAAACCATCACGTTCATCCCCGAGATCGTTGCCTTTGATCTCAGGTTGCAGATGTTTTTGCAGCCAGAGAGTGGGGAATATTTTGAAAACATTCATGTTTATGACTTTCAGATTTGCATTCAAAAGAGCCTCTGTGGTCTCTGCTCTTGTGCTTGGGTAGCTGATTTTCACCAGTGAGGGTGCTGAGACATTAGCACCGTTTGTTTTGAGCGGGGTGGTGCGGGGAACAGAAAATGTGGTTGCTGGAAGGCAAAGAACTGCGCACAAAAGGGAGGGTGAGAAGATCCTTGCCTCAGAGGTTTCTCCTTCGCTCTGATCAGGATGTGTACAGCGGGCTGATCGGGCCGCTCAAGATCTGCCGGAGAGGGGCCCTGCGGGCTGACGGGCTCGGCAGGGACGTGAGGAGGGAGTTCGCTCTGCTGTTCCTGGTGTTTGATGAAAACCAGTCCTGGTACTTGGAGGAGAATGTGGAACGTTACACTAAGGGAAGTCACAAGGAGATCAACCTGCTGGATGACAAATTTCTGGAAAGCAACAAAATGCACGGTAATACCCGTTAGGCACCTGAGCACCCATTGCTATCTACGCGAAGTTGATGCTGAGTCTGGCCCCTTTAAGTGGTCAGGCACCCTGACCCGAGAGCCCGGCTCCTGCGGAATGTCCTCATCTGTTCCCTTGTCAGTGGCACGGGTGGAATTAACTGCCTGTTGTCAATATTGCTGCACATAATTGGCACAAATCTTTGATGGACACAGAATGACAGGGTTGCCTGTTGATAGGATTTACCTGGTTTTGTTTTTCAGCAAGTAAATTGTTCAGAGATTTATGTGTATCTAGATATATATGTATTTCCGTATCACTGGGCTAAGAAGGCCATTTTTATGCATTTTAACTTGTAGAAGTGACCATCTCTGCGGACTGACTGCAGGTTTTCAGCAAGAGGTAGTTTTTGAGACTTGAGTTAACAGAGTGGATAAGTAGCTGAGCTGGAGAGAGAGAGACACAGACTTTTGGGGTCTGTCACACGAAGACACTAACTGCTGATGCTCTGGTTCTGGATGAGCTTTGCAGTATCTAACTTGTCCCGCATGTTTTTCCTGAGGTGGTTCAGCATCTTTAACACTTCAGTAACAGCCTTTTCTGCTCTCTGCGTGTTATTTACTGCACAGCCATCAATGGGAGGCTCTATTCCAACCTGCCTGGGCTGACCATGTTCCAGGGCGAACGGGTGAACTGGTACCTGCTGGGAATGGGTCAGGAGATTGATGTCCACACAGTCCATTTTCATGCCGAGACCTTCATATACAAGGTGAGACTGTCCTGCTGATGATAAAGCAGAGAGTGACCACTGATATAATCACTTTTGTCTGAAGTTTTCCAACTTTAACTTTTTGAATGACTTCACAGCATCTTCACCCAACTAGGAAAGGGATGGGATTTTACGCATCCGGATCTGACTCACTGAGCCACTGCATTGTGCTATGTCTAGTTTAACCCTTTTTAGGATCAGGCATTACAGATAGTGTTTGTTTTCCCAGCTGCAGGCCTGGAGCTGCTCTTTGAAGTCTTTTCTTGGGCTTTTACAAACTGTAGTAGTACTGAAGTGGCTTCCAGTGACACTGACGGAATTTTTTGTCTGAAAAGAAGCGGAGCGCTGCACGCTAACGTTCTCCTTTCTCTGTGACAGAATGGCAAAAGCTACCGAGCAGATGTTGTGGATCTGTTCCCTGGGACCTTTGAGATGGTGGAGATGCTGGTCGGGAACCCCGGGACGTGGCTGCTCCACTGCCACGTGTCTGACCACATCCACGCTGGCATGGAGACGCTTTTCACCGTCCTGCCCAGACCAGGTAGGGACCTGCCACTGGTTGTGACCATAAAACATCTGACTGTGCTGTCTGCTACTGCTGCGAAACTGAGTGTTTGCATCACACTTAGAGCTCCTTTACATACCATAAACAGCCAGGTAGCTGAGCGGTTAGCAGTACTTAGGTACCATTAATTTAAGATGTTCCCTTTGAACATGGTAATACCTGCAGCTGGAATTACTAACAAAGTGATTTCTGAGGTTTATATTGCCTACATTATTATTATGAGTTTTATTTTAGCTTGTGTATGAGAAGCAATGTTCAGCCATCAGCTAGTAATTATTCTTATTAGGAACATTACCCGTGCTCTAAATGCACATCGGAGGCTTCTCGTTTCAGCAGGAAGTGCCGGAGGGTGCTCAGAGGTGAGGGACGGTCAGTACGAGCTCTGGCTGCGATGGAGTCAGTGTTCCTCGCGCAGCCTGCGCGGTGCTGTGGCTCCGCTTTGTTACCAAAGCAGAGCTGAGAGCACGCCCGTGGTTCGGCTGCCGCTGGGCAGTGCTTGTGCCCTTCAGGGTCTGTCTCTCTGCGGGTAGTTGGTTTTTTTCCAGAGTCGCTGTTGCTGGGCATCTTTCTGCTGGTGGCCAGTGCTTTTGCATCACTTGGGCTTTTTTGGCCCTTCCTTGCCACCGTTCACGTATTAAATTGTGTGTATCTCAACCCACAAGGTTTTTTATCTTTCTTTCGCCCCCCGGATTGCCCCCGCAGTGCTGCTGGGGCACACGGGTGGCTGCCGGCCGGGTCAGCCCCACGCGCTGTGGGGCTCTGTGCGGCCCTTTCAAAGGCCGTGGAGGGCCGTGCAGCAGCAGGTCTGCTTTGGAAGCAGGTAACGCAAAACCACTCGTGGTGTTGTGCAAGGAGGGGAAACACTGACAGGAGAGAAGAGAACCTGCAGCCCCTGGAGAGCCGCGCTGCCTCCGGATCCGATCCCGTCCAAACACCGTGTTCTGGACTTGCTGCTTCCAGCCCAGCACCTTCTCACCCTCTTTTTGTTTCCTTTCAGAGCCAGTGCTTTTGGTGGTGAACGCCAGCACAGGTACGGTGTGCGTGGCACCGCGAGGCGCTGTCTGTGTGAGGGGGAAGGGACGTCTCGGGTCCGCACGGAGTTTGGATCCGCAGGAGGGGAGGGCGCGGGCGCGCTCGCTGCCGTTGGGCTGCGCTGCGGCTGCGCTGCGGCTGCCGGGGGTGGCGGGAGGGTTCCAGCTTGGCTGGTTTGTGTTCTCCACGTCTGCTCTGATGGTTAAAAACATGGCGGCTGGGATTGTTAGGCTTGTTGGACCTCGTTAGGTGAAAAGGTTTAGTGGCCCCGTGTCCTGTTGTACTGGTTTGTGTGGGTTCATCTTCAGAGGCGTGTGCGCGCTGGGGAACTGGCAGAGGTACAAAGCGTTTTGAAGGAGGGTGCTGCAAAGGAGATTATTTTTCTTATCTCTTTCAATCAAAACCCAAGGGGCACCCAAGGTGAGTTGTCCTCCCGCTGACAGTCAGTCAGTGACGGTGGTTTCTAGGGACTGAGTCAGCAGGTAAACAGGCACATCTGCCCTGTTCTTCCACAGTGAAGAGCCTGAGCACATATCCCCGGCGTTTCAGGTATTTTAAAGAACAGATGTGAGAAGACATTTGGTCAGGCAGCACGAGGGAGAAGGGGAGTAGTAGATAAGATCCCTTTAAAATTTTCTGGGAAACATCTGAATAGTTTATGGTGATGATTTATTTCCTGGATTTTTTTCATCTTTCTCCACAACTCCACTTTTCAGCTGCTGTGAATGGATCCAGCTGGGCTGATCTAAGAGCAGCTGAAAATGCAGCCTTTGACCTACAAGTCTTCAGTCTTTCTCTACTGATAATTCAGTCATTTCCTTCCTAACAATGTTTCCCTTACTCAAAGCGCGTGTAAAGAAGAGTAGGAAATGCGTCAGAGCAGTAGTGACAACATCAAATAATTCAGTTTCATGCTGCCCTCAGCCCGTGTCTCACCAGGCGGGACCGCGATGTGCAGTTGTCCCTGTGCAAACAGCTCCGTTTCTCGGGAGGCAGGGGAGCTCGGGAGGGCCTCGGGGGGGACCCCTGGAAGGTGCTCAGGGCAGCAGCCGCGTGCGGGGCTTGGGGCGGGGGGCACACAGCAGCCCCGTCTGGACACACGTTCTCTCCATCGCCCAGCCACCGAGTCCCCCGCGGCCTCGGGCCACCTCCCTCGTTGGCGGGAGCAGCGATGGTTAGCTGATCGGGCCCAGCAGCCGTGAGACGGGCTGAGGTCCTGGGGCAGAGTGGATTAGGGAAAGAACTGTTTGTTCTCCAACTTCTGTGTGGCCTTGGGGATGGGGGTCTGTTGGATGGACAGCAACTGGATCTTCTGTGACTTGTTTTGGGTCTTTCTTTTGTTCTCTTTTTGTATTTCTCAGAACCTTTTAGTTGTAGAATTTCTGGCTCTCATTGGAACTGTATTTTTGTTTGTTTCTCAGAGTTGCCACCTGAGGATACAGATGAGTCCCAGAAGATCAGGCTTTTTGGATCCAAGCTGGCTCAAGGGCAGGTGGAGGCCACCATCATCACGCTGGCCATCGCGGGCCTGGTGCTCTTCCTGGTCGCCTGCTTCCTCCTGGGAGCGGTCGTCTATCTGGAGCGACAGAAGAGGCTGAGGCGCAATCGAAGGTCCATCCTGGACGATGGATTCAAATTGATGTCTAAAAAGAACTCGGCGCTATAAAAGCCACATACAAACTTCAGGCTGTGCGCTTGGGGCAAGGCTGGATCATTGTCCACAGCAAGGATTTTGGGGCGTCATTTAAGTCGTACACTGTACTTCTAGAAGCCGAGGGGGGAAAGCTGGAGCCCTGACCTCTTCATGTATTCTCCTCAGCACTCCGGAAAGAAAAGGTCTGTCCAGGAGAGACCCAAGGACCCTTTGAACCGACTGAAGATGTGTAACAAAGTGTCCTTCTAGAATACTGTTCTCCCCTGAGGAAGGGTGGAGACATTTCCCCTGTTTTCTTCTCTCCAGAATGACTCCACTTGGCCCTTCCCAGCAGACACGCGTAGGCCAAATTCCTGTCTTGCTCCATTGCCAGAGCTGAGCTGGGAATTGTCTCACAAGGAGCTGTGAGCCTTTAAATAATTAGTCTGAAGAGGGGAAGATAATTTTTTCATTTTTGTGAATCAATTAAGAATATAGAAGAGAAAATGTTAATTTAGATTTGGATTGCTGTTTTTTGATGAGTATTTGGACAGATGGGCATCCAGGGTAGTGCATGTCACGGTGCCCTGGAGCTGTGCCTCGCCACCAGCCTCGCTGCGACACGTCCTCCTGCCCCCGGCACGCCGGGCCACGTGCCTTGGTGACAGGATCCGTGTCCTGTGTGGGAGCAGCAGCTTCTCCCAGAGCTGCAGAGGGTCCTGGTGACCCCGCACGGCGGTTCTGCCGGGCCGTGCGCCTGGGCTGCGCCTCGGCGCCTCCTGCAGCAGGGACAGGGACGCTGGGCTGTGCTGCGCTGTGGTTTGCTCTCTTGCTTTCAAATATATTGTATTGATGTGATCTCCACCGTTGAGCTGTTGCTGTGCCACTGCTGTGAGCTGAACCTAAGGCTCAGGCCTGTGTGAGCTGGAGTTATGGCTGGGACAGAAAGTCAGGGAGCGCAAGGGCCGTTCTGTCCAGGCAGATGTGGCGACAGCGCGGAAGGAGAAAGCCACGGTGCCGGTGCCATTCAGCAGCGCGGAGCGGATCGGCTGCGTTGAGCTGCTCTGGTGGCCACAGCTGCCTGCAGCCGCCGGGCTGGGCTGTGGGCTGCAGCCCATGTCCCACCCTGCAGCTCGGTAGCCCACACTGCGGGCTGGTAGCCACACAGCCACATGGTGTCACCCTGCACGTCAGGTACCAAGTGGGTCCCTAGAAAACATCTGTGTCTTCCTGGCTCACCCACCGAATCCCCATTATCTAAATGGATGCAGGTTGGTGTTCGGATATTTCTGTCCCTGATTTTAAATAGGGAAGGGTGTAGAAGAAATCCATTCTGGGTGGCTTTCAGAGGCAATTAAAGCAGAGCCAGCTAAATGGCTGTAATGACAAGTGACTGCTGTAGGCTATTTAGGTATAACAGCACCATTTTATTCAGAACAATAGTTATAACATACTTAATCATGCTCAATTCATATTGGGTCGCACATATTTCCAGCTGCCTTTCCTTTGGCAGTGGGGACAGAGCTCATTGATTTCCTTTCATTACACTTCATTAAGCCTGGTGAGGAGCTGGAGGGCTGATGAAGCTCTGAACATGGGTGCTCTTTGCTTATTGTCAGCTCTGGTTCAGCTGCCGTTGCAAACTGGAGGTTTACCCAGTCCTGGGTGGTTTGTAGCAGCGCTGTCAGCAGAAGGAAGAGCTGCACAGGAAACGTTTTCTCTTTGGCTTGTGGAAAAAATAGATTTAAAAAGTGTCCTGAGCCCATGCTGAGACAAAGGAGTAATTGTAACAGTATTTACTGCAGCCAGGGCACAGAGCTGGTGCTGGCGCTGGCTCCGCAGCAGGACAGCACCGGGACTGGGGCTGCGCCCCCAGATTTGTGCATGTGCCAGAATTCCCCCGTGTAACGCTTTTGGGGCCAAGTGCAGCACCCGTGGCAGAGGTCTCCTCTCCAGCCTGGGGAGCTGGGACGCTCTTGAGGCCCCAGCTGAGTGGCTGGTTTGGTGGGAACGGTGTCAAAGCAATTCCACCCCAGACTGGGAACGCTTGGGAAAGCTTTGGACACTCTGCCAAAACTTTCTGTTGCAGCGAACTGTGATGAAGAGCAGTTTATCAGCAACTTCCCGGCGGCCTCTACTCAGAAGTCGGCTCTCCCGGCCGATGGGCGTGTGAGAAGCACGAGGTTTCACTGCTCTGGTGACTCTGAGCTGGAGCCTGCGAACAAACATTCATTTGCTCTGGCAGGAAACCTTCTGAGTGCCTGTGCTGATCCCCACGCACGCGGGGCCACCGAGGGGCCCTGGTCCTGCGGGGTGGCAGGTCGGGCTCTGCTGCTCCGCGGGGACGTGGGGACGTGGGGTGGCAGCAGCTCCGGGCGCAGCTGAGGCCGTGGGTCCTGCGGGCGCTCCCGCTTCTCCTGCCGTGCAGGATGAACCAGCAGAGGTACAGCTCTGCTCTGTGGTGGTTCGAGATAAATGGGTCGTGAGAGTGTACACTGAGAAGTGCTCAGGTAATCTACTGGCATGGCTCCTAGAGACAGAAGGATAGAAATACGCTTTTTGTCTGCAGTTCTAGTGTTCCCCTTCCTAGGCCCCAGCTGTGTGTGATAAACTTTTCAGAAGCTCACCTAGGTGATCCCTCACCTATTTAAAGCCACCCAAACTCTGCCAGGCTGTCCCAGGAGGCTGCAGAGCTGTTACTCCTTTCCGTGGCAGCGGCTGGAGGGTGGTGGGGGCTGAGATGAAAACCCCTTTACTAGCGCTGCCGCCTGCTCAGCGATGGGCACAACCGCCACTGCACCGCTTCGCAGGCGGCCGTCGCCTCCCTGTGCCGTGGCCGTGCCTGCGTTCGGCTGCCGTGGCCGTGCCTGCGTTCGGCTGCCGTGGCCGTGCCTGCGTTCGGCTGCCGTGCCTGCGTTCGGCTGCCGTGGCCGTGCCTGCGTTCGGCTGCCGTGGCCGTGCCTGCGTTCGGCTGCCGTGCCTGCGTTCGGCTGCCGTGCCTGCGTTCGGCTGCCGTGCCTGCGTTCGGCTGCCGTGCCGTTCCTCTGTGCTCCCCGCCCTGCTGCGATGCGAGACGTGAGTCAGCGCCGGGCTGTGCCGGTGGCAGGATGAAAGGATAAAACGTTGTCTTGATATCTTCTTTTTTCTCAAAACACAAAAGTCCATGTCAGATTAACCTGAGGCACACCATAAAAAAGCCTAGCACTGGTAACTGTCGGTGAAAGGATTGGAATGTCTTTGAGGTGTAATGCGGTCTTTGGTTCAGAATTAAATGTGTGGCTTAACGTGCAGCTTGCTTTATAACATATAATCACCACGTGGACTGTTTACAGTGGCTATAATTTTGTTGGCATAGCGAATTATGGGAGTGGTTGTAGGTCTGGAGCTGTGTGCATATATACTGCCCGGGGAGAGGAATTCAAGCACAGTAGCTGCCAAAACAAAGGGCTCTGCAAGATCAGAGGGGGGTCTGAGCAGAAGTAAAAGCCTCCAGCTTCTTCCCATGCGGAATACAGGAGTGGGGCAGGACGGGTACACGAGGTACCGAACCTGCCAAAGCGTTAGTCTCAGAAAGGAGTGCCAGAATGGTCTGTGACTAAATTAACGTGGCAACAGCAGGACTGGGCATGTGATTGTGAAACAGCTATTACTGGAAATTAGCATTTATGGTGTTAAAATTCAGAGACAGCCTGTCTTGGAAATCAATTTCTTTGTTAATTTGCTCCTATTTTGGGGAAAGTGGATCTATACTCAGCAGGTGTTCTTTATAAACCTCACATCCTTTGGTGTTCTTGAGAGACAGGTCTCATTCTGCATTCTTAACCCTCGCTTTGGGAGAAAGGAACGGGCAGGAGGCGAAGCTGGGGCTGCCCAGGGAGGCGCCCTCGGGGGGTTCAGCTGCCAGGGAGGGGGTTCAGCTGCCAGGGAGGGGGTTCAGCTGCCAGGGAGGGGGCTCTCACTCCGCCTGCCAGGGCGAAAACCACAAAGTTCCTGAGCTGAACACATGGTGTGGCGGAGGCTGCTGCTGTGAGCCCCTCCTGCAGCCCCCTCTCTGCTCTCGCCGTGTCTGGGGACCGTGTCCTGGGGATTCACAGGTAGGTGTGGGCGGGCGTTTAAAACCCAGCCTGTTGAGCAGGACTGAGCGTTAGGATTGCCACTAGTTCACAGGCTCTCAATTTGTTAAACATCGAAAAACCTCAAAGTGTCACAGCAACGTGGGCTTTAATACAGGTGGCTTGTTAGCTGGATTACACTTAACCAGGAGCACAGCCGTGCTCCAGCTCATCTGGAGGAGCTCATTAGCGGTGCATTAAGCTGAAATATTCTTCAACCTTCTTTCATCAACGCTTTGCGAATATACAGTTCAGTAGGGTGTCCCAGGAACCTTCCTTTCTGCTTTGTTTTCAGTGCAAATCATTCTTGTGGAGAGAGCTCTTGTGTCATTTAACCTGTACTTTGGCCAACATGTTCAGCATCACATCTATACAGCCATGGACTACGGATGCCTACGGACACATGCACAGGTTTGTACTGGCCTGTCCCACAGCACCTAATCAAAGGGTCGTGTGCCAGGCAGGAGGGTCCTGGCGCTGCCGTGGCCGTGGGGTCGTCCCCGTTCCTCGAGGCGCGTCGTGCTTTCCAGCTGTGCTCTCGTTTTGTTCTACAGGAACAAGCCAACGTGCACCTGCTGACTGGAAGGTTTTGCCTCAATAAAACCGAATCAGGCATTCCAGCTCTGATTTCTCAAAACTTGAGGGAGATTTATGTCAGAACTGTGAGCTGTCTTTAAAAGGTGTTCATAGTGGAAAATGGAAATTATCTTGTCTGTTTACAAAGACATTTTGATGCCACTGGAAGGCTTCATTTGATTTTTACAAGGTGTGACTGAAACTGAAACCACAAAAAAAAGGGAGATGGATAAATTCTTGACAGAAGTTCTTCTCACTCTCTCATTTTTCGTATTTCAGATTTACCCAGTGCCTCCTGCCTCCTGAAGCTCAGAGAGTGAGCGTACCTATTATAAACAGTGCCAGCCACCTGCGTAAACTGCAGGGCAGGAGAAATGCAGTTGTCTGTTTCCATGGCTGACGATTACTTAGGGAACCTGACTTGCTCAAGGCTGGGGAGGCAGTGAGCCAGTTGGGCTGGGACTGGAGCCTACAGAGACCCGACTTGGAGTTTGTCCCTCTCTGCAGCCCCTGAGTGAAGCTGTCACCTGGAGGCGGTGGCTGCCCCGTCCCCTGTCCTGCAGATGTGGCCCGAGCCTCGTGTCAGCGCAGCTCGTGTTCCTTTAGCGATCCCCAGCGATGAGGTGTTCCGTGGATGAGGCTGGGACACCCAGCCGGGGGCCCTTGGCTGTCAACCGCCAGCCTGCGGTGACCCGTCCGCCTGTTGTCACCGTGACTCTCAATTCCGTACAAAAGAGCCGGTTCCTGCCTGCGGGACTGGCTCCTCGGGAGCTCCGGAACCAGTGCTGAGAGGGGCTCTCTGGCATGAGACAATTTGTTGCCTCTGGATGACTAAGGTCTCAGACCTTTTCTAGCCATCGCTTAAACTGAGAGTTTTAAATTAGAGGGGATTGATGAAGCCCTGGGCTCAGTCACTTATCCGTTTTTCATCTCTGCCCCACAATACAGTGTGGAAAATCAGGCATGTTTCTGACATGTTCCTCCCCACTTTGCAAACACGGTGAGAGTTCCTCCGCTCACCTGGAAGCCGTGTGTACTCATTCTGGCACTTGCTTTCAGATTACTCGCACTGCATGCAGAAACCAGCATCATTTAGAAACACTCAGACGAGCTGGGAACCTGCGGTTTGTCCTCAGCAATTTCAGCCCACGGGTGACACTGCAAATGAGCACGTCAGAAGTAATCCTTTTGCTGGGAGCTGTGTAACAACCGAGAGCTGTGAGCTCCCCAGGCTGCTAAGGCGGCTTCAGAAGTTGACGCGGCGGCGGGTTTGAGGGTCCCGCAGGCTCGGCCCCGGACGCTGCCGGGCGCCGCGTCGCTGCGTAATTGGGCTGATTGCAAAGCTCCCGTTCTAACGAGCAACGCTCTGGCTCCCAGGGCCTGGCAGGGGCTGAGGCTTCGTGCTGCTCGGCAGCCACACTGCCATGTACAAAGCACTTGCTACATAAAAAGGTAACCATGGAGCTGGAATTACGTGATAAACAAACCTAATGTGAAAGCTGCAGACTACCCAGACACGACTTGCCCGAAGCGGCTGTGGGCTCCCCATGGGAGACCCCGTGCCGACCTGCTCCATTGCCGCTGGCAAATGTGCTGAGCTACCAGATGCAAGTACCCAAAGCTTCTAACACACCACGTGTGCAGAGAGCCAGGGATTCCGCTTCCAAATGTAAAGACTCCAGCAAGGGGTCGGACCCAGCGGTGGCTGGGCAGGGGGCTCCTGCTGCCATCGTGCTGTTTGACCCACGCCTGAGGGTCTCCCGGGTCTGGCGGGGCCGGTCCCTCACACTTACTGCGTAGATTGCTGCTGTTTAGCTAGGGTCGTGTTTTGAGAGAGAACTTAGAGCTTGGCAGCTGCTCAAAACACACCATCAGTTTACAAACCTGTGTTTTGTTTCTAGTTATCAAGGAACAGGGTAAAATTTAGCATCATGTTAACTGAAGTATTGAGGAATGCACTCTAGAAAAACTGTTTTACCCCATTTCTGGGCTCCAGGCAGAGATAAAGGAGATTGCTGAGTTCCCTGACTTGTGTTTCCTGCAGCACAGGGTGAACCCGCGCTCTGGTTCCCCATGTCATGACAGATAGCAGTATCTTGACAAAGAGCACTTGAGAAGCGAAAACACAGCTCAGATGAGATGTAAACCTTGTGACACATCCCACAGCCTCGCAGACTGCTGTTGTACCTCCTTCCTACATAGGTTTTCTATCTTCGCTAGTATTTAAATAAAAATCAAGGCAGGCAGGGATAAGATGTCTCGTACAGGCGAGTGCAAGATATTGACAGAATTGTGTGTTGGTGAGTTGGCAGCTGAGCGGCAGGAGGGCAGGAAGGATCCCCATGGCAAATGAGCCTGGAGAGTGTTCATGTGTTGTGTACCATGAAGTGTTTCTCGTTTCTGGCGTGCTCCACAGAACAGGAGAGCTGAGAACGCCCCGTGGGCTCTGGGTCTCTGCAGCACCCCCCCGCGGTCCCGGCAGCCCCAGACACGGGCGCTGCCCCTTGTGACGGACGCCCCAGAAGCCCCCAGAGCTGAGACCGTCCGAGCTGGAGCAGCATGGGGAAATCCTCACCACTGAGCTCTGTCAGATAAAAGCCCTCACTTTCCAGACCCACCGGCTTGCTTTTAACACAGATTTTGTTTCATAAGTATGTAAGTGTCATAGCCGTTATTTCACTCAAGCAGCCAGAAGGGAAAAGCAGATTGCAGCTCACCCCAGACATTCCGCCGGAGAGCATAACAAAGTCATGGCTAGGCTTCCAGGGATGCTCGGGGACAGCTGCCCCTGTGTCACAGAGGACTCTGGTCCACATCACAGCTCTGCCAGGCGGAGCAGCCACCGCGCTCCGGCACAGCCCCAGGCACAGCCCCCGAGGATCCTCGCTCCCGGCTGCCCCAGAGCCACCGGCTGCGTTCCGGCGCGTTCCCCTCCCTGGTGTCACTGCCCGTGGTGCAGGTCACCCCAGCCCTGGGTGACCCTCTCCAGCCCTCCCGACTCGCTGCCACAGCGCCTGCTTTGTGCCGGTGCTCCTCACCAGCACCCGGGACGTGGGTTTCGTGGCTGTCGGAGCAGGGCGCTCAGACACGGGCGCACCTCACGAGCCCCGCCGGCTGCAGGGAAACAGAAAAATCGTTATTGCCCAAGGTGCTAATTAGTAACAGACTGGCCAAAATGGAGACTAGCAATTCAGGGCTGCTGTTGTCTTCACTTGGCCTGCTTTTTCTATAGAAAAAAGGCACTAAAACAAATTAAAAAATCCTTAACCAAATGCTTCTACAAAAATACCTTATTGGATTTTTTTTTTCACACACATAGGGATCTTTTCGATGTTTTTGGATATTGGCTCAGCTGTTCATGGTAATTGCTGCTTCACCGCCCAGCAACCCTGGCGGCTGGGCGTCCGCGTGCCGGTTCGTGCGGAGGCGCGGCGCCGGGTGAAAAGGCATCCTTTGTTTGCAGGGTCCTTGTTTTGCCTCGGGTTGACTCACAGCACATGTTCCAATGTGACTCAGAAAGAGCCGATATTTAATTATAGAGACGTTCTGTACTAGCATCTGAGGTTCAGCAACTTAAGAAGCTGTTGCTGATAATAACAACAACTTTGCACTAATAGCCACTTCCACTCCAGACTCTCCAGGCTGTTCCAGCGTTATCCTTGGCTGAAGAGCTTTAAAGAGCTGCCAGGGGCAGAACCCTCTGCCCAGCCCGGGGGAAGTTTGGATGCCACCCAGGGCTCCTTTGCTTCGGATCGTCTATAATTAAAAATTCATAATACCTTCTGGAGGTGGGATTTATGTGCAAATCACATACACCCCGGTGGCCAGCCGCATAAAACCTTTCTTGGCCGGCGTTGGAGGTGCTGTTGTTTTGAAGATACGAAACGAGACATCCTGTTCCCAACCAGATTATTATTTTTGGTGTTTCAAAAGGGCTAAATTCTGGAAAATTTTAGGAAAGCACAGATGATAAGAATGCCATTCATTTCAGAGGGATCAGCATTAGAGCTAAAGACAGGAATAGCATTTCTCACCTCTAAGCCCCTGTTGTGGCATTAGGTGCACCTCTGTATTTTGGCTTAGTCTTTGGTCAGCACCTTCCAAGCTGGTGCGGTGCCATTTAAACTAGACTTGTGCTTCCAGAGAACGTGTTCAGCTCAGCTCAGCCGAGCTGGGGGAAGCGGCGCAGCGCAGCAAGGACCTGACTCACCTTCCCGCAGTGCCCCTGCTCCCCATCGCCCGGCTGCACCCAGAGCCGCCCCTGCGGTGACACCGGCTGTGCCGGAGCCCCGGCCCGGCCCATGAGCCGCTCCAAGGCTGAGGGCAGAGCCTGTGCTTTGCAAAACCCAGCTTTGGTCACCAGGACTGCCACTTACCGTCAGTGCAGCCACAGCTGTTCCTGGCCCAGGACATTGAGCAGAGTCCCAGGTGCTTGCTTTGTGGAGATGAATAATTAACTGGCAATTTAGAAAAGAAGCCTTGCTTGATGGCAAGCAGTTCCTCAAGTGCCAGGCTGCAGGAGAGCTCTTTTGGGGTGAAATCACATGGTTCCTGCCTGCTTGAAAACAAATTCTTCTCTTCCATGAGCCTGAAGGGCCCTGGAGTGTGGGAGCTTTGTGGAAGGTGAGTGGCCGGTGACCCGGGCCGCTCTGCCCTCGTTGCCCTCACGGGTCGGCTCCAAGTCACTGCAGACCGGCAAGGTGAAGCTACAAGGAGCCAAGTCAAGTAACTGAGAAGAGAATGGGGAGGAACATCTCCAACTTAGATTATTTGACTCCCCCAAAAAAATTTCTGTTCAAATTCTGACTGCTAGGAAAGAGATGATGCAATCTCAGAGTTCATTTTCTCTCTTCTCAAACGTTTCCTCCAAGCTGAGAGCCTCATAAATTCCTAGATGCAATTGTAGTTTTTGTAGGAAATTGGTTATGATGATGACTGGACCCCAGTGGCATCATTCTTGTTTGAAATTCATCACTATTAAAGGAAAGAATGACACTATCTTCAAAATGCTTTCTGGAGGCATAGGAGATCTCGTCAGACCGCATTCTAAAGCAAAACCTTTCGGATAGTTCGAGTCGGTCTCTTTCTTTCCCTATTACGTGCATCCCTGCACCAAGGAGCTGTTCCGGTGACTCAATCCTCGGTCTGTTAACACGGCCCAATAAAGAAAAAGAATGGCTTCATCTTTTAGAAGATTTTTGACTTTATTGTTACGTGAGTTACTTCCAGGACAGTGAGCAGTTCAGAACCTGCTAATGGGTCTCGCGGAGCTGTCTTCCTCCTGATTCACAAGCAACACGACATTAGAATGCTCGTCTCATCCTGTACTTATTTCAGCTGGATGAGGTAGCAGGGAGCCTCTTTGCATTTCTTTTTTCTTTCTGTGCTCTTAGAGATGATGTTGAGAAATAGATAAGCACAGGTGGTACTGGTGTGCTGTCACTCACTTCCAGCTTACCTTTCCTGAATATTTGTGTGCTGGGGAGAAAAACAAGTCTGAGTTGTTCCTAGTCTGCTGATAACTTACAGTATTGTCCAGAACTTTAAAACACTCGTTACTTGGAATTAGCAAAGCTTCAAGAAAGGTTTTAAAGGGGAAAGTGACTGAGTGGGGGAGGCAGCAGAAGGCAGAGCCGAGGGATGCTCAGGCGTCAGGACGGGGGCCTGCGCTCGGGTTCCCCGGGGGCCTGCGCTCGGGTTCCCCGTGCTGCGGGACGGGACGGGACGGGTGAGCCCGGATCCTCGGAGGAGCTCTGGTGTCTGCAGCCCCTGACCGCGCTGGTGGTGGAAGGAGAACACGAGCACATGTTCCAAGCTCTGCATTTCAGCTTTCCCTGACTCAGGTTCTCTGAGCCAAGTGCTAATGCAACCCCCTGGTTTCCCCCAGCGAGGAGAGAGGCAGCAGCTCTCGGGGGCAGGGAGGAAAGCTGGATATTGGAGAGAGAAAGTAGCAGCTGTGTAATTGTATCTAACAGCAATTTTGGGAGCTTTCAGCTCATTCTTGCACCATAGTAACCTCTCCTTTTGTGCGGTTGATGCAGCAATGGTTGGGCTGCATCTGAAAGGGATCGGTGTGAGAAATGGGTTGTTAAAAACCATGAACCTTTGATCAGGTGCAGAAGTGAAGTTGTGGGTCTTATTTGGATTCCTGGAACTGGTTTGCATTTCCATAAAGAGATGCCTGGGCACAGGGTGAGAGGTGAGGAAACGTAGCTGGGAAATGGTCAAAAGCCCTTAAAAGCCTCTGCCCCCCCGCAGCCCCGGCCCCAGCGCTGTGCGGGGTGATGGAGCCGCTGGGAAAGAGACGTGGGGCTGCATCGGTCATCGAGCCCTCAAAGGGAACAGGAGAATAGGGTATTTGTTTAACTGAAAGCCAGGAATTTTAGCGATTGCAGGGGGGATGTGGCAATCGTGTCAAGGTGAGAAAATAAAGCAGTGGGTAGTTCTGCTTTTCTTGGAGCAGAGCTGAATGAGGTGCAGCTGGAAAGAGAACGAACTGCATGCGAGAAGTGTTGTTTTCACAATATGAATGCAAACCAGGCCAAGCTGGAAGAGCCATCAGTGTTTCGGAAACAGTCCCTGAAGCACAGAGACTTTGGAGAAATGTCAGAAAGAACAAAAAGGTCCCAGAATGAGGAAGAGCCTCCGAGAGAGCCTGTGAGCTGTAAGGACAAAGAGGGGGCCGCCTGCGCTGGGAGGGGGGAAGGCTGGGGGCTGGGCGAGTGCTGGGGAAGGCCGGGGAGTCACCTCTGTCACCGGGGACACGCGCCGGGGTGACGCCGTTTCCACGTCTGGCTGCTGTTCCTGGGCCGCTCCTCTCCCCGGCAGCCGCGTTCCTGCCCGGAATTAACTGAATGGAGTAAAACTTATTGTCCATAGCTAAAATTTTAGATCGGCATGGATTACGTTGATGTCCTGGCTTTTGTTCAGATTTTAGGTGAAAACCCAGCGTTTTCAGAACACAACCAACCTGCGAGCGTCACCTGCTCTGCAGTCGCTCTCTGGAGAAGAGAGCTGTTGTTCATGCGTGAGTTTCACAGCTGTGTGTGTCACGGCTCGAGCCGTCCCTGCCGCCGGCGGGTCCTCAGAACCATTTCAAGGCTCCTCATTGCGCTTTTCTGTTCAGATATTATGTTTTTCTTCTGCCTCCCTTACTAGTGGAACCGGGCTCTCTGTTCCCATTTAACACCTGTAGCTGTTAGTAAATCAGACTGGGGGGTTGTTTATTTTTCTCTGTGGAGTGGGCTGTTCGCCAGAAGCGCCAGAGCTGGTTTCAGTGCAGCGCCTCCTCCGTCCTCCCAGAGGAGCGTCCCTCACGCTCGGGGAGGAAAGGTGTGACAGGGGCTCCCACGGCAGCTCCGCCACCTCTGCCAAGGGCACGTGGCTGCGGAACAGCCCGTCTGGCTTGTTCTGCTGCTGTTGAATCCTCTGCAAAGGGAACAACCGCGTTACCTGAACGGTCGCAGCTGCCGCCTCGGTTGCCCACCACTGCCTCCTCCCGCATCCCGTCTGCATCGGCCACGTCTTCCTCGTCCAGAGCCAATCTGCAGGGTCAGCGTAAGTCAGATTCCACATCCTGAGCTGACAGCCTGTCCCTTGGCTACTTCACCCTGTTTTTACTTTACAACCATTTGATAGTCACAGGAAATAGGAAATAATATGAAATTTTAGAATATAATTTTACACTTTCCCACTGCTTAGAATGATGTGTGTGTGACCGCTTGAGCACTTTGCTGTGGGTGAGCTGTGCGAGCTCCAGCTGATCTCAGGTGCTCTGGCTCCCTGAGTTAGAAATAATTGCAAATACACTCGAGGAGTCACGGAAAACCCGCCAGGTACGTTTGTACCCGGCTCTGTGACGGCGCTGGGCCCCAGCTGACTCCTGCCCCGCGATTGGGAAGTTGTCCCTCTGGCGCCAAGGGAAACAAACCAAGATTGCTGTGTCGGAAAGGAGCCAAGGGGGCAGCTCGGAACCGAGCCCCTCTCTGAAATGGTGCTGCAGATCCAGCGCAAAGTGCTTGTTTGGCAGTAACATGATAACTTGTACACAGAGTACAGTACAGAGCTGGATAGCTTGGTGTTTCAGGATAAACACAGGTCACTGTGCATGGCTCCTTCAGTCACGTTTGCAAAACCTCGTTCATAACACAGCGTTCGGATCAGGAGGGCAGGCAGTTCCTCACCACTTGCTGTGGGTAGTTGACAGGGTGCTTGTAAGTCAGTCTTTGCTATGGGAAGTCTGGGCCAGCATACCCAAAGCAGGGATTTTCAGCTCCTGACTCCAGCCAGGGTCAGTGTCCTGGGTAATCCCACACAGGTGGTCTCGATCATCTTGCCTGTTTGTCTGCAAAATGGGAATGGTATCTCACCACCTCCCAGGAAAGCTGGGAGAATAGAAGCTCAAGTACTATTTCAGGGAGATTTAATCGCGTACCTTGGAGGATAGACAGTCTGTGCCTGGCACCTTCCTTTCACGTTTTTCCCCACAAAGGGGAATTTTTTTCTCTGTGGAACCCAAAAAAGAAAAGGCAGACTGTGCGGTGTGTGTTCACCTCGGGGCAATCCATTGCACTGGGAAGAAGGCACAGCGCTTCAAAGAGGGCCTGGGAGTAACGAGTGGGGTTTCCTTGGGCATGACTGAGTAAGCTGTGCCGCACCCCCTGCTCAAGGCTGAGCACCTTCTCACTGCGCGACTCCCTCGTCTCTTTGTCTCCTGATGCTGCTTCTCTGCAGCAGTTTGTGGGCAGGAGCTGCTGCAGGTGCAGCCGCCAGGGGCTGCGGGGGCACAGGGGGTGCAGGGATGCAGGGGGGTGGGGGCACAGGGGGCGCAGGGGCTGCTGGGGGTACAGGGATGCAGGGGGTGCAGGGGCACAGGGAGTACAGGGATGCAGGGGGTGGGGGCACAGGGGGTACAGGGATGCAGGGGGTGGGGGCACAGGGGGTACAGGGATGCAGGGGGGTGGGGGCACAGGGCGTGCAGATGCAAATGAATATGAAAGGAGCGTTTCATCACTCCTGGGAGCTCAGCCTGAGCGTGTTCAGCCCAACGCGAGTGAGGACATAGCGCCCAGCTCTGCTCGGCTCACTTTTTGCAGAAGCAGAACCCCCTTTCAGTTCAAGATAATTAGCTGGAATAGAGTTTGCCTTCAGATCTTGTTCTGTATAACGTCTTCTCTTAATAATGGCCTCTTCCCCATGTAAAACCATTGACAAGCCCAGCAACAGACAGAACTTGCTCTTTCACATGCATTTAAAGGTAGTGCAAAGCAATTCATCCATCTCCCTGCCAGCCCCACCAGCGGGGAAGGGGGTTTTGCAGCAGGGTTGCGGTGACTCTGTGTGAGCTCCAGGAGAAGGATGTTGTGCAAGAAGTCCCCACCTCGGGGGTCTTTTTCCTGAGTGATCTGCTGGGTATCCTGGGGGTGTGAATGGGTGTGAGGATTCCAGGAAAGGAGTTTGTGCGCTCGTGTGCTGAGCGGGGTTTGGCTTCTCCCGCTCGAGAGCCCCGGCTGCGGGGGGGCGCAGGCTCTGCTCCGGAGCTCCCTCGGAACTGGGGGCACAAGCGGCTCCACTGCCCGAGGCAGCTGTTCTCACTTGGGCAGACGCCCAGTCTGGGAGTCCCAGGCCAGTGACAAGGGGCTGTCCCTGCACGTGAACGTCTCGTGTCGTGCCTGGTTGCACTGAAGGCAGCAGAGTGAAAATGAATCTTCACCTCAACTGAAACTTCAGCAATTTAACATTTCTTTTGGACAAAGAAAGCACCAAAAATGTAAATGCTAAATAATCTCATGAAAATGAAGTTCCAAAAATTTTTTACTCAAGTAGTGTCAAAGTGAGAGAGCCACAAATTTTCTATTAAAACCAAGTTTGACCTGCGCAATTCAAATGGGTATGTTTGCAAAAAGTCCATTTCTCCCTTGCAGCCTGGGTTTGACTGAGAGGAGCCAGCACAGACGTTCTGGTGCGTGGCGAGCGCCGGGGGCAGCTCACAATGTTTGTGGGTGGATAACAACTGCAGCAAACCAGCAGGTGATTGCTGGAGCGTTTGACCCTTGGACAGAACAAATCGGTTCTGCAGGGAAACCTGTAGCAGCTTTGGCACACAGGGCATGGCACAGCAGACGGGTTTCTGCATCCAAACGCTGCTCTGCCAGGTCGTCCTTCTAACACACGATGGAGAAATGAGGAGGAACGCGGGCGGGAGCTCGTGGAGCGCACGGTGAGGAGCTGGCGGTGCCACCGGCGTGTCTGGCAGCCCCTGCCCTGGCTCCCCCGTGTATCCACACGCAGACATGTGGTCCCTGCCGAGCCATCAGCTGTGGTTTGTGACAGCTGGCGTCTCCTGAAGGCGCGCAGGGAAATGCTGCTGGTTCTCCTTTGGCAGCAGGAGCTCTGCTGCTGTTCTCGTGTGTGCCACAACTGCCACCTTTGTGGTCGAACGTGATGCATTTGTGACCTACTGTCCTCCGCATAAAGTCCAGAGTATCCTCACACAACAGAAACCAGGAAGCAAAAGACAACGTGTCTGCTCGCTGGCCTGTGCCTGGCTCAGCCCTGCGCGGGGTCTGGGGTGCTGAGGAGGGCGCAGGGCCTGCTGACATCTCTGCGGACAGAAGCCACCTGGGCGCGGGGCTCACTGCGCGCAGCAGCGCGGGAGCGCTCCTGCCCTGAGCTCCTGCGCCTGAGGCTGCTCCGCCGAGGAGAGCGGAGCAGAGCAGAGCAGAGAGGAGATTTCCACCGTGTTGCTGCTCCCCGCTCCTGCTCTTCCCCCAGCTCAGAGCACACAGGGCTGAGCTGTAGCGTGGGTGTCCCTGGCACCCAGCAGCACCCTGAAACTTCTGCTCTCATTTTCAGGTTGTGTTTCACTTTTTACTCTGGAGAGCGAGGAGGGGATGGTGTCGGACACAAAGCTCTCTGGAGGCAGAAATTCTTGGATGTTCTCTGTCTGCTGAAACTCTGGAAGGGAGAAAAAGGAGGATGCTTCAAATCAGGAAAGATGCTTCACCCCCGTGGCTGTTGTGCTGGGGACCAGGAGGGGAGAGGAGACGGAGACGATCAGGCACATCACTCTCTGTATTTTGCCACTCTGCTAGATCTGCACGTGTCAGACACATCGTCTGTGCGGGGTTGCAATGCACCTCAGGATAAACCGGGAAGAGATACACTATTGGCTATTTCCTATGCGGTGTGTCATCTGGCAGGCTGCATATATCACAGGGAAAGCAGGGACTGCTCAGCCTCCCAGCAAAGCTGCTTCAGTCCATAGCTCACAGACACTTTGAGGATGGAAACAGAAGGGAAAGGCAGCCCTGGCTTTTCTGATTGTGACAAGCTCTGAAAATTCTTGGGAAACAGACACTTGACGGATGAAGGATTATATGGAAAACCGATGAAACAGATTTCCAAGGAGAAGTTGTGGGAGAGAAGCAGAACAGTGCCTGAAGGGAAATATTCTCTAGGGTTTCTTCCTAGGTGCAGAGAGAAAGTGTTTGGGAATCTCTGACATTTCAGCATCTGAATCACCTTCTGTACGTGGGACACGTGGGGCTGAAAGAGCAGCAGCTGGGGCGCCCCTGGAGCAAAGCGCGCGTGGGATCAGCACAGGAAGGGGTCCCGTTCGTCAGCTCTCTCCTGTAGTTTGCAGCCGCGGGGCAGGTTTGTAAAATGCAAGCGTGTGTATTCCGCACTGCGAGCACCGCGTTCAGCACCTGAGCTGCCGGGAGGAGCGGGGGACGCAGCCTGCCGAGCCATGGGCCGGCACGCCTGGTTCCCTCTGCACTACATCTCCAAGCCCTTCTGGAGACCGGAGAACCACAACACCACCAACTTCTTCTCTGCTCTGTACAGTTTCCCTAACCAGTCCTTCTTGCACAGCGACTTGGACCTGGAGGACCTGGGGGACTTTGGCAGCGGGACCAGGTACGAGGGCGAGTCGCAGAGCCGGACAGTGCAGGCGCTGCTGATCGTGGCCTATTCCATCATCATCTGCATCTCGCTCTTCGGCAACACGCTGGTGTGCCACGTGGTGATCAAGAACAAGAGGATGCACTCGGCCACCAGCCTCTTCATCGTCAACCTGGCCGTGGCTGATGTGATGATCACGATCCTGAACACCCCCTTCACGCTGGTGAGCCCCCGCCGCAGCCGTGTCGCTGTGTCCGTGTGTCGCTGCTGTCTGTGTGTCTGTCAGAGCCGTGTACGTCTGTGTGGAACGGGCCGGGAACAGGCTGACGTGCAGTTTCTTTTCGGCTCTCCCCCTGTCCCTGGGCCTCCCGGCCGAGCTGCAGTCGGGCACCCTCCGCACTGTCCTCTGCCTTCCGAAAGCTGTTCCTGAATTACCAGTTTCTTGGTGGGATTTCTCTGCCTTGCTGTGTCCAAGGCGAGGAGAGTGCCCTCTTGTGTGTCTGCACGACCAGTCGCTCCTTAGGCGCTGCTGATTAAATAACTGTGTCCCTCTCAGGAAAGAGCTTGTCATGGACTTCAAAGGAACAGCACATTGCTACAGTTCATTGACAGAGTCATTACTACTCGACTTGTCTCTATAGGGAAATTAATTAGATAAACTGAAAACAAATTAGGTAGTCTTGACTCATTTTCTGTGTGTACAGATGTTTTGTAGTAAATGTGCTTTATTTCAAATTAACTTAATCTGCTTCCAGAATGAGTTACATTAATTTGAAATAAACATTGCACAGTCAGGAATAAGAAGGGACTGAGAGAACAACTGTTATGTGGAATAATCTCCTCTGCAGAAACGCCGCGTCAGCAGCAGCTCTGGGGGAACCCACGTGAAAAGCCAGGTTGGGGGCACCGTGGTCCTGCCCCCCCGGAGCCGCTGGTGTCAGGGGCAGCAGCTCCGGTCCCTGTGGAGCTCGGATGGAGAGGGGACAGCCCAGCTCGTGTGCGCGAGTCGCTTTGTCAGCGGGAGGGGAAAATGATCCTCTCTGGCTGTGTAGCTGAATTGTCACCTCTGGAATTGCTGCTGGTGTGTCTCACCTGATGTGACATGAGAAGATCCATGTGCGACACTGCCACCAGCCCTGTGCCCTTTCCCGAGCACGGCCGGTGGCTGCGGAGCCGGGGGGCACGGGCACGGCAGCTCGGCGGGGGTGCTTGGCGGGGGTGCTTGGCGGGGGTGATCAGTGGGGGTGATCAGCGGGGGTGCTCGGCGGGGGTGCTCGCAGGGATGCTCGGCGGGGGTGATCAGTGGGGGTGCTTGGCGGGGGTGCTCGCAGGGATGCTCGGCGGGGGTGATCAGTGGGGGTGCTTGGCGGGGGTGCTCCATGGACAGGCAGCCCCGTGCTCAGAGGTGTCACCTCACTATCTCAGTGTCCTCAATGATTTCTTCTTCCACTGCTTTGTCTCACTAAGTTTTGAACCCACGCAGCTTTCAGCATCCACAAATTCCAACGTGCCACTGTTTCTAAGGAGGCAAACCGCTGTTTTTCCCTGCAGAGCCTCATCAAGAAACTGAGCTAAGATTTATTTACATTTTCCGTCTTACGTGTACCCATGTCCACTCAAACACACACACAGAGCACCACTCAAGTGGATTTGTTTGCCCAGTTTAGTAAATTTCACCTCTGTTTCAGAGCCTCTTGTGTAGTCACTACTTCCCTAGAAAAACTGAGTATAATGCGCCTACAAAGCATAAGGAAACGATATTAAAGCATTTCTTTACCATGCTCCTGGGAAGCCCTGTTTGCTCCCCTTCGGATAACGCCCGCGGTTTTAATGCTGTTCTGTCTGTTCTTCAGGTGCGGTTTGTAAGCAGCACCTGGGTTTTTGGAAAGCTGATGTGTCACGTAAGCCGGTTTGTCCAGTACTGCTCCGTCCACGTGTCGGTGCTGACCCTCGCCGCCATCGCTCTGGATCGGCACCAGGTACGCCGCCGACACCGCCCCGCGCTTGCTGGAGAATAACGAGCTACCTACATAGGTTGTTGTCTTTTTTGCCAACACTTTTTTTGGCAAATAGCAACCAGGAAAACTTTACAGGTCAAGCAATGAGTGCGAACCAAAGTGTTTAACTGAGGTATAATTCAGCGTGTGGTTTTTGCTGGAGCCGACAGACCCGCGTGCCGGCAGCAGCTCCGCACCGTGTGCTCGCAGGCAGACCGCGCGCTTCTCCTGCAGTGCTGCAGTCACATAAATGCTCCTTACTGGAAAGCAATTTACATGATAAAAGACGTGGTAGATGAAGTTCAGAACAACAGTGGAATCCAGTCTGATCATCTGGGATGTGCTCCATCTGGTGTCAGAAAACCGCAGTGACTGCCAGAGTATAGATCACACATTTCTGTTGGGTTTTTGTTGGAGTTGTTGTTTTAGTTTCGTTTTGTTTTCGTTTTTTTCCCACAAAAAGGTTGCTAGTCTGCCCATTCTATGTGAAGCATAGCGATTTATGAGAGCAAAGCATTTTGATAAGAATGAATTTAAATCAGCAGATTCTGGGTTAATTTCAAGGCATGGCTAGGTATCAGGAAGTGTTTGTTTAATTCAGAGCAAACACGACTCCTGCCTTTAAATGGCGTGGAATAGGTTCCTCAGAACTGGCGTTAGCTGGGACAGCCCAGGGAGGTACAAACAGAGTAAGGAGGTGTCGCTGCACAACGAGAAATCAACCCTTGTCTTTAAAAGTGCCGCTGGTCCCGGGAGGCGCCAGGACAGACGGTGCTCCAGGAGAGCTCCAGAAGCTCTGTTAAGTAGATATTTATGATGAGACTACAAAAGATGTGCATAAAATACCGAAGGCTTCATCAGCCAAGGGATCATTTGGATGACATGATAGGTCTGTTTTTAATTACTGTTTCATTGGTTGATGTAATCACCCGTAGTGCGGGTGGCTCAGCAGACAGCCAGCCCCAGCGAGCTGGCGGGTGACACCGAGCGCGTTGTGAACCGCAGGACGCGTTGTTCTCTGCAGGTTATCATGCACCCTCTGAAGCCGCGCATGTCCATGGTGAAAGGAGGGATCTGCATCATCATCATCTGGGTGCTGGCCAGCTGCTTCTCCCTGCCTCACGCCATTTACCAGACTCTGACAAGATTTTATGTCGGGTAAGACGTTGGCATGGCGGGTTTTGTTTGGTTGGTTTGGTTTTACATACGACATATGCGGCCTAACCAAAGCCCCACAGGTTCAAAGGCAGTGTGCTTTCCAACACGTCTTTCCATCTGTGTTATTAAAAAAGGAAGTGTGGTGTAACAGAGAAGTCTTCCTTCTCGTGCGTAGGTGATGTGTTTCTCATGAGGGGACAATGAAGATCAGCGGAATTGCTTTCAGGCTTGTTTGTTAGTTGATTCTGGCTCAGAGATCAGCCCTGGAATCTGAGGTAGGTACAGAAGAGAGGTGCTTTTCCTCATCAGAGACAGGTCACTGTGGATTTTCTTTTTCTGTTCCTGGGGGTGTATTGAAAATATCTTCATGGTGGCCAAAGGTTAAACCTGAAGCAAAATATTCCATTGCATGTGGCACTTCCCCATGCTGCTGAACGGCTTCTGCTGTCTGTGTCTCTGCTGGAGCTTGTAAGAGCGCCTGCGATGTTGTCCTCTAGGTGCTGCGTGCATCTGGTGGCGGAGCTGGCAGTTCTTTCTCTCTTTGATCCTCAGGAACAGGACGATACGGATGGTCTGCCTCCCCAGCTTCCCTCCTCCTGCCGATCTTTTCTGGAAGTATTTGGATTTGACTACTTTTGTCCTCTTGTACGTCCTGCCCTTGCTTGTCATCTCCATCACATACACCATCGTGGCCAAGAAGCTCTGGCTGAGGAACGCCATCGGGGACCTCACCATGGAGCAATACTACGCCCATCAACGGAAGAAGAAGATGACGCTGAAGATGCTGATGGTGGTGGTGGTGGTGTTTGCAGTGTGCTGGTTCCCCCTCAACTGCTACGTGGTGCTCATCTCCTGCAGGGCCATCCACAGCAGCAACGCTCTCTACTTCGCCTTCCACTGGTTCGCCATGAGCAGCACCTGCTACAACCCGTTCATCTACTGCTGGCTGAACGAGAGCTTCAGGGCGGAGCTCACGTCGCTGCTGTGCGCGTGCCGGCGGCGCCGCGCGGCCCCGGGCCACGCCCTGCGGCCCCTGTCGCCCCCGTCCCGCCACGCCTGGGCCGAGGGCGCCTGCCGCAGGGCAAGAGCATCCTCCCAGAGGAACTCTGCAAGGACAGACATCTCCAGCGTTCAGCCCATCGTGGCGGAAAGCTGAGCCCTCCGCCCGGCGGCGGCGCAGCGCCCTGCTGCGGGAAAACCGAGCTGGGCGCCAGCCAGGCCAACCTCCTGCCCAAAGCGAGGGCTGCCCGTGACGGACGGGCTTGATCAGGACCGCGTCCAGTCAGGCTTTCAGAACTCTGCAGGGATGGACCTGCCCACGTGTCGGCTCCAGTGAGGGCTGTTGAGTGAATCTGTCATTGAACAATCAGCAAATACTAAGAGAATTCTGTAGCGGTGCACAGAATTTTTCACAGCCTAAGCAAATAAGGGAACCTACATGGATTATGCACAGGCCAACTGGTGCACACCGTTTTAAAGCAGATGGCTGTTTATGCATATAGGAACACTGTATTGACTCCTTTTTATTTATTTGTAATTTGTTCAAGATGAATAACATGAATAGCATCCTTACACTGGTACCCAGCTCATCTCAGCCGCTCGCTCTGCCATTAGAGATGCCGCAGCTCTGCCCGGCCGCGCTGCCGCCCAGCGAGTCCCCGCCGTGCCCGGGGACATGGGGGTGCTGGCCCGCGGGTACCTGTGCTGCTGGTGTGTGCGGGTCCTTGTCACCAGCTCCGGGCTTTCCCTCCACAATGTCTCATGTCATTTCCTAGCAAAACTCTATATTGGCATGTTTCAAAATTGTTAATTGACATTTCTTTAAAGTCTAAATTGTTTTCAGTTTCAATAATATGTTGTTTCTTATCAGCCGTCAAGAACTGTGTCCTTGGTGGCATGTCCGTCTGTCTGTCCTGGAGCTGACCTGCTGGGCAGCAGCGACTGCTCGGCAGCTGCTGACCAGGGCTCAGTTTGCACGAGGTGGGACCTGCGTTGTAACTCTGGTAGGAACAGATCCGCAATTTTTAAAACCAAAAGGTGGGAGGCAGGAAAAGCTGGCAGTGGATAAAAGAGTTCATTTGCAAACCTTTTCACTCTCCCATGCTCAACAGAACTGAGCATCTGATAACATGGCTCAGCAATTGCCTCAGACGTGGGCACCTGTTTCCTTATTCCTGTCCATTTGGTACTGGCTCAGCCTCTGTGATTGCAAAGGCTTCAGCCTCGAAAGACACTGAAAGGAAAATGAGATTCATCCTTCCTATGCAGAACAGGAGCCGGTGCTCCGGTGAGCGCTCCCTGGGCCAGCGCTGGTGCTGCTCCCCGCGCGCGGCCGCACGGGTTCCTCGCACGAGGGTCCACACGGGTTCCTCCGCACGAGGGTCCACACGAGTTCCTCGCACGAGGGTCCACACGGGTTCCTCCGCACGAGGGTCCACACGGGTTCCTCCGCGTGGGTTCCTCCGCACAGGTTCCTCTGCGCGAGGATGCGCTCCGGGAGGAAGCTGAATTAGAAAAATCTCGTCAGAGAGCAAGCACCCAAGACTCAGATGTCGTCTCTGATTCGCCTGCCAGAAATGCGTTTAACAGGCTTTCTCCCGTGGGCCTTATCATAGGAACCTTTGTTTTGTTTGCACTAATAAAGAAGCATAAGCGGAGATGTGAATGGAGCCAGCACGGTGGAGGCAGCCATCCCAGCCTTTCAGCTTGCGTTACAAGGAAATAACAGCGTAAACCTGAGATTACCACTGAGTTGGGGTTTTTTACTGTCTGGAAAAACCTGGAATTCATGCTGCCGCAAATGGCATTTCCATAACGCAACTATCTGGAGGGTTTCTGTAAACAAGAGGTCTCTTGTTAAAACAACACAAACCACAAACCCAGATACAACCTTGTTAAGGTGAGTAATTCAATGAAACATCTTCTCATTCAAATGTTCTTTTTATACTGGAAAAAAATCAATGAAATTAAATAATGCAGTTTGCATGTGTATCCCAACGCACTCCCAGAGAGCTGCTGGAACTCATTGCTCTGGAGCAAATAAGCCGGAGCCTGTTCTTGCTACTCGTCATTGCAGCAGGGCGCGAGCCGGGGCTCCCGCGGGCTCTGCGTGGCTGCAGGGGCAGCGGGGACAAAGCCACAGACGCATCTCCAGTCTGCTGGTGTTCGGCTGCCTTAACAAATTGTCATTTCCTCGAGGTGATTGCCAGAACTTCCCGGATTTGTAAAAGTCTGGCAAAGTTCGGAAGCTCGCCATCGTTATATGCAACCTTCCGCTGGATACCCTTGCTTTAATATGGGCTCTGTTAAAATTTCCCTATGGTGGTAATACAAGGAGATTTGATTCACTGATGTCTTCTGGGGGCTGACAACAGCTCAATAAAATGTCTGGTTTATCTCTTGGTTGGTTGGTTGGTTGGTTTGTTTAGAACCCACTCTCTCTCCCATTGGTTCTCTGTCACTTTTTTCAGTTTTGAAAGGGAGATGTGCCCTCCTACCAGAGGATCAACAAGCAAGCGCAGACTGCTGCTCCTGACAGGCTCAGGACCGCGACCAAGACGTGTGTCTGCATGTGTTCTGACACCTTGCAGCGTGAAAAGCCCTTTGTAACCAGAGAGCTGTGCTTACCCAGACGAGGAGTCACCCGTGGACTCGTGCTGGCTGTAAGTGCCCCTTGCTCCCACGTGTCTCCCTGCAGCTCACGCAGTAAACGGCGGCTCTCGGCAGCGCTCCTCGGTCCGGACGGGAGCGTGGGCACATCTCACTGCCATCTCACTCTGATCCTCCACACCGTGGTCCTGCCGGGGTCCCGGGGCTGGCGGGGGCAGGAGCAGACCCGCCGGCAGGGACGCGGCGAACGTCTCTGTTTCGCACGAGTGGTAACGCCGGCCAGCCTGGCCACCGGCCTGCGTGCCCGGGTTGTGGCTCAGTGCTCTACAGCATCCAACGGGGTTTAGGAGTGTTCTGAAGCGTGATGTGATGTGGAACCCCAGCGAGACCTCTGTGAAACAGGTTCCATGAAAACAGGGGGTTTTCTTGCTTGGAAATAAAAGATATGGTCTTACAATCGCTCAGTGAAGAATGATGTTGTTATGCAGCACAACAGAAACACCCACCATTCTGAGTAACACAGGTAAAGCAAGTTTGCTGCTAAATAACTTATTTTAATATGGAACTGTCTTTTTAATGTGCAGACAGTCCGTGCCATACCACATAATGCCGCAGAAAAAAGCCTTATTTATTTTCTATATAATACTTGAAAAAAAAAAAATCCGAGGTCTAAACCCAGCATTACTGCACATGAATTTTTCCTCCTCTAGTGAAAGTTAAAAGCAACAAAACTGTTCATTTTCTTCCCTTTGTGACCTGACTCAAGGGTCTGAGCTCACTGTCAAACCCCGGCTGCAGGCGGCTCTGCCCGGAGCTCCTGGCACACCAGGCGGTGTCTTTGCTCTGGGACGTGTCCCCAGTGCCCCCGCACGGGGTCAGCGGAGCTGGTGTCCCCACGCGCTGCTGCTGCTGCACGGCCAGGGCCACAGGCTGGGGACAATTAGTCCCGTCCTGAGCTATTAGGACTGCACCAGTTAATTGGGTTCACTCCACAGTCCCATTAAAGCGCAAAGCATTGTGGTTCTCTCTCATCGAAACCAAATGCCTTTGTTTGGAAAACGGCGGAGGTGTGGGAAGAGCGCGGCGTGCAGGGAGAGGGGCGGGTGACAGCGCGGCCAGGGCCGCCCCAGGGCTCCCGCCTCCCGAACGCGCCGCTGGAAACCGGTAACCCGCCTTTAGACTAGGTTAGGGTCATCGCCGTCCTTAAACAATCCAGTACAGGAGAGACGTTTGCCAGTGGAGTAATTATTAGCTAATTAGCTAATTATTAAGCTGGTAAAACTAATAGCAACTTCTACTGTGGACTTTGTCCATTTTTTGAATTTTTGTCCGCTGGCTCGGATTCAGGAATTGCTCCCGTTGATAACAAAGGTGTTGGCTGTCACAAGGCCATTATTTGCACAGAGACTGATGAGGAAAGTGTCCCCAATATTTTTCACAACAAAATGAGTAGCACGTGTCTCAGATCCCCCGCTGAACACCCAAAGGCCTGGAAGAGCCCAGTCTATTTTTCAGCTGGAATGTGTCCCACCGAGGTCCTGGCATTAATGGAGGTCTTGTAATTCTTCATGAGATTAGCATTACCAACATTGCCCATTTATTTTTCTTCTACAGCTGCACTTCACTGCTTCAGCTGACACCTTTGTCTGTTTGCTAAAATGCAGGGGTTTTTCTTTTACATCTATATTTGCTTTATTCCAGAATATGTCAATGGGGTATGGAACAGACTTTGCAGGTGAGAAAAACCAATTGCTCTAATCACTGCCAATTAAAACGTTACTGACCAACCTGCAGTAACTTGGAAGGAACTTTGGCAGGTCTGTCCTTGTGGATCCAAAGCTCGCTTAGCACCTTATTTCTCAACGGAAGTTTCATGTTAAAGAAACACGAAAATTTAGCAGGTCTCATCTATAGGAGAGCTTCCGTGGAACACAGAGTTGAGATACTATAATGAATAACTGGTTTTGAATCAGAGCCATCAAGAAACGCAACAGCCATCATCATTAAACAGAACAACGAGTTTCAGTGTGTTCCCAGTAACACTGCTGTACACTTACCAGAGCACTCCTAATAAAGAACCATGTTGACAAAGTTTTCTTGTAGCATCTAGGGAGAGAAAGAAGCTGCTTTCTTCTTTTTGCACTATACTACTTCAGACAAATGTGTGTGTTGCATTGTAGCTTTCCAACTCGGTCCAAAAGTTTTAGTTGTCTTTAGGGTGGAGAAAAATCCCTGGAATATCGGGGGCCGTGGGTGACGCAGCGGGGAAGTGCACGGGTCCCCCTGGTGTGCGGGTCCCCCCAGGGGGAACTCACTGTTAATGGAACAGCATCCAAGGTCCTCGTTATTCCTGCAGCTTCCTGCTCGGGGTCAAGTCTTTGGCAGTAAAGGCCAGTTTTGGCAGTAAAGGCCAGTTTTGGCAGTAAATGCCCTTTGCTGCGCTTCCTGGAGCGAAGGGAGCCTGCGTCCGGCCCTGGCACCTCACGGGGTGAGTGCCGGTGGTCCTGCGGGACAGGGACCGGACAGGCGCAGGACCGGGACGGAGACAGGGACAGAACCGGGACAGAGACAGGGACAGGACGGGACCGGACAGGGACAGGATGGGACCGCAGCGGCTCCGGGCAGCGCCGGGAGCGACCCCGGGGCTGCTGCCCGACGGGAGGCGCCAGGGGGCGCTGTGGTACCGTCCCGCCGCGGGCGCGCGGGGTGCGGGGGCGACTCCGTGTCTCCCCGTGTCCTCCCGTGTCTCCCGTGTCCCCCCTGGCGCTGGATGGGGCGTTGCTGGCCGGGTTTGGACGTGGGCAAGGCTGGCACAAAGCTGCAAAGCCGGGAGTCCAAATAGACGTCGGGCGCTGCATCCCCCCCGGCAGGCGGGGACGGGACCGGCAGGATGCGCCGGCGGCTGAGCCGGTGCCCCCCAGGAGAAGCGGCCCTGCGGCGGGCGTGCGACCGGGGCAGACTGAGCCGGCAGGGCACGCCGGGCGCTGGGAGCGGGCCCGTCCCGAGCCCGGCCTGGGGACGGGTGACTGCGTTAACCTTCCATCTGCCTTGGGAACGGGAAGCAGGGTGAGGGCTCGCAAACCCCAGCCCTCTCACCAAACTGCGGCTTTTCAGTGCAGCTATAATGGCTTGAGTGGAGAGGGATTTCTCAGATAATTTAAAACATCATGTCAAAATATGATTCAAGACTTGAAAAATACAGTAAGAATGTGAAACCTACTTGGAGCATTTTAGTCATGTACGATGCGGACAACTAAAAAGACATCTTTGAAGAGATGATTTGTGTGTGTGTGTGTGTGTCCTGGAAGTTCACCTGCATTTCAAGGAACCCATGGTCCCAATAAACCAGAAAACCACCCCTTTTCAGGGATATGCTGCAGTTTAAATCACTCGTCGCTAATTCCAGTGCTGGAGCTCTGGAGCTCTGCCCATTGCCTTGGCAGAGACCCCTTGGGCCTCAGGCACAACATACATCTGAGGAGTTCCGTATCTGAGTTAAAAGAATGCATTAAAATAAGTGAGATAAGGCAGCCTGACCTGGAGTTCCTAATGCAGCCCAGCTGGATCACTGCGCCTGTCCCGGGTTCCCAGAAGCGATAGCGCAGATGGGCAGAGGAAACGGAGCAATTGTGTCCCAGCCACTCAGTGACAGATCCCAGCAGCCAGCCTGGCAGAGCCGCCTTGGCACAGGCCCGCGTGCTCGCAGCCCCGGAGCACGATCCACAGAAAGGCTGAGCTTCCCGGGCCTGTGCTGAGTGCTAAGTTGGCAGCAGAGGACCTCATTGCTGCAGCATTGTTCACGAGGAAGCCGTGGGCAGAGGAAATGTGAGTCACCACGACACCGGGATAAAAAGGCTCTGTGCAAATGAACAAACAAAGCACTTGCGGGTGAGCTCCACCAAGCGCCACTCGCATTCCTGGTGGGTCTCAGGGCGTTTCAGGATCCACTCCAAAAATTCTTCGTTATTCACATGACTAAAAATAGGTCTTGACGGACGAATTGCAGTGGTCAGCCAGAGCAGCAAGCGGCCACGTCCCAGCGGTACACCCACCTTCAGACTGGTCACATCCAAAAAGCACCAGCTGGGTGACGGATTTCCAGGGGAGCTGAACCAAGTGTTGACAGTGTCAGTTTCCATCCTCCGACATAATGTTTCTCCTCTCCAGCTTATGTTTTGTTTGTAACAATATTGCACCTAAATATACACAAAAGCCCGTGATGGGAAAGAAACTACCCTGGGGAAGTTAAAACAAACAGATGAATCCCACAGACGTTTTCCCTGTCGTTCACATGTTTTCCAGTGTTTCGCCACTGCCCTGAAGGCTGTTTTGAGCAACGTCCCATCTTTTTTCTCTATTTCTTCTCATGAATGGGCATCCTGTCTTCTGTCCACCCTTCTCTTGAGTCCTCTACATCAGTCTCAAAATCATAAGACTCCCTATTTTTTATATGGAAGCACAATGTAGGCAAGGTTTGCTCCATCAGCTGACAGAAGAAAGGATGCTAAGATCATAGTGCTGCTCAGAAAGCATCAGAAAAGGAGGTGTCGGCTTAGCCTTGTGGGAATAATTCAAAAAGCGACAACTTTAAAGAGTCTATGGAGGAACAAGAAAGTGATGTCGCCCTTTGCCGCAGGAGCGGATGGGGGCTGCTGAGACCAGCTCTGCTCGCACCCGTCCGGCACAGGCTGCCGTGTCACTCAGCCGCACGCTGCCCGGAGCACCAGGGGCTTGGGCCGGTGGTGCTGAGCCCCCACGTGCAGGGGCGCAGCCGCGCGGCTGCAATCGCTCTTCCCAAAGCTCGTTCTCTGCACACGTCAGGGAAACTGTTCCAGCCCAGCATGAGCAGTGGGCTGCGACCGGTGCAGACACCCAATCCCAGCTGAAAAACACCACTGGACCAGGCCCCTCATCCTCCTGAGCTTTGAGATCCTAAAGGGAGTGCCTCAAAACCAGTATCAGGGCCTTGCATAGCCCTGGGCAAAGCTCTGTTTGAAGAAAAGACAGACTAAGGTGCTTTCTAAAAGAGTAACAACTTCAAAAGAGCTGTAATGGAAACAAAAGGAGTCGCGGATCCCGTGTGCCCGTCGTGCCGCGGCAGGTCCCGGGCTGCGGTCCAGCAGCCCCTGCCAGGCACAGCTCACGCCCGCCGCTCAGGAAACACCTTCTGCCCGCTCCCGCGCCCAGGCCCGCGGGCTACCGGCACCTGCGGGGACGCCGCTCTGTGCAGAGCTCCGTGGGGACGGACACCGGGGCAGCGCGGGATGGCAAGATCTGCCCTGAGGCTGCACAGGTCACAGCAGCGAGGGGGAAACTGAGGCAGCGGGGCAGGACGGGGCCCGGCTCTCCCATGACTCGCCAAGGCAAGGGGTGCCAGCTCCCACGCCAAATCCTCCCTCACCTCCTCAGCTCGGCCCTTCCCCGTCTCATCAATCCAAATCCCACTTTCTCGCCCCTGTTTTAGCCTCTGGAGACACGAACTCTCTGGAGCTGACGGCTGGTAAAGCTCTCCTGAAGGAGCGGGTGGCGCCCAGCCCCCACCTCGCTGGCACCCTCAGTACTGCGGGTGACTACTGGGTGTTTGCAGAGGCTCCGAACCTGGAGGTGACGAATGCCGCTGGTACGTGCCATTCGCTCTGCTTCCTCCTCCTCCTCCTCCCAAAGCTCCTGCTGCCTCTGCACCAAGGGTCAGATTCAGACACCCCAGGGGACGGGTACCCCGCACAACAGCCCCACTTGGGAACACGGCTCCGCGTGTGGAAAGGTGGCACAATCCCACCAGAAAGACATTACCGTAAATCACTACTTGTTTCTGCAGCTTTCAGAAGAGGAACACGACATTTCCTTGGCTGTGCAGCTGCACCAGCGGAGCCCTTGCTGAGGCCCGTGGTGCCACAGCTAACCGGGGCTCACGGGCCTTCTGGAGACGTGCCCCGGCCCGCGGGACCCGCCGCTCCCCGGTATCGCTGCTGCCACTAGGCCTGCGTTAAAGGTTGTCGGCTGCATTGTTGCCTACAGCGTATTACCCTATTTTATATGCAGGCTGGTTTTATATCCAGGCTATTTTTTGAGTTTCCAGATGCTGCACCAGGTCTTTTCTGTTAATGTTTTGGGAGAGTGTGAACACAAGTGGGAAAAAGGTTTCACAGTTTCATTTTGTTTGAAAAGCTCCAAAGCTTTCAACTGCAGTGTGTTGTAAAAGCAAACCACACAACTATCATTACTTGTTTCTTCTATTTTTCCCCTTGTCTTTTAGACAGAAATAACAATCGGAAGCACTATTAAAATGCTCGGAGTTTGCCATCACCCCGAGCAGGAGCGACACTCCTGCCGGCTGCTTTACCGCGCATTGCCAGCCCCTGCTCCCGAGGGTTTTATCATTGACAATGTTTGTACTTGGGAAGGTGATAGAAAAGCGAAAAGTTGATAAATTCAGAAAAATCTCAGCCAAACGAGGTTGCTCACAGCCAGTTCGTCACCCCGGCCGCTCTCCTGGTGTTTGGGGAGATGCTCCAGGGCCCGGAGCCTGGCGCCAGGACTTGGCAGGGTGGAACTTTGCCCCAGTCCCAGAACTGTTCCTCTCCCCAGCGCTGAAGTGCAGTTCTGGTGGGAGCTCACCCCGAAGAGTTCTGTCCTGTGTGAGATGAAGCTGATGAGAGCGTCCTGGATGTCGCCTAAACTCACAGAACCCCTTCCTGTGTTCAGCACGCTTGGCTGTGCGTGGGACAGGGGACAGGGGACAGGGCCGTACTGTCACCGCCAGGGCGGGTGACGGGATGAGATCGCTAATTACTGCTCACGCTCTGAAAAATCAGTTTGTTTTTTTCAAAGTATATACATGCTCTTATGTTACCGAATGCTGCAGGTGCCCCAGGAGGCTGCAGACGCTGTTAGTAATGTGAGGGAAGGAATCAAAACTTATTGAAGAGAATGACCTTGCCAGGTGTGCGGGTGGTAATCCCGCCAGCTGTGGGCTGTGTGTCCCGAGCCAGCTGTGGGCTGTGTGTCCCGAGCCAGCTGTGGGCTGTGTGTCCCGAGCAGGCTGCAGCTTCGCCTCGTCACCCACGGCTGATTTCTAGGGGCCCGTTCCCCACAGCTCCTCTGGCTGCGGCTCCTCGGAGTCCTGCAGACGGCCGGGTCCACCCCATCCAGCTCCCGGGGAAGGGTGAGCTCACCGCCACAACGTGGCTTATTCTGCTTGTTTTCATGTCTTTTTCCCAGTTTCCTGAGCTGAGCTCCTGCCCTGCAGGAAGGATCATGATGAGCTTGCCTTAAGAAACTTCAGAGAATAGATATCAACATACTGAGTCAGATTCCTCTGTGTCTTGTCACAATATGTACCAAAGTGTATTGTAAGGAAACATTGCTACAGAGGGAGCCAGGTGCTGTGAAATATAAGCCCAGATAGTGGGTAACAGAAATCCAGGGGCCATTTGCCTTCCCCGACCTCTGTGAGCAGGCTTTGGGGGCGCTCTGGGGACCCCTGCTTGGGGCCAGGGGTGCTTTGGTGTCTCGCTCTGTGTGAGAACTGGCCCCTGGGGCTGGGAGCTGATGTGATGGTTTTGCTGCAGTTGTGGCTCCTCTTTTGAACAGAACAAACGCCCTCACACCTCACCCCAGGATGTCTGCCCTCTCCTGGGAGGCTTTTTCAGTGTATATTTTAGCCCGTTCTGTTTCGGATCCTAACCGTGAACTTGATGAAATATGATTTTGTCTTTCTCTGATTTGCTGAAGCCGATGGAGCTTTCAGACAGCAGTGCCCAAAGCAAGGTACCCACCAGTAAGCAGTTTGTGATACTCTGAACTTTTACAACGTGCTAATGACCCTGGTAATTAGTGTGTGCGGGTATAAATGTCAGTTCAATTTTCTTTGCGGTCTGAGACTTTCAGATGAACTACATCGTCTCGTTCTTTCCTATGATAACAAATATCTGTCTGGTAGAATGCTCTTTGTCCTCATTGCCGTGGTGCCTCCGTGTCTGCCCGAGCCACCAGCGCCCCGTGTCCGCCTGGCCTTTCCCCAGGTTCTGTGGAGCGGGGGATTCCCAATCCCCTCTCACCCCCCAGAGTAACTGTTTCTGCTACTTCTAGAAATATTAAGTGGAAAATATAAACTTCTGTCTCTGGGTAAAGAAAAATTCTGACTATAAATTTTTTGTGAGCTATTTATCTGCCTTAAACCAAACCCCAGCCCCTCGCGTGACCCATCCCCAAACAAGACCCTGGCACAGGACAGGGTCTCACTGGAGAATAACGGGTTCAAGAAGGTGGGAGAAACTCGGGGGAGGGCAGGAAAGAGTTTTGTGGAAAGAGGGATTCCATCTGGAAGAGTTAAGGGTTTGAAAAGCTGTTCCAAGTCAGCATGTGCTCCAGCCTGTCTGAGCTGAGCCAACGTTACGGTGTCGTGAAGCCTGTGCGGAATAAATAGAAGCGATGCTGTGAGCACGCGATGGGCTGCACGCCACCGGCGCTCCGCGGCACCGCAGCGCGGCGGGCAGCGCCTGGAACGGCCAAGGTCCGCCGGCCCGGGCACACCCACCGTTGGAGTACTCCCGAACCGGGGGTCCCTCGCCCGCTCGAGTCAAGTGTGGAGCGACAGCGGCCCTTGGTTCCGCAGGGTCAGAGCACGTGGTTCCCACTTTCCACCCTTGAAAACGTGAGTATAAATACATGTGTATGTACATAAATATACAAGCCTCATTTGAAATGGAATCCCCTTCATAGATACTGAATGTGGAGGGCAGACTTTTCCTATCTTCACAGAAACTGGCGGAATTAGGCCACAAATAAACTTGGTCTGAGATGTTAGGAGGTTGGATCACGTCCTGGCAGCTGCTGCGGCCGCACCCTCCCGCCGTGCCTTGCGAGGCCGGATAAATGTTCACTGAGCTGGTGCTTCTGGGGCCCGTTCTGCTCACCCACAGCCAGAGGCACTTCAGTGCTATCACTGGGTTTACTTTAGGGATAATCACAGGTTTTCTCAGTTTCTGGAGCCTCAGATGTGGAATCCAAGCCACGTGCAGCAGCTTCAGCTACTGTCAGGACCTGTTTAACTCATGTTCCTCCCAGTAAATCCCAGTCTGCAGAGAGCATCAGGTACAGACCCACAGCCAAACTGAGGAGCTCATTTGGGTGTTGGAGGAGTTAAACACCAGCGAGACAGCAACAGTCAGTGGAAATAAGCGTAGCTCATACAAAACCTCAGAGGGTGTGTGGCGGTCAGTACGATGCTGTCAGATGAGGCAACCAGAGCCCACCCTGATCCTCTCATGTTTTTGCACAGGACTGTTCCCTCTCCCATCTCCCAAGCCAGGCAAAACTTTGACAGGCATAAGTTTAGTTCTTTTCTAATATCTTTAGGTTTGGAAGCCTTGCAAGCTACTCCCCATCATTCCCACCACTTGAGGTGGCTTGTCCGTTATGGCACCTGCGTCCCCAGGTCTCTGGTGGGGCTTCATCTCTTCAGTTTCCTTCTCCCCCTGGTGGTGATGCTGAACCAGTCACCCAGGAATGAAGCCACGAGGGGGAGGAGGGCGCGATGTTCCTTTGCAGTGATTAATGGGCAGTGTACTTGGAGCTAATAAGTGAGATGAGTTTAAAATAACATTCATCAAAGGGAAGAGCTTGTTGGTTGCTAATTTATGAGGGAGAGTCACTGCCCTCCTGCTGTAGGCTGATAATCTGGGACTGACTCACTGACTAAAATTGTTTAAACCATCATATTTCTGAAGTATTACATTTCAGATCAAGGCTTAAAGGGCCAGGAGTGTAACTAGCTGCCACCCTTACACGTGTCACCATCCGTCTTGAGGCAACACCGGCAGCAGGAGGGACGTCAACGGGCTCTGGCTGTTGAAGGTGCCTCTCCGTTGTTCCGTGTAACCGCGGGTTCCTCTGTGTTCCCGGGGAAGCCACACGCTTTGGGAAGAGGCACTACACGTAGGAGCCTTGTTTGCCGTGTGCCCCCGCTGTGCCACCGGCCGTGTCCCCAGGGCCGCTGGCAGCGGGGCCAGGCGAGTGCCATCGCTCAAATGCAAACAGACTGGGTTAAAGAAGCCAAAGAACCAACAGAAAAGAATTTTTCTTCAAGTCTCAGTTTTCTGCAAATTGCTCAACAAAACCTAAAGCATCTGAAAATGACATCAAAACTACTAGGAATTATGTATTTGGGTTTCTTGATAGCCTGGGAATGGGAGCCTTCTGCAACCCAGTTCTGCTATTAATAATGCTATTCTAACCTTCAGCTCTTCAAGTGGAAAAAACGTTTCATGTCTTAAACGCTTCCCTTGCCCTCGTCATGGCTCCGGCAACGCTCGAGCGCTAATCCGGGGCAGAGCCTCGTTATTCGTGCTCAGCCTTCAGCAGTCGGTCAATCAATGGACGTTATTTTTGTGGCAGAGGGGTTTTTTTGGTGGTAAAGTCACACCTCAGGCTACAAGAAAACTCCTCAGTGGACACATTTCTTAGAAAGCTAAACACATACCCAAAAGAGCAGGAAAAATGCAGTAGAGAAATAAAATCCCCTTCAAAATGAGAGAGAAACAGAAAAGTTAAGTGTCTTGGTTGTACAGTGACACGATTTTCCCTTCTCAAGTCTCAGTAAAATCTGAGGCATTAGTAACAGGAGTGTGTGCCCCTGGGCCGCTGCGCTCCCTGTGCTTGGTCTTCCGGCCGCGTTTGAGGGGCGCAGCATCCTGCGCGTGTGCCGACAACATCCACCTTCCGTACAGCGGGTTTTCACAGTCACTGCACTGCCCTGACCGAGCTGCTCAGAGCTTCAGCGGCAGCTTTCCTGACCCCTCCCCAGGATGCGGCTGTGGCGATGCGGGTGCCTGTCAGCCAGACAGGCGTTCCCGGGACACGCTACAGCAGGGTGCCCGGCGGTGGCTGCGCAGGCCGCGCGGCTTGTGCCGTGCTGGGTGCTGTGGGCTCCCGCGCTGGCGCCCGGGCTGGTGACAGCTGGAACCCGCCCGCTGCTCCGGGGTGTCAGACGTGCCACTCGGCAAAAGCAAACGCAGCTGAGGGAGCCCCCGGGAGCCTGAGGTACCTTGTTGTTCCCCTGCCCAGGCAGCCCCGGTGGGTACGAAAAGGTGCTGTGGGGTGAAGCAGAAGGTGCCAGCACAGCGTGGTGCGGGTCTCTGAGCTGGCTGCCCAAAAAAGGGTGCCTGGCACTCGGGATGCTGAGGGGAGAGACGGGACCTTTGAGCTCTTACTCGCTGATACCAGTTCACCCTCTTTACCCTCAACAAATCGCTCCTTACCATAAAATGAGGTTAATGGTAACGATTTCTCTGCTTCCCGGGAGGGCTGGATATGAATTAACATTTGCCAAATAACACGAGACATGAAAGACATGATATTAACGTGGAATAAACTGCTGTAGAGGAAATGCAGTTTTAAAATTGTTGGGATCCCAGGAGTGAAACAGCTGGGCATGATGGATCTAGACTGAGGAACATGAGTGAACGTCAAAAAGCTTCAGGATTTGCTGTGATGTGGATGGAACGCCTGCGGCGGGTGCAGCGAGACCGCGGGCTCCGAGAGCAGGGCGCTGGCTTTCTGCAGAGCATGGAAGTGTTAATTGTTTCAATGGAAATGGAGAGGAGACCCCAAGTTAATGACAAGGATCCTGGTGAGGCTGGTTGGTTGTAGTGCTCGCTTTGCATTGGCAAGTTAACATTGAAGGTCAGGATGTGAAGATAACGGCTCATAGCAGCAGACAAAAGTGATCTTCCTTTATCCCCACACCAGCACTGGAGTGGGGCAGATAAATGAGGAATTCATACTGCTGGACTGGATTCTGTGTTAGTCAATAATTCCAAAGTAGTTCTTGAATTAGTCTGTTACTAATAATCTATTTTCACCATAATTGGGAGGACAAGAAGTTCTGGCAGGCGGTGCGTGAGACATACAGGAGAAAATGATTTAAACAGAGCCAAAAATATCGCCATACTGGAGCCATGAGTCAGATCCTGACCTTTCGAATGAGAACCACAGGGACTGAGCTCATGTGGATGGGATCCCAGGGATCCAGGTGAGAGTAACGGGACAGCTCAGCATGGCTGGCTTCGCATGGGGACACTGGGGGTGTCCCACGGGGCTGGGGACAGCGGGGCTGGGGACAGCAGCACTGCCCTTCAGATGGGTCTGTGTCCCCTGTGGCCTTCCCAAAGGGAAGGATCGCCCCATGCTGTCGAGCTCCAGGGTTAGGTGGTGGTGCTCCCGATCAGCTCCTTGTAAAGAATGTGCATCCCCTGCTTAATGGCATCATAAACAGTAACAAATTACAGCTGCTTCTTGATTAGCATTTTAAAAGCCCTTGAAGCTTGTATTGACTCACATTTTCCCAGGAAAGAGGACTACTATAAGCTCACTTTTGAAACCCACAATTCTTTGTGAAATGATGCGACTGCAGGAGACAGGATTTCGAGGAGAAGGTGCCTGTTTGGCCGTACGAGCGGCTCTGCAGGGTTGGAGGGCGCCATGGGAAGCTCCGTCTCCAGGGTTTTAAAACGCTGAGCTGCTTCTGCACCCTGGACAGGCTGGGGCAGGTACCGGCTCCCCCAGCGCTGCTCAGAGGCTGCTCGGGAGCCACCGGTGCCCCTGACACCCCTGTATGAGCCTCCGGTGCCACTGACACTCTGACACCCCCCACACGGAGCAGCATAGGCAGCCCCAGAGCCGTCCCTGTGTCACAGGGGACCAGCCACTGGTCCGGTGGCACCGCGGGAGCACCGGCAGCAGGTGAAGCCTGGGGATGCTGAGAGCAGAACCCACCAGGAGCCTGGGAGGGAATCCCGAGGGGACAGCAGCTCTGATGTGCGGCTGATCTGAGTTAGGAGTGCTCGTCCCCAGCCCTGCAGAGGCAGAGAGGAGAAATGAGCAGAGATCCCTGGGATCCTCTTCACATGCCGTCCCCAGGGCTCTTTTGAGGAAGCTGCAGCAGCAGGTGCACGGGGAGCACCCAGTGACACCCCTGTCCATGGAGGGGGTGTCTCCTCTGGCCTCGGGCAGCCCTGGCTGCCCCAGGCTGAGAGCTTTGGTGCCTTGTGCCCAGGGCCAGAGCTGCGGACCCTGCGGGGGTTTCTCATCACCTTGCCTTCCTGCCTCCCAGGGAGCTGGCACAAAGCCTGTGCACACAAACCCATACGGACAGCTGCCAGCAGAAAAGAAATGTTTGTCTGCATTCATTCTCTGTTAATAAAAATAAGTCTTTTTCTAAGGTCAGAGGCAGAGGAGTTGTCGTGTCACATCCTGCTCCTTATGCCTCCACAGAAACCCTTCACTTTCCAAGCGCAGAGCGGAGCAGCGCCGGGGTCTCTGCAATAACTTAACTCCACTCGCTGTCTGGCTTTGTCACATCAGTGCCCACAGCCCCAGTGCAGGAGCGTAGGGAACAGCAGCGTGTGACACAGTGACATGGGGGTCTGGGTGATCCTCTGTGCTTTGGTGCCCCTGAGGCTGCGGGGACACTGCCTGTGCACCTCGGCACCGCCTGCGGGTCTGATCAGGGGCTGGTCGGTGGAAGGAATAATTAGAAATCTGTCTCAATCTTTGGCTCTCAAGCCCAGCGTCACTTTCCCTTCGCTCTGTGGGTGTTTGACTGTGGATGTTTCATGGGATTATGGGCACAATTTTCTCCCTCCCAAGAACAAATTACTCAGCCAGATGAAATGAGCAAAAGATCCTGGTTTTGCTGATTCATAAGGAAACAATTTCCCTTCTATTTTAGCACCAGAACAGCAGGAAACTGCAGGGCGATTTGCCAGAGGGGCATAGAAAATGAGAATTGGTACAGATAATCCAGCATTTCCTGGGTGTCTGGTCATCCCTTCACACTCTGAAAATCTGTGAGTAGGTTCATACTGCACAATATGGGGTAAAATGAAGAAGTTCATCCTCATCTTTATTAAGCTTCAGCACCAGAGGAGCTCAAATAAAGCCGCCAGAGCTCAGTGGAATCTGATTCACATCGCTGGGCAGTGGTACCTGATTCACATCGCTGGGCAGGGGTACCTGGTTTACATTGCTGGGCAGGGGTACCTGGTTTACATCGCTGGGCAGGGGTACCTGAGGGAAGCACATCCCGTGGTGCTCCCAGCTGTGCTGGGTTTGTGCAGGAGCTGTTGGTATTTAACGACCATTCCCCACAGGGTTTCTGCCCGGCAAAGGGACAGATCTGAGGAATCTCCCTCTGAGCAGCTTTCCTGTCTCCGCAGCCCCGGGGTCTGTGGAAGGGCAGAGCCCGGCGCGTCTGCGGGCAGAACACGGGGACAGCGAGTCCTCGGCTGCAGGGACTGGGGGCTGGGGGTGCTTGGGGGTCTGGGGGTGCTGGGAGTGTGTCCCTGGATTCCTCCAGTTCAGCACCTGCACCTCATGAGCAGCTCTGGGCTCCACAGCGGTGCAGCCATCTGCAGTCCCTGCATCTTGAAGCACTTCAGAGTTTCTGTAGGAGTTTAGACTTCACTTTGCAACAGAAAGCCTTATTTGCTACCCGTAGAAGTATAACTGCCTGTTCCTGTCTGCTTCTCGAAGCCATGGAGCAGTTTCTCCCTCCTGTGACACCTCACTCCTCCGACGCTGGTGAGGCTGTTGCACGGCTCTTGCTTCTCCCAGCGCAGCTCCAGTACTGCGAGAACCCAGCGGCACCAGAAACTGCTGCTCGTCTCTGCTGGCTCTGCTCATTGTCCCGGAAAATGACCAGCAATGCCCAGAAAGATGTTATGTTGAATCAGAACTGAATCAGAGCCCACGAAACTCATCCCTTCCCGTTCCCGCAGCATGGGAGGGGACACCCGGAGCTGCTCCGTGTGCCTGCAGCCTCGGGCTACCAACAGCGGCAGCTCCTGTGAGCCCGCTCGGTTCGGGAGAAGCAGAGGAAAGATTCTCTAAACAGGGCAAGGTTTTTGTGTTTGTTTTTTTACTCTGAGAATGAAGCGGGGTCTGAGCTGCTTCTGCACCGAACGGCGCCAAAATGCCTTTTTCCCCGGTCTGTGCGCGCGGTTCTCCGGGCTCCGCGCGGCGGGAGCGCGGTGCTGTGCCGGTCAGAGCAGCCGCCCCGGGGCCGCCCTGCTGTGCGCGCGGGCGGCGGAGCGTCGCGGCGATGGGCGATAACACGGGCAGCAGAGAACTACGGGAGAGGAGTTACTCAGACATCGTGAAAAGAGCAACATGGAAGACGTCTACTGTCAAATTGAGCAAGCTAGGAAAAAAATCCATATAATTCTCTGTTGGTATTTCTTCTCTCTGTGCTGATCTCACTTCAGCACTGAAGTAACCTGGGAACAGAGGTGTGGATTTAACAATTTCTTGCAATCCATTGCCTACAGCCCTAAAAGACAAAGTTTCAGAAAATATCCTACTTTCTAGCACCCTTTAAAGGAAAAGATATATGGTGTGCAATCTTGAAAGGCATCTTGATGAATACACAGATTAGCTCATCTGCAGTTAGCTGCATTTTTGAGGTCACGGTCCTCAATGTGTGTGTGATTCTTAGTGCTAAGAGAGGGTTAAAGCAACGCGTGTGCTCAGATACAGGAAAATAAGAGCAGGGGTCCGGGCTGTGCGGCTGCAGCCTGGCAGAGGGACCTCGCTGCCGGAGGCCTCGTCCCTTGCCGCGGCAGCGCCGGCACCGGGAGGCCCTGTGCTCCACTTCCACCGCTTCATTGCAGTCCTGACTGGAGCAGAGCGCGCCGGCTGGCACCAACAGGAGCCGTGGGGGTACAGCTGCCTCGAAACCACCCCAGCTGCAGCAAATCTCTTCTGACAACGAGCTTCTTGCACAGGGGGGGCTGTCAGATTATTAGCACTTAAACTGCAAGCAAAGCGGAATATCAGCCTGTCCCTGTGCAGAGCTCCTGTGCAACTGTCACGGCCGTTTCTGTACCTGCTCCTCTTCCCAGGTACACAAATGTTGTTAGCTGAATTGGAATGGGCTTAGACTGCAAAAACGAGCAGATGGCATCAGCCCTGCCACGAACCTCTGCTCTTACACAAGGTCTCCAATGCTGACAATGCCTGTTCTCATCTCAGAAGGATTTCAGGGTCCACAAGGTCCACAAGCCTGGCTGGTCTAAGCAGCCGTCCTTCCATTGCAGCAAGTCACATCAGTGACCAGGTCACTGACCTGCACTGTCACTTTTCACTGAGATTATACCCTGCTGATTAGCACAAATGAGCTCAATAGAAAGGGAAAAATCTCTCCCCAGGCCCAGCACCTGGCAATAAATTTTCTGTGCTCAAAGGAAATGCCTCTCTCTTCAGTTTAAAGTGCTCATATCCTCAAGCTAACAAAGAGAGGTCCCTGGATTCCTCCTCTGCAGCCATTCATTTGCCTCTGGCTTTTGTGTTTGCCAAGCTAATCAGTGAAATGGAAAACACAGAGCATTAATGTGCAATTAAATGCCAGGCACTCTATAGTCACAGAAACCAAGTCTGAAAGAGACCGCCAGCTGATCCCCGCGGCTGCCGGACGCGGGTGCCGCTGTCTGCAGAGGAGCGAGGGGACCTTGGGTGCGAGGTTCCCTGGCCGAGATCCCGGCCAGGGCGGGAAAAAGGCTGGAAGAAAAACGGGTAGGGTCTGAGTTTCAAATTGGATTAGCCCCAAATACATAAATTAATCCATCACCCAGTGCAATTAAGCATCGCTGACATGAGCAGCGGGTTGCCAGGGTGGCTGGTGAACAGTTTGGGCAGGTTTTCCAGCAGTCTCGGGGCCGAGGAGGACGGTATTAACCCACCGAAGGCTTTGCACTCCTGCTCCGTGTTTCTCCTGGGAAAGCCGGCAGCAGCGTGCCGTCCGCTCCGTGGTTTTGCTCGTGGCAGATCCCTGCCGCACACGGTCTCCTGCTCTCGGCCGTTGGACCCTTTGCAGCTGCATGTCTCACATGTCGGGTTCGGTGCCTGCGCGGGGTGTGTGTGGGGGGGCAGCCCTGTGACCCCCTGCCCAAGCCCAGTCCCTCCGCCATGTCCCAGGCACTTTCCCGGACACGCGTGCGTGGGCAGGAGCAGACCTGCCGGGCCATTAGTGCCTCCTCTCCTCAGCAAACACATCCAGTGCAAGACGGGGTGTCATAATTTTTGCTCTGACATCTGGGAAGGGGGAACCCCACAGCACTGTGATTTAGGTCAGTCCTTTGGGCTAGGAAGTCGAGCAGAAGCAGGAAATCGGCATTCCTGAAACCCAGCAGTGAAACGGGTATTGAGGGGTCGTGACTTTGCACCGTGTGACTGTTTCCATTTGAGTCAGTTGTACAAACTATTGCGGACAAAAGAGCCAAAGCTTGCACATGTAATATGTTTTGCCCAGTAATTGAAGCCTTGCGAGTGGACGCTGGCTGTGTTCTACAGCCATACGCTAGGTGGGTGGTTTGTGTGTTTATTTCTTGCCTGGATTGTTTAGGATTCTTAAAGTAGGGAAAGAAATGGAAAATTACTACCTTGTCCACAGTTATTACAGAAATCTAAGTCTCTAAGCAGCTCTGGAAATGTTTTGGTATTGTTTGATGCCAGGTCCACAGATCAGTGCTCTTATTGAGCTCCTTGGAGCTGAGATCTTGGGGCTCCAGTCTCCTCCAGCACAGCGTTTCGATAAGGCACGGCAGCCGGGCTGCTTGTCTGCTCGGAGGTGCGGAGCTGCACACCTTCGTGCCCAACACCGTCGTGTGTTTCCAGCACCTGAGGGCCAACCCTTGGGAAAGTCCCAGCAAACTGGGGCTTGGCACAATGCTGGAAAATGCCCCTCGTGATTTCAGGTCAGCTCAGTCCCGGCTCTGGTGCCGCAGCGTTTCCCCTGGGGAACTGTCCCCTCTGGGCCCGCAGTGTGTCCCTGTGTCCCCCGCACAGGCGATGGGTCCCGGGGCAGTTGGGCTGCCCGGTCCCCGCTGTCCCGCAGCAGCTTCAGTTCCCCAAAATCCGAGGGACCTCGTGTCCCTGGGGACCCGGAGCGGCTCACACGGGGTGTCCTCCTGGTCCGCGGCGCCTCCTTCAAGCAAGGAGCTTTTTTCTCTAAAACGGTGTCTGGACTTCTCTTCCAGTCAATCCCATTTCTCCACATGTGTATTAATCCTGTTTTTCAGGCTGCTTGGAAGGGAAGTTGGATCTAAAGTAACCAGAATTGGCCGTGGAGCCCATTTTGAGAAAGGATGCCATATACAATCTTCTCTGTTCCCTCGGTGGTTAGACAGGTTTAACTTATAAATTAAAAAGCACGATAATCAGTAATTTTGTATTTGAGCTCTTCACACCTCCTGGGGAAGCGCCAGTTGGAGTACGCTCTTCAGATTTCATTAGTATAATTTCATAAACTCTTTTGACTGAATTAGCTGAAAACTAAAGATAAAACGCTTCAGAGCGAGAGACTGTTGAAACCCACCTCTTCCCTGATGGCTTATCTCCCGCGTCTGTTTGCAAACTCAGAGGGACGCCCTGGCCAAGCCCCGTGGCGCGCTGTCCCAGCTCTGCGGAGGCTCCCGCCCCGGCCCCGCGCGCCCGCCGCTCGGCTGTCCTGCGGGGACACGCGCTGCAGCCGCGGGGTCACGGCCGCGGGCGCGCAGAGCTGGGCGCTGCGGGGGACGTCACTGGTGCTGAGCCAGCTCGTGTCCCAGCTGGACGTGGGACAATGCAGGGAGCCCTGTCCCTGCCGCCCGGGTGAGCGCTCAGCAGAGCTCTGCAGCGCGGGGTTTCTGACCCGACACCACGGTGAGGACCCCAAACCAAGGGTCTGGGGGGTAACTGGGACCCAGCTGGAGTGTGGAAGGAACTGCAGCTCCTCCACACGACCGCCCTTTGCTGGCTTATGTGGATTTTGGCTTTGTCACCTCTCTTCCTGTGGTCAGAGCTGCACAAAGGGACAGAGTTTTGAAGTAATTGTATATTTTACCAGTACTTTCTGAGTCTCATCTTCCTCTGTTCCTTCCTTCTCTTGATATGTGAGTCATCCCAGCAAACCTATCATGCCTTTAAAATTAATCAGGCCATTAAAGGGGAGAGAGGTGACGAGCCATTATTTAAAAGCCAGGACAATGTACAGCAAGTGCTAAGGTGCTACCTAAGATTTCCTCACCTTGTCAGACGCATCCGAACCTCCGGCTTTGCCTCCTTTGCCCATGACGGGTGAGGGGCGGTGAGAGGTGCCCACGGTGCCTGGCGACGCTCCTGCCCCCGGGTCTCAGACAGCATCAGAGGTTCAAAGTGACAGCGACTCTGCTGCGAAGTCTCACCTGCTGTCTCGGCTTGCTGGCTGTGGAGCAGCAACGTGCCGGCAGACAGGTTTGGTTTTGGGACTGTGAGAAGTGGAGGAGTTTTGAAGTTTTCATTAAAGGTAACAGGCCCCTGTGAACTCAGTGAAGGGTGGTTTAAGTGCAGTTTTGCACAGTCTTGCCTGAGCTTGGCAGTGTCCCGGTTCACTGTTGCTGTATTTTCAGGGGCTACAAGCACTGTGCAACTGTGCGCTGGCTGCTGGCCCCGGAGTAAGCTGGACTTGGAGCTGAAGAAATGGGTGAGCCCAGTAACAAGTCGTATGTACCTCACGCCCCGAATGACTTACCCTTTCCACTTATCGTCAGGTCGCTTTTACTAGCAACAAGTTTCCTGTTCTGGAAAATGTGGTTGGTTGGTTTGTGTTTCTATCCTGTCCTCACACGGAGCGTGAGGAAGAATAAAGCAGAACCTTGAAGGAGAAAAGGCGCTCAGGGTGTTAAGGCTGGGGCTCCTGCAGCCCCGAGCCGGGCACAGCGCTCTCCAGGGCACGCGGCTCCGTGTCCCCGCGCTGGGGCGGTCCGGGGGGACACTGGTGGCCAGGCTGGGGGCGCAGGGAGGGACCAGCCCTGCGCCGTTGTCACCTGCTGGTTCCTCGTACCGCGGTGGGGACGGCGCGGCCGGCTGTCAGGAGCTGAACCCTGTCGGGGCCATTCTGTGCCATCTCGAGGAGAAAAACAGGAAGCGAGAAAATGAAAACTCGAGGCTGAAGATGCAGACCCCAGTGGAGTCCTGAGACAATACCCATCAGCTCAGGGAGAGGACAGACTAACAATGTCATATCGCTTTTCTTTGTTCTGTCATCCAGGCCTTTCAGCTGAAAATTCAAGGACTATCAAATCCATTTTAAAGCCCTTCTTTTCCAGCCACTCTCAAGTTCCATTATTAGTAGCTATTACGTACTTGCCATTTGTATTTTGAATAATAAAGTCTAAATTGTAACTGTCCACAGAAAATCAAATGCAATTGCTATCGCATTGTTGCTCTTTTCTTATTTCTCCTTTTGAAGCCCGTTTTGTAACTTACTCCTCCAACCACTTGCTTATGATGAATGTAAGTGCTATTTAAAATATATGCTAATGGCAGACTAATCTGAAATAACGTGTTTGAAAGCACTGTTCCTGTTTAGAGGGGCAGCTGATGCCAGATCACACCCTGACCCTGGGGAAATTGTGCCTCGGTGCCGCTGGAAGGTCAGTTTGCACTTCCCAGCTCCTGCCACCTGAACCGTATTTTGATTTAACATAGCAGAAGAATGTAAAACGTGGCTGTAGTTTCGGTTTTAGATGTGAGATGCCGGTGGTTGGGCTGTCTGATGTGTTTGTCCCGGGTGAGGAAAGCCGCGGCCGAGCAGGCGGGCCGGGGGAGGCTGGTTAGTCCGCGCCCCGCCAGCCGAGCTCAGGTGGGACACTGGGGCGACGGAAGCGGCTGCTGGAAGCTCTTGCGCCGCAGGTCACAGTCATCAGTTCCACCCGGCCGCGCTGCCGCGGTGAACCCGGGCGCTGTGCAGATGTGAGTCTGGGCAGCGAGAAGGGGCGAGGGGCCCCGCGCTGCCCGCCCGCGCACACCGAACAGGCATGGCAACAGACACTGCAGGGCTTCAGCTCTGCCTTGTGTGCCTTAAAATCTGGTGGTGACAGTAGACACGGATATTTGAGAGCAAAAGGAGCTCTTGCGGCTCTAAATTACGATGCCTCCGCTGCCTGTGCATCTGCAGCGTTATTAATTCATCTGTCTAGAGGGCATCCAGCCCTCCAGGAGACAACAAGACCTTCTGACATTCAACAGTAAGACACAAGAAGGAAAGATACTGAATGTCTTTAATATCTCCAGCCTGTGAAGTCTCCCCAGAGCCAGGCAGGTAACTTGAATTTTGCCCAAGAAAAAGAGGCAAAAAACTCAAAGTAATTTTGTGCCTCAACACAGCCGTCCCTGCTCCTAAAGCGTTTTCCAAGAGGTAAAAAGTCAGGCAAGCGGCATTTCGACCGTTGTCTAAGGAAAGGGAAAGCACAGGAGCGACAGGTCCACAGCGTGTGCGGGACAGCAGTGGCTGCTGCGGGGCAGCGCCAGCGCCACTTCAACCACCAGCACCACGGGACCGGTAAAACAAACGCATGGCACGTTTCACTGCTATGAATTCAGCTAAAATGGCGTGATTTCAGTCAAATGCTTTGAACCATGCCTTTGGAAACGTGTCTGGCAATGACTTCAGCCTCTGCTTGGATTTCAGGTTGCAAACAGATGTTCGGGTCATCTGCAGCAGCACCCAGACCCGTTTTAATTCTCCAACCAGTGGGTGCTGGAGTGTTTCAAGAGGTTCTAGCACACACCTGTAATTAAATAATTTGCACCTGGAGAAAGATTATGTGCCTGGGATTTTGCTGGAGGTTTGATTAGACTGAACTCATACCTTTACTCTTTGAATGTACTCGCAGTTATACAGCTGGTAATAATTTGTGCCAGGCAAGAAAAATGTAAGAGGAAAAAGAAATGACTTCAGATGCACGGGAACCTCACACTCATGATGAGAGAGACTTCAGGGGAAAAAAAAGCAGATGCATCTTGTTGTAAATGCACAGCATGTCCTTTCTACAGCCCTCAGGCAAGAAAACAGCATGGCAAATACAAGACTTCATTCTGCTGCTGCTGCAAGCAACTGGAGCTGTTCCACAACCTTGAACTGGAGCAGCTTTGAGACCCTGGGAAGCAATAAATACAACACTTTGGGCAAAGAACTGATTCTCTGGAAAAACACACATCATATGTGTATATATATGTATATATATATCTTTCCTCCCACAGAAGGAATTCCTATCTCTGTCTTCGCTCTCTTTTTCTCCTGTTTACGAGGAAGATCTTCACTGGTTTCTCAAAAGGCCCCTGGCCGATGTGTTGCAAACTGGGGTGCTCCGTCTGTTCCATGGCAAACACACCCAAACTGGGAAAACAGTGAAAATGTTTAAGTTCTCCTGACCGTTTCCTGCCTTGGCAGAGGCCTCAAACGCGCTGGAGAGCCGGGGCCAGGACAGGCGGTCCCGGCAAGACGTGACGTGACCCATGAGCCACCTGCACCTCGGGTGACACATCCTGGGGTACCAGGCAAGAAAGGGACAGTGGGAACGGAGCCACAGGAGGGATCAGGAGATCCCAGGGGAGACTGGAACTGGGCAGAATGCAGAACCATCCTTATTTGTTTTTAGGGTAGGTGTGAGTGACACAGCCTGCAAAATGAGAAAGACAATAATCTCCAGTGTAAAAAAGTGTCTTCTAATGTCTGTCTGAAATATAAATTGCCTTTTGTGGTGTTTTTTTTTTTTTTCTTCTCACATTTCTGTGTCAGCATCTGCCAAGAGGAATCCAGACGTGGGAAGAACACTTACTCAGAACAGTCTACCAGTGCTGAAAATCCACTAAGAGCCTCATGTCAGAAATTCAGGCTTGGGGATTTTTGCAAGGTTTGGTTTTGTCCGTTGGTTAATGGCGGGTGTCTCTGCAGACACGGGTGCTCTGGACTAGTGCTGGTGCTTTCACTCCAGCCGGCAACGGGGACCACGCAACCACTCGCTCATCCTCTCGCCCCCACCGTGGGATGAAGAGGTGGGAGGGCCCGGGCTGGGCGCCCAGCCTGGTCTGGCACCCGCAGTGCGGCAGCTCTGCCGGGCTCGGCTCCTCAGCACTCGCCGCGTCCTCACCAGGTGCCGCAGGTGCCGCAGCTCTGCCCGGCCCTGCCCGAGGACTTGTGCACAGCCCCGGGGAACCAGCACCAGATCCCACCGAGCTCACTGGGCTTCACAGCGCGCTTTTCAACACTGCCCGTCAGAAAAGTGGCACAGGCACCAACTTTCCACGCCAGCTGGTCTGGGAGCGAGCGTGGGGAGGGGATCAGACCGTCATCCTCGCATCAGCTCCTGTGTGTTCTGGCAACCCACGTGGAAGGAAAAAGAAAAAACGAGATGTTATTCCAGCTGATATTATTCTATTCCTGTTAATGACTTTTCAGACCAGCCAAGTCTCTTGGGAGAAAAGCATCCTGTTCCTTTTCCAGAACAACTTACAAACAGCTTGTCTTCAAAAGGAACAGTGACAATTTTCACTACAAGCATCAAGCACTCTATCTGCTGCTTCTTATACTTCTAAAACGAAAGAATAACACGAAATTTGTAAGCAGCTCTTTGCTAAAATGCCACAGAGGAACAGAGGAGTTACGATTCCTACAAAGGTACCTCTGCTGGGAACTTCTGTCTTTGGACAAAGTATATGCAAAGCTGTGGCACAGCAATAAATCCAAAACAGTCACTAACCCGTGCCGTTGCCTTCCCATCAGATGTGTACAGGCCCGGAGCCAAATCGTGTTCCCTGGAGCGGCGGCGGGTGCGGGCGGCCGTGCCCCGCGGCGGGGGGCGGGGGGAGCGGGGAACCGCCGGCACGGGCCGGGGGCAGCGTAGAGCGGGGACCTGCGGCGCGTTCCCCGCGGGGCCGTGTCCCCGCCCGGCAGCGCCGCAGCCGCCCTCGCCACCTCCGGGGGGGAACACGCGGGGGAGACAGCGGGCGCGCCCGGAGCTTTTTTGTGAATGGAGCGGTGGCCGCTCCCGGGCCCCGCCCCGCCCGCGGATTGGCGGGTCCGCACCCGCCCGGCCGCACGTGCGGGGTTCGGTACCGGAGCCGGAGCCGCCGCCCCGCGGAGCCGGGGATGCGCTGCTGGCGGGGCCGAGTGCCGGGGGCCAGTGCTGAGGGGTAAGTGCTGGGGCTCGGGTGCTGGGGCGTTAGTGCCGGGGGGCGAGTGCTGCGGTGCAATTGCCGGGGGGGCGAGTGCCGGGGGGTGAGTGCCGCGGGGCCGCGTTCTCCTGGGGCTTTGCTGGAAACCGCGGGTAACCGGTGCCTGCAGCGTGCGTGCCCTCGGGTGGGGATTCACCTGGTTCCGTGAGCGGAACGCGGGTCTCTGCTCAGGGTTCAAACCGCCGGGCAGGCCGGGGCTGCAAAGGTGTCTTTAAATTTGTTAGAGTGGGAGGTTAATGTTTCTGCATGGGAAGAAGTCACTGCGGAGGCAGCTAGGGGTGTTCAGCCAGCCCGCGTGAACCAGGTGCTGGAGGAGCTGGGAGAAGTTGTCCCGAGGTGGCACTTCCTCTCTGGTCCCTCAGATCCAACCAGGTTGTAAAAACTGGAAGCTAAACTCTCGTACTGCATGGAACCAGAGCATTTCAACTCATCGGGATAACCTGTGTTTAAACCCACACTTCCTCAGAGAACAGGAGCGTCCTCTCTGCTGCACCTGTGGTCTTGTCCGAGGCAGCAGCCAGTGCTGGGAGCTTCAGCAGTTACTGAAAACAATGTTTGACTGGATACAGAGATCTGAGGAGAAATTCCGTGCTAGAAAATCAGGTTATAGCTGCATCATCTCGAGCTCTTCCTTTCTCCTGGGGTGTTTGCTCCTAGTGCCTCCCCTGGGCAGAACAAGGTTCAGCCGTGCCGTGGGTCACATCAGGAGACCAACCCAGCTGAAAACACTGTTCATTTAATTTTCAGATGGATCAGCTTTTTGATTTGATTGTGCAGGGACCTGGACACAGACACAAGAGAAACGGCTGTGTGTAGTGAGGGAGAAGGGACGTCCACATTTAAGGCCATTGTTCCCTTATCACTGTGAGCTACTCCAGGGTGCGAGTCCGGCAGGTAGTCCTTGAGAAATGGGCTTCTCAATCACATGGGCACTTGAGAAAACCTCTTTGGCTCTTTAAAATGGAATAATCTGTGCAAGGTTTCTTCTTGCCACATACCGGTGTGAAGCACAGGGCTGCAAATCTGATTTGACCTGAGCTTTATAGCAGTTTCTTGAAACTCAGCCCTATCTCACAGCAGCAAAGACAAGTTTCCACATGAGAACCTAATGTAAATTGATGCAGGGAAGACAATAGGTGGTTTCATGCTACAGCATCCTCTCTCAAGCCGCGGTGGCATTTCAGTGCAGCATGAATATTCCAGCTGTGCTTGTTCAAAGATCAAAGTGGTTCAGCTGGAGCTGTCTAAAATCACATTTCTTTATCACACACACGCTGCGCTGCCCCTACAGCTCGGTGCCGCTGCCGCCGGGAGCTGCTGTGCACCGCGGCATCCTCAGGGTACACCTGAGACAACAGGAGGTGTGGAGTCCTCTGCGCCTTGCCCACGGGGATAAACTCGCAGGGCTGCCTGGGCCTCGGGGCCCGTCTGCCCTTCCTTCGGCAGCCCCGAGGGATGTGGTTCTGGAGCCTCTTTGGAGAGGCACCTTCTTGTAGGTCCTCCCACACTCCCCAGAGTAAGCAGCCAAGCCAAAGAGGATTGTCCTATGGGAATGTATGGGTACAAACACGCACAGCCACTGCACCCCATGTCCATCAGAAAACAGCCAATCTCTGACTCTTGCCGGAGGGTGTTTGCAGCTGAGGCCACACTGTGAGTGGGCAGCATGTTGGTTTGGGGTCTGCTGAGTGGGAGGTGTCAGGAAGCCGTTCAGAGCTTTGAAAGCTGATTATTGATCCCTCACACAGCGTGAGGTCCATCGATCTGTGCACACAGCGTGGGGCTTGCCGGGAATGGCACGTACCAAAGAAACCAGCCACCCTCTCGGAGAACTGACAGAGCTTCTAAATGGCTTTCTCCTGCCTCATGTAGCAGGTCTGTAAATACCAGTGTGCGGAGTTAGTAGGTTCCGCCTAACATCAGTAGATCAACGCAATGTAGAGTCACCAGAAATACCTACAAATGGACATGGGTAGAGGTGAGGAAGCTGATACTTTTGTCTCTGGGGAATGGTTCTTGTGTATCCAGCGCTGCGTGGGGGTTTGCTCGTGCATGGTGTCGGTGGCTCCTCTGAGTTCGTGCCTCTACCGCTAAGTCTCGCTTTTTGCAGGAAAGGCTGTTTCCTCACTGGAGCTGAACCACTGGAAGCAGAATTCAGTTGTTGTTTGGAGAAGAAAACATGAGAGAGACTGAAGTCACCCAGCTTCTGATGTGATTTCTGGGTTCTGGATCGCTTTAGGATAACTGCTGGGGTGAGAAGCAGACAGAAGCTACCTGTGCTCCTAAACCTGATCCCCAAGCGGCTCTGCCTTTGCCTTTCAACAGAAAAGAACTGGATATTTTGAAGTAGAGGATGAAAACCCCAGCAGCGCAGCCTTCTGAAACTTGGAGGGAAAATGGCCTCAGGTGAGAACAAAGAAGAAAATGCTGACGTGGGATTAAACCAACTTCAAACGCCACCTGAGGCTTTCCTGCCTTTGCTACATGTAATAACTGGTTCTTCTCTCCAGCCTGCCTGCGGAGCTGCGGCTCCTCATGGTCCATGAAGGGGCTGAGTCTGTGTGGTCCCAAACCAGCCCCTTCCCACCCTGCAGCTGGAACTGCTCGCTGTGCCGCCTCTGCCCCGGAGAGCCCATCGCATCCTCCAGCTTCGCCACTTAAGGTGTTTGCAATGGCAGCTGCATCTGCACCAGCCTCCTGGCGAGCCGGGCAGCTGGAGCTGCGGCATCGCTCGCTGTGCCCACCGGAGCCGTGGTCCCGGCAGCCCCGGGCTCAGTGAGGGCTGCGTGGACCCGCCATGCCTCGCTTGCTGCTCCAGTCGCACAGCTCGCAGGCCGTGGGGCTTCTGGAGGAGCTGGACCATTCCTCTTCCTTGGCCAAGCTCATGTCAGTCTACCAAGCAACCAACAGGACCACCTTCAACTGGACAGACAGCCGCATCGTTGAGTGGGAGAAGTTTGCTGAGCTGGCTAAATATGAGCCAGAATCCCAGAAACCAACAGTGAAAGCCCTCCTAATCGTGGCGTACTCGGTGATCATCATCATGTCTCTCTTTGGGAACACGCTGGTGTGCCACGTGGTGCTGAAGAACAAGAGGATGCACTCGGCCACCAGCCTTTTCATCGTCAACTTGGCCGTGTCTGACATTATGATCACGCTGCTCAACACGCCTTTCACCCTGGTAAGCGGCCGCTGTGCTGTCCCTTCCGCAGGAGGGGAGTGTCCCCAGGAAGCTCTGCCTGGTGGTCACAGCCTCCTGTGCACGCGAACCCAGGACTGAGGCGCGAACCCAGCACCACCAAGTCTAGCAGACAACCCTAAAGTGCCGTTCAGGAGCCTGTGGGCTCCCTTTGCTCCCTTAGACTCTGTAACTCCTCAAAGGCTCCAAAATCTCTCCAAGCACATCACCAAACCACAGCAAGAGCTTCTTGGGGAATGCAGAATAAGTGCCTGGATTAGCTTGTACTTTTAACATACACGCTGGAGAGCACTAGAGAGTCACACTTAAAACTTAGTGGGTCAAGACAACTCAAATACCAGTCATACTTAGGTGGTTGGAAGAAAGTAGTCAGGCTCTTCAGAGGTGCAAGTTTGGTAAAGTCTTCCCTGAAAGCGCTCGGTCCACTTTTTCCGAAGATAGTTGTTAGTATAATCAAAAAGTTATTACTGCTGTTCACAAATGGTGTTTATGTGAACAAGCCAGGAGGGCTGCAGCAGCACCGCTCATTTAATCTGTGGGTTTTGACCTTGTAAGCGCTTATGTGAAGGTGTTTTCAAATCAAATGTAGCTCTTCTTTCGTTGGGTTTCAGGTTCGGTTTGTGAACAGCACGTGGGTCTTTGGAAAGGCGATGTGCCACATCAGCCGCTTCGTGCAGTACTGCTCGCTGCACGTCTCCACGCTGACGCTGACGGCCATCGCCCTGGACAGGCACCAGGTACAGCGCCGCCCGCCCTCCCACTCAAGGCTCTTCCCAAGCCCCGCTCAGGCCTGGCCAAGCCAAGGTGGCTGCACCTTGGGCATTAACCCACACCTGGTGAGAGGGCTCTGGAGCTAAACTGAAAGACAACCCTTGTGTGTCAGAGTCAAAGGCCGGATGGACTTGGAGGGGGGAATAACCAAGTGCAGCATCCCAGGTTTCACAGGACACTGCCAGACTTCCAGTGGAAAAGAGTGAGGATGCATCTTTCACATAGTTTTTAGAAGGCCAGGTCTAGCGTGGCCCCCAGGTATGGCCAGGCAAGCTGATCCGAGAGGCTTTGCCGTACGTGGCTGGAAGGACAGCGGAGCCCCCGCCGGTGCCGCGGGTTCCTCCAGCTGCACAGGGAGCTCTTCCGAGCTTTCGGTTCACCACCCAAAACACACAGAATACCAGTGTGGGCATTTGCTGCGCCATCACGCTGCAGGACAGCTGGAGGTGGCAGCAATCCTCAGCTCACTGTCTCAGGGCGGAAAAAGATACTCTGACACTAAAGTCCTATGGTATATTTACAGAACTGGTGCTGGAGCTGCGTAAAGGGGAGCGGCAGAGTAGGAAACCTGGGTTGAAAATACTGGGAGGCCAAATAGTATCATCTTCCAGACTCCCAGATTTTATAAGCTCTTTACCTTTTCATCTATCAAAGACAAAATCATAAAAGGTGAGTTACTGCCTCAAAAGAGAAGAGGTCTCAGCTTCGTAGGTTTAGCTAGAACAGGAGACATATCTTTATGTAATTGGTATAGAACAGACAAACATACCCGTAAGTGAAGAGTTGTGTAGATGTCTTTTTTTTCTTACCGAATGGAACCCACAGTTTAAGTAAAATGGTCCTCACAGAACAGCAGTTTATTTGAAAGCGCTGCTGAGCAGACCGAACAGTCAAGGTTTCCCATTTTCCAGGTCACAGTAATAGGCCATTTTCCTGATCGCTGCCGTCATTTTCTGAGCAGTGTTAGCTCGTGTCAGCGGTTCCCCCGCTGCGCGCCATGGGCAGGGGACTCTGCTGTCGGCGGGACCGGCGTTACGGTGCCGTCTCTGCCGCAGGTCATCCTGAACCCGCTGAAGCAGAGGATGTCGCTGACGAAGGGAGCGCTGAGCATCGCTGTGATGTGGCTGCTGGCAGCCTGCTTCTCCCTGCCCCACGCCATCTACCAGAAGCTGTTCCAGTATCACTACAGGTGAGGTATTTCCCTCCTGAACTGGTCCGGTACCCTCTGCAGCGCTGGGGCTGCCGAGGACAGAGTGGAACGGGGGATTTGCGTGGGGGTGAAACCTCACTGCCCACGGCAGATGCTTTGTCCCAAAAGGCTGTTTTCTCCTGAGGGCATTTCCTTTCTTTCCCCCTCGTGCTCGCTCAGACCGGGTGAGGCAGGTCCAGCCAGCTTGCGCAGGCGGACAGGGAAGAGAGAGACGGGGCTGCAGTTTGAAAAAGAACATAAAACTCATGGTGTAACATGAGTTTAGCAAGACTATACAGCACGAACAGGGAGGAGAGCCCCGCCGTTGCAGGGCGGCAGGGGCACGAACCCCGGGGCTGCAGGAGTTCATAGGCTGATTCACACCTCGCATTCCACCCATCTGGGTTTATGAAAGGGGACCAGCCTTCCTTGAAGCTTGAGGCTTGGGCTGATGCCCAACGTGAACAAGAAAAGCAGAAGAGGAGCCCCCCCTCCTCCCTGCAGCGAAGGGCAGCGAGGAGCGGCGCTGGGGCGGGGGGCGAGGCGGCGTGCGTGCGCTCTGCTGCGCCCCAGCAGCCCTGCGCGGCTGCACACAGCAGCAGCAGCTGCTACAAGGAGGTGAAGTGGGATTTCACAGCCACGTGAGGACTCTGGAGTATCAGGAGAAAGTGAAGTTTCTGATCTGGAGGGGAAAAAAAATTTAAAAAACAAGAGAGAAACAGAAGTGTGTCTTCCCCCCATTCCAGCTGGTCAGTGATGGCATTCATTGCTGTCAGGGCAAAACAGAGAGCCAGGATGGTTTGCCCTTGCAATCCTCTTTTCCTCCGTGGTACCCAACCTATTCTGGTCCTCTTGTCCCCGCCAGCCTGTGGCATTGCTACGACTGCTCCTGGCTAGAAACCAGTCCATAATGCAGCACAGGGGGTGTTTTCTCATGGTGCGCCACGCTGCTGGTGCCACATTTCACAGGAATGCCAGACTGGAGCCCAAAGGGATAATCTTACAGCGAACAGTGTTTTCAACCTGAGAGCAGCGGCCCCAGGAGCTGGGTTAGGAGACAGGAATGGGAAGAAGGAGAAAGATTTCTGTCATAGATATTGAGGTTCTGCATAAAGGACAAATATCTTTCTTCCCCCGGCACAGCCACTTCTCTCCCGTCAGCACGGCAGGGAGCGTTTGAATGGCTGCACGGGTTCTGTGTTGCTGTTTGTGAGAGGGCACATGAGACGGGAGAGGAACGCGGGGCTTTGCAGCTCTTCCTTACGCGTGCCTGGGGTTGATGTGACTGGGAGATTGCTCCGTGTGGGATACGATATCTGCAACTGCTCAGACCTTGTAAACAAAGTGCTGGGTTACTCCTGTACTTGCGTTGCCGCGCAGCTGTGCTCGGGTATTACTGCACAAATTGCTCATGAATGAACAAACGCTGCTATCTGTTTCGTGGCACCTGTCTCTGCTCATCCCTTGGCATGGCCAGAGGAAACCGAGCCCGGCATCGGCATGAGGCAGTCCAGCGATATAAGGACTTCCAGGACGCGCTATTTTCATCCCTGCTTTCCATTGAATAAAAATCGCAGCTGTAATAGAGCTGGTAATAGCTCCTGCGCGTCAGGGGCTGCTGAGGGAGCTGTTGTGGCGCTGGGGATGGGAGAACACGGGCTCCACCAGCACCAACCTCTGGCTGCAGTGGCCACATTCACCGCTGGACCAGAATTTACCAAAATACAGCATCCTGACTGGTTGTGCTCTCAACCAGCCTCTTCCCTGAAATAATTGTGCTCTGCGCCCTTATTCCAAGGTGAGAGGGAAGGGACAGTGACTGGTTTTGGTTACCTGTGGGGTCACACTGCTGCCCGCGCTCTTCAGATGTGTTTTCAGGCTCCAGCCGCACTGAAGCATCACCCTCACCTGCCCGCAGCCCTGACGCCCTCCGGAGCTCCAGGCTGAACGTGCCGCTGCCCCCGTCGCTGCTGCTCTTCCCCCGTGGCTTTGCTCCTTGGCTGTGGCGGGTCTGGTGCCGCTGCGGTGTCACCCTGGTGCTGCGCTGCAGTGTCACCTTGCTTGCTTCCCTGCCAGATCGCCAGTTCCTTGGGCAGGTCCCATCTGGCAGGCAGGGGCTGATCTTGCTGTGCCATCGGCCAGACGGATCCTGGGGAGGAAAAGGTCGGGACCGGGGTTCAGAAAGGATGATTCCCGTCCGCCTCAGGTCCCCTCTGGAGCAGCATCTCCAGGTCCCTGTGGCCGCGGTCACACGCTCTGCTCCCGCGCCCCGTGTCGTCCCCCCGGCAGCCGCACAGCCCTGCACGCAGCCCCCGTGCTCAAGCCGTCTTCTGTTTGTGGTACAAAAGCCAGCTCCGGAGGTCAAAACAGGATATTAAAGATATTAATCAATGCTGCAACAAATAATGCAGCTTGATGGAGACTAAAATCTGTGCTGAATACAAATGAGATGAGGACAAAAGTGGAGGAGAAAGGACAAAATGGAATAACAGAAGGAGAGGAAAAAAAGGAAAGGATAAAACATCCACCAGAAATCAACGTGCGAGTGCTCCTTCCTCCTAATGTTCCATCGCATGCAGTCATCCGCTGCGGGATGCGCAGGGGACACGTGGCTCTGCAGAGATGCTGGCGGCCAGCAAGTGTGAGACTGGATCCGCTGGGTTAAATGTGACAGGTCATCAAAATGCAGTTAAAATAAACGGTCACATAGAGTTAAACTTGGTTCTTTTGTTAGCTAACCATCAGAAGTTAAACTTGAGTTAAGTGACTAGGTTTTCTAATCATCACGCCTGTTTTAAGAGGTAGCGATAAGAGTTTAAAAAATGGTCTCCTGAAGCCCTGATGGGAGCGGGATGGTGGGTGGGGAGGACGGAGAGCTGCCTCCCCATGGCCCCAGCAGCCCCGTCCCCTTCCGTCCAGGCTCCGAGGTCCCAGCTCCCGCAGCAGCTCCTGCTCCTGCCGAGGGGTCGGGTGCCCGCTCGGGGCACGGAAGCCCCGCTGTGGTTTGCCAAGTTAGCAGCGCCCGTTTGCACAGCAACAGCCTCACACTCTGTGTGTATTTGTTTGTTTTCAAGGGAAGCCACTGTCCGGAGTTTGTGCCTCCCCGATTTTCCTGAGCCCACAGAGCTGGTCTGGAAGTACCTGGACCTGTCAACCTTTCTCCTCCTCTACCTCCTGCCTCTGCTGATCATCACTGTCACCTACACGCGCCTGGCCAAGAAGTTGTGGCTCCGCAACGCCATCGGAGATGTCACCACGCAGCAGTACATCACCCACCACAGGAACAAGAAGAAGAGCATCAAGATGCTGATGCTGGTGGTGGTGGTCTTTGCCGTCTGCTGGTTCCCTCTCAACTGCTACGTGGTGCTCATCTCCAGCCTCGGCATCAAGACCAAGAACGCCCTCTATTTTGCCCTGCACTGGTTCGCCATGAGCAGCACCTGCTACAACCCGTTCATCTACTGCTGGCTGAACGAGAGCTTCAGGGCGGAGCTCAAGTCGCTGCTGTGCATGTGCCAGAAGGTGCCCCGGGCGGAGGACAAGGCGCTGCCGCCCGCGGGGCCGTCGTGCCGGCAGGCCTGGCTGCAGCAGCCGGGGGGCCCGCAGGGGCCTGTCCCCGAGCGCCTGTGCCCCCCCGGGACCACCCGCACGGCCAACACCGACCTGTGAGCCGGGGGCCTCAGGTGAGTTCGCTGCATTCACTGGACAGCAAAGGGCGTCCCCTGCTCCTCCTGCGGAATCGCTGCTGCGGCTCTGGGGTCTCGCTGCTGCCTTGTCCCACAGCAGCATCCCCCGCGCTGGGTGGGGGCAGCAGAGCCCCCAGCCCTCCCTGTGAGCCCACGGCTGCTCAAGAGCGGGGACGCGCAGGGGACGTGGGTGGCTGCAGACCTGGGGATCTGCTGTCGGGGCTTCCCACCCGATGACGAGCGGAGGGACAGGGACCCAGGTTTCTGCCATTGCTCGTGCTGTCCCCAGTCACGGGCCCCTCCCGGAGCTCGTAACGTGCCACAACGCGGGGCTCTGCAGAGCTGCAGGACCCGCTCCCACCTGTCTGGACATCCAGGGTGACTCCAGCCATACAGGCTTTCACCAGATAAGTTACGCCAAAGCCTCCCCCGGCAACGAGGGTCAGCCCATAGCAATTTCCCCCTCGCTCCATCTGTCCCAGCTCGTCCCCACGCCGCTCCAGAGGAGGGGGCGCTCACCGGGCATCGGCACAGCAGCCTCAGGTGGCTCTTGGGTGGATAAATCCAGTCCATTGAGAATTTCTTTTTGTTTCTGTGATAAATAGATTTGTTCAGGAAATAAACCTACCCTGGCACTAAACAAAAGGCTGCAAAAATTGTCATCAGAGCTGTAGCATTCACTAACGGAAGAATGAAATCATCCTCCAAATTACTATTTGCTGTAAAAGAGTTTCATTTAAACAACAGAATTGACTCAGACTGAGAAGGTTTTCTTTACAGTCCTGGGAAAAAGAATGTAATGCAGCTGCGCTGGGGAGGCAGGTCAAAAAGAGCCACAGAGCGAAGGGAAGATGTAGTGCCTGAGAGAGGAAAAGAAAGAAAAAGACAGGGAAAAGAGGCAATAGACGCAGAAGAACCCAGAAGTGCTGCAGCGGCCGGGCACTGGGGAGCAGGACCTGGCCTGGCCACGATGTCCCTTCTCCATCACACCACCCCCTTGAGAACCGCACCGAGACCACGGGGGCCAGACTTCTCCCCAGCGTCCCTGGTGAGCTTGAGCAGCACAGAGACAAAAGAGGGAAAAATTATTGTTACTCACCTGTCCGTCCAGACGGTGGGTTCAATAGTCATAAGTCCTTTGTGGGAATAAAGCGCTGTGTGTTCTGAGCTCCAACAGGCCCTGGTTAATCCTTCGGACCTCGGTGCTGGTGACGGGTACGTGCTCAGTGGTGACACCGGGGCTGCAGCTGGGGTGGCCACACACTGGTCCTCAGGCCTGAAATTCCTAGGGACATGCTGTACTCCCAGCAAGAAAACCCCAAACAGACTGCTTTGGATCGGGAGAGTGCAGCGTTGGTGCAGCCTCACCTGGAGCACTGTGCCGTTCTGGGCCCGCGATCTCAGAAGGGGTGAAGGTCCCGGAATGTGTCCCCAAGAGAGCAAAGAAGCTGGTGAGGGGCTGGAAGGAACGTCCTGTGAGGGGCGGCTGAGGGCGCTGGGCTTGGTCTAGTTGGTGACCCCCAGGTGACGGTTTTCAGCAGTTTTGGGGTCGGGGATGCTCCTGCTCTGCCCTGGGACTGAGCTGCTGCCTTGGGAGGAAACAGGGGGACCTGGGTGGCTGGTGGGGACCATGATGTGCTCCCACCACCTTCCAGGGGAGGGTCGGTCAGACAAAGAAGGGAATCTAAGCATTGACTGTTTTTTCCCCGTTTGCACAGTGAGAAGGAACTGGAGAGAAGGGGGGTGGTCCCTTCCAGGTGACCCCACTTGGCCACGTCCCTGCACCCTGGGGATTCACCACAGCACCTGCACAAGGAGAGCAGAGCAGAGCAGAGCAGCGGATCCTGAGTGCAGCAGAATCCATGGAGACAGGAGCCCCAAGGCACTTCCCTTGGAAATGGCCAGTTCCCTGGACACGTGAACCAAAGGCAGCCTGGGCACAGGCACTGCCCTCTCTGGAGACTGCAGTGTCCCTTTGCACTCAAAACACATCCTTCTGAGCTTTTCAAAGTGTTAAAAGCATCTCTAATTAATGAGCATCACCTCATTTACTTATTACAGAGAAGCTGTTATTTGCCTTTTTACTGTTCTTCACTCCTCATCAACTTAGAGTGCAAGGCCCTCAGACTACCATGTATTCCATTAAAATATTAATTCAATTAAAATACTATTTATTCTCTGCGGAAAGGCTGGCTGTGGGTATGGAATTTTCAGTTTCCACTGCAGAAATGTCGCAGCCCTTTTCCACTCAAATACCTTCTGAAGTTTAAGAGACGTTTCCCCAAAGACTGCAAACCCAGCATCCTTCATCCTTTGGCTGCTGTGGCACAAGTGTTCAGTGCAAGCTGAGGGTGCACATGAGATGCAGTTATAACTCATGGTGAGTGGGCTTCTCCCAGTGACCGGAGAGCGGAATCACGAGTGAGCGCCGGCAGCTCGGGGCCATGAAAAGCCTGAGAGGTGACAGAACTTCCCGGGGCTCTTTGGGCAACACCCGCAGAGCAAACGTTGCACGAAGGAACAGAGGAAAGTGGAGAATCGCATCCTGGCTCCCAAAGCTCTGTGTGTGACCCAGTGCCGAGTGGCATTGCTGATGTGGACCGTCAGCCCCGGCACAGCCCGTCTCCCTGGCACAGCCCCAGCACAGCCCTGACATAGACCAGACACAGCCCCGGGCACAGCCCCGGCACAGCCCCAGCACAGCCCCGGCACAGCCCCGGGCACAGCCCGGCTCCCTGGGCGCAGCCCTGGCACAGCCCCGACACAGCCCCGGCACAGCCTGGCTCCCCGGGCACAGCCCCGGCACAGCCCCGGCACAGCCCTGCTCCCCGGGAACAGCCCTGGCACAGCCCCGGCACGGCCCCGGCACGGCCCCAGCACAGCCCCGACATAGCCCAGACACAGCCCCGGGCACAGCCCCGGGCACAGCCCCGGCACAGCCCCGGCACAGCCCCGGGCACAGCCCTGCTCCCTGGCCACAGCCCTGGCACAGCCCCGGCACAGCCCCGACATAGCCCAGACACAGCCCCGGGCACAGCCCCGGGCACAGCCCCGCTCCCCGGGCCCTCCCTTGGCTGTGGTGCGATGCACCATGCCCACAAAACACACCATTTCTGAAGAGATAATTCTATGGGTCTTTCAATACGCACATTATATCTTGGGCTTCTGTGAAATAACCATAGCAACAACACTAACACTGGCATCTTCCATGAGAAATATTAATCTATGGCTCTCGCTGTGATTCTGAAACAAAATTGGCTTTGCTGCTGGCAAATTCTGGGGTACAAGCCAAGCTGGGGATTAAATCCCATCCCCAGTGCTGTTGTACCACACAAGAAATTGTCAGCGGTTTCTCGAGGTGTTTGTCCAAGGATGCTGGCACCGCCTGCTGCTGGGCTCCTCAGGAACAGCCGCGTTTCCTGGAGGCAGCAGGCAAGCCTTGGAGCCGTACCTGCCCGTCGGCCCTGGGGTAGAAGAGCTGTTCCGGAGCCCCTGTCGTGTCCAGTGGCTGTGGGCCAAGTAGAAGAGCTAAAGTGTCCGAACCTTGTGTTGAGTCCATCTTTAATATTTCTTAGTTGGTGTTTTCTCCCCCCCTCTCCCCTTCCTTCCTTTCTTTAAATGGCGCTATAATACTTTTTTTTCTGGATGAACCAAAGACCTGTGCCTCTCTTCATGCTCCCTTGATCTTCTGCTCATCCATGTAGTTAGCTGCCTCTTGCTGTGAAAAACAACCTAGCTGCTTTTCCTTGTTCTGTCAACTGCAGCATCTCTTCATTGCTGGATTTTTCTCCCCTAAATGGGCATGATGCAAGGGCTGACTGTATTGCATCTCCGTAATGGCTCAGCTATCTACACTGGTAATTATCAATGCCCGAATGAGATTCAGAGCCTCGCACGCTTTGCCTGTTCCTTCCAGGCTCATGTATCACTTGAGGATGCCCCGACTGCCACAGCAGCACTCTCAGCAGCGTTCGGGCGGAGAGTAGGATGCACCACATAAAAAAGGAAGATAAACTGAGCCATGCTGTTTGATTTGGGCAAGGCACAGTGACAGGGGCAAGAGAGTGTGGTTCTGCCGAGCTGCAGGCACAAGGCTGCAGCGATTGCAGGGCCAACCCAGACGAGAGCTGCGAAAGAGTCTAAGAAATTCTGCTTTGCTGGAACAGTCATGGTCTGAGCCAGCTCAGCAGGTAAACGTGTTCAAACATTCATCAGTTTGTCTTCAGACACGCTGCTCGGCTATGGGAACAGCTTCCCGAGCGGCACCGGCGGCAGCCCAGTGTCCGAGATCAACGGGACCGGGGGCAGTTCCCAACCGGGACCAGCACAACCCGACGGGTGTTCTGTTCCCGTTCCCAGCCGGGCTGGGCCGTGGCTGCTGTGGGTTTTGTGCCCTGAGACCGGCCCTGGCTGGGGCAGCTGCGGTGACGCGTGGCACCGGTCGCAGCCCAGTGCTGTGGCAGCCCCGTGGCCGCTGGGCCAGCTGAGAGCGCAGGGTGGGAGAAGAGTCCCTGGGAAGCCACTGTTGTTGAAAGAGCCCCGGTCCTGGTCCCACCCTGCAGCCCCAGCCGTCACCCCATGGCTCTGCTGTCACCCATGGCTCTGCCGTCGCCCCCCGGCTCTGCCGTGCTGCCCCGCGGCAGGCGGGCGGCTCCAGTCTGTCCCAGGCAGGCAGAGCCCTGGAGCAAAACCCCGAGGGTGAATTATTAAAACACCGAGTTAGACAGGAGTCTCCTCCAGAGAAAGTATTTGAGCCCACACAGATCACTATGCCATGATTCAGAGACATGTCTGAGTGATTAACAACCCAGATTTATTAACGTTAGCTCATGCCAAATGCATCTAACTGCCTTCAGCATAGTTGCTGATGAAGATGATAACAGAGAACACAGTGCAGGGGATACCTGAATTCCAGAAACAAATCCCCTTATATAGTCCCATCACATAATGAACAAAGAAACCACAAAATGCCAACTAGATGAACAAAAAGCGAGCAGAACAAAAATGCACAATGAGTCAGAAAATTAGCTCAGGAAGGAGAAACAGAATAAAGTTATCATCAGTCAAGTCTTCAAGTGGAAAACAATACTGAGAGGCTGCCCAAAGCATGCAGGGCATTGTCCTCAGCTAAATCCGGATCGAGCCCTGGAAGTGGAGATGTCCCTGGGTCGGTGTCAGGACCATCCTCTGCCCTGGCGCGGCTCAGCAGGCCGGCCCCTGCGGCGCTGGACGGTGAGGGAGGAAAACCCCGAACCTCGCCCAGGAGGCTGGGGTGCAGCGGGCACACCCGCATTAACGCTGGGAGGTTAACGAGCAGACACCCTGTGCCACGGGCAGCGGAGCAGAGGCTCGCCCTCAAGTCGGGGCAGGCGGCTCTGCCCTCTCACCCAGCAGCAGCCAGCACGCGGCTCCTCCAGCCCCCGCTGCGCCGCAGAGGAATGCTTCAGATCTCCCGGCACTGGATGGAAACCAAGCGGGAACCGACAGGGCAGGTTCATCCTGCAGTCGGCACTCGGGTAAAGCTCTCCGCAGGGCTGCCCTGGCCCACCAGTGCTCAGCAGTCCTCCCTACCCAAATTCCAGCACCTTCCTAACTGCTCCCCCGCACTCGCTGTCCCGGTGCTTCTGGTGCACCCACCTTTCCCACGACGGACGACACGGCGCACCCCAGCGAGCTCTCTGTGCCCACAGCTCTGGCCAGGCTGCGTGCTGGGCGTCTGCGCTGAACAGAGTGGAGCCGCTGGGGACGGGCCGACGGCACACGGCGGGAGCGCAGGAGCCGGTTCCAGAGGCTGCGGCTCCAGCGCGCGCCCGACGGCGCTGGGGAGGCCGGGGGAGCTGAGCTGGCGCGGCCAGAGCAGGGGCTGCAAGTGGCTGCGCCGGCTGCAAACCCTCGCTCAGGAGGTTGCTCATGTCTCCCCAGACATCAAAGCAAATGCACTTCTTGCCCTGCCACCTCCAGTATTTTTTCCTTTATCCAGGCAGTAAGCATTCAGTTAATGTGTTCGGCCCTCTCAATGGAGGCTTGTTCTCCTGTGAGCCTGTCCTGGTGATAACACCATGTTAGGCAAAGCCAAATGGCACTAGGACACTGCCCCCTGAAACGAGCTGCCAACGACCAGCAGCTGTCACCTATCACAGGTGACAGGGGAAAAGTCAGTAGTTAAAACACCACAACGGGCTGAAACCTGTGGAAACCATGTGTCTGTTTTCACAATGCAACAGCCTGTCTCTTGAAGAGACTTTTCCATGACAGGCCTCATAAAAACCTCCTTGGCAGATAGGAAGAGACAGATTGCTTTACAAAATCAGATTGATGGATCATCTGATTTGTCTGTTGGAGACAGAAACAATTGCTTTGTGGGACACCACAAGGAACAATTACAGGGAGTGCCCCCATTAGTGGAATACTGGAAGTTTTTGTTTCTTTCTGAACTGTGGTACATCACTCGGACCTTTCACATTCAGGTTAATAAACCAAGTCCTTCCAAAGGACTGGAAAGGAATCAAGTTTTAGTTGTCACCACTGCGGTGTTCCTAGAATTCCCATCACGGTACATTGTCTTTCCTCAATCTATCCTTAGAGGTCAGTTATTTAACACATTATTGTCATTTTCTACCCTGTTCCTGAATTAAATGTACAGTGGCTCCTGCTCACAAGCGCTGAACAAAGCCAACAGTTGCGGCACGGGGATGGGAACCGCTACAGCTCCACGTAGATCCCTTAGCACAGCAGCCCTCTGTGTGTTCCCATTTCTATTGCAGGCCATAGACTTTTCCCTTTATTAAATTTGAAGGTTAATTTTATGAAACCCAAAGCTAAAGCTGACTTGAATGAAAGGTTTCCTTGTGTTCTATTTAAAATAATTGTATTAAATTGCATTACCTTGCTTTCTATTTAGTGGAATAAAAGCATCCTGTTGTCCTTCACAGCAAGCAGGGAATAATGTGGGAATGTATTCATCCTGTAGGCAAACTGTAATGGTTAACATAGCTAATAAAGACTATGAATATTTAGCAATATATTCAGATGTCTCAGCTATAAATGGGAACAGGCTGAAAATGAACTTTAAGCTTGTTTGACCCTCCACATTCAAACACCCGCCAGCACCCCCGAGTCCCTCCCTCTGGAACGAGCAGCTTTTAGTGGCCCGTGGGTGCCCTGTGAAACGCTCCTGGCGAGGCTGGAGGACCGACCTGGAACGGGTGGTGCAATGTCAAGTTTAGTGCCCTGCGTTTCTGGTTGGCTCTGGGGCATCTATTCTCTAATCTAAGGGCAGATTTCTGATTTCATTTACGGTGGGATTCTCGGTGCGGATGGAGAAATGGAGGGACAGGAAAACAAAGAGGAAAGAATCCCCCTGCGGGTTAGTGAGAACCCGGCCCGGGGGCGCTGCGGACCTTTCGTTGATGTATGTATATGTGCACGCGCACCCAGGCCCTGCTCCCGCTCAGCGCTGCCCACGGTGGGTCCCAGCCGCGGCTCCGGGTCCCACGGCACCAGGGCCGCGACCGACCCTCCAGCTCTCGCTCCTGCTCGTTTTAAACTAACCGCACCAGGTAAGGAATTATGAAGATTGGTCCTATTGCCATTGTATTTAATTGGAGTGTTTATTTGTAATCCAATAACTTCTCAACACCAGCTCAGAGGAGGACGTGAGGGGGAGTTTGCGGAGGTGTTGAATGGGTTGCAAAACCACTTCATTCTTTTTCTAAAACTCTGTTGCTCAATGCAGCTGCAGTTGAATCCAAACCCAGCCCATTACCCAGTCCGTTGGCTCCTGTTAATAACTGTCACACAGAAAAAGGCTGGCCAGTCTCAAAAAGCCCCATTTACCACCAGGGCCCAGGGACGGAATACAGGAATTTCACTGGGATAATAATGTATTTTTGACGGATAGTGATAACTATTGGCATCGGGCTGTCCCTCTGAAGACAGCGTGGCGCTTTGTTTTGTTTTTAGTCAGCAAGGCTTTATGTTTGGAGCTGCAATGTTTTTCCCTTAAAAATGAACTTCTGCTGCCAACATAAGGTATCAGGCTCCCTTTTTTAGTTTTTCAGTGGTGGTTGTTGCTCCAGTTTGGTTCCAGTTGAGAGAATTTGCCCTCATTCATGTCCCCCTAATGCTCCAAACCCTGTGCCCGGTTCCCCAGCCCCCGCTCCGCATGGGGGTCCCCTTCTCCACATCTGGGGGACCCGGGGCAGGACAGTCCCCGGGCCCGGCTGCGGTTCTGTCCGCCCAGCAGAGCTGCCGGGCGACATTTGCAGTCACCGCGGGTGACACGAAGCGGGGAGACGCTGGCACCCGGACACTCGCACTGCGACGCTTTTGAAACTGCCCTGGAGGGGCCCTGTGGGTCAGCCCCACGTTCCACAGGTGAGTCTGGGGGCAGCAGAGAAATAAACCTCTGTCTGCTGGCCAACACACTCCATAATTCAATAATGTGCCGTAAAACGTGTGTTTTCATTCCCTTGTAATTGCGCTGGTGGCCAGCAGAGAAGCAGTAACACGAGAGTGTGCACACAGGGGAACACCCGTGGAAAACACAAAATGGGAAAATCAGAGAACAAACAATAAAAACATCATCGGTGGGGCAGGAAAGTGGAAAAGGAAAGAAACCAGGGACTGGCGATTCAGTCCTCTCTAATGGATTTAAGGGTCCATTTTAGCAGGAGCGGTGTAACTGCAGTGTCCCTAGCCCCGCGCGCAGCCGACAGCAGCGCAGAGCTGCCGGGTAGACTGAGAAGGTCCGCGGCACGGTCACTCCGGCGCGGAGCACAGGGCTGCGGCGCCGAGGACGGGGCCCGGAGAAGGGGTTTGTTGCAGCTCCGAGCGGGGGAACCTCTGGAGGACGTGGGTTCCTCTGCGGAGCTGCCAGCTGCTGTTCCGTGCCCTCCACTCCTGCATTCTGCCAGATTATTCATGCCACATGAGTAGATAGTAACAGGGCTTAGGTTACCTTAGACCGACACAAAACTTGGGTTGGATGGTTTTCCACCCACCTGAAAAGTGGTGTGAACCATTGTGAAAGATTCTTCTAGCTGTCACATAACAACGCAATCAGGGATCCGCGTGCTAACGAAGCGGCTGTGGCGGGTCCGGCCCCCAGAGCCGAGCTGCACAGGGTGCGTGTTCTGTCTCTGCGGTGTCTCATGCTTCTCCGGAGCCTGCTGGTCCGTGTTTGACATCACATCTTTCTACAGGGTGGGCAAGAACACGAAGAGCAAAAGCAGGAAAGCTGCATTTGCCAAGGTGTTACCGAGCACTCCAGCATTTCTGCCATTTGCTCGCTCCACGCCAGCTTTCTGCTGAGCCAAACCCCCGGGGGAGCACGTGCTTCTCCTCTGACCCTTTTCCGTGAAGAGCCGCCTTTCCCTGGCCACGCAGTCTCTTTCCCTGCCCCCTACTCCCCCAAAGTACAGGCTGTTGGTCTGTATTTCCATGCAATGCTGGTTTAGTCCAGATCATCTCAGACCAAAGATGGAAACACCAGGCTTCAGGAAAAAGGTCTTGCTGTAAAAGCACTTGGCTCTGTGCATCCAGAATCTGCACAAGGGCAACCTTAGAAAGCTCATCTGACTTAATTGTTCACAGATCACACAGTCCTTGTTAATCCAGGGCTCATTAATTAGCCTGGCTCTCACTGTAGGCTGCCAAGCAGGATCACGCCCAGAGCATTTATTTTATGGGAACATCTGCAGCCTGGGCAGACCTCCCCCAGCTCCGCCGTGCAGCTCGATGCTCACGAGGCAGGAGTCCCCTGTGACGAGGACACCAAGACCCCCCTTGACTTGCATTAGCACCTCAGTAGGTCTCAGATAAAGTCTGCCCAGGGTTTACTGGTCTACACAAGGACTTGGAGCCACTGGTCTCTTCCTCTGCAGTTACTCCATCAGGGGATGCAACTGATGCATCTCAACACCCCACACACTTAAGCCAAGTTCTTTAAATTAAAGCCTGTCCGTCGGGAATATTTGGCTTGGCAGGATCGTTGGCCACAAGCTGTGGCCGCAGGACACACGTCTGCATTCCTGCTGCGGGGACCAGCCCAGGAGAACGCCCAGCACACATGCCTCTCGGGACACATGGTGTTTACTGGCACCCTCTGGAACCGGAGGCTCGTCAAGCAGGCGGCCCCTGTGCCCTGAATGCCTTTGCAGCAGCTTTGCATCCCAGCAGGAGATGTTCCTCCCAGAGGCAGCTGAGGTGAGGCCCGTGTACCCCAGCCTGTAGATGTGCTCCAGCCTCGCTGCAAACTGGCTGAGGGGGCAGCAGGGACTGGGGGGGGCAGGGGCCTCTGAGTTCTGAGCACCGCGGGGCTCCCGCTCGCATGGAGCGAGTCTGCTCCTCCGCCAGCTCTGCGCCACAGACACACCTCTTATCGCAGTGCTGGGAAAGGAATCCCAAGTGCTTGGGGGGAACACAGTTTATCATAGCTTCTTGTGCATCAGCCAAAGCTGAGGCAAGACCAGGCAGCACAGCCGCCCCGAGGCGGGGAGCGGAGCGGGTGTACCCCCTCTTCACAGGAGCTGCTGGCTGGGCGGTGAGCGCCTGCCTGGCACGGGACAGCGGACCCGTGTGGTGGGGCCAAACCCACCCACACCTCACCTGCGGCGTGGCCAGTCCTCAGGCAGCTGAGAACGACAAGTCCTGCATGGCTGCAGCCCCGCAGCCTGTAGACAAGGCAAGGCACACTCCAGATTCCCATCCCAACACCGTGCCAGAGGCTGCATCCCCACCATGCCCGGCGCTCTCGGACACGCTCTCCCCATGGGCTGGGCTCTGGGACCGGTCTCAGGAGCTGCCCACCCTGGGACAGCCGGGCTCCCCGCATCCCGCAGCACGTCCCCCCTGCACCATCCACCTCCAGCTACACTGGGGCTGGCAGGGACGCCGGGATCACCAACCCATGCAGACCTTCACACACAGCTGGTTGGTCCCAGCACAGCAGCACAGTCCTCGCAGTGAACACAGAGGCCCCAGACACCTGAGGAGCTCCCTGGAAAGGGTTCTCTGGAGCTGTGCACCCTGAACAGCTCCACCGGTGCTGTGCATTTGCGTTCAGTGATGAATGACGGGTTCTTGGGGGCCGGGATGCCGTCTCCTGCGCCGCTGCACTGCGCACAGCAGCACTGATACAGCCTGCCAGGGCTTGGACATGTGTAACAGCTTTAATTATGAAAGAAAATCATATCCTTCATTCTCATAATTATTCTAGAGAACAGGCAAATGCAAGGGCATGAACAGACTTAACAAGCACCGTAATTGCCAAACTTAAAGAGCAACTGCCTCTCCGTGAAGCTTGAGGAACTGGAGCTCCTCGGGCATCATTTACGGGGTCCCTGACCCCTCCCCATCCCCAGACCACACAATGAGCCCCACCTGGGATTTGTCCCTTCTGAGGAGGTTAAACCTGCACACCAATTCACAGCCGATGCCAGTGCTGGTGTGTGGCAGGGCAGGGTTGCTCCTGGCCCGCGGTGCCCGCTGGAGCCGCTCCTGCCCACCCCCCAGTGTCACGAGCGCCACGGGCTCAGCTGCGGCGGCGGCTGTGACGGCACTGCTGGCCCGGCCAGGCCCTGCCTGGCGGCCGGGAGCATCCCAAACTCACCCGGCGCCACCTCCTCCGCCTCTGGGGTTTATCGACCTGCAAGCACAGCACTCGAGAGCAGCACGGCTGCGAGGAACGTGGGGCACACGCGGCCCTTGTTTAATAAACAGGGCAGGAGCTCAGCTACTGCTTTATTTGAACCTCGACATCACCCCAAGAAACAACAGGAACAACTCTGCTTCAGAATTACAATGGTAATGACACAGAATTTACAAAAATATAAATAACCTATTCGTTACCATTAAGAAAAATAACATTCACCATAAAAATACCATGTATTCCCCTAGGTAAACCATGGCTACAGAAATGTATTTATTATCTTTTTAGAAAAAGCACCAGAGTCTGCGTTATTAAGTAACCAAAACGCACGGGGCATTGCCCCCCAACACTTGCAGACTTTTCTGAGAAGTGTGCCCGGATCACTAAAACAAGTTCACTTCAGTAAACGGCTCCTGAAAGAGCATATTGAAGGCACAGCTCTCACAAGCACCCTGTCCAGGAAAAGCACCCAAGGGTTTCATAGGATTTAAGTACATGCCTATTTTTAAATCTGTGCTTAAGAGCTTTCCAGAACAGGGCTGGACTTAAACTTATCATATAAATTCCTCTGCAAATCAGACTTCCAGACAAGAGTGGTGTCAAAAACAATTGCTTGTAAAAAAAATAATCCCACGGCACAAAAGTCTTTCCATTGTTCAGGCCCAGCTACAGTTTACACAGATGCTGAATTATGTGATTTCTTTCAGCTCTTTTTGAGCCATGCCAGCTTGGCACGAACAGCTTCCTGATGCTGCAACGCGAGATCCAGCGTATGGGAATTTCCTTCCCTTGTATTCCAAGTCTTGTGCTGAAAATACTGTTTAAAAAAACAAAGTCAAGTATCAAGTCCATTGGTTCCCAGCTAAAGCAACTCCTCTCCCAGGGACTGCTGCCCATGCCCAAACAGCCGCGTTATGCCCCATTTCCCAGGCTCACGTGGTTCCCCTGGGCTCCAGCTGGGCTTGTGGAAACCCAGCCAAAGGGGCTCCCAGGGCAGCGCTGAAGGCCACTGGTGGATTGTGGCCCATGCAAACACCACAGAGCTTGCCACAGCGGCCGGAAGGAGCAGAGTGCCCGCTGTGACACCAGCCGGGGGGAGCAGGTGGGTGGGCACCCTACACGTCACGTACAGCACGGCACAATCCCACCCTACACGTTGTGCACAGCACCCCCATGCACCACACACCCACCCTGCGAGCCGCCTCCTCAGCCTCGAGGCAGAGGTTGGGTTTGACTGTGAATAATATTGCTCAGACATCAAACAGCTGAAAAATAATAGTTTGCCTTAAAAACTATGAAGTGAATGGGGTTAACTTCTTTAAAGAAGGGAGAAATAAAAAAACGTGGCAAACACTCCACGCAATGGTCGAGCCCAGCCCAGCAGAGCCGCTCAGGGAGGGAGGAACATGAGGACCTGCAGCACACGTGTGACAATGAACATGAGCCACCAGTGCCCCTGGAGCCAAGAGGGCCCCGTGTCCCGGTGCACCCAGCACAGCACGGCCAGCCGGGCAGCGGGGATCGCCCCGCTCTGCTCTGCCCGGGGCGGCCCCACCCGCAGCATTCACTGTGTGCAGGGCTGCGCACACGGGAGACAACACGTTATTAAGCTACCAGAGACTGTCCAGAAAAAGCTACAAAGGTCACTGGGTTTGTTCAGCCTGGAGGAGACCGAGAGGCAACCTCATCATGGCTACAGCTTCATCACAAGGGAGCAGGAGCGACAGGCACCGAACTCGTCTCTTTAGTGACCAGTGACAGACCCCAGGGAACGGCAGAAGATGTGCCGGGGAGGGTCGGCCGGACATGGGGAAAAGGCTCTTCACCCAGAGGTGCTGGACACTGAACAGGCTCCCAGGGAGGGGTCACAGCCCCAGCCTGACAGAAGAGACTGGACAACGTCCTCAGACACACGGGGTGACCTGTGGGGCGTCCTGTGCAGGGATGGGAGTTGGACTCCATGATCCTGTGGGTCCTTCCAACTCAGGACATTCTCTGATTCTATAATGTCCTTGTTATTCACTGTTTTAAATTTAACAGCCATTCCTGCCCATCACTCGTGCCCAAGGGACAGGAGGAGGCTGGTTCTGTGTCCTGCCCGTCCCCCGAGGGACCCCCCGCTGGTGACACCGGTGACACACAGACACACGGACACGCAGGACAAGCCACCCAGACCGGTTCCAGCTCCAAAGCCAGTGCTGGCAAGTTGAGCCGACTCTTACTCAGACAGCTGTAGGTACATTTATCTTAATTCCCGCTGGAAGTGACTAAGTGTGTCCACAGAGGTATTAAATATTTATTTGATTAATCCAAACACTCTCTCCCTGCCACAGAGAAACCTCAAACGAAAAGCCCGACCACAGGCTGTGTTTGCTTTAGCAATACTTTTCCTGACTGCTCCGTAACACACCAAGTATGTAACCAGAGCCTGACTAACCCCAGCCTAAAACGGGCAAAAAGTCTAATACTTCTAGTTCTTGCAGAGCAAAGAGCAATAGAATGACCTTGACTTTGGAAGAAACAAACAGCGGGGGAGAGAAAGTGTCACATCCAGCTGAAACTGCTCACGCCTCCCGTTATCAAACCACATCCTGAGCGCGTTCAAGTCTTAACAGCATTTAACAGGGAAAAGAAAAAGACCAGCAGCTATTAATACCCGTGTTCGGGCAGATCCGAGCAAAGCGCTGCCTTCCCAGAAGGTCGCCTGCTTTTTCTGAGTACTGCGCTCAGATAAACGGCAAATTGCGTGAGCTCGGCCAGGGATGCCCGGCAGGGTAACAGTGCCGCTTGCTGGCGGCCGCACAGCCCCAGTGACAGGGACGGAGCTGACCGCACCCGCCGGACCCGGCCGCAGCGTGCAGGGACGGTGCTGGTGCACGGCTCCCGGCACAACCCGGGTGACACTTACCGGATGCCACCTAAAGGCACCGGTGCCGAACCACCAGTCATGGGGCAGTGCTCTGCCCATGAGCTCAGCAGAATGGAGCCGTGGCCGGGCAGCAGCATCACTGCGCTGGCACCGCGCCGGGGAGCTCCCGCCTGCCCCGGCAGATGTGCCGGGCTGCAGGGGCAGCGCTCGGCTCCGGCTCCCACTGCACCCTCCAAAAGCGGCTGCCAGTGCAATCCCAGTAACGCCCCAGCAGCTGGGGGCAGATCCAGAACAGCCTGGACACCTGCAGCCACCGGCCCCGGGGCACAGCTCCCGAAATCAGGGGCACCCGGCGCGGGTGGGACCGGTGCAAGCTCTGACAAATCCTCCAGGAAGAAATGAAAAGCAGAAGGGTGTTCTCCTCCCTAGCAGCTACACCCAAAAATGAGAAAATTAGGCTGTTTTTAGGCAGATCAAAAAAAAAAAAAAAAAACCAAGAAAATAATAATTTTAAAACAAGTTGGCTCTGCTGTGACCAGCACAGGGACAGAAGCGCTGTGAGCCAGCCATGGCCACAGGCTGCAGCCTCCAGCTGCCGCCCAGCGCTGGCACGGCGGTGAAGCAGCCCGGTCTCTGCCACCCTGTGTCACCACAGGGCGGTTTGCAAAGCCACAGTGGCCACAGGTTCCTGTGGGGCAGCAGGACCAGGGCACAGGCCAGCACTGTCCCCAGGCCGGCAGCCACAGCTCTGCTCTGTGACAAGGACAAATGTCAGCCCAGCCCAGGATCAGTCTGAGAGTCCTGCAAGAAAACTGCACCGTGTCACGAACAGGACACGAAGGGGAAGGTGCTGGGGTGGCACAGATGGGCACGACCGCGGCCTCCCCTGAGGATGAATGCTCCCCTCATGTCCTTCTGTTACACAATGCAGAGACCATCTCCACGTACTCCTCACTTGCACAAAGAGGTTATGTGACCGCAGGGCTACCGGATCCTCTCCTGTACCAGTACACAGCACCTGGAGCTTCAGCCGTCCCCTCCCTGTCCCTCTAGCACTGGCGACCCTGGGCCTGGCCGAGCACAAAGTGGTCACAGAGCAGGAGCAAAGCATCGAAGCGCTGGAGCCGCTGCAGGGCCTGGGCAAGCAGCGGGACGGTGACCGCGTCTCCCGAGCGGGTGAGGTGAGCGACGAGCTGCTCGAATCCAGAAAGCCGTCCCAGCAACTGCGGCGCGACGCCCAGCTCCAGCGCCACGTGGCTGAAGTTCTTCGTGCCGTTCAAGGAGGGGTCCAACAAGAACGCGAGGGACTGCACCAAGGAACGGGGCAGCTCTGCTACCGGCAGACCTGGGCAGCAACACAGCAAAGGGAGGTCAGAACCCAACACACCTGGCTGGGATAAGAGTAAACGGAGCAGCTGGGCCCCTGTCCCTGCCGGGCAGGTGAAACGCCGCCCTTCCACTGCAGTTATCTCCTCTGGCATCGCCTTCAGAGCTCAGCAACACGCAGCTGGCTCAGGCTGGGGAGGCTGGTAACTGGTGACAACCGGGCATCCATCCACACCTGCCCACAGACCCTTCAAGGCAGTATCACAGAAAATCTACCCTGTGAACCAGCACCAAAGGCCACCAAAGCCAAATAAGTCCCTGTGACAACCGGCACCTCCATGTAGCTATGGTGAGCTTCTGGAGGAGCTCCCTTCCCAGTACCCGCCTCTCTACCCTGATACTCAGAGCACAAAGGTGACTCTGGACAGACACTTACCCTTCGTCTTGCTGCTGATCTGAGTCACAAGGCTCTGGGCATCATCCACCTGGCAAGACAGAGACCCAAGGCTGTTGGCAACCCAGCAAGAACAGCAACGCCTGCCTCCATGCCCAGGGCTGACAGTGGCTCGGGGAACGGCGCTTCTCCTTCCGCACTACATCCCACAGAGCCAACCACCTCCTCGCCATGCTCCAGGGCCTCCCAGCAAACTGCTTCCATAAACAGTCCCCCGGAGCCGGCTGTGGCAGGGATTTCTGTGCCAGACGTCTGCTGAGGCTCAGTGACATCAGTCACCAGGTCCCTGATGAGCTCACTGGAGAGCGGTGGAACCCGCTCCCCGCTGCCAGGTCAGCTTTATGGAGAGCAAGAGAACAAGGACCACTCGAGAGCACATCAGTTAGAGATACGCTCATACAACCAATAAACAACTGTGGTCTTCTGGGTGTTTGAAACCACCCCAGCAGGTCGCGTCTCCATGGCTCACAGCTTGTTTAGTGACACACTACTAAACATCTGGCAAATTGGCTTTTGTAAGTACCAATTACTCCCAAATACTAACGAACCTTTGTCTACACGCCTACCCCACTGGCCAGCCCAGCACCCTGTGCCTGAGCCTCAGGTGTCCATCGGTGTTTGGAGGAGCCCTGAGGCCAGAGGAACTCACCGGCTGCTCCTCGCTTTCAGCAGTGGGATTCGGGCACACGGAGAGCGGGCGCCGGGCTCCCTCCCGCCCCGCACCGTCGGCCTCCGCCGGGATTCTCCGCGCTGCCTGGTCCTCCGGCCGCTCGCCGCCCACAAACTCCGCCTGGGTGGAGAACTTCTGGAGGTCCAGCTCTGTGCACTCCACCGGGGCGTGCGGCCACTTGTGCTGCATCTCGGAGGCGCAGGAGGAGAGCGGGGCCATGGCGTCCGGCGGGGCCCGGATGAGGGGCTGGCTCTCCAGGAGCCCCCGGCCCCGCTGGCCTTTGGAGGCAGCGCCCGCCAGCGGCACGTCCGGCTCCAGCTGCAGAGCGGGGAGCTGCAGACCCAGGGCTTCCCCGTCCGAAATGAACTGCACCGCTTCCACGGGGCCTGCAACCAGAAACCGGCACGGCTCAGCGGAGCCCAGCCTGCCAGAGCCCAGAGCCCCGTCCCCTGCACCGCCGCCGAGCAAAGCCACCTTCATGCCTTTCCACAAAGTCTTGCGTGGGGTCGATCCCTCCCCCACAGTGCAGGGAGAGGGGCTGGGGGGTCTCAGGAGCTTGTGGGGGTCGCAGCTTCTGGCATCTTCTCACAGAAGCCTCCCCCACTGCTAAAACTTTGCCATGCAAACCCAATACAGAGCTGCAGGGGCTGCACACGACCATTTCTGGTACAAAGTCTGTAAGCAATTAAGAGAGGTCCCAAACTTCCGTTTGGTGGGACTTGGACACTGTCCAGCTCCATCCTTCCTGCCCCAGGACACCTCAGTATGTCCCAGGACCACGCGAGCTGGGCCCAGCACCCCCTCCCTGCCCCAGGCACAGCGGCAGCTGCAGGTACCTTCTGCCTGCCTGTAGCAGGGGCTCAGGTTCTTCACACCCAGGCAGCAGGGACCAGACATCTGCTCCTCACACAGGAACCTGCCGGGCACCGCCGCGGTTGGGAACATTGCTCGCTGGCCCGAGAAGTTCTGAGTCCTCAGGAAGACTTGGAGGACAGAGGAGAACCGGTCTGAGCGAAGGCTTGGCTCGCTTCCCCAGCATGTCCTCAGCCGTGCGGTATGTCTGCCTGCGAGGAGCCGGCAGCTCCCTGGCACGCTGCGGGGCTCCGGCGTGTCCCAGACTAGCCACCACACCTGCTGCCCTCCTCCTTCACCCGTCCTGCCCCATACAGAGCCACCCAACCTCAGCCGGCCCCAGAAACCCCGCGGAGAGGGGACTGCAGCTGTGACAGTGAAATGGCAGTGTCCCGCTCCTCACGGTGGGACCGCGGAGGGAGGCTCCTCGTGTCTTTGAGCAGGCAAAGCACAAGAGAGGTCCCTTGCGCAGCAAGGAGCGGCTGCGGGCACGTGTGAAGGGCAAAGGGAGGAGGGGGAGAAGCACTGCAGGCATCGACTCACCCCGCTGGCACTGGCTCTTCCAAAACCGCTTGCAGTAGATGATGGAGAGTGCCAGAAGCACCAGCACAATGATAACCAGGGCACTGCTGGTTAGCGCAAGAAGGGCCGTGTCCTGCGGCGGGACGGTGGGGACGGCTACCTTCACCAGGTTTGTTCTGGACCGACCTGCAAACACACCAGCCACAAAACGCTGGAGCCTAACCCCACGGCTTGGGCCATCCCTCCGCGCCGCGTCCCTCCTCCTGCAGGTCTGTGGGACAGCGGCTCGTGCTGTGACCAGTGAGCAGGATCGGTGACGGGATGGTGCGTGTCTGAGCGCTCAGCTTCGACGTGGTCACGATGACTTAGCACGCACCATGACCCGCGTCCTCCCCCCCGCCCCAGAGCAGCCCGACCCGGGCAGGGACACGTACACTGCGGCTCAGAGGACGGCGTCTGCTTGGTGCAGGGGATGCACTCCCAGTCCAGCTGCCCGCTCAGCCGCGCCTTGCGGTAAAACCTGCAACACAGCACAGGGTCTCAGCAGTGCAGGCCCCACGGCGAGACCCCGGCCCGGCTCCCTCAGACAGGCGGTTTGTCCATCCCGCAGCAGCACGGGCACAGCCGACCCCGTGCTCCTGCCCAGGGCTGGGACACGCAGGGTAGCGGGGCTGCCCAGGGCTCCCATTGCTGGCTGAAGCTGCACCCGCAGCTACTTCATGCCTGTTGCCACTTTGGCCAAGGAGTGACATCGCCTGAACCGCCTCGCCCCTGCCCCGCGACTGCTCGAGTGGGTGACAGCGCCTAACAGCTCCACGAAGCCACAGAAACCCCCCAGCCTACAACTGCATCTGGGAAGAGGCTCCTTAAACAGAGCCCCGACGTGTTCCTGTGCCCTGCTCACCGGCACGTGCTCTGCAGCCCCAGCAGCTCCCAGGCTGTGGCACACAGCCACCTTCACCTCTGCAGCTCTTCAAACCCATCACCCGTGGCATGGCGTGCCCTCTTTGGGGACCACCAGCTGTGGCATTCCATGGCCACTCATCTCCCAGCACTTTGCCACCCCTGTGCCCACAGGAACAGCCCAGGCCTCAAAGGAGTTTTCTTCCACTGCTTGTGCACAGGAGCCTTTATGTCCCTTTCTTTGGAGCTACAAGGGGGATTTTATGTCACTAGCAGTGTCCTCCAAGAGGTAGCCCTCGGTCAGTAGGGCTCCTCTTATGTCCCATGCTCCGGGTGGCCTCAGCTAAAGCCCTCTCTGTCCCGCACCCTGCCCGCTGTCACCACCGCAGCTGCGGCCCCGCTCACCCCGGCAGACACTCCCCGCAGACAGCGTCGGCCGTTGCCGTGCAGTTGGACTTCTGGAGGCGGTTGATGAGGGCACAGGAGAGGCAGGTCTTGCAGCCGTGGTGGCCCCAGCTGTCCTTGAACTTCCTGGGAGGGCAGGGGACACACTGTGCGTCCCCCCCGCCGCCATCACCACAGTCCTGCAAGACATGAGGTCGGTTATGCAGCTGTGGCCAGGAGCCACTTCAGGTCCCAAAGTGGCACAGAGGGGACTGGCCCCACTTCTCTGGGAACAAGGGCAAAGGGGGGCTACTGCTCATGTGAAGGGTCCTCAGAGCCCATGGAGAGCAGAGGCCACCAGAGTACTGGGACAGGGCACACAGGGAAGCCATTTGCTGCCCATGGGTCATATTGAGGGAGCATGAAAGTCCTGCAGCAACACGTCCCGGAGGCAGCGCTGGCCGGGGACCCGCTGGGTGCCTGGGCGGGCAGCACCGGTCCCAGCACCGGTCCCAGGCCCCCGCAGCCCCGTGCTGCTCATGCCCACCCAGCCTGCAGCACAGCTTCACCCGCTGATACGGGCTGGGAGGAAATTTAGATTTCCATGGGCAGAAAGGAAAGAGGGCATGCTGAGGGGCAATGTGAAATCCCTTCCCAGCTCCTGCTTCCATTGTCTCACCGTCACAACGGTTCACCATCCCTTCCCAGCGAGCCCCAGCTCTCCCCAGCACGCCAGCAGCTCAGAAGATCCTTCTGAAGGAAGGCTGGCAGAGGATCCAGCTGGCACTGTACAACCTTGCTGCCAGGTGGTTCAGGGCTGTTCCAGAGCAGCCGGGTTACCTTGGAAAGCTCCTGCCCGGGCATGCACTTTCTGCAGGGGGTGCATTTCCCATGCTCGTCCCGGTACTCGCTCTCCTGGCAGGCCATGGGGCGGGAGCCTGAGGAGGAGATGGCAGAGAGGTCAGAGCCGGGCCCGGCACGTTCGAGATGAGCAGCATTGCCCTTTCCTGGGCAGACGTTTCTGCTCTGGCGAGACAGCAGCCCATGCTCCTGGTGCATCACGGCTGCCAAGGCTGTGGCTGCCAGTGCACACGGGCTGCTCTGGTGCTTCGGAAGGGTTTCCCAGCGAGGCTGGGGATGAACCGCCTGCTTTTGCTGCCATGACGCAGCCCTCAGGATGGAGCAAATGACATTTCATATCCAGCGTTAAGGCAGACACACCAACTGCCCAGGTCACCAATCCGCTGGAGGCGGGTGGGCTTGGCCAGCCCTGGCTGCAGGTCTGGCTACCCCAGACCATCGGCAGAAAGCTCAGTCCCAGCAAAGACCCGGGAGCTCAGCTCTGACGTGACCACACGCGAGTGCCCAATGCGTCCCTGGCAGAGCAGGACACGCACCCATGGCCCCAGTGCCCCGCACACATCCCAGCTCAGCGAGGTTTCACCGCTGCTGTCCCAGAACCAGCACCCACCACCCTGGACACAGCACCCAGAGCCTTCCCCAGGTGAAGCCAAGGGCAGAGCTGCCCCAGCCTCGGTGGAGCCTCAGTTTGCCCCTTGGGGAGGGTGGTTCACAGCAGAACACGAGACCTGGGTCTCACCAGGAACAGACAACTCAGAATGGCGCTACAAAACTGAGCAATTTATTTGGAGTTTTGGGGCTGCCTGCTCATTTCTATATATTCCAGGTGTGTTCTTACTGTGGTGACCAAAATGGAATAAAATCCACTCCCCTAGACCAATCTTCATTTTGCTTTTCCCCTAACCCTGTGAGGCAAATCAGGAGAGAAGCCGTGTTCAACCAGCCTCAGCAGCAAGACCCCTGACCCTCCGAACGCCCGCCAGGAGCAGGGAACACCTCGACACGCTCTTTTGAAGACCAGCACCCGGGCAGCCCCTCCTGCCGCAGCCCAGGGCAGCGTTCCTCCCCGCCTGATCCCCACCGCTCCCTCGCCGGGCAGACGCAGACGCTTGGCTGGGCTCCCCGGGCTCCGAATGACCGAGATTCATTGGGGATGAAGTCTGTCCTGGACGAGCGCGGCGGGTGAGTCACCTCTCGCGCGGCTCCTCGCACGCCGGCTCCCAGGGGCTCTTGCAAGGAGAGGCAGCGCCAGCCCGCGAGCACTGGCGATGAGAAGCTAAGGGAGCTAAATTTATCTTGCAAATATCTCGGGAGGGGCATGATCACAGCCTATAAATAGTGTGAAGGTTACTGACACTACTGAATAAATAAAGGAGATTTGTCACCATCTCAGAAGGTGGCGCAGAGGGAGCTCGGCGCCAGTGCCCCGGGGGGAGCACGGGGCTTAGCGGTGGGGTTCAGATACAGGCTGAGCGCAGTAGGGAAAGTAAAAAGAGGGGAGACGGGCCCCGAGCAGGTGACACAACCAGTTCAGAGGGCTGGCCTGGAACCCAGCCTTGCGCCCTCAGTGCTGTGTCCCCCGGCCCCATGTCCGCGCACGGGTCAGGGCTGCTGCGCCAGAGCCCGCCGCTTGGTTTGGAGTTTCACCCCTAACAAGAGCGTAACAGTGTGTGAAACAGAGTTGGAGGAAACAGGAAAGGAGTGAAGATACCGGACTCCAGAGAGCAAGGGGACTGCTTTTCACCCCTCTCCAAAGCGCCCTTGTAACACGAGAGAGCAGTGTTGTTGAGAAAACCACAACCCAAACCACAGACCTGCGGTCTTCCGAGTGAACCTGTCCTGCGAACACAACCTGACCTCTTCCTCTCGGGTGTTTATGGACTTCTCTGCACTTCAGAAGGGTCTGCAGCCAGGGACTGTCCCCGTCTCCCCGGCAGCTTAAACCAGTTTCCCACAAGCGGAAAGCCGCACGGGCCCAGGGAACGTGGTGCCAGCACACGGCACCGCCGCGGGACGGCGGGGAGACGCAACCCCGACGCAGAGCTATCAAACACCAGCAGGCCTGCTAGTTCCCAGCCACGGTGTAAAGATACATGGCACAAACACTTTGTCGAATGGCATAAAATTTAAAGCTGTGGGATTTTTTTTTAACTTCTTATTTTAACAACACCAGAACCAAGATATTTCATTTGTAAGTGCAGCAGGTATTCAAACCACATCACACTTTCCTGGGAAAGCAGCAGCTCCTGAAAGTCTGATAAGCAACTAAAACAACTGGTCCTAATGAGACAAAAGTAGAAAATAAAAACAACCAACCAAACCCTCCACCTCTTTGGATCCTACACGGGATCTCAAGGTGGCTGACAGCATCAGATTTTATTTGCCAAAGAGTATCAATGCACTTATGAGTTGGACGCCCTGCCATTGTTTCGAGATGCAGAAACCTTCTACCTTAGAAACACCGTGATTTGCTGAGGGAATCTTTCATTGTCTTCACGGGACAAGTCAGCCGAGCAGGGCGAGCAGAGCGCGCTGCCCACTGAGCTGGGACGCAGGACAGCAGGACCACGAGATGCTGAATGAGCTTCACGGCATGAGATGAGAACAAACGCCGAACCCCAAGAAACCCCATGAACCAAAACCCACATTTCAGTGAAGCTACAGTGACAGTTCATTCACCTCTGTGACAGCTCCAGAGCTCTGCCATTCAGTTTCTCCTGTGAAAATGTAATCTTCAAAAAAAACTTAGAGTACCTGGGAATCTATTTATAAGTGTCTCTATGTCCAGCTAGTGGATTCTGGCAGGAATAAAGGGAGAGTGGCAGGCGGCAGGACATCATCGGAGGGTTCTGCGCTCAGCACACCAGACAGGCACAGCCACAGTAACTGTGCCTCAGGTGAGACCCCTGTGTACATCAGAACAAACACCGGAGAGCTGACATCCTGAACAAGAGCTGCAAGTCCAAAGGAGGGGGGGAGATGAAATGTCATCTGGAAAATATTACTTCATGCCTTGGGTTTGGCAGTGCCGAGTCCCAGTCTCTTGCTCAGTCGTTCCTCCGCTCCTGTTCGTTTAGTCTGCGCTCATTATGTCTGGACAGCATCACTTGTGCCGCCCCGCACGGCAAAGCTCGCTGGGAGCGGCTCTGCCAGCCCCGAGGATGCCCGGGAGATGAAACACTGCTCAGCGCGGCAAACATGGGGAAAAAGGCCGAATCGGCATCTTTCCACACGGCTTGGAAATCAGCAGGTTTTCCAATCTATTTCGAAATTCTGCTCACAACATTGTCCACTAACTGTTTAATTTGCAGTGTCTGGGAACTTGTGTTTCTTTATGTGAGAGCAGCCCCAGCCCGGGCTGTCCCAATTAAATAATTACAGACTGGGACCATAACTGTGATTTTTGTCAAGTTCTGCCTGCCCACCTTGGGCATCCACACTCTTCCTTATTAGATATTGCAAGTAATATTGCCCAAACTCCTATTCATTTTCATAAGACTTTGGGTTTCTCTCTGAGTTTTTTTGCCCTGCGTCTACTTCTTAGTAATTATCACTGTCTCACTTGTGATAATAATTCAGTCTCCTCAGAGTGCCTGGGTTTTTCAATTGTTAACACTGTCATACATAAACTCACACAAACCACACTGAGAAGAAAAAAAGTATTGTGTAATTTGAATAATGATGGTTACGAATAAAAGAATTTGCAACAGGACTTATTCTGAACTCCTTGAGCATGCCCTTAGGAATGCCTGACGCTTCTGGGTAGGTGAGAACACTTGAACGTTTTCCAGGGGCCAGGAGCCGGTTACGCGGTGTCACCTCTGCCCCGCCAGCCCCTCGCCCCCGCAGGTCGCGGCCCGGCGGCAGCTCCTGTGGGACCGAAACCCCGCGGCGAGGCTCCGGCTGCGAGCCCCGGGCGCGGTGTGCCGGCTGTGCGATGCATGTGGCGCTGCCGCCCACGCGTGTTCGCCACCCCCGCCGTGCGGCCGCCGCTCCCCGCCGTGCCGGAGGGCGCCCGCCCACCCACGCAGTCCAGCAAGTCCCGGCTCGCCCGCCGCCTCCCCCGGCCCCCACGCGCGGAGCGCGGCCCGGCCCACGCGGGAGAACTGCCGAGCGCCGCCCGGCCCCGCCGGCGCCCCCCGCCGCCCGCCCGCGGGAGAGCGGGCAGCGAGCCGGGATATGCCCGGGCACGTCTCGGCGAGGGGCTCCCGGCCCGCGGCGGCACCGCCACCGCATCACCGCACCCACATCACCCCGGCCGGTACCCCGGGTCCGCACCCCCCGGTCGGACACCCGCGCATCCCCCGGCCCGGTACCCCGAGGTGCTGCCGGAGCCGGTTCGGTCCACGTGTATCGCTGCCGTTGTCCTCGCGGGTGCGGGACCCGCTGCAGCCCCCGCAACAGCCCCTGGCCGGCGGTGTCACCGACATCGGGGAGGGTCGAGACCGCGGCGGGCGGGTGCGTGGAACTTACGGGTTACCGGTGTTCCGGTGCCGGCGGGACGGTGCGGACCGGGGCGGGCAGCGCAGGCAGAGAGGCGTGGGCAGTGAAGGCAGAGCGGCAGCACCGGCAGGACGATACGTGGCGGGCAGTGCAGGCGGGACCGGCAGCACCGGCCGGACTCGGCGTGTCCCGCGTGGAGCGAACGGCACCGGCAGCCCCCGCCGCCACGCCCCGTCACGCCCCGCCCCGCCGCCTCCCATTGGCGGGCGCCGCCTCCTGTGCGGGGTTATGCAAAGCAGCGGCCGTGGCGGGGCGTTCGGAGCGCCGAGCAGCGCCACCCGGCGGCTGGGCAGAGCAGCGGCGGCGCGGGCCGTCCGGTGTCACCGCAGCAACTCCGGCCCACGCGTGTCCGGCGGGCTCAGCAGCGGCGTGGGGCAGCCGGGAGCCCCAGGACGGGTCCGTGCGCCCCAAGAACTGCATCTGACACCTCTGCTGCCGACCCAGGGACGCTGGAACTGTCCCTGGGCAGCCAGCCGCCTCCGCCAGCACGAGTGAATGCGTCAGAAATGAGTAAGTTTGATAGTTTGGGCTTGTGGCTCTGCCCACAGGGACCACCCGGGATCGCCGTGGCCAGGGGCTTCTCTCACGCTCAGAACTGAACTTGTAACAGCGCATTTGGTGTGACTTATCAGTGAATCTCTGGGGCGGCTTAGGGTGTTATCTGGGATGTATCCCAGAATTATTGTGCAAAAGACTTGCTCCATCACAGTGTTTACCAAATTGCCATGTGGAATCGAACTTTCTTGTGCAGGAGGGAGTTTATTTTCCCAGCAGCACTGATCTTGGCACCCTCTGCTCCGTCTATTGTCCCTCCAAAGCAGTCGGCGCTGGAGCTGGATCTGCCCGTGGCAAACCCCTCCTGCCTCCCCTGCCTTCGGGCGCCGGAGGGCGGGCAGCCAGTGCTGCTCCTCTGCGGTGGCTCGGGCAGGGGCCCTCAGTAAGCTGTTGGACAAGGATGTGTACCTGAACCATGCTGGTTTAAAACCTATTATTTTGTGACATTGTCCCCATTTCTTTCTCTTTTTTCAAAATTTAAGTGATGTCTCTCCAGCAGATGCTTTTGAGAAGTCGCCTAAGTTCCCCACTGTCACTGCACAACAGCCTCCAGAGAAGCTAGACTGTCCGATTGGAATAACTGGAAGGATTTCATGTGGAACTCAGTTAAGCAGTCAACTGCCTGGCTGTTTTCTCACTGAGACTTCTGATTTTTCACAACTCAGTGCTTCGGCCGGGTTAGTGACGCCATCTCCACAGGAGCTGTTCTGCAGGGGGAGGGGATGACTTCACCTTCCTCACGGGGCCGTTCGCCTCACGCGGGTCCGTGTCTGATGCAAGCGCCCGTCTTGCGTCAGCGTGCGGGCGGCCGCGCTGCCCGAGGGGCCGGGTCGCACCGGGGCCTGGGGCAGGGGGACAGCCGAGGACGGACCCAGGGACGCAGACAGCGGCGCTGCTGATGCTGAGCTGTTCACTGAGCACGATGACATCAGCAGAGGGCAGCTGTGGGTTTATTTTCCTCTACAAAGTTGACTGAATCAAGGTGAAAGATGTGCAGACAGAGCATCCAGTATATCACACCGGCTGGATGATGGGTGTTCATTTGCAGAGCTGCTCAGAACCAGCGTGGTTTGGGGTGCTGTGGGGTGCTGTGGGGTACTTTGGGGTGCTATGGAGTGCTGTGGGGTGGTCCCACTGGCAGCCAATGTGCAGCCCCACGGCACTGGCCAGCCCGAGCCCTGGCGCTGGTCAAGGCTGCAGTGGGCAGCCCCCCTTCACCCCAGTTCCTTCTGTCAGCTCCCCTTCACCCCAGTTCCTTCCATCAGCCCCCCCTCACCCCATTTCCCATGTGTCCCGCTGTCCTCTTGTGTCCACCTGGCGGCCAGGGCAAAGTGCCCCGAGGTGCCCATGCTGTGGCTGCGGTGGGTTCCCAGTCACCCCAGCAGCTCCCAGCTCTCAGGTATTTGGTGTTGTGACTGTAATTACCCAATATGCTCAGGGTCACGGTATCTCCATTAAGTTGTAAGTACGTAGCACAATTAATGTGATTACCGTACTACAGGCTAGCAAAACCATGAATTCCGAGGCGGGGATCTGCTTTACAGGATTTTTCTTGTGTGCTGGACCATTCATAACACTAGAGGGCACCAAGTCCAGCGCGATTTTACCGGGGGGGCAAAGCGACTGTGAACACCTCACCCCACTCACAGACAGACAGACACAGACAGACACAGATCCCTCCTGTGACACAGGGGGATCCTCCACGTAACACATGGTGTGGTGGAGAAGTCACACTGGTGCAGTCACCTGGACCCAGCCCAGTGCTCTGCCCATTGCCAGGTCACGTTTACCAGGTGGGGAGGTGATGGGGGCTCATGGAGTGGCACAGGATCCCCTGGGAGCAGCACAGGATGCCATGGCAATGGTATAGGATCTCCTGGGAGCAGCACAGGATCCCCTGGGAGCAGCACAGGATGCCATGGCAATGGTATAGGATCTCCTGGGAGCAGCACAGGATCCCCAGGGAGCAGCACAGCTGCTTTGGGCTGAGATCTACTCAGTTCTCCCGATGAGAAATTTCCTGTGATTGCCTAAAATACAGCTGAGCAGAGAGTTTTGAGGTGCTGTGTGACTTATTTGTTCTTTGATGCACTTTCCCCTGACAGCACCCAAAATAACAGGGTGAGCGTCCGGAGGACCTGCTGTATGGCATGACTGCACCTACGTGCAGGGTTCCTTCCAGGGCTGTTACATAAATGGGGTGTTTCACACCATCAGCCCACGCATGCTGTGACTCCTCTGTACGTGTCGGTCAGGAGTTGTTGCTGACTTTTTCTGTGAAGGTGTTTAGAAGACGTTTGGCGTGTCTGGGGTTCTGTCCTGTGGCGCTCCAGGGCTTGGGGCAGGAATCTCAGCCTTTCCCAGGGCAGGAACGCGCTCTGCAGCGCTCATGGCACGTTCCTCCGGCTGCGAGCCTGGGACGCTGGGCACTGCTGGGGGTGCAGCCCAGAGAGAAGTTTTAAGATCCACTTAAATCCAGGTTCAGCTGACCAAGGGACTATAACCCTCCGAAACAGAGCCCTGAGCCTCCAAATGCATCCAGGCTGCCCTGTCTCAACAATGATGGAGCATTTCACATCACTCCGAGGCAGTGACACTCGCCTTCCAGGCATGGCCTGGGGAGGGATGGACGGTGGGTCTGCTTTTCCACCAGCTCCCATTGGCCGGGCCACTCTCCTGGGAAGCGGAGGAGGGAAATGCAGCTCCCTCTCCCCGTGAGAGCCACGAGCTCACCTAAGGACAAGTGTCGCTGGCCAGAAACCACCTGACAGCCTTTCTCTGGCAGCCATCAGCACAAGGCTAACGCGACACTTCTCCAGAAGAGTCTCCAGCAAACTCTGGTTCAGGGGCAAGTGGTGTCTTTGCATTAGATAATGCTGGTGGCTTATTTTTCCAGGGAATTTGTGCAGCCCACAAAAGCCAGGTAGGCTTTTACATCCTCAGCCTTCCTGAGCAGAGTATCCAAATTCGTGGGTGCGGGATGCTCATCTCTCCTTTCAAACCTGCACATTCGCTCTTGGGTGCGGGCCTGTGAAAGTTAATGTTGCTGACTTACCAGAGCCTGAAGTGCGTACCTGGACCTACATCCCTCTCACAAATCTTTCCAGGGCATTAATGGTTAAAAATGTTCTGAATCTGCTCATTGTCACAGTTGAAAAGAGTGGCCTCCCGTGCGGGTTCCCGTTTCTGAGCCCAGCGGCTCCCGTGCGGGTTCCCCAGCCCCCGCGCTGCCTCCTCCCTGCCTGCCGGGGCTGCTCCTCCCCAGCACCCCGGGCGCGGGATCGCGGCTGTTCCCGGGGGGTGCGGGACGCACGGGCAGGACACGGGACAAGGCGCCGCGGCTCCGGCAGCGCCAGCGCAGCGCCGGGTTCAGCCCTTCCCCGGGGGGAGCTGTTGGGTTTTCTTGCTGCGGGAGGAATCGGGAGCCGGGGAGCCCGCCGTGCCCGTGGCAGAGGGTGCTGTGGAAGGTGCTGCTGGGCCGGTGTCAGCAGAGGGCACCGGGTGCTCGCCGGGACGGCTCACGCCACACAGACCCGTCACATCGGTTCATCACCCTCCTCCCCAGGCTTGATTTGGGGAGGTGACACAACCACCAGCACAGATGTCATTTTACTTTGCCTTAAATAATTTTTTTCTCTCTATCCTCACAGCCAGTTTCACTCATTTTCTCCAGCTTTCCCTCCACTCCTCTGCTGCGTCCCTGCACCACCCAACGCGAGGTTTCTGAGCACCTGAGACTCTTCCCCACGATCTCGCTGACCATGCTCTTCACCCCACCAGCCCACACCGCTGCCCGCGCCACAGCCAGCAGGACAGGACTCCCCTCTGTCTCGTACTGCTCTGTGCACCCTCCTGCAGTTCTAGCTGTGAGAACACAAGCAGGCAGCACCCCTAATGACAGGGGTGATGTGTTCAAACTCAGGCACAGGGTCCTTGCTTTCACACTATTCTGCTCAGCAGAAGCCCCAGTTGAGCTGTGCTTTGCCTCACTCTTGTTCATTCCTCTCCATACCATTGCTCAAAGCCCCTTGTTTCCCACCAGACACCCTTCAGACAGCTCACGGTGACTCGAACACCCTCAGCGAGGCCGGGAAATGCCAGGGAGATGCTGCCGGGACCTGGGCACCGCCAGGCTGAGCAGGAGCCGCAGGCGGGGAGCCCGCGGTGTGCCCAGGAGCAGAGGATGCCACTGCAGACTCGCCGGGAATAAACCTCTGCTGCTGTACCCAGCACTCTTGCCTACATGTGTCTTGCTGGACTTAATGCTCTCGGTTTTGGCTCTTTCCAGCGCTCCTCAGGCGGTCTTTCTTAAGGGAAAAATCCTGAGAGGAATCCCGCTTTGTTTTGTGCAGTTCAGGCCATTAGCAAAACTGCATTTACAACTACATAAGGGAAGCAACCTCAGCCAGGTGGGCAGTGCAGCAGAGCTGGTGTTGGTGGAATCACCACCTTGCCACGGGCAGTTGCCACCCCCGACACAGCAGTGTGGCCGTGCTGGAGGAGCGGGAGGTGGCCGTCCACCTGTCCGTCTGAGCTGTGGCGTGCTGTCTGTTCCCTGCTGCAGAGCAGCCCCCTCGGGCAGCACAGCCTCCGATTCCGCAGAGCACCCACGGAGCTGCAGAGTGGCCTGGGGGCCTTTGGCAGCAGGGAGGAGGACAAAAAGAAACTCTAATTGGAGGGAAAAAGGACAAGGAATGATTTTAACTTTTTCACGTTCCCAGCTGGGAGGATGAAGAGCAAATTTCAAATGCGCCAGATGAGAGCAGGATGGAGTGTTGTCTTAGAGCACAAGGAGCATCCTGAGGCTCTGTCAGCTTGCTGAGGGGCTGAGGAGAGGTCACCGGTGGCTGTGGGTGCTGGGACACAGAGCAGAGCACACCGACACCGGGCAGCGCCATCGCCCCAGCTGCGCCCGACAAAAGCTGCTGGTGGTTGTAGCACCCCCTGCAGGTCAGGATCCCCGGCTGCCCCCAGGGAGCAGCGCCTCAGGTTTGGTGCCTTCGGTGGGCTTTTTTAAGGTGGAAGGTGCTTCCCTGGTCACTCAAGTGAGAAACCAGGAGGAACACCCCAAATAAATGGGGGCTGTGGAAATGACAGTGTCTCCTAATTTCAGAGGGGAAAACGATGACCAAGAGCTGGACGGAACAGCTGGCTGGCTGCCTTGCGGTGTTTGCAGGGGCTGGCTGTCAGCCGAGGAGCGTTCCCGCTGCCCCCGCCCAGCCGAGCTGCGCCCGCACGGAGCTGCGCCCGCAGGGACACCCGGGGAAACGCGCCCGCTGTGCTTCATGTCCCAGTCACACATCCATCCGACACTTCAAGGAAATCTGATGGGAGCCGGAGCCCTGCCATTCAGCAGGAGACGGGCGAAGTTTCACTTGCAGAGTGAAAACAGCTCTGCATAATCCCTGATGTTTTTCATGGCATTCGTTTCTGGCAACGTGTTCTCTCAGCATGATCAAAAGTAAAAGCAGAACAGATACAAATTGTTGGCACACACCTTTCCCCTGCAGCGTTCGGAGGACACCACAGTAGATTTCGGGAGCTTTCCCTTGGCAGAACTGGTAGAAAGTTACTGAGAATCTTTCTGGCAGTCCCAAGATGCTGTCAGAGAATAAGCAAGCACTTTGTGTTTATGTACTCCTAAAACCTGCATATTTGAGAAGAGGAGGAATTATGTGCTTAAAAGTAATTGATTGTTGTTCCATAGTTAAAAATAATAATAACAATAACAATATATAAGATGGAATAACTGCAGGACCAGCACCGAAGCCACCCTGCCCCACAGCCTGGGCGGCTGCAGGCACACCGGGGCACGTTCAGTGTCCACACGACCTTCTCCCCTCCTGGGAGAAGACACCGAGGCGATGCTGCTGCCTCCTCCTCGCCCTGGGTCCGTTTACAGGAAGCATCCAGTAGATAAGAAAAGCTGCAATGCCCCCCCACGCTTTGAACAGACCTGGTGCGTTTCTAGCACTGTTCCAACTCCCCCGTGAACCGCTTTTGGCTTTTCAGACAGGGGTTCCTTTGTTCGCAGCTCGGGCTGTCAGGAGCCGGGGTCGGCCGTCGCCGGGCACCTCCTCGCTGCCCAGCCCTCGCTGCTCAGCCCTCGCTGCTGGCGCTGCCGCCTTCCCGCCCACACAAACACTCACCGCTCCCGAGCCCTGATTAATGGTTCTGCTGTGCTGTCGGCCTTTTGTGCGGCACCCGGGAGGAGAGATGTTCTTCCAGAGCCCAAGGACAGGCCCTGCCTTGAAGATCTCCCAGGCCAGACTCCAAAGGCAGAATGGAAATGGCAGAGAGCAGGGGGAGCCCGAGCCAGGGGCTGGAGCTGGACTGGCGTGGAAACCCGACGAACGGCGGTGAGGCTGCGAGCGCCGGCACCGACCGCTGCTCACGGACAAGGAGCATGAGCCTGGCAAAAGAGTCATCTGCAGATGATCAGAGCTGTGCAAAGCTCTGCAGGTGAAGACAGGGACTAGATTTAATAGGGGGAAAGATTCCAGAAAGGGAATTACTGAAGAATAGAAGAAAAAGCTTCCAGGACCACACCAAAGGACCCTCCAGCCCAGCACCCTCCTTCTGACAGGTGTTGGGACACAGGGAGGAGAATGAAAACAGAGCACAAATGCTTATTTAGTAAGACCTGATGGGCCCCTCTTCCTTGAACTCTCTAGTTTTCTCCCAAACCCATGGACAAATGCGGCATCCAGAGAATCTTCTGGCGATGAGTTCCACAGCTCAAGCACCCGGTGTGTAGGGAAGCACATTTTATTTGTTCTGAACTGGAAACCCAGAGCTGCTGTGACAAGCTCCAGGTTGGTGTTGCAGGAGGAGGAGAGCGGTCCGCGCGGGCGGGCGGGCCAAGCCGAGGAGCAGGAAGGGTTCACCCCGGCCCGCTGCCATCGGTTCTCCTGGCGCCACTGGTGCTGCTGGGCTGCACCTGCCAGAGCAGCGCTGCTTTTCGCACACACCTGCCGGCCCGGCCCATGCCGGGAGAGGAGCTCCGGCTTTCTGCGGGGAGGGATTTCATTGTTGCTGCAGAGTCCATCTGGTTTGCAGCCACGTACCTGCTCTGATTTCAATAGCGCGCAGCCGAACAGAAGTCAACCCTAAATGTGTCCATACATCGAGTGCCAACACTGGCAGTCCAGAATACAGAATTAAGCATAAACTCAGCAGTAGCAACCCACTGCCTAAAGTACGTTTATAGGCATTAGTGCAAATCAACTGTTCTTAACCTCCTGGCAATAAATACGGCTGTTGCATAGCCATGGTGTTATTGTACAACTCAATAACGTTTCAGCCTCTCATAAATGAATATTGCAAAGAACCGTTTCAGAAGGGCAGTCACGGCATGAAGTCAGCTTAAATCAGTGTGATTTTTTAAACATACCAGGATCTTTGGGCAACCTTTTGCTCTCACTTGTACCCACAGCCCCATTCTATGCAATTGAATTCTCTGAATTGATTTTTCAAACTTACTTTCAGATCCATGAGAGAGCTTCGTCTCCGAGAAACCCGGCAGCGCTCAGGGGCTGCAGGCGTTATTATTCCTGTTTTCTGCTGAAGCCTGAGCACTGACCCTGCATCTAAATGTTGACCCATGGAAGCTGAGAAAAGCAGATTCATTGTTTTCCAGTCGCTAAAAAGCGAGTGGTCCTCCCCTCCGGGATGTCACCCTGAGAGGGCTGTGGCCAGCGCCACACCGACGGCTGCTGTTGAACCGCAGAGCCACTCGAAGCCACAGAGACGACAGACCTCGCCTCGCTTCGGACTTTGCGCAGGACTGGAGCAAGGCTTCCCGAAACGAGACAAAGAACTCCAAAATGCCACGGTCACCAGAGGACTGGAAGCAAAGACACCCTACATCCCATCGAACAAGCAACAGCCTGACCCACAGGACTTTCCAAGCTGGACGAAACGTGTACGAGAGAAAGCCTGTGGTTATCTGCTGTCCATCTCAGTATTTATAGCCTTCATTTACGGCTGTGTTATTGTCTGCTGGCCTTGTGGCTTTCTCTTGGCAGTGACGGTGACTGTGCTCTGCGGTGGCTGGGCGGCCGGGCGCAGGGCGCTGTCACGGGTCACTGTCGCGGGGCGCTGTCGCAGGGTGCTGTCACGGGTCACTGTCGCGGGGCGCTGTCGCGGGTCGCTGTCGCGGTTCGCTGTCGTGGGTCAGGAGCGCTGGGCCAGCACAGCCCGCGGGGACCCGCAACTGCAGCGTGGCGTGTGACAATAGAAACCTGCCCAAAGACGGGGCAGGGCCGTCATTCCTCCTGGTGCGCTTGTGGAGGAACTCATCTGAGCATGGGCCTCCTCTGAAGGTCGGGTGGAGACATTTGCACCAGGACCTAATGCACTCAGAGCTTCCAATATTGGTATTTCTTGGCCCGGGCCATTGCAGCTCCCAGAAAAGCTCCTGAGGAGTCCGGGCAATGCCGCTGTTTAATCCGTTTCTTCCTAGGCTCATTTTGTTTTGGAAGGTAGAAGCAAACTAGATGATCTCCTTTTCCTCTGCCTCCAGCCTCTTCTCTGCTACAATTCAAGCTCTTTTGAAACAGCTCTTATTTCCCCCCCTTACTTCAGCTTTTCCAGATCCTCTGTTTTCTCCAGGGAGACGCACCCATGGCCAGGCACAGCCCCGCGGAGCAGGGGGGCCCGGCCGAGCCCAGCTGCGCAGCGCCCGCGGTGCAGGGCAGCGGGTGCGCGGGACGAGACGCGCAGGGGAGACCCGCCCGAGCGCCCGGCCCGCTCGTCTCAGGCTGGGGCGAGACGACGAGATGACCCTTCGGAGCCGCCTGCGCGGCCAGCGCCCGCAGCACAGAGAAAACAACGGATGGACCTGTCACCTCATTCGTTACTGTTGGCTTCGCCCTTGACTCTGTTGATCTTTTCAAGGTAAATATCAAATCAAGCCATGGTGAAAACAAACTGCCGCAGATTTATGACTTCTGCTCTTAATTAAATCTTCCTTTTGTAGCTGCTCGCTCACAGGCAACACTCTTGGCTCCACGGGGAAGCCAGAGCAGGTAACAGACCCAGCTCAGCTCTGTGATGGGTGAGTGTCCCTGTGCCTGGGGAGGGGTCCCTGGTCACCTCCCCGCTGGAAGGCACAGGGACAGGCTGCCCAGGACCCCCCGCAGCCGCAGCTGGTGACCGTCCCCTGGCTCTGACTCAGCTTCAGCTCAAGGTTCCCCAGCTTGGTTTGACCTTTGCAGCGCATGAGTCACGGCACGAGCCACCTGGTGACACCTGCTCGGTGACAGACGTTCCTCTGCACAGGGACGCGGTAGCTCGGCGGACGCGCGAGGAGCAGCCCGTGCTGCATCACTGCGGGCTCTAGCTTTGCACATTCCCTCCCGCATCACGAGAAGGAAACCCCCGCGCGCCCAGGGCCGGCGCACCGGGGCAGCAGAGGCAGCAGGACCCCCTGCCAGGGCGTGCAGAGCCAGGTCCGAACCAGCCTGAATAAACACCCCTTCGAAACGGAGGAGAAAGTAAGAGATTGTGAGGAAAAATCCTGACTATGAATCTGTTCTGCTGTAATTTCTGGCCTGTTGAGCAGGGACCTCCACAGAGCCTGTCCTTGGGCTGTGTTCACTGCATGGGCATTTTTGTGGACACATCTTCTTCTCTCTGTGTTTTTGGGCACAGTTTCCCTCCCAGTGGGACCCTCCCGGCGTTCCCGAGAACTGCAGCTATTTTCTACCCAGGGAAATGGCCTCGGAGGAGCCAGCGAGCCAGATGAGAACGAAGGCAGCTCTTTGGGAGGATAATGAGTGTTGGGATTGATTTCAGTTCGAAGGGCACGCTGTCAGCCACACCGCCCCAGTCATCAGCTTTTCACAAAACTGCTTACCCTATTTTTCCACAAGTGCTATTGAATCCAAACTTTAATGAGGTATTTAGTCTTTTCAAAACCCCAAATAGTGACTCCCACATTTAGAGCAATAATATTTCTCACTGCAAGTTAGTAAAGTAATAAAGGCAATTACAAATTCTGAAAAGAAAATATTTTCAAAGAAAATTTGGCAAAATATACTGCAAAGCTATTCTAGCCCAACATCGCAAACTGTTCCAATGGAAACACTGAAAGATTTGCTTTTTTTAAAAAAAGATTTTTCACTCAAAAAAGTCTGGAAAAGCAGCAACTGTGTCCTACAAGAAGCTCGTTACTGGCTCTCTTGTCAGGATATAACACTGAAAACCAGCAGAGAAGGCAGCAAGGACATTTTCCCTGGTTGTCTCTCACCCCCCGGTACAGGACACGGCTGGAGCCGGTGTCGCCTGGGGAACCGTCCCCTGCGGTCCCTGCAGCGTCCTCTGCGCCTGAGGAGCTCCGAGCCACACGCACCCTGCGCAGCGCGTGCGGGACCGCAGGTGACACTGTCTGCAGGTGACACTGTCTGCGGGTGACACTGTCTGCGGGTGACACTGCCTGCGGGTGACACCATCTGCAGGGCACACCGTCTGCAGGGGACACCATCCGCAGGGCACACCGTCTGCGGGTGACACTGTCTGCAGGTGACACCATCTGCAGGTGACACTGTCTGCAGGTGACACCGTCCGCAGGGCACACCATCTGCGGGTGACACCGTCTGCAGGGCACACCGTCTGCGGGTGACACCGTCTGCGGGTGACACCGTCTGCGGGTGACACTGTCTGCAGGTGACACCGTCTGCAGGTGACACCGTCTGCAGGTGGCACCGTCCGCAGGGCCCCCCGGCCGCAGCCCTGCAGTTCCCGTGCGCAGCTGGCGCCGTGCGCTCGCTGCATTCGAACCGGTGTCACCCAGGGAACGCAGAGCAAAACCAACCAAAACAAGCCAAACCAATCAAACCCAACCAAACCAAACAAAGCAAGCAAACAAAGGTGGAAAGATGCTGAGCACCGAGCAGCACAGTTCAGCCTCTGCCCACTGAGCTCCTCAGTTTTCCTTTCACTATTTTCTTTAGGGACAAAAAAACCCCTACAAACAAACAAAAAACCCCAAACAAACAAAACCAGAACAAACCCCAAATCCTTTGGCAATTGTTTGCAAACTAAGAAACTGCATTTAGTGACTGTGATTCTGTAAGAAACTTACACGTACGTTTCGGGCCAAACGTGGCTCTGTCGCTCCGGCCAGGCTCTGCGTGCGGCTCCGCAGACCTTTCCCTCCTCAGCAGACCCCGCTGCGCTTTCCTTTAGCTGTTTGTTACCTGGCAGTGGCCACGGCGGACACAAAGCCCCGGCGTTCTGCCCTTCTCAGACCCCACCCAACACACGCACCACGGGCAACACCCGTGTGAGGAAAGATACCAAAGAACGAGGCGGTACTGACATCAAAATACCTTAAATGAACAAAACAGGGCATCTGAGATACTTGTGGGATGTATTCAAGGAGAAGAGCCGTTTTGGTCACTTCTAGCCCACTGAACGGGCAAGTTTGGGGCTGATGGTGCCAGAAGTGTCTCTAATAGAGAAGTTCCAAGTGATCCAAGCGGTGGGTTTTACACTGGGTGCTCAGCACCGGTTTCTGACAGGGCGCTCAGATCCCTTCCTTTCACATTCAGCCTGTTTTCCTCTCACGCACCCTCTCGCTCGCACGCTTTAATCCTCAGGCTGTGGCCAAAATAAATTAAATTGACGAATAGAGCTTGATCCAAGTATTCAGTTAGTGGCATGTTTCCTTAACAAGGAAGAGAAAGTGAAAACATAGAACAAATTACAGAGATAAGCATCAGAAAAGTCAGAGCTAATCGGATCTCAGCACGTTCATGTGAGGTTGGCAGAGTGCACTCGCGGTGCGCTGGAACGTCGGAGGGGAGCTCTGGCCTCTGCTTTAGTAGATGTTTCAGTGTGCTAAACTTCCCCCGCTCTTGCAGCGCGGCCGCGGCTGTGACAGCTGGACGCCACCACCACCGCACCACCCCAGCGCCGGCAGCGCACCCGCCGCGCTCTGCCCGGTCTGTGACTGTCCACGTGCTTCGTGACAGTCACATCTCACTGCGAGTCCGAGCACCCACGCGGGCACAGGTGGCCATGCTGCACAGAAATACAGATCATGTGCCATTCACAGCATCCCAATGTCAACCCGGTGTCACTGCAGGACATCAGCTCGCGAAATGCAAGAAAGTGGCTGCAGAAATGAATTATAGTGAAAACTAGTGTTTTTCTTCTTTCTGCATTTCATGCGCAATCGACACGGCAGACGTTTGTGAGGCGGCCGACTTTGGTTCTTAGTTCTTCAAACGGAACATGTTTCGTAGCAGCAGCTCTGGGCTCACGGCAGACACTCCTGGGGATGTTTCCTGAGCCCGTGGGCGGCTGCGCCTGGCGAGCGGCGAGCGGGAGAGCACAGCGGGGACGCCGTGCAGCCCAGGGGACACGGGACAACCGCCGGCACGCAGCGGGCTGAGAACACACAGATAACACAGCGATAACAAAGGTAGAAAGCGGCTCAGTCACCTGTGACAGGATATTCTGGGAGTGTTCGCTGTGCCGCAGGCAATGACACTGAACCGCCAAGTCTGGGTGAATTTTAACCTCCCAAGTCTCCGAATCCAACGAATGTCACCTGCCTCAGCCATGTGCCCTGTTCCCGGAGAACAAAGGCGTCCTTGTCCCGGGGAAGGCAGCGGTGGTCTGCCCTGGCCGGGGCACCAGGGCGTGCTCCGCTGCTTTCGCTGGAAACCCATTAACACAGGATGTGGAACTCGAATTCAACGAGACTGCATTACTGTGTATTGTACTCAGTAACTGAAGCAACTGATAGATCTTGGCTGCCAGAAAATACCGTCAGCTACTTCAAAACAGTGCTGAGATGCCAACCACGACTCCTGCTGGTGTGGACACCAGCCCAGCCCGAAGGAAAGCCACCAGGCTTGGGGACACGGGCTGCAGAGGCAGGAGCGCGCACTGCTCATAGAGTCATGGAATCATTTCAGTTGGAAGAGACCCTCAGGATCATCAAGTCCAGCCATAGCCTCACTCCAGCACTAAGCCATGTCCCTAGGAGCCTCATCTAAACACCTTTTAAACCCCTCCAGGGATGGTGGCTCCAGCACTGCCCTGGGCAGCCTGTTCAGTGCCCACAGCCCTTTCCAGGAAGACCCTTTTCCTACCATCCAGTCTGAAGGTCCCTGCCTGCCCCGGAGCCCCCGCACGCGGCGCCGTGCGAGCCCACCGCCCGGGCTCCTACAGCTGCACAGAAACCGACGCGCACGTGGATTCCGGTGTCGAGCGGATGATGAGAGCAGCAGAATGCAGACGCGTCCTGGGGTTTGTAAGCACTGCGAATGTCCCTCCCGAACCACGGGAGGTGTGTGCGCTGGGAACAGGCTCAAATGGGCAGCCTGCAGTCCTGGGGCGGGGAAAGACTGACGTGGTCTTGCACAATATTCCCTCGATTGTAGAAAACTGAGAAGAGGGAGAAGAAAATGAAGATGCCTGAAATGGCGCCTGGAATGTTTTCCAAGTAATGCACGATGTACTTAACTACTTTTGGTGAGGGTTAATATTGTGTTTTACATTTTGCATAAATGTACAGTTCAAGGATCTCTCCTTTAATCAACAAATGCTTAAAGCACTGCTTCTTGTAAAGTATATTTTGTATGATATTAGATCCTTTATGAACAGAGACATGTCTTCAGCAAGTGCCATCATCTCGGCACTTCAGACGGTGCTTCTTGCTGAATCCTTTAACTTGAGTCACCAATGAAAAAATAAAATATGCTCCTCCGCTTTCTGTTTCACTTTTCACCTGAAGTCAGGCTGAGCCGGAGCTCTGCCCAGTTGTACTAGTGAAATGCTGCTTTCCCCAGTATGTCTGGCCCAAGTGAGAACTGCGAGTGCCAAAGCGCCGCGGGGAGCGCCCTGCGCGGATCTGCGGCCCAGCTGGAGCCGGGAACCGCTAAACCAGCGAGAATTATCTTCACCCAGCCTCCCACATACACCGCGTGACACTGACGGTACTGGGAGATGCCTATGGCCATCTTACAAAACAACCTTCGGGAAGGTCACCCATCAATAGCTCTCGTCATGTGCTTTTATCCCGAGTGAATGAGGGATTTTGGACACATACAGAGGTTGGTGACGGGCCCATCCTCGGCTCAGGGTCTGGTGTCACCGTTGACCTCTGCCTGATTTTCCACAGCCCCATATGCAACACATGGCAGCTCCAGACAGTCCAAACCGGGACGTTGTGCTATGCCTGACATTAATGACCTTTTCTACCGTTTCAGTTGAACATGATGTGGCATCTCTAGGCAGGACTGGAAGCAGACAGGTTAATTTGCAGACAGGTGCAGGCAACTGAGAGCAACATGATAGCAGCAGAAGGTCCTGGGGATTCTCTGATGAAAGAGAAATATAGGTATTGCCCTCCACAAACTTCTCATTTCACACGCTGGGAGATTTAAACCGTGTCTCTCCAAGTGGTCACGAGCTGGACAAGCCAAAGGAGAGGTATCCAGAGAGGTGCTCCCCTCTGAGGCAGAGGAACCTCTGCAGCTGAGAGCAGGAGATGTGCTGCTGGAAGTGAGTGGCCTCCTTCTCTCCCACCCCATCACGGGATGAATTAACACCTACACTGATTGTCCTTATGGCAATCGATTATGAAGACAGGAACATGGGAATGGTACAAACTGCCAAGCAAATCCTGCAACAAGGGGAGATACTTGATTCCGTTAGAACACCAGATCTGGTACCTCTGAACATTCTCCCCTGCGGATGCACCGACCCAGTAAAACACATTGCAGAGACCTCCCGGCCACGCGCTGCCGGCACCTGCCGTCGCCACGGGGGTCAGGGAGGACGCGCAGGACAGTCTGTGCGGTGCACCAAGGAGACTTGGCATTTCTTCCTGTGCACAGAATTCCACAGCATCCCAGAAGTGTCTTGGTGAAGGAATGATTCACGGAGAGGCTGGGGCTGCTGCGGAGCTGTCTGTTGTGAACAAAAGGTCCACGCAGCATGAAGGCTTTTAGACACAGCGCCGGTTCAATGTGTTAATTATTGCGAGTGCGCTTCCAAAACCACGGGGGTACTCCTGGAGCGGGTTGGCTGTGCGACTGTCGCTGCCGATCACCAAACCCCGTGTCTGACACGCGTCCTGGCAATGGAGCCAGCTCAATACACATGCAGTACATCAGGTCTCAGTTACAAAATCAATTCCATATTTTTCAGCGGGCACGTCTGTCCTTGTGTTATATTCTCGAAAGGCAGCACAGGACGTGGCAAACTTGAGCGCCTGATGTAGCACAGAACAGTGAATATATTCTGGAGCAGGGGAGCTGGAAGGAGCAGGATGACAGGAGGTGCTCCTGGTGCTTCTCAAAACACACATTACAATACGTGTGTGTTCCGAGAGCAGCTGGGGACTGGGTGCTTGGGACATTATCCTACAGAAGACACTTTCTGTTTGCCAAAGCTTGCATGTTGCCACTGCTGATCCTTTACTGAAATGGTAGATATCAGCGGTCCCAAGAACTTGAGCAGAGGTGTATCGGATAATCGTGTTTTTCAATTAACAGAGATGATCAAAGCCGAAGGGTCACCCGCGGGTGTTCGGGGAATGCCACAGTCCCAGCCGAGCACCGGGTGCTGTTCCATGCCCTGTGCAGGGCTCGTGCCAGCCCGACTGTGCCGCTGAACAAAAAGGCTGAAGTTGTGCTTTCCCTTCGACCAGGAATCCCCTGTGGAGTTAAGGCTTTAGCCCTGCTGGTTCTGAGGCACTCAGTACTCAGAGCTTCCAGCGCTCACAACGAAACCCCAAACTGATCAGACTGAGAGGGAGAGGTCTCGTTTCGGAAGAGGGGAAGGCAGCGCTGTATCTGGTTTGGCAGTTCTGCAGGGCTGGAGAGCCCGTCCCCGTCCCCACCTCGAGCAGGGCTCTGTCAGCCCTTCACAAAACATCGCGGGTATTTTAGAGTCTCACCTATCGGCTGGAGGACAGCAGTACTGTTTACCTGCCCTGAAAGAACATCTCAGCTGTGACTGTCAACAACAGCTCTTTTTAAGCTGGTTTCCTAAGTGAGCAAGGCTTTTCTAATTATAGTGCCTTTCTGTCCTTGCAGCCCTTCGTTACCAGCCCCCCGTCACCTTCAGGAGCCTTTGCTAGCTTCGCTCAGACGTGGCTCCGCAGCAAAGCTCTTACAGACACCGCGTCACCGCAGGTGCAGTGCGGCGGTGGCGGCAGTGGCAGATGGGTGAGGTCCCCAGTAACGCCGGCGTGAACGGGAAGTGTGCGCTGGACCATCCTGCAGGCCGGCAGCCCCGGGAGGAGCTCGAGGGGACGGGGCAGCAGCAGCGGGTGGGCTCTGCAGCGGGAGGTGTCAGGATGCTGTTGGGAGAGACGGGAAGGGATGTGGAATGAACACCAGCAAAGCGACCAGGCGGCAATGCTCAACGCACAGCTTGTTTTCACGGGTTGCTGCCTCCTGGCCCACGTGGTGGGTACTGGAAGCCTTATGGAATTGTTTCTGTTAAGAGGTGAAAATGATGATGTGAGTCAGATCTTTTTTCAGTTCATTCCTTCCTATCTGCAAGTGTCAAAAGTTCTGTTTCTGTAAACACGGCAAAGGTCAGCAATAGCCAGAAGTTTCCGCGTTAACAGCTTCCAAGTGCACTTTTCTACCCAGTTCTGTGCCCTTGAGCGCTCTTTTTGTTCTCTTTGCGCACCAAACTTCCAAGGAGTCCTCAGGCTGCCCAGCCACCCTCTGCCTGGAACACGGGGCCAGAGCCGCAAGGCCCCACAAGCACTGGTAGCCAGTTCCCTAGGAAAACATCTTGTCTGCACAGTTATTTCTCGTTCAGGACTTGCACAGCAACATTTCACTCTGGACAGCTGGTTCTGCTGTTTATTCCGTTGTTACAGAAAGGTGTCTGACGATGTCTCCCACTTTGCAGGATGAGAAGCAGCCACCTCTTCCATGAGCTTTGTCAAGACCTTCGGTTCCAAACCCCTCATTAACCACTATGAACCGTCATTAGCATCTTTCGGTATAACAGCTCTTTTTCCATATGGAAACTTAGATTGTGATTTCTTCACGAGGTGTGTGAAGGAGCATTTCTCGTTCACTGGAACGCACCTATCACATTATTACATGGCTGGAGAAACAGTAAGGTGAAAAATGACCTATTTTCCAAAAATGGATCTTTATCATGCTCCGTAGCTGAATTATGTGTTGGAGCATGCACACAAGCCATAGATAACAGACATCCTCACTTTAGACCATAGTCTACAGCAAAACAAAGCTGAAATGTAAAACCAGTAGAGATTAAAGCCAGAAGGGGACAAGCACATGTTAATGGGAAGAGCAGAAAGCAACAGAAGGTTGTGTTACCTTTATGGGAAAAGAAGAAGAACCAGATCTGAAGAGCTGAAAGCGAGAGGACGTGCTGACTGATTTGCTTCTCGAGTTCCTGAGCAAACTCCAACACATGCCAAGGTAATTGAGGGGATGGAATGTAAAATTGCTCTTTTTACAGCTGAAGCCTTCACGCTGATCTCCTATGCCAGAGCGTCTGAACGTGAAACAACCAGCCATGGCGCCAGGCCGGCACTGCTGCCCGTCGGCGCAGGGCGGGTTGCGCTCGGCCCCTCCGCTCCGGAACCAGCGGCGCGGCTGAGCCGCAGCGAGCTCCGCGGGATGGGGACCCTGCGGCTGGGCTCCAGTGACCCCCTGGAAGCGGTTCCTCTCCACGGGAGGCAGGGAGTTCTGGAATGGAAAAGGTGGAAACCTTTATGCTGCTCCTCAACTCCTGCATTTTATGCTGAATTCTGCAGGTCACCAATGAAATCCTGCTCCAGGTGAGAGGAGGTTTTGGAGAAGATTGATGGCGAGGCTCGGTTGGGCTCAGGGGGGCCGAGCTGCAGCTCAGCTTTGTTTCTCTGGTGTGCCAGGACACAGGCCGGCAGGCCAGGAGAAAGGGGCAGGACCACAGGGCTCGTCGGGAGGGCAGCGCCACGTGTCTGGAGTATTGACCGTACCGAGAGGTCACTGTCCGACCAGCCTGAGCGACAGACGCGGCTTGGGCAGGAATCCTGGACCTTTGGGAAGGAAACCGAGGAAAGGACACTCAAGCAAAACCAGAATATAGTGTGAATTCTTGGTCAGCACTGAGGGAGAGCTCAGGGGTCTGAGCGAGCCAGGGAGCCACGTGCGGGCAGCAGCCAGCTGCCCCGCCGCGGCAAGACTCCTGGGCCTTTCCTGGCTTGTTCTGGAAAGAAGAGAGACATCTGTGCAGGGCGGAACTGGCAGGAGGACGCGAGACCGCCTGAGGGGCTGGGAAGAATGAACGTGTGCTAATCGAACAGAGTGAGGAATCGTTCCAGCACGGCAACAGGATGGGCAGCAAGAAAACGGTGGCAATGGTGCTGCGTGGGGACAGAGGAACGACAGCACCCGCCATCGCCAAAGCCTGGGACCTGCTGGTACCGCCAAGGCAAAGCACGTAGAAAAACACCATCATTGCATCAAGTAGCATCTAACTTTGTCACCTAAACTTGCACGGAATTGAAGAGGATTTGAAGCCCGAGAGGAGCGGGTTTCCCACGGGATCGGGCCCCGCCCCCGCGCGCCGGCCGCAGGGCGCGAGCGCAGCACGAGGTGGCGCCGCTCCCGCGAGGCCGCGCGCGCACCCGGCGGGCATGGCGCGGTCACGGCGCGGTCACGGCGCGGTCACGGCGCGGTCACGGCGGGCAGGGCCGTGCGCTGCGGGGCTCCTTGCGGCGCCTGCCGCACGTGGCGCCTGCCGGCGCTCCCACAAGGTGCTCTGCGGGCCGCTTCCCTGCACTATTTACCCAACCCGAGAGCGTTTACATAGCGAATAACGAGCACCGGAGAGCCGGCCGCGGGACCCCGCCCGCCCGCGTGGGAGACCCGAAGCTCGGGCCTCGGCAGCTCCCTGCGGGGGGTTCACACGGAAAGTCCTCCGGGGTGGCGCCACAAGGTACGGGCCGGGGCGGGGAGAAGAGCAAGGGCGCTGGAGGAGGAGGAGGAGGAGGGTAGAACCCGCCCCGCTGGCCGCACGGCGCGGGCCGCACGGCAGTGGGGCGGCTTGAGAGAAATCCGGCGCGGACGCTTGTTTGCACGTGGGCTCCAGGGCCTAATTTAAAATCGGAAGCGAGCTCTGCAGGCAAGTATTTTCTTTCTGCCTGCACGTTGCTGCTTTTCGTCAAACAGCCCATCCAGAGGTGTCACACACCGTTCTCTTCAGCCGCCCTCAGCAGGAGATGATGGTCCATAGCGCTTCTGGGATTTTTTCCTTTGTGCGGGTAAAATCATGTTGGTGTGGTACTGAACGTGCAGCTGCTGGAGCGCAGTGCAGACCGTGGACACTTGCACCAGTACTTAGTAGCACGCTGATTTCTCCTTGCTGTGGCTGAGCTGAAGAAAATCGGTGTTCTGGTTTCAGCAGGTGGTGGAACGCTGCTGTTCTGCAGCTTTCCTGGGCAGGCGCTCGCTGCTCTGTGCTGAGCCATCTAGACAACGTGTGATGAAGCCTGTGGTTAGCGGGACGTGTGGCCCGCGGCTTCCAGACAGCAGCCCCTCACCGTAAATAACCCACATAGTCCTGTGGGCTCGTGTAACTGCCTGGGCCGTGCTTTGCATGGAGTCAGATGCAAATCCTGCCGTGAACGCGCAGCACCACGGGTCGTTGCGGTGGGCTTTACCCCTCGCGCCGTTTCCTCGTCTGTGGCTGCACTGATGAACCCCGGTGTGTCTCTGGGGTGTGAGGAGAGCGATCCTCGCCCAAGGGGAACAGGTCGAGCCTAAAGCACGCAGGGCGCTGTTACGTCTGCCAGAGCTGCTCTGGAAAGCCTGTTCCAGCTGCCGTTGAGTGCCACACTATGGATTCAGCCGTGCAGCCAATTCCTCAGCCCTCAAATGGTCCATGTTCTGTTTGCAACGTCTGGAAGTCATGGCTGGCCAACCCAACGGCCGCTGCCCTTCAGAGCGCACTCCAGGTGTTTTCCTCTGTGGCTGTGGCTGGCACAGCTCACATAAGGCATTCTGAGGGCATCTGGCAGTTTGAAATGACGCCTGTGCCCTCCTCTGAGGCTTCTCGGTTTGCTGATAGTGGAACAAACAGTCCTGAAATGTTACTGCTTTTTTCCAGTTCTGTATGTGTTTTTCTGGTCTTTCCAAATATCAGCGTAGTGCTGTAATCCCGCTCCGCAGTCCCGGAGTCTGCACTTAGAATTTGTGGTGAGAGACGGGTCTGTCAGAATGCAAGAACATTTGTGAGTTAGTGCCATTAAAACCAATGCAAGAGACTTAATGGCCCCTTAGTCCCTGCTTTGTGTTTGAACTCTCCACTACCATAATTTGTTTTCCCCTCCGTGGAGCAGTATTTATGCTCCATATTTCATGCATAAAATGCATTCAGTTATCAATTCAGAACAAAAGAAGGCAACATTACCTATGCAAATTCTTTAGCTAAATGCTTTCCTCATTGTTCCCAGAAGGAGAAAGATGAGGCCACATGTAGCCGCAATGCCCATCTACCAAATGTCTGATCCTTAGTTTTGGCCATACTCACTGGGTGCACACCCACTTCTTACGTTGCTCTTACCGCGGCAGTGCGTGCGCCTCGCCCTCAGCGGCGCGGTCGGGTCAGCGCAGGCTCCGGGGAGGTGCTCCAGCGGGCACCCGAGCGCCGGGTTCACACATCACCTGCCGTCTGGCTGGGTGACGTAACTTAGAATGTGCAAAGTTTAATGTAAAAATGGTCTAAATTTGGGGTTACTGAGGGATTGCTAGAAGCATTCCTAACAGTGGAAATTGTTGTTTTTTTCAGATTCATTCTTTCGGGCTGTTTCCATCTCTTTCGTCTCTCCAGAAGATGCTCAGAGGTGTCCGCTGGGGTTCAGCAGGTAAAAGACCAGTGACCTGCTGTGGGAACGGGGAACTGGCTCTGTTCTGTGACTTTTTATTCTTTTCCCCATAACATTATTTTGCTTTTAAACTTTGCCCAAAGAAAGTTCCCTGGTCTGTTGGGCTGGGAGTGTCGTCTCCCGCACGGCCTGTTCCCCAGGCACCATCCCGGGGATTTGCACGATTCCCAGAGGTATTTTAACCTGCCTCGGGAGACTGTTGTGACAGCTGCGTGTTTGTTCTTCCACATATGCAATAAGTGTACCTGTCTGTTTGGATGCTCTGAGCAGGGCAGCATCTGCTAGTACCTCCGTGCGTTCGGCTTTGTAACGCGGTTGCTCTTTACGCTTTCACATCTCGCCCGTCATTTTCAGTTGATGATAATTTGGCTCCGTTGCAGTTCGATTCTGTGCACTAAACGGCTGTTGTTCAGTGACGCGGTGGCTGCGGAGCGTCCGTATCGTCCGTTCTTGGGATGTACACGGTGTGCGCTGCTGTGACGTCTGTTTGGGGTCCCCTTTAGCAGACTGGGGCTCCCAGCATCCCGGGGAACCCAGGGACGCTCCTGGCTGTTGAACATGTGTCTGAATATCATATACATCAGGTCTCTGAGGAATCCAGTTTGGTTTTGAACCCTGTAGCTTAAGATTCAATAGAACTTGTTGAAAGCTTTTTGGTGGAGAGAGTTGGCAATTGGCAAACTACCTTTTAGAGAGCAGTTTAGGTTTTAAAGCAAAAATGTATTTGCAATAAGAAAAGGAAAAATTGTCAAGGGATTTAAACTTTCTTAAAAATAATGTGATTGTGATTTAAAACAGATCTTTGAACTTGCAACTACCTGGCAAATTTTGTATGCAAATCCACTTTTGTATATCTTCATACTAATGTGATAATTGACAGAGAACTTTATGGGGAAAACATCCAGAAGGAGCTTTGAATGTTTGTGTAACATCGAGTTCTGTTTAGTTAGGAGAATAGCTGTTCTCAGGCTCATCTTTATTTTGAAGGGAAGTTCTGTGGAAGCGGCAGGAGCACACGATGTAGAAGCTGTGGCTGCAGAAGGGAGGTTCTGTAGGTCAGATGTTCCCGGCTCCTGGAGCAGCGTGGGGAGCCGGGGGGCTGCAGCCGGGGCGCAGCGGGAGGCGCCTGCGGGCCACGGGCTGCTCGGGCTGGCCCAGGGGCTGCTCGGGCTGGCCCAGGGGCTGCTCCGAGCTGTCCCGGCACCTCCTCTGGCTGCGGAGGAGCTGTCGGGATGGCTCAGAGACCTTGACAGCTGGCCCTCGGAGCGCAGCTCGGAGCTGATGACACCCGCGGCCCCTCGGCCACCTGGCTCACACCGCAGCCAACACGACACGAGCAGCCAAGAGATCTGGACTGTTTTGCCTTTCATTGGATGTTTCACACATGGATTCCGTGAAAGCACAAGACCGTAGAGCATGAGTCCTGTCACAGCGTGATTAGTCTAAGGTTTCTCAAAGGCCTGTCCTTCATTTAGGCCTTGGTTTTTTTCCAGATGAGTTTTCCTCTGCTATTCTGGCAGCATCCACCAGTAGTTTTCTGGTATTGACACTTCCTGGTTATTCAACATGTCGGAACCCTTTGAAAATAGAGTTACCTGTTGTATTAGTGACAGTTTTATTTATTCTATTTGTATAAAATGCAGAGGTGCTCAGGAGCGGCTCAGGGCTGGCTCGGAGGCGGCAGCACAGGATCCCGAGGAGCTGCCGGTGCAGCTGGGGCGAGGGGCGGCCCCTGGAATTGTGCAACGCTCCTCGGGCTTGGGATCCTACACCTGGACCGTTGCGCTCGGCTTCATCTCCAGTTGCTGATGAAAGACTCATCAGTGCAGCTGGTAGCAGTGAAACGAGCTTTTGTAATCCTCCTTCTCCGTAGACATTTCATGGGAGCAGCAGGTTGAAATGATGCCTGCTCCCGGTCTCTCTGCTATTTTAGTTTAAATGACTCGCATTGTGTTCTTCTGTGCCCTGTCCTGGAAGGCTCCAAGACATTAATTTCTCAGACAGCTGTGCTGCCTGAGGACGGCCCTGGCGCAGCTGTTCACCGCGGCGCCGCTGGCAGCCGCGCGGCGGGGGGAGCGGGAGCGCAGAGCTGGCGCGGGGGCCGCGGACCAGCGCAGCCACGCAGCCGGGGCACCAGCGGCTGGCGATGGTTGCTGTCCTCATTTACAAGTAAACATTTGCATTCCTGGGCTGTATACAAACACTACAGAAACAAACCAGCCTTTTAAAGCGGAATCTGGAGCAGCTGCTGGTGTGGACTTACCAGCTCAGCACTGTTTGTGTGGAAGGTCCCCGACAGGCTCATCGCATGGGAGACCGCGCAGGGTGTGCCGGAGGGTGCGCGTCCTTTTGGTCACACACAACAGACCCGTTCCCGGCAATGGGCGCTATCATGGCTTTACCATATAGGTCATGCTGGCCCAGAAAATGCAGCACAGCTCACAAAACGTGGCAATAATATGCGGCCTTTAAGGAGATCCATGCCATGTCTTTGAATTTAAAAAGCAAGCTGTTTGTACCTTACATACTGGATAACATGAATTCACTTGTGATCCAGAAATTTACCAGATTACCTAGCAGAGACATCTTGGACCCTAAAATAAGGTCCTAAAATCTTAACTTTTCTGTCAGTGTATCACCCTCATATTGCTTCAGCATAATACCAACAAACCCAGTGTGATTTATCTTCACTGTATGTGTTGGACTAAGGAAAGAAAAACCTTGTGGAGCGGCAGTTCCTCGTGCAGGATTTGTAAATTAGATGGTCAGCACACCTCAGTGAGGAGCGCGATGGAAACGCAGGCGCAGCAGCGCTAGGTTTGCTGGTGCTGATACTCCCTGACCAGTCTGGACACATGAAGGTTTATTACATCTTTGAATTAAATTCCAAATGAAGAAACATAACCTTCTTGTTCCAGATTTCTCAAGTCATCCACTGAGCAAAGGCAAGAGTGAGCAACCGGCAGATGATCTCTGGTCGTAATTACTGGTTTGATGATGGTTTTGGAGATGTCCAGCTGGTAGAAAATGAAAATGGGGGTGTGCCCCGGTCACCAGCTTTGGAGAACAAGTGCCGGCGCTCCCTGGCAACGGAGCTGCTGCTGCCCTGGAGCTGGTGAGCGTGGAGCAGTGTGTGTGCACAGCGCGCTGTGAGCCCGGGCTCCCCTGTCACCCTGAGGGCTCCCCTGTCACCCTGAGGGCTCCCCTGTCACCCTGAGGGTTCCCGCGCGGCGTGACTGGTGTCTGGGCTCTCTGCTGCCTCTGGTCAGCTGCAGCAAGTGGGGGGAGGTTTAGTGTCCGAAAGGTCCTTCCTGCCACGCGCCGGGGGCTGGACAAGGAGTTGAACCCAGACGATGGGTTTCCCAGGCAAAAGTGTCATTTGCTGAGCCAGGCTGCAAAATGGTATTGTCGCTGTCACCCCCTTGTTGACAAAGCACTTATGCATGTGGAAGGTGCGGGCACGCTGCTCTCAGTGCTGGGGTGGCTGTGAGTGCTGTGATTCACAGCTGGAGCTGTGGGGTGTAGAGCAGGGAGGACAGCGCTCGGGATGGCTGGGGAGAGCCCGCGGTGGGAGTGAGTGGCTGTCCAGAGAACAGTGCGGAGTTAGGGCGGATCACAACCTGAACCCAAAATAAAGTCTTTCCGTTTTAAAAAGACCAATAATATGATGTTTAATTAGGAATCCAGCCAGCAAAACAGCTGAAGTAGTCTTGTGGCTCAACTAAGTTTTGGTAAAGCCTCAAATAAAACAATTAGTTGGGGCTACTCTCCAAAGAAAATATGAACTGGCTGGAGAGCCAGAATAACAAAAAGTCATCAGAAATCCTATAACCTGTCTATATGACCTATAAAGACAGATAACTGTCTGCAAATATGTAAAATGCTGTTACACGAGGGAATAATCTGTTCTCTGGGCTCATGCTGGATAAGGCAAGGAATGATGTGCTTGAACCACAGCACAAGTGATTAAAGCAAGACACAAATTTTTAGAAGTATTGGCAAGAGGCAGTGAAATCGTGAGCACAGATTGGCTGGGGCGGTGGCGAAGTCTCCATTGCTGGAGGCCTTTAAAAGCGGGTTGGACGTGCATCTCCCAGGAGCTGCTGGTCTGATCAAAGCTGGTGCAGCAGAGATGGGTGATGTGGCCTCCCACCCCGTCTGGTCTCTGTCCCGCTGTTACCGTGCACCAGTGAGTCCTCTCTTGGCGTGCTGGGGACGTGGGCAGCAGCGTGAGCACATTCTTGTGACCCTTGTGGTGTGGCAAGTGCTGCCAATGTGTGCTGCCAGTGTTTACACATTCTGTAACCGAGAGTGGAGCCTAATGAGTTTCCAACTAAGTTATCAGGGATCTTTTCCGTTCATGCGTAAGATGTTCCAGATACAACAGAAACGGGATAGCTTAGATGTTTTTATGAAACCTCAAAACCATGGATGTTTTTGCCTTTCTCTACAATTGCAGGGCAGTGTCATGATTCATTTTCTAGATTAGGGTCTTGTCGGCTTGCTTGTCCTTTGAAGTTCTGGGACATCCCGGGTCTGGCTGCCCCCTTGCAGCAGCGTTGGCACAGGGTGGTTTGGTGTTCAGATATCCTCCTATGAGAGCTGCGCGAGATAGCAGGAAAGGTTCAATTGAGACCAAGGGGTATCAGCGGACAGCACGGAACTTCGTCGTCTTCGTGTCATCTTAGTGAAAGAAGACCTGGGTGCAGGTCTAGGAGAATGGGGGCTCCATTTCACCAACTCTGCCCCGGTCACCTGGTTACAACGCGGCGGGATTTACACACTTAGTGACACTAAACCACTCCGATCCCTCGGGGTTTGCACGTGCACACCTTGCTGAAGGAAGCCAAGGAGCTCCAGGGGAACAGACCATTCCCGAGCTGGGAATCACAGTGACCGGCAGGGGACGGTGACACTTCATTTCCCTGCGGGGGAGCAGGTGGGACACTGAGCACACAGCGCGGGCAGTGAGGACGGACACACGTAACAGCAGTGCTTCGAGTGTGGAGGAGAACAGTATCGAACTGCCATCCCACCCCCTTCCAAAAGCTGGAGCAAGAGGTAACATAGCCGAAAATCTCAGTGATGGTAGTGATGATAAAAACCTCAGACTTGGGACAGATACTTCGAGCATCAATGCAGCCGAACAGAGTGTACTGTGGTAAACGTTGCTGCACTGGGCACTGGCCAAATTGCTGTATTCCAGTGACCTTTGGTTACAACCCATGCCCGCCCTGTAAAAACTAACTAATAAATAAATAAAGGTTTGCAGTGGTTAGCTGATCAAAGCCATTGTTTGTCACCATGTCCTCAGCAGAAAGCAATGTTACCACCTGCAGACTGGAGAGATGTTTTTGTGCGAGGTCTGATGGAAACTGATAATTCTGTAGCCCAAGAAGCTGAAGAGGAAGAAACAGATGGATATCAGCGGTTTGGGTTGGGGTTTTTTTCCCACAGTGGTTCTTTGTTATGTTTTTGAGGTTTGACTTTCATGTATCCCATATGAAAATTTCCTAGTGTTAAGCAATAATTATTTGTATAAGAAGCCAGATTGGAAACAGAATTAATCGGTGTCACAACTCTGTCTTGTGCCATTGTTCCAACATGTTCATCTTAGAAGTAGATTTTGTAATTAAAATTCAATCTGAAGCAGGTGTGAAGGAAGAACATTAAGGTGTCAGGGAAACAAAGAGCCTTATATCCAGACAGTCGTACGCAAAGCAACGGCTGCTGTATGGGCTGGAGGTGTCTGAGTCACCGTTAACTCAGTACCTTGAGAACCAAGGCAAAGAAAATGCTTTGTGCGTAAATGTGCCCTGTTCCTCTTCCAGGAGGAGTAGAAAGGAGGAGGAAGAACAAGCGGATTACCTTTCACGGTGTTCTTTGATGAATTTCTGAATGGGGTTATGCATATGGTGATGAAAAATACGAAGAGCTGTACCTAGTGATTTGCAATATCTCGTGTCCTCTCTGCTGGGGAGTTTGTGCTGCCAGCCTGTGCTCTTACACTGCACTGGAGAGCCTTGAAGCAAAGACTGTGTGCTTTTAAACGGCACAGAGTGACAGAGCCTTACCAGTCCCACCGACAGTGGTGCTGGGGCCTCTGCTCTGCTGCACACGCTGGGGGCCGAAGGAGGGGATCCACAGAAAGAGAGACAGGAATATTTGTGTCTGATGCTGGTGTCCTGAGAGCCTTCACTTGTGCTTTTGCTTTTTATCAAGAGAAAACATGCAGATATGATCCCTGGTAAGATCACTGTGGTCAACATGTCAGAAAAATTCGGAAGTCCCTCGTTATCGTCACCTTCCACCCTTGGACCCGTGCAAAGCTTTGTACCGTGTACCAGCTGCAAAAACGGACAAGAACAGAGCACGGGCAGGACGTACTGGGGAGCACGGAGGGGACTGTAGTAGCTCCTGCTCTCAACAGCTGCGTGCCCTGGGACGTGTCTGGAACCCGAGCTCTCTGACATTCTGCCTTCACTCTTCACACGTGTTCACGCTCAGAAGTGAGATGTTGTGGTTTTGTCTTAACAGGGAGAGAGCGCAGAGAGGGCGGGATGCGCGCAGGTGCCGCGGGGCCGCGTGTGGGGCAGGCGCCGTCCGTCCTGCCTCTCGCTCCGGGGCGAGGGACCGGGGAGCAGCAGCTGAGCCCTGGGGGGACAGGGGTCAAACCCCAAACCACCTGATCCAAAAGAAGGAAACAGTGGAACTGCAAAGTCAGCATCGCAGTGCCTGTCAGGTTCGCACCCACAAGTACCGTATTATAAAAGCAAAGACACACTAGAAGGCAGAGCCGGGAAATTGCAGTGCAAGTCACTTAATAGAGGATGCAAAGAGAAGGTAGCTCCTTCTTTCCTTCCACGCCACCTCACCCGTCCCCCACATACACACATTTCTATCAAGTTTCCAGTTCATTTTTTCAGTGAACAGAAGCTGGTGGATACATGGCATGGGCGGCTGGAGCTGGGAGCAGATGGAATGGGGGGGTCAGCGCTGGGACACGGCACCGCGGCGGGAGGACAGCCGAGAGTGACGGTGCCAGGAATGGGACAGCGGGGGGGACAGCGCGGAGTGGTGGGAATCACGGGGTGTCTGTGGGAACCACGGGGTGTCTGTGGGAATCACGGGGTGTCTGTGGGAACCACGGGGTGTCTGTGGGACACGGGTGGGACAGCACCGGAGGCGTGGGAATCACAGCGTGTCTCTATGACTATACCCAGTGCTGTGCAGGAATCTGAGATGGAAAGGAATAAGCTTTTGCCGTAGTTTTTGCCTGAAGCAAGTGAAGCTCTTATCTGAGAGATGTATCACTAGAGAGAATCCTGGAAAGAACAGCCTGTACCATTAATTGTGTCTCATAGAAGCGTAACGAAATGCAGGGGCTGCGAACTCCAGTCGGGAAGATGCACTTCAGGAACACGCCGGGGATGTTTAGCGGCGGGAGGGCAGCCGTGGGGACAGGCTGTGGGGAGAGAGGCTGTTCATTTCCAGCACTTCAGATAGGTAAATCAGGACTGGAAGCTTTTATAAAAGGTGTTGTCGAGTTCCTTGAGCAGCTCTGGCGGCTGGTGAGGGTTTATTTGCACAGCAAGCAGGCTGTATCCTCAGCCCTTGCTGGCAGGTGTGGTGGGGCAGCTCTGGTTCCGGAGATGGGGAGATGTGGCTCCTGCAGCCGGGGGTGCAGAATGGGGAGGAGACACAAAATGCAGAGGTCGGCTTTTCTGTGCAGTGACTGTTCTCTTGCGGCAGGCAGATTTTCACCACCGTATAGGACATGATTAGGGAACGTGGCCATAGCTAGTATAGCTGTGTGGAGATATAAAGCTGGTTAGGATGTCCCCGTGAAACGTTCACGATAGATTTTGTTTCCCGTAAAAGAGCGTTAATGACTCTGTTAATTATGCAGTGCAGAAGCAGCTTACAGTGATGTATACCCAGAAAATCATGATGGCTGGATGTTGAAATATGTCTTCCCACAATGTTTTTGTAAAAGTCCCATCGATTTGATGAAATTTGCCTTGTGTTTCACTGTTTGCTGAGGAGCGTGACTGTGGTGACTGAGGAGCCTCAGGGGACCATGATGACCCAGGTGACTCCGATTTCTTTCTTGCTGTGTTAGAAGAAAAGAAACTGTACAACGAAACGTGTCCTCTCCATGGCCAGGCACGGTTGGTCAGTCAACCCCATACACAGGTTATTAATGTGTAGATACAAGTGGGGGATTACGAACCTCACACTTGAGCTGATAGCCTGGGGGAGAACAGAAGTTCCTCTTGTCTTTTGTGTGTTTTGTAGCCAGTGGAAATGGCCATTAATCATGCTCAAAAACCGTTTGATACAAGTAGACTGAGAGTCTTTCCCAGGATTTCAGTGTCGAGATCACTGCAATCATGTTTATCCACTTTTAGAATCCATTTTTCAGTGACTTTTAAGAACTCCTGCCTTGCTGCATTTCCTGCTTTGTCCTGTTTGGAGCGTGGGCTGGCGAACGCGGCACCTGGGCAGAGAACGAAGCAGAACTGCAGCATCTGGGAGTAGAAAGAACCCGTGAAATCCTCCGTTCATCCACCTCTGCCCATAGATAACGTTGCGATGCTCACTGCTGGACGGCTGGTGGATGGACGGGTTTTTCAACCAGTTTCAATAAGAGATAATTCCACTGTCTTAAAAACGCATCACTGTGAAGAGCTTCCAGACATTCAGCCCTGACGGTCTCCTCGAGAAGAGCAGAGTGTGTCCTACCCACTGTGCAGCTTCAGTGGCTGGAACAAACCGTCCGGTCTGCCCGAGTTCTCACCTGAGACCCCCCCAAAAGCGGAACGTTGTGTCAGAGAATGACGAACGTGCTTCATTTTCTGTGTTATTTAGTGTGCTGAAGATTCTTGGTTTCGTTTTGTTCACAGCTTTTGAGTGGTAATTTGGGAAGGGCTGAGAACTGCTGGTTTTCATACTGTAGGTTTTCTTTAGCCATGTCAGTGCCTTTCCTTGAAATCCCGCTTCTAGTCTGTGCAGATGGACAGAGGAGGAATGTCTGTTTATATTTAGACTTGTTCCAGCCATGAAATTAGTAGAATAAACAACGATAGAACTAGAAAGATAAGAGAGATTTTAATTTGGTACAGTCATCATTAATGGTTTATTTGCTTTTTGATCTTGGAACTTGTGCCATCCCTTAATAAATAAAAATGCTCCATAGCAGCCACAAAGAACAATGGGGAGGTGGAAACAGAGCCAGAAGTAGTAGAAACGAAGCAGGCTGGACAGGTGTGGAAGTCAAGAGCAATGGGCCACATCAGCACAGCTGGTTGTGCCTGGCGTGGGTGAAAAGCTGCGGGTCACACGGGAGGCAATGGGCCGTGGGGCTGCCTGTCACCCTGGTGTGTCACTGACAGCGTCAAACCGAGTTACATGATGCCGTGTGGTTGGTAACAGCATCGTCTTCTTGACAAGGGGTTGGAAAGCACTTCCTCAGCGTGACAGAGCTTAACACGTTGTGAGCCCTGACTGTGGATGTACCCGCTGTGGCTGGCCCTGGCGCGCGGGGCCGGGCTGTGCCCCAGCCCCCGTCGGGACACGGCGCGGGCGCTTGTGCCGCCCTGTGCCGGTACCCGGGCCGAGGGACCTGCCGCTGCCGTCGCTCTCGGCGCCGCGGGGCTGCGGGTCGCTCGGGCCGCTCTCCGCAGGCTCCAGCCGTATCTCCGTCCCTCCCAGGCAGCGCTTGGCCATCAGTACTTCTCCAGGCCAATCAGTGCTATTCTTTTCTTGATTAATGCTTGCGGTCCAGGAAAAGGCTGAATTACAATTTCATAACAGAGTTCATTAACTTAAAAGCACGAGCTGGATGAAGCAATGCTATACAGAATAATTCTTTCCCAATAATCTAAATAACTCTAAAGTTCAAATTCCCTTTCATCACAGAATTTCTCTACCAGCGTTTTCTCATGCGTGTGATTGAACTCCATCCATGGAAGGCAGCGCAGTTGACACAGCCGGTCCAGGGAACGCACCACAGCAATGGATTAGTCATGGCTGCATCGTTCCAGGGCTGCGAGGGAGAAGTTACTAAATCAGTCCCTTTGTTCTCTGTGCCTCGGACGCTCTGAGGTGATTTTGGCAGCCGCTCCAGCCTTCGGTTTTCCAGATCACCAAAAATCCTGAAGTCTGGTTGATGAATGGGTGCTGTTAGCCCTTGTTGCTACTAAGACACTGGCTCCTATTTCACATTCAGATATTTTTTGAGAGAATATACAGTAGTGATGATTCCTTTTGTACTTTTTCCCTCTCTGATTTGTATCCTAGCTGCTCCCCAATACAATTGCCAGCTCTCGGGTGTGGATGGCTCAGTTACTATTTGGGGATTATGTGCAACCCCCTTTGCTTTGCACGCTTTAGTATAAAAATGCGACAGGTTTTCCTGAAGAGAAGACAACAGGATGACATCGGCGGCTGAGCTCTGGGGCTGCTGGGGCGGCAGAGGCGCCGCAGCCCTTCACAGGGAGCGCCGGGGCCCGCCAGCAATCTGGGATTCTGCTTTCCAAACTGGGACTTTGAGTATGTGATCGAACATCTGGTAGCAATATGGATAATTGCAGAAGTATCCAGCAATGGAAGCTGTATAATGTCATGCTTGCATGTCACTTAATAGCAGATCTCTCTAGTTACACATGAGCCAGGTGGGGGCCATCAGAACAAATGCAGGGTGCAAAATCACAAATGGGAAGAAAGTCCTGATGTCAATTATTTACCAGTAAAGCTCCCCACACAATCATCGGAGCTCTCCGTGGAACTGATGCTCATTATCTGCCAGCTCACGTGCTGGGAGCGAGACCCGCTGGGCTTCTTTGCCTTTCTGCCAAAAATCATCCCTTCTCCTTCCATCCAGTTTTCGACACCTGTAACAGAACACCTGTAACAGAACACCTGAAGCGAGTGTGTGCTGTGCCCGTCACCCCGCTTCTGAAGAGCCACCTGACTTTGAAATGCCTGATTTTAAAGAGACGTAGCTATTAAAATACCCCCCAAACCAATCAAAAAATCTGAACACAGATGTATAGGAAAGGAAGCAGCTACCTTTGTTTTGGGAGTGCGTTGTTGCCCGCGCACACCTGGGGTCGGGGCAGAGCGGCTGGTGCAGGAGCCGGGCGGGTGGTGTTTCTCTTTCTGGAAAAGGGTTTTCCTTGGGTTTAAATGTGTTTTAGTCTGTGCCCCAGGTGTCCATCAGATCTAAGCACGTGTCTTCTCTTCGCGTTCAGCCATGGAGGGCGGGATGGAGACGGGAGAGCAGCACATTTCCCTACTCCCTGTCCCTTGGCCCAAGCAGGTGCCCTCTGGCTTTTCTTATTTGATTGTCATTGCTGATAATATCAGAGGGAAGCTGTGGCAGACATTTGTGGGACATCTGAGGCTGGATGCGAGCTGAGCAGTGCTGACGTTCTCAAGCCTCTGAAAGTAAGGGGCTGTATGTTGGGCAGTTCAAAACCAACTAACCAACCAACTAACCAGCTAACTAACCAACCAACCAACCAACCAGCTAACTAACCAACCAACCAACTAACCAGCTAACTAACCAACCAACCAGCTAACCAACTAACCAACCAACCAACCAACCAACAAACCAACCAACCAACCAACCAACCAGCAAACCAGCTAACCAACCAACCAACCAACCAACCAACCAACCACAGACAACTACAAAAGGATGTATGTGCTAGCAGGCTTGCCACAGTGCTGTGACCATTTCAGCAGCTTTATTTATTACTAGCATTTTGGAAGGAAGGACAAAAGTGTGAGCCAGAAGATGATTAAAGAGTGAGCTGAGGAAGTTTAGACTCCCTCAGAATAAATCTGAGTAATGAACAGCATTTATTATGTCTGGTTAAAGGCAAAATAATAAGGACAAAGGGTAATCCTGCGCTAACAATGAACTGTGAATTTTGGTTTGTACTTGTGAGCCACAGCCACAGAAGATGTCTATTCTTGCTTGCCAGAAGTACTTTCCAAGCCCACGATTTCTTCTCAGGCGAGAGGTAGATGAACACGCCACCACCGTCCACAGCTGCGGCCATCAGGATGCACCCGCGTGCAAGCACAGCTGGTTCTCCCCAGGAAAAGCCCACTCCAAGCTGAATTCCTTACTCGGGTACCTCCTTACCCTCTGCCAGCATCACCTCTCCCAAACGCAGCCCTCAGCTGCCCTTCTGCCTCCCTGGAGACCGCGCTGGCTGCTGTTGTGCTCTGTGGCAGTAAACAAGCTCCCGGGTAAATATTTCTGTCGTGAGACCTCAGAGATACCTGAGGTCAATTAGAAGTACTAGGCACGCTCTGCCGTTCAGACTGATGTCTTGCTCAGGGGCTTGCCAAGTTTCATACACTGATTGGTTTGGGACGAATGCTCTCATTCACCACAGAAGTTGGTAGTTGTAAAGAAAGACCAAAAATAAATGACGCTGGGGTGTAAACTCCCCTCCAGAGAAGTCATAGCTCACCAGGTAACACGGAAAAAACAAACCGGTTTCTTTAACATGCTGCCTACCCAACAGAAATCTTTTACCATGAAACCACTGGCATACGGCACCAGCCGTTTCGTCAGCTGCAGAGGAACATCCCTCGTGGCTTTGGAACACAGCTTCCTCCGCGCTGCAGCGTGGGGTCAGCTCCTCAACAGAAAGCTTCAGTTCTCAACATCTGGGTGTAATTCCCGAGCTGTGGCAGCTCTCATCAGATAGCAGAGCTGGCTGCAGAACAGCCTGAAGGTTGGGTTTTGTTAGACAGCGCTCGGGGCAACGACATCTGCGACGGGGCTTGTTGGGGTTCACGTGCGCTGCCCGCGTGGTACGCACCGCGGCTGCAGCCTTGCGGTACGTTACGGTCACAGGTATCCAGAACTCAGTCTTCTGTTTGAGTCTCTCTCAAACTGTTTGCCTGCAAATAACGTCCTACGTGATCTTCTCAACGTGATTATTATATACGCCTAAGCAGAACGAGTATTTCCCTGTTGGAGTTATTGGATTTGTTTTCCCAGTTCAAACTTTCATCCACTTTTCAGACCATGACCATATGTTTTCTCTCCCCGTTTTCTCTGACTTGCACTATTACCTACTAAACGTACAGCCTGTTGATGTTGGTCAGCAGCTTCAGAACCTGTACGTGGCTCCCATCCTTGCGCAAGTCACTCTGCTTTGCAGGATGATATCTCTCGCCAGTGTTCCAAAATACCGACCAAACTGTACAGTTTTATTTATCCTGTTGAATTTACTCATCATTTTGCAGTGACTGCAACCCAGATAAATTACAGTATTTCCTTTGTATTCATTCCTGAGCTTGGGCTGGATGCTTTTTGCTGTTCCTTTTAGAAGTTTAAGTAGGAATCCAGTAGAAAATTAGAAACTGGATTCCATTTACATAGTTTCCCTGAGCGCAGTAGTATTTCTGATCTAAGAACAACAGCCACAAACCGCTCTGACCAGAGGAAGACGCTGTTTGTGTTCCCCTGCCGTTGCTGTGCCTCTCGGTGCGCCGCGGGGCTGTATTGCGGGTCCCGGCAGGACGGCGGGAGGTCTGGGAGCTCGTTACCTGGCTGCTTGGGGCAGCACTGGGACAGCAGCGCTGGGTCAGGCACCCGAGCATCCCACACCCGTGGGCTCGTGTCCTCAGAGCATCTCTGTGACCCAGAACAACGGCGGTGCACTGGGTGGAGGAGAAGGGCTGTTGGTGCTGGATGCGCTGCAGGACGGGTGGCAGTTCTTGCAGACTGTTGTCTGCAGAGCGCGGTGGGGCCGTGCGAGACCCCTCCCACGCGCCACACTTCTTCCCCTTTTTGTAGGCAGGAGCAACCATGTTGCTGGGGAAGCAAGAGCATCGGAATACGGGTCTGAGAGCCGTTTCTGTCTGCCTGGCGCTGTCTGAAGTGAACAAGCCGTTGCTCCGCTGTTATCTCTGGTTTCCAGCTGCTGGGGGAACCTCAGGAAAGCTTTTCCTGACAGTCCCGTTTCCAGCAGGAACTGTCCTCATTCCACACGCAGAGCTTACAGTCAGCTGGAACTGCAGTTACATGAGATCTGAGGACAATATTGACCTAGGGACTGTGTTAAACAGCAGTGTGATTTTTGCAGAGGGCTCTGCGGGTGTCTGTCTGGAGCAGGGTGCTTGCCCTCTGCACTCCTGAGCTTCAGGAGGCTGAAACCCAACTGCTTCTGAGTTTGGGAAAGGATACAAAATTTTCAAGAGAAGTTCAGGTCCTATGAGAGAATGAACATAGTCTGCTGTATGTAGTGCTATTACGTATGTAGCACTATTATGTATGTAGTATGTACGGAAACACTGTGCTGCTTTCCTTCTCCTTCCATCGGCTCTCAGATTAGAGCAGGGCTGCAGAAGGGCGCAAAGGCACGGGTCTGGAGATGCGCGCTCCCGGAGGGACGCGGCATTCCTGGCGGCACGGCTGGGCGAGAGACGTTCCTGGGGGCTGCCCGGGGCTTCTCACTGGTTCTCACCGCCAGGCTCCATTTTCTCTCTTGTTTACTCAAACAGCGATGTATTTTCTTCCTCCTCCGCTCGCGGTTCCCGCCGCGCGGCCTTGCTGTGGCCGCAGGCTGCCTTGACAGGACCCGCTCGCCGAACGACCTGCTTGCCAAGGCTGTCTTTATTTAGACGAGGTTTCTGCGGGCTGGGTTCTGCAGGAGCGGGGGCTCACAAAGCGGCTGTGCGGCACCTCCAGTTCCTTGGTGAGCTCGGGGAAAGCGCCTTTGACAGTCCTGCCTTCTTTAGCTCCTTCTCTCAGTTTTTTATGGGGAAAACAATCACTTCTGAATAATTTAGTAGTGTAGCAGACACTAAGATGTTCTTTTGCTTTCCTCCTTGCTACCAGGAGAGATGATGGTTGGGCCAGGACCTGAGCTCGGCCGTGCCCCAGACGCTCCTTTCCAGGCGGGTGAACTGGGGTTGCTTTTCCCCCCGCTCTGTGTACCGGTATGGCAGACTGAACACGGACGGTGGATGTGCTGAGCATACCCGTGGTAGCTGTTACTATTCCAGCAGAGTCCGGAGTGTAACGCATCAGCTCCGAGGCACCAGACCTGCGGGCAGGATGAGATAAGGCAGGTTACAAACCGGGATTAAAACAGCAACAGAAAACAGATTTTCCCAGGCAAGTGGCAAAACCAGGAATGGAGTTTCAGATCCTATGTGTTAAACAAACAACCTTTCCTAAATTTATACCAAATGGGCATAATAGATTGACTCAGGCTTAGTATGGTCAAATTCTATCCATATTGGTGGCATTTTCTGGCTAGATATCAAGCGTAAACCGGGGAGCTGAGATATGAAACCAACTGTGTATCATAGAACACGTTTTTTTAACTGGAAGCAGAACTCCGAGTGTGAGCCCGGCCCTGGGTCTGGGCTGTGATTCTGATGAGTCTGTGCGGAGGACAGGAGGGGGGCTGAGCGTAGGTATTGGTTTCATATCCCCATACAGAGGATTTGGGATAAATATTTCATCGGTTCAGAAAGGTCTTGAGAAATATGCATGATAAAAAGTAGCAGTTAGTTTGAAAGAGATTAACATTTATTTAGAATAGAGTAGGTTTCTTGGGGCTTTCAGCTTGATAAATCCAGGTGTCTTTCCTCATTCCTCTGGTGCTCACCCAGTCTCTTCCTCTCACAGAGGTGGGGAATGGCGGCCCCGGACAAAACAGATGATGTTTGGTCAGATGAGGATTTAAATCGGCCAACTAACGTTGCTGGGAATGCCGCCTATTCCAGGTGTTTATGTGCTGGGGATAATTTGCGGCAGACAGGTAACTCGTGTCTCTGGAGCAGATCTGCCCGGTGCTTGCCAGCCCGGTGAGCCCGGTGAGCTCCGGCTGCGCGTGCTGCCCCGGGGCGGCAGTGCCGGCACCAGCCGCCCCCCGCGCGCCGGTGCCGTTTGTGTGACGGACGTTCACACCAGCAACGCCTAGACACTGCAGCTCATTCATCGGACACCGGCAGTGTCAGTCATGTCATTGGGTAAGTCAGAAAGCTGGGACTCGCTGTAAATATATCATTTTCTCAGCTGTGTGCAGAAGTCAAGGTGCAAATGCTATTTTTACCATTAGCTTTGCTGTGACCGAGTTACTGCACTGATTAGGTGCATGATTTTGCTTTTAAATACCCCTAGATGGAGGTTTGTGACATGATGGGTCAATTGTTTACTGAGGGCCAACCAGACTCACAGACTCGCCTCCGTGTCTCCTGACTGCTCTGGAAACTTGAAATATTTGAATTTATAAACAAAACCGCTCTGACGTGGAAATACTGTGATACAGATGCTGCGGGAACACCCGTTGAAAAGGTGAAGTTTGCATTTGGTATCCCCATGTGTACAGCCTGAGGTCCCATCCGCACTGTGCAACGCGGGCAGTGGTTGCCCAGGGCCAGGAGGGCTGTCCGGGCTCCCTGCGTGCTCGATGTCCCACGCGAGCCTGCAGGAGCTGGCGCTCTCAGCAGGGTGTATTGGGGCAGTGGTGCGACCTGCCCTGGCCAGGTGTCAGGGAACGGAGCGTGCTCAGAGCGTGACCTGCAGCTGAAGCTTTTCTGTCCCACGTTCAGTGGATGTGTGACACCTGTCCCTTATGTGACTTCTTTGGGGGCTGAAGGGACTGCAGTCACACTGCAGCTTTTCACCTCCAACGACTCATTAGTAGGTCCTCCTGCTCTTACAAATACACTGTTTTCACAACACTGTTAGGATTTAACTTCGTGCCCCCCTGGGAATAGTCCTGCTCTATCTAAAAAACCTGAGGCAGTGAGAATAGCCCCACACGTGCACGTGTACGGACGTACACAAGCAGATACACGACAGCGTTAATTTAATTGCCTTAGGGAAACAGGCTGAAGAAGAGGAGGAAGAGGAAATATCATTTGACCTTCCCAAGTCAGTGATTTATGAAATAAACAAATATGGAATTAATTTGTTTTGTACTGCAACATGAAAACAGAATGAAATCTATGTGGGAGATTAGATTGAAACACAAACAGGCTTTATAAACCAAACCCAACCAAACCAAGCAAGCAAACCCCCAGGCAGAGTGCAGAGCCGGTGGCAGAGCCGTGCCGGCAGGACCGGCTGCTCAGCGGCGTCCCCATGGCGCGGGGCCGTGTCCCGGCTGCGCCCGGCACGCTGCGGCTCGCGGACACACGGCGGTTCCGGACGCCAGCCCCTGGTCCGAACCCTCGCTCTCCCGCTTTGGGGCGAGTCTCCTCGGTTCTCTGCCGGCAGCATGAGCACCTGAAGCAGAGAACAGGCAGGAACCTGGGCTGGCAGGGTGCGGGTGGAAGAAGAAAGTGTCCCGCGGCTGACGAAGTTCTCAGACTCGTAATCTGCAGTACACCTCACGGCTGTATCTCGCTCCTGTGGTTTTCACATGCTGTTTGTTCTCCTCATAGACCTTTCACTGACAGGACATATGTTTGCTGACATGGACATTCTTTGCTTTAGCTTTTTGTCTTTTAGTCTGTAAATAGTTTTGAGCAAAAGGCGCTCACACACTGCACATCTGTGCTGCCCTCTGCCCAGCACATCTGGATGCCGGCAGGGACATCCTCAGCCTTCCTTCCCTCCCACAGCACCCCTGGTGTGCCGGGAAGCCCTTCTGAGCCACCGTGTGTCACTGGTGAGGCGGGGACAGATGTTGTCCCCCCAGCTGACGGCCCCAGCATTGCGCTTGCAGAAGGCTCTGGCCTAATCTTTGCTCTATTTTCACTTCTTCTAGAGCTTATTTACATCTTTGCTTTCCAAGGCGAACTGAACATCAAAACCTCCGCACAGCAAAAGGCACATGATATGCATCATTATAAGAGTTTTTTCCACAAAGAGTTCTTAGTGTTATTTGCAGCTTTGAACTGCAGAATTTTACTTCAAATAAATTTAAATTTCAGACAAAACTTAAGCTTGTGCCATGTGAGTTATGAATATTCTCATTAGAAAGTCTTGAAAGATTTTTGGGATGATCAAGTGAATTAAAAAGTGTGGGCATGCAGAACCAGGAGGCTGCACGGCCTGGTTCTCGGTTCTCTGCTGAACAACACGGACCGCAGTGTGTCCTGTTTCCAAACGCACTGTGATTACTGAACCTCAGGATTGCTCGTGCTTTTCTAAATCTAGAACTACATTTGGTGTTAGTTGTGCAAAAAGGATTCCTGATCAATGTTTAGCAGATAGAAGTGCAGCAAACTGCGCAGCTGGAAGCAGCACAGGCGCCTGCACAGCTGGGAGCCCGTGTGCGCAGGGAGGGGGCGGGGGGCAGGGCGGCTGGAGGACATTCCTGGCGGGGAAGCCTGCGTCCTGGGTGCTCTTCTTACACCCCTTGGGCAGCCACTGCTGGATCGTCCTGGGCACGTACCTGCGGTGTGTGAGGGCTGCAGCTCATCGGGTCGAGCTCTTCGGTGACGGCGGGGGCCCGCCAGCGGGCTGCAGCAACACATCGCAGCAGCTGGCCAGCGCGAGAACAGGAATGACCTCAGCGCTGGCTTTGCAATCGCGAGCTGCTTTAGCTGACTTGAGGGAAGGAAGAGGCGAGGAGGGGCCATGGGAGCGCTCCCAGGGCTCTCTCTCATTTGAAGAAGCGCTGCTTTTGCACAGGGCCAAGGCGAGAGCCGCGGCGCTGGCGCTGGCACGGGGCGCCGGCACATCCATCTTGCAATGAGGCCGGACAGGCAGCAGCTGCCAGCAGAGCCGCGGCCAGCCCCGCGCACAGACCCGGCTCTGCGGGGACGGGGATGAGGTCCAGCCCAGCGAGAGTCTGACCCAGCATTTAGTAAGAGATGATGCTAGAAATACCTGGGGAAAACTTCCCAACCGTTGATGACAGGCAGAGAAGATCCTGATCCCAGTGTGACAAGGGCCAGGGCCAGAGTGCAGCCCCAGTAATGATGATTCCCTGGCACACAAAAGTCTCTCTAGAAAGTCCAGGCCTTGCAGAGAAACTTCCAGCATGGATGAAACCTCAAAATGCTGAAAATTCAAATCAGGGATTGTTAAGTACTCTCAGTTGTTTGTTACTCTCCCTTCACACAAACACAATACTCACTATTTCCTCTATTTAATTGCATTCTTGGGCAGAATTTCAATTGCATCGATTTGTTTTTTAATCACAAATGAGTAGTTCGTAAACCTTTTGTAAATATCTGCGTGGATCGTTACCTTTTACACACCTAGCGGTTCCTGAATTCACAGCACGAACTAGAAGCCAGACAGAAGGGAGCTGGGGCGATAAGAGCTGATCTTCACGCTGTCTGCTGGGTGACGCCCGAAAAGCCCGAAGCCCCTCATCACACACAGCAGGTTTTGGAGCGTCCCTTGTCTCTTTGTCCTTGTGAACACGTATATCTGTCAGTTGGCTGCTGAATCCCAATCATAATGAAGTGATTTGCCTTTTTTTTTTTAATGCCACACACCGGGCCAGATGTGCACAGGTGTGAGGCCGCCCTGCAGCACAGCAGGGACAGATGTGCATAGGTGTAGGTGTGTATGTGTGTGCGCGCGCGCGTGCGGTTGCCCTGCCACACAGCAGGGCCAGATGTGCACAGGTGGGATCCCGCCCCGCTGCACAGCGGGGCCAGATGTGCACATGTGTGTGGTTGCCCCTGCCACACACCAGGGCCAGATGTGTACATGTGTGTGGTTGCCCCTGCCACACACCAGGGCCAGATGTGCACAGGTGGGAGGCATCCCTGTTGCACACCAGGGTCAGATGTGCACAGGTGTGAGGCTGCCCTGCCGCACACCAGGGCCAGATGTGCACAGGTGTGAGGCCGCCCTGCCGCACACCCGCTGCGGCTCCCCAGCTGCACCCGCGCTCTGGCAGCTCCGGGGCCAGGAGGCGTTTGGGGGCTGCATGGTCACCCCAGCGCCCTTCCCGGTGACCTGGTCTGCACTCCCTGTCAGGGCCGGTGCCATCGACACCTCTGGCCGTGCTGAGAGCCGCCACTGGCCGCGCTCCCGGGCTCAGGTCTCTGTTTCATCGTCACACACACATAACCTTCTATGAAGCATTGGCTCCGTCTCCGTAGGTTCCTTCGCAGGCGCGGCAGCCCCGCCAGGGACTCTGGCCCACCTTTATCGTCACAGGAACAGCCAGGCAGCTGCTTCTCTGGAACCGAGTGTCAGTGCCCGCTCGGAGGAGGAGAAATCAAGAAGAATGAGCTGCACAGTCCTGGCCTGGGCAAGAAACACACAAAGGTTTCCAAGTGGCATTTCTTTTTCCAGGGAAGCTAAATATCAATTACCTACTTTAACTCTGGTTTCTCAGCCGCAATTGCCAGTGGGAGTAGTAAGAGTGTGGGTGGGTCCTGCTACATGGGATTGCGTTCATCAGCAAATACACTCAGAGAGCCAGCACCTGCGCTTGCTGACAATCCTTCTTGTAAGCGTGTTTCTCAGACAATAGCTCGTTCACAATCTTCACTTTTTCTGTGCCCGCTTCGTAGAGCGGAACATGCTCCTTATATATTCCCCGCGGCACTGATATTGATCTCCATCAAAACAGTCGCAGAAGAATGAAAGTACAATCAGAGCGTGGGGTAGAATTACAGCACAGCGCCTTGGAGCTGAGCAGTGACAGCTTAATAGACCTGCAGTAAATGAACAGCAAGACAAAAACAATATGCTGTGGGAACCATAAATATGTGATTATGAAATAACAAGCCAGGTTTCCCTAAGTGCCAACAACCTTCTGGCATTCCATTTAAAAACTATAAATCTGCCATGGCCCAAGTTAAGTAAATTTCCCTCAGTGTATTAAATTCTTTGTTTACAGGGAGGGTAATTATACTGACTTCTAGTGCAAATACGAGATGTCCACTGCAGAGCACGTAAAATTAAACAAGGACATTCAAACGAAGGTGACAAGCCCCCTCTGACAGGGCGGGCACAGGCTGTGCCCGCGGTGCCGCACACCTGCGCCCCGGTCCTGGCGCGGGGCACTGCGACGGGGTAACGGCTCCGGTCCGTGTTCATGTGGGAAGGATGGATCCTGCTGGTGCCAGGTGTAAAGTGGTGTTCTTCGGGAGGAGCAAAGTCAGATCCCAGGGACAGGAGATAAGGATTTCTGAGTTTTAACCTTGATTCTGACATCGGCTTTTTTATGAGCTTGGAGAAAACAGAGAACTGCACCACGGACACAGGAGGGATCAGAAAGCTCACCAGCCTTACAAGGAAGTTTTGCAGGTTAATTAGGGTTTGTTTTCGTAGCACTCTGTGTGTGAAGATGCTAAGAGATACACCTGATAAGGAAGTTTACAAAAAGCCACAGATCAAACCGCAGCCGAGAACGCTGTTAATTATTAGTTGCAGATTCAGTGGCAGCAGCAGGAATGGCTCAGCTACAAAAAAGGAATGGGAATATTATAGGAAACCAACTGGATTTCCAATTTTTTAATCTTGATCCCTCTGTAGGTTGTGAGTGACAGTGTTGAGCATTCGCTTCCACCATCGGCAGCATCAACTGTTAAGGCTGACAAGTGATTACCAGATGGGCTCTCAAGGAGACTGTGCAGCCAGTGCCTGATAGGCGAATCTAGATTTGAACTGCGCAGTGGTGAATGGGCTTAATTGTGCTTTGGGAAAGAACGAAAGGTGAAAATAACATTGGCGTCAATCTCATGGTCCTCAGGAATAATCACGCAACAGCAGTTCGGGTGACAAGAAGGGCAGACGGGGGCACGGTCCCGTCCCGTCGGCTCAGGACGGGCGGGCGGCCGGAGGGGCCGCGCGGGGAGCGCGGCTGGAGAGACCCCGGCCACACGTCCGGCGGGACGAGGAGCCCGGGTGCGGGTCATCCAGGGCGAGCCGGGGTCCTGCCATGGGCTTCGTCCTAAAGTCATCATGGTTCTCTGCACTAGAGGTTTATTCCAGGTGCTCGTATCTTTAAACAACATTCATGCAAAATCATCTTTATTGAGTTTGAATACTGACAGACAGAAGAACTAAGTTTAAATGAATGGAGTGAACTGAGATAAACCCTGATTCTAGCCTGCGCTTAGTGCTCTTTAAAAATAAAGAAGAGTCAGTGTGCAATAAATTCTTCCATTAGCTGTACCTCAATAACTTCATTAGACTGCAAGTGAACTGAGACATATTTCAGGATACATTTCCTTTAAACTCTGTGAAAATTAAAGAACTCCTGTTTGTTTCACAAGAAACTATATCCCTAGAACAGTGTAGTTCTGAAAATCTCAAGGAAAACAGGCCATTGTTTGCAATGTGTTGCGTGCCTGGAGTCAGATGGTGCCTAAGTGCACATGAATTAGCTCAGTGGCCAGAAATGTGGACACATGGAGGAACCTGCGCTGCAGTGCGTGTAGCGGCAGATCCACGCCACACACCCGGGACCCGTCTGCTGCACCCAGAACCGCCTCTGCTCTTCCACGCGGGCCTCAGAATCTGCACAGAAAAGGCTGGGAAGAGCCCAGATGCTAAAATCTTACCTGTTTATCTGTTTATTTACCTGTCGATATCTCCAAGCTACCTGTCTGTCTGTCTGTCTACCTGGCTGTTGGCTGGCAGCCTGGTGAAAGGATTTCATATTCTTGAGCTGATTTATAATTGCTGTGTTTCTTCATCCTTCCAGCGAGGTAAGAGCCTTATTAGCCGCATTAGCCACTGCAACATGTGGAGTGGATCTGGTGACAGGAATTGCAGGCAATGAGCCATTGGCAATGCCGCAGCCAAATGAGCAACAAATGCAGGAAGCCGTCGCAGAGACCACATTTTGGCCCTTTTTCTTCCTTCGCCTGCTCAGAGGCACTGAGCGAATTCCGGCAGCACTGCCAGTACCTTTTGCAACTGTACGAAAAGCGATGGGGCTGTTTCTGTGGAGAGAGCGGGAGGGCGGGTGCTCGGCATGGCGGCGGCGCCGCGATGGGTCGGCCAGCCCATGTGTCACCGAGTGTGCAAAGTGCCCCGGTTCCAACCAGAAAGCCGTTAGCTCAGAGCCCCAGGGCCGCGGGCAGAACTGCAGGGGTGAGCCTGTGCTTGGGGGCCGCGGTGGCGCAGGGCCGGTGCGGGCGGGACACGGCGTTCGGGGCAGTGCCGCTGCCGGGGGCCGCGGGGCCAGGCGCTCCACGGGGCTGCATGGGGAGCTCTGCCTCCTGTGCCGGTGGCCTGGCGCGCAGGAAGGGGAATTGTCTTCCTCCTTGACAAGACAGCTTTGTCAGGACAGCAACAGCCTACTCGTGCTGGGGAGGGCAGAGCTGACACCCGAGGTCTCTCTTCTCCGGTGGGTGTTTGAGAGTCTTTCACCCACATGTTTTTTGTTTTACTTACCACCCTGTTATAGTCTCTGCAGCTGTTGGTCCCCCATGTTTCTCTCAAAACTTTTAATTTCATCCAAAATCAATAAGTCCCACCCTTAAAAACGACTGGAAGCATTCCCTGAAACTGATTGCTTGTGAAACGTTCTTGCGTGGCTGAGAAGATGATAGAGCTGGATAAGGAATCACATTTTGCTTTGCCAAGTGAGTCAACACGATGAAGCCAACAATCAGCCCATAAACACGAGGCAGAACCTGGCACCTCCTTGCAGATAGACAGAGAGATAACACAGTATGGAGGCAACATGTCCCATATTACCCAATAGGCAGCTAATATGGATTTGCAATGTCCTTGCTGAGGGATGGAATAAGAGCAGAGAGTTTGTGGAAAAGAGACTTAGTTTGCGGAGAAAAAGATGAATTAGAAATACTACATTGGCCTGCTCAATACCTTGGAGACACGCTGGGATTCTTCACCTCTCGCACTGGTGAAAACAACAGATTCCTTTCAGCTCGTTGTTCTGAGCTCTTACATCTTTTTCCAAAGAAGAACATGGGTAACACTTCAATCTTATCTTCAGCACTATTACTCTGATTCCTCCTTCTGGAAACCAGGTCTCTGGTTCCTCAGGCCTGGCTGTGTTCCACCACGAAGTACAGATGGCTTGGACCTTGCACAGCCCTCAGAGCCCAGAAGATTGCAGAGGCTCGAAGACACAGAATCTCGCTCTCAGACTGCCCTTCCCGTCCATCGTTGTCTCTGTGCTCGTCAGTTACACCGGAGAGTGAAGCCAGCCAGTTCCAACTGCCTTGTTGTGTGTCATGCGGCTCACTGATCTAGTAATACTAGATGGGCTTGTGTTTCCAGGTCTGACAGAATTATTTATACATAAACCAGCCTCATTCCTGTTTGTTCAGATCAGTTTTCTCCTTGCACTCGAGTCCAGTTTTATGACAACAGAGTTTTAGGGCTGGAGAACCTTATGAGGTCGCTGGGACACCCGGGGGGACGTTGGCACTGGTGTGTGACACACGAGTGGGGCCCCGGCACTGGCCACTGTGCACGGCTGTCCCGTGTGGTGCAGAACACCGGGCTGTGGGGCACAGGGGGAGCGGTGGCACCGGCCACTGTGCGCGGCTGTCCCGTGTGGTGCAGAACACCGGGCTGTGGGGCACAGGGGGAGCGGTGGCACTGGCCACTGTGCGCGGCTGTCCCGTGTGGTGCAGAACACCGGGCTGTGGGGCACAGGGGGAGCGGTGGCACTGGCCACTGTGCGCGGCTGTCCCGTGTGGTACAGAACACCGGGCTGTGGGGCTGTGGGGTGCGGGGGGAACGGCGGCCCCGGCGCCGAGGGGCCGACCACTGCCGAGAGGAAGACAGCGAGAGCAGCCTGGAGTTTGTCTCAGTTCTTCAGCTGCCAAAAATCGTGCAGCCATTTCCCTTTTCCTGGGGTAAAGTCATTGACATCCAGGGGGAAGGTCACCTGCTTGGCTGTGCTGTGGTCTCTGGGACATCCGCCCTTTGCATTTCTTCTGAACTTGTTTCTCCTGGGCTAAAAAGGCTGGAAGCATCTTGGTTTTGTGTGGTTTGGTTGGTCGGTTGGTTGGTTGGGGTGGTGTTCTTGTTGTTGTTGTTGTTGTGTGGGGATTGTTTTGTTTGCTGTTTTTTGTTGTTGTTGGGGTTTTGTTTGTTTTGGGTTTTGTGTCTTTTTCTGCCACATTAAACCCGCCTCTGTTCAGCTCACGCTCAGCAGACAGTACAGATGTGAGGTGCTGGGAGCTCAGTGGTGAGGCAGGACCTGAACAGCGGCAATCCGTTTGAAACAGACGAGTTTTGTGTGTTTCTGGTTCAGTCTGTTTCGTTAACACCAAAGGGGGTTGTGTCTGAGAGCGCAGAACCGCTGCCGATGAGCGCTCTGCTGGTGACACGTACAGAGGAAGGAAGCACTGAGCAGTCGATTGAAACTCCTGGCTTCCCAGAAAATAGCGTGAACAGGGTTGTCAGACACCTGACCGAGATTCTGGCGCAAGGGAATTCCACTTTGCTTTTAAGCTGTGTTTTCTGCAACGTGGGTGTTTTCGCAAGCCTTCTGCTGTGGATTGGCCAACAGAGCGCTCATCCTCCAGCAGGCAGCTCCGCTGAGTCCCTGCGGCGGGTTCGCATCCGTAACCCCCCCGAGCCTCCGCTTTCACAAGCTGATGGGCACGGTGGGGTGGGCGCTGCAGGGGGTCACAGAATGTACCAGCCTGACAGAAATGTCGAGTGTGCCTCAGTATGCTGGACCAGCTTTGTTATCTGCCTGGGCTGAACTGCTGCAAGGAAGATCATAGAACAACAGGTTTATATTCTCTGAGGCTCAGCGACAGCTGTCTGTTTGGTGCAAACTAGACCAGAAAGTTCGTATTCAGGTTGACTCCATGTAGGTGAGAACATGACGCTGCATCAGTTTATTTTTGCATCTAGATGGAATAAAAGTCCTGAAACAGAATTCATCAAAATGAACAAAGTGCAGCTGTGCAGGAGCTAACAGAGCTCCGAATGCGCAGCTGGCTCCAGCAGCCGAAGGGCCCAGGTGGCGGGGAGGGAGCCCGGATGGCAGGAGCAGAGGCTGGTGCGCCTGGAGGCAGCGGGACAGGCAGCCCCGCGGGCCCCGCGGGCCGGGACGGCGGCGTTCGCAAACCGGCTGCACGGAGACGCCATCTCTGGTCTGTGCTTCCAAAACAGCGCTGGATACCGAACGAAGGGGCTCCTCAGGGGCAAAACTGGAAAACAACAGAATGCTAATAGATGCAACTACTGAAGGTTTTTCTTGTATAATTGGGAGCTACAGTAACAACAACAACAAGAAAAATGTTATTATTATTATTATTATTATTATTATTATTATTAAAGCTGCCAGTTTCTTGATTTTTCAGAAAAATGAGACATCTGCCAATAATTTAGAAGCACAAAGGACTCCCCAAGTGAACTCGCAACAATAGTTTATGAAAGCACCCAGAACATCACATGATGAGCAATAATCAGGTCTGACAAGGAGGCTTTGGACAATATGGTTCCAGTTACAGTTATGTAAAATGTTAAAGTCAATAACATCGTTATTGGTTGAGTGAGACACAGACCAGCAATCAGCTGCCCCGCCGCATTCTGCTATTTCCTATTCTACAGAAAATTTAAAAACATAAACCTTGAGACCAATAGGAGGTTTAAGGCGGCTGATACCCACAGCCAGAGACTGCCGTGGCGGCAGGGTGGTGCTGACCAGGGACTGTGCCCTTGCGTGGCTTTTCCTTCGGGTCTGCAGGTGAAAGCTGTGGGCCCCAGCGGGGTGCTGAGCACCCAGTCCCGGCCAGCGGCTGCAAGGTCCGTGTCTGGTGAACAGATGCCACACCACAAACCCATCATCACAAGCGGCTCTGGTCAACAGCCACGGCCAGTTTAACCCTCCCCACAGAGGAGCTGGGATTGGAGCGGCCACGGTGGCTCCGCTGTCACGTCACCGCCCCGGCTGTCACCCCAGGGTGTCCCCGCGGAACAGCCGCCCCTGTCGCTGCCGGCAGCCGTGCCCGTGCTGTGGGACAGCTCTCCGGCGGGCTGGCTGGCGATCCTCCCATCGCTGCTCTTGGGAGCTGGAGCAAACAAAAGGCGAGGAGGGGAGGCGTCCCTCCACACCTGCGCGTCACAGCCCTTTTACTGCCGATGGCTTTCTTTTCCAGGTCATCTGCATGAGGTTTCCCTTGCCAAATACTTTTCATCTCTACTGTTTCTCCCTTGGGGATGCACTGTTTTATTTTTCCTCGTCATGTATTACACCAGCATGCTTCTTCCTTCCTGCAGGAGCCGGGGCAGTTCTCAGACAGGGCACACGAGCAGCACACCCCGGCCAGGCTGGACTGACCTGCCCAGGACAAGCCCGCGGGCACATCCCCTGTGCCCGTCCGTGCTGGGCTGCAGCGGGGACACGGCTGCGGGTGCTGGCCCCACAGCGCGGGTCCTGCCCGGGGCAGGGCCAGCAAAGCGGCCACACGGGGAGAGCAGGAGGGACGGACGCTGTCCCTTCCGCAGCTGGCCCTGCTGTGCGAGGGACACGGGCAGCTCTGCGGGAAGAGCTCTGTGCTCGGGTACGGCAGGCAGGGAGCTCCAGAAAGACTGTAGAGGGGACTCAAGGTGCAGGAGGAATGACTTGAACTTGGCATGGGAGTGATGCAGGGTATCTTGGTGCAACATGCACAGACAGATTCAACAGCTGGCCGTTGGCATTCGTGCATTGGGTCACCGGCTTGCTGAGGTCTGGATCACAAATTGCAAAGGTTTTCAGAATGAAGGATGGATAAGGGAACTAAAGGGCAAAAATCAGGAAAACTGGTTCTCCTTATGTGCATTGTCATGGGGTTTAGGGGATGCACCGTGTGGCGCTGGCTCACCTGTGTTACAGCAGGCTCTGTGACAGCGGCTCTGCACAGCTGTCCCCTGTCACCGCTCTGCACACACACCCTGCAGCACAGACCGGCTCTGCACAACTGTCCTTTGTCACCGCTCTGCACACACACCCGTCAGCACAGACTGGCTCTGCACAACTGTCCCCTGTCACCTCTCTGCACACACACCTGGCAGCACAGACCGGCTCTGCACAGCTGTCCCCTGTCACCTCTCTGCACACACACCCTGCAGCACAGACCGGCTCTGCACAACTGTCCTTTGTCACCGCTCTGCACACACACCCTGCAGCACAGACCGGCTCTGCCCGAGCGGGTTTTCCATCCCGGGCCCCGGTCTGTGTGTGCTGCTACCTACAGATTCAGGAGAGACACAAAGTGCTAGTGCAGGAGTAAGTGTACCGCACCGCCTCAGCTTTTAATAAAGGTCTAGGGCACCTTAGACTGCTTCTTCAGCCACATAATAGATTTATGATGAAAGAATGGACTCCTCAGTGTCCAATAAGCAGTGAAAATCTGCTTAAGAAGTAAATTGTGTAAAATCTTACACCTCCAGGACATTGCATCAGCGTTTTTGTGACCTGCACTGTAACACCGTCATACAGCTGTGCAGTTTTGCTGCAGTTTCCCGTGGGCAATTCCCTTCCCAGAGCAGCTCATACCACGATCAGCACAGCCTAACTAAGCCCTCAGTCATGCCTCAGCTGAGCCGTGGCGCATCTTTCCTCTGCGATGTTCGTTCGCTCTGTTATGGGGTCTTTAAGTAGCAGGGTTGGAAACCAGAACTTAAATGAGCTCCAAGGTGTACTGAGGAAGAGCTGTGCCTGCTCGGACAAAGACCAGTGATGTCAGAAACTGCAGATAAAGGAAAGCGTTCCGATGCTTGTTTGAGCTCCTCGGCCCGTTGAAGCAGCGGTGTTTGAGCGGCTGGAGGGCTGGCCTGCTGGAGGCGGCCGCAGCGGCCCGTGGGTTCGGTGGATCCCGTGGATCCCCCGCAGCCCTGGTCCCTCACCAGGTGGCCGTCCCTGGCCAGCAGCCCGTCCCAGCTCCTCCCAGCTGTGCACTGGGCAGACTGGTCTGCCCACAGGGCTGCCTTGGGCCAGGCTTTAGGGAGGAGCTTAGGAGTCACAACACCATGTATGATCTCCCCAGCTCTTCAAACTCTGCCCAAAATGCAGTTGTGTAAGACACGATAAATGGTAGAAATGTGTGTTTCATTAGGCATGAAGTTTCTTAAAGTTCTCGGCACCGCACTGATTGCCTTGGATCAAATGGGCCAAGCACTTCAGTCATTTCCTCAAGCTGCGTGAACAGGCTGTTCTGAAAATCTGTCTCCAATTTGTAAAGAGAAGGAAAGTACGTTAGTGATTCTTCGGAGGTGACAGGGATGAATTTGGGCAAGGGGAAGAAAAACATTTCAGGTGACTGTAACTGTTCCAGAAATATTACCTAAGACATCTGCTCAGTCCTGTGTTTAGAGCAAGCTTGTTTTGGGAGGTGTGACCAAAGGCACCGAGCGCCGTGCGGTCTGCGCTCCCTGTGCAGCGATGCTGCCAGCTGCTGAGCAACCTGGCCGTGGGCTCACGCTGCTCCTGGGCAGGGGCCGGCCGCGGGTCCTGCACGTGCCCGGGGTCCATCGCGCTCATCTCCCGAGTGCCTTCTTCTGCGGAGGGGACGATGCTCCACCAGCTGCCCCTGGCTGGGACAGGGCGTGCAGGGTGACTGGTGGACAGAGCCGCGTCCTCTCACTAATCTCTGCCATGAACACCATCAAAACGCACACGGGCGGTGGCGAGGAGCCAGGCAGTTCCCCTCCCCGGAGCACGTGGGGTTTGGGCTTTCTTGGGTAAAAGCAGCGTGAGCATTGGACATCAAGGACAGGTACAGGGAGAGTTCAGCAGCCTGTGGTCCTGAGTTGGAAGGATGCAACACATTGAGCAACAAGAGATGTAAGACATTCTCGCCTTTCAGAACTGAAACACATGAAAGCCAAAACATTTTCTGCACCCATCTGCAAAGACAGTTTTTGAAGCCTCTTAACCCACCCACGTGAACTCACACGTCTGTCTAACGAGACAAGGCAAAGTTAGCGGTCCAGGATTGACACGAACGGCCAAAACATTTGAAATGTTAAGAAGGTCTGTGTAGCACCAGGCAGTCTGAGAACAACCCACTCGGGTAAGGAGGAGGCGTGTGGGCGGCAGGGTGAGGCTGGATCCCCGCGGACTCCTCGTTTCGCTGCAGGTGCTGAGGGGGGGCGGTCCCGGGGCCGGCGGCTGCGCCTCGGGAGCACAGCGACGCTCCGCTCCCCGCGCTGCCCTGCGCCGCGGCGTCCGGAACACGTACAAAGGAGACCTCACCCGCTTGTGTGGCTTTTTCCCCCAAATTACGTGGTCTTCATTGCTTCCCTGTCATAATCAGGTGAGAACAGTAACAAGTTCAAATCCACACAGGCACAAACACCCGTGGCTGATCACGCTCTGCCGCGAGGGGAGCGCGATGCCGCTTGTGCTCGAGATTCTCTTTCAATATTTGCTTTGTTATTCTAAATGCATCACAAGAACAGTTCTTATTTTTCTGATACAGGCTACTGTGGTTGGAAAGGACTTTGTTATTTCAACACTTAAGGGACATGAATAAGGAAGGTCTTCTGCAGCTATACCGTAACTAGGTTAATCAGCTTGTAGCTGGGGTAGCACAGAAGTAGGACTGTCAAAGTAATACTGTTGGCAACTGGCTAATGGGTCACGCCTGCAACTTGCCTCAAATGAGTGGGAGCAAAACTGTTGAACTATGTGCTATCGGCCTGATTCTGCTCAAGATTAATGGCTACAAGTGACTGATTCTGCTCCTGGCAAGCTCCACAGGAGCACCGTAACATTTGGGCTCCCAAAGGCTGTGGAGTTGTGCTCTTACAGATCACCTGGTGTGGACATTTTTTTCAGGAAACAAAAGAAAGGAGCAGCTGTTAATTTTGAGTCTAGGGAGACGTTTTTAAATGGAATGTCCCTATCTATCTGAAAAATGTTATTTGCTGAGGTTCTGAGCAGCCAAAGGATTTCATCAGAAAAAGTCTCCTCTTGGTGTCTGATGTATTTGACAGCACTCTGTAAATAATCGTTTTGGTACTGATCCAGCAAAGCACTTAAGTGAATCCTTAGCGGTAAGCACATGGGTATTTCATACGATCATGGGCTGGGCTGGCGGGGGGACCGCGGAGCCCGGCGGCTCCAGCCGCGCGTGGGCAGGACCGTCCCCAGCAGGATCCCCAAAGCCCCGGCCACCTCGACCATAGCATCTGAAATATTCCAACAAGAACGATGGTTTCAGTGCTTAGGCTGAAACAGAAGCTTTACAGATGAGGTTTGACCAGATCTCTCGCAGTTAGTTTAAAAGCAGCAGTTTTAGAAGCATTTTGTGTGCTGCAGACAGGCACGACGAGCTCGCTGCAGATGTGTGACTCCACAGGAGAAGGAAACAGAAAATTGCACACCATAGAATTTTCTGTCTGTGGTCAAAGTGGCAGAAGAAACGGTGTGATTTCCTGTGACGGTCGCATTCAAGAATAATTAACTGTCCCCAATCTACTGTTTGTTGTACTTGAGCACAGCCTGAAGAGTATTTATAGCTGTTTTCCTGTGGCATGTACAGAGCATGGAACATTTTGAGCCAGATTCTAATACACGGGGCTGCACTGAATAGCCCTGCAATCACCTCCTTGGAGTAAGTTCCTGTGTGTAAGATACTCACACTAACTCTCACCTACCCAGCTGCCAAGACTCTGCTGCCAAATCCTGCTCCGACATGTTTAAGTCATACAAAGGCGAATACTATAAGGATTCCTAGTTAATACAATCAGGAAAGGCATCCCAAAGGACTTGATTACTAACTTGTATAGTTAGCTCTGTATAGGATTAAATATGTAAATACTGGGAACCCCTTCAGCCAGCAGAGGCCAGTCCCAGCACATACATCTTTTATAGGCTGCTGTCACTGGCATTTCCCTGTTACCGGCTTTCATTTTAACTTCAAGGCAATTCTATCCAGCAGCTAAAATACTGCGCAAGGATGAGAACCTTTTAAATGTGCAAAGGCTGTGTGGCAATGGGAGCCACACCTTCGCCGGTGTTTGTAACGGGTGCAGTTCCCACTGCAGCACCTGACGGGCGTATCCGGCTACTGCAAGAAACCCGCCTGCTGCTCCCGGCCTCCCGTGCTGAGCAGTCACTGCCGCTTGATCTTTCTAGGGATGAGCAGTTGTACAGTGGCTCCAGAGAGCGTTTTCGGCTGTTACAAATCTGATCTAATGCAGCTGCTCGCCAGGCGAGCCTCCCTGCAGAGCGACCTCCCCGGCTTTCACGGGGACGCGTCCGTTCCGGATCAATAAGATCGAGTCTCTGCAGAGCCAGCTTCCCTGTCCCAGCAAACAGAAGCAGCGTGTGTGGTGGGGTGAGGGTCGGTCCCTGGGGGATCCCCGGGCAGGGGCTGGGGCAGCCAGCAGGTGCTGTAACAAACACCAGCATCTCGGGAACTGAGTGTTTGGTGAGGACTCAAAATGGTGAACTCTAATTAGGGCTGAAAGAGCCAAGCTTTAACTTTGTGAGCCTGTAGGTAGCATTGAAAACAAAGCCAAAAATCCCTCTGGTATCAGCAGTGCAGAACAAGCTACAGAAAGAACGTAGGAAATATTTATGTAACAGCTGGAGTGGTGTCTGCAACACCGGGATGGGTTTGTCTTACTGTCAGTACCACGGTTTCCTGACTAATATCCTACATTTTCTTTTTAAAGCCCCTTCCTCGAGCAAGCGGGGTCAGTCACGAAGACACGAACACAACCGGGTTGTGAAGGGCAGCGATACACAGTGTTAGTGCAAATACTGTCACACTTTGGGATTTAACGGAATTAATTAGTCTCAATATTGACTGTCTTCTTGAGGCTGGCAGCACTAGAGGAAAGCTAGTGCTTTGGCAAGAGGAAAGAAAGAAAGAAGAAAGAAAGAAGCAAGAAGACAGAAGAAGAAAACTAGTGCAATGGCAAGAAGCAGCTGTTCCCTTCTTTTTGCTGGGAGGAGAAGGAGGGACGGGGCCGGTGGGGCGGGGATGCTGTAATGGGGGGACGTGGGCAGTGCTCGGGTGGGCTCTGAGCACACGGGGACACCAGCAAACCTGAGTTCCCCATTCCGGCAGCTGTGCTGACTGTGCCCCAGGCTCCGAGGTGCCCGAGGCCAGCGCCGCGCAGCACCGGGACACGGGACAGAGGGGCCGGGGAAGCGGTTTGAGCTCAGGACGGCAGCGGGTGTCTCATCATGGCCGTGGCCGTGCAGGAGCGGCCCCAGGGCACGGGACAGCGAGGGGACAGCCCAGGGCAGTGCCGGGCCCAGTGCCTCCTGCCTGGGGGTGGGAGGGACCCGTCGGGCAGCAATGTTACACACACAAATGGTGTCTTATGGATTCCCATTGTGTTCCCACAGGATCTGCTCCCTGTGCGTCCCCAGCCGAGCCCGCACAGGCACCGTGTCCGGCAGACGTGTCACTGTGTCCGGCAGACGTGTCACCATGTCACTGTGTCCGGCAGATATGTCACCGTGTCCGGCAGACGGTGTCACTGGGGCTGAGTGGGGGGAGCAGCCAGGAAAGAGAAAAAAATGCTCAAAAATCGCTAAAACACTGCAGGGACCTGGGAGGGAAACTGCAAGCTCATTAGGTCAAATGTTAACTGAAATCCCTCATTCTGCTTTTCACTGTATCCAAGTGATAAATAAATATTTTAACATTCTTTACGATGAACTAAAACATAAATGATTTGGTCTTGTATGAAAACAGTTAGAAAGCAACTATCAGACATTTGTGTTGGTAAACAAGCTCGCATGAGTACAAACAGGACTTATACAACAGAGCTAACGTGGAGCTGCTTTGAAGAGTCCCAGAGGATTTATGTCAAGTTTTAATGTATTCTGTTTGGGCAAACTTTTTGTTAATCTGACATTAGTAATAAGTAATTGTCATGTGAAATGATTTCAGTTTCAGCCCTGCGAGGGGTGCACTGCCGCGCGGCCCCAGAGATTCTCATTCCGCGCTCGGTCCCCGCGGAGCACGTTTAACAAATCCAGCTGGACCGTAACCATCAAGGTTCCCAGCAGTAACTACGGCGAGTAACAGTTTGCTCGCATTTGCTGCGCTATCTCTAGGATGTGCACGGCGAGAAGAACGTGTTCTTTTTAAATATTTCTAGTGGAGAAACCATTTGTAAGATACGTATAGCTTGAATAACAGAATACATGCAAACGGCTTTTTTTAATTAGGAGAAGAGAGAAAAGTATGTTGAAGGTTTTACAAGTGGGATGCGTTGCTGAATGTCCGTTTTGTGTTGCAAATCGTGCTGTGACCCGGCCCCGCGTTCTGCCCCTCAGCTCGTCACCCCACCCCGCCGGGCTTTATGTTCTGTTCCATACGCACACAGCCCCTGGTTTCCAGATGACTCGTGTTCTGCCAAACAGGCCAGGCTACCAGATTAATCAGTATCAAGAGTTTTAATTCTCTGTTTAGGTAAGAGAAGCAAATCTCAAACATTGAACTGTATCTTGGTCAGCATTGTATTTTTCAGATTTTTCTGAACACTTATTACATTAAAAAACAGTGAATGAATTATTTCTTAATTACAGTATGATTATTCCTTTTGTTTGTCTGCTGTATCAAGCTGCATTAAAAATCAGTTAAAATATAGATGCAGACTTTTGAGATCATTTGTACAGTTAAAGGAAATGCTATTAAATTCTGAGTGTGTAAAAACATGGTTATTTTAATGTTTAAAGTATTTCAATAGATAAACAAAGCGCTGTCCCCATGCAGTGCATCTCATCGGCAGCACGGGTCCCTGTGTCCGTCCGGTTTCAGCACAGGTCCGATGGGCTCCCGGCCCGCGCTGGGCGCAGGACGCACGGGTTCCTGCCCGGTGCTGCTGGCCCGCCTGGCGACCTGGGCTGAAACGTCCCCCTGGCCCCCTGGGACACCTGGAAGCGGCGGTTTCACTTCGCAGTAAACTTCAGTTTTCGGTACTTGAGCAGTGACTTCACCTGGGAAATGTAAAAATGTCTTTATGATCTTGGGAGCAAATGCAGAGAATAATAGCATGTTTTCATCTTTAGTTTAACATATTTTTATAGACTATATTAGGTTTAGACATGAATCTAGGGTCTCCATTTTTTTTTAATTAATCAACATGCATTTAGTTTACATCAGTAAACTCCTCATAAAACAAAGGAAAAAGTGATGTTTCTCTTAAAATTATTTGACACATTATTTTATCATCATTTACCATCCCGGGGTCACCTGCGGGAACATCTGCTCCCAGAGCTCCGCTAAACCCATCCATCCTGCGGGGTGTTCCCCCCAGCCATTATCCTATAACAAAAGCCACATGTACCTCAGTCAGAACACAACTGGTTTGTGAACAGCCCCTCTTTTCGCTCACGGTTAATTTTCGGTCGGGCGGATGGTCCGCGGGGCGCGGGGGAGACGCCGCTCGCACCCGGCACAGCTCGGCCCGGCAGCGGCTCCGCCGCGTCCGACCCGCCGGGCCGGCTGCACCCTCGAAACGCGTTTATCTGATGGAAACGGCGGCACTCTTACATTGGATGTCCCCCACGCTGTCTGATTTTAATATTATTTTACAACAGAAAATGGTGTCTCATCGTTCTTGCACGCAGATTTAATGAATAAAACCAAACACCGCTGGAACGCTAGAAAAGAACGCATCGGTATCTGTGAGACAGCAAAGCGAAACAAAATGCTTTCAGCCCGCCTTAGTTCAGCAATAAACCGCAATCAGATGCAGGAATACCTCAGCACCGGCCCCGAGAGCCGCACAACGTCCCGGCAAACAATCCACAACGCGTTCTGCAGCTTCGTTGTGCAGCAAAGCTCCGGCTGGGCTCCGAGGAGCCCGGTCCCGGCACGCCGAGGCTGCTGCCGCTGCTCGCTCATGCGATAACCAAACCCACGGCCCAGCTCGCACGCAGAAACAACGTACACACGCAGGTTTTGCCCGGTCCTTCCATAAACAATACGTATTTTGCTGTGTAAAACACAGTGCTCGGAACTGAAGATGGAAGCTGAGATTGAGCCTGACTTCTAACCTCTGGAAAGTGGTTTTATGGAGGGGGTTTAATGAAACTAGTAAAGGAACTTTGAAACACTAAAGAAAGTTACATTTTAATATGTGCAAGATAGTAACTGCAAATAAAACACTCTGTGCATTGGCAGTACAGATTTTCCTTTGTCAGCCAGGTATAAAGATTAAAATACGTGAAGCCTTTAAATAATAGCATGTGCAGCCATGCACACACACACAGAGAAAAGGACACATGAATGCCAGGGAAACAAAATGCTCACAAGATGCCTTTTTCAGGAAATAAATTAAAAAAAAAAAATTTACCAGCTTCTTCAAATTTATGTGAAGATCTAATCACAAAATTGCTTCTAAAATAGTACATCTTAGCCACATAGACAAGCAGTAAAAGCTGAAGCGTTGGCTCTGTAGGCTGAGGAGGACAGGAGCGGCTTTGCCGTGTTCCTCCCGTGTGCCCGTTGTGACCGGCGGCTGCAGATGCAGCGACCGGCGGCCGCACGGCCAGCGCTCGGGCCGCTTCCCGCGCGCTCGACCCGAGCCGGAGTGCTGCTGTCAAACCAAGTGCTTACACAGCTCCTCGGAATCGCACATCTGAATAACACACTTTTGTTTAAAGCACAAACGCATCTGTTTCTTAAGTGATAATAGACTGCATCTCGATCTTCAGCTTTTTTCCATACAGTTCTTGGTGCTAATCACGAGAACCCTCCCGTTGATGTTTTGCAGAGTCCATATATTCCAGTCCAGAGGCCTGACAGCTCCTGGAGGATGGAAGAGCAAAGACACTGGAATCTGCATCCACTTGGCAGGTATCTGCATGGATTTGGGGCAATGGCTGATTTTCTGGGACAGGGGTGGGGCATTTGCATTATTTACAGGGGACACCATAATAAGATTCAGTTGCGAATCCTGGGTTTGTGCTTCTAGGTTTTTGCCATAGTTTCTGAAGCGCGGAGCAGCTTTGCAATTCAGCTGGGCCATCGTTACTGCTGCGTAGCTGGCGGGAGCAGCGGGTTCGTACACTCAGCTGTGCCCAGGAAAATATATATATATATATACACACTAATGGTACTAATCTTTTAGAAAATCCAGTTAAGCCTTTTATACCAGCTTTTTGAAAAGCGATGCACACAACCTTATTCCCGCAGGAGACGCTTCTTTCACAAGTCTCCCCCATGTTCTTAAGGCTCTTCCCCGCGTGGGGACGTGAAGAGCAGTGTGTACCGTGGTGAGCCCTTGGCCGCACAGAGTCCTCCTTGTCTCTCCGGGTTTCTTTCCCCGGCCTGTCCGTGTCCCTGCCGCGGAGCTGCAGCTGCTCGGCTCCCCCGCACCGCACTGCGATGTGCCGGACGGAGCTCCAGGGAGCGGGCAGGATCGCTGAGACCTGCGAGTGTTTAAACAGGAACTCCACACCTATTTCACAGTATCTCCCTCCATTTTTACCCTTTGAGGGTTTAGCTGAGCTTCTTTATTATTTTAGGGGCTCTATTACTTGTCAGTACAGACCCGCCGGCTTCTCTGCGTCACAGGCAGCATGGAGGACACTGCCAAATTTTGCTTGGCTGGATTTAGTTTTATTATTTTTATCTTCCATGGCTTGTAAAAATGCTTTTAAAAGGCTGGACATGAGTCTTCACTTTCCCAACTGGCTCCACTTCTCCATTTGCAACAAATCATTACTTTTTTTCCCTTTGTCCAGAAAAGGGTTGAAATTAAGGGGCTTGTTTTAACCTATCTTAAATGAGTATTGTTCCGGTAATGGGTTCCGTTATTACGGGACCAGTAAGGGGAGCTCAAGTGTTGTTTACGGTAGGTCTAACACTAACGATGTCTGCTGGCTATTTGGTCTTTTTCAAGCTCACCTGCACCCAGAGCAGTGGTGCAGATGCACAAGATGCACCAACCTGCTGTTTCTCGCCGGTGGGGAGCGGGGATTGTTGCAAGATGCGGAGCAGAAGAAGGTGGGAGCAAACTCTCCCACTGGGAAAGGAGAGGGTGGCTGGTTCCCTCGGGTGCCAAGTGAAAGGTGCACAGGTGCTGGGGTCGCACAGGTGCCCTTGGCCAGGCCCAGCCGGGGGAAGCTGCTGAGCACCGACTACCTCAGTACACTGCGGAAAGAAGCGTTTTCGCCGCTGAATCCGGCTCGGCCGTGTGCCCTCCCGAGCTGCGGGCGAGGGGAAGGCGCCATCCCGGGAACCGGGGCCGCCGCAGCCCCGCTCCGCCCCGCTGGGCCCGGGCGCTCGCCCAGAGCCCGTGGGGGCGGGCGCTGTTCCCCGTCCCGTCCCGTCCCGCTCCGCCCGCGGGGGCCGGCGCGCCTGCGGCGCCGAGCCCAGAAATTGCAGCTCCGCGGCCGCGCAGCGCCTGGGCCGCCCCGCGGGGCTCCGCTGCCGCCGGAGGGGGAGCCGAGCCGCGGGCAGGGCGGGTGCCGCTTCCCTCCGCGGCGGGGACCGGATTAATCATTGCAGAGCCCTCGGCCGGCGGCGCGGGGCGGGCTCCCCCGCCGCACCTCCTTCCCCCGCAGCCTGCCTGCCGCGCTGTCCTCGCCGCCGCTCACACGGGGCGCACGCAGCTGCTCGCTCCGCCGGCTCCAACTTTTTCCGCCTGTTGCGCGCTCCGAGCATCGTGCCCGCCGCTCGCCGCCCGGCACGGCGCTCCGGCGGGGATGGGCGCCGCGGGGCAGCGCGGCTGGTAGCCCGCTGGGCGGGCGGGCGGGCGGGGGAAGCCTGCCGGTGCTCTCCGCTCCCGCCGTTGCCGCTGTGGCTGCCCCGCGCTCGGTAGGCATGGAGGTGCAGCTGGGGGTCGGCCGCGTCTACCCGCGGGCGGCGGGCAGGACCTTCCGCGGGGCTTTTCAGACCTTCTTCCAGAGCGTCTGCGAGGCGTTCCAGGCGCCGCGGGAGGAGCCGGGCACCAGCCAGCAGCAGCCGCCGGCGTGCGCGCCCTGCCCGCCGAGCCCCCGGCCGCCGCCGGGCTCGCCCGCCTGCCTGCCGCCCCAGGAGCCCCGCGGCGCCGGGAAGGGGATGCCGGTCGCCGGCCCCGCCATGGGCTCGCCCTTCCCCGGCTCCGGCGAGCTGAGGGAGCTGCTGTGCGAGGCGGGCGCGCTGCCGCTGCTGCCGCCGCCCGAGGCCGAAGCGGAGCCCAAAGAGGACCCGCTGGGCGACAGCGCCAAGCAGCTCTGCAGAGCCGTGTCCGCCTCCATGGGCCTGGCCCTGGAGGCGCTGGAGGCGCCGGGGGAGCCGCTGCCCCGCGAGGACTGCATGTTCGCGCTGCCCGCCGCGCCGCCCCGCGCCCCGCGCCCGCCCGCCGACCCGCCGGAGCCGCTGCCCGCCCCGGCCGCCTTCGCGGGCGCCGAGGCCGTGCTGGCCGTCGACGCGCCCGCCGGGCCGGGGCTCTACCGCGGCTCCCCGGGGCCCGCGGCGCGGCCGCCCGCCGGCTTCAGCCTGGCGCCGCCGCCCGCCCGCATCAAGCTGGAGAGCCCGCCGGGGCCGGCGGCGGGCGGCGGCTGGGCCGTTCCGTGCCGCTACGGCGCCGAGATGGCCCCGCCGGGCCCCGCGTCCTCCTGGCCCGCCTTCTTCGCCGAGGAGGAGCAGCTGTACGGGCCCTGCGCCGAGCCGCCCGCCGGGCCCTTCGGCTGCAGCCGCGGACCGGCAGCCGACACCGCCGACTTCCCCGCTGACGCCTGGTACCCGGCGGGCCGGGCGCCCTTCGCCGCCCCCGCCTGCATCAAGAGCGAGCTGGGACCCTGGGCCGAGGGCTACGCCGGCGTCTACGGCGACGTCCGGTGAGTACCCGCGTCCCGCCGGCACCCAGCATCCCGCATCCCACCGGCATCCTGCACCGCGCATCCCGCCGGCGCCCCGCACCCTGCATCCCATCGGCATACCACATCCTACCGGCGCTCGCACCCTGCATCCCTCTGGCACCTCGCACCCCTCCAGCCGCCCCCCCCGCCTCCCGCAGCTGTCCCGGCAAACGCCGCGGGTCCAGCCCACCTCTGTCCTGCCTGCTCCCCGCTTGATTCACCTCTCTGCTGCCGGAGCCTTCCCTTTTACCGAAATGCTGTCGCTTGTGACTTATTAGGCAAGATTGTGCCAGAAATACTCCCAGTATTCTCCGCCGGCCCCGAAAGGTTGAGTGCATTTGTCTAATTTCGTTACGCATCTGTTATCCCTCATCTCTCGGCTGCTGTAAGTGTGTGGGAATTGGGACGCTGCGCTTGAAGCACGGACAGATCTTGAGATCAGGTTAAAATTCTCCCTGCCCCTCGTTCTGCCGTGAGCTGGACAAATGGGCAATGAGCTGTGCAGAACAGGCTGCGACTGCTGGATATATAGGCAGAGAAATACCGTGTGTGCTCTGAGGCTCTGCTTTAGGTACAGGCAGAACTTGTGTGTTGAAGTAGAGATAGGAGTACAGCAGAGAAGTTTGTTTGTGAAGGGTTCATTCAAAAGTAATTTTTGCGTGTGGATTAACCCAAAAAAGGGGATTAACTGTCTCTGAAATAGGTGTACACCATCTAAACCAGTGGGCATACTGCATCATCACCTTTCATCATGGCAAATCACATTGCTGTGTGAGAATCGCTGCAGCTGATAGAAATATGACTGAGAATGTGACTGCAAGAGGGTTTTCCTGCTGGCTCGGAGGCAGCCCCAGCCACAAGCGGTTGGTATGGCCTGCGCCTGGGTTTGCATCCTCGGAGTTCCACATGCACACGCTGTGGAATTCTGTCTGGTGGGAGCAAAGATGAAAATGAACAGCTACATTTTCCCTTTAAATTAGCAGAGGGCAAATGCATCACACTTGTGTGTCTGTGCTTGTTTGGCGCTTTAAAATGCTCTCAGCTTTATTCAGGCAATGTAGTGATTATATTCCACACAGCAATTTACTTGGGGATTTTATGAAGGAGGGGAGGGCTTGGCAGAAAAGCTGGGGTAAGAGTAAGGACGGGTCACAGTGAGTCCAGCGGGCAGAGTTTGCGTGCCCTGGGTGTGCTCCTCTGGAGCCGGGTGAGTCTCTGCCGAAATCAGTGCAGAGTGGGCAGGGATGAGTGGAGTTGGAAAAGTTCAACTGCCCAGGTGCTGGCAATGGAGGAGGCAGGTTTTCGGTAGCAGAAGGCTCAGCCGTGAGATGGTTAGTTTGCCTGTGCAACAGAGCCACGCGCCGATGGGGAATGTCGTGTTGAGAACGGGTTCTGGCTCCTGGGGTGGTCAGCAGGCAGTCGTGTGGGCTGGACATGGGCAGCAGGTAAATTTTGCCCAAGTCCAGCCTTAGAGATAAATGGTGTTCTGTGGGAAATGCTGTGTCCTCCTCTTCCTCGCAGCTCTGTTCAACGTGTTTTGTCCGTGTCCCCGCGGCACAGCGGCTCCAAAGGGCCGGGGCTCCCACTGGCAAGTGTCTGCAGGGATCGGTGGAGCTGGAGCCAGCACAGAGAGCTTTAAATGCCCTCACCTTGTTCCTTGAACTCCGTTGCTCGTACAGCGTTACCCAGCTGCTGCGACCAAGCCATAGACTGATAGTATCTATACCCTGCTCTGGGTTCAGATGCAGTAAATACTGTAAGGAAAGCAGAACACTCCATTGTGGTCTGGCTAAAGCCACCCAGGTCAATTGCTGCCAAGTTTATATTTCATCCCAGCGAAGTCTCCATTTACTTTACCATGTGCTGCCTGTTAATTGTCGTGGTGTTTAATTTTCCCTGGGTATGAGCAGTGCCAGCGCAGCAGACAGTCCCTCTGCAGCCGTGGCGCTGCCGGTAGCGGTCGTGCTCCAGCTTCCCAGGCAGCAGCGCTTGCGAGGAGAGGGTCGGGGGGCTAAAACGCTTTACTGTAAGGTTCCCTCACCAAAGGATGGTATGCTTTGGATCTGTGCTCCCCTGCTGGCTTCTAGTGCCGGGTTTAAAATCCTGCCCTGCGCGGCATTGCACAGAAAGCTTTACCCTCTTGGCCTTGGGAGAGTCATCTTGTCGTTTTGCTGAGGGCAGTTCTGTGGGCTCGGTGCAGCGGCGCCAGCCCCAGCCCTGCGCCGAAAGCCCCGCGCTGCTGCAGCGCCGGCAGCTGCAGGCACAGCAGTGTCGGCCGTTCGAAGGCGTGTGGCTCCTGGCTCTGGTCGCTGCTTTGTGCCAGGGGCTTCGCACCCCTCCCCTCCCAGGAGAACCTCGCTCCGCAACCCTGGCTCTGCCCCGGTGCAGTCCAGGTCTGGTCTAAGTAGGTGTTTTTTAAGGTAGAAACAAACACCCAGTCTCCAACATGACTTTAAAGCGTGAACAGTTTCTTAATGTTTGGGGAGAGTTATTTACATTTTCCCTGTCTATAAACTGCTGTCAGTCTGGGTGTTGGGGTCGCTGCTAGAAGAGTTTCCCCTGAAGCTGCGCGAGCCAGGGGCTGGACAGCTGGCGAGTGGGAGGGGAAGCGTGGGCCTCCCTGGGCCGGGAACGCGGCAGCACAGCCTCGGGAACAAGGGGCGGTGGGACGGGCGCTGCGGCGGCGCGGGCGCGGGTCCCTCGCTGCTGCCGGCCCCTTCCATGTGCACGGGGCGTTGTCTGGGTGTAGAGGCACCGACACGTGACAGAGGAAACAAAGGCATCAACAGAATTTGGTTTGATGTAAAGTTCTTGATATGATGCACCTGGTTGTGCCAGTAATGCTTATTTGTAGTTAGCAAATTAATACAAGCTTTTGTTACACTTGTAGCTATTGATCTTTGTGCTCTGGTTATCACATAATTATTACCAGCAGTCTTTGAGGTGACTCAATAACCTGTTTTAAGAGTGAGATGCAGCACTTATAGAATATGGCTTGCAAGACCAAAGCACAGCACTGGTAAGGGGCATAGGTCAGTTTTGTTTAGGCTAAAATGGTCTCAAAGGAGTTATTACTGAAGCAATGGAAACAAAGGTGATAAATTTAGGCAGTAATTGGCTCAGAAAAATCTAGCTGTCCATGTAGCTTCAGACATTTTTCAGCGGCACTTGCTATTGCTACTGTTACAGGTTTGGTATGGCTGTATTTGCTGGTTCCACCTACCTGCGGGTTCCTTTCCTCGGTTCAGCTGCGATCAGCTTGGGCGAGCGCCATGTGTTTATGTATCTGCTGTAATGGCCAGATAATCTCTCTGTGGCCAGCTATGTAATTGTGATACCACATGCAGATAACACCTGTAGTAATTTCTCTGTACTGAAGCAGGAGATAAGCTTCTGATAAAGAGATCAAGGGCGGGTTATTGGGCTGGCAGGTGGGAGGGCAGCGGCTGCTCTCCACGACGTCCCCTGTCCCAGGGACTCGGGGGTTCTGACCCTCAGCTCTTCGCTGCGGGGCCCAAAGCCCTTGGGAAGGGGATGACCCTCCCGCTGCAGTTGTCACTGCGGCCTTTCTGCTCGGGGGAGCTCTGTGTTATGTAAATACTGCTTTTGAAGACAAGCTGTGCGTGGAAGAACGTGGCTCCCGAAGCCGGTCCCTTGGCCAGCTCTGTGATGCGCGCTCGCGGTCCACAGCTGCTGGTACGATCAGCAAAGCTCGGGGAGCCGGGACAGTCACTGCTGTGCTGGAGCTTTCTGATGGATCCTGGTAAAGAGAAAGCATTAAAAACAGTCTTCCTCATCACCTTTTGATTCTGGTTCCCACTGGCAGGCACGGGAAGGCTGTTTGAAACCCAGAATAAGGCGCCAGTCCTGCACCAGTGCCGCGTGTGGTTCAGAGGACTCAGGACCCCTTTAAATGTCAATTGGCGCGTTACCGAGCTGTGACCAGGGGCTGGTCACGGCTTGAGGTCAGGTTGTGAAACAGCGATGTGCTGGGGCTGTGCCGGGAGCGGCCGGGCTGTGCGGTTCTGGAGCCCGGCTCTGCCAGGCTAGTTACCTAGACTCAGCCCACAGGGTGCGAGAGCAGCAAGTGCCACTTCTTTAAAGGCTTTTTAAAGACTTGGTACTGGGAGCACACTGAAATCCACATCGGGAGCCTGGGTCCTGGTGGCATAATGCACTGAGGGACCGGCTGTTTGCTTTTGGAGGCGCCCAGAGCCACGCAGAAGGCGCTCTGGAGCGGAAGGGTCTTGGTCCTTGTGTTGACCCTGGTGAGCCCTGGGGTGACAGAAGCACCGGTGCTCGGGGTGCTCCCCCGGGTTCGCGGTTGCTGGGGCCGTGCAGGAGGCGGTGAAGCTCTGTCCCCTCCTCTGCCGCTGAACTGGGGTTTACAGCTGCAGCCATGAACAAAGAAGGAGGAGCCATCTTCAGTGCTCTTTATTTTCCAACGGGCACCGTGGAAATCGGAGCTGAACGGTGTTGGGGCCTGTGCGTGGTGGGAAGGAAGGGAAGGGGTGATCCCACCCCTGGTCCTGAACTGGGAGGAAAACTGGAAATGTTGCTGTTTCCTGCAGGAAGAAATTCCAACATTTCCTAAAATGTTGCAAGTTTTTGTGGTCATATGGGAACATTTTGTTTTGGCACGATATAAGCAGTTTCATTCACAGAGTTAACAGGAATTTGTAATATAGAGCAGTAGGTCTGTTCTCTGTATTTTTCTGTCATTTTTATTAATTACGTTTTTATCTTCGCGCTGAGCTTCATTCATGTTTTATGAGCTGCTGATTTACAAGTGGCCATCCTGACTCGCCGTCCTGCGCTGGCGGCGGTTCCTCCGCGTGCCGTGCCGTGTGCGCCCGCTCCCGCCGCTTGCTGTGAAATCGATACTTCCCGCTTGTGATCGCAGGCTGAAATTACAAAGTTAAATATAAAATATAAACATTTTATCATCTACTGGAACATTTTAAAGTTATCAAAGGAGCATTTACTGAAGGGAAACTATTCTGTGGGAGACTTTCTACTACTTCTAGTAAAAACCAGCGTTTGTTTTTCTGAGCTGATCCCGGAGATCTGTGCAGCAGTTGTGTGGCTCTGGCAGCTAAACGGTGGAAATATGTAGAAAGAATGAAGTTGCCCCTTGCACAGACATCACAGACATCGAGCCCGAGGTCTGGGAGCATCTTTCCCACCGGGATGTTCCCGGCTGGGGCCGGTGTGCCGGTGTCACCGGGGCTTTCCCGCTGTCACTGCGGGTGGCTGGACACGGTGACCTGATCTGTCAAGATACGCAGCCTGTCACTCCTCAGTTAAGAGACCAGAGTTAATTTAGATGAGAGAGGCTGTTGTAGCGTTTGGAAGCCTGGTGTAGTTGGGAAACAGCCTGACCAGAACTGGCTTTATTTTTTAACAATAGTAGTTGTATGAGCAAGCTCATTAAAATCAAAAGGAGCTGACCCAGTTGTCATGGCGAAGACTTGTGAGGGAGGTTCTTCATCCATATTCCTCTCGCTGTATCCAGTGCTGCCCCTGTGTTCCCCACCAATGTGCCTGTGCTGCTCACCCCCCGGATGAGCGAATCCTCCCCAGCTCGGAGGGGTGCACAGCGAGGGGAGGGGTGCACAGCTGAGGCGCCCGGCTCACCCGCGCGGCGCCTGCAGCGCTGCTGCAACGTGTTTGTGCTTTATTCTGCTTTTAAAATAACCTTCACAACCCCTATTCTTCTCACGAGTATTTTCAAGTGAAGTTCAATGCATCCTCTAACAGTAATCAAAGTATCACCAGTAGCAGTACTCTCTGCTTTGATGGCACTTTCCTTCTGGAGCACGTATGAGCAGCAATTCATTTAGCCTGCGGGCAACCATGCAAAATAGATATTATTCCTTTTCCATAGATGGAGTGAGATGATGACACGTCCTCAGAAGCAATAAGACTGATTTGGTGGGACACAGATTAAGTGATTTTGCAGCAGTAGAAATAATCTTAAAAATACAGCCCATCTCTGCGGGTATTTATAGCCAGTGCCCTTTCCCGGCAGCGGGCACCGGTCCCACTGGGCGGGAGTTGGATGTCACCTGCTCCGGGCATCTCGGGCATCCGCACAGGGCGAGTGACACCCCGAGCTCTCCGCAGGGCTCCTGGTGACTTTTGTGTGTGATCAAACAGCAGAATGGAGCACACCGTGATAAATAAGTGGCGGTCCTGGTAAAGAGCGATGGATAGGCCCGTATGTTTGCTGGGGGGCTGGTTGGTGCTTCCACCGCGCTGCTCAACTGTGGGGCTGCTGAGGGGCTGGTGATGCCATGGACCACGTTGAGCTCCTGGGGCTTGCAGGCCAGGTGTCTGCTGCTTCCAGACCAGCTCTGGGAGCCAAGGAGAGGTCTTAAATAAGGCTTAGAAAGTCAGAGCAGATCTGCCAGTATTAGGACACCAGTAGCGTTTGTATGGGGCATCCTCTGCTGCGAGAGCGAGGGAGCGCGGCGGGCAGTGTCCTGTGGGTCCCTGGGGAGCAGCCGGGCACACGTCACTGTGCGGAATGTGGGGGACCTGGGGTCCGCGCCGCGGAGAGCTGGAACCCCTCCAGGACAGGAGCCGCTGCTGGAGTGCTGTGTTGTGATGATCTGTCTTTGACTTGTCGTCAGCCGGGTGCCGCGGGGAGGGATGTCCCTGACACTGGCTGCCTGGCCCAGGCTGCCAGCACCGCTGCAAAGCTCAGGGTTCAGTTTTGCAGGAGTCTGGGGCTCTGATGTGCCAGAGACTCGTCTAAGGCTGGGGGTGCAGAGTGGGGGGTGCAGGGTGGGGAGATGCCCGCTGCGGGTGCAGGCTGGGTGCCCTCTTCCTCCACACCAATGTTCTGCCGGGACTGCACGCTGGGGCTGGCTGTGGCTTTGGGAAGAGCCCTGGGGGTACATCCCACGTTACAACAGCATCTTGGTCGGTGCTGCCGGCCACCACCTCGCTGGGTGTTCCCGAAGTGCCATCAGGAGCAACGCCCAGAAATGCCAGAGGGGAGACCGCATGTTTCCTGAAGTGCATTTCCAGAGCCACTGGGACATGATCAGCTGCCCAGACAAGGTGGGAAACCCTGGGCTTTGCTTTCTCCCCGTGTTCTCGCCAGTCAGGGAGGCCTCATGGGGCTGCTGCTCGTTGTCTTTCCCAGGATGATACTTTACTTCTTTTTCTGGTGTTTTCTCACCAGCCCTTCAGCTGTTTGACTGGTGTTACATATTTTAGCTGCATTTGCTTCTTTGCTGGTTAGAAATGGCAGAAAAAATGCTTTGACCTTGGCCCGTGTGCTGAGAACAGAGTCCAGGCACAAGCTTTTTGTATCAGTAATTTCTGGGGAAGGCTCCTGCCTCCTCCCCTCCTCCCACCCGCAGCGGGAGCAGCGGCCGCGCGTTTCCTGGTGCGCCTTTGGACGGGCTGTCTCGGCAGCTTCTCTTTACTCTTGTAAAGAGAGAAAAGGAGAAAAGTAATTTGCGTGCAGATCAGGTTAATTGCTTTCATCTGGGTGGCAATTAGGTGCATGAACTGGAAAATGAAATACCGCATGCAAATATTGATCAGATGATCTACATTTTTCTTGGATCCTGTGTGTTTGTGGGCACGCACCACCCTCTGCCCCGGACACCGCACGTGGGTTTTGTGTGCGTTCTCGTTTAGAGAACGTGTCCGTCCCTCGCTGCGGGGCGTGCAGCAATCCGCCTGCAGGGGAGACGTGGAGGAACGGGCGCTTTGCACCATCCTGCCCCTGGGTGCTGGGCACAGGCACCCCCTGGGACACGGGGCTCCTGGAGCCTCTGCACAGGGACATCCCCTCCTCTTGTCACTGCTCAGGGACAGAGCTGAGAGCTCCAGGTCCCTGAGCTCCCTTCCCTGCTGTCTGGCAGCGCTGTCCCTGTGTCTGGGTGGCACGTGTCCCGTTCAGGTCCGGGTCCTGGAGTCGTGGTCCCATGGGGACCATGTCCCCTCCTTGGCTGGCTCTGGGTTTGTCCCTGTGCATGCTCATACACTTCGGAGCGTGCGGGGTCATGCCAGTGAGTTCAGCCTGCTCACACAGATTTAGTTTTCTGGCTTTCAGGTTTTTGCTTTGCTTTTGTGTCCTCTGAGGTTGGAAAGTCTCTCCCTGATAACAGCATCTTCCGCTTGCAAAGAAATCTGTTACTTCCCAATCTGCTCCCAGGTCCCCAGGAACATCTTTGGATGATCAAATTGAGAAAAAATAGCAGCACAGGGATTTTTTTCCCCTTTCTTGTTTACAGCGCAGCCTGTGCCAAACGGCAGGTCCTTGGTCCGTGGTGAGGGTGGCTGTGTGGGGGAGCAGCGCTGGGCAGCGCCTGCAGGATGGAGCATCCTCATCCTCCCCTCCAGCCGTGGGACCAGGCTGGGTTGGGGTGGCAGCTGAGAGGGGCCTGGGGACAGCGGTGCTGCCTTTGCTCAGCTCAGCTTGGTGCTTAAAAGCTTGATTTATGGCCTGAGGCCTTACGGCCAGCTGCCCAGGCCCCTGGGTATAAGGTGTCATGTGGCAGCGGGACCATCCCTGTGTGTTCTGGTGAACAGAGGGGACTCCGGCTCCGTGTCCCGTGGGGATCCCCTGGGGTCGGTGGTGACACGTTTGCTCCCGGCTCTGTCCCACGCACACTTGCCTGTCCAAGAGCTGGGTCAAGGTGGTGCTCGACCGCGCTGTTCCGAGATGATTATCTTGCTGCATGTTTAAAAGAGAATTCAGAGAACACTGTCAAGGCTAGGAGGCCTAAAATTAGATGTGGCATCTGTGTTTTGGTTTGCAGGCGGGATTAAAACGGTTCCTGGCCGCTTTCGTTCTTCGCCTGCTCAGGAGAGCGGAGCAGGGCTGGAGCAGCGTGCTGGGCTCCTGGCTGTCGCAGCAGCACCTCGGCGCTCAGCGTGGCTGCCCCGCGTGGCCGGCGCCTCCGCGGGTTGCAGCGATCTGTCTGTGCTTCGGGAGCCCGGGATCAGCCGGTCGCTGCTGCAGGGCTCTGCCCGCTCTGTTTCCCAAGAAATGCTTTCAGCCCCCAAGCACCAGGTCCGGCTGCCCGTGTCTGGTGTCTCCAGAGGAGCACACCAGCATCAGGGCTCCATTTCCTGGGCAGACGTGGGCAGCTGTGGCCGCGGGCGCGGGGCGGCACAGGCGCGGGGCCGGGGGACCTGGCGGTGCGCCAGCCGGCTGCTGCGGGATGCCGAGGAACGTGCCTCTGCTGCCGAGATCAGGGCTAAAAGTGCCAAGAAGACCATAGATATGTGAAACCTTCGTTATAATTTGCGTGTTTACTCTTTATGAGATGACTCAAAGCTTGATCTGCTTTGAGGGCATGGGGATATGATATTCTTGCGTAAGTTCTGAAGTCTCTTCTGGAAAACAAGTGGTTTGCCAGCAGAATTGAAGAGAAAATTTGCAGATAGAGCTTATACCCATTTAGGACATAATAAGGAAAAGCATTTTTGTGTGCTTTGAGCTGTGTCTCTGCTAAGGTTTGGTCTTGGTGTAAACATGCCTACAAATAAACCAGTTCTGCCAGAAAGTTCCAGGACCACCTGAATCATAGAATCATTTCAATTGGAAGAGACTGTCATGATCATTGGGTCCAACTGTAACCTAATTCTGGCACTAAACTATGTCCTTAAGAACCTTGTCTTTCAAGCTCCCCCGGGGATGGTGGCTCCTGTCGCTTTGCTGCCCACGCGTCAGGTCTCTGTGCCCGCTGTGTGTCCCTCCCGTGTAAGTGCCATTTGCAGTCTTCTCATTTCCCATGCTGGATTCCTCCCTTGTTTTCCTCTTCCCATTTTCAGCTCTTGCTTCATCCAGTAGAGAAATACAAATGCAGAATTTGCAGCACCGGTTTCCTTAGCGATAATTCTGCTGCCAGATGAACTGGGGAAAATGTGACATGTGTTAAATATCCGAGGCTGGAAGTGAATCCTGACGTCCCCCAGCAGCCCGGCTGGGAGCCTGCCCGCGATGGGCTTGTCCTGGCGGCCTGAGGTCCGCGCGTGGCGGGGGGGGCTCCGGTCTGCACCCCCGTTCGCACCCACTTGTTCCTGGGTGGAAGAAGCGGGACTGTCGCACGCGGGACCGGGGCAGGGGCTGCGGCCGGCGGGACAGCTCACCCACAGCAAGAGCAACGCGCTGCGAGCGGGGCAAGTGTGGAGCCGAATATCCACTTCCTCATCACGGAAGAATGTGGCCGCTTGTGTTTACCAGAGCCTGTGAAACTCACGGGAGGTCAGTAAAATATAATGGTGGGTGGTTCGCGGGTTTGCGGAGGCTCGGAGGAGCCAAGCTCCCAGCAGAAGTAGCACCTCAGCACCAGGAATTCACTGTGTTGCTAAACCAGCTCTGGAAAGTAGAGAAAATCCAGTTTATTCAGCCGGTTCAGTTGAAAGGCTCGTCATTCAAAACAGAGACCTACTCGGAGCTGTGAAAAAGCTGGAGAATGCAGGAGGTTTTCATCCAGCCCAAGCAGAGAATGAGGCATGGGACAGTGGTGTCCCACGGCTATTAAATCTTGGAGATCCCTTAGAAAATGGCCCATCACAAATAAAATATTAACCTAGAATCTAATAAAGAAGAAATGCGACATACACCATTTCTAAGTTATAGAATGCAAAATCAAAAGTCATGACAAACTGTAGAACTGCTTCAAACAAACGATGTGTATTTGTGGAGCAGGAGAAGGCTCTTGCTAACGAAAAGAGCTGTCACGTCCTCTGCAGAGCCATCAACAGCGCCCGGTTAAAACGAACACGTTCTGCACATTGCAAAGAGAAAATGAGAAGGTAGGGAATGTTACCAAATGCGTTCTTCAGGGAAAATCACTGCAAAGGAATGTTACCAAATGCGTTCTTCAGGGAAAATCACTGCCAAAGGCAGATGTAGAAAAGATGGAAACTGATTATTTAAGTAGAGGGGACCTTGTTGCTGAATTAAATCCCCGTCCCTGGGCTGGTGAAGGGGTGGTGGTGCTGGTCCTGCTGGGGGGTCCCTGGGCTGCTGAAGGGGTGGTGGTGCTGGTCCTGCTGGGCGGTCCTGGGCTGGTGAAGGGCTGGCGCTGCCTGTCCTGCTGCAGGGGTGTCCATGAGCACGGTGTTGGCAGCAGCCCCGTCCTGCCAGCCCGTCACCCCCAGCAGCTGTTGTTTCCTGTTTGAGACACCGCGTCACTTGGTGGATTGACCCAGTGATTTGTGGAGATACTGCGGGGGCCAAGCGGCCAGTTCACGAGGTGCCCGGCTGCGCCTGTCACAGGACACGGGTCTGTGCTGGTCACCTCTGCAGCCCCAGGTGTCCTGCCCGACAGCATCTCTGGGCAGGAATTGTCCTACAGAGCACTGTGAGCAGGGGCTGCTTGTCTGGTTTATAAATGCAGTGCTGGCATGGGATCGTGTGCTACAGAAACAAAAGGAGCATCCGGGATGCTGCCAGGATGGCGAGGCAGGATTCCCCATCAGAACAGTGGCAAGGTCCTTGGAGACAAAGCATATGGATCAAGAGTATCTCATTATTGGTGATTTTCATATAGTCATATTTTCTTTTTGCCAGCGGAGAAAGTGGACTTGAGAATGGAAGATTATGGTGTGGGTTTAATTTAAAAAACATCAGTCAGGACAGACTGTTTCCTTGAGCAATAAGTGGGGCTCTGTGTGCACCGAGGACACCAGGGTCTTGTCCTTGGTGTCCAGGTGACTCCGCAGTCGCCAGGACGACACGGTGCACAGTGCTGATGGCCTCGCCGGGGCTGGACCTTGCTTGTTCTACTCATTTTGCTTTTTGTCCCCTTCATGTTTCATAACCAGGTGAATTCCCTTCTTAAGTAACCTTGCAATACGTTCATGCTGTCTCTTTTTGTAGATCCTGCTCTGCCTGGGGAAATCAAGTGTCTCATCTTCTCTGGGCTGATTTAAGCTGCTCCCTGAGCTCACTGGCTGGAGATCAAGTTTTGAGGCAGAAGGTTTGGTCTCAGTACTGTATCCAAATCGCAGCAGCTGCTGCCGCAGAGGGACCCAGGGGCCGCCTGCGGGACCCGGGCGCTGCCTGCGCCTTTGCATTTCAGGGGTACCGCATCTGCCTCCTTTCACCCTTTTAACCTCGTTTTCTGCTGCTTTCTTGGGGATGACTGGAAGGTGGGAGCCAGTGCTGGTGGTTGAAATCGGGAGACTCGGCGGGGGTTTGGGTTCTGCCATGGCCTCTGCTCTTCACCCATCACTAGGTGTGCCGTGGCTGTTGGGGACTGTCCCCAGGGCTGGGACAAACGGCCCCAGTCTCTGGTAGAGATGGGGCTTTGGTTATGGTTGGGACCCAATGTGTGAAAAATAAACTGACCAAGTTAGTAAACAGAGCATTTGAAAAGACAAAAGATAATTCGGTTTGGGAGGTTTGAGGAGGGACTCGTGCAGCTGTGCTTGCAGAAGCTGCTGGTTGCCCCGAGCTGGGAGCAGCCCCATCACAGCGAGGACCTGCCCCGGGGGGCACTGGCTCTGCCTGCCCTCGCTGCCAGGGGTGTTTGCAAAACCCATTGTCATCTCTCATGTTTGTTTAAATCCAAAGGAGATCGAGTTCCCTGTGCGTTTACGGCGGGCTGCCCCGTTGCTCACGCTGTGCTCCGCGCTGCTCTCTCAGAGATGCTATCTCACCTCTCCGCCTCCAGCGGTTCTGCATGAAAACAAGACATGGTCAGTTTAGAAACGTAGTCAAGGCTATTTAGAAAAAAGGAAATAAATTCAGTGTACAAGGCTGCATGTTTATAGATTAGACTGCTCAAAGCATGTTAACAGATGGGATGCTTTAAAGTTTCCGTGCAGACCTCGTTATCTGGGTCAGCGCAGCTCAGTGACTGTGGAGGGGAGATTCAGTTCAGCTCATGCTGAAGCCGGTGGCAGCGAAACGGGAATGTGCAGGAGGACCTGAGGCTCCTGCCTGAATGAGCGGTCATGGTGCCGGCTGAACGGGGACCTGCGCCCCGGTGTCCTCCACAGACCCTGCTCCAGGCATCCGCCACGCAGCTCCAGGGATGGGAAGCCGGTTATTTTTGATATTGTGCTTGAAAATGTCATGCACAGATTGTGCCCTTTTAAAGGCAACATTTACCACTGATAACATCACAGAATCTCAGAAATAACAGTACTTGAAATGGCTGGACAGGATTCTGTGTCATCCAGGCTTGTGGGCAAGTGCTTATTCAGTTCGTGGCTCAGCACGTCCTTGGCATGACGGCCAGGCTGCCGATAGCCGTAGCGTTGTGAAGGTGCGGAACCCCAGACCTTCCCCGGGGTGAGTGAGCGAGGTGCCGTGCTCCGGCGTTCCCGGCCGTGGCTTCGGGGCGGGATGCGCTGGGCACGTGGCAGCTCCAGGCAGGATTCTCCAAGGTGGTTCCAGCCCCGTCCCCGTGTCTGCGCGTCCCCTGCGTTGTGCTTCAGCTGTTTGGACGAGACCGCTGAGTCCCAAAGCCAAATCAAATTCAGGAGTGAAGGAGGTGGAAGTTGTGTTTGTTCAGTTATGTCAGACTGTTGGAAAACAGGGAGTGTGAGGAATCTGCATCATGGTGAATTCTTAATGAATTAATGTGGCTGAGCAGGCAGCATGGGCTGCAGAGCCGTGCAGATAAGCACAAGCATACGTTCTCGTGATGTGTCCTGGGTGTCGGGAGCTCTGGGCAGCTGTGCTTGGCTCCCTCTGGACCGTGTGCCGTCTGCTGTTGGGGTGGAAACCCTCTTGGTGGGTTAGGAGAAGTGGCTGACTTTTCTCTTATCCATGGTTGCCCTTGGCTTTCTGGGCATGTTGTGAAATCTCAGCTGTTTGGTTAAATTAACTATTGACAAACAAGTGCTCCTTGCAAAATTGTAGTTCCTACTCTACAGAAATATTTGCGTGTGGCAGGAGGTCAGCAGGCTCTTCATTTCCTTAAAGAACCCTCTGAAACAACAGTAAAATTCTTCCTGCAGCCATCAGGGAGATACTGAGGTTGTTTTTTCCCCGGCCGCTCTGTGCGCAGCCCTGACCTTGGCCTTGGGGCCGTGCGCTGGCTGGAATCGGCCCCGACGTCACGGCTGCGCCAGTTGTGTCTGCCCACGCCGCGCTATCTCCTGCTTTGGCTTTCGGACCCACTGTGACACTTGCCACATATTGTGCAAACTACAGTCGCGTATTCTGGAGCCCCCGCGCCATGCTCCGTGCTTGTTTTGGTCAGAGCTCCGTGTTTCTGTGGCTCTGTGGGGTGGGTACGATCAGGAGGTACCGACACAGTGAGAATGTCTGCTGGGAGCAAAGCGCTGAGCACACGCTGTGGTGCTGGTGCTGGTGCTGGGCCACCCCTGGTCCCCGGTGCAGGGACAGAGCAGCTCCTGGCGCCGCGGGTTGCTGGGACCCGTCCCGGTGGGTGTCCGGGGCTCTGCCCGGGCAGCTCCCGGTCTGCACGGCCTCCGAAGCCGCCTCCGGCCCACGGCAGCGCCGTCACCCCTGTGCTTTGAGAACGCCCTTAAAAGGTCACTTGGAAACTGGAAAATAGATTGTTAAAGCTCACTCTGAGTTGGTCACATTTCAAGTTTTATTTTTCTTATAATTTTCCCTCTAAATACAGGAAAAAGACAAATTGGCATATTTTTAAAATCAAGAGTGTTCCTGGGCAACTCCTTCCACTCTGTGGACAGTGTGCTGCTGGTAGTAAAGACACAGGGGCGAGCTGGAAACATTGCTGGTGCGAAGTGTCCATCTCCCGACCCGAAACACCCCTCTCGTGACCCAAAACGTCCATCTCCAGACGCGAGGGGTTCGCGCGCTGCCCAGCGCAAGCCCCAGGGCCAGGAGCGTTACCCGCAGCCCCGCAGCCAGCACCAGCCTTGGCGTGGGCAGCCCTGTGTCCCGCCTGGCGGGGGCGGCTGGCCGGGCTGCCCCACACACAGGCGTTCGGGTTTGCAGGGGCAGCCCCAGCGCCGCGGGGCCGCGCTGCCCAGCACCCATGTGGGCAGGTGCACCTCTATAGGTACACGTGGGCACAAAGGTATATATGCACTTGCACAGCTCTTCTTATGGAGAAAGAGCTGTTTAGAAAGCACTCGAGCCTTAATTGGTAACCTACTTTGCAGCTTTAAATAATTACACCTCAAAAGTACTCCAAGGTCTTCTGGGGGTCCTGCTTCTGTCATTGCAACCGCTGCTGCTGCGAGAGCCACTTTGGCTGATTTCTGATCTGAAATACATGGTGCAAAGAACTGGTAAAGCACAATATGGAAAGCTTTGTAGAAAAAGATAAAATAGCTCCTTTCAGATTTCTGGTTGCGTGGAGAGGAGCAAAAAGGTATCAAGTCGTTAGAGGAAAGGTCTGGTTCTGCTGGAGTCTAAAACATTGCTGGATATATAAGATTTTTAGCAAAGCTTTTCTATCTGCTGCTGGTTATTTCTCAGTGGTGCCAGCTCTGCGGTACCTCTGGAGCTGAGGGCCGGGGGGCGCGGGGGTGTCCCGGGCCGGTGGGACCGTGCCGGGAACGCTGGGTGAGGCAGGGAGGGCGTTGCTGCATCAGGACTTAACTGCGGCAGATCTGTTGCACCCGCCTGTATCTCCCTGTTTAATCGGTAGTTGAAGAAAAGCCGTGGCAGTGGAGGTTGTCGGGGAAGGAGAGTGGAGCAGCATCTGCAGGGCAGTCACTGATGCCGATTGCTGGTGCTAAAATGATGGGGAATTACTCAAGCTGTTTCTGGCCTTACAAACAGAGGATAAGATTGCTGCTCCAGTTATTAACATACAATTTAGGCAGGGTCTGCACAGCTCTCTTAGGAGGAACAGACAGCAGCGCTCTGGAGGGACGCAGCTGGCAGCAGGTCGGCGGTGAGCCTGGCTGTGGTGTCCCCGTCGCTGTGCCGTCCCACGCTTCGCTCCGAGGGCGCGAGCGGCACGCTGCCCCGTGCCCCGGGCCGGCGCTGGCTCTGGCTGGGCTTACGCAGCCCGGCTGGTTGTTCACACAACAGCAACAGCCCCTTAAACTCCGGTGGAGGAGCCTAAAAGCTGCAAGACTTTGCCCAGGGTTCACAGTAGGGGTTCAGGCCGCCATCGCACGTGGCTGTTTTCTGTTTCGGTGGATTTGGGGTTTATTCATACTGTGGGTACAAATGGGGCTGTTCTGAGCATAAAGATTTTTCCCAAGAAGTCCCAGAATTGTCACATTTGCTCTTGATGTAACTTGATTTCTGAGAGCTCACCAGCAAGCGTTCAAACAATACCAGAAACCAAGAGCAGATCTAATTTTGACCAAAAAGTTGCAGTGACCTGCTAACTGTTAGAAGCTAATTGCCTCATCTGGTGCTTTGACAAAAAGCCAGTTTTCGCAAATAACTTAAAATGCTATTGCTGCCCATTCTGCCTGGCGTGCGTTGACTTGTAATTCTGATAAGCAGCTCTCCTGCTGCCTTCCGAAAAGGCAGCTTCTCAGTCGAGTGTGTCGGGAGGGAGGTGGCAGGACGGGCAGCAGCACGGGGCTGGGGCTGGGGCTGGGTGTGCGATGGAGGGGGTGTGAGGAGCACGGGTCCCAGAGCAGCGCTGGCTCTCAGAGCGTCCTGGTGCTGCGGTTAATGCGGCACTGGCGGGTGAAATCCTCTCCCATGGTCCTGGACCACAGGACCCTCCTCAAGTTGCGCCAGGGGAGGTTGAAGTTGGATCTGGGGAGCAATTCCTTCCCCAAAGGGCTGTGGGGCATTGGAACAGGCTGCCCAGGGCAGTGCTGGAGTCACCAGCCCTGGAGGGCTGGACAGACAGACATGAGGTTCTCAGGGACAGGGATAGGGGGACTTGGTACTGTTAGGTTTACAGTTGGACTTGATGGTCTTAAAAGTCTTTTCCAGCCTAAATGATTCCATGATTTTATGACCAAGTCCCAAGGTCAGAGTGAGGTTTGGCTTAGTCCTTGCTTGCCTCCTTTCTGATCAGCGCTTGGCTTGTCCCATCGCTGAAGTTCTGGGGTTGCCATGAGTGTCCTCCCAAGCACCATCCACTGTGCTCAGCAATAACTCGTCCCAGCCTCGTGTGCTGACCCTTTCTCTTGTTCTCTTCCTGTTTGACGCTGCAGGTTGGACACTGGCCGGGAGCACGTCTTGCCCATTGACTATTACTTTCCGCCTCAGAAGACCTGCCTGATCTGTGGAGATGAAGCCTCTGGGTGCCACTACGGAGCCCTCACCTGCGGGAGCTGCAAGGTCTTCTTCAAACGGGCGGCTGAAGGTAACGTGTGCAGAGGACAAATCAGTCCCACCCCAGCGTGGGCTTTCTCGGCAAGGCGGCTCAAAGGTTGGGTGCTACCGACACCAGTTCTTGCTCATCTGCAGTCGGGTCACTAACGTGTAAGTGCTGGAGGCGTTTGCAGCATCACGGTATCTGTTCCTCCAGCTGAAAGATTAAGGGGGAATGAGAGAAGAGTAGTGGGAACAACATCTGGTGGGTTTCTAAGGCCTCTTAAACTAGTAAGGGAGAAAATACAAGGATAAATTCATTTCTTTGTCATATGTTTGTCATTCCACGTTGCAGATGGCCCTCAAAAAGTAGCCTCACCAGTTTGCCAAAACACAAACCTTTTCAGTGACTGATGATCTTGGCAAAGCGGTGGGACCCCAGAGCAGCCAGTTCTGCTTCTCCTCTTGACTGCCAAGGATGCTTTAAGTTTCCATCAGCCCTCCTGTGATCTCAGAACCACAGCTCCAAGTTTAGGGGATGCTTTTCCTCTTGCAGAGGCTCAGTTCTCTCAATACCTGCAAAACCACAGAGCCATTTGTCCATCGAGAGCCGTGCTCTGACCTCAGTGTCCATGATCCCCCTCCCCAGCCCTTGAGAAAGCAGCTTCTCGCCCAGGCTGGTAGCGCCAGGCTCTCCAGGGATGTTTGAGCCCAGATGCCCCTCTCAGCAGCAGGGGCTGTGTGCCACCTTTCCTTGGTCGGTGGGCGGCAGGAGGGCCCGGCCCAGCTGTTTCCGCACCATCTGGTTCGTCACTGCAGCTCAGAGTTGCGGTTCCCTGGCGGCACAGTGGGACTCTCCGCTGTGGAAGCCCAACTGTCTGCTGGCGGAATGTGCCCGTAAATCACACACCTGACTGGTTTTCTGCAGTGATGAACCCAAAAAGTCATCGTTCTTCCTCGGTGCTGACATAATGTATGTGCTGCACTGGTGCAGTGTTGGTGGTCGGTGTTAGGGCTGCGACCGTGCCCTCCCGCACCTCCCGTCACCCTCTGTCGAGCGGAGGTCCCAGGCTGGTGGGTGCTCACCTGCCGCTGTCACAGCTCCGCCTCTGGATTAATCCCAGCATTATCCTGCCTGCTATTGGAGTCACATTTTCCCTCATTCATCTCACATGCCAGGAGTGAACTTGCCAGCACTGGTTCAGGGAAGGAGTGGCTGTGCCGTGGAGGGCAACAGCATACTGCTGCCATAATCAGACAGCCAAGTCATATTAATAGATAATAAGTTTGGCATATTTTTCTCAAGTAAATAATTTACAGATAAGTCCCTTTGCTGTACACCATTTCTGGATTGGCTTGTGCAGCCAGAGTAAATAACAGATGCTTATTTAAGTCAGCAAGTTATTGTTGATTTATAGTAAGTGGAATCTTGGCGCTCTCTGTCAGATAAAGGGCTGATGGAATACCCCGTGTCAGCAGGCGAGTCCCGGTGCTGCTCCTTGTATTGTACACCAGCGTGCGCTCCGTCCTGCTGAGCAGGGATGCGGGGTGCTGGGGGTGCTGCGGGGTGCTGGGGGTGCTGCAGGGTGCTGGGGGTGATGTGGGATGCTGCAGGACACTGTGGGATGCTGCGGGGTGCTGTGGGACACTGTGGGATCCTGTGGGATGCTGCGGGGTGCTGCAGGATGAGGCAGCTGCTTGCGCTGCTCTTGATCATGTGCTGTGGTGGTGGTCCCTCTCCCAGTTGTGTTACATCATTAATGTAAAGTTTTTAAGCCTGGGGGTGTCACAGGGGTTAGAAGTGCCGGGTTGTGTTAGGGTGGGCAGCAGCAGCACTTTGCCTTTCCCCCGGACGAGACCGTGGAGCGGCAGCCTGGCCGTGAGGTTTCATCTGTACCATGAGGTACAAGGATAGAGCCTTTATTCTGGGAAACAGACAATAAATCTGACTCCTTTATAAATGCTGGGTGCAGGGCAGTGCTGTGATGAGTGCTGTCCTAACTGTGCTGAAGACCTTGTGGTTATGTGATACTCGGGGGAATCACTCCCTCAGAAAGCCTGGCCTTATCCCCCAGCTCTTAGGAGTTAGTTTATGCACTGAAATACAAGGAGGATGAGGTCCCTGTCCTCATTCAAAAGGCATTTAATGGGTTTTCACATTCACAATCATAAATCTTCCTCCAGACTTAGCACAGATTGCTTTGCTTTCTGGAAGAGAAAGCTACTCTGGGCACAACAACTCAAGTGACAACAAGCTTTTGGCAAAATACCTTCTCTGGACTGAGCAGCTGATCTTTCTCCTCGAACCATTATTTTCAGTCGAGGCTGGAGAAGTGCTCCTGCCCGGCTGCCACTGTGCTCATGGCAGGTGATGGCTGGGGGTCATGGTGGTGGCAGAAGCGTCTTTCTGGCCCTGTGGGTGGCACAGGAGGGGACACGGGTGTCCCCAGGGAGGGGCAGGGCACAGCAACGTGTTTGGGGCCGGTTAGCGGGGGGTCCCGCAGCTGCGAGGGTCCCGCTCGCACAGACCCGTCTGCTGGGGCTGCTCCCAGGGCAGAGGGACAGCGAATGCCCTGGTGACTGCCCCGTCACCTCTGCCCATGGCAAACGGCCTCTGCATTGGCGGGGAAGGAGGGGGGTCCTCTCTGGGCATCCTCCGCAGCGTCGTCAGCTGCGTGATTATATCTGAGGGCAGCGTCCCCGTTGAGAAGGGGCTGGGTGCCTGGCGTTGCAAAGAGCAGGAGCGCTGGGTAAAATAGGAAAGCATGTTTAAAGTTTAGACCTGTACCTGTGGGTTTGCAAAGCAAGAGCCTCTGCTCTGGAGCAGTATGAGAAAGCACCTCTGTTGTCTGCAGGAATGAGAAAGAGAAAAAAAAAATCATTCCAATGTTAAACTCAATAAAAGAATAAAACAGTGCATTTATCTTTAAATAAAGAACAGCTGATTGCAAATGTCCCAGCTTGCTCTTAAATGAAGAGAGTAAATTATCCTGAAATTAAAAACGAGTCTCTGTAAATGAGAAGTTACTTAAGACCGATGGAACCTCTCTGTGCTCCAGCCGCCCTTCCTTGTTCTCTGGCTCTCACAGCCCCTGGCACCATCCCTGCACACCGGTGCTGCGCTCAGGGGACGCGGCCGATCGCGTCCCTGTCACTAATGCAGGCTCCGGCTCGGGGAGGAGGGGCGGAGGATGCCAGTGTGGACAGAGCAGACAGAGCTGCCACTGCTGGTGTCTCCAGCAGCCGCCGGGTCCAGCCCTGTGCTGGCCCCGCGGGGTGACAAGCGTCCCGGCACTGCGGTTCGCTGCGGCGATGGGGCAAGCGCGGGCAGGACAGTACAGCTGGCTTTGCCGGGACACAGTGTGGTCCCTCTTCCAGGTCCTGGGTTTGTTCCACAAACCATGTCCACAGCTGGGGACAGCAGTGATGAAGGCGGTGAGTTTCTGCAGTAATTAAAAGGGGGATCTCTGCATCGCTTGGAATTAGGACGAGGTGAGCAAGCAGCTTGTTCTCGTGCTGAGCAGAAGCAGAGTCATGAACAGCCATTTGATGACCATTTGTTTCCCTTTTTGTTAATGGCTAACAGCTTAAAATAAACAGTGCCAGCCTATGCGTGTACAGTTAACAGAAAATGGGTTCCTGCCCCAAAGAGTTTATTTTGCGAACCAGGAAGCAGGCTCTCACCATTTCAGCAGAATCACCGTACCGTGACCGTGGGCCCAGCTGTTGGCTGCAGCGTCACAGCTCGCGTTCAGCCCAGCCCATCGCGGGGGTGCAGCTGCCGCAGACCCTGGGACAGGCTTGTCTGTGCAGGGTGACCGGGGCTGCGGGGCGGAGGCTCCTGCCTGGTCCCTCTGCTGCCAGATGGGTCCCTGTCCCCATCCCTTCCCAGCTGTGCCAGAGGTGGCGGATGCTGCTGCACAGCTGGAGGAACACAGCACAGCTGTGTCTGCAGCCAAATCTGGTGCCGCCCTGCTCCCCCCCAAGTGGTGCCGGGGGGACAGAGCGGGGTGGGGACGCTGCTGGAGCCTGGGGAGAGCAGGGGCAGGGCTGGGGGTGCTCCTGCTCTTGGCAGGGGAATTGAGATGGGGCTGTGCCTGACCCTGGGGTGGCCTTCGGGATCTTGGGCAGTGACTGTGTGCTTTCCCTTGGTACAGCCATTCATGGGCAGGCTGGACCTTTTTAAAGATCTTGAGCTGTAGTTCAGACTAGGGAGGCGAGCCAGGGAAGGGGCAGGAGCTGGTGCGCAAGGAGAGCGGGAGGGTGTGCGGGCGCTCCCGGGCAGCACCGCAGCCCCAGGGCTCGGCCAGGGACCGAGCTGGCCCTGGGCTGGGACTGAGCCTTCCCGGCACCCCAGCCCCGGCCGGTTCACACTCATGGTTGTTCTGCTGGGCTCTGGAGCAGCCCCTGTCAGATGCTGTCGGACAGGAATCCTGCCGTGCAGCGGGAGGGGAAGGAGAGTCTAATCCCCTTCCTGCTCCCCGTGCCTGGGAAAGGAGAGCGTCTGTTCCCGTTTGATGTATGCACGGAAAGAGGTCGAGTGGAGAGAGTGTGGCCTCGGCACTCGCTTCCCATAGCACAAAAATAACTCCAAGTAACCCAGTTTCAGCTGAAGTTGTTTATTACTCGTCCTTCTCAATGAACTGTTGAAAGGGAGGCTGGTGCTTGTGTTCTGAGGCTTGTCTGAGTGTCCTTAACACCGATAATGAGCAAAGGGAGGGGAAGAGAAGAGCTGCTGATGAGAGCAGTGTTAAAAGGGTTTATGGAGGTCTCACGTGCTGCAGGTAATGCGCTCGTGGCCCATTATGTCTCCAATCTGAACAGCTCAGGCACTGGGCGGGTGTAGTGATCAGCTTTTAATAGGCATGATTCTAAGAAGTTCGGGCATGTGGTATTTTGGCAGCTCTAGTGCAGTCCTGTGCACGGGCAGGGTGATGAGGAGTTGGTTATAACCAGCGTTATGGTGACTTTTCCGCACCCCTGTGATGGCTGCGGGGGTTTGCAGCCGCACGGTGTCACCAGCCAGCGCTGGGGGACGGTGGCACCTTCGGGGGTTCCTGCTCGCTGGGGCTGGGGGTGATGGGGAAGCAACAGATGGTGCCAGGGAGGTCCAGGACGCCAGGCTGATGAAACCTTTGTGCTTCTTCTGATTCTGGTATCTTCAGAAGTTGTGGATGTGTGTGGGGGAGGTGGGGAGCTGATACATCAGTGCACCAGACTGGTGCAACTCTTCTCAAAACTGGTACGTGAAGCAGTTAGATTCAGCCTCATCCTTTTAATGGATCTCTGGTGACTCTAAAGGGCCGTTCCTATATGAATATAGAAAGCAGACACTTGCAGGATGATGAATGAAGGTTAGGCCGGATATAGACGGAGTTCCCATGTAGGCTGCTTATGCAGAGTCTGAGGTGCACAGCTCTATTATTTACCCAGGCTGGTTTAGTTTGGAACACCATGAAGAACATCAGATAAATCCTGATCCAGTAAACGTGTTTAGACTTGACAAGAAAACAAATGATGAGTCAGGAAGGAAAGTTCACTCTTGGCATGTCTAGCAAATGAGGCAGTTAAAAATAAAAAGGAGCTGAAATTGGGAGCTCTAAGGGCTGCTCTGGGAACAAATGGAAAGGCGAGTCTGAAATATTGGTTAGTCTGACAATAAGCAACTTCTAGCTCTGCATTTCCTGCCTGCCCTCGAGCCTGCGGCTGCACAGGGTGTCCCGCACAGGGACCCTCCGGTCCCGGTTCGCTCCAGCTGCCAGGGCAGCGCCGGGACGGAGCGGCTGGTGCCGGACACCCGCGGCGGCAGAGCTGGAACCTGCAGACAAACCCAGTTAGTGTTAATGGGTGGCACAGAGAACAATTCAGCCCCCGAAGTGCTGCAAAGAGTCGTGGCTGTGGAGGGAAGGCCATTGGGGACCGTGTTCAGCAACGACGGGTAAGTGCCGTGGCAGGCGGATCAAACCGTGTTCTGGGAGAAGAACGGCTCTTCGCAGCAAAAAGCCAACCATGAGACGTGCGGTATTTAAAAAATGAGAACCAAACTATCCATATTTCATTGCCTTTTAGTGGCTATTTCTTGCCTGCCCTGCGGTGCCACACAGCGCTTTTGCTCCTTGGAGAGCAGCGGGGACAAAAGCGGTGCTGGTTTCCCAAAGGATACCAACTTCCAATTTAAATTTCCTGGTGGGAGGTGAACTGGGAAGCCAGCACTGACGTGGTCCCTCCTGTCCCTCCTCGTGGTGCCACGGACCCTGGGGACACCGGGGAAGCGAGAGCCCGTTGCTCCTGGTGAACCCGGGCTGGCTGGTGCCCAGCACCCATGGGCCGTTTCCTCTGGTGTTTGCAGGTAAACAGAAGTACCTCTGTGCCAGCCGGAACGACTGCACCATCGACAAGTTCCGGAGGAAAAACTGCCCGTCCTGCCGCCTGCGGAAGTGCTACGAGGCGGGGATGACGCTGGGAGGTACGGTCTGAACACCCCGGGCTCCAGCACCCGGGCTCCTGGGTCTGAACACCCCGGCTCCTCCATCTGAACACCCCGGGGCTCCTGGGTCTCAACACCCCGGGGCTCCTCGGCTGGGCTGGGCCAGCCGGGCTAATCTGCAGATAACAAACCTACTTGGCATATTAATAGTCACTAAATGTCTGGAAAAATGAGGCTGATGGAGTGTAATGAGCCTTGGGAAACATTTGCAGGTTTCTAATACCCAGACTGCAAATTTCATTAAGCTTTTGTTTGAGTTTCAGGAAACAGTCTTTTCTTTAATTTAAAACCTTGTTAGTCTGAAAAAATGTAAGTGGCTGGGTGAGCGGGATTCTCACTCACACTGAAGCCTTCAACACAGCAATCCCATTTTAAGAATATTTTTCCCAGGCACAAAGGGGCATTTTCCTTTATAAGATTACAGCCCCAGTATTTTTCTTTGTTGAGGTTGCTTCTATGTCCTTGGTAAAGATCCTTGTTGCTGTTTTTCCCAAGACTTGTAGCTCCACCAAAATGTGACAATGCCTGTATCCAAAGTCGGAGGTTTTCTGCTCGAAATCTAGAAGCTACAATGTAGATGACCGGGTGGCTCGTGGTTGAGTTCACTTCATGTGAGAATGAGCAAGAAAACACCCTGAAAAACGGGGCAGATGGACCCGCCCCGTGCTGAAACGGCTCCTGAGAGCGGAGGGGCAGGGGAGGGGTTACCAGCTGCTTTCTCCAGTTCGTTTCCCAGTGTCTGCCCCACCGGTGCTGGCCCAGCCCCGTCACCCGTCCCTGTCCCAGCCCTGTCACCCGTCCCTGTCCCATCCCCGTCATCCGTCCCTGTCCCAGCCCGTAACCCGTCCCTGTCCCAGCCCGTCACCCGTCCCTGTCCCAGCCCCGTCACCCGTCCCTGTCCCAGCCCGTCACCCGTCCCTGCCCCAGTCCATCACCCGTCCCTGTCCCAGCCCCGTCACCCGTCCCTGCCCCAGCCCCGTCACCCGTCCCTGCCCCAGTCCATCACCCGTCCCCACCCCAGCCCGTCACCCGTCCCCGCCCGCGGGGGCTCTCAGCGACCCTCGTGTCCGCGGCCGCTGGTGGCTGTTGGTGGCCATGGCGACCGTCCGTGTCCTGCTGGGCGGGGTGGGATGGGGGCGCTGTCACCGCCCTGCCCGTGGTGGCGCCGGGCCCGGCGGGGCCGGGTGAGGAGCCGGAGCCGGAGCCAGCGCCCCGCGCCAGCAGCAGCACCAGCGAGCGGCGCCGCCATCCCCAGCGAGCACGCTCGTATTTTTAAGTGCCTTTTTCTGGTGACATTTCCTTAAGTAAGAGAAGACATACACCAGCGTAACCTTCTGCAGGACGCGCTGACAAAATTAACGCTAATACTGCTAGCCCCCCCTCCTTTTTTTTTTCTTAAGCTCTTTGGGTCACCCTGACCTGTTCTGCCTGGTCTGGTTTACATTTGTTTTCAATGTCGGTTTAAGGCAATTGTTAGAAACATGCACGCTATGAGTTTGTCCACAGTTATTTCTCCCACAGTAGAGAGGCAGAGCATTTGAAAACCCTTCGAAAATCCCAACAGTTGTTTTTAACTGCCTGTTGATGACCAGTCAGTGGCAGGGTACAATAGAGCTGCTGTGGCCAGCAGAGCCGCAGCTCGGTGCGGGGAGCAGGGGGAGGAGCTGACACACTGAATACCTGATTTAGGGCTCTCTGCTTTGGCACAGGCCGGCAACATGTCGAAGCACTTCATTATTGATTGGGATCACTCTGACCTGCAAGCTGAAATCCATTCAACAGAATCTTCTCTCCCGACCAACACTGTAAAGCCAAAGAGAGGGGAAAAAAAAGTGATAATGCTGGTTTTCTATGCATGGTTCTGCTGCTGCACGGTCCTGTCTCCCTCAGCACCAGCGCAGGTGCCTGCACGGATCCTGTCCCTGTGCTGCTGCACATATGATGACACAGATCCTGTCCCTGTGCTGCTGCACACGCGGTCACACAGATCCTGTCCCTGTGCCGCTGCACATATGATGACACAGATCCTGTCCCTGTGCCGCTGCACATATGATGACGTAGATCCTGTCCCTGTGCTGCTGCACATATGATGACACAGATCCTGTCCCTGTGCCGCTGCACATATGATGACATAGATCCTGTCCCTGTGCCACTGCACATATGATGACGTAGATCCTGTCCCTGTGCCGCTGCACATATGATGACGTAGATCCTGTCCCTGTGCCGCTGCACATACGATGACACAGATCCTGTCCCTGTGCTGCTGCACATATGATGACATAGATCCTGTCCCTGTGCCACTGCACATATGATGACACAGATCCTGTCCCTGTGCTGCTGCACATATGATGACGTAGATCCTGTCCCTGTGCCGCTGCACATACGATGACACAGATCCTGTCCCTGTGCTGCTGCACATATGATGACGTAGATCCTGTCCCTGTGCCGCTGCACATACGATGACACAGATCCTGTCCCTGTGCCGCTGCACATATGATGACACAGATCCTGTCCCTGTGCCGCTGCACATATGATGACGTAGATCCTGTCCCTGTGCTGCTGCACATATGATGACACAGATCCTGTCCCTGTGCCGCTGCACATATGATGACGTAGATCCTGTCCCTGTGCTGCTGCACATACGATGACACAGATCCTGTCCCTGTGCCACTGCACATATGATGACACAGATCCTGTCCCTGTGCTGCTGCACATATGATGACACAGATCCTGTCCCTGTGCTGCTGCACACGTGGTCACACAGATCCTGTCCCTGTGCCGCTGCACATATGATGACACAGATCCTGTCCCTGTGCCGCTGCACATATGATGACACAGATCCTGTCCCTGTGCCACTGCACATATGATGACACAGATCCTGTCCCTGTGCCACTGCACATATGATGACACAGATCCTGTCCCTGTGCCGCTGCACATATGATGACGTAGATCCTGTCCCTGTGCCACTGCACATATGATGACACAGATCCTGTCCCTGTGCCGCTGCACATATGATGACATAGATCCTGTCCCTGTGCCACTGCACATATGATGACACAGATCCTGTCCCTGTGCCGCTGCACATGCGATGACACAGATCCTGTCCCTGTGCCACTGCACATATGATGACACAGATCCTGTCCCTGTGCCGCTGCACATATGATGACACAGATCCTGTCCCTGTGCCGCTGCACATACGATGACACAGATCCTGTCCCTGTGCCACTGCACATATGATGACACAGATCCTGTCCCTGTGCCGCTGCACATATGATGACACAGATCCTGTCCCTGTGCCGCTGCACATACGATGACACAGATCCTGTCCCTGTGCCGCTGCACATATGATGACACAGATCCTGTCCCTGTGCCACTGCACATACGATGACACAGATCCTGTCCCTGTGCCACTGCACATATGATGACACAGATCCTGTCCCTGTGCCGCTGCACATATGATGACACAGATCCTGTCCCTGTGCCACTGCACATATGATGACACAGATCCTGTCCCTGTGCTGCTGCACATATGATGACACAGATCCTGTCCCTGTGCCACTGCACATATGATGACACAGATCCTGTCCCTGTGCCGCTGCACATACGATGACACAGATCCTGTCCCTGTGCCGCTGCACATATGATGACACAGATCCTGTCCCTGTGCTGCTGCACATATGATGACACAGATCCTGTCCCTGTGCCACTGCACATATGATGACACAGATCCTGTCCCTGTGCTGCTGCACATATGATGACACAGATCCTGTCCCTGTGCCACTGCACATATGATGACACAGATCCTGTCCCTGTGCTGCTGCACATACGATGACACAGATCCTGTCCCTGTGCCACTGCACATATGATGACACAGATCCTGTCCCTGTGCCGCTGCACATATGATGACACAGATCCTGTCCTTGTGCTGCTGCACATATGATGACACAGATCCTGTCCTTGTGCTGCTGCACACGCGGTCACACGGATCCTTCCAGCCCCCGTGCACACACGGGCACCCAAACCCCTGCGTCCTTTCCAGTGCACGCGAGGTCCCTCGAGCACCTGCTGCCCGTGCCCAGCTCTGCCCAGGGACTGCTCGTGTGCGTCCATTCTCAGGGCAAAACCTCCCACATCTGTAACATTCAGTTCGTTCCACTGGTGGCAGGGCTAGAAAGCTACTGTAGGAGCTGCCAACAGCCTGCGAAAGCCCAAGGCATGAGTCATACCTGTGTTTAGTCCTAGTTCAGGTCCGGTTGCTGTGGTTAAAATAGAGCTCATGTCATAAAAGCCCATTTGATACTGAGGGAAGCATTTCCAGCAGTGGAGCGGCTAACACATTTTTTGCCGCACCGTTGCAGTAGTTAATTAGGTTCGGTGTTGTGATAGATGTACCTTATTTTTCATCTTGTCTGTCCTTGATTTCCAGCCACTGGATCTTTATTATGGCTTTGCTTGCTTGATTGAGAAAATGACTTGTATTGCATTTCTGTCCCCACGGTGGGTATCTTGGCTGTGACTTGGTCACTGTTCAGCCTTGTGCCCAGCCACCTGGGCAAAGCTCTTGTCGTCCTTGCTCCAAGGTGCATTGTCTGGTCTTTCCTGTGCCTGTGGCTCCCGTGGTTGGACGTGACTGTCTAACCAGCAGCACCGGTACCTGGAGCTGTGGTGAGGGGCGTCTCCTCCTGCCTGTGGTTGTGTCCCCTGGACCTGCTGCCAGCTCCCAGCTCTGTCTGTCCAGCCAAGATCTGTCTGTCCACCTACTTTCAGGAGGTTCAGGCTGCCCAGGATGGAGTTCCATGTTCAGCGAGCTCAGCTCGCTTTTGCAGTTGCTCTGCATAGCTGTTGACAGTGAAATGTAATTTGCTTTAGCAGACAGAGCTTTTCAGCAGACCTTAATCAATCTGTTCAGTTATCAGTCTTTAATGTTCGTTACTGTTTTCCCATCCTTGCGTTGTTGTACAGACCTCGGTAGACTTTAGTAGACATGGTTCATTTTCTTTTTGGAATTCACGTAGACGTTCACTAGCAAAGGGCCATGAACAATCATCATAAGAAACAAACTTGATGTTGTTTCAACATTTATAGTTCTTTTTGAGATGTACCACCTGAGCGATTTGAAATCATTCAGCGGTACCATCTGATTTTATATAATTTCAGTTTTTTAATTCAAGTGAGCCAGACTAACTCAGATCCCCTGAACATGTCTGCTATGCTAGTTCTGTTGTAATTATCAACTAAAGTTATCATGCCAAGAAAGACTGATGGCTTGATAGGATCTGGTTTTGACAAGCCGCATGTTGATGTTAATAAGGAATCTAGAGAGCAGGCTATAAGGGGAGTCCTGTCTCAGCCTCTGACGCTGTGCCTGCAGCTGCAGCTGGTGCGGGGCGCGCTGGGGTCCTGCCGCGGCTGTGCGGAGCGGTTTCCTCCAGCCCCCAGCCCCCGAGCCCCGGCACTCATGAGAAGCTGGTGCTGGAGCCCAGGGTGCTCCTTCAGCAGCTCCAGCAGCGGGAGCGTGGGCAGGTGACGATGCTGATCGTCTGTCACCTCGTCATCCTCTGTCCTGTGCTCCCTGGGCGTTCTCACTGCTGAATATTTTATCGTGAGAACAGCTAATTATGTCCTCTAAGCTTTTTTCCCTTTTCCCTTTTTTCCAGTCGGTGCAGACGCTGTTCCGGCATCCCGGTGTCACTGTCCCCACTCACAGCACAGTCACACTTGCTGGGGTTCGTCCCACCGTGGTCTGGAGAAGTGCAGTGCAGACTCCTGCCTGCCTGAGCTCACCCCAGAGTTAAAGTACAACAGATGCCTTTAATTTCTATTCATTTCTGGTTTTGTTCCCGGTGGCTGCTGAGTAGTAGGAGCCACCACCAAGCAGGGGTTTTGCACGGGGACTGAACGTAAGGTGGTCTGTGCCTCCGAAGCGTTTCTCCATCCAGTAACGCTGGCATTTCGGTGCTCTGTGGAGCAGCAGCTCCCGGGCAGCGCACACACACCGGGCTCCGGGACAGGAACAGTTCTTGTACCATCCGCCTTCACCGCCCTCGCGCACGGAGCGGCCGCTCTGCAGCTGCCAGCTCAGAGCCAGCGTGGCTGCCGCTTGTTCTCCTCGCACTTCACATCTTTTGGTACTAGATAATTCAATTTTAAGAAAAAAAATAACATTAAACCAAACCACGTGTGTGTTCTATACAGCGCTGGTTTGGCTCCATTTGGTCACTGATTATCCACCGTTGGAAGATACAGTTTGGGGTTTATTTCTTAGCTCTTCTCTCCTTGCAGCACCCCCACCTCCGAGGGCCCCGCGCCAAGCGCCGCTGTGAGCTGTGGGGTCTGCGCCCCCGGTTCCGCGGGTGGGCCGGGGGCTGGATGCCCCGGCCGCGCTGAGCGCGTGTCCTGCCCGCAGCGCTGCTCCCCGCCGCTCTTCCCTTTGCCGCTCTTTCCTCCTCCTTCCTTTACAGAGCAGCCTGTCTCACTTAATTGCTCGTACAGTAGATCACCCAAAGTGCATTACTTAAAGATCAACGTTTTGATTTACAAAGCTGCACTTTAACTTGACATTTTTATGTTTCGCTGCCTATTTTTCTAATTACAGCTGAAAGGAAATTTGAGATAAGTATCATGTAATGAAGGAGCCAAAACCCCAAGGACAATTGGTTTGATGTTATATTCTCAACTTGAATTAAACAATTGGCTTTTGTTCTGTAATTAATTAGGGTTTATTGGAGTCGGTAAGGGGCGAAGGCTGTTCCTGTCTGCGCTAGCCTGCCAACCTGTGCTGTGCTGAGCACCGTCAGGGAGATGTCAGATTGGTGAACGCTGACTCCCAAAGAATTCTCAAGTCCCACATGTGAAGCTCTTGGTGTATCTTGCTAGCAGATTAGTGTCTGTAATTAACGCTGAGTGCACAGGAGACACTTCGTCCCGGTGACGCGGGCACAGTTGCTCGCTCAGCCCCAGTCGCCCCAGCCCACGCTGCTCCCGAAGCAGGTGAGCAGACCCCGGCCACCCCGCCATGCCGCTCCTGCCTGGGGGGCTGCCTGGGGAGACAGCTGGGGGCCGCCTGCCCGCTGTCACCGTGTGTGTTCCACCGTACGCCAGCAGAGCGGCTGGGAGAGCCGGGTCGGGGCGGCGGGCGCTGCGGCAGCCCCAGCAGGGACGAGCTTTCATCTCTTTCATCCCGTGTCCGCTCTGGCCTGGGATGGAACAGTCTGACTTGAGTGTCCAGAGACAATGCCTTTTTTCCCTGGAACGTGACCATCTACTGAGGGTATTTGCTTGCGTTGCTCCCTTTTTAATTGCACGTGAGTAGGTGTGCAAATTGAGTCACCTCTTCTCTCTTTTCCCCAGCTCTTCCACTCCATTTCTGAGTGGGAGTTAGTGTGAGGCCCGTCACGGCTGAGGATGTAAATGATGCTTCTTTTCCATATAAGATGAATGAGCAGATGGGTTTCCCTGTGCTGTGCATCCTCCCTTTTGTTCTTACGTGAGGTCCGCGGTGCCCCGGCACTCCGGGCAGCGTGCGCTGAAGGAGGAGCTGCTGTTGCCCATCAGGTTCCCTTTCCTGCTAAATATAAGTGATGGAGCTGGAGGCCAAGAAACCTCAAGTTTGTTTGTTTGTTTTACTTTTAAGTCTCACACTAAGATGCGTCATTTCCACAGCCCGCAAGCTGAAGAAGCTGGGTAACCTGAAGACACAAGACGAGGCGGAGGCAGCCAGCTCGTCCAGCCCCACGGAGGAGCAAGCGCCCAAGATGGTGATGACACGCATCGACGGGTACGAGTGCCAGCCCATCTTCCTCAACGTCCTGGAGGCCATTGAGCCCGGCGTGGTGTGTGCCGGCCACGACAACAGCCAGCCCGACTCCTTCTCCAACCTGCTGAGCAGCCTGAACGAGCTCGGCGAGAGGCAGCTGGTCTACGTGGTCAAATGGGCAAAGGCCTTGCCAGGTGAGAGGAGAACTGACTAACTAACTAACTAACTAACTAACTAACTAACTAACTAACTAACTAATTAATGAGCCTGTCCCTTCCCCAGCACTGTCCTCAAGGCCCCTCTTGCATTGCTGGGGTGGGTTGGGAGGAGGGGTCCACAGCCTGTGTCCCCCCATCGCTCTGCTCCTTGGGGAGCATCTCCACGTGCACCCCATGTGTAACATCTCCAGGAAGCAGCCGCAGGAGCCCTGGGTCTGTCTCCTGAGGGTGGCTGGTGGGTGGGAGAGGTGATGGAGTCTGTAGAAAGGGGTGGGCGGGGGTCTGACCTGCTGTGCAGACTGAGGGGCTGCTGCTGTCAGGGCTCGGGCTCTTGCTCTCCTCGCGCTCCCCGTGCCGGGTTCTGCTCCACGGGCAGGGCTGTGGCCACCAGACCTGCAGAAGGCTTCTCAAAACCATCATTAGCCCATCCCGTAACCCCCAGGGAGTGGTGATAGTTCTCCCGGGTAACTCAGACGTGTGATATTTCATGATGTGAAAGTGAGATGGGAGTAACTGGGCTGGAAGGAGCTGAGGCTTGAGAAATGGAGGAGATCCTTCCTCACCTTTTCTGTATTTCATAGGCCAATTAATGGCAAAAGAGAGATATGAAATCCCAAAGAGCTTCTTCCAGGCAGTCAGGTTGCTCTTGTGTGACAGGCTGCTGGAATATATTTATGATGCATTCAGAGTTGTGTTATGGGAGTACATTATGCCTGGAAATTTTCCAAATAGTAATAGCTCTCAGGTGCTGTAAATGAAAACATCCTGGTGATAGATGTGTTTCACTGAATACGCGCCATGGTTCTGAGCACAGAGGTTACCAGTCTGTAACACGCCGCCTGTTGCATGTCGTAATCCTGCCAGGGAATGAGTGAAATTACAGAGGACTGAGATCACTGTGGGTGCAGCGGGAGCCACTTCACCTCCCGCACCCCCGAGCTGGGGCGTGGGACTGGTACCAGCTCCCTGCTCCTCGCTGCAGAGACCCTGCTCCTGCGTGCAGGTGCTGTGACCAAGGAGAGCACTGAGGCAGAGGAAGTTTGCCACTCTGTGCCAAAACCTGGCGATGAGCTGCAGTCGGATGTTTGATGTTCCCAGAGATGTGGCAGCCCCCTGGAAGCAGCTTGACTGGTGGCCCTAGGGGTGTTAGTCTGCACATTCTTGAGTCAGAAAAGGTTCACCTGGCATGTGAAGCCAGGGACAAATTGTGCTTTTTCTGCTGGCTTACCTATGCCAGACATCAAGACTTTTCCAGAAAAGTACACAGAGATATGACCAAACCTGACCGGCAATCCGGGGCTGAGGTTGGACAACTGCGGTAGCGCTAATGGAAAGGAAGAGTGCTTTGAAAAACAGTTTTCATCATAACCACCCCATTATCAAAGGCTTTTACTCTCCTGTGCTGCAGCTGATGTCTGACCCCGTGTGCGTGGCAGCACTGCGCTGGTGCCCACCGCGCCAGCAGCGGCATCTGGGCAAAACTATCCTGCATCTGGGCGGTCACCACGCTCTGGGCGGTTACAGTATAACCACAAACCCTCTGCAGGGCAGCGGGTCCTGTGTGGAGCCCAGCTCTCCTGTGTGGGCATGCTGCGGTGGGACGGTGCTGCTGGCTGCCCCCATCTGCGGCCACGGAGCATCACATCTGGTGCTGGCCTGATCGTTACCATCACATCTGGTGCAGGTCTGACCGTTGACATCACATCTGGTGCAGGTCTGACCATTGAGATCGCGTCTGGTGCTGGTCTGACTGTTGGCATCACATCTGGTGCTGGCCTGATCGTTACCATCACATCTGGTGCAGGTCTGACCATTGAGATCGCGTCTGGTGCTGGTCTGACTGTTGGCATCACATCTGGTGCTGGCCTGATCGTTACCATCACTGCTCGTGCAGTGAAGGCACAGCCTGTGTGTTTTCCGCAGCTTTTCCCAGCAGCTCCCTCACATGTGCCAGTGCTGGAATTCATCAGTAGTGGCCACAAATTCGCCTCTTAGCCATAGTGCTGATGTTCTCCAGGGAGGCAGCGAGCAGCCGCGCGGTGCTGGTGCGGCGGTGCCTGGCGGTGGCTCCGCAGCCCCCGTGCTGGGCAGCAGGTTCTGCTGCAGGTTCTGCGGGCGCTGGGGCTCCCTGGGCGCTGGGCGAGGGACAGGTGAGGGACAGACGGCTCTGCCCAGCGCTGCCCTGCCCTGCACGCACTGTGGCTGCTTTGCTTTTTGGGTAGACATGCAGAATCCTATCCCCCAGCCAGAGGTGGTCTGCTGGCTGTAATTTATTTAAATTACATTTTGGTTAATGAAGCAGAAGTGTGTTCAGGTCCCAGCCCGTGGGCTGGCTGGGCAGCCTGGTGCTCGGCGGGCTCGGGAGGCAAGTGATGCGGGTCAACGTGCACAGGGACAGAAGTAATGGAAACAAAACCCGAGCAATTTAAACCAGCGGGATGCAGTTGTTTTTACCAAAACAGAAAGATCTTCCCACAGTGCACTGGGAGGCTGGAGGCTGCTAATGAAGGCCGCTGCTGACGAGGTGCAATGGGAGCAGAGCGGAGGGCGGGAGCAGCACAGGCTGCGTGGGCTGGGGGGACAGCGCCTGGGGTGACGCCAGCAGCACATGGCACACATCACATCAGCACATGGCAGCACGTCTCCCAGGCTCCGTGCACAGCCCCGAGGGCAGCCCGGCACCTGCTGGAAGCCGCCCGGTCCCCAGGCAGGGTGGCAATGTCCCCCTCCCCTCTCCCCGTTAACGAGGCACAAGCATTGGCTTCACTAAGCACAAGCAGCCCTGAGCGTCAGTTAAGAGGTAAATCAGTGTAAGGGGTTTAGTTTCCAGTGGCTGGTGCTGCCAGGGGAGCAGGAACTCGCACCTGTAACTTCCTCAGCCTGGTAGTACTGGCAATAAATGAATATTGGTTAATAGGTGATTGTTGACCTTGCATCCTGCAATGAGCATCACCTGTATACCGAGTGATTAATACACAGCATGGTGTTGCTGCACTTCTTACAGGCAGGCTTCACCGACACCCTAGGAAGAAAACAGCATGAGGTAGGAGTGCTTCTGAATTCTGTGTGCCAGCAGTAGCAATATCAGCCTCTGTCCAGTGGAGAAAATTTACTGTATGGCCCTTTGGACCCTATGCAATTGAAATTCTGCATAGGAGAAGGTAGAATCAAACTGTGGTTTCCCTGGAAATGAAAGATTAAATAACCACAGCTTGCCAAGGAAGCTGCTGAAACAGAATGAGAAAGTCTGACTAAATCCATGGAATCTGTCCACTTCAAGGTAGGTGGAAGGAGTATGTCATTTCCCTTTTCCATATGAATAAATTCAGTGGAGGTCTTAATTTAGCTCAGCACTCAAACACGTTAGTTTAAAGATAATTGTAACTGGCAGCAAATGCAAAGCCTTCAGTTTGTCCCCAAAGCTGTCAGGAAACAGTCTGTGACAAACGGCGGGTCCGCAGGACAGGGACGTTGCTGGGGACAGGGACGTTGCTGGGGACAGGGTCAGGGATGTTGCTGGGGACAGGGACGTTGCCGGGGACAGGGACAGGTGTGGCACAGCAGCCACAGCCCTGTGGGTTTCGGCAGCTGGCGCAGGTGTGATTGGGGAGACGCGGCACCTGCTGCCGCAGGACCTGGTTATCACAGCCATCCCATCCTGTTTCAAATCTGTTGCCTCATACTCTAACTCACCCTTTAACTATAATGATACATCTGATGGTGCATCCTTTTCCATTCTCTGGACAATAGCTTTTCCGGACACAAAATGAGTATTTTTTCATATTAGAAATGCTACTTTACGGTAACGAGATGTTGCTCCGCTGCTGATTCCCGGGAAGATGCCGCTCTGGCACAGCGGTGCGTCAAGAGGGAAGATAATGCACGTATTTCCAAAGCAGGCTGCCTTAGGATCATTCACAAGGAAAAGGTTATGCATTGATCTTTTTCAAATCATCACTAATTTTATTTCATTTTTGCTGTGATTCCTTTCTGTAGCAGGCAGCTTCTCTCGGGGCTCTTCAAACCGTGCCCATACTAACAATTTAACAATTGCGGTATTAGGTTAGTATTTATTTCCATTTACAGTGACTTTGGCCATACCTCATCCGAGATGCCTGCAGGGGGAGGTTCCCAGGAAACGATACGTGCCTGATCTCTGAACATCAGTTTTGTTTCAAGGCGTTTCAGCTCAGGAACTGGAAACAGTGATTTCTTTTAGAAAAATTGGCCACTTTGTTTCTGGAACTTGTTTTTGTGGACAAGCAGAGAGTGATCTTAATGTCTTGTAACAACAAAGCCCTTGTGTTCAAACACCTTTCCTTAAACACTGATAAAGCTTGCACAAATATTTTTTTTCAGCGAGCATAATTACAAGGTAATGAACGAGTGCGGGAAAACGCTTCTCCTGGCACCGTGAGCTGCAGCGAACCCTGAGCGGCGGGTCGGGGGGCGGGTGCGGGGGCCGGTCCCCGCGGGGCGGCTCTGGCGCTGGTTTGCCGGGAGCGCCGCGGGTCCTGCCACGCGCGGTGGCGCTGGCAGCGGCTCTGCCCTCCAGTGCCTCTCGGGCCAAACTCACTGGAAGCTCTTGTGTCTCTTTTGAAGACAGAGCATCTGCCGTCACAAACACGTTCATGTTAGTGGGATTCCCTTGCCCACGTGGTTCAGAGCGTCTTTCCTGGGGTGCGCGCCCCGGCCGTCCCGCGCTGAGCCTGGCCAGCGCCTCCTGCAAACCGCACAGGGTTTGCCCGTCGCTCTGCGCTTCCGTCCGCTGCTTCGTGTCCGCCCTTAACAGAGCTTGGCTGCTAATTCCCGCTGAGGACGAGAAGCGTTTTTCCTTCTAAGAGCAATTTTAAAAGGGAAATCTCCACTTTATGGATTGGGGGGTGAGTGTGTAGCGGACCGATGGGACGTTCATCCGCGTCGCCATGCACCGGTGCGGGCCGTTCCCGCGCAGTCCCGGCGCAGGGCCGGCCGCCGGCTCCTCCGCAAGAGGCTCCAGTTCTCCCCATCTCTGCAGAGACTGAGCAAGGAGGAACAACAGCGGCAGGTCCGGGAAGGGAGCTGTCGCTGTGGATGGCCTGGGCCTTCCTAGGCGCTGAATGAATCCCTGACCAAGTTTACTGGATAAACAGAAAGTGTTTTGATAGCATGCAGTAGTGTAATTAAATTTGCAACCCGGATTTCGACACATGCGCGAGAGCAGTGTGATGGGTTCCGTGACGTCCCCGGGCTGCCCGGGTGCCGTGTCTGGACTCGCGCGCTGCTGTCGGGGCTGGCGCTGGGGCGGCAGCTGAGCCGGCGGTGGAGGTCACCGCGCAGGGGCGGTGCGGCGCCATCGCACGCAGCCTGCGGCTTTTCAATCCACTGGCATGAAAGATGAAAGGAAAACTTACAAACGTGAAGCAAGTTTAGTTGGCAATAAAATGCCGTGTGCCCGGTTGCAGTTCACAGCTTCCCAGGCAAGAAACAGATGCTTGCCACAGTGGATCATAATTATACACCGGAGGCGTTAGAATTGCTTTAATATTTGATTGAAATAACGTATGATTTTCTTGAAACCAGATTGTCACAGAGGTGCACCAGAACTAACCCAAACAAGTGATAAGCTCAAACAAACCTCATTTCACAACAAAGGCAAAACCAGGCGACAGAAAGCAATGAGAAACAGGGGTAATCCGAAATGAACCAGCACTCCGATGGCGTTCAGCCCGCCGCAGGTGCTGGTCGGGGTGCTGTTCCTGCGGTTAGCACCCCAGAGTGGTGATCCAGCCTGTACACACACCGACCCAGGGAAACGCTCTCAGGGGTGCCCCAACACAGAAGCGCTCGCCCCGAGGGGCAGGGCTCCCCGAGGACGTACCCGCTCGACTAACTACAGACATCTGGAAAAAGCACGGTGTTGGGGGTGGTGTTTGTGCGTGTCTTGCAAACACGCCTGGGGTTTAGCTGCGCACCGCCATCTGGGAATGCTAATTTGAATTTAATTGGTGTTTTTGGTTAGCCTGCGATTCAACGGAGGTTTTCATATTCATTTATATAGTAATTAGATAAATGCATTGTGTATTTGACGGAGAAACTGGAGCAGTCTGTAAGCCTGTGATGAGACCTCAGGGTTACTCACTGGTTACTCACATCATCGTGACAAGAGTGCTGCAGGAGAGCTGGGGTCTGCACAGAAACAGCCCTGCTAGCTGCAGCAACCCAACACTAATCTGTAACATCCCCCTTTTTTTAACAGGATTTCGCAACCTGCATGTGGATGACCAGATGTCAATAATCCAGTACTCTTGGATGGGCCTGATGGTTTTTGCTATGGGTTGGAGATCTTTCACCAACGTCAATTCCAGGATGCTTTACTTCGCTCCAGATTTGGTCTTCAATGAGTAAGTGCAAAATAGCAATCTAATATTGTGCTCTGTCTGGGTCAGACTAGATGAGAAATGAGAAGGAGACAAGGAATTTGCCTATGAAATGTGCAGCCTGAGTCATGGTGCTCTCAGAGAGCCCAACAGAGCCCAGGAGGGCCCTGCGCGTCCCCTCCGAGCGCTCTGCAGGGACCCCAGGAGCCATCAGGAGAGCTGCAGTGTCCCTGCTGGTCCTTCCTCCTGGTCTTTCCTCCTGGTCTGTCAGCCTGGCCGTGGGTTTGGCTTCCACGGAGCACCAGCAAGGTGGAAATGTGTATTGTAATGTGTATTGTAAGTGCCAGGGGGTTCTCTCTGATGACTTAGAGTCGGGGAGGGCTTATTGACATGAAGGTAGAGGAGCTTAAACCCAATAACTGGGCACAGCAGCAAGTGAACCCAAACGTGCTCTGAGAGCTCCGAGCTCAGCTCTGTGTCCCTCGCGGCCAGCCAGCTTTGGTGACTCACTGCAGCCTGTCTCAGGATGGCAGAGGGTCGCACAAACCCTGCAGTCCCAGGTGGACCCCGCGGTGACACATGGGCGTTTTGGACAACGTTCCCCTCCTGCACACAGGCCCGTGGCTGCCGGCATCCCCCGAGCAGCGCTGGGCTGGGGCCGTGTCCTGCCCCACGTCACACGACGCTGTCACCTCGAGCCGTGCCTGACACGTCTCGCCCCACAGGTACCGCATGCACAAGTCCCGCATGTACAGCCAGTGCGTGCGGATGCGGCACCTCTCCCAGGAGTTCGGCTGGCTGCAGATCACGCCGCAGGAGTTCCTCTGCATGAAGGCTCTGCTCTTCTTCAGCATCAGTGAGTGCCGGCCCCTGCGCGGCCCTCGCGCTGTGCCACGCCGGCCGTGTCCGGTGCTGCCCTGCGCACGCGCTTCCCGGGGTGGCTGTGGGTGTTCCCCTCTCTGCGTCATTCTGAGCTGCTCACAGACGCGGAGCTGCTGTGGCGAGGAAGCCACCAGCCAGCCCGTGGTGACCCGTCCCACCGCTGCCGAGCACAGCACCTCGCCGGGGGTGGCTCCTCGGCCTGGCCACTGTCACCATGGGGACCTCTGAGTGTCACCTGCTGAGTGGGAAAGCAGTGCTGCAGTCTGTTCTCTTGCCTGTCTTGTATAACGAGCGCTGAACACGCATCCTTGGGCTAGCAGTAGTCCACTGAGCTGGTCAGAAGCCCACAGCTGGTGGGCAGAACTTTCTTCTTGGGTCTGCGCTCACCTCTTCCTCAGCCTTCCTCTTGCTCTTGTGTTCTCTTCGCTCTCTGGGTAACCCTTGCTGTTTCTTTACCGTGTTCCAGTTCCAGTGGATGGCCTGAAGAACCAGAAGCTCTTTGATGAACTTCGAATGAATTACATCAAGGAACTCGACCGTATCATTGCTTGCAAGAGGAAGAACCCTACGTCCTGCTCTCGGCGGTTTTACCAGCTCACCAAGGTCCTGGACTCCGTGCATCCTGTAAGAGAGGACAGTGAAATGTCTGTCTATAGACGTAAGAAACAATAAAAAAAGCAGCTCTTTACAGGGAGAATGATCCTTGTCTGGAGATGTTGGTTGTCTCCACCAGTGGAGGTTTCCAAGATGCGGTGGGACAGGGCACGAGGTGGTCTCATCCACGCTCCCTTTCCCAGGAAAGGTTGCACTGGGTGACCTTTCCAGGTCCCTTCCAATGTGAGCTGTTGGATGATTCTGTGGTTCTTTGGGCCGAACTCTTGGCACACCTTTGCCGGGTCAGCATTGCCATGTGCTCCCAAAGTAAGCGACAGGGAAGAGACAGACGCTGAGTGTGCTGCGGGTGAGTTATCTGCGCCTGTCACCGCCTGCAATAACCGCTTGGGTTTATGGGCTTCCTTTCTGAGCAATGGAAAGCTCTTTGTAGGCAATACTTGTCCATCACCAGCCTAGCAGAACAGCTCAAAATCTCAGTGCCCCTAATGAATCTTCTCTGATTATAGCAGTGAAAACAAACTCTCTGTTTGTGGCTTAGTTTTACTGGTGGCACATGAGCTAGACCTGTCCTCTTTCCTGGGCCTCAGCTCCCTGCACATACAGCTCTAATTCTTAGTGAGTGAGGTGAGCAGCATCTGCACACAGTAAGACGAGCTGCTGTAGGACTGAGGAAGAGCCGTTTTTATACGTTTTTGTGGGACTCGGTAATGTCTGAGTGTGAGGGATTGTGGCAAAATATGCAGCATGCTCCCAGGCTGGGCAGTGCCTGGCGCACCCTGGGGACACGAACCCGCGGCTGGGCACAGGCAGGGCAGCGGTGGCCGGAGCAGAGCAGGTCCCGGTGCAGGCAGGGCAGCGGTGGCCGGAGCAGAGCAGGTCCTGGCGTGGGCAGGGCAGCGGTGGCCGGAGCAGAGCAGGTCCCGGTGCAGCCAGGTCCAGCACCCACTCCACGCTGCGCTGGGTCCTCCCGGAGAAACTGCTGCCCAGGGGCTTCTCACTGACCAAACGCTCTTCCTTTCGCAGATTGCCAAGGATCTGCACCAGTTTACATTTGACCTGTTGATAAAGGCCCATATGGTGAGCGTGGACTACCCTGAAATGATGGCCGAGATCATCTCTGTGCAGGTTCCCAAGATCCTGTCTGGAAAAGTCAAGCCCATCTACTTCCACGCACAGTGACCCTCCCGAGGGACTCCGGTTGTGCCGCCGCCTCGGCCACGTCCTGCCGGTTATTTCTGCACTACCGCACTGCAGTGCCTTGGGGAATCCCGCCAGCCCCGCGGATGGACGGTGATGAACGGCGACCTGCTGGGATTCCTGAGATGTCTGTTTTTCCTGAGGTACCTCGGAGCTGAACTGCCCACCACGGCTTCTGCCCAGTCTGGCTGGCCGTGCTGGCACAGGGACGGTGGCAGCGGCACTGTGTCTACATTCTCTTGTTTGTGTGCTTTTCGCAGTGACTTTTAGTGGTCCAGGGCCATGGCAGAAATGCCAGCAATTGTTGGGTTTGGGCTTTTGCTAAAAACAAGACAAGAAGCAGTTGGAACCGTGAAGTTGGAGAGTGGGTTACCTTACTGGCCTCCTTTGGTACTTCTTATTTGCATTATGGTGCTGGGAAGCAGGTGAATTAAAATAGTGCAGTAGAAAAACAGAGCAGAGTTCTGTGGAAGAGGTGAGTTTGCATCCTGATGACCCGGCAGGACCTGCTCTGGGTCGGAAGCTGCCGGGCAGCACCGCGAGCACAGCGCCTGCAGCCCCGCGGACCAGCGTTGACGGTAATTAGCTGATGCAGTGTCACAGGGTTGCCGGCAAAAGGGCTGGAGGTGACCTGCGGAGGTGCCCAGCGATGGCGGATGGCTGCTGTTTTCCACCTGGGATGTGTCTCCTACAGCCAGTCAAGTGCCTGACGCCCTCAGACCTCACGCTGTCCCCTTCTGCGGTGGCACCGCAGCCCCTGCCCAGCCCCACACCGGCCCTGCTCCCCTCGGTGTCCGCAGACCTGGCTTTCCAGCTACGGATTTTCCTTTGTCACGGCTGTTCTTTCTGCTGCCAGCAGATGCACGTTCCCAGAGCAGAGCAGCAGGACCTGTGAGGCCACAGGACGCTGGTGGTGGGTCCTGTCCCCGGGGAGGTGGCTGTGGCACCTCTCGTGGCACTTCAGGGGTTTGCAAAGGAATCGCCGCCAAGACCTAATGCTTTCCTGAGCGATGTGCGCAGCTCCTGCTAATTGCAGTGCTTGATTGCAGCCCAGGGTGGCACCGCCCCACGCACACCATCCCACACCTGCTGTCCCACGGTCAGAAGGAAACGCAGACCCATCTGATGCTGATGTTCAGATCTGTTTATTTGCTGAGCTCCGCTACATCTACAAGGTGCCCTTATGCCAGCAAGTCGGTGCCAGGGCACGTTTGGTTCTTTGGTGAGCGGGGGTTGTGCCGCTGCGGCACGGAGCGATGCTCGCGGCACAGAGCGATGCTCGCGGCACGGAGCGATGCTCGCGGCACGGCCGTGCCCGCCCGGAGCAGCCCCGTGGGCCTCGGCACAGAGCCGAGCCCCGTCAGACGCGTGTGAGACATCGCACCGCGCTGCCCGGTGTGATACCAGCTGCTCCTGTTGGTCGGGTGTGTAACAGCGAAGGGAAGGAGGCTTGGGCCGCTGGCGACTGTACGGGCGGTGCAGACAACAGCGCTGGTGCCTCTGCTGCCCAGGCGGTTCGGGAGCTGTGTCGTCCTCAGCTCTGCCGGTGATGCCCCACGGTACGTCTGGGTTCTTTGTGAACTCCCAGTAAGAACAAACACTTAATTTTTCCTAATACTTTTCTGTCATGCTATGTGATTTTCGTTAAAGGAAGGGGTGGGGAAAAACAACTCAAAACTATTGAAGGAGAGGATCTTTCTTTGTGGTTATTTGTAACGGGTTTTCCTCCCCTGCTGGATACGGCTCTGACCGTGCTCTTCCTCCTGAAATCCCTTTGTATAGGTGGCAGCAGGATCTGTAGATAACCTTCCTGAATGATGGTGTTCTTAATAACTTTTCCTATTTTAGAGGGCAGCGAGCATTTAAAACGTTGATATGATCTACTGGTACTTGCAAATGAACCAGTAAAAAAGATCCTGCTGATGCGTTCTTCTCTTCTTGAACATTTTATGGCTATTAGCAGGATACAATAAATAACCGGGTTGGCAGTGCCCTGATCTCTGTCATCAACAGGAGGATGTTTACGAGCACTCTGAGTAGCTCCTCTGGAGAGCTTTGTGTTCTGCACAGGCTCGTGTCAGTGAGGTTTTCATTAGCTAATGACACTGGAGGTATCCTGCTGGGTAATTTTCTGCTGGCAGTTTGTGAAGAAAGTAAACTAACAAGGGTTTGCATGCGCTGATTTGCTGGTGGAAGCCTGGCGCAAAGGCAGAGGGGTTTGGAAGGGGCGGTGCGTGTGTGCTGTGTGCCGGAGGAGGGTGTGCAGCCCCCGGCACCGCGTTCTCTGCCCCCCCAGCGGCAAATTCACTGCTGCCACTTCTTGGTCAAAAGTTGACTTTTTATGATGTTACTGGCGGGATGAGTGCAGGATGTGGGAACCAGGATCACTGGCACCTCTGTGTGTATTTGCTGGGGGGGTTAATGCTGTTGCCTTGTTTATTTTCATGAGCTGCTGCAGGAACTGGGGAAAAAAAGAGACTTAAGAAATACCAAAGTCCAGATCCTGCCATATGTCTTTATACTTTGTGTTTTCTTGTCTACTTTTGCTTTAATAAAGCAAAAGACTGTCACCATCTTCACAATCATGCAGAAGCTGTTGCTGAGGTTTCCCAGCCCCTGTCCCCATCCCCAGCGGTTCCTCTGCTCTGGTTTAGGTAGGAGCTGTCTGGGCTTTTGTGCTGGCTTAACCCGGGTCCTGGCTCAGACCAGCAGCTCCCGCCAAAGGCAGGAGATGAGGAACACGAGTTGCGGTCAGCCCGGGAGCAGCATTTTTGCACAAACAGGTACAATTTCCTGAGCTACAGGGCGCAGGTGAGGTTGTCCTTGGTTATCACCGCTGCCGTGGTGCTGGTGCAGGTGAGGTTGTCCTTGGTTATCGCCACTGCTGCGGTGCTGGTGCAGGTGCTGGTGCAGGTGAGGTTGTCCATGGTTGTCACCGCTGCCGTGGTGCTGGTGCAGGTGAGGTTGTCCATGGTTGTCACCGCTGCCATGGCACTGGCGCAGGTGAGGTTGTCCTTGGTTATCACCGCTGCCGTGGTGCTGGTGCAGGTGAGGTTGTCCTTGGTTATCGCTGTTGCCGTGGTGCTGGTGCAGGTGAGGTTGTCCTTGGTTATCGCTGCTGCCGCGGTGCTGGTGCAGGTGAGGTTGTCCTTGGTTATCGCTGTTGCCGTGGTGCTGGGGATGCTGGGCTGGGACCCGAGGTGTCACCTGCCAGCACTGGCTGTCCCTGCAGCCCCTGCGCTGTCACTGCACCCACTGAGCTCGCTCCCTGGGTGTTTCACTAACGTATGTTAAACAGATATATAGATCTATATATATGAAAGCATGCCCCATTTTATATTGCTAAAGATGTTATCTATTTAATGCTCTAAGAGACTTTTTTTCTGATTGCACATTGATTGCAACTAAACATCCTTCAGGAGATGAGTCAGTATGTGCCAATATTAATGGAAACTTTTAATTTAATGATTTTTTCTGGTCGGGTGCAGCCCAGTTTCCAAAGGTCCGTCCTCCGGTGCCACGAACAGAGTGCAGACTGGCCCTGTCTGCTGTCAGGAGCTGCTTCTCCAGCTCTCTTGTAGCTGATTCTGGTTAGACAGGGACAGTATTTGCACCTGGGGGACGACAGTGTCCTTTATTTCCGCCCTCTTCAACTGCACAAAGTGTCCTTGCACTTTCAGGCACAATCCTGGGATTCTGAGCTGGTCGCTGTTTTCTGAGTGTTTCCAAGTTGACTTTTAGAGGCACAGAAATCCCTTCTCGACCATGAGGGTGGCCCCTGTGCGCGGGCAGCTCACAGGACTCCTGTTCATCCCCATTGAACGGCAGGGGAACCCGCACTTGGGATGGAAGAGCTGAGTATCTGCCCCACACACACAACCACAGCAAATTCACAGTAAGCTGCTCTCTGTGCCAGGTATTTTGTGTTCCGTGGCAATTTAATGCTGGTTTTATTTGTTAACATGTCTCTGTAATAAAAAGAGTTCTCTATATTGATATATTTTGTTCTCTTTGTAATAAGCCAAAAAGCTCATTGCTGGTGCCTTTTTGCCTGGGAAGGACTCCCAGCCCACAGCTGTGTTCACGGGGTAACGAAGCAGGATGTCCCCGCAGTGGCTTGTTGTGCCGTAGCTCAGTGGAGTCATGAAGCAAACACTGCGGGATTACCAGAAGAAAACGAACAAGTAGCCCGCGGAATGGGCAGAGGGACTTTCGGGTACAGTGACGTGGTTCTGTCCCCAAGCTTGCCGTGTCCCGTGCTGAGCTGGAAGAGGCCTCGGCCCCGTCTCGGCGGGACGTGGCTGCACCCAGCTCCTCTGCAGGATGGGCGATGGATTCGAAGCACACACGTAGCGTTTTATTATGGTTGCAACCCTGCAGTCTTTTCCAGTCACCTTCCAGAAATGGCAGCGTTTTGCCTGAATTAATAGCATCTGAGGCCAAATGCTGCTCCTAAAGAAGGATGTTAGTTGGATTGCTGCCACTGCTCTTTTTTGTTTTAATTGGACTGTGATCTGGCCCTGAATGCGCTGGATAAAGAGAACAGAGACCTACCGTGTTGCCTGGGGTGCGTTTCTTCTCGTAAGGAAGAGGAGCCAGCCTGGCAGCGGGCCGGGCACAGGACCGCTCCCCGCGCGGGGGACACGCACATACGTACCCGCTTCTGGACCGGTTTAGTCCCGGCTTGGTCCCACGCGGGCGCTGGGCCTGTGCCGCGCCACAGCCCACACCTGCACGCTTGGTGTTCGGCTCCTTTTGTACCCTTAAAATCTGTTGTTGTTCTAAGCACAATAAAGGCAGAATCTCGTCTGCTGGGACGCTGCTCTACGTGTGTATTCGGCTTCTGTTTCAGTATGTGCATGAAAAACGTTATCTGGTGTGATGAATATTAGCTCTCAAAGATGCCAGGGACAAGTGGGTCGTTTTCCAGTGGACAGGGCTGTATGTGGGGTTATTCATATAGGCTGTTTTCAGTCAGATTTTGCTAGTAATCACGTCTGAACTGTTTATTCATTTACACATCAATTGACTAATCCTTTCATATATGCCTCTTTGGGTCTTTTAAATTGAATTTCATTTGATTAATGTATTTCTCAAAGCAAGGAGCTAATAAAGGCCAGTGTCCTCCTCCTTTTGTTGTTGTTTTCAGTATCTTTATGAGCAGTTGTAAATCCATTCTGCTGGAACTTTGTTATAAATTTGACCTGCGCTCTCCAAGTAATAAAACAGACGGCTTATCATAGCCCACGTTTCAAATCCAAGGCACAGATGTGAATGCTGCTCAGGGCCAAGACTTCGTTCCCTGCGAGACAAATCAAAGAGCATGGGAAGAACATAACATCAGTGCACAAAGAGCCGGGGATGTCTGGTGTGCAACTGCCCAGCGGCGGGACAGGCACCGGCACGGGAAGCAGAACGTGCTCAGCAGCGCAAAACCCCTCCCCGCGTGAAGTGTCACATTAGTCACCTGCAGAGACTACGATCCTGTCCCTCTATTTGAGCCACACTTAAAAATGAATGTGTTATTTCCCAAGTTCACCCTTAATCAGCACTGAACAATCCAGCGCTGTTCTCAAGTACCTGTCAGCATCCTTTAGGCCCAGTGTCCTTCTGTCCCGTCAGCATCCTTTAGACCCAGTGTCCTTCCGTCAAACTCTCACGCAGCCACTAACATGCCCCGGGACATTGCGGAGCCGCTGGTCCAGCACGCCCTGGGGGGACAGACTTGTCCCTCAGGTGGCTCTGGGTCTCCCAGCCCTTGTCCTGCTGGCTCCAGCCCCAGTGGTTCTGCAGTTTCCCTGTGTGAGCAGAGCAGGAACTGAGTTGGATCTTCTGCAGGGGGTGGGTCTGTCCAAAAGGGCAAATTCGCTTCACCTGAACTGATTTTGCTCCGTTACGTTGCAGCCGTTTCTGCTGCGCGCCATGATCCACCCACCCAGTGTTCACCAGGACCTGCCAGCTCCCCTGAGAGCCCCCCAGCCCTCCCGGTGCAGCGGGTTCGGGGCGCAGCGCTGCCCCCGAGGGGCGGGAGAAGCGCTCGGCCCAAGCGCTCTGTCCTCGGCAGCTGTCCCGCTCTGGAGCAGAAACCCGCTTAATCTCCACAACAGCCATGCAGTTCAGAGAAACACCACTTTGCAGGGGGAGTGGGACGTGCCGGGGGGCCTGGGGGCTGCAGAGCTGCGCTGCTCGCTGGCTTTGTCGTCTGTCTTTGGGTCTCCGCAGCCCCGCCAGCAAACAGCCGCTGTCCCCAGCGGCTCCGGGCCCTTCCCGGGCTTTGGGGTGACAAGCGCAGCGGGACCACATCAGCCGAGCCTGCGGGGCTGCTGGGACACGGCCCCTCTGCCCCTCAGCAGCGGGAGCTGTGCCCGGCTGGGGCATCTGAACAGCACAAACCACGCCAGGAATCAATCTTGCTGCCTTTTTTGGTTTTTTCCCCCCTGAAGACATCTCCTGTCAAGCAGCCCTAAAATGGCTCCATGCTTCAGAGCCGTTTGCTCGCCTTTGTCCTCACAACAGCCAGTGGGAAATCTTTAAAACAGAAAAACTGTTCCATTTCCTAAAGGAGTTGCTGTAAACACACATTTTGGCAGTGGTTTGCCTCCCTGGGAGCGCTGCACACACCAACCCAGCTGCACCAGCAACCATCCCCCATCAGCCTTCCGGGTTTATGGGGCCCTGGGTGCACCGACCCCCCGAGGCTGCCCCAGAGCGGGGAGCTGCTCTGCAGGGGGTTATTTCAGAGATGTGGACAGGACACAGCAGGCACAGCCCAAACCCGCCCCCACAGCCCCACAGACACCCTCCAGTGCCAAAGCCCCACGCCACGGGGTCCCCGCTCCTCCAGCCGCAGTCGCAGTGTCACCGTGCCCTCACACCCACCAGTGCCAAAGCCCCACGCCATGGGGTCCCCGCTTCTCCAGCCGCAGTCGCAGTGTCACCGTGCCCTCGGGCAGCTCCTCCATCCCCTCGCCCAGCCGGGCTTGGCCCCGTGGTTGGATCAGCGCATGGATGGGGAGAATGACGCTGCACATGCAGCCCCGGCCATGCACGTTGTGCCTCAGGATCCGGCCATCTAGCTGTCCTGTGGCTGACGGTGTCCCAAAGCACCTACTGATCCTGGTCAAAGAACAGAAACAGGGCCAGGGCCACCAGCTTTCTGTGGGGCCAGGACTGCAAAGGGGTATTTAAACACAGCAATTGCAGACTGTGGCTGGAGACGGCTGTTGTTTGTACAGCCCCCGGTGGTAAAGGACTCCCAGCTGTGGGAGGGTGTGCCTGAGACCACAGGGCCTGCTAACGAGCAGATTGTTTATTAAGAAAGCCCTTTAAATTTAGTTTCCCCAATTTGCACAACATAAATTTTGCAGCTCCCTCCAGGTCGGGGCAATGGAACGCCCAGGATTCCAGCCTGCGGGGAGCCCGGCTGCTCGGTTCCCGCCGCTGCTGCGGTTTGTGTCCGGGCACCGCTGGCACCCCCGTGTCCCGCGGGGCTGGAGCAGCGGCCGGAGCGTCCGCAGGCTCAGGGGTCACGCTGACCCCGCGCCACACCAGGGCCGCCGGCCAGCGCCGGGCTCCGCTCCTCGCCCAAAACCGCTGCCGCTCCCGGCGGGCGGGCGCCAAGCTGGGCGAGCAGAGCACAGGGACACGGCGGGGCCGGGGTGTCCCCGCAGGGCCGGGATGTCCCCACAGGGCCAGGGCAGCAGGGAGGGACTGGGGCGTGCAGGACACGAACAAAAGGTGCTGGAGCGGTGAGGGGATGGGGGTCCTGGGGCAGCGTGAAGGGGTGTACTCCTCCGAGCCTCCATGGCAATGGTAACTTATTAATACATACGATTTCAGGAGTCTGTGGAACTTCTGCCTTTTGGGAGCTCTCTCCCAGACTGCAACAGAGGCCATGGAAGCAGTTCTTCCAGGAACTTCTGAAAATACAAAGAAAATAAGTACATTGCACCTTTTACCGGTTTAAAGCATCTCCTGGTTTTTTTAAGCCAACTGCAGGATTTTTGTTTTGGTGGCCCGACTCTTGATTTACGGATGTATGGGCCAAGTAACGCTCCTGAAGGCTGCCAAGAAAATGTCTGGTGCAGAGAGCTGCTCCTAAATCAGAGCATTCAGCTGGTTAATTGTGCAGAGAGTTGGGCCAGTGAGAATTATGGAGCTTAAAACTGACTCTGATCCTGCAATAAGTCCCGCGTGGGCGGATTCCTGGGCGCTCGTGGGTCTCCGTGCAGCACATAAATTTAAGATGCCAGTGCTCGACTAAGTACATTTCAATTCTAAATTTATCATATAGATGTGTCTACTGCAGTGTGCCTTTAACCTCCCCAAACTCCTCCCCGGGGAGGCGCTCACGGGGGCCCAGCCTCCAGCTTTGAATCTTCTTGTTTTGATAGCTTTTCTCTGTATAAAAACCTACAAGGTTTTACTTATGCTAGAAAAATATTTTCGTTGCTCAGATGAAATCCAAACGTTTCCGTAAGAAGCAAAACCACGCGGCCGGGACAGCGCCCCGGTGCTCGTTCCAGTCCATAATCCTTTAATACAAGGGCCAACGGAAAAAGAAACCGGTTTCTTTCCCTGAAACTTGGTTGTTCCGAAGGAAGCCACCCCTGGAAAGATTACAGCAAACTTTGCAGAGGAACAAGGAGCCACGAAAAAACAGACCCCCAAACCTCGAGCTGCTGCCTCAGCCGGCGCTGCCGGCGCTCCCGGAGCCCGTGTCTGTGCAGGCGGGGACCCCGGGGGTGGCGCAACACCCCCCAGCGCTAAACCAGCAAATAAAGCACAATTAGACTCGTCTTTCTTTTTAACTCGTGGAAACTTTATAAACACTTGGAGTAGCCTACGCTTTACATGACAGACGGCTCTGACGGCGACGTCCAGGGCCCTGCACAGGGCCAACCCCGCGTCCCCGTGTCACTCCATGTCCCCAGCAGTGGGACTGCGCCCCATGGCCCCCGCACCGCCCAGCACAGCCCAGTACATCCCAGCACAGCCCAGCACAGCCCAGCACAGCCCCGCACAGCCCCACTGCCGCTGGTCCCAGCGCTCCGCTGTGCATGCAGGAGGAAACCACCACAGACACACATGACAAACGACTTCAGGAGGTCACCACAAAATCCATTTCTAACAAGCTGTTTCCCTCCATTGTTCACAATGTCAGATTGAAAACCAAACTCCCCCACGTTTCTCCCTTCCCACAGACCCGGCTGTCCCACGGGGCAGTGCTGGGCAGGGGACACAAGTGTCACCATCCATGAGCAGCAGGGGGGCACAGCAGCCACTGTTCCCAGCAGGACGGGCACTGCAGGTGCCACCAGCAGAGCCACCACGCTCCCTGGGACCCCGGCACTGCCCAAACCCGCAGGCACAGGGGACGGTGTCAGGGAAACGGTGGCCTCTGGGACAGCCAGCCCAGGAGGAGGTGACAAAGCCACCCTGGGAGGCGTCCCCAGCACCCCCAGCCATTTGGGGCTGGTTGGAACCTCTGTGCTGCCTCAGGCCCGCGGGCTCACAGTCTCGCCGCCCTCAGACACCTGATCAGAACAACACAACGTGGTTTGGTGCCGCTCGCTCCCCGGGCGCTGGCCAGAGGCGGCTGCAGAACGGCTCACCGGAGCTTCGCAAAGCCCTGAGATGCCAGTGTGTGTTACACAGTCCAGGCATTGATATCACATTGGTTTTTTTAAAGCCACTTTTACATGCCACTGTCCAAGCAGGAGCACAGGAGCGAGCAGCCCGTGGCAGCGGCAGCACCGTGGACACGACACGTGTGACCGCAAGGCCAGAGTTACATTCAGCGGCAGAGCAGCCGGGCGCGGGACACGGACAGATGGCGAGCGGCAGGACACAGCGCAGCAGGGACCGCAGCACATCCCCGGGCACAGACACACGGCGAGCGGCAGGACACGGCGCAGCAGGGACCACGGCACATCCCCGGGCACAGACACACGGCGAGCGGCAGGACACAGCACAGCAGGGACCACGGCACATCCCCAGCAAACCACACCGGGCAGGGTGGGATGCTTGAGGGATGGAGCACCCAGGATGCAGCTGCCAGGGAGGTTTGGTCACTGGTTTGGGAATGGTCCCAGCACCCATGGAAAATCATTCAAAATGGTGAAGCTGCCTTTGGGCTGGTGAGGGGAAGCAGGGAAGGCGCCTGTTGCCTATTTACAGGGAAATGCTATGGCTCAGAACAAGCCCTGGTGTCAGCTGGAACCACAAACAAGCCTCCACTCTTATCAGGGGTCCTGGCAGGAGAAACCCTGCCAGACCGCAGGGCATCACCTACACAGTCGCTGCTCAGGAAAAGGAGACTGGACATCTCCTGGATTGTAACTCAATGTAACAAGCAAACAAGAAACCGGGCGCCTCTTTGAAAAACAGTGGGCTTTGGCCCGTATTCGGCAAGTGTCGGTTCCTCATCACCTCCGTGCTGGCCCACCAGAGTAACTCTGGGCACGGAGGCTTCTGGGTGGGCCCAGAGAAGTGGAGCTGGTGGGAGAGCGGCTCACGCGGCGGGAGGAGGAGGAAGAGGAGGATGAGGACGACTAGGCGGATGAGGAGGATGAGGACAACAAGGAGGAAGGCTGTCTGCTGCCTCCTCCCGGCCGTGCTCTCGGAGGCCGCTGGCCCGCCCAGCAAAGCTGACCCACGGGCAGGGGACACGGCCCCGTGCAGGCAGAGCCCCCGGCACCGCATCTGCCGGGACAGGGGCAGCTGACACCAGGAAGGAGATGGAGAGCTGTCCCCAGAGCTGAGCACGAGGGTCCCACAGTCCCTGTCCTGCCTTAGCACAAGCAGCATTTCCAGTAACATGCGCTGCTCTCCTACACACTGACAAACACACGATAGCTTATTGAGCGAGGAAAACAACATAAAGAAGGAGCTTCTCATGGGTAGGGGCCAACCCAAACTCCGGTCGCCCTACCCCTGCATCCCGGCACAGGGAGTCAGCCCCTCGCGCTTCCAGTCCAACGTCAGCCCGAGGTCACCCCGGCCAGGGCGCGCGTCCCAACACGCGAGCAGGACCACGGCCGCTCCCAGCCCCGCGGGCACACGAGCGTCGTCCAGCCCGCGTGGAGTCGAGGGGTGACAGATGGGGAAAGTTCAAACAAACGTGTGCGTAGGGTCTTCTCTCCATCTTCATCTCCCTCTCTTCTAATTTCTTGAGCCACTTCTAACAGCATGCTCGGGAATCATCCGGAAAGTTAGCTGCTCTGAGGGGCACTGGAACTGGCAACGTCTCAGCTGAGACACTTCTGTTCACAAGCACAGAAAATCTCCCGGGTCTCGCTGGGCTGAGGAGGATACACAGGCTGGAAGAAGAAAACAAGGATGCTCTATGCAACAAATTCACCAGCGATGGCAAAGCCACAAGCAGACAAGCCCTGAGCACTCGTGCAGCTTGGGAAGGGCAGAGCAGCCCATGTGCTGCTGGCCAGAACCCCAGCCAAGGGTGTGAACCACCCCCCGTCCTCACCCTTCCTTCCGCAAGGGTCTCCCAGGGGAAGGACATTGCTCCTGATGGTTCTTTAAGGTTCCCTTTTCCTCCACTGCACTCCCACCACCCATAAATGCTGAATTGATGTCATGTGTGCTTGGCTTATTGTCACAAACACGTACCTTCAGCATCAGCTCTCGTCACCTGGGATCCTGCCTTGCGGTGATGGAGAACTGTATTTAAGGAAGCACAAGGAAACAGAAAAAAAATCAGCACAATAAGCTCCAAATCAGACCCACAAACATAAACAGAGGGCTGGGGAACAACAGGTCAGGGACGTATTTTTCAATGTAACAAATGAACTCACTGTCAGCACTAACAGAGAACGTTTATCACTGACATGATAGGCTCACACTTTTGGCAGAGGTTGGGGATCTTTTAAAGGCGGGAAGTTGAGCTTATTTGAGCAGATATTACTGCAAATGAAACGTGCTGTCACAAAGCACAACACCTGCGACCCAGAGCGCTGTGCCCCAGCCCGGCCCCACGGCTCCGCTGCCCCAGGAGCACCCGTCCCGGCGCACGGCCCCGCGGCGGAGCTGCACCTGCACGCTGTGTGCACGATCCACCCTCTGCTCTCACGTCTCTAATCTGCCCAGCCCTCCTCGCACCTCCCAACATCTCATCTCCGCTCCTCACAAAGGCTGAAGGCAAGTACAGCGTGTACTGCGCTTAGATCCACACGCACGATAACACGATCCAGAGATACGTTCGTTGCTTAGCTGATTTACATCGAACTTATTGTCTGTATCTGGATTCGCGTTTCACACTTTGAGCCCCGTGTCCGCTGCAGCAGCGCCGCTGAGCGCCGCGTCCGCCGGGCAGGAGGGCCGGGCGCCCCGAGCCGCAGCGCTCCCCCGCCAGCCTCACCTGCCGCCCCTGCGCGAAGCCGTCTCAAAGAACTTTGTCCTAGAGGCCACCCTGCAGAGAGAACACGGGAGGTCACTCCAGCTATCTGAAAAGGCCATTTGCTAATTACATCTCATCTGTGCCAGGGAAAAGAGCGGTATCACCAGCGGACGCCGCAGATGGTCACCTTCGAGCGGTGTCTTTCTGCGGAGGCGGCTCCGGGTGCTCCAGCGCCGTTCCCTTCGCCCCCACACCGCCCTGGCCCAGCAGCCCCAGTGTTTTTCGCTGGCTGCTTATTTCCATGCTCCTGCTTATAGTACTACATGCTGGTTTATAAACCTGCATCCGTCAGTTTTTATGGCCTCTCCTTCAGTTTTTATGTGCTTCATATTCAGCTTCTCCTCATAGAAAGAAAAGCTTTATCGAGTGACTCAGGAGGGCAAAGGCAAAGCCCGTTCCTGCCCCGCGGGTGCTGAACTTCACAGCAGCTTTGCCGGACTAAAAGCACAAGCGCAGGGTTTGGCACGGCAGCTTTCCTGGGACGGTCCCAGAGCGGGGCCAGCGCAGAGCGGCCTGGGCAGCCGCGCCAGGGCAGCCGTGTCCCAGGGCTGGGGACGGTCCCTGCGGGCTGGCAGCTCCGCAGCGCAGGGACGGCACAGGGACACTGCACCTCGCGTCACCGCGTGTGGAGGCGCCCAGGGGTGCAGAGCACGGGGTGAGGGGTGTTAGCACAGACCTGCAGTGCTGCCCTGATGGGTGGCAGGGACCGAAACGCGCCCCTTTGCTGGCTGCGCGGCAGCACCCAGGTCGCAGCCCCCACCAAACCATCCTGCCTGCCGGGCTCAGCCCCCCTGTATTTAGCCAGCCGTTTTTCTTAATTCCCATTGAAGCCAGCAGAGTTTCTGTCCCTTTAAAATCTGAAAGAAATCTGATGATGAAGCTGAACATCATCCAACTTCCTTTTGAGAGCTCCAGGCTGGATCCCATCCTTCCCAGGAAGCGCCTCACTCGAGCGCCCTGCTCAGAGCCGGGCCGGGCTCCCCGCTTCACCCGCGGAGAAACCGCAGAGCGGGTGACGGGACCAAGCTCAGCCCGGGGCTGTGCTGGGGAAGGTTCAGAGCTCTGTTCTCCCTGGCTGTGTTTGCTTTTCCTGGGGCAGCTCTCCTCCCAGGCCCTGCCCTCTGCACAGCTTTTCCAACACGTAATCAAACCCGCGCTTGCACCGGGGTTGACAGGGACACCCACGGGCTCCAGCCATTGTACAGCACCGGTGCTGGAAACCAAAACTGCCGGTAGGTGACACCAGCTCCTGCTGTGCGGGCTGACCCCGTTCCACCCACGCCCGGCACCACCTGCCCGTGAGGACGCTGACTTACACGGATGAAGGCATCTCCTCCGCTGTCCCTGCGATCAGATCCGGCCTCTGCTCCAGCCGGGCGGGGACAGGAGCCCTGCACGGGGGGTCCGGAGGTCTCACGGGGGGACGCGTTATCACGGGCTTATCGCCATGGGATCGCGGCTTGGGGACACCGTCGCACTCGCCTGCAAGGGTGGGGATCACAAACACTGAGTACGAAGCTTTGGTGGAGCGCTCGATGTTCACAAAGAGGCGTTAAACCAGTCCATGAGCTTCATTCTGCCCGCCTGCCTGGCCCAACACCCTCTCTTTGACAGCAGCCAATAGCCAGGATTTGGGGAAAAAGTCCCAGGAAAAGGCAGTTCCCATCCTGCCCAGCACTAACAGGCGCTGACGCTGGACCCTCTGATGACAAACTTCATGGAGCTGTTAACTGCAAAGATGATGCTGCCTGGGAATGACAAGTTTTCTTGAACAAACCCTGTGCAGAGCTGCTCTTGCAAAGCCAGAGGACCAGCCCAGAGCTGCTGTGTCCCAAGCTTTGATCGCAGACGGACACACGGCTGTCCCCGCTCGCTGCTCTGTCACCAGAGCTCCTGCCTCGGCCGCTTTTCTTCCCCAGGACCCAGCCACCCTCCTTGTTCACTTCACCGTCACAGGACAGCAACCCTGCTCTGCCCGGCCAGCCACACAGCTCCCAGCGCCTGAGGGCTGCGCTCCTGCTCCTTCGGACGTTTCCACCGCTAGACAGCCCTGGTTCTGATTAGAAATCAGTCAGAGATGTTTCTCTATTTGGTGAGATAATTAATTGTTGCAACTACTTAACCAAGGCTTTGTCAACCCCTTAGTTACACATTATTATGTCCCAGTGTGCCAGTTCAAACACTAGTCCTTAACCAGCTCTCTTCCATACTTGCATTTGTAAATTCTGATCCTAAGTTTTCTCCTCAGTAAGCTGTATAACTCGAAATTCTCGGGAAAAAGCCTGTTTTCTAATCCTTTAGCCTATACTTCTTGGTTTCTCCAGCTTTTAAAAACGATCGCCAAACCGTGCACATTAAAAGCTCAGACCGCGCCCCGGCACTGCTTTGCAGTACCAACAGACGCCCTGTGGCGTTACTACCACCCGCGCGTTGTGTGTGTGCTCAGGGATCAACACAGCCAGCTTTGTCACGCTTCAGGACACGCTGTCAGCACGGCATGTGTGACAATGCAAATCCATAACACTCAGAAGCGCTAAATGCAGCTGATGTAGAAACCAACTTTAAAAGCGATCTTACGCTTCCAAAAGCAGAATTCCACCTACCATTTATGCAACCAATTTAAATTAAGGCAGTAGTGTCGGTCAGACCAATCTGATGTTTGCGCTACCCAGTCGGGCCGTTTTTCTTTCTCTGCGTTGCACATGGGAGTCATTTGTCAAGCATGCAGCCTGGTTTTTATTTCCCGAACACAGGGCTGTGAAGCTGTCAGGGTACGACAGCATCTGAAAAGCACTGGGAAGTGCACAGGAAAAGCTGGCAAATTGCAGAGCACAATATAACTTCTATTATGACCATCGTAGTTCCTAGAACTCAGCGTGAAATATCTGCATTAACATAGTGTGCACGGTCCTGCAACTGCTGCACACACCCGCCTGCCTCCTCCGGAATGGGCAACGCCAGCTCGGAGCGGGCCCCACACTAATTGTTTCTGACTGTAATGAATTTCTGAGTAAAGCTTATTACAATACAACTAATAATGATTATTTATATTTAACAACAACAGATGAACTGTTGAAATACGTGTTCCCAGCAAAGCCTTGGTAAGCCAGAGGCTGCATCACGGGGCCCTGACACACAAAACCATCAGCAATCAAAATGTGACTTGAGCCATTTTTCTCGCCTGTGCTGTGGAGAGCGCTGACAATGCAGAGCGCTGACGGCCGCTTACGCTGGGTACAAATTGCCTCGGCTTTAATGGCCTTTATATTGCTACTCAAGCGTGAATTTTATGAGTCCGCTGAGCTGGGCTGAGCTCAGTGCGAGCAGAGGCTCAGCTACCGCACGGAAAGCCTGCTCTGCTTCACCTGATGTGCTGGCATCTGCAGAGGAGAGGAGAGGAGAGGCGGCACCGGCACCGGCACCGGCACCCAGCTCTGCAGGCTGCTCCGAAACCCCGCAGCAGCCACCCCAACAAGCACCAGCCCGGTGGGACCCACCGTCTGAGATAAACGGGAGCACTGGGGAGGCCACGGCTGGACCGAGCCCTGGGGTGCAGGTCCCTGCCCACCCCTCCAGCTGGGCTGTGCCCCCCGCCCTCGCTGAGCTACCCCAGGGGCTGGAGGCGAGAAGCGCAGCGCCCGCTCCGGCTGGCCCGGCACACCACGTCTGGCCCAGGCACCTCGGGCTGTCCCCAGGACGACACAAGCCCCGCTCACCCTCTCTGCCGTGGATCCCCGGCCGCGGAGCGGGTCTCCTGGCCTGCAGCGTGTTGGTCCGCAGGGCTGGGTTGGCCACCAGCCCGTTGGCTGCCTTGCCAGGCTTGGCTGCCCCATCCTGCAGCCTGGCCACCAGCCGTCCCACCTCTGCCTCCGGCCGGCCCTCGCTGGGGGGACGCGGCTCGTCGCCCCCGGGCCGGGGCGCGGGCGGGCGGCTGCGGAGCAGCGGCTTAGGGACCTCGGTGCCACCGCTGCCGTTGGGGGTCTGGCCGTGCCGGTCTCCTGCAGGGCCAAGGACAGACAGACGCGGGTTAGGACGGAGCACTGAGGTGTCCTGGTCTCTGTCCCCGAGCTGTGCGGCTCGAGCAGCACCGCGGGACCAGCTGGAGGAGGCAGCTGCTTCGGCAGCCGTGGACCTTCACTCCAAGCACAACGCAAACAGCAAGTGGCTCACGGGAATGCTGAGGAATACAGAAAACTGAAACAACACTGAATGTAACAGAAGATACTTATGGGCTTCTTTTCAATTTCCAGCGCTCTTGCTCACGAGAGGCTGCGTGCTGTGCTTCTGTGTACCTCCCAAAGCCCCTCGGCGTGCCGCAGACCCCTGCGCCGGACACAGAGGCGCTGCCATGAAACCACTGCACCCTGCAGCCTCGGGCGGCCGGACGCTAACGCTCCTGCTCCCCGTTCCCACAAACGTAAATGCAAGGCCAGTGCTAACTACTGAGCAGTGTTGTGATTCTAAAGAGCAATTTGAATCAATTATATTTTGCCAGTGCCAAAAAGTACACTTGTAGTATTAAGCCTAAAACACCATCAAAGCTCTGAAAACTGTAACAGAGAAAAAGACTTTTTCATTTCTTTGGTGATTATGTGATCTAGGGCACAGCTTACAATGACAATTAAAGCAAATTGGGTGCAGAGAGAAACACGATTTTAAACTGATGTGCCCTTTGATATGATAATAAGGGCCTTACCATTTCCTTACAATCAAATGAGCATAACAGCAGAGTTGTACTTGCTCTGGAAAACCCTATCGCTGGGTCCTGAAAAAGTGCTCCGGTGCTCTTGCTCTGGCTGCACCATCGCCTGTGGCTGAGCCAGCCCCGCTGGGGCGCTCTGGGGACGGCTCCGTTCTGGTGGGACAAGCAGTGCCCCCAGCTCCCATCCCACCAGCTCTGCTCCCGGGTTGTGTTTGCATCACTTTGCATTTCTGCCTCTGATGCTGCAAAACCCTTCCCCTGGGCTTCTCATCTCAAGAACTTGTCCTGGTTTAGCAGAGGGAGAGGCTGCAAGAAACACCCACAGGGTCTGAGTTGTGAGGTGGTGCAACCTGTGTGCGAGTATGGTTCTGCTTTCCTTCCGCTCTGCCGTGCCCATGGGAAGGGCTGCCCGCTGCTGCACCTTCTGCTGCTCCTGGAAAGCTGGTGGAGGGAGAGCGGGGGTAAGCGAGGGGAGGCACGCGAGCAGCTGCACTGACCTCCGCTGTCTTCCACAGAAGCTCCGAAGAAGACGGGTCTTTCCCTCAGAGGACGTTTGGAGATGGTGATGGGCTTGTGCCGCCGGGCAGCCACCCTGGGAGGGGGCACTGGGGGGGCGGCGGTGTCTTCGGGAGGGCCGGAGTAGATCTGGAAAGGCAGACACGGTCAGACGGCCCAGCCGGCACCGAGGGGCTGTCAGCTGTCACCCCCCCGGGGGCTGGGACAGCCAGGGCTGCCCAACCCGGTCCCACAAGAGCGATCACTCCAGCCCCCGTCCCCGTGTCCTCCAGACCCTCCGGAGGGGGACAGACGGCAACACCGCTGCACGTACACCCCCACCGCACCGGCAACATCACTGCATGTACACCCCCATCACACCCGCACGCCCACCGCACCCACACCCCCACCGCACCTACACACCTACTGCACCCAGACCCCCACCGCACCTGCACACCTACTGCACCCACATACCCACCGCACCTGCACACCTACTGCACCCACACCCCCACCGCACCCACACCCACTGCACCTGCACACCTACTGCACCCACACACCCACTGCACCCACACCCACTGCACCTGCACACCTACTGCACCCACACACCCACTGCACCCACACCCACTGCACCTGCACACCTACTGCACCCACACACCCACTGCACCCACACCCACTGCACCTGCACACCTACTGCACCCACACACCCACTGCACCCACACCCACTGCACCTGCACACCTACTGCACCCACACACCCAACCGCAACCACCGCACCCACACACCCACTGCACCCACCACGCCCACACACCCACTGCACCCACACCCCCACCGCAGCAACGCCAAACTCATTAATGCACCAAATCACAAACACAGACGAAATGTGCAGAAGCAAATGATCCTCGAGCAGATGAAGGAAGCTTTGAACTGACAGTTTCTAAGAAATCTTAAGTTTTCCACACCAGTGAGGAGATATAATCTCCAGAAAGCACCCATACAAACCACCGCATTGTTTGAGATTTAATACTAAAAACCTTTCGGCTCTTGGCTTACAATGAAGCGTGTGGTACCACAAAATGATCTTGGATGAAATACTGGCATAAAAACAATGCTGCTAAGGAGTTTTATCTCTTTTTCTCACTGGTCATATGGCACCTATTTCGCTTGGTTTGATTTATAGGCTCTTATTCATGTCAGTGCTTTTTTAAGAGCTGAGAAAGAGTCAAGCTCCCAGGCAGCCTCTTGAAGATCTGAACCACCACATTAAGGACCAACCCAACTGCTCGTGTGTTTTTCCCGTGGGTACTAACGGAACAATTTCTTCACCACGAGGGTGACGAGGCGCTGCCCCGGCCCTCTGGAGTGCTCAGGGCTTTGGGAAAGCTGCTCGGGGACGGTGTCCCTGCCCACGGCAGGGCTGGAACTGGCTGATCTCTGAGGTCCCTTCCAGTCCAACCCAGTCCATGATTGTGTGAATTTATATCAGGCTTTAAAGAGCAAGTTAATACAGAGGGGGTGGCGGGGGCTGCCAAGGCCACGCTGAGAGAACAACACTTTGTCCTTCGTGCTCGCCGGCCGAGGCAGCGTGTGCTGGGGCGAGGACGGGCAGCAGCAGCCGGGCTGTCACCTCCTGTCCTGGGCAGTGCGGGGACGAGGGGGGACCTGATGAGTCCCAGCCCAGCCTGCCCAGGCTTTGGTACAGACACCATGCGCTCGGGCTCTGCTCCCGACTTCATCTGCCCCGCTCTGCACCGAGACAGGAGCAACACACCCGGGGCAGAGCCCCCGCCGAGCTCCAAACCCCCAGCTGGCAGCTTTGGCTGCTGGGGGCCCAGCGGGGCTGTCGGGGGCACACGGGGGCCGTTGGGGGCACAGTGGGGGCACAGCGGGGCTGCCGGTGCTCAATGCTGGGGTCTCTGTCCTTTGCGGGGCCAGCACACGTTCTCTGCTCCAGAACACCAAGTGCGGTGTGTTCCCCCTGCCCGGATTCAGAGGAATTTGCTGTGACATAACAGCCCATGATGTAAAAGCAGCAGCTCACGCATTATTAAAACAGCAAAGGATTACCTGCAGCAGGGCAGTGTTTTGGAAACATCAACCTCATTCCTGTATCTTGACAAGAGTCCAATATTGTTTTCCCCATGGATGCTTATACAGGTACCACACAAAGCTGTTCTGATGAGATGCTTTGCAACATCTGAAACCCATAATAAACCCCACCGCAAACTACTCTGCCTAAGATGGGGGTGCAGCCTCTGCTCTGCTTCTGCCTTCCAAATGAAAACCCAAGTTAAGCAACCTGAAGGTACAAAGATATTGACAGACCCTCGTAGTTAGAAGGTTTGTACAGGGAAGACAGTGTTTCCAGAGTTATCAACTTATCTAATTTAACCATGGCACTGAAACATAAGCTGTGGAAACAGGAATTGTCCACAAAGACTTCATGAACAGTTACTTTGTCCTTGGAGTGTTCATAATGCACCGTATCAACTACATCCCGCTCTTCCTCCAGGCTCATTTAGAGTGTTTGCTCATGTGTGAGCTGAAGACACTCTCAACTCTGACGCTGCGCTTACAAGCTCAATCTAATAAATGTCACCAACTTAATCTTATATCTGAAGAAATTAAAAGCAAGCAAAGAGATGTCTGGCTTAATTAAAGCTGTACCTGCAGCTCTTGGAGGTGGCAGTGTAAATGGCGTGTTGACTCAGCGGCAGCGCGGGCTGCGCGCGAGGGGCGGACCGGCTGGGGTGTGCAGCGAGTTGAGAGAGCACCCGACACACAAACGAGTCACTGTTCTGCTGCGGGAACCTACGACAAGCATTCGCAGAGACCTACACAGAGCCTGGCTTGTGATTTCCATGAGCTTCTCGTGTGGATGCTCAAAAGCCTCTCCGAGCCCTTTCATCTCGTTTCTCTGGTGGGAACCCCCGCACCACAACCAAGTCCTGTGCACCCATCTGGTCCCCGGGGGGTTGCTCCCACCCCACAACTGCTTTGGCAAGAACTCCGCTCTCTCAGCTCCGGCCTCATTTCCCCTTCCCAAAAAGGGAGCATCACCTCTGCATGGGGGCTGCCCTGTCTGCTGGGAGCACTGCCCTATTGCCCCACAGCCAACAACGGCCTTTAAAGGATGCTTTCCAACTTCCCATCCCTTTAAAGGATGGCTTCCAACTTCCCATCCCTTTAAAGGATGGCTTCCAACTGTCTTTTCCCCTAAAACGTAAGAGGTTGCTTGTACACTCTGTAACATCAAGCATTATGACAAGCTGAAGGACCAAACTCGCTCCTCCAAAGCGAGTGCTGTTAACAGGAGAGTGATCTGGGCCCTGGAATGCTGATCCAAATGCAAATGCTGCTCAAGTTTTAAATATCGAAATACAACTCTATCATCCTCTGCCACCCTGAAAACTCTAAGCCACTGTATCAGACAGCACAAGGAGAAAAGCACTAATACAGAAGTCAGTGGAATATTCTGGTTTTTCCCCTGTAGAGTGTCTCATCATGGACTGTGCCCATTGAAACGAGTTATGCTCCGGCCTGGCTCCTGCCTTCAGCAAAGGAACATGTAAAGGCCTGCCTGTAATCTCCAGGCACAGAATAGGTTATTTTTTTCAATAAAGATTCCTCTTGTTTAAAAAGAAAAGCAAAAATCCCTAGAGTCAGAGCTTCTTTCAGAACTAGCTACAGGGAAGAGCGAGGAACACAGCTGCAATACTTTGTGTTTCCTTCCCAAGCATTTCTGAGCAGTGTATTATACAAACCCCGCGGGCCCCGCGGAGACTCGGGCAAAAAGACCCGAGCTCCCTCGTTGCTGCAGCAACAGCTGATGGAGCGATGGAGCCGCCGGAGCAGCCCCTACCTTCCCAAAGTGCTCGATGAGGATCTCGACCACGATGTTCTGGAACTTGATGTTCATCATCGCTGCCACGGTGTCCTCCTGGGCCCGCATGAGGGTCGGTCCAAATATCACCCCCATGTTAGACGGGGACATCAGGTTCTCCCGGCTGTGCTCGCACACGCTGCAGAGAGGAGGGAAAGAGGAACAGGGCTTGGTTTGGGCTTTTTCAAACAGATCTTACTTCAAGCAATAGAAAACGATAGTGTAAGGATCAGTCATTCTGTTTTCTTCATTCTGTTTCAGCAGAATTTGTTTCCCAGCTCTCCCAGAGATAACACGTCTCTGGCTATGGCACGCATGTTTGGGAGAGCAACACGCCGACAGCATTTTATGTGTCCCTTCCCACTCCAGCTCCTCTTCTCACTCTGCATGAAAAGTCATCTGCGCAACACACACACAAAAGGAACCATTTAAATGGGAATATCCTGTTTATCCAGAACCGACTTTTGGTTTTAGTTTCTCCTTTGTCTGAAGGAGGAGGACTGAATGTGGGGCGCACACTTTGGAGGTTCGGATTAATCTCTACAGCAGCTTCTTTCTGAAAGAGCCCCTGTTTTCCCGGGGCAGAGCTGGGTCCCCAGCAGCCCTGGAGCTGTGCAGGACCCTGAGAGCCGGGGCAGCACCGGCCACCGCGCTGGGCACGGCCGCTCCAGCGCTGGAATGGGGACAGAGGGGCCCTGACCCCGCGTTTGCCCCGCGCCGCTGCTGTGAGAGAGGTTCCTGTCAGCACAGAGGGACAGGGAGCAGGACTCAAGAGCAAACACTTGAAGGAATAAACACAACGACCACAAGCGAGTGTCAGCTTCACCGGACGGCACGTCGGACACGCAGCCCTGCTGCCCGCGAGGAAAGGGCTCTGCAAACCGCACACTGTGCACGGGCAGCTGGAACGGGACGGCGGGCAGGAGCCCCAGAGACGGTGGGATCCCCCAAACAGGGGCCCTGGCACCAGGGGCCAAGCACTCGCCTTCGAGTGTCGGGCACAGCGATCCCAGATCAGCCCTGCTTATTTCTGATACGGTTTTGAAAGAGACTTCTCCACAGTCCCAGCGTGATCCCTGTCACCCCACAGCCGTGGCCCCTGCGGGGGGGCACAGACGGGCGCGCTCCAGCCCTCGTGCTGCTCGGGGGGCTCAGGACAGGAGTCCACAGAGCTGGAGATAAAACCAAAGCATGCTGCGTGTTCAGCCCACGGACACGGGTCCCACAGCTGTTCCCAAACACCAGACCTAGTGTTCTTGTCAGCTGGAGTGAGAGGTGACAATTTATAGCTGTTACCAGAGGGTATTTTCATTTAAAAATTATTTCCTTGTTGCTCTTGTCAGAGCGGGGTGAAAGTGGCAACAGAAGAGAAGCAGCACTCAGCGCAGCGGGCAGCAAGCACAGTCATCCCATTCGTGCCCTCCAGACCTACACTCCTAGGGGCACTGTGGTGGATATGGTTTTGCAAACCTGCCACAAAAAGAGGCTTGTTCTGCTGATTCCATTATCCCCCTTACTTGGGATCCAGAGAAAAACATCTGCTTACTTGACGAGGTGTTGTATGAGGAGCTCTAACATCTCTCTGTTCTTGTCAGGCAGTTTATAGACCAGAGCATGAATGGCTCCCAGCCTGTAATCCAGGTTCTCGGACTCTGGAAAGCAATAACACAAAGGAAAGTTTGTGCCCACCACTTGCCAAGTAAACACATCAGAGAAAGATAAAGCCAAAAAAATCTGTGGGAGCTGTTCCTGTGCAGTGTGGGGCTGGCCGGCCAAACCCGCGGCGGGAAGCGGAGGAAAATGAGACTATGGTAACAGGGTAATCATTGTGAGGAACAAAATGGATCGGAGAGAGGCCGAAATGAGGCCGGAACGGGAGCCAGGGCAGCCTGTGCAGGCGGGCACGGCCGGGGACCCCGCAACCGAACCCTCCGCAGGCACCTCACCAGCCCGGGCAGACACGGGTGATGGAGACACAGTATTGTTATTGATTCTCGAAAGGTCCAAAATGAAGAGAAGCGGGAATTCTGTGCTCCGGCTGGCTCGGGGCGGCAGGGGTGTGAAGGATGCCTCCGCCCCCGGGTTCGGAGCGTGCCGGCGCTTCCAAACACCCGGACTCTCATGCTGAGGGCGATGAGCGTCTCCCTGTACCCCTCCGGTCTCCATCTCAGCGTGCTGGCTCTCAACACGCTCTCAGGATCAGCCAGTTCAGAATCATTACAGCTTATTACAAACAGCCACACCAATGGGACAGCCGAGGACCGGCCGCTTTAGCACAGGCGATCCTGTTGGTATGTCCATCTTACCTGGGCTAATCCCTGTCACTACTGGTTGCAGCTCAGTCCCAAGAGCTGCAGCAGAAAAACACCTTTCATGTGCTGGTAGACACTTTGAATTCGACATCCCAGGGCAAATTTCATGACCCAAAGGGAGCACTTATCTATTTGTGTGACAACAGCACGCCCCATTCCCCACAGGTTCTAAAATAAATGTATTAACACTACTGAGGAACAATCCTTCTGGGACACTTGTGTTGACTGCAGGTGAGTTGACATCCCCCAGCTCCCAAGACCCTCCGAGGGCATGGAGCCCTGTTAGAGGGACGAGAACTGCGGCAGCAAAGGAAAGAAGGGAAGAAAACCCGCCACCTCCCCTGCAACGCAGCCCCAGAAGAGAGGGTCCCTCCTCTTCCTGTGGGGCTGTGGCCAGACACGCGGTGTGGGGCTGTGCTGGGGATCTGGCCGTACCGGGGGATCCGGCCGTACCGGGGGATCCGGCCGTACCGGGGGATCTGGCCGTACCGGGGAGGCAGCGCGGCCGCGGGACTTACTGGCAGCCAGGACCAACTCTTTGTGAAGCTTGTACGTCATGACGGGCTCAGACAGGTTCCTGCGAGGAGCAGAGAGAAGGCTGAGCTCTGCGGGGCAGTGCCCGTGCACCGCTGATGGCAAAGGAGAGACGCCAAAACCCGTTCCTCCCCCAGCACCGCCGCTCCCCGGGGCATCTCCCCCCACCAGCAGTAACTGATCGGCCCTCCCCAGCAAATGTGGCGTTTCTACAATGGGCGTATTTCTCAAAAAATAGCTTAAAATTGAAAAATCCATTTGTCTTCCCAAAGCCTCTGCCACTTCTCCGCCCTTTCCAAGAGCCAGATGTCAGCACCTGGCAGTTCGCTGCGCTTTTTGCCCAGACCAGCCCCAAGCTCCTTAGCCCACGCGGGACAGGCGTGACCTGCAGCGCTACCTGAGATAGAACTTGAGTGAGCTGGTGATTGTCTTGATGTCCCAGTCGCCACTTTGGAGATCCACGTCCCCTGGACATTTTGGATCTGGAGGAAGAACAAAATAGCTTTAAACCAGGACCCGTTTGGAGGCTGCTCATGAACAGCAGGCGCTCGGGGGTTCCTCTGGAGACAAGCGAAGCTCCCGCAGCACAGCAGGAAAGCTGCTGGTTCTCTCTGATGGGAAAAGCAGAACAACGGTGCCAGTGTCAGCGCTGGGAACGGCTGAGGAGCAGCGCTAATGGGGACAGAGCAAGAAGCAGTTATGTTTAAGCAGTGGTGAAAAGTCAGTGAGGGCATATTCTCTACAGTTTGTTTTTTCCCAGCAGAGCCAAGACGGGCAGAAAGGACACACTTAACAGATCCAAGACAAGCTTTCTGATATTCAGAGGAAGCCGAGGTCCAGCTCCACGCCCTCCCCTGCAGGCTGTTCTGGAAACATCCCGTCGCTGCCGGGCGCGGAGGAGCAGGACGCGCAGCCCAGCACCGCTGGGGCACGGAGGAGAGAAGGACGTGCCTGGGGACGAGGGGCGGCTGGACTCGAGAAACAAGCTGCATGATTTATTTATAAAAAGAAATAGGACTAGAGACAAAAAAATACCTATCTCGTGACTAAAGTTCAGGATGAAATCCTGCAGCAGCAGTTATTTCTGTGTTGTTGGGACTTTCCATCGTGAGTTTGTACACAGTGGGGTGGCAAGTGGTCAACCAGACCAATGCCCATAAATAAAACGAAAAACCACTCACTGGTGGGGTTCAGATGAGAAAACCACAGAGCTACTCACAGAGAGGGTGAGAATCAAGAAGCAATAAAAACTTATGCTAAGTAATTAGTCAGCAGCTAGTGTAACTGGATAGCTGTGTGCAGCCGCGGCTCCGCGGGAACTGGGACAGCTACACATCACCACAAAGCAGCTGCTTTAACAAACAATACCAAAATCAATAGTAAACAATAGTGAAAAACCAGAGTAAAGCCTTTGCACACTGCATTGATACCAGATGTGTGCGCAGGGAGCCGGTGGAGCCCAAGGCACGTGGGTACTGGTGCCAGGGCACCTTCTGCAGGGCTTACCGCAGGAACGCATTCACTTGTCTGTGTTCACAACAGAAATGCATACATTAACCAACCCACGTACACATTGCATACAGTGATGTACCCCAGCCTGTACAGTGAACACCTTAACCCAGCAGGATGGCGTCCCTGGAGGGGACAGCTCTCATGACACCCCCCATGGCCAAGGGTCCCCCGTGCTGGTCCGGGGGCTGGTTTAGGAGGTGGGACAAGGCAGCTCTCCAGAGCAGCGTGGGCGAGGGCTCGTCTCTCCTTGGCCACCATCCTGCACGCTGGGCCCGCAGCAGGAACGCGGCCCCAGAGCCTGACTCCAAAATGCCTGAATGTTTTCAGCAGACGATGGGAGCTCGTCCCCACTGCTCCAGCGCCACTGCCTCGCTCCGTCTCACGGCTGCTCTCTTCACTCAAAACAGACACGCAGTTTAACGGGAGAGGCACCAGAGCAGGTTGCAGAAAAAAGCCCAGAAAAGAAGGTGAAGTGGGGCCACGGGGACCAACAGCGGTGCCGGACATTTCTCACTGGGAAACCTGATCCGCTCTGTCCCTGTTAAACGATACGGAAACCAGACAGGCTAGCAGCACAGAACAATTCATTCTTACCAAAAAAGGCGTTCAGCAGCTTCTGCACCTGGATGTTGCTGCCCACGGTCCGGTACACGCCCTCGGTAGCGAGCCCTGGCGGGGAAAGCGCGTCAGCCCGGCGGCGCGGCTCGACGGCCCCACCTGGCGGCACCGGCACCGCCACCGCCACCGCCGGGACCCGCAGCGGCCGGGACCCGCACCTGACTGGGAGCCCTGCCCGCACCCCCCGCCCCGGATCTGACCGGGATCCCGGCCCGCACCCCCCGCCCCGCGCCCCGGATCTGACCGGGACTCCGGCCCGCACCCCCCGCCCCGGATCTGACCGGGACTCCGGCCCGCACCCCCCGCCCCGCGCCCCGGATCTGACCGGGACTCTGGCCCGCACCCCCCGCCCCGCGCCCCGGATCTGACCGGGACCTCCCAGCCTGCATCCTCAGCCCCACACCCGGCTCCATCCCAGCAGCCCCAGCCCTGCACCCCGGATCTGGCCAGGACCCCCAGCCCCGCACCCCAGCTCTGTCCCCATCCCCATCCTAGGACCCTCAGCTCCACACCCCAACCAGTGTACATCAGTACACCAGTACAGGTGATGCACACCAGTACATGCCATCTGCACCGGTAGAGGTTGATGTACACCAACAAGTACAGGTGATGTATACCAGTACAGGTTGATGTACACCAGTACAGGCTATGTAGATCAGTACAGGCTGATGTACATGGGTACAGGCCATGTACACCGGTACAGGTGTTGTACACCAACAAGTACAGGCGTTTCACAAAAGCCCCCCGCTTCTGTCCTGCTGCTTCCAACAACATGTGGCTGAATGAGCCGGTGCCCCAGTTAACCCCAGTTAACCCAGTTAACCCAGCCTGTCCCCCAGTACAGGCACACCAGAGCTCTCCTGCCATCAACCCGTGGGCTCGGAGCTGAGTGCGAGAAACTGGCAGATGAAACCAGCAAGGGCAGAAATTCAACCCTAACCAGAATTTGGTATGAGGACGTTCCAGACGGCGCAGGATTTCTACTCCTCTGACACATGCTCTTCAGTTAACAGCTAAAGTCCCGTGTCACTGACTCTCACCAACTAACTACAGAAAATACAACCTAACTACAGGGCCGCGCAGCAACGCCACGGCGGCGGCGGCTCCGGGTGCCAGGCGGCAGCACCTCACCTTTTGTTTCCACCGCGTTGATGCATTTCCGCACGAACTTGAAGCCGACCTCGTTGAGCTCCACTGCGCCAAACAGAACACGGGTTACCGGTGCGGGAACCGCCCCGGCCCCACTCACACCCAGCACCCGCATCCCCGGGAAAACACCGGCACTCCTTGCAGCCTACAAGGATTCATTAGTTCCACGTGTTCTCCATTTTTCCTTGAATTTATTTTGAGTTACAGTATTGCTCCATACCCCCTTTCTCTCTTTAATAATAAAAGCGTACGTCTGTCTTGCCACACGTGAATTCGTATCTGATAAGGAGTTGATTAATCACTTCCAGAGCACTGCAAAATCCAGTCAAAGCTTTTCCATATCACAGGATCGGGTAATTTCTGCTTATCTGCTCGACTGGACTAAAAAGCAAACCCAACACAGCTCGATGTGCTGGGAAGAGCAGAACGAGCTCTGGTCCAGCCCTGACCCCGGAGCGCGGCTGCGCCCGCCCGCGGCGTCGCGACGCAGGTGGGAACGCGGGATTGTCTCCATACACGTATTTACACCTCTGCAATCACGCTACTACTCCCGCCAACGTTCGCAGGATATCTGGAAGGACTGTCTACGTTATAATGGGAAATATTTTTCTGTTCAGTGCAGACTTTTATACCGAATTTCTATATAGTGCTGTAGTTTTTTGTTTGGCTTTTGTTTGGTTGGTTGTTGTCTTTTGCTGTTGTTTTGTGGCTGGTGATTTGGTTTTTTGAGCAGTTCTAGAGCTGTTTGTGTTTTCTGGGGGGAGGGGACACCCCCACGTGAGGGGACACCCGGGACAGGGTGGCGGGATGGCGGCTCCAGGGACTAAATGCCACCTCTGTTTTCCAATCATAATCTTTGCTAAGGGAAACGCCCCTGAAATCTCCCGCTGACCTTCTTCCCCTTTGTCACTTTGGGATTTAGAGGCACAAACTGAACCCTGCGTCCTGCTGGTTCTGCTAAATGAAACCTGCACATCGCCCACGATACATTTTACCGCTTGCAACTCATTCCTATCTGGCCCCGGCAGCTCCGGGAACAGCAGCAGCAGTTACTCACTTTCCTCCTGTTTTGTGATGGGACTGTGGTAGATCTGAAACGGGGAGGAAGAAACAAGAACACAATGGGAGTGAGCTGGTGTTTCCTTTCAAAAGAAAATGCAGCACCCCAAAAATCACCCAAGGTCAATCACAGCCAGACAATCTCCCCAAGAAATGTCATTTTATAATTAAGCAAGATACCATTATCTACACAATAAACAGGATGTTGCTGCATTTCACTGGAGCACCTGTTTCCAGGATACAGGTCTCCCAAAAACTGAACAGGGAACTTTGCTTGTCCTTCAGGTGCCCGGTAAACACGCAGCCGGGCCGCCCGGCACGCAGGGGCCGGGGGCTCTCCTTCATTTCATTGCTTTTAAAAATGTAAGTGTCAAGATTAAGTGTCATCCTATACAGAAAAAATGTTGTAATTTTTATTAACAATAAACAGCAGGTGCTGTTCCCAACAGAAAATCAAACATGTGTTCTGTATAATAACACACTTCAGCTGGGGGATCCCCAGCGCCCCCACAGGCCCAGCTGGCAGCACCAGCCCTGAGCCCCACGGCCCTGAGCCCCACGGCCCTGAGCCCCACAGCCCTGAGCCCCACGGCCCTGAGCCCCACGGCCCTGAGCCCCACGGCCCTGAGCCCCACGGCCCGACCCTCCCGCCCGGCAGCAGCTGCCACGGCTCTGTGGTGCCATGGGGAAACCAGCTCCTGGTGCAGTCTGTGCCACCAGCAGAGCCACACAGACCCGTGTGTGACCCACAGAACTGCACAGACCGTGTGTGACCCACAGAACTGCACAGACCGTGTGTGACCCACAGAACTGCACAGACCCGTGTGTGACCCACAGAACTGCACAGACCCGTGTGCCTCATGGAACCGCACAGACCCGTGTGTGACCCACAGAACCGCACAGACCCGCCTGTGACCCACAGAACCGCACAGACCCGTGTGTGACCCACAGAACCGCACAGACCCGTGTGTGACCCACAGAACCGCACAGACCCGCCTGTGACCCACAGAACCGCACAGACCCGTGTGTGACCCACAGAACCGCACAGACCCGTGTGTGACCCACAGAACCGCACAGACCCGTGTGTGACCCACAGAACCGCACAGACCCGCCTGTGACCCACAGAACCGCACAGACCCGTGTGTGACCCACAGAACCGCACAGCCCCCAACCGCAGCTCCTTGGGGCTGAGTGACGCTGCAGGCAGAGCAGGAGGTGACAGCGGCGGCCGTGTCACCGCGGACCCGCCGGCAGAGGACACTGCTCGGCAGCGCACCGGCGCTCCGGCAGCTCCCGCACTCACCGGCTCCTTCCCGTCCATGGCCTCCATCCACAGCCTGCGGTTGGCTTCCGACAGCGCCTGCAGCGTGATGGTCCCAGACCTGCGCCGGAAATGAAGAGAAAGGGTTTTTAATGAATGGCAGAGAGCGATTTCACTCGGGTTCACAGGGTTTATCTGTTTCGAGGCCATTTGAACACGAAGCATCTCACCTTTCATTAGTTTCAATGTCAAAACAAAACCTTTTGTCTATGGAGTCCGTCTTTCTTCTTACACAGGATTTCAGGGTCAGGTCTAAGGTGCCCTAGGAGAGAAAACAAAAGCCAAGGTCAGAGGACAGAAGCCCAGGAGACCTGGGGCTCCTCAGCACCCTGTGGCACGGCACAGCACGGTGTGGCACGGTGCGGCACTGCCCGCAGAGCACCGGCTCCCGGGTGTCCTGCCGTCCAATGGCATCGGCGCCGGGAGCACAGATGGTCCTTCCCCCCATCAACACGCAGAGATCAAAGGCTTCATGAGCCAGGGTTCCTCTCCTCGGCTACAGAATGTTTTAGACTTCATGGCACTACCTGCGAACAAGCGCCGAATATCTCAGCAACAGAACGTGTCTGCAGAGCAGGAGCCCTGAGAGAACCACCCGCGGGAGGCAGGCACGGGTCTTGGAGCCAGGACCATGCTTGTCTGTCATCTGACACAGCTCAGTCCCAACTAACATTTACCCATAGCATTCATGGTACAAAGAGCTTGACACAAAATACTTTGTAGAAAAAGAACACTAACTGACCGGCTCCAGAGCAGACGCGCTCTGCTGAGCGGCCGGCGCTGCGGGCTGCGCTCTGGCCCTCTGCGTTATGTCCCCTAACGAAGGGGCATTGACTGACTCCACAGCAGAGTCGATTTGTGATGTGACTGTGAGATCTCCAGGACTTGCAGGAGCTCTGAAGAGATGCTCAGGAGACCTTAAAACCAACCAGACCCCCGGGCTGAGCTGCAAACCTGGAACACGCTCATCGCCCCGAGCGGCACGGCTGTGTCTGCCAGAGCTCCGGCAGGAGCGGATCGAGCAGAACCAAGAGAGTGACAAGGAACCTCCTCCCAGGTTGGGTCCAGCCTCCTCCCAGGTTATGTCCAGCCTCCTCCCAGGTTATGTCCAGCCTCCTCCCAGGTTACGTCCAGCCTTCTCCCAGGTTACGTCCAGCCTCCTCCCAGGTTATGTCCAGCCTCCTCCCAGGTTGGGTCCAGCCTCCTCCCAGGTTATGTCCAGCCTCCTCCCAGGTTACGTCCAGCCTCCTCCCAGGTTGGGTCCAGCCTCCTCCCAGGTTACGTCCAGCCTCCTCCCAGGTTGGGTCCAGCCTCCTCCCAGGTTACGTCCAGCCTCCTCCCAGGTTACGTCCAGCCTCCTCCCAGGTTACGTCCAGCTTCCACGCTGTGCTGATAATCTCCCGGCCGTGTTTTCAGTGTGTGCCGGTTGTTTGGGGTTTTTAAGAGCACTCTTTTAACAGTGGCGTTTGAAGCTGTGTGGCAGCTGTGACTCAAACGTGCTGATTACCAGACTGCAAGAGTTTGGGAACAGCACTAATTCACATTTTTACAAGTCCCTGCCCTGTGTTAATTGCCCTCACTAGATGTGTTTATGGCAGAGATGACAATAGATCTCTCTAGTCCATGTTTCGGACATGTATTTGCCAAGGTCTCTGCCAAGGGCTTCCAAAAAGTATGTTCTATGTGACTGCTGCAGCGTGCACAGGGCTGCCAAGGAGCAGAGCATGAGGTCAGGGGCTGCGGAGCCCCGGGGGACGCGGCTCCGCGGCGGAGGCGGCGGGTGGACCCCGCTGGCCGCACTTGCTGTGCTCCATCATCCCCCCGACCCGGCCCCTCCTAGGAACGGCGGGGCACTCCCAGACACATCGCTCACTGCTGAAAACCGAAGCATTTTGTGAAAGGAGGAGTGCCCCAAATCACTGCTCTATTGCACAGTTTAGAGCTGCAGCCACTGCCCTCTCCTCCTCTCCTAACGCCGGTAACGAGTTCTGGAAACAGAAATCAAAACCACAAACCAGCGACTGAGCAAACACGCAAAGGCAGAGAATCCTGCTTTTGGAAGCGCTCAGCTGGCAACTCAAGCAATTCTAGCACTTGGAATCACGGCCAGAGGCTCATGTGCAAACCAGGCTGCAGGTTCACTGCCCGTTTGTGTGGATAATGCAAAAATCAGCTTGTCTAGAGAGGCAGAAATTTCACACCGGACCAAACTCGCAAGTCACCACTGCTCGAATGACACTCGTGTCACACGAACCCGTGTCTCTGCCAGCACAGCCCTCTGCCCGTGAGGGGACCCCAGCACAGCCCTGCTTGGGGACCCCAGCACAGCCCTCTGCCCGTGAGGGGACCCCAGCACAGCCCTGCTTGGGGACCCCAGCACAGCCCTCTGCTCGTGAGGGGACCCCAGCACAGCCCTCTGCCCATGAGGGGACCCCAGCACAACCCTCTGCTTGTGAGGGGACCCCAGCACAGCCCTCTGCTCGTGAGGGGACCCCAGCTGCCAGACCATGGCTCCTGCCAGCGGGGCCGTGGTGTTTGTACATCTGTCTGCTTACGACCAGAGATGACACGGGGGGATGGGGTGAGACCCGCTGGTTGGGTCGGTGTCTGCAGACATCCCTCCAAGAAACAAACTCACTTGTTTAGCTCCAGGCTTCTGGTCCATGGGCGTCATCCGTAAGGTCTTTGCCTCTTTTTCATACTGGCAGTAGTATTTCACCCAGGAGATGCCCAGCGCCCCTGCACAGACACAAGGAGCTGGAGTCACAGACAGCACAGCCCCACAGCTCCGGGGACTGACACCGCGGGGACACCCCCTCACCAGGGACACCCCTCAGTGGGGACACCCCCCTCACCAGCATCTCCACCCACAAGAGCCAGGAGGAGAGGAAGGGGAGAGGAAGGGGGGAGGAAGGGGGGAGGGTGAGGAGCCGCCTCCATCGCGCTCCGAAACGCGGCTGGTGAAAGGGCGTTTGTGGGACCCTGATCCCCAGCCAAGCCGGTTTGGCCAAGCCCAGCCCAGACCGATGCTGGCAGGATCCTACGTGGCTTGAATGTTTGTTTCACACAGACACCACTATGTTCTCCTGCTGATGAAAACTTGGCAGTAAAGACAACAGCATCTTTAAACCACTCTGAAGTTCCTATTTATACCACGCTAGATTTATTGTCACTTTTCTTTGTTGTCTTACCTGAACTCCTCTATATTAAATACTTCAGCTGACATTTTTTCTGTATTTTTTTTAAGTTGCAGTGCCTGGAGGAACAACTCTCTTCATACTCCATTTATAGAGGAAACACAAATGGAGGCAGCAAACAGCCATTGGCACGTAGGGACATGCCACATTTGCTTGTGCCTAAAATTCCTATCCATGTGTCTTCTTTTAAAAGCAGGGTAAACATACATACAAATATATGTATAAATATATTTGCATATATAATCCATAAACGGACCGCTCGCAGAGCAGGTTGTGTGCAGACCCCGAGGTCACAGCGCTGCACACAGGTTTGTCCCGAGTGCTGGTGCCTGCACGGCTGTGTGAAGCTACGACGAGCACTTGTAAGGGACTGGACCTGTGTGATCTGACCCCGCACAGGATCGCAGGCAGCCTGGCTCCCGGCAGCGCAGCTCTGCCGCTGGAAAACGCTCGGCCGCGCTCACGGACACCGCGCAGCGCTGGGCAGGGCACCCGGCTCCCATCAACACGGCCAACGTGCGACCTGCCAGCGCTCCGGCCTCGCCAGCGCTGCAGCAGAGCCATCAGTCTAGTCTCAGCTAATTGGAGCGCAGGGCAATTAGCTCCTCGCTCACACGGCTCGTGTAACCCGGGGCAGGCGGGGCGCCGCCGCCGAGCAGGCTGGCAGCTCGGGGATCCCGGCGCACAGCCGGGGCGACGCCGCGGCTCCCGGCACAGCCGGCTCCCACCTTCCCTACCGCCTGGAGGGGCATGCAAAAGCCATTACATTTCTCCTGGGTGTACAGGTAGCCCTCGATGGTCGGCTGCCCAGGGAGCTTGCAGGTCAGGGGAGCTTCCTTCATCCTCTTCTTCAGGTCTTCCAGCTCCTCCCGTGTGCTGGAAAAGTGATTCCTGGTCTGTTCAGAGACAATACAAAGAAGCACATCTGAACATGAACAAAGAGCGACCTTCAGGTATCCCTGCTCAAAATCTAGGTGCTCTGGCAGAAATTAATCAGTCCCCAATGTACAAAACGTGGAAGCCACTGCACAAATCCACAGGAAAACTCCAGCTCTAAGAACACCGGGCTCTTACAGCGTGATTGAACAGACAAGGTTTAACACACCGTGCGTGGAATGGTGTGAGGAGTCACGACTGGGAGGACACTTGTTCTTTCAATGAAAGAACCTCAGCACGTCCCAAAGCTAGGTGAGGCCGAGGGGAGCCCCTGAGCTGCTCTCGGCACCACTGTTCAGGTAACAGGTGTATTCCACAAACACGGGCGCCGACTCCTCAACAGATCGTGCTACTCTGCTGGGCATGGGGTCACTTTTAAAGAGGGTTTTATGGAACACCTCTCAGACCAGTTCACAAGCCAGCAGCAAACTCAGCTTGGCACACATTTACGGCTGCTGTCGCACGGGAATGAGGGTCGGCCACGACAGACTGAGGATAAAAGAAACAGGACACAGGTATTTCCCCAGGAGCGCACTCAGCCAGCGAGGGGCTTACCGAGGCACGTCGTGATCTGACACCGTTAACATCACGACTGGAAGCCTTTGTAGAAGATGTGTACAATTTCAATCTCATGAAATTGGAAGAAATTCTAAGGCTTTTTTATGCACAAGGTTAAACGGTATAATTGCAGTAGCCCCCCTTCCAGACAGTGAAAAGCGTGACAACAGCACCTGCTGCAGGCTGTCTTGTGCGGGAAGGGAGAAAACATGTGAACTGAGAGGGAAATAACTTTATCTGCACCTCCCACAACGCAAACACGGACAGCTAGCTTTGCATGGAAAAGCCTTGCCACCAGAGGCGTTTAAACACAAATGAGAATAGAAGTCACATGCGAAAAATACTTTAGCTGGGCAGGAACTCACATTCTGCAGGCTGAGCTGGAGCTGCTGTTTGTAAGGGAGGAAATCCTGCGTGAGCTCCACCGTCAGGTTGTTGTAAGTGAAGAGGCTGTGGAGAAAAGCCAGCACCTGCGAAGGACAGAAGGGACACAGATCAAACTTCTGTATTTCTGCTCAGGAAAGACAGACAGGACACAGAGTTTCGGAATTTACATACACAAATATAATGTTTTTCCTTACAATTTCAGAGCGATGCAAGTTTTAGTCTGACTTATCCACCACAGAGTCCCTAAGGCCCCAGTCTACCACCCACACGCTCGTCTTAATAACACACACCCAGAACGAAAGACCCTGCAGGGAGAACCAGCGCAGCCCCGCAGGCTGCTTGTCCCGAGTCCCGCCGGACCCCACGCTCGGCCACGTCCGCGGAAGGACAGAGCCACCCGGGACAGGGTCCTCGGCACAGGCACCGGCTTGTCCCGCGGCACCCGCGCGGGCAGCTGAGCGCAGCAGAGGACGATGCTCTCCACGGCAGCTCACGCTCACCGCACACAAGGTGTGGAGATGCCTCGTAACACAGCGTGCAGCCTGCTCCTCAGGACAGACCCGCGGACAGGAGGAGCAGGGCTGTGGCCTCACCAGGTGCTCCAGCGAACCCCGGTGAGGCTGTGCAGCTGCAGTGACCCACGTGTGCAAGGTCAGCTCCTGCTCCACCGCAACATTCCCCGGGACCACATCCGGCCCGGTAACTCATCCCTTGTGTCTGTCAGCAAGCCAGCGCATCTGAGCATCTAACAGCAAGGCCTGCAGGGAAAGGCAGCTCCTACCGGTTCGACAATGCTGAACTTCTTGCTTTCTTGCACTTCCTGGATCTGGTACACATACTCGAGCGAGGACTCAAAGAAGTTGTGTCTCTCTTTGTCAACCTGAAGGTCAGCCTGGAAAAAGAGGGAGAGGTGAAAAAAGAAAATACATCCCATCTAGCTTGACAACATTTGAGTAGTGTTTGTCTGTCAGCCCACGAGTAGCTCTGTCCCTGCTGAAGAAAAGCCAGCCCAAGGGGTCTGGCCCAGGATTTGAACGCTTTGAAGCAGAAGACTGGAGCACTGGCCATTCTTCTCTCTTCTGGCTCCCCTTCAGACCCTCGCTCCCCTCTGCAAGCACAAGGCTTTCCCAAAGCACATCTGTAATTTCAGCACAAGCTCCTTCTCCACCCGCAGCTGGCGAGGAGAAGGCCACGGCCACGCTCCTCCCGCCCGACTCTGCCGCGCCCCACGCCAGCAATCCCGGCGCCGCAGCAGGCGGCACAGCGCGGCACGCCGCCTTACCACGGCTCACACAAAGTTCGCCTTGCAAAGACGCTTGTAGGTTATCTGACAACTGGTTTGGCAGATCTGGTTTGATGCGGCTGCTCTGATGTGGCTGGAGCGGCTGGTGCCTCCCGTTCTGCCGGTTTGTGTGCGGCGGCAGTGCCGAGGGGCAGCCCCCCCGCGCACCGGCACCCACAGCGGGCTGCCAAAGACAATCCAAACCAGCTGCTTTTCAGCCAGATCAGCTCCCCAGGCCAGTTCAAAGGCTGCCAGGAGAACTGGTCACTACCCTGCACTGTAAGAACAAGTGATGACAATGCTTAAAGCCCCTACTGCCATCCGACACACGGAGAACTGTCACCTCAGCCTCCCTGGTCTCATCCACGCGAACAGGCTTTGGGTAGATTTACTTGTTTATCGGTTTCAACTGGTTACTGGAAGGGATGGTATTTCAGCCCCTTTTTAAGATCTAGAGCTGGTGATGCTGTTCAGGACCCGATGGGAGAAAACTCCATACGCACCTCCTGTAACTGGGATTCCTTCTTTTTGGAAGACAAATGCAAATGGCGATCCAGCATAGAATAAAACTTCTCACCATCCTTCTCAAACTTCTTCTTTCTTTCCTGTAGATGCAAGAGTTGAAGCAGAACCAGTTATTGGTGTTTTCCAGACACGATCACACAACACCACCCAGACCTTTTGTGTAATTCAGTATTCTTATGGCAAGTTTCTGGTGGGCCCAACCAGAACAGCCGGCCACCTGCTCCGATTCACAGCTCGTTGCCCACACTGGATTGAGTTACACCTCGACACTGAGCTCCGGCAGAATGAGAGCAAGCAGGAGCAAGTTAAAAACAAATCAGTGTCCAGAATGAGAGCAAAAAGAGACATTTGAGAAGAGAAGCCAGCGAGCAGCTGCGCTGGGGACGCGGCTGCGTGCTCCTGCCCTGCTGTGGCCAAGAGACCGCGGGGCCCTGCGGCGACCGAGACACAACCACGAGCAGGTGCCAGTCGACAAGCACCCAGATCAGATGGTAAGTGAGCCATCGGTGGTCGCTGAGAGGCACTTAAATTGCTTAAATAAGGAAATTCCAGCTGGGCAGAGGCCTCATGGTCAGGTCCAAGCAGCTGAGGACTGGTGTATACATATTACAGGGCATCTATAGGATGCCCTACAGGATGCATCTATAGGATCCTCTGTCTAGCTTTTGAAGCTCAAGAAAGTGGAAAGCAGGGTTATGAAAGGCCAGCCTGCTGTGGAATTACTGGTATCTTTCAAGTTATGTCCTAAAAGCTCGGAAATGCTGCTCTCTTCCCCCCCATTCAGAAATCCTCGAACAAGCAAACTCACACCAGCGCCACCGCGACGCAGGGCAGACGGACCCTGCCACACTGGCTGGTATCAGCGACCTTCCTCATGAATTCAGCAGCGACCCCAAAGTTGGAAGCTGCATTTCCTAAATAAAGTCTTTTCTCTTTCTTCAGGGGGTTCTCCTGCCACGGAGTTTTGCTTCCCCGTTCCACCAGCATGGGCTGCCCGGTCTGCCCGAGACGTCCCACCGGTGGGGCACCCAGGGGTTCCCACACCGGGACCTCGGCTGGGCGCGGGCACCCCCAGCCCTGCCCTGCTCAGCCCGTCGCTCCCGCTGCCCCGGTGCCTCTGGAAGGAGACAGGTTATTTTCTGGTGGGCACGCACGGGCAGACACTTGTAGGTTTTCTACTGGAGCACATGCAGCTTGAAAACCTTTTAACCCCAGTAATTACTCGTCCAGCCCCACTGAGAACCTGCAATTACAAGAGTCCTGGAGAGCAGTCAGTGTATCTTCTGGTGTCGTCCTCTGCGCTATCAGGGATATGGGAGCTCAGTTAGCAAATCCATGCCTCAGGAAAAAAGAAATCCACATGAAATCCAGAGGAGCAGAGTCCCCCGAGAGCGAAACCTGATTTAAGCAGCCCCACCGCTGCGCAGCGATGCCAGGAAGGGCTGCGAAAACAAACCGCCACCCTCGTGACCAACACCCCGACCAGCCCGCCCGAACCCGGAGCAGCAAAAGTGTTTGCAAAGCAGCGACTACCACATCTGCAGGGCCACACTTGTGCATCGGCTGTGCCACCACACGCGCGTCTAAGGCAGGCAGGAACCTGCTCTCGCTTCTGTGGCCAGGAGCCACCAAAGCCCAAGGCCGCAGCACCGCGGTGACACACGGCTGCACCGCGAGCTCCCTGCAGCTCACCGGGGATGGCCAAACGTCCCCAGTGATGGAAAGGCAGCTCCAAACCCAGCCAGCCAGACGGAGCTGTCCCCAGGAGGTGGCACACAGGGGTGGCCCCTCCGCAGGGCAGGGGATGGTGCCACCCCTGGATGGAGGGATCAGGAACGAGGTGGGCACCAGTTGGAATGGCATTTTTGGCACTAAAAGCAGGCCCGCCAATCATTTCCCACTCCGGCTATTTAACATATAACTGAAAAGCAGAGGGATGAACGACAAATCCCTCCTGATTGTCAAGTCAAAGCTTCTAACAGCTTGTTGGCTGCTGAACAGAGCAAGCCAAGACAAGAAAACAACACAGAAAAACCACCCAGACTGAAGCACAATCTGGAAACATGAGCACAAATTAGTTCCTCATGAATATTCAGCAGAGGACAGCACCACCTTCCCACTAGCACTTGCCAAGTCCAAGAAGCCACCCAACCTCCATGTATGCTCAGCAGGGAAAGCAGGACAGCGTCACCGCAGGCAATGCAGCCGCGGGCAGATCCGCCCGCTGCACTTCCCACCCAGTTCTGCTGCAATCTGCTGCAATCTGCACTCGCGACGTGGAGAAGCGGCAACGAGCGCAGATGGGGACGTGTTCCCCATCACCCCGTGAAGACAGCGCTGCGTGATCCAAACCCGGCATCAGCGGGGGAATCGCAAACCGCCGCTGCGGAGGAGCTGGAAGGCGCGACGGCAGCGGGTCCTGCTGCCGCTCCTCCGCCAGCGGCACGGGGGACACGCCAGAAGAGAACCGTGTTCGTACCGAACAAACACCTCGTGCCTGAGTTTAACGACCGGTGTGATGCACCACCAGTTATTAAAAAAAGATAATTCCTAAAAAGTAAAATGCCGTTGGGGGCGCGTAGAAAGAGCATTTCTATAAAACCACACTCGATTTAGCCTGGTCTTTTCCCCTCATCCACTGTGTTCTCTCTAATGCTCCCTAAATCTTGCTCCCCCAGAGATAGACAAGTAGAAGTTACTGTCCTCCCTTTTTTCTGAAATAATTATGAATGAAACCTTAATAACAGAATTAACTATGTGCTTTTAAGAATACACGTTACCTCCTATGTAAGAACTTTTCAAGAAAGTTTCATTCATTCAGCATCCTAGAGCGTAGTGAACGTTCCTCCAGCAGCTTACAATGAGCCCAAACAAGCCTTTCCCCTTCGATGTTCTTGTTTTGCTTTGTGTTTTCATGTTTAGTTTGGGGTTTTTTCTTAAGAAACAAACCCAAAATCATCTCCTTCCGAGTGGAATCAGAATGAAGTGCGAGCTGACGCGACATGTCAAACCGGAGCCCCCGCACGCTGTCCCCTCACGCGGCGCCGCGGTGCCGCCCGTGCCCTTCCCCGGGCTGAGAAACGCTCCAGCCAGGGGATCCCGGATCCTCTGCTGTTATTCTTGATGTCTCCGGATAGAAACGTTCACCAACAAGCCACGGGAAAAGCACCGATCCGCCGGGTCCGCGGTCAACGTGGCTGGGGGGGGCTGCGGCGTGTCCGGTGACAGCAGGGCTGTCCCACACGGGAGCACAGGCTCTGAGCGGGGACACCCCCGCACCCGGCACACGGGTTAATGCAGACTCAGATGTGTGAGTCAGACGGGCTGGCTGCAACCCAGCCACAGCCACCACAAAGACCCGATTCAAAGGCTCTTCCTATCTGGCTTCAGCATCTTGCAGAGAGAACAGAAAACATCTCACAGAAGGCGACTCTGCCAAAATACGGGAAGCGAAGCAGAGGGCACAAATTCTCTGTGTCATGTCTCCGGTCTGCTCCACAGCCCGGCCCCGGCTTTGTGCTCACTCTGAAACTCGCACCCGCTCAAGGCTGCAGGGTGGCATCGGAGAAACCGTCACCTCCCCACGTGTCCCGTCGGTGTGGGCTCGCTGCGAACACGGCGGGTGCACAGCGCTCCCCTGCGCCTCCTGCGCCCAGCAGCTCTGCGGGGCCGCGGCACAGCCCTGCTCGCCGAGGAACGGCCGCGTGCCGCGGCGAAGCTGTGCCGGCGCCACGAGCCTCGCACTGCTCCTGCCGGGCGGCAGAGCCACAGCGACAGGCAGGTACAGACCCACGGGCACCGACCCACGGGCACTGCCCCACGGGCACTGACGCAGGGTACGGACCCACAGGCACTGCCCCACAGGCACTGCCCCACGGGCACTGACCCACGGGCACCGACCCACGGGCACTGACCCACGGGCACTGACGCAGGGTACGGACCCACAGGCACTGCCCCACAGGCACTGCCCCACGGGCACTGACCCACGGGCACTGCCCCACGGGCACTGACGCAGGGTACGGACCCACAGGCACTGCCCCACCTGCGGGCACAGGGCTCTCGAGCAGAGCACACCCTGGCTGCAGACCAAGTCATCCTCACACACCTGAAGGGCCGCTCAAGAGAAAAACAGCCCAAAGGACACTCTAATACCGTCATCTTAACATTTGCAGACTGTCGCCCTCTTGACTTAAGTGCTCCATAAACAAAGAGGAAAATAAGCTTGACCTTGTCCCCACAACTCCTTCCCATGACCATGTGCTGGCCCTGTTGCTAAGCAGACAGATAACGAAGGGGGTTTCTCTCAGTCCTCGGCCTGTCCACATGCTCAGAACACACATGCCGGCTGCAGAACCCGCTGCAGAACCCGCCGGTGAGCAGACGTGACCCCGTGCCCGGCGGGCAGAGCCGCGGCTGTGCCACGAGGCGGCTGTGCCACGAGGCGCCCGCGCGCAGCGTGCAGGGGACGCTGGAGCAGGGTGTGATCAAGGGTCGTTTCTCAAACCCTGTATTTATTAAACGTCAAAGACTCCAGATGGGCTGGGCTGAGTCCAAACCCCAAGTGTTCTCCAAAACGTCTCCATTTCTGAGCTGGTTCAGGGCCAGCCCTATTTCAAGCTGCTGCGGAGTAACGTGGAACCTGGACTTCTTGACAGCAAACAAAGGAAAAATAACCTTCTCTGCTCAACATGTGCAGGATTTGCTTTTTATAGTTTGTTTCTTTAAAAGTTTGATCCATCTGAAAGACTCATTAGATGCTTTATTTAAATATTTCATACCCAAAGCCCTACGACTGTGATCCAGTTTGGACTGCCGGCCCTGCTGCTCCTCCCCCCCCGCTCCAACGCCCATCCATCGATGGGCAGTATCTTATTCTCAGCAGCGCTGAATTAACAAAGGGGAGAAAGGGGGAGAAGCGAGAAGTATCTCCTGATCCCCGGTCGGAACAAGCGCTCCTCGCTCGGGATGGAGACGGCGCTGGAATCAGGCCAGGAGAGAACCCAGAGAATTCAGGAAAAGGTTTTGGAGCCTCTTATGATTGAAAAATCAGACTAAAAGTCACGGTGCGGGCTGCCTCGTGCCAGCGGCTGAACGTCGGCACCAGACGGGGGAGCTTCTGAAAGCACGAAGTCAAAACGTAGTACAACAACCGGCTACTTTTTAAAACAAAACAACACAAACACATCAAAAAATTGAATTAAAGCATAGTAATAGAAAACACATCTGTCAAATTCAAACCAAGCAATCAATCAAGCCTTACCTTGGTGAATCCTATTTGCTCCTTCCGAAAGTTTTCCAAAGGTTTGATCAGCAAATCACTAGCGTTTTGTACCTGCGGTGCAAAGCAAGAGGCAGTTTAATTACAGGACACAGATTCATTTTCTCCTGAACAGGGCTGAACAGGGCCAGGTGCCAAGAACTCTCAGATTTTAATGTCTCCAACTTGCACGTTGATTCTCTGTGTGTACGTGAAGTCACTTAACCCATCCGTATCCACTTTTCCCCATGTGGAATACACAGACAACTGCACTCACGGCACAGGAGGCCCTGGGACATGCTGTGACAGCTGGGTGTCCCCAGGCTGCCACCAGCCCTGTGCCCCGGGACAGTCCTGTCAGCGACAGCCCCCGTGGCCCAGGCTGTCCCCGTGGGACACGGGAAGGTGGAGAACCCGTCCCCTGCCCGCACAGGGGACCCGCGCAGGGGACCCGGTGGCACTGGCCCGGCCAGCAGCCTGGCACGAGCTCCCGCCGTGCAGGGGGCAGAGGGACGCGCAGCCCAGCAGCACAGTCCTGGCGCTGGGAGAGCTCCGCACCCAGCCCAGCCTTCGTGTTCTTCCTGGAACTCGGGTGGCCGGGGAAGCCGGGGCTGGCACCGCGGCCGCAGCGGGAGCACGTGGCTCTGCGGGAGCTGTGCAACGGGACCTGCCTGCTTGTACTGGCGAAAATCACCTGAAAATACATCTTGCCTCTTCGTCTTTGATCCCGTTTCATCACAGACCCAGGCTGTTAGTGCTCAGACACACCTGGCTGTGCAGAGCAGACCTGCTGGGGCAGGCAGGGCGCTGGGACAGCCTGGCACGGGGGGCTGGGACACTGGGGACAATCTCTCCCCCCCAGCACCTCCCTGTGCTGCTCGGGGCCCATGGCAACGGCGCCGTCACCAGACGTGGCACAATGTGCAACACTGCCAGTGCTACCAGCTGCCCTCCCACGGGAAGCTTCACACCAGCGTACGCGGTGCTGTGAATTAGCATTAAACACAGCGACGAGGCTGTAATTGTCAGAGCACAGTTCAGGTCATCTTACCATCATGGACCTCTCCAGCTCTACCTCCTGGAGCAGCTCTGCAAACTCCTTAAAGGACTCGGCTGTAAAGAAGAGGAGAGGCTGGTCAGCGGGGGCGGGACAAGCCGCAGTACCCGAACCTGGCTGCACGCCCGCATCGCCTTCTGAAATCTTGCCAAAAAACAGAGAAGAGGTGGTGCCTTTTGGCAGGAACCGAGTGAGGCAAGGCCATCGGGGTATATATTTACACACCGGAGGGGAGCGCCTGCTGCCAGGAGGCAGATAACACGGTGGGAAGATGATGTTAATTAGCTTCATTAGAGTTGTACTGCAAAGCCGGTAAGGCAGGTGGCAGGGAAGTGGGAAATGAGGGGAAGGGGCAGCTGATGGCCCCAGGGAGCGCGGTGGGACGGGCCCTGAGGGCAGGACGGGGCTCCCGTCCCTCCTGGACGCTGCTGGCAGCACCAGGACGGCCCCGGCGCCTCTGCCCGGGCTGGGAGGAGCTGGAGGCTCTTCCCAGGGCCAGGGCAAGTCTGTAAATGGAAACAGCCCAGAATGACAAAGATGATGTTCAGCAACAAGAAGAACAAGGTCTGCGTACCTAAAGAAGAAAGGCAGCAGGTACAGAAACGGTCACCAACATTGACACCACATTGACAGCCCCGCTCTCTGCCCACCAAAGGGAATACGGGACGGGGCGAGATTTGTGGCAGGGCAGCAAACGCCCCCACCAGGAGATCCCCTGCAGCACCGAAACCAGGAGACGGCCCCAGCCCGGGCCCTGCGGGAGGTGTGGGGCAGGGCTGGGCGAACACCTGCCCACGCACACGGGGCTGCGAGCCCAGCGCCCGCGGGAGCCGCCCGGCGGTTTGCTGGGCAGGGTTCCCACGGTGCCGCTCGACACAGTGCTGGGACGGGTCCCACAGCCCTGGCCACCCTCACGCTGCCAGCTGTAACCCCAGAGCGGCCCTGCAAAACCTGCACGGCTCTGCGCGGCACTGGAGCGCTGCTGGGCCGTGTAAACACTGCCTGGGAAGGAAGCGCAGCACCTCGGAGCGCCGGGCCGCTGGCACAGCCCTGAGCAGAGCGGCACGCCCGGCTCAGCACACCCGGCTTGGCGGGGAACAGACCGGGGCACAGCGAGGCACATACAGCAACAGCTCATCCCAGGTATCGGATGCTCTGCCTGCAAACCGAGGGCCCTGTGCCCTCACCCACAGGCGGTGCCTCAGCAGAAACGCCCGTCCTCCTGCTCAACCCAGCCGGAACGCTGCCGCAGCGCCAGCACGGGCTGCCGGGGCAGAGCCTTCACTCTGCGGTTGCTGAGACAGACACAAACGGGAGAAACCACAGCCTCGTGACACGGCCCCTCCGCTGGCAGCATCAAAACACAACCGTCCTGATGAGTCAGGAGCTTCTGAGCTCTTCCCCAGCAAGGGCCGGGGAGCCAGCACCCGCAGCGTCCTCGTGGTTCATCACGCCGAGCCGCGGGGCTGACACACCGACTGTCACCGCGCTTACTCAGGACGGTGTAAACCTGACGTGTGCACAGACACCAGCAGCCTGAGCCAAGAAAGGAATTGTCGCAAGGAGAAAAACCCAGGCCTGAACTTGCGATGAAAATGTCAATGCCTAATATTTTCACTAGATTTCTTTTCCCTTGCTCTGCAGGAAGGCTCCAGGCACACGTTTCCCAGCTGCAGTCACAGAGCAAACTCCACCTTTGTCCTCGCACCATGAACACGGGGCTCAGCCTGCACCACGCTGCCCAGCAGCCGTGTGGGGGGCACTGGGGCAGACCCGCATTGCTGGCCTGGGGACGCTTCTGAACCTGGCAGGGCAGAGCAGGGAGGCTGCCTGCACCCCTGCCTGCACCCATCTGCACCCCTGCCTGCACCCCTGCCTGCACCCATCTGCACCCCTGCCTGCACCCCTGATCTGGGACCTGCCCGGGAGCGGCTCTCTGGCTGCTGCCCAGAGCCAGGAACATCAGCTGCTTCAAAGCAGAGGAGCTGCGGTTCCTGTGCCTGGGAGGGAGGAACAGCCGCCGGATTGTACCGCTCTGTTCCCCTGGGAAGGAGCTGCTGGTGGGGGTGACAGTCGGAGGGAACGCAGCAGTGTGACTGATGACATCCCCAGGGAAAGGTGCTGCTCACAACCGACAACATGAACCCAGCGTCTGCATCCTGACTCACCCTTGCAGCGCCCAAAGCCCTCACCTGACCCGGGGCTGTCAGCTCTCTGCCCACGCAGAAAGAAAGAAGTGTGCCATTAGTTCTGTGTCCAGATCAAACACGGCCCCTGAAGTACAACAAGAAGTGCCTGTGGATGTTTTGCTTCATTCCCATATCCTGCACATCGAATGAGCTCCCACGCAGATCTCTGGCATCCTTGGGGAGACGCCAACACCCTGCCGTGGGGTGGGGAACCGGGAGCCTGGCAGAGCGGCTGGGGGAGGAACACAGCACAGGCTGGGAAACCGGGGACCGCTTCTCCAAACAGCAAAACAGACATTCCCCAACAAAAACAGATTTAGGGAAGCACACTCATTTCACCACGGAGGGTTTCACATTTGCTGTGATCTCCTGTGCTCCTCCACCCACGACCCCACATTCAGCCTCAGCCATTTCCAGCAGTTCTCTGCGCAGCCCCACGGCGCCGGCCCACGGCAGCAGCCCCCTGCCCACGGGCTCCGCTCCCACCCGGGACACGGGGGCTTTGTCCCCGCAGCCGAGCAGGGCCTCTCCTCTCCTGGAGCGGCTCTTTGCTTCAGACCCCTCTGCTCCCAGGAGCAGTATTTATAAGGCAACGGTTTCCCCTCCCTTATTCAGATATGTTTGGAGATTCAGCACCTCTACTGTTACATTTGGAGGGTGACTCATTTCCAGCGGGTTTCACCTAGAGACTTTCCATAAAGGAAATCGGATTTTGAATGGCAAGTTGCAATCTGTTTCAAATTGCTTTAAATAAAACAACCCCAAGAACAGGCTTCACTTCCTTCCCCTTTCGGCCACGGCCGAGAGACCTGACATCAGCAATATCAGCCTTGCCACTGCTCTCCAACAGCAGCCTCACAAACACCTTCTTTTTTGTTCTTATTTTCGGGTGTCTGGCCCCCGGAGCAGCGCGGGTGATGCGCTGTGCCCCCGCCACGGGCACCCCAGGGTGCTGTCCCACGGCCAGGGTCACAGCGGGCGCTGGGGGATGTTGTCCCCCCAGCACCCACACCGCGCAGCGGCCGTTCGGCAGCGCTGCCTGGGCCAGGAGCAGGATTCCTTTCAACAGCACTGGCTTTAGGGCAGTTAGGCCATTCGGTTTAGCGCCTGGTGCAGCTGTGCCACCTGCACACTTACGTGGGGCTGGCAGGGACCTAAAATGGCTTCAGGATGGCTTATCCCATAGCAGACGTAGGGAGCAGGATGATGCTGGTGCCACGGGTTCCCAAGGCACAGACTGGCCGTTATTTTCCATACGACACATGCAGCGATTCCTTTTCCCCAGCAGTCTGCAGCCTGGTCCCTTTTCCAGGGCAGTGCTGGTGTTGTGGGTGTTTCCAGCAGAGCGAAGGCAGCTCCGGGAGCAGCGCCCGCCCGGCTGGGGTCAGGGCTGGTGCCCGGTGCCGCCGCGCTCCCAGTCCAGCCGCGGCACGGGGCGCGGGGCTGGCGGGGCAGCCAGGAGTGCGAGCAGGGCTGGAGCTGCGGCAAACCACTCCCACCCATTACCTGCTGAACTGGGAACGTGAAACTCTACCCGTGAAAGTTCAGCTTTGGAAAATACACTAGGGAATCACTTCTTTTTCTCCACTGCAAGTAACACGATGCGTGTGCTGTGCGGTGGCCGGCATGGGATGCTGTTGGAAAGCCGTCAGCGCAGGCACATTCCTAGAGAAGGAGAGGCCTTCTCATTATTGAGTTTGCATCAAAAACTTACCAATATTAATCTCATCATCCGTTAGTGTGTCACCAATAAAGTCGAACTGAAAGGACTGCAAAGTCTGGGAGAACTTCTGTACTGCCGAGGAGTAACCTGGAAGAGGACAGAGCAACAAGGCTGTGTATTTCTGCAACTGTTACACAGAAGGAGCAAGTCTTAGAAATTTAGCCTGAATGGAACAAACTATAGGGAGGTGGTTAGAAAAACCCACAGGCATCACGAATTCCAGCACTTCAGCAAACATCGCAGTGTTAATGACCACTAAAGGCTACAAAGAGCACTTGGTTTTGTGTTTCTTTCTCGGGGTTGTTGAAAACGCTTCTACAACAGTGAGGGGTGCACCGAACCGCACAAGCAGCCCCTCGATAGCCTCGTGTGCCGCACACAGGGAGGGACCGCGGCACGCTGGTCCTGCGGGAAACACGCGGCTCCACGGCAGCAGCCGGCACAGCACAGGGCATCAGCCGCATTTCTGCACCAGTTACACACTTCTGTCGAGGGCTGGTCTGCCTCCAACAGCAGACACCCAGGGGACAGACAGAAGGACGCTGAACCTGCGGACGGGATGTGGACAACAAAACAAAAGCAAAGGAACACTTTTAGACTTTGATTTACGTTGCTGTCTTCAGACCCCGGCCCAGGCTGGGCTCCTGGGGGCAGCGGGGACAGCACCTCTGCCATTCAGGAAGCTGCAGCCTGGGGGTGTGACGGCACCGGCAGGGACGTGCAATCGGCTCCCAGCCCCGCTTTGCCAAAGCGGGCCGGAGCGCGGGACACAGCCACGCCGGGCACGGCCGGGCTTTTCAATGCGTCTGTGCAAGTTAAAAACCAGACATGCACGATCGCTTTTGCCATCAGTTGTTAAATTTGGAGAGAAACATCAGCCAAAAGCGAGGGGTGAATGAGTGAGGAAATGCGTCTACACGGCATGGGCTACCCCTGCATTTCTAACCTGACAAGAACGGTGATCTGGGTGTATTTTTGTTCTTGTCCATTGCAGACCCAGTAACAAAGGAACTATCACCACGGCAGCAAACACAGGTTTTCTGAAACACTGCTACAAAGGGGAGAGAAAAATTTGACAACGCTGAACCGAATGCTGGGAAAAGAAACGAAGTGTTGGTGTGGGATCCCGGCGGGTCCCCAGCTGCTCCGCTCCCCGCCCCAGGCAGGGGCGCCCAGAGCCCGGGGCACACGGGGACAGCCAGGTCCGCTCTCCCCTCAAAAGCCTCCTTGAGCAGTTTCCTCCGAGGGGTCAAACCTTTGCTCCTGAATGGGCAGATTCAGGCCTGAATGTCGCTTTTTAAGCACAGCTGCCGGGGGGCTGAGAGCGCGTAAATGGGGAACTCCGGCACAGAACGGTGCCATTGATTTGGTGGAAAACCTCAGCAAATAATTCACTCTCAGTCCCCGCAGCCTTCGCTCCAGGCTGGGGCCGCAGGCTCGTCCAGCTGGCGCTCAGGGAATCTTTGTTTGTCCCTGCAAACCCTCCTCGCCCCCGCTGGGTGCTGCTGACAGCCCCTGCCCGGCCCCTCCTCGCTCCTTGGCCATGGCTATTAGCGGGTGAACCCCCTCCACCCCATTTAAATGCCCTCCGACCCAGCGCTGGCTCCAGAGCAGCCCCTCCAAAAGCCAGCGGTACCCACGACAGCTCCAGCATCCCCCCGCCGGCACGGCGCTGGATCCACCACGGCTCCTCCTGCCCCGCGGGGTGTCTGTCCCTCTGCCCGGTGTCCGTCAGACCGCGCTGGCGGTGCCGGCAGGACGGGGGCTTTGCAGGCGCCGCGTTTCCACCGCGGTGTCAGCACGTTGTTCAGCCCGGCATCGGAGACACGGCCCTGGCCAGCTGCGCACCTCTGGCTTATAGACACAGGAGCAGAGAAGGGTTTGAAAAAGCCAAACACAATATATTTTAAACAGAAAAAAATCAACCGTATAGCTGATTTAAGTTACATTTTCATTTCAAAAGGTTGTCTGGCCTGAAAGTTTATTTGCCAGTTGTCTAGCTGAAGGAAATCCAAGTGGACGTGCTATAAACCACATCTCACATTAGCTTAATAGTGGAAAAAAGAATGAGCGCCCCTTAATTCGTTCAGCGCTGTTTGCTTTTGCCTGGGATGAATAATGTTTTTCATTTTGGGGAGACATCCTCATCCTCGTGTTCAGCAAAGCTGGTGCAGGAAGCCCGTCGGGCAGCAGGGACCCTGGGTGCTCACCCCGCCATGCCACCGTGCTGCCGGGGCTGACAGATCCTCCCTGTCCAACGCCAAGGTGACAACCACCAGGGACATCCCTGGGGGAGCCGCCTGGTGCCGAGCACTGACCCCAGCACAGCAAAACAACCGTGGACGACGCAGGGTTGGGGAGGAGAGGCCGGTGCGGAGGGAGAGCCAGCGCCTGGCCCGGCTCCCGGGCCGGTAATGGAAAGCAGACTGTACGGACCAGCACGCCTGGTCCCCGCACACGTACGGAGCCCTGGCTGAACGCCGGCTGCTCGCAGAGCTAGAGACACGCAGGACAGACAGCATTGGGTGCTGCGCCGGTGTTAACCATGGGCTGTTTATGGGGGAATCAACACGGGGTGACTCGCAGCTGCCTCACTGCAGCAGAGCCCGACGGCGCCGGCCACCGACGGAACGAGGATGCTCGCACCCGGGGACTGTCCCCCTCCCTGCGGGGTCCTGTGTCCCCCGGGGTCCCGCAGCCGGGACAGCACCGGGGCCTGATGTGGAGCACAGAGCATCGCCACGCGCTGCTCAGAGACACCCGGCGAGGAGTCACCCCTTCCCTCGGCGGTACCCGAACAGCGGCATGGTGACACCAGGGGACAGGGATGGGGGGCGCTGGGGAGAACGGGCTGGGCTCCCACAGCATGAGCACTGCAAACCAAGGAGGCACAACCCGCAAACTGAGTGGTGACACCCCACAAACCGAGCAGGGACACCCTGCAAACCAAGCGGGGACACCCTGCAAACTGAGCGGGGACACCCCTGCAAACCGAGAGGAGATGCCCCACAAACACAGGCAAATCCCCCCACCGCCCCAGCCTGCTCTCCGTGCAGCTCGGCCTGTTTCCATGGAAACGCACCACACTGAATCCGATCAGGGATCCTCTAGGAGTGTTCTTCCTCGTGATGCCAACGTCTGCAATCCGCAGTCACGACAACCTGCTGTTCTAGGAAAGACGACCCCCCCTGCACAGAGCCACCCGAGCTGTGCCCGCAGGACGGAGCGGCAGCTCCCGCCGCACCAGTCTCGGGAGGCACACAAAGAACTTACCGGTTGTGTTTCTGTGCGTACAAACACACGTCCAGAGGCTGCAGCATGGAAGGACGTGCCCCACAGCCCAAAGACCTGGCTGAGGCCCCCCCTTCAGCCTTTCGCAGCAGCCGTAGTAACCAAAGACTACGAACAAAAACCGTTGCTATCTTTGCAAAACCCACGGGCTTCTGAGAAAGCACAGATTGCGGCCAGAGGTGGCTGTGCTTCTGCTTTTTCTGCCCAATGCTTAGAATTTAAAACAGAAGGAAACCACTGCGGCAGGACTGAGCCCGCGGGGACCCAGCCCAGGGACCACCGCACGCTGCCACCGGGACGAGCGGATGCGCCCGGAGAACGGGACGTGGAGACGCTGCTCGAGACAGCACAGATGAGCATCTTGAATTAGCTCTGCACTCCTCAGAGGAGGGCCACGCTTATTTAGAATCCTATCTGTACAACTGCAATGGTTCCCTGTTGCTGAGAGAGGAAAACACGTCCCTGAGTACCTGGCAATGGAAGTGGCAGTGACAACGCGCTGGTGACAGCTACGGGGGCCACAGGAGCAATGTGCCCAGGCGGGCTGTGCGCAGAGCGCCTCAGGGCACAGGGACATGGCTGTAACACAGATGCAGAGACAGCAGTGTGAGTTTTACAAATGAACCATTTCAGAACATTGAAAACAGCAAAACTCTCCCGAGCTGCTGGTTCCCCCGCCCGCAGCACAGGACACAGGTCCTGCCCCCCGCGGCCGGCGGCGGCTCCACCGTCCACAGGGAACACCCCGAACGGTTCCAAACGGCAATGCAAGCAAACAGATCCAATGTCCGGAGGACACTCATTTTTGGATTTCGCTTTTTTCTTCTCTAGCCTGAGAACAGAAATATCAAAACCAGCCACACGCTCTTTTTTTCTTTCAATTAAACAAACAAAAGACAATAAAAGTTCGTTCTGTACTTCAATAAGAGCATTTTAAGCCAAGGGCAAGTTTTAGGGTTAGGAACTGAACTCTGAAATGCAGTTTTTCAGGGGAATGTTGCGAGACCCTGGTACACGGCAGCTGTGGACACAGCTCCATTTCTTTCTTCCCAGCGCTTGGTGACTATGGAACACGCTCCGTGTCCTCGCCGGGTGAGGGACACACAGCCCCCGAGAAGCAGCGCTTTCCCTGCAGCGCGCACGGGCACGGCTGCGACCCCGAGGGACCAGAACAACCAACCGAGCCCACGCGCGCCACCAGGAACCTAACGCGTCCGACCACAGAGCGCGCACCAGCGCTCCGCACCGCTCCAACACAAACCTTTGGTGACTTTTACAGAGGGGGGAAAATAACCTTCCTGTCAGCCTCTAGATGGTTCCAAATCTACACAAGCACCTTGCGAGGCAAACAGCACTCCTGCTGCTCCATACACGAGAGATTTACCACTAGGTAATTAAACAACAACCCAGCACTGCGCAGACAGCACCCTGTGCTAACCCACGGCAAGGGGGCTGCGAGCGCCCCGAAGGCTTTCGGCATGCTGCGGGGATTCAGGAGCACCCACACATCTCACAGAGGCCATTTGCACACCCTGACACGGGCTTGTCTCACAGAGGCCATTTGCACACCCTGACACGGGTTTGTCTCACAGAGGCCATCTGCACACCCTGATATGGGTTTTCCACTTGCCAGCATGAACTTCTAAAAATAACTGGCTATATTTAGCTGCACTTTACAAATCTCTTGCAAAGGAATTTGCTGAATGTCTAATACCTCTGTTACACACTTATCGCTTCTCATCAGCCCTTTGTTGACTGAGCCTTCCACAAGCTGCAGTTTCACTACTGGTCAATGCAGCCCGGGCTCCATGGAGAAGAGCGCGGCTGTGGTTCAAGTACAAACATCTTTCAGGAACCTTCTCTACCGAGGGACCTTTTGCTTTGCAAGCTGGTTATTGACTGCGGTGCCACCACCTAAACTTACAGCCCACCCTCTGTTACCCCCAACTACTCCCTGCTTCCCGTCCTAAACCTCATCTTTCATCCTCATAAACTCTCCTCCTTGGTAAGTCCACAAACTTGTTTGACAAGCATACTTGCTTTATTTATTAATTTAAGAAAAAGACCAACACAGCAATTCTTCCAGTTTAGAGTATATTCTTCATGCTTGTTTTATCTCCCTTACCGACCGCAGGGAAACTGCCGCAGCAAAGCTGTCACAGCGCAGCAAAGCTGGCAAGCCTGGTGGCGCTGGCCCGCGGCTCAGGGAGGTCAATGCCCAGCGCGGCTTTCCCGGCTGCCCGGGCAGGAGAGCCCCGGGCTCCGCTCCGGCCGCTCAGAAAACACACCAACACAAACCCAAGCAAGCAAGGCTGGAAGGACAACGACACTTTGGGACGTATTGGTCTGCTTTGGAGAAAACTGGATGCAGGTGACGTGGGTTACAGTTTTGGGGGAGAATGATACGCTCTGCCCCCACCTCTGATTAAGTGAACACTAATCATCCAGCACCACTTTTCTCCCCTGGACCTTCCTAGTGATCGATGCCGTTGATCAGGACGGCGAGCAGGCAGTAAAGCCATGGTTCTCCCAGTGACTGGTTTGTACTGGTCTCCTGGAGAGCGGCACTTGAGCCCATATTTGTAATGTTTTTATAAACATTTTATATGGATTCGTTTCTTATGACGTTTGTCCCGGGCAGTGCGGGGCCCCCGGCGCAGCCTGTGCCGCAGAACCCCCGCTGGCGCCTTCACGATCCCCAGGACAAGAGGTAAAACCACACTTGGAATACCTGAACTCCTCAAAAGGTCATTTTCACCTCTGGTATTTTCTGGCCTTTCAAACCGACCTGGCGGCCCCGCACAGCTGGAGGGCTCCTCCCGCGAAACTGGAAAAAGAGACGAGGCAGAGCGCCCAGAACGCGCGGCTAGCCGACATGGAAGTCGAGAAAGATTAGCAGCCTTGGAAATCGGCAAAAGCGCTGAAATGCATGTTAAGAAATAATGCAACTATAATTTGTCCCAATTGTGTATGTCATGACATCCACCCGGTACGTCAGAGGGGAAACGATCCAGTTTTACCCCCGGGTCACAGACAAGGTGCAGCAGGAATTGCTCCGCGGCCCCAGCAGAGCGAAGGGGCCGGAACGGCGCGGCTGCCGCCAGCCCCATCGGTTGTGATTTCACCCCAAACGCGCACACCAGCAATGCCTTCCGGGGCAATCCAGCTCCAGGCAAGCCTGACCATTCAGGAAATTATCGCTTTCTGTATTTCGGTTAAGGCGACGCAGAGGAAAACACATTTCACAAGGACCACCCGACTGCAGCGCCCAAGGGTGCCGGGAGGCGACACCGCGAGCACGGGGCTGGCACAGCCGGGACAGGGTGACGCAGCCCAGCTCGGCACCACCGCGCACACCTCCAGGGCCAGACTCGGCCTAACCGCTCACGTGAGCTCTCACAGCAATAACCAATTTTTAGCAAATGCTCAAAGGGCCACAGACACAGAGAAGATTCACCAAGGAGAAAACGCTGGCGCAGCCGCCTGGTCCCCCATGGACCAAAACCCGAGCACGGGGGCCTGGCTGCGGCTCCACCGGCACCAAGTGCAGACCACCTGGTGTGCAAATACACCCCCCCAAAAAGCTGAGTCATAGAAAGCAAATGAATTTTCTCGTCCCCGGGGAGGAGCAGCTGTTGAGCTGGGGCCGAACAGCCCATCTCCCGGGGGCAGCACCAGAACCGCGCACGGAGCGGCCGCTCAGCCAGGACGGGCCAGAGCTGCACAAACCCTCGCGGCGCTTCGGGCGCCCGGCGCTCCCAGCCCCACCAGCAGCCCCGCGAGCTTTTGGCACGGTGCTTTGGCGTGAGCGCAGGAGAGGGTGTGCTCCAAGAGCCGCGGCTCCCTGCTGCACAAGCAGTACGAACGCAGGAAAACAAACACGAAAACAACAGCCTGTTATCCGGGGCAGAGCGTTCGCAGTCCCCACAGAGACATCGCATGATCTGCGGAGCCCCAGGACGCGGCTCTCGCTGCTCTCCCGCAGCCGCCTTCCACAGGGCAGGGCTGGGAGAGCCGGCGCTTGGCAGGCAGCTCGGCGGCACGGCCAGCGGCACGGCCAGGGCTCGCTCCCCGCACGCCATCGCCTCAGAGTTTCCTTCCATGGGGGCGCGGGGAGAAGGGGCAGGAGCCAGATGAGTCACACGCCGTGCGAGGGAAGAGCCGCCAGCAGCCCAGAGCGATGCGCACGGGACAGCGCGGGGAGCCGCGTCCCTCCTGCTGCGGGGCCGCGAGCGGCCGCTGGGGCGGACACCGTGCAAGCCCAGCACCCCCGCGTGGGTTCACGAGAGCCCCCCCACCTTTGGGCACCTGCGCAGCCCCACACCCCACCACGGCTCGGTGACCCCGCACCCTGCAGGTCCCCAGTCTGTCACTTGATGCTGCAGGAATACATCATGTCCCCTGTTCTCCATTTTCACAGCTACGTGGTTTAGTAAGATAACAGAATTACTTGTTTTAAAAATATCTAGCCTCAGCACTTCGTAATCAGCCTTGGCTGGAGGAACAGGATAACGAAAAAAAAGGAGAGAGAACAGACTGTAAAGAGCAACTTGAATTCTGCGCTTTACTTATTTTTACAAACATTATCTCAGGCTACTCAGCTGCTCTTATTGTGATTCAAACAACTCGTGACTGCACATTCACCTGCGTGGGGAGTGTGGTGATAAGGGACAGCAGGCGCACGGGCAGCGCTGGGAGGTTCCCCAGCCCCGGGATCGCCGCTCCGAGGGGCTTGGGGACAGCGCGAGGGGTCTGCGAGGAAAGCTGGAGCCGGTGCGGAACAGTCCATTATCACCACAACAACAACGACAACTTTCCAAAAGCTTTTTTTTCTTCATACGTATCAGAAACTCAGAAGGTTGACACGTTTTAAACGTTTGTTTCATGCTTTGTAAGAAAAATAACTGCTGCCCGTGTAATTCCAGCAGTAGTTTCAAAGGCGCTTTCATTTCGGCACGTTCAAGGTCTGTACCACAGCTCTGCTTGGCTGCAAGAACGGAGCCTGTCCTTTTTCCTGTGAACTGCCCGTTCCTCAAGCTGTGCAGGAATTCGTACTTCCCAAAGGCAGCGCCGACCCCCCCGACACCCCTGCCCCGGGCTCCCCACCGCAAACCCAGCCCTGGGCACCGCGGTGCGGGTGACGGGGACATGAGGGGACACGGAGGGGGTGGCCGTGACCAGCAGAAGCCAGCAGCTCTCGGGGGCGTGGGATCCCACCAACACAGCAAAGCAACGCGCAGGGCGAGCAGATCGACCCGGCCCGGAGCAAAACCCAACGGACAGCCCAACCGCCCCGCAGCGGGAGCGGGCAGATCTGTCTGCTCCGCGTCCTTCCTGCTGGCGGCGGGAGATACGGCTCCGGCTGGGGAGGGCTGGCTTTTGGGAAGGGTTTTCTGTTCTTTTCTTTTCTATTGTTTCTCAGTTTCTGGTTAAAAGCGTGTCTGGTTTAGATTTGCACCAACTTGGGGCCCTAGATTCTGTGCACGGTGCCTCCAGCCCAGGAAAACGAGGTGCCCCACGCCTGCCTCCCTGTTCCCGGCCGTCCCCGGTGCTCACCAGGGACGCGGTGCCGCCGGCACACCAGCTGCAGCCCACTGCCGACATACAGACACAGAAACCTGCTTTGCGAGCTGAGCATCGCTTCGGAGCTGCTGCAGCGGATGGGGAACCCCAATGCATGTTTTAGTCAAAGGCAGAAACAAAGGCCCACAGAGGGAAAAAAATAAAGGTGATGTGATTTTCTCAAGTGGAAGGAATCGCATTTGGTGGATATGGTTACGTACACACCATTAGGCCAAAGACACCAGAGTACTTCCAGTATCACTTCTGTAAATGGTATTGTGTGTTACCAGCACTGCAGAGTTCTGCGGTCTCTCCCACTACACACAGGGCTGATCTCCCAGCTCAGGGTCTCCATGTGAAGGGGTTCCAGGTGTTCCTGCTGCCGCCGTTGCCATAAGACGGTGCAAAGCACAGTCTGCAGCGCTGCAGCACCGCGATGCTCGGCCGCACACAGGCCTCCAGATCTTTGGAAGACATTTGCACTGTACAACTGCATGTTTCTCTTCTGCAGGGCATCCTGGTTCCCGGCTAAACCACCACGTTCTCGACGTCTTTAACTTACTGAGTGCAATTGGTTTAGGTCTAGGAGCTGTCTAGTTCCACGCAACACCACCCTAAAGCAATTGATGGGTTTTAAGCTGGATACAGGTCTAACGTCTCCTCGGACAACTAAAGCGGAGAAGTTAGGAGAAAATTTCAAGTTTTCAGCCGTAACCAGAGCCCTTATTGGATGAAGCCCCCAGTGAGGACCGAGACCAGCGCGGAGCAGACCAGTACAAGGAGAATACATTATTGCTAGAGGGGGGTGATGTATTTTCCAGCAAGTCATTTTTCCCCTGCTATGTCCAGAAACAGCTCAGCGCTGGCTGCTGTGCGCAATGCGCTCCAGAGGAAGGGGACGGTGTCCCAGGCCCTGCAGCCCCCGGGAGCCCCTCCCAGTGCCCCCAGCACCGCTGGGAAGCCACGTCCACAGGGAAACACAAGACCCCGGGGATGCTTCGGAGGGAAAGCGCAGGGGACGGCCAGCACAGCTGTGTCTGCGTCTCTTCTCTGAGACACCTCCCCAGCCTCCTTCGTTAGGAAGGTGCCTGATGAGACAGCGGGGACAACACCCATTGAGTCGCTTGCTCCATCTGCAGCTCCAGGCTCAGGTTCCCCCTAAGCCGGTTTAAGAACAAACAGCATCTCCAACTGCGGTGACAGCAGAGAGACCAAGATAATGAAGCCACCGAGACCTTGTTCAGCTGATTACACCCAGCCAGGGCCAATTGTTTGTTTGGAGAGCTGTGCTGCTGGCGCAGGGTCTGATCCTGCACCCGCTCACATCGAGGCTCAGGCACTGACTGATGCAAGGATACAGCCGGCGGAGAAAGGAGAGAACACAGCGATTTTTAGGAGGTCAGGTCTGCTCAGCAGCCGCTGCATTACTGACCCGGGCTCACGAGCAGCCAGCGGCACCAGAGAGACTGCTCCGTGAGCCTGGTTCGGGCTCCCGATTCCCCGGGGTATCCTGTGCAGCTTCCACGAGACAGAAGGGCTCTGTGCACCCACACGGACCGTTTCTGTGCACATCTTCATTAATGCGCCATATGCTGGCCCACAACTGAGCTGTCTTTGTGGGACGGGGTGTTTTTAACGCAGGCGCGGCGGTGCCGAGCCGGGAGCGCAGAGCTCGTGTTTGCCTGCAGAGCGGCAGCTCCTCCCGCGCCAGGAGAGGGGCACGCGTGGGACACGCTCGCTCCTCTTGCCTCCTTCCCAGAGCCTCGGGTTTGTTCAGATGTCAGCGAAAACCAGCATCTAGCTCCACTACACTGCAGTAACAAAGCTTTGTCTCTACAGACTTTACATGACCCAGCACCCGGGGTTTCCGCAGGAACCGGGCAGACAGGTCACGCCAGGGCTGTTTCCATCTTATTAAATACCACTTTCTGTTGTCGCTCTGCTTTCTACATCCAAAGCATTAAACCCTCCAGCGGCACCTCTAGCAAGGGCACAGAACTCGCTGAGAACAGGTCTGCCATGCTGAGGATGGCAGCGTCCCCAGGGACAACGAGCCCGTTCCCACCCGCAGCACCAGCGGCGGCACCTTCCCGGGGTCCCCGTGCTCCCACTGCAGGGAAGAGCCCACGCAGTCCCTGCTGATGCCACCGCCGTGCGCTCCGCGGGCCGGGTGCCTCTCGGCATTCCGAGTTATCCCTCCAGGATACAACACCCGAGCTGCCTGCGGGCCGGTAACCGACATGCAAAGGCTGGAGCAATCTGCAAAGCTTTACGCAGCACAGAAATCGAGCTCAAAACCACATGTGCAACATTTGCATGAGAAGTCAAAGCTCTTCCAGCTTCAAAGGCCAGTTTGCACCACGGCAGCACTAACACATTAATGAGAAGAGCCTCACAATGACATTTCTCAAACTCCATTTGATATACAATTGCAAAATAAGATCAAAGACTGGGGGAAATAGATGGTTTTGCATTACCACACACAGACCAGAGCACAGCAAGCAGGAGAGATCACCAAAAAAACAACATATTGAGCCGCAGAAATCAAATAACGTAAAGCAGCCGTTCTTCGAACGACCGGGACACAGGAGTACGTGCATTTGTAAAACAAGCAGCTCATTCAATGAACACAGTGCACCTTCCAGCCAGACACACAGCCCTGGACGCATTTAATATTGTGCATTTGCAATCCCACAGTACTTGAATGACTTGTTTAAAAAAATTTGCACTCAAGTTCGCATATTAATTTTCTACATATATAATTATGGTGAACTAATCTACCTGTGAAAGGGCTACAAAAAAGACAAAAGACATCCAAAAATCTCCATACAGAAGTCACCAAAGTAGCACTGACTAGACGCTGGATGCCCAGCTGTGCTGCTGACATCGGAATGTGATACCAGGGGGTTTCTCTTTTGGCTTCTAGGGGCTCGGCGACAACCCCAGCTGGCCGGACACGTTCAACGCCACCAGCAGCAGCCAGGAGAAGAGCAGCACACGCGCTCCTGCTGTCGCAGACAACCCGAACCGCGCGGCTCCTCCAGCGCAGAACCAAGGGCCCCGCGGAGCCCCACGTAAAGTCACGCTCTCTTTTTTCCCCTATTACTCGGCAAGTGGAAAATAAAAGACAACTTTGGGCGGTCTCAGGTTTTCGAGTCCAAGTATGGGCTGTGTTTACAGCAGGTCACGCAAAGCCCAGCACTCTTCTCCCGCAAGGAGGAACTGCGTTTCTTTTCCTGGGAGCCTGCACGGGCTCTGCTGCGCCTGCAGAGCCCCCGGGGCTGCGTGTGCTCGTGCGCAGCCCCCGCTGCACCCCAGCCCTCTGGTCCAGCCCCGCGTCAGCTGAAGCATCTGCCAGCTGGAGACAGCAGGTGCTGGACGTTCCACAAATCCCAGCAAAATGGGGAACTGATCTGCTTTGAATGTTACGTTGGAGTTCGTTCATTAATTAATCAGTGAACGGGCAGATGACATCTGTAAAGCCACCGGCGGCCTGTGCTCAGCGCGGTGACTCAGTACCTTGGAACGGCATGGCCAAAGGTTTCACCACGAGCGCGCCTCACCCATTCACCGGGGACGGGACGGACGGGACCTCTGGACAGGTAACAGCCAGTCCAGTCACAACAATCGCCACGATCAACCCCCTACCCTCCATGAAGCAACCTCACCCTCTCTCTGGGTGAGACCACGATCACCTTTGCTGCCAAGGGACAGATGCAGGCCGAGGAGTCCTGGCAACACACAGCCCCACATTCCCACCCATGGTCCCACAGGGACAGAATTCAGGGATAAAACCCTAGAAATATTTGTTTTAAGTTCCCTGCTAACTGAACGGGCGGGTGAGTCCAGGAGCCGGTGGAAGCCCAGGGTAGCAGCCCTGCCCGCTGCTTCAGCTGCACCCTTCAAGATGAAAACGGCACAACCACAGCCCCGCAGCACTTCAGACCGGGAACACGGGGTTCCGTCAGCGCTGGGGTTATCCGCGCCGCCGGGGCGCTCCGAGCTTCCTTCTCCCCTTCCTCCACCAGCCTCACTGCGACGGGTCTGCGGACCCCACCAAACCCCTGCCCCCGCTCCCGGGGCAACATACACTTTACAAACACTAACAAGGGAAACATTTAGACCAAAGTGATGGAGAAAAAGTGGAATATTTATGTTAACAAGTAAAGCTTGTTAAAATCACTTTCCTTTCCATTTTTCTGTTTGGTTTTGGTCTTTTTCCCCCTGGACTGTGCAGAGATTTGGGGTTTTCTGTAGAACATTTTAGCGCCTCGCAGCCCTGCAATGTCTGTTGTCCCAGTCACACCAGCTTTTGTCTCCACCATTTTCCAGATGGGCAAACACAGGCTATTCCAGCCATGGCCTTGACAACAAGGAAGCTCTGAATTATTCTTAACAAAAGAGCAGCAGCTAAACCTATTAATACCAACTGAAAAGCAACCAGCTGCAAGAAGAACAGCGCCCGATCAGAGCCGGCCCCACTGATGTTTTTGTTTGTCGGCACTTGGCCTGGTGGAAGCGCAGCAATCACAGCTGCTGTGCTGTCACACACTTCTAGCCATATTTTAAGTCACCTTTCTAAAAGCAGGGACGATGTAAGAGATAACACAGGGTGGGTGCATCTGCAGCTCTTGGGTAAAAAAATTCCAAGCAGAAGGACAGGTCAGTAAAGCATTAAATATGAGGACTGTGTGGCTTCAGGGAACACAACCTGGTCCAGGTATCCCTGATGGTCTCCGTCAATACTTCTGGACAAGTGACTCCATTAAAGTCAAGGCTGAAATCAACATTTCATTGTAAAAAATTCCCATCATGGTTCAAAAAAAAAAAAAGAAAAAGAAAGAATAAAACACACCCAGAACAAAAGGAGGACTGGAGGCTGCTTCGGGATGGAGCCCTCTGGTTCCGGCAGCGGGCCACCCGGGAGGCCGGGCTGGTGGCAGGGTGACCCGTGCTCCTCCGGCCATGCTCCACCCATCCTCGGTGAAGCAAGATAACTGAACGTCTTCCCCAAACGCGAGATTATTCTCCTCAAACAAAGGCCCGGGAGCGCTCGAGGGGCTGAGCAGCCGGTGCGCTGCGGCGCCAGCCCGGCTCGCCCGCGCGATGGGGACCGACGTGTCCCTGTGGGAATCACCCAGTGGCAAACCAGGGGCCAGGCAACCGGGGGCGAGGGCGTGAGCTCCGCGGGAGCGGCCCGGGGCGCGCTGCAGGAACACGGCGGCGTTCGAGAGGGAAAACCGCGTCGAGCCCCGGGCAGAGGCACCGGCCGCTCCGGGCAGCGCCGGGGGAGCCCCCTCCCCGGAGCACCCGCCCCGCCCCGCTCGGCAGGACGTTCCCCGGCCCTGCCCGTCCCCCTCGCTCTCCGGGCTGGAGGCCCCCGGCCCGCTCACCCCGGATGGCGGCGATGAGCGCGTTGCCGTCCTTGATCACCTCCTTGATGAATTTGTTGGTCCGCTCCAGCTCCTGCTCGTAGCACTTGAGCCGCTCTCGGAAGTCGGGGCTGTCCAGGTAGCAGTCGCTGAACTCCAGCGGCGGGTGCCCCATGGCTCCGCGGCGCCCGCTCCTCCCGCCGGCTCCGCCGCGCTGCGGGGCGGGCGGCTGCGGCTACGGCGCCCGCCCTCCGCCCCGGGCAGCCCGCGCCGCGGCCATCCCGCCGGGCACCGCCCCCGGCCCAGCCCTGCCCCGGGAGCCTCGGGCGGGCGGAGCTCCCCGCCGGCCGCCCGCCTGCGCGGCACCGAGACCACCGGGACCGCCGGGCCCAAGGCAGCCGCGACCCCCGCCCCGCCCGCCCCCCGCTTCCGGCATTCCCGCTGCTGCCGGGACTTGTAGTTCGGCGGGCCCGGCCCCGGGCAGCCTCGGTGCGGGGGACGCGCGGCGCCGCCCGCCACGGCCGCGGCACGGTCCGCGCTCGGTGTGCGGCCGCTCCGCCGGGCGGGGTGGCCGGCGGGGTTTGTCACTGTTCCCTGCCCGCCCTCCGGCGCTGCTCAGGCCGAGGCGCGGGCTGCGCTGATCGTGGCTCCGGTGGCCGCGTCCTTAACGCTGATGAGCGTCTCCGGGTCTCCCCAGCAGGGCGACCGGGCGATGCGCAGGGAGCCCGCGGACAGGCCGGCGGGAGACGCTGCAGAAGGAATTGCCCGAAACGCCCTCGGAGATCGTTAAGAAAACGGTTTCCGTTTAATTATCAGCACCAGGTTTCGGGGCTGTGGCCTCTCCGCCTGCTCAGTGTTCCGAGATTTAGTCTCGTTACAGCACGAGCCGGCTGGCGCCACCAGCCCCCGTTCCGGCGGGCCCCGCGGCTCCCTCCCTCCCTCCCGCCCGCCCGGCTCCCGGCCGGGCCCGGGGCCGCGGACCTTCCCCGGGGTCCCGGAGCGGCCCCGGGCGGCGCGCGGCGAGACCGCCCCCTGCCGGCGGGGCGGGGGCGCAGCGGCCCCGCCCGCGTTGCCATGGACGCCCCTGGCGGCGCGTGACGCTGCGGGGTTCGCCGCGCGCGGTGATGACGTCGCCGCGGCCTCCACGTCGCCTGGCCGGCCAAGATGGCGGCGGCGGACGGGAGCGGGGCGGGCGGCGCCGCGGGGCCGCTGGTGAGCGGGGCGGCGGGCTCGGCCCGGCCGGGCCTTCCTCAGCCGGGCGGGAGAGGGCCCGGCGGCGCGGCCGGAGCTCCGGGTGCCCTGGGCAGGAGAGGGCCGGGCCGGCGGGGCCGGGCCGCTCGGCCCTCCCGCTCCGGGCCGGGGGGCAGGCGGGAGCGGGGCGGGGAGGGCACGGACACGGACACGGACACGGAGCCGTCGCTCCTGCGGCTGCCGCCCGCCCCAGGATTCGCTGTGGAACCGGCCGGGCTCTTTGTTTCCGTGTCCGGGTAGCCGGGCGCTCTCACGGAACTGCGGTCGGTTTAACGGCCGCGGGACAGCCGGAGCGCCCGGGGCTGCTGCGGGCGGCATCGCGCTGCTGAAACAGAGCAGCCGTAGTGCCGCTGGTTACCGCTGTCCGGACAGGGCGCGGGAGGCACAAGTGCTGTGCTCACACACGCCTGCTCGGCTCCTCAGGCCGTGTGGGCTGTTGCGCTCATCAACAGCCGTGCCGGTGCTGACTGTGTCATGGCGTGGTGTATCTTTGAATTCTGAGCAGGTGTTTTCGTCCTAAACCCCGCTGAAAACAGCTGAAGTGAACAGGAGCCGGTTTGTATTTGTTTCTAAAGCTTGAAAACCCGTGTAGTTTGCAGGTCTGGCGGATGTGTCGATATCTGAAGACATTCCCGTGGAGGGGGAGATCACGGTTCCCGTGGGATCGCACTCTCCCGAAGATGATTTCTCCACACTGGATGAGCCCGTTAAGGACACTATTGTGAGTCTGTGCCTCAGTGTGGGGTAAAACGCATCTTGTGGCGACGTCTTTGGCTGACTTATGCAAAACCTGTATTTTTGTGTGGCTCTGCTTGACTTTGTTGTAATTTGGGGGATTTTTTTTTTTCCTCTTGGAATTAGCCATGTGAAATGAATTCTTGAGGGTCAAAAAATGTCTGAGTAGGAGCCCGAAAGCTTCTCTGTGATCTCAAAACCTTTGCAAGGCTAAAGGCCTCAGATGGAGTTTGGAAGAAAACTGTGCTGGCTAACAGGATTTTTCGTTAATTTTCTTTTCCTTGAGGAGCAAATAAATCGTTAGTCTTAGCCAGATGTTAACGAAGGATACAACGTTGCGGTCGTTAAGGAATGTAGAAAAAGTAGGTGTTTCTTGTTGCAGAGGATGCTGCAGAAATCTCTGGGTTGGGTCCTGTCCTGGTTGCTTTACTTCTGTCTTTTAGTTGCCAACGGTACTCTTTAGGCTAGGATAAATTAAAGTGTCACGTCTTTATTTCAGATGAGAGATCTGAAGGCTGTTGGGAAGAAGTTTGTCCATGTCATGTACCCGAAGAAGAGCAGCGCGCTCCTCAGAGACTGTACGTACAGGACGATCTCCCAGGTCTTGGAAGGATGCTCTGCCGACAGGCTTTGCCTGCGCTGGAGGGGGAGTCTGGGGGAACGGGGGCTCAGACGCGTTTGTTCCGTGTTCTTTCCATTGTTGTGGAACGCTCAATAGCAAACATGGAAAATCGGAGTGTTCCCAAAGCTCTTTAAAAGTGGAATACATGGCAGACTTGAAATAGGTTGTGTTATAAAAAATGGCATAAGATGCTAAATTAGAAAATCATAAGAAAGTGTAATATGAAAAGTGATACACTGGGAGTTGGAAAAGGTGCTGTATTACTCCCAGGAAAATGAAACTGAGCACTATTCTATGATATTTGTGATTTTACTCTTTCCTTTACTTACAGGGGATCTCTGGGGCCCTTTGGTGCTTTGTGTCTCCCTTGCACTGTAAGTACCCACAGTGGGTAGAGTGGGGGTTTTATAGCCTTTTACACTGGAGAAAGGACAAGTTAAACATTTCTGACTAAATGTGTTGAGATAAAGTTCGCCTCATCCTTTGTTGGTCTCCTGCCCGTTTAGATTTTCCTATAAAATGGGTTTCTGATACTTCAAGCCCGCCAGAACGTCCCTTGTCCCAGGGTAGGATTTCAGGGTGAAGGGTTTGGGGGTTCCTGGCTGTGATGAAGAGCAGCGGCTGTTGTGGGAGGCGGGAGTTGATGGTGGCTCCGCTGGTGTGTGCACAGATCCGCCTGGGGCGGCCTGGAAATGCTGGTGGTACCAGCCGGCTCAGGTGCATCTGCGCACTCAGTGTACAGAGACCATCTGGGAAAGTGTTGGTGAAACTTTGGCAGAAGCAGACAGTGTCGTTGAAACGCTGAAATCAATGCGTGTTCGCTTTCCAGGCTTTGTGTTGTTAGAGCTATAAGCTTTCCTTGATACTTAAAGTGTTTTATCGTGTACTTCACAGCCTGTTTTGAGAGGTTAACAAACTTTTGGTACTATCGTTTTCATCTTTTAGCCTGTTATCTATGGTTTTGTTCTCTCTGTGCTCACACAGGCCTCAAAGCAGGTAAACAAACAGGCTGCAATGCCCTCCGTGGCATCACCACCATTTTCCTTTCCTATGCAAAGCTGAGGATGGTACTAAGAGTAAGAAAACAGATGAAAAATGATCTGTCTGCACCCCAACTGAGATCAGTGTTTTGGGCTCCTATTCTGTCATCCACTCCAAGTGTACCCAGCCTCAGCCGTCGGTTGCAAATGACCGTTTTTGTCTGTTCCCTACGGCAGGATGCTGCAGGGGGGCGCAGCAGACAGCAAAGACGACGGAGGGCCCCAGTTTGCCGAGGTCTTTGTCATCATCTGGTTTGGTGCCGTGGTCATCACACTGAACTCAAAGCTTCTCGGAGGAACTATGTGAGTGCTGGTTTATTTAGTCGCAGAGGAGTTTCCGCAAGGCTTTGGTTTGACCGCTTTTTCCCCGTTTCTGTCTCTGCAGCTCGTTCTTCCAGAGCCTGTGCGTGCTGGGTTACTGCGTGCTGCCCCTGACCGTGGCCATGCTGGTGTGCAGGCTGGTGCTGCTGGCCGGCAACGGCACCGTCAGCTTCATCATCCGGCTCATCGTCGTCGTCGCTATGTTCGCCTGGTCAACGTTAGGTGAGCGCTTTGCAGCGCTGTGTGCGCTGAGCAGCGCGATGCCTGAGCCTGATCTGCATGCGCTGGGTTGGGAACAGCCCGCGCGTGTTGTGGGTTAAGGCTGCTGAAGTATCACAGAAATAGTTCTTCCAGCCCTTGCGTTGGCAAAGATTCGGCCTCTGCTCCTGGTGATTGTCACCGTCATATTCAAATTGCCTTCAGCAGGAGGCTGATAATTTAATATTAAACGCCATGTGATGGTGATGGGTGTTTCCTGTGATATATGTTATAAATATTATCAGAAAATGTTAATTTCATACAGATGCATCTGCATTATTTCTCTTCTTAATCTGTAAGTCTGACTCTTGTCACAGAATGTTAATCAGCATCTATCTTTCTATATGATTTTAAAAAGTTTTAGTATCTCATTATAGACCATTGGTATTGCTCTGTTTTCTCTTTTGACATCATTCTAATGCAGATCTAATGGATCTAAGACTTGCGGTTTTATCAAGTGTTTGTCTTCTCCGCAGCATCCACAGCGTTCCTGGCAGACAGTCAGCCCCCGAACCGCAAAGCCCTGGTCGTGTACCCCATCTTCCTCTTCTACTTCGTCATCAGCTGGATGATCCTCACCTTCACACCCCAGTGATCTCCCAGCCCGAGAGAAGAGACTCTGATACGGACTGGGGTTTTTTCATGAACGCAGCAGTTAATCATTGGCTTTATCTCTTTCTAATTTATATATATATAGATATTGTAAAAAGGCAGGTTATGGGATAAAGCCAGAGAACTGCAAAAATTGGTCGTTTGTGTCCCTCTCTTTGAAAGATACAGAAGTGCAGCTGCTGAGGGTTTTTTCTTTAGCCCTGCTCTTTAGTTGCGTTAAATTAAAAGATGTCCACCGTGACGGGGATTATTCTGCCTGAGGAACAGAGTGGGAGATCCTGAAATTCCAAGACGTTGGGTAGATGAAGATGAAGTCGCAGGATCGCACGGCACGGTGGAATTCTCGCTTGTGCTCGGATTCTCACTGAAGATGAAGATGCCTTATGAAATAATAGAACTTCGTTGCTGTTATCTGTTGGGTAGGGAAGAAACGTGTGCGTGTCGTTTTTCATTGACCTACAGAGTGGTGGAATGCAGATAAAGTGCATCACAGGACTGTGAGCTTTCACTTTGAAACTGCATTTCAGCAGAAAATGAGTTGGGTCCAGTTTGCGGTGGACTGGGGCCGGGCAGAAGGGAACCGCCATTGCTCGAATTCATGTACTCTGTGTTTCTGATTCTTCCCTTCAGGCTTGAAGAAAGAGTCTTTCGGCCAAATGCCTTCATCGCCGTAGTTACGCTGAGTAGCCCTTGCATCGCATGGGAGGGAGAGTGTTACAAACCTTGCCGTGGGACCACAGGCTAGAGAGGTGAAAGTCCTGGAGAAACGGTCAGAGCTGGTTTGCGAGGGGACTTGGCTGTCAGTGCGTACTGAGAACAGAAAATTCTCAACATTCTGAAACGGGTTGGAGGAAGGAAACAAACTGAGGCTGAAGGAGCCGCGCTGGCCTGGAGAGCCGACCGCAGCGGACGCGTGTGCGGTTGGTGTGTCAGTGTAGGGACTGACACCTGGGAGCTGCTTTTTGAAAACTGCACAGATTGCCCGTGTGGTCCATGCTGCTCAGTGAGCAGTCCAAGGGGAGAGCTTCGAAACACCTGGGGGCGAAAGTGCTGCTGTTAAAATGTCACATTTTCTGAAAATGAGCATCGTATTTTCTTTTTCCTATAGCAATGCAAATAGATTTGGAATTGATGTACGTGGGTCCTGCTGAGGTGTAAATACGCCTAATTTATATTTATATATGAAAAGTGCAGTGTCTGCTGTAAACACTGTAAGTGTTTGACCGTTGGGATGGAGGTTTCTTCAATGTGCAGATGGGAAGTACCTTTCTGGGTTTCGGGGGGTGCGCAGGGAGGGAAGGACTGGGAGGGGTGCGGCGGCGCTGCAGCCGGGGCTGCTGTGCCAGGGGGATCCGCCAGGGGGATCCGCCAGGGGAATCCGCCAGGGGAATCCCCCAGCGTCCTGCAATTAGTACTGATAGGGAATGCGATTTTTCTTTTAAGTGCGTGGTTTTCTGTTCCTATAAACGTTAACTGAGCTTTTTGAAGCTGAAAAGAAATATTCAACAGAAGTAGAGAGTAAAGCTATTGCTGGCTACAGTGGGAGTGTGAGTTAGGTCTGTCTTTCCCTCTGCAGCAAAAGAATCTAACTACACTTTTAGAGAAATCCTCGGAGTTCTATCTCTAGTGTCTTGGGACTTAAGCTGATATTGTATCTGAGAGATAATTGGAGTAACGTTTAATTGATCCAGTATCTTTTTGGAAAGAAGGAAAATGATTTTTAAAGGAATTAAACCCCCGGTTTTCTCCCTGCTTGTTTTGATTTTGCTGTAAGTCTCTGATGGTTTCTTCTGTATCGTCGCTCTTGGCTTCTACAAGAGAGAAGAAAATTATTTTTATATTAACTAGGTTTACTTTTCAACTGGTCACTCAAGTTTTTAGTTGAGACATGTTTTTAATCTGAAAGAATAGGCAGAAATATACTGTTTGTATGATGGTGTGAGTGTTTTTGTGTGGTTTTTGACTCGTTGATCCTCCTTCAGTACGGAGAGCATCATCTGGAGCTGTAAAATCCGCAGGTGGGTTTCTGTCACTGAGGATGTAACTCGTGCTGAGGTTTTAGCTGGGAGGATGTGGGTAGGAAACCAGGTTTTCTGAGTTTTTGTGCCTCCAGTTGAATAAAGTTCCATGTCTTACGTACGGTGGTGTTTTGATCGTTGTTTAGCAGAGAGCAGAGCACACGAGTGTCCTCGGCCAGCAGCTGCGGTTGCTGCGGCTCGTGGCCTCGTTCGCCCCCTGTTCCGCGGGGCCTGCCGGTGCCGAGCCGCTCGGGGCGCACGGCGGAGCTTGTCCAGGGGCGCTTCCAGCAGCGCTGCGGTCGCTCCGGGAGCGCTTCGCTGGCGGCGGCTCGGCCCTGCGCTCGAAGGTGACCATCTGTGGAAAAACGTTGTGCTTTTCAAAAGGCAAGTGTGATTGCTTAGAATGGCGCAGAGAGCGAGCGGTGAGAGTCGGTGGGAATGAGCACCACAGTGATTAATTGAAGGTTAACCGTGTTCTGTGGCTCCAAACGTCAAGGAACCAAAACCGGTGTTTGTCCCTCAGCGCAGCTCCGCCGCCCCTGCCCCTCGGCACGCAGGCGGTTCCACGGGCCGTTCCACAGCGTGTGCGTGTGGACACAGGAAAGCACGACTGAAGCGTTTCAGGTTTAGGAAAGCGAAACACCTCGAGCTTGTTTGATATTCACAGGCTGCCCGGAATTGGTGATAGTCCTTTAAAATGCTGGAATTACAGGGGAGTGCCTGTTTGTAGAATGGGGCTTCACGTTGTGCAGCCGGTTACACAGCGCGTTGCTCCGAAGCCGTGCGCAGGTGAGGCACCTTCTGACCACAGCGGAGATTCTCCGCCTGTTATGAAAACGTGTGTGATGACTCAGTTGTCGTTGTTTCCAAGGGGAAAAAGCCTCTTCCTTCTAGTTTCAAGCTGGCTGAGGGAAGGACAGCAAGGAGAAACGCGGGTGTCTTGCCTTTAATAAAGTGTTTTAACTATTCTGTAGAGAAAGCAAAGCATTTTCTGATGTGTAAACCAGGCTTTCTTCCCTACTAATATATTTTTAATACTGTTTATCAACTGAAGTTGGTATATGCATTTGAATCTGAATTTTAATTTTGACCTATTTCATACCAATGCAAATAATGTATTGGTTTTAATGTTACATGTGTAAATTAAACCCCGTGGGAAGGCGAGCGGGCAGAGTGACGCGGGGGTGTCAGGAGCAGCCTGTCCCGCGGGGACGCTCCGGAGGATCCCACCAACACCTGGACACAGAAAAGGTGTTTTATACAGCCTGGGAGTTTGGGGTGAGGTAAACGAAGGTGGGGCAGAGAAATGACCGAATCCGCTACTCCTGTGCCTGTGGGGTGCGTTGGATTTGGATTTGTGTCTGCGCATTGGTGAGTCAGATGTTGGGAGGAGCGCGGGGTGAGGATAAATCCCTTTCCCCCTGCCAGCACAGAGTCGCTGCTGCTGCAGGCGCACGTCAGGATTCGCCGTTGGCGCCTGGCCTTGCTCTCTGTGCCACGGGTGACAGCGGGGACTGTCCCGCAGGCCCTGGGCCGTGGTGGCAGCAGGGACATGGCCAGCAAGCGCCAGGTTCGGCTGAACGAGGCCACGGAGTCCTGCTGGTCACAAGAGGGCGACACGGCCTTGCAGACCTCTTCCCTTGGCTTGTCCTGTTCCACCAGGGCAGATGCGTGACTGGCAGCCCCTTTTCCGTGTCTGGTCCGTGAGGAGAACAGCTTGTGGGCGGCCGCAGGAGGGGAGTCCGGAGTGTCCGACCTCGGCCGTCACCGCAGGGAGACGCTCGCGCCGCTGACCGCGGGCACAGCGACCCCGTCGTTCCCGACGGGCAGTGCTGTGCTGTGGGGGGCTGGGGTGTGCACGGCAGGGAACGGGTCCTGGAGAGTAGTGAAGATTTGTTCCAGATGCTGTTCTCAATCCTAGCGAGAATAAAAAGCTAGAAACAAATGCACGTGCTGGCACGGAGAGGATAGCTTCCTTATTTCCACTTGGGTTGTTTTCCTTGACCCTTGTCACCCTCTGCCGACGTTGCAGAGCTCAAAGCCGTTTGCTCGCGCAGGAAAGCGAACAGGGACGGTTTTGTTCAGCATGTTCACGTCTGCCCGTGCCTGGCACCTTGGCACATCTGCCTCCCGAAGCTGCAGCTGCTGCGCTGCTGCTTGTGCTGCAGAGCGCGGCGAGGAGCTGTGTCGATGGAGCCCTGGGGACAGCGAGGCAGCCCCTGCCACCCAGACACGGGAACGAGCTGTCCCGGCTCTGCCGCCGTGCCCATGCCGGAGCCATCGCCGTCTGTCCTGGCTGAACTCCTGCCCATCGGCCCCGGCTCCCCCGGGAGCCTGCGACAGCACCCCCTGCACTGCACCGGCTGGAACCGAACCTCCCAGCTGTGCCCGGGGCAAACGCCACAGCCAGAGCCCGGCACACCTCATCTCTTCCCCCAGTGCTGCGGGCAGCGGGAAGAGCATAACGCGAAACACCAGCTCCCTCTACACAGGTAACAGGAGCTCTCTGTTTTAAGAGAGAAATGAAGAATACAAAACCAGGCTGGGGAAGGGCTGAGCAGTGTCCCAGAGCGATTGTGTGGTGTTTGCAGGAGGTGTTAGTGCACAACACACAGGGAACAGTTACAGGACAGGCAGCTATTGCTGGTCACTGCCTGTGCGGTCTGTCCAAGGTGTTTTACAGCACCTGTGACCCGACACCGTTAGCCTAGCCAAGCTTTACAGCGTGCTGCAGCCTCAGAGAGGAGGGTGCAGGGTCACTTTTGTAGCTCTTGGTTGCTTTGGAGCAGGGACCCCGAGCCCGTGGCTCTGGCTCAGCCCTTCAGCGCGGGGCTGAGCGTGGGATGCGCTCGCCAGGACCAGCCTGGCAGCTCCTGTGGCCACGGGGGAAGAAAAGAATTCGCTGCTAAATAATGATGCTTTTGTGTGCACAAGGGTTTGCATGGAGTGTTGTCTGAGGCTGCCTCTGGGCTTTGCTGGTGTCCCCAAGGAAGGGCAGCAGCAGCGCGCGGCTCCTGCCCAGCTCGGGGGCTGCAGTGACACGGGCATGGGACAGGCACTTGCCGTCCCCAAGCAAGAAGTGTCTCTCCTCCTTTGTGCAATCGATGACCTGAAGGGCATCGCTGTGGTGGTGATTCAGGGGTTGCCTGTGAGCTCGGGACGTGGAAAACTGGGCACGTGGATGGTCCAGCCCTGCGCACGAGAGGCGGCTGCAAGGGGGTTTGTCATTCAGAGTTCAGCTCGCCAAGACCTGCCCTGCTCGCAGGGAGCAGAGCGCTGCACCTGGCACAGATTCCTCTGTCCCCTAATTCATCCCCAGCCTCGGCCAGAAATAGGGCTGGGATCTGCCCCAGACAGCAGCTGTTGCTAGAACTATGTGCGAAAATATAGGAGTAGGTCAAATCTAGTTTATTAAATGGCATTGCATTGTACAAGCCTGAGAGACAGATGTGTCTCTGCTGCTTGGGATTTCTGCTTTTTAGCTGGTGAGCATGCTGGCCGTGGGAGGCAGGTAGCCGGGCACCCGCAGGAGTGTGTTCCCTGCACCAGCAGCTGCTGCCGTGTGTCTGTCCCCGTGTGTCTGTCCCCGTGTGTCTGTCCCCGTGTGTCTGTCCCCTTGTGTCTGTCCGCGGAGCCCCCAGGTGCTCCCCGCAGCCCCTGCTGAACCGGCTGCTGCTGGGGCTGCCCAGGACTGTCCCTCCCCGTGCCCCTGGGGACAGAGCGCGGCCGTGCCTGTGCCCGCGCTGCCCCTGCTCAGCGTGGCGCTGGGCTGGCCTGTGCACTTGCCCCCGGAGCCTCCCTGCCCTTGCTAATTATAAGAGATGCTCGCAATTCCTCGTGCTGCCCTGGCGCCGGCCCTCGGGGACAGTGGATTAGTGTCCCAGCCATGCTCTGGAACGCTCCCATGGGGAAGGGAAAGCTGCTTGTCACCATTCTGCTTTTACATGGAAAAGTGTCTTTTGTGTGTAGAATTATCTTTTAGATGTAAGAATATATTTTATATGTAACATATCTTTTAGATGTAAAGAATGCAGCCTGTAATGTATTTCTTTTCACCTTCAGGATGCCTATATGAAAACTAGGGCAGAGCAGCAGGTTTTTGCTGGAGTTCTGCCTTGTGTGAGAGTCTGTAGATTCTTCCTGGACACTCTTAGGTGCTTGAGTATAATAGAGTTAAAATCAGTCATGTACACAGGTCTCAGGAAAAGCCATTTTCCTTCTAAATCACGTGGGTCTATTTGCAATTTGTGTGACTTGTCTATAGCATCTCGAGAGCGTTACCATGTCAGCCACGCTCTCGCAAATGCACGTTAATGGAGCGCTTTCCCCGTGGATCACGAGCCCTTGGCACTGCAGGATCGTGACCCTCAACCAGTCGCTTCAAACACAAAGTGCGGGGCGTGGGGTGAGGAGCGACCCGTGCTGGGACACGGGGGCCCCGGTGGGCCGGCTGGACGCCCTGCAGCTGGGGGGAGCCGGGACACCCCTCAACAAGGCTGTGATGTCTGTGTGTTAATGGAATCCACTGGTGCAAACCTCCTGCTGTTGAAGTCTTCAAGCTCTCTGGCCGACAGCTGAGGGCTTAGAGACCCGCGGGAGTCCCGGTGGTGGGGCAGGAGCGCTCCCCAGCTCGTGCATCGGGAATTCCGCTGGAATGTCACGGACTGTGTATTTCGGTGATGCCGTCTCTCGGTTAGTGAAACTGAGGAGTTCTGCGGGTCTGGGAGGACCCGTCATCTGGAAAGTTTATTTGCTTTCTGTGTGTATACTAAACAAATCGATATTTGTAAATGCATTCCCGGTATTTACAAACCCGAGCATCCTTCAGGAGAAATGCACAGATTCAGCCCTTACTGGGACCTATGGGGGCTGGGGAGGCCGGGTGGATTCCTGCAGCCGTGGGTGAGGCAAAGAGCCCTTGGATCCCAAGTCATTCCAGCGCGTGTCCAGGCTGGAAAAATGTACGTGGGCTGGGATGGGGACGCGTCAGTGGCGCACGAGTGCCACAGGCTGGGGGGGACGTCCCCTCCTCTGCTGCAGCCTTTGGAAAGAGACTTGCCAAGGCGGCCCGTGGGACCAGCTGGTGGGTTCGTGGCTGCGGGGCAGGGATTGATGCCGTGGCCCCAGTGGGATGCGGGCGCTGTCCTGCTCACCAGAGCGGTTCCTTGGGCTGTGGGAGCTGGCGTGTGGGGATTAAGTAATTGCCTAATTGCCCATCACAGAGGGCTGGTGCCCTGCTGGAAATAACCCTCCTCTGTTGTTAAACGGGCTCCTTCTTCACGTGCGTGTGTCAAGGCTCATCGCTTTGGATGGGGATCTTTTGTAATTGAGCTTGTATTGGTCAGAACAGTTTGTCCTGCTGCGTCCCCCCGGTGCAGAGCCGCGGTGCCCTGCAGTACCTGTCCAAGAGACAACACGGCTCCTGGTTGAATGGTTTGGTTTAGAACCGGAACCGCAGAGATTAGACTCTCATCTGTTAAAAAAACAATCCATATCTTAACAGTTTTCTCATGTTCCCGAACATGCCATTGGAGACTGGAGCATGCACATTGGGATTATTTTGAACGGGGAACTTTTTAAGGGAAGAGCAGCGGTGGCAGGCGGGCAGGGCGCTCACCGGTGGCCACAGGCCAGCGGGAAGTTGAGAACATCTCCTGCTGCTCTGCCATGGTCCCCTGTCTCCATGGGCTTCTGGGCCAGCTGTGGTGGCGCAGCAGCACCCAGCCCAGCAGGACCTTGCCTGGAGCCCAGTGCTGAGGTCCATGCTGGGAACGGCACTGCAGCCGTGGGGTGATGTGGGGCAGAGCCCTCACAGCCCCTTGCCTGGGCGCGGGAGGGTTCAGCCCTGTCCCCGGGCCCCGCAGGCCCCTGGTTTTACACCTTCACCACCCTTCCGCCCGCCCCCGCGGTGCCACAGCCCTGCCCGGCGCTGCCAGCCCTGCCCCGGCAGCTCCACCGTACTCAATAAAAGGGTCACTGTTCCCAATATGCTAATGGGAAAATGCCTGCGCTGCAGCGGCGGCTCCTTCCCCACCTCGGGAAATGCCTGCGCACAGCAGCCCGTGGAAAATCCCCGTGTGTGGGGCTCGCGGGGCTGCCGGCAGCCCCAGCGCTGCTGGTCCCGGGGAGCGGTGCCAGCAGCGGCACTGGCTGCTCCGGCTGGTGAGTTCGCTGGTATGGATGCTGTGCTGGGTGCCTCGCGCAGCAGCCAGGCTGCAGTGGGGCAGGAACAGCGATGGGGGATCCTCTGGGTGAGGATCTGTTGTGAGAAGAGGCTGTACCTGTTCTCTGAAACACCAGCCCTGTCCCGTGACTTACAGAGATGCTTGTGGCAGTGCTGGGTCTGTCTCGGTGTCCCGGTGTCCGTCCCAGCGCTGGGCACCGCGGGCAGGACGTGGGGCAGGAGGGCGATCACCACCTGCAAAACGCTCAGTGAGTGCATACAGGGTGGGGTTTTCCTTAGATTCAGCCCTTTAAAATGAACTGGAGTTTAAAATGTGCTCTCACAGAAGTCTGGAGGTGATAGTGATACATATAGAGAGAGAATTAATAGAAATTGCTTTTGTTTTTTCTGCAGGAGTCTGTGGAGCAGGTACCTTAGAAACGCTGGGCTAGACAAACGCAGCAGTGGGGCCGTGTCCCGGCACCGCTTGCAGAAATAACTGCTTCGGAGTGTGCAGACTTCAGGCGCTTTGCAGGGTGCCCAGTCCCGGGGACCTATTCTTATCAAGGGTGGTATCCTGGTGTGTTAAAGGAGGATCCTAGATTTAAAATTACTTGGATGCTTTTGGGATGACTGGGTAGGAAGAAGCTGCACAAGTATGCAGAAGCCTCTGTGGTTTGTCTTGCAGGCCCTGGGAAGCAGACAGCTTTCTTCTATTTGCATTCACTCTTTTTTTCCTTCTCTTTTTTTTGCTTTGGAGGAAGCGGGAGAAGGCCCTGCTGCCGCTGCCGGAGCACCCGCCAACTGGTGCTGGGGCGCCATGTCTCTGGCAGCACCGTTCTGGTGGGCTGCGATCGCGGTGCCCATGCTGCTGCACGGCTGCTCGGCTTTCCATGAGCACTGCCCTGGTCTGGGCAGGACAGAGCGCCCTCCGTCCTTCCGCCACAACTGCCTTCCCGATGGCTGTTTGCCACTCCACGTGCTGCCCGTGCTCACCGGAAGGGGCCATTGTGTGTCCCCCCTCCTGTGGCTAAGATGCTTGCTAGGAAAGGTGACCCCAGGCAAGTGTCCCATAGAGGTGGCACCATCTTCCCAGCCCTGGGTGTCCAAAGGAGGAGGAAAGAGGCTGAAGCACAGAGCTGACACTGTACCTCGGTGCCCCCAGCCCCACTGCGCTGGCTCAGTAACACAGGGGACACGGTGGAGGAGCCGCGGACGGTGCCAAGCCTGGGAGCGATGCCAAACGCTGCTGAGGAATGAGCGAGGGGGAGATGGAAAGAGGCAGCTGGAGCCGGCGCCGGGACCGATGCCACCCGTGTGTTGCCGCCAGGACCACGCTGATGCCGCCGGGGCCGTGGTGGTGCTGCTGGTGCCACCAGTGCCGTGCTGGGGCAGCGCTGCGGATCCGGGGGCCCTGAGTGCAGGTCGGGTTTGCGGGATGCTGCAGGCGGTGGTGCCCAATGTCATCTTCTCCAGGCGAGCGCAGCATCTCTGCCTCTGTTGCATCCTGGTCGTCTGTGCTCCAGTCCCTGCCTTGTCCCCAGGAGCTGTGACCGCTGTCCCCGCCCTGTTGCAGAGAGCACCAGCCCGCTGGCACTGTTCCTGCTGTGAGGGAGGTCTGGGGCCTGAGCAGCCCCTTGGGTCAGCAGCAGTGGTGGCTGTGGCTGGGAGGAGCTGCCACACGCCGTGGCACGTCCTGTGCTGGCACTGCCAGCGACCCGGTCCTTCCCACCATGGCCATGGTGCTTTGTTGCCCCTCTGCTCCTCTCCCTGATGCTCGTCCCCCCACCGGCGCCTGGGGGCTGTGTCAGTGCCCCTGGGGGCTGTGTTAGTGCCCTCTGCGTGCACAGAGCCAGGCAGGCTGAAGGGCACTGGTGACAGGCAGGAACAAGCAGTGACAGTGGCCCCAGGATGGGCAGGGGTGCTCTGCCGAGGTGCTGGTCCCACCTCGGGGGCTGCAGCACCGCATCCTGCTCCCCCGCGCTGACAGCGGGCAGAGCACCCAGCTGCTGGGGATCACGGTACCGGCAGAGCCTTGTCCTGCGGCTGGCGGGGCCCTGGGGTGTGCGGGGGCAGGATCGTCCCCTGGGGTGCGCGGGGGTCGTCCCCTGGGGTGTGCGGGGGTCGTCCCCTGGGGCACGTGGAGCCAGACACCAGCCGGGGGCACTGGGCAGGAGTGGTGCCACAGGCTTGCTGGGCTCCTACTGGTGTCATGGGGAGCGTGGCTCAGCACTTGCCATTGCTTGCTCTGGATAACCCTGGAAATCACCGGTTGCTGGGAATTTTGTGCGCCTGCAGGAAGCCTTGCAGCCCTGGGCCTGTGTGCCGGATGGCTGGCACAAACCCCTGTGGCATTGCCTTTTGTTATGGTCCTTCTTGTGAACAAACGCTCAGCTTGCACAAATGTTTGCGAGGGAAGATAAGGAGCTGTGAACAGAGCCAGAGTGACCGGCCAGGCCACACCTGGTGACGGGGGCCCCTGTGTTTTGCCCATGCTGGGGTGACGCTGCAGGTTTGCCAGCGCTGCTGCTGCCTGGGGGTCGGGCTGGCTGTGCCGGAGCACGCAGGAGTTTGTGGTGGGGACATCTGGGGACAACAATGTGACCGCGTGGGTACGGCTTGTCCCTCGGAGGGGACGGCATTGCGAGCGTGTCTGTGACTGCTGCTGGTGAGCTGGAGCAGGGGCCGGAGTGAAAACCTAAACCATCTGGGGTTTGGGTTTCCATCGTCCTACATGTGCCTTTGACAGCGAAACTCCCGTTCCTGCTGCTCGGGGTGTTTCTGTCCCCTGTCCCGTCCCGCTGCCTGGGAGCGGAGCGCGGCTGCGTTCGAGGCAGGAAGCAAAGCTGGAGCTGTTTAAAACTCGCAATCTTCAGGGAATTTCAATCGCCAGCCAAGCCTGTTCGCAACCAACTGCGTAGCGGTGCAGGGTTTGAATCGCTGACCCGCCTCCGCCGCAGCGCTGCCTCCTCCCCGCGCCGGCTCTGCCGCAGCGGCCATGGGGGTGCCGGGGGGGGCTCCCTGTGCCGCGCTCTAGTGGGGCCCCGCGCCGCCCCGCGCCCGGCACACCATGCCGCTGCTGGACTTCTTCTGGGCCTGCTTCAAGAGAGCCAGGGTAAGAACCGGCTGCCGAACGGCGTCCTCCGACACCTCCGAGCGTCAGGAGAAGCCGCTGGAAGGGGCGGCGGGGGGGTCAAGCAGGGCTGGGGCTCGTGTGTGGTGTCATCTGCTCCAGAGGGACGCCATGCCCGGGCCCCATGCACACGTGAAAGGTTAATTTTGGATGGGCCGTGTGCAGATGGGTTGGTCGGTGTGTCCTGCGCTTGTCGCTGCCCGTCAGCGATGGCACCAGCGTCCCGGAGCCGGCAGCCCTGGCCGAACACGGGTGGGATGTCTGTATGGATGGGGATGTGTGTATGGATATGGAAAGTCTGTATGGATGGGGATGTCTGTATGGGTGTGGGATATCTGTATGGGTATGGGATATCTGTATGGATGTGGGATGTATGCATGGATGGGGGTGTCTGTATGGGTGTGGGATGTGTGCATGGATGCGGTGTCTGTGTGGGTGTGGGATGTGTGCAGGGATGTGGGGTGACAAAAGAGCAGTGAGACCAGAGGCCCTGAGTTTCTAATTTCCTGCAGCAGTGGTTCTCATGGCATCTGGTATTTTTCATTTGAGTTTAATTTCTCATCTGCCACCTTAATAATGTGCAACTCTCTCCGGCTGCCCCCATTTGTTGTGTTAAAGCTATAGTATCACAGCCTGTGCGGTGGTAGGTGTGCTGGGCAGATTTTGGAGGTGTTATTAGTGTGGATTTCAGGAGTTTTGGCTTGGCAAAAGCAGCAAAATCCCTTTCCAGCCCGTGCCGTACGCCGGGTGTGTCAGGCGAGTGGCTCTGCCCTGGTGACATGGATGTGGAATGCAGGCTGTTCCCTGGGGTTTCAATGCAAAGCCCAAAATAGTTGAGTCTAAAAATGACATTTGTGAAATTCATTAATAATATTAGTAGCTGTCTTGTCCCTGCTGTCTCCAGAGAGCTTAGCACGTCCCTGTTAACCCTCCTCATTCCTGTGTGTTGCCGTGGCTGTCGCACTCAGGGCACAGGGGACAGAGACCAGGACCTGTGTCCCCCCAGCAGAGCTGCAGCTCCCAGGGGCTCCATCCTGGGCCTCAGCACAGTCCAGAGCACCCAGCAGAGCCTGGGAACCTGCTGCCCGGGACGGGGCCGCTGGTCCAGCCGCTGGGGGTGCTGGGGACCGGAGAGCACTGGGAGCTCCGGCCCTTTTTGTCCCTGGGACTCCAACCACAGCTGCTCCTCTGGCCACGGCCCCGGCAGCACGTGGGGCTTCTCCCCACCTGGACACATTCCAAACCCTCCAACCCGAGGATAATTCCCCATCTGAACCCTCCAGTTTTACTATTTAAGCCAATATTTGTATCTGCTTCTTGCTTAGAAAACACTTTTGCCAGATGCCCAGAGCAGTGTGGGGACGGAGCGCAGGCAAAAGTCACTGATGGGTCTGGAATTAATTTGTCCTCCGGTTCTGGGGCTCTTCCTCGCCACCATCACCCCGGGCTCTGAGGTGTCACGGCCAGGGGCCTGTGACAAGGGAAGCTCCAGGCAGTTGGGGGCTCCAGAAGAAATCTGCCATGAGAGATGGGCTTTGTGCTCGGAAGGGACGGCTCTGCCCAAGGAGAATGAGCCCTGGAGAAGAGGGGTGAGTCTCTTGGCTCAGCACCTCCAGCTACCGGCTATGGGGAGAAGAAAACCTGCTCAGAGGGCGTAAGCCAAGTGGTGCTTCCCCCCGAGCAGAGCCAGCACGGAGGAACGGGGGACTCTGCTGGGATGGGACCTGCCCTGGTGCTCACAGGGGAGGCACAGAACAGTGTTCCTGCATTTCGTGCTTCCTCGTTAGCTCAGCACATGCAGCTCATGTTGCACTTGGCATTGCAAAAGCCCAGGCTGGCGATGAGGGGCTCCCTGCCGGGTACCGCAGGTGCCTGCTCCCAGGTTTGGGGGTGCTCGTGCTCTCCGCATCATTGCCTTCACTGGCTTTAAGCTTCCCGCTGCTCTGCTTGCAGCAACACAAGATAATCTGGTGGACACTTCATTTCTCCATTCTTCTTCCATCGCCACACTGCCCCACGACAGCTGCCCCCACCAGCAAATGGACCCTGGCTGGTCCCCACCTTGCACAAGCCCTCATGGAACACGGGGCGTTGGGAGAGGGGAGCCGGGAGCAGCTCTGACAGCCGAGTCGAGCGGCTGCGTGGGCTCTGGGGCCAGGGGAGCTGAAGGGCCAGGGGACATCACCCTCCCGATTTCCCTTGGCGAGCACGGGTGGCCTCATGTGGGGCTGAGCAGCTCCAGCTCGCTTTCCCCATTTCCTCCCAGTGCTGCTTTGCTCAGCTACTCACTGGGACCAGCAGAGGAATTTCTTGAAGGAGGAGAAATGTGCAGGGCTCTGTCTGTGGAATTAACGCTCTTTCCAGGTTAAATGAGGTGGAGCTGCTGCTGGTGGCAGATTTCACGGGAAAAAGAGGGCATTAGGGCCAGGACAGAAAGCAGGAGAGAAGAGGCCCCCCCTTTAGCACAGGGACCCCCTTTCCCTGCCGTGGCCTGGGGGAGCAGCCCCAGCTCAGCGCCGCAGCCCTCGCCCCACTCGCTGTTCCCGCCGCGTGTGCCGGCTGCGCAGCCCTTGGCAGAGCTCGTGGGAGCAGACGTGAGGGGTGAGCGTCGCCCTGTCCAAACGCGTTCGGCTCTGATGCTCTGCGGTTCCCCGCACGCTGCGGAGCGGGGCGGGGGCACAGAACCAGCACCTGCTCTGGGGCAGGCGCAGCCGCGGGGTGACGGGTCAGCCCCTCTCCCCCAGGGCACCCCCAGCGGAAGGAGAGGGGGGTCCCGGGGCCGTGGGAAAGGCCGCTCGGCGGCACCGCGTTCCTGCAGCGGTATGCCCCAACAGCTCTGGCTGCGGCTGTGCGGGGGGTTCGCCTGCACCCGAGAGGGGCCTGCGGAGCGTCACCCGGGACCCTCCTGCTCCTCCATGTCCCTGCAAACGGCCATCGGCTCCCGCGTGCTGGCCAGGCTCTGCCGCTGGAAACCGTGCTTGTCGCGAGCGCCCGGGCAGGCGCTGCTGCTCCCACAGAGCCCAGCCGCGAGTGGTAGGGGACTGTGAATGTGAAAATCAAAAAGATAACACAATGATTTATATTCTTTTTTCTTTCTTTTCACAGTGTTTCACATTGCTGGAAGACAAAAAAGATGCAGGTAAGCATGACAACGTTTTCTGGGCAGGAATGCCCTTGCTGCGTGGTGGGCAGGGGCCACGAGGAGAGGATCATACTCGTGCCGGGCTTCTGGTTTCTCCTGCCAGCAGGACGCATGTTCCCCGAACTGCTGCTTTTCAAAGGGGCAGCAAATGCAGCCAGTGCAAGGCAGTGCCAGCCGGGCACCCCTTGAGCCCCGGCGGTGCCAAAGGGACCCCAGGACGTGCCCAGCTCCCCCTTGGCCCCATCCTTTCCCTCCCGGCTGCAGATGTGGCTTGGCTGTACGCCGCAATCATCAGCGGTGACCAGGGTGACATCCCAGCTGCGGTGTGCGCGCTGGACCCTGCGGATCAGAGCAGCCGCTCGCCGGTGCTGCCGGAGCTGCTGGCACCGGGAGCCGCTCAGCCAGGGCAGCCCAGGCGGCAGCAGCTCTGCTCCTTTCTGGTGCCTTTTCAGATCCTCTCCTCTTTGTGGTGAACAACTTCATCCCCTGCAAACAAGCTCATCAGGAGCTCCAGGGCATTTCTGGGGGGGTTCCCGGCTGGGAGCCCCCCAGCTGGGTGTGACTGAGATGTGAACTGGGGGGCAGCTCCTGCTGAGCTGTGGTTCTTGCACCAGGGCCCAGGGGCTGCGTCTGCCCTGACCAGCCCTCTGCAAAGCCTGGGGGGAGGCTGGGGGTCGGGGCCACCCTGCCGTGGGGAGCCTGTGGGTGCCGGGCAGACTGGAGGCTGGCAGTGGTCTGCGGGGCGAGGAGGAAGAGGAGAAGGGGTGCGTCTGAGGGGTTGGGGACCAGCTCTGGGAACAAGGCTGTGGGCTCCCAGACAGGACACAGCCCACTGCTCATTTTAAGAGCTGTAGGGTCCTGCTGCCAGACTGGTGTGAAGTGGCACAGCTGGTCCTGGGTGCCGCTCTGCTGGGGGTGAGGAGGTGCTCTGGGGCTCGCCCTGTCCTCGTGTTCAACCATGGACAAGCAGCCCTGCTGCCAGACGCGGCCCTGCTTGTCGACAAGGTGTGTAGAGGTCCTGCAGTTTGTAACTCGGTTAGTTGGTCTAGTGGAGACTCTTTGCTAAGCAACACCTGCAGGAGTAAACCTGGCCCGGTCCCGGCAGAGCTCAGATCGGGTCCCGCGGGTGGCGGCTCCGGAGCAGCAGATCCCGTGGGTGGTGGCTCTGGAGCAGCAGATCCCGTGGGTGGTGGCTCCGGAGCAGCAGATCCCGCGGGTGGTGGCTCCGGAGCAGCAGATCCCATGGATGGTGGCTCTGGAGCAGCAGATCCCGCGGGTGGCGGCTCCAGAGCAGCAGCAAAGGCGGCAGGAGCGGTGCTGGGAAATGCAAGTTGCTGCCCTCCAGGGAGCCCGTGGGATGTGCTCGGGATCTGAACAGTTCCCCAACTGGATGGCAGAGAGCCGGCTTCTTGTTTTTCATCCACGCAAGGGCTGGGTGAGCTTCGAGCTGCTGGCGCAAGAGCCCAGGAGCACAGGAAAGCTCTGGGCAACAAAAGGTGCTTTGTGAACAGAGCTCCAGAGGTAATCCTGGGTGGTCTCTCTTGCCCTTTTGTGGGAGAGATTAACAACATGACTATCAAGAGCTTGTTAGAAAGCTTTAAAGAGCCCTGCGTGAGGGAAGGGCAGGGAAGACTCTTACAGATCCCATTCACAGCGGGGGTTTTGGTGCAAAGTATGAAGCCCAGCGGAGCGTGGCTGGAGCTTTCCCTTTCACGTGGATTGTGCTGGCTTGGAGCAAGCCCGCTGTCAGTTTGTACCCGCCCTGGGGTGTTTGAAGCTCTGGGAAGACGCCAGGGCAGTCGCTTGCTGTCCTCTTAGCTGAGCATCCCCAGAATGTGCTCTGACAAATGGGGGTCACTTAAGGAAACATTCAGACAGTGGTCTTGGGAGATGCCACCCCCTTCCCTGATGATGTTTTAGTCTCTTACGGGCGGGCAACAAGAGGATCTCAGCTCTTGAGACAACGGCACGAGGCAGGGTTGAGATGGTGCTACGTTTATCCTGGTAACTGTTGGGGATGTGCCTCTCCCGGCTCCCCCATCGCTCCCAGCTGCTGGCCCCGGTGCCTCCCACAGCGCTCCTCTCCCAGGCCAGGTTTCCACGGGTTTCCGAGCCCTCCGCTTCCTCTCCAACCTCCGCTTCCCATGTATTGTTCTGGACAAAGCAGAAAGGAAAGGCTTGCGCAGCCGCACACGCAGAAACCACGTCCCCGAGTGAATTCCTGCCGACAGCAGCGTCGGGTCTCCAGAAGCAGGGTCGGGAGCAGCTCTGCAGCTGTCATTAAGCAGTGGCCTCCCTGAAGTGCCGAGGGACAGGGACGGGGCTGGCGGCTCCCTCCAGTGCAGCGGGCAATGACGGCGTCACAGCCTTTCAAAAGGGGCCTTTGCGGCTGGGCATGGTGAAATAACAGAGAAAAGAAGCATGAGGGACTCCACTGAACTTTTGCCCCTATGTGAAAGAATAAGGTTGTATTTACCCAGCATCTGGATCTCCAGAAATAACCCGCTAAATTTAGCTGTTGTTGATATGTTGTCACAGCTGAGTTATTCTTCTCTCTTTACACGAAAATCTGCTGCACCGGTTCTGTTGGTCTGCAGGACGAGCTCTTTGTTCCCCGTCTGCTGTGTGCTGTGCGCTCGGTGCGCTGTTTGTCGGGGAGAACAGGGGATCTGGTGTCTGCTTCTCTGTCACTGCGTGGCCGGGCTGAGCAGCCGGGGCTGCCGGAGGGCGCGTGGCCACGCCGGGACGTGCGGGGACCGTCGGTGCCAGGGGGACACCGGCGTGGGGTGGGATGCTGGGCTCCGGAGCTCTGAAACTCCAGAGCAGTCGCTGCCTGTTACGTGGTGGAAAACGCGGTCACGGGTCTGGATCCCTGTCGAGGGGGTAGGAAATAGAAAAGCTGAACCGAATGTGATTATTAGTGGTTTTGGGGTGACGTGTCTGCGTTGCTGCTTCCTCTTCCCTGCCTGTGGGGTCAGTCTGCTGAATCACCCTGAGACACCAACCTCAGTCCCAAAGTACCCTCGGATGGGCTCTGCCACTCTTCTGCTCGTTTTTCATAAAGGAAGAGGGTTCTTTCTCAAATATTCTCATTTTCCTTCTGTTACAGCCCCTGTGGCCACACTCCTGGGCCACTCGCCCATCTCTGGGAACTGATCTCCTGCCTGGTGAGCGTGAAGTGCTTTGTGGTTCGCTCTAAGTAGTTAAAAAGTTTTTAATAGAGTAAAAAGATAATTCCTGAGCAGGAATATATACACTAAAATCACCCTGCCAGGGCAGCTTCAGAGCGAACAAACAGGTCGTGCTTCTCTCCATCAGAGGTTTTCTCGGGGGCTGGGACAGCATCTCCTGAGGCTCCAGACACCATCTCCAGCGTTTCCTTTCCGGCCTCCTCAGCGAACCCCAGAGGTTATTTTTGAACTGCTGAGTTCTTTGATATGTATTTATCCATATTGGTTTAATTTCCCTGAGAAATTAGGCTGGTGCTAAAGCCTCTGGGCAGAGCCAAGGCTGCCAGCTCTGACATTTCCCGCTGTCCCCTGCCTGGGGACATTTACGGGTTGGTGGCTCCAACACAAGACGCCTGGTGCTGTGCCAGGCGCTGCCACCCCCGGCGCTGCCCCCGTGACACCCGCTCACGTCCCCAGAGCCGCCGGCCTCGTGCTGCTGCTTCCCCACAGCCCTGCAGAGAACGCTCATAGAAACCCACGGAGCCATGCACGCAATTATAACCTTGGTTAATTAACAGGAACCACCACGGCAGTGATATGGGCACACACAAGACTCCGCTTTATATCTTGGTCCACAGCAATTTCGGACACTTTTGGGTTGTTCTCGTGTCACCTTTGTGCTCTTTTGGCAAATAGGCAAAGGCTGCCGGATCAGCCCCCCCTTTTCCACCCCTTCTGCCCCCCTGCTGCTGAGCGTTGTCCCACCGCTGCTGAGCGTTGTCCCACCGCGACCAGCTCCCGAGAAACCAGCTGAAAACATGAAATCAGGAAAAAATACTTTAAAAGAAAATCAAAACCAACTTGGCCACACTTCAGTTTTTCCAATAAATGATCATGGGGAAATGATTTCTCAGAGGTAGGAGGCCCCTCCAGCCCACGAAATAAGGCCATTTCTTGTCCTTGTTCCTCTTCTGCCTATAAAACCTTCTGTAACTCTGAAACTCAGGGACTGCTGCAGTAACTGGTTCCCATCCCCCAGCTCATCCCCTTCATCCTTCTGGGGCTTTAATTCCAGGGTCTGGAAGCGTTTCCGTTTCCTGTAGCTAACCAAACGCAGATTCCCCCCTGAACAGCAGGATCCCATCACAAACGGGGTGATTTTCTTTGAAGGCCAGAATGGCAGAGTCTTGGCTGGGCGAGGGCTGTCCTCGGGCTGCCGGGCGCTCGGAGCGCAGAGGGTGGGCTGGGAAAAGGCCCCTCTGCCCACCCTGCGCCCAGCGTGTCGCCAGCATTTTCCCATGGCAGCGAGAAGCTATGGAGACAGGCTGGAAATAAATTGCAGGCAAGAAAGTACATTTGTATCTGCAGCCCCTGGGTAGTTTGCACGAGGCCAAAAGGGTCAAGAGGGAAGTTTTGAGTGTGGTTACTTCCCTGAAAATATAATGAGAAAATACATTGAAAGCTGAGAGAAAGAGTTGGCTGTACAATGGTTTTGCTTTGGTAAAGCTTTGACATGTGAGCAGCATTAAAAATGCAAGGAAAGGTAATGTTTCCTGTGTCTGAAATAATTCGTCTGTGCTTCTGGAGAGAACTTTGCTGGACGTGGAGGAGGCTCTGGGCTGTGCAGCCAAGGCGCTGGTGTGCTTTGTAATACTCCTGTGGTTTTCTTTTCAAAGCCTGAGAGGTCAGATGAGAGAAAGAAAGGTGTGAGGTGTTTGCAGGCCAGTCTGATCATGTCGGTTACTTCTTCTCTTCTTAACGAAGAGATTCTGAGTCTTGCCTGAAACACCCTCAGTGCTGGAACACCAACCCACCCTCGGGAGCGAGCGCGTTCCCAGGTACGCCGGTGCTGCGTGGGGCCGGACCGCTGGTGACTCAGTTTTAGGTGGATGCAGATGAAATGTGGAACGCGTGAATCATCTTCACGTTGACCTTGACAGCTGGCGCCGGTGCCGGCAGGAGCCGGGCTGCCTCACGGCAGCGTGTTGTGGCCGTGGCAGCCCCGGCCCGGCCCCGCGCTGCGCGCCGGGGATGCTGCGAGTCCCGCGGGGAGCGGGGCAGGAGCGGGAGGCAGGAGGAGAGCGGAGCCTTGTCCCGGGGCCAGCGGCTTCCTCTGCCGGAGGAACGGCTTGTGAGTGTCCGCCGGGGGAGGCAATCAGCGGAAAGGGAGGGGGCGGCCGGAGCGGCGGGGCCGCGGGGCGCGGGGGAGGAGCCGCCGCCGCTCGCCCGTTCGGCCGCGGAGCGATGGGCCGGTGCCGGGCCGGGGGCTCCGGGCGGTCCCTGGGGCTGCGGCTCCGCCGCGCAGCGGCCGCTGCTCCCTGCGGGGGGGGACGGGGACGGGGACGGCGCGGGCACGCAGGTGAGTGCGGGACGGGACCGTTCTGTGGGGCCTTGGCAGAGCACCGGCTCCTCTTCCTCCTCTTCCTCGCTCTCCATCTCAGCGGCGGAGAGGGGCAGGGGGGACCGGCCTCGATGTTTGCTTGGGGAGCTCAGCGCGGTCCGGTCCGGGGGGCTGGGCGGTGGGTGCCGCTGGTGCTGGGAAGCGCAGGGGGCAGCAGCTGGGGCTGCGGGGAAGGTGGGCGGCAGGCGAGGCAGGTGGGATGCAGAAGGGGTGCAAAAGGCAGAGTGTGGCCTGAAAACGTGGGCTGAGAGGGACCTGGGGGCTTGCTTCCCTTCTGGTCTAAAATAGCGTGGATTTGGTGATGTTCTGACCAGGTGTCTCTCTGCCTGCTGTGTCTCAGCAGCTGATGCGGGTGTTCCTGCTGTGGCAGGAGGAACAGCTGGTGTCCACTGATGTCCCCGAGGAAAGCGGCAGTGCCGGGGAGGTTTAATATGTTTCTGATGGCTCATAAGGATGTGTGCATGAGATAGAGCGTGAGCCTTGTCACTTCAGTCCTGCAGGTCCAAACCCTGCTCTGTTTGCCAGCTTCCTGCTAGGGACCGGGACAGGACGGGCATGTCCCAATGCTGCTGTGGCCCTCGGTCTCTGTCATTGCTGGTGGAGACGCTGGGAACGGAGCGGGGGAGTCGCCCAAGGGCTGAGGGGTGTCTGTCCTGAGCTGACTATTAAAGCAGATCACTCACCCGAGGGGCACGAGGAGAAAAGAACCCCACACTTTTCATAAAAACAGGGGCATTGTTATGTATTTGATAATGTGTTGATGCTTGTATTGGTCTTTTTATTTAGACTGTTAAAATGCTTACAGAACTTTTCTTCGTTTGCAACTCTGGTGCTAAAACTGCTTTGATGTGGGTTTTGAAGATGACTGTGATGCAGTGTGTGGATAACAATCTCGAAAGCTATTTATTTTGGGTTGTGTGAAAGAGGAACCGCTGTGGCTCAGTTCCTCAGTCAGCTGTGATGCTCAGTGGAGAATCACATCTTGTACCTGCCCTGAGGCTTGCGTTGGAGGCTTGTTCCTCCTGCTGTTGAACGATCCCTTCAGGAATGGCCCAAAACGTGCCAGGGACTGTGGGCCCAGCTGGGCAGGAGGTTCTCTTGGGATGACCCACACAAGAGCTGGGAGTGCAGCCGCAAGTCCTCTTCAAGGATCACCCACAGCATCTGTAGTTGCTCCCAGGAGCCAGATGTGCCAGTAACGTTTCCAAGAGATTAATCTGCATCTTGCCTCTTTTCACTTGTCTTGGTAAGCCCTGTATGTGCTTCCTGAGGCTGGAGCAGAATGGAGAAACCACTTTCTTAGATTTGCAAACCAGCACTGCTGTCTCTGGAACAACAAACTGTCCTGGTTTGCTGCATGTCGCTGTAGCAGTCCTGCAGGAGTTGGCATCGCTTGTGCCTCTGATTGCAAACACGGTGCCATCTCCCCTACAGGCTGTTCCTCTGCCTGCTATGGCAGAGCCCACGTGTGGACTAGGGGACCTGGGTCTTCCCCATGCCCTTGGTGGCCACGTTTGCACGGAGGGAGGACTAGCAGCAGTCACCCCCCCTCGATATAATGGGAGGAGGCTCCACCATGGGTGGGTGAACCAGAAACAGTTGGGGTAATTGAGCTGCTTGCTGCTTCTCATTGCTCGCCAACGTGTTTACCTTCCAGGAGCTGGAGGCTTTTTGCTCTGGTTCAGCAGTGGCCACATAATCTGGATTCCTCAGATAAATTCCTGCTGTTTCTCGGAGATCTGTGGCTGCTGCTTTAATTGCCTAGAGCTCTGGGCCAGACACAGGACCCTTGTTGCACAAAATCAGCTGCCATGAATGATGCTGTTGTGTGTATGTCTCTGAGTTTCCCTTTTCCTCCCTCTCGCCCTCCTCCCTTGGTAGCTGGGGAATTCAGTATGGGTGAAATCCTGCCTGATGTACTTGTGCAGCTGGTGGCACCGGCTCCATCTGCTATTTTGTGTATGCAAGTTAACTTCTTTCCCTTGATTTTCTTGTTGTAAACAAGGATATTGAAGCCATCCTCCTCCTCTCAGCTGGAGCCGGCTTGCCCACGGTGCTGCTGGAGCACCCCCAGACGCCGTCCTGCAAGGGCCGGGGCTGGTGGATGGGGCAAAGGAGCTGCTGGGTTATCTGTGCTGCAGAAAGACTCTGAAGCGGGCAGGAGCAGGCAGCTCCTGTCCTGCTCGATGGTATTGGAGCCTTGTGTGGGACGCCTGATGCCAAATCCCTCTTTCTGGATAACGCCCCAGTGCCCTGCACAGATCTGCGCAGACCCACATGCTCTGAAGGACACAGGCCCGCCCGCAGTGCCCAGGTGTGCTGGGGATGCTCTGCTGGGTGGGGGCTCCTCGTGGGGGTCTCACTGGGGACCCCGAGGGCTGCAGTGGCAGCGGGGTAGGTGGCTGCTTCGATAGTGGGGATTGAGAAAAGCAAACAAGGGTGGCCAGATAGAGAAATAAATCCAGCACCCCAAGGTGGGAGAGGGCGGCAAGTGCAGGCTGGGCCCAGCTCTGATGTGGGGTTAACCCGGATGAAGCTGCTTCATGTGAAAATGTTGTGGGCTTCTGCTGTTCTCCAACTGGGGCAGTGGAAAAATATGGAACATGAATGCTGTGTTAGCAGAGCAAGAGTCCCCTGAGCATGTGTTTGTGCATAAAATTACCCCGGGACACCCACTTCTGGTTTGTTCAGTTCTGTTGGGTTTTATTTATACACCTGAAAGAAAACTTTAACTTTTTTTATCCTGTTTATTCTGGTTGCTGGAAGAAGAGCAGCAGGCACTGGCCACCTCGGGCCGGTTCACGGGTTGTGCGGGTTTTCCTTTCGCGGCGGGTGCTCAGCTGGAGGGAAGCTGCTTTTCCCATGCATTCATATGATTTGGGTTTTTTCCCCTTCTTTGAGCTGTTTGCCCGTTTTTTGCCTTTTCCAGGGCGTTTTCCGGTGCGGGGGTGGTGCGGGGCGTGGCCAGCAGAGGGCGCCCTCTCCCGCGGCTGCTCCCGGCCGAGCGGGGCCGGCGGAGCGGGGCTGAGCCTCTGCAGGCTCCGGCCGGCTGGGCCCGGGGAAGCGCCCCCTTGCTCCCCTGCCCCCCCGGCGGGTGGCCCTGTCACATCTGGAGCTGCTGTGTCCCCGGGTGCCGGGGAGCGTTTGGTGCAGGGAACTGCGGGTCCAGCTCAATTGATCAGCCATCAGCACCAGAGCTGTTGGGTGTGTGGCTGGGGGTGACTTCTATCCCTTTAACCAGCCCTGGGGTGCAGCTGCCACACGGCCCGGCTGGTGTCCCTGCTGGACCTGGCCCAGAGCAGGGAATGGTTGCCATAAAATCATAGAATCAGAGAATGTCCTGAGTTGGAAGGACCCACAGGATCATGGAGTCCAACTCCCATCCCTGCACAGGACGTCCCACAGGTCACCCCGTGTGTCTGAGGACGTTGTCCAGTCTCTTCTTGAACACTGTCAGGCTGGGGCTGTGACCCCTCCCTGGGAGCCTGTTCAGTGTCCAGCACCTCTGGGTGAAGAACCTTTTCCCCATGTCCAGCCGACCCTCCCCGGCACATCTTCTGCCGTTCCCTCAGATTGTCATTGTTCGTGGGAGAGAAAAGCTCAGCTCTGCGCCCCGAGCGCTGGCAGGGGAGGAGGCAGCAGAGCCGGGCTGCAGCGCAGGCGGGAGGAACAGCTCACCCAAAAATGCCTTCAACTTGAGTCTGTGGCTTGTGCTGTCGGAGCTTGGGCCGGGCTCTGTGCTTGGGCCGGGCTCTGTGCTCAGTGCTCTGCCCAGGTCGGGTCAGGATTCAGCCCGGCATTCCCTGGGTGCACGATGAGGTGGCTCCTCTTGCTCAGCCCTATCTGCCTGTTGAGCTTGCGGTGCTGTTTGCAGCCCCCTGTAAGGACCTGGCCAAGGTCATTCCTTTGAGCCTGTTACTGGGTTCAGGTCTGGGTGTCCCAAGCAGTGGGTGTCCTCCACCCTCTCTGCTGAGATGACGAGGCAGCTTCTCAGCCTGTTCACCCTTCCTGATGTTTTTCCTAGTGTCCAGCCAGCCCAAAAGGGCCTTTGTTGGATTTTTTTCTTGTCCCTTCTCACTGTCACCCTTTAGGAGCACCCTAATCCCTTTCCCCTTGCTGGTGGTGGTTACTCGGGGCTGGGCAGGCACCTTCACCCCCCGGCAGCCCCGGTTCCTCCTGCCCTGCCCAGGGCAGCGTGTCCCAGCCCATTCCGTCCCTGCTCCCCCTGCTTGGCAGCTCCTGGCGGGTGTGCTGGGCGCAGGCAGCGTTCATCCCTGCGCTGGGCGCCTGTGTGAGCACACGCGTGTGCGCGCACACACACACACACACACACACACACACGGAGTGCCCTGTGGGCAGCGGGGCGGCTGGAGGCGAGCCCGCAGGCGCTCTGCCATTTCTCTGCAGTACGCTGGGAACTATTAATATCGCGGGGTGTGAATGCCGCCCATTCATGGGGGTGGCGCGGGGGGAGCGTGCGGTATGCGCCATTTCTGCTCCTCCCAGCATCTGTGTCGGCTTTCCTGGTGCGAGCGTGTGCCCGCGGGGTCTGCGTGGGACCCGCCGTTTCGGTCCTGCCCTCTGTGCTGCCTGTTTATAGCTCAGCGTCTCCGGGAGATTTCCTGCCTCTCTGCCCCCACGCCCTCCCTGTTCCCGCTTTGCATGAGGAAATGGGTGGAAAATGCTTGAAATCCTCCTGTGAGCTGAGTGATTTTTCCACTGCCCATCACCGTGTGGCTGGGGCCGCCCGGGCGCTGGTGCCCGTGGCAGCACACACTGTGTGCCGCGCTCCTCACGCTGGGAACGGTGCCACATCTTTCTGCCTCTGTCGCTTTCCCACTCATGTGGCCAGAGTGAAATATCCGTCCAAGCCATCCCCTGGGATGCTGGTGTGGTGCTCAGCACCCCGGGGCTTTGCACCCATCCTCTGTTTCCAGAGGTTTTGTTTCCCCTCCACCCCGTTCTGTCACCCTCCTGGGTCCTGGGGAGCAGCACTTTGTGGATGTTGGTACTTGAGGGGTTGAGGCTTGTCTGGGTTCCTGATGCTCCGACCCCTTCTGACCCCCCATCTGCCTGTGGCTCTGTAGCAGGTGCTCGTAGCCTCCAGCCCTCCTTGGTTTGGTTACCACCGATCTCCACCAGTGCAGATCACCGGTTGCTCCCTTCGCTGTGGCTGATTGCAGAGCTGGCATCGGCTGCTTGTTCCCCAGCAGCAGGAGCCCTTGACCCCCTGGCCACCCCTGTCCCTGGCTGGTGAGAGCCTCCTTTGCACAAAACTCTAGGAAGGCTTTCAAGTCCACAAGGGCCTCATTCAGAGGCTTGTGCTGAGTGCCCCTTCCTCCAGAGGCGAGGGCTGTGGCGGGGGGCACAGGGCAGAGGCAGTCTGGAGGTTGGTGGGAGGAGGATCAGGAGCTTGGGGCTGAGGAAGGAAGGAGAAGTGCATCAAAAGCCTCTTGGACTATGAAAACAATGGAAAAACCTCTTTTTTTCTCCCCTGATCGTCACATGTTAAGGTGCTTGAGCAATACTCCAACCCCTGCCAGTGATATCAAGAGAAAAGCAAGTTTGTGGCATCCTTACAATGTACTTGGTCTCTCCTGCTTCTCTGGCCATCCCCACACCAAATCACATTGCCTGCCTCTCCTTGCTTTGCATCCATGCTCTGTGTTCGCTGTCCTGCTGTCTGTCTCATGCTCTGACTCCTCTCTGCTTATTCTGCTCTCAGGCTGGTGCTTTCATGCCCTCCAGCCCCTTTGCCTCCCATTTCCCACGAAGTTCCTCCCTCAAGTCCACCTTAAACCCTATTTTTTCATCTTAACCCCTCTATTCCAGACCCTATTCCCCATTTTCTTCTTCACCCTCTTGCATACAGTCTGTGGATGGTCCCATCTGACATCACACGGGCCTGGGATGCAGAAACCAGGCCACAAAACACGTGTGTTCTGTGGGAAGGATCTTCCTCGCCCTGTCCTGTCAGGGGAGTAACTACCAGCAAACAACCCTGCAGCATGAGGAGGACTTTTGGGAAATAAGCCCTGCAGGAGCAGCCCCTGCTCCGCTCCCTGCCTTGCTGCAGCTTGCAGCCCTGCTTTTGCCACAGCTTGCAGCCCTGCTTTTGCCACTTGCTTTGTTTGGTGGGCAGGGAGAGCTGGGGACAGCCGGGCGTCAGTCCAGAAACCGTCCTGGGGCTGGTCTTTGTGGGGAACAGCTCGAGGGAACCTCCCAGGGGCTCGGGGCAGTTGCAGCTGTTTGGTGTCCCTGTGCCGGAGCCGCCAGCCCCAGCCCACGCTGGCAGTGTAGCTGGGGCCAGGCCAGGCCCTGCAGTTGCTGCTGCCGGTCTGGAAGCGGAGCGGGGGGGACAGTGCGGACCATGCACGGGGGCTGAGATCGTGCTGGGTTTCACGCGAGTCGTGGCAGCCCCTTCCCCAGGCTGCAGCTGACGTGGCTCCACGGTTTGTCCTGTCCGTGCGTGGCGGAGCCTCGGGAGCTTCAGCCTCGCAGCGTTTCGGTTCCCCTTGGCTCCGGAGCGCTGCTGGCGGCTGCTGAGCCGGGGTGTCCCGGTGTCCCGTGTGCTGCTCCGTGTGCCGGCCCTGCGGACCCGGGGGAGGCGGGGCGGGCGGACCCGGGGGCGGGCGGCGGGCGGACCCGGGGGCGGTGGCGGGAGCCGGGCGGGCGGAGCCGGCGGGACCCGCGTCCCGGCCCCGCACCTGCCGAGCTCACACCGACAAGGGCCGGAGCCACGGCTGGCACCGGCCCGCACCGAGCCCGCCCGCTGCCCGCGGCGGCGCCGAGGGTCCCCCCACGCCCTCCGCTTCATCTTCCTCCTCCTCCTCCTCTTCCTCTCCGCCCGCCGGGACTCGGCAGCTCCCCTCGGACCGCGCGGGTTTGGCGGAGGCGCCGAGCAGCCCGAAGGTAAAGTAGGAACCTGCGGGTCCTCTGGCCGTGTGGCGGTGTATGGGGGGGGTAGGGTGGGGGTGTAGGGGGGCAAGAGGGCAGCAGAGGGGCGGATTTCGGAGGGTCGCGGCCGCGCTCCGCCGCCTGCCCTCCGGGAGGATGCTGCTCAGGCCGCGCTGCCAGGAGCTGCTTCCAGGGGCAGCGAACTGCTGTCGGGGTTCTTTGCTGCTCGGCGCGGGGTGTCCGTGCGAGCTGGCTTTTCTTAGCTGGGGAGGAGAGGCTCGGAGCTGGCATACGGTTCCTGACACACTTGAGCTGTTGGTGGGTCCCCATCATTCCCAGGCTGAGTCACAGCCATGCGTGGGGTGAATCCGGTGGGGCTGGCGGGAAGGCTGATGGGAGCCATCAGCACATTCACTGCCAGCAGAACTGTCGCTAAACTGGCGGGGGGATGCAAATGGGCTGTCTGGGGGGTTTGGGCTGCCCACGGTGTCTCAGGGCTCCTCTTCAGCGCTCCGCCAGCTGGGATTACTGCTGGTGAAATTGGTGGCTGGAAAAGCACAGATTTGCCGTCTGATCCAGAGAGCCAGTGAGTTCATGGAAAAGCTGCATTGACGTCAGGAGGCTCCGGATCAGGCCCTTGCGCTGTGGCGGGGGGAGGCTGGACTCCGCGTTCTGGATTTTGGTGCCGTGGGCACGTGTTTCCAGTTGATCATTTCTCATGGAGACCTTTGTCTTGGGTAGAAACGGGTTTGCCATGCGTGCGTAGTTTGTCACGTTGAGAACGAGCAGTAATCTGTCAGAGCGTGCTGCCAAGGTGAGAGGCTGTTTTCTCAGGGTTGTTTGATCGTGGCTAAATCAAACACCAGCTCTTTGTGTGTTCGGTTCTGTGGTTTGTGTTTGAGAACGGCTCCTTGCTGCAGAGGAGCCTCTTCTTTTAAAGACCCTCGTACAGTCACAGGATGTCGGAGCCCATATGACGTTATTGGCAGAAGTCTGCATTCTTTTCCGTGTGCATACTTCGCTTCTTATCAATGAATGTGCTTTTTCCTTTTCCATTTTAACTGAAGCACGGTTCAGAGAGGTGGCAGCGCTGCAGGCACAGCAGCTCCTGGCAGGGAGCTGGGCTGGGAGCACGGCTCCGTTCAAACCCCGTCAGCCTCTCTCCCTTCTTGTAGGGAGAAAATCAGCCCCCACCTTTGTGCCAAAAGCCTGACGGTAATTTCCTTATGTGACAAAAATCCAAGTCCCAATGCAGAGCAGGTTTCAAACCTGGCTTCTGAGGAGGTGCTTGCATTCACTTCATGTGCTTGTGCTTCCTCCGAGAAATGCTTTTCTAATAAAAGACCAACTGAATAAATCCAGTTGTGCTTCTGTTAAGCGTTCCTTGTCTGCATTGCCTCAAATGTCCAAACCCAAACATATGCATGGGACAGGCTGCCAGCAATTTAGTTTTGTAAGAGAACAAAATATGGTTCTGCCTAAGGGCGCTTCAGTACTTCCCCTTGGTTTCTGTACTAATTTCAAAAAGATTTGAAGGTTCTCAAAGCCAGTGGAAGCCAAGGAGGGGAGAGAAAGGTTGCCCTTTCCCCAAGGGCGCAGCAGCGGCCGCTGTGTGACTGTGAGCAGCAGGGGCAGCTGTGGGAGCCGGGGAACCATTGCCAGCAGAGGAGAACCGAGTCCCCTGCCTTAGACCGGTCATTCCCTGAAGAGCCCCAGATGGTTTGCCTGTTGCAAGGGTTTGCAGACTTGAATTTGCATATTGCGTGTTTTTTGCAGGGCTTTTGCGTTCAGAGGTCTGTGGGAGTTTAATCCTCCAAATACAGGCAGCATGCCAGCCCAGCCCAGCGGTGCGTCAGGTAACACGGGCATCTCCTTCCATCTCCCCCAGCCTGATAACGGAGACATTGCTCCATCCCTCTGCCCACCAGATTTGGTGAAGTATCTTGGCAGAGCCCAGGGCTGAAAGCTGAGTGGGGTGTGGGGCTGTGCAAGGCTATCGGGGCAGCATGAGGCTGCAGAGCCGGGATGCCGCTGCTCTTGCCTGGCCTCCTGGCCCATGCTGTGCCCGTGCAAGAGCTGCCTGGAGCAGCAACACCCCAAACCCGGGTGCTGCCAGCACCGCCCGGGCCAGCCGAGCGGGAAGCTGAGGCACATGTGGCAGCGGGGATGTCTGCGTGGAATTTGGGTTGTCTCATTTCTCAGCTTTCCTTCATCCTCATACCCTTCCTGGAAGAAAGGCCGTGCTGGAGGGCGGCTGGAGGCTGCCCGGGTCAGTGGTCAGGGCTGGCGGGGATGAGCCATCCCTGAACCCCTGAGCCGAGCTCGTCCCTGAACCCCTGAGCCGAGCTCGTCCCTGAACCCCTGAGCCGAGCTCGTCCCTGAACCCCTGAGCCGAGCTCGTCCCTGAACCCCTGAGCCGAGCTCGTCCCTGAACCCCTGAGCCGAGCTCGTCCCTGAACTACTGAGCCTAGCTGATCCCTGAACCGCTGAGCCGAGCTCATCCCTGAACTACTGAGCCTAGCTGATCCCTGAACCGCTGAGCCGAGCTCGTCCCTGAACCGCTGAGCCGAGCTCGTCCCTGAACCGCTGAGCCGAGCTCGTCCCTGAACCGCTGAGCCGAGCTCGTCCCTGAACCGCTGAGCCGAGCTCGTCCCTGAACCCCTGAGCCGAGCTCGTCCCTGAACCCCTGAGCCGAGCTCATCCCTGAACTACTGAGCCGAGCTCATCCCTGAACCGCTGAGCCGAGCTCATCCCTGAACTACTGAGCCTAGCTGATCCCTGAACCGCTGAGCCGAGCTCGTCCCTCGACCCCTGAGCCGAGCTCCAGGGAGCAGCGGCAGCGTGGCAGCACCGGCCACATTCCTGCAAGGCCGGGGGTCTCCCGCCCAGTTAATGATTGAGCCACAATAACCCTTCCTGTGTGAGCCTTTCTGAAAATCACCTCCGGATAATTATATTAACTTTTCCAAGCTGCCAGGGCCGGGCACAGAAATTTAAAGAGGCAGGGTCTTTTCCTGTGTTTCCAGCAAGAAGTTCTTTTTCCAGTGCAGGAAGCGGTGGTTTGCCGGTTTTCACTGTCTGTTTGCTTTCTGATTGATTTGGCATGTTGTTTGCAGTGTTCTGCGCTAAGGCCCGTTGGGGGTGCAGAGCCCCCTGGCCCTGCTCCATACTCGTCCCTCTGCCTGATGCTCCTCGATGGGACCCAGGTGCCAACCCCGAGCCCACAGGATGCAGCTTCTGCCGGGTCCCGGGGTGTCCAGCCCCTGACCCTGGTTGCTGAGCTGTGACACCCCGGGCGGGTATCTCGCCAACCTGCCGCTCTGCCCCTGCGGTTCGGTTAATCATTGACAGGGTCCCTGTGCCCCGTGGGCACGGCCCCGTGCAGCGGCGGAGCTGTTCGTCGAGCCAGTTGAAGGTTCCCTTATCAGAAAAGGGCACTTGTCACCCGTTGCTAGTCACAGGCAGAGTAAACGTTAACGGCTGGCACTGGGAACGGGCTGTGACAGGCGCAGCAGCTTGGCAGACCTTCCCCAGGGGCTCAGCCGTCCTGTGGCCCGCTGCACAGTCTCACGTTGCCAGCTTGAGTTCCTTGTGCTGCCCCGTGGCTGAGCTCAACCATCCTCTTCTTTGGTGTCCATCTCCTGGATCCTACTGAGGTGTCCTGGTCTGCGTGACAAATTGCTGCCACTGGTCAGGGGGAACTCGGGGTCACCAAAACCTGGTGGCCAGGCTGTGGTTTGGTGTCACACCTTGTGCACATGAGGTACCAGCTGCTGAGGTGCAGGCTGGTCCCTTGCAGAGTCTCTTTGAGCTGGGTCGAGCAGTTGTGTGGGGTTTGGCAGCTAAGCCAGTGGGAAAATGCTCGCTGCTGTGCCTGCCAGTGCCGTGCTCAGTGCAGGGGTGGCAGCAGGAGCTTGGGGTGGTCACTGGGGTGGAGGTAGCGTCACTGGGGTGGAGGTAGCGTCAGCCTTGGGGCTGCTTTGCTGTGTGTGGGATGAGAGCAGGCAGGGTCTCCTGCTGGATGTCACGCTGCTGGCCCCTGGGGCTCAGCACCGGAGCCAGGGTGTCCCGGGGGTTCCTGCACTTCATCTGGGAGTGAAAGCATGGAGTGCAGGGTGTGCGTGTGGCTGCAGAGCCCGTGCCTCCAGGCGCTCCCAGCCGCACCGTGTGTGCGGGAGCAGCCTCAGGACCGCTGTTCGGAGCTCCAGGGCACAAGTGATCAATGCCACTATTGCAGGAGGTGGCTGCACTTGCAGGAGCCTGTGCTGGACTCCGCACAGGTGGCAGCGGGACAGCGTGTATCCGACCTGCAAGTGTGCTGCTGACCAAGTACCATTTATTTGCAAAGGTACACGATGGGGCTTCTATTCTCCATTTCTCCCTCCCCCCCAATTAATTCGACAAGAACGCTTTCGCTGCTCTCAAGGGCACAAGTTGGGTTTCTGAATGCGCTTTTGTCTGGTGCAGCACAGAGCAGTCACGCTCTCTCCCCATTCCTTGTAGGACTGGCAACAAAACGCTCCCACCGCGCCATTGTGGGGGCTCCAGCCGCTGGGGGGATGAGGTCAAACCCACGGCCCCACGGCAGCTGCCAGCTGGAAACCGGGTGTTTGTGGAACCGGGGCAGTAAATCTGCAGCGTGGAGGGATCTATGTCTGCGCTGCCAGCCTCCTGTGCAACTGTGCAGGGGGGACAGGGGGCCCGGGGGACCTGTCCCACACCCAGCCCTTTGCCCCCAGCAGGGAGCAGTGTCCTCAGTGGGGTGGCTGGCAGTGGGGCTGCGGGGGGAGCGCAGGGAGAGGGGAGACAGGACACGGGGGTGGCTGTGGGTCCGTTCCCTCTGCTGCTCCCTGCGAAACTGGAACTGGCCACAGCAGTGGCAGGCGGGGGTGTCACGAGGCTGCGGGACAGGGGCGCTCCACAGTGACTCAGAGCACACTTGACCTTGTTTCATCACGGCCATTGGGCAAGAGCAGGACGTCTGGGCAGCCAGGGCCGGTGTTCGAGTGCCGTTTCCCAGGCAGGGCGTTGCTCCCCAGTGCTGAACGCAGCGAACCTCCCGGGGAGGTTGGCCCCGGTGAGAGCCCCTCCGGGGATGGGCACCTAACGGCCGTAAGAACCCTGGAGTGAAGTCCTGGGTGAAGCTGCGGTGGTGTCTCAGCAACAGCAAGAGCTTAGGAAGCGGCAGTTCTCACCCAGTGAAAAATAATGGGCTTCTATTAAAAAAAACAAATAGGGTTTGAAGGACTTGAGCATGCCTGAGGTTGCACATGAGAAGAGAGGTGACCGTTACCTGCCGTGCGCCAGAGTGCCCCATTGCCCTGCCTGGGTCCCCTTGTCCCATCCTGTGCCCCTGCAGCCCAGGGACCCTTCGCTTGTGATGGGGACAGAGCGTTGTCTTGCTGGGCCGTGGCAGAGCCAGCCTGGCCGTGCCAGTGCTTATCTCCCTTGCGTTTCATTCTGCATCCTTGTGCCCATCTCCAAATCTTTTTATCTTCCGTGAGAAATGTTTCTGATTCTGATCTGCTGTTACTAATTTGGGCAGGGAACATTTCTTGAGGGACAGTTATATGGCCTGATTAGTTTCTATGGTGCACCAGGCATCAGCAGCGGCAGCTCCGCAGAAGAAGGTACTTGAACATCTGCTGTTTATCTGCCCAGGGCCTCATTGTGCTGGGAGGATGGGTGGGTGCTGTGGCCACCCTGTAACACTGCTGGGAGCAGGACAGGCGCTGCAGAAATGGAGCTGAAGTCCAGATCAGTGATTTACAAGTGCTGCTGTAGGACGTTGCAGTGTTTCCTCCCCTCCAGCGCAGCACAGGGTCCGTGGCGGGGTCACCCGAGGTGCCAGCTGTGCCCGGCCAGTGTGGGTGTTGGGGATGTGGGGACAGGCAGGTAGGGATGGGGCAGTGGCACCAGCCCCCAAGCCCCTGGGCAGCCTCGGGGCTCTCTGCTGACACCGCAGCTCCCCATCCCGAGGCCGAGGGCGGCGGGACCCCGGCTGCCCCGCTCCTGCCGCAGCAGTGACAAGCACACACAGCAGTTCTGCCGGGAAGTTTTTGCTCTTTTGGTTTAGAAGGGCTTTTATTGTTTTTATTTTATGTATCCCAGACACAGTGCAGCAGGGGGATCGCTGGGCCTCCCCCGGTTCGTCCAGCCAGGGCTGCGTTCCCACATGTGCCTCTTCATGGTGCTGCAGATCCAGCTGCTGGGGATGTCCGTCCTCAGCACTGCCGATGTCAGCCGGACGGGACATCTCCTGGCTCTGCTGTGTGGTTCGCTATCCCTTAACACCTTCTGTGTGGGCATCTCCGGAGGCTTCAGGTACCACGATGCTGACTTGAGCACTGGATGTCCTTGCACAATCCTGCTCTCCTGGACCCTGCGTCCTGCAGAGCTCTCCAGAGCACTGGGTGCCGCTCTCCGGGAGAACTGCCAGCTCCCGAGGCTCTCGTTCTGCACGGATCAGTGCTGATCACCTCAATAGACAGGGCAAGAAAGCAGGGACTGAGCAGAAGTTGTGTGTTCTCGGGAGGCGGCTGTGATCTCCCGCTGAGCCCTGGCTGCTCCGGCCGGACACTGCCGCTCCAGCGCAGTGGGAGCTGACCCCGCTGCTTTCCCTTCCCTTCCCACGCCCAGCCCTGCGCACCGCTGCAGCTCTGCGGCACCGCCGTGCCGGCCCGATGCCTTCAGAACAACAACACAAAACAACTATTCTAGGCATTTTGCAACAGCAGCTGAATTGTATCAAACTACTTTGTGCATCTCAGACTTAAAGCCCTGAGTATACATTTTTGAAGGGGCACGTTTAGGGAGGCGCTGTGGTCCGGTGACAAGGGAAGTGATTCTGCGAGCGCAGGGAGCTGGGCTGCGCTCTTGGCTTTGCTCCCGGCCCTGCTCCGGGAGAGGCTCTGCCCCAGCTTTCTTCTTCAGAGAAGTAGGACAACAGAGAATTCAGTTTCTCTGTAAACAGTTTATGACCTGTGAACACACGGGGATGCTACCAGGTCCTGCCACCAAGTTACTTTCTATTGGTCCTGCCGCACTGCTGTTCGTCTCCAGCAGCTCTGGCAGTGCCTGGTGCCCTCGGCGGTGCCGGTGCCACCATGCCGGTGTGTTGGTCCCAAGGCTCTCCCGGGATGCCAGATGCCCTGGGTCCCCCAGAGGGACTGGGGAGGGTGAGCTCTGCTCTCGTCTCCTTGCATCTCCTGTCCCTGCTCTGGAGCCTCCTTGACCAGCTGTTCTCAGACAGCTGCCTCTCTGTGTCCTGCACCTCCCGAATTTCTTCACTTTCTTCTTTCTCGTGTGTTGTATAGGGCTGTTGGCATGAAAGCAGCGTTTGTACCTCCTAAGCCTCCATCTGTCGCCGTGTGCCCACCCGGCCCGGAGCAGATGCGGCGCTGGGGGGCAGGTGTTGCTGGGGGGCTGCGGGCTGGCCCGGCACACGCCACTTTGCCTTTTCCTTGTCAGAAACAGAGTTTGCATTGGGGTTATGGATTTTGGACCGTTCTTGCTCAAGCTTTGGTGATGGTGCCAGGACGCAGGGACCACTGGCAAGAGGTGGTTCTCGCATCGCCAGCCTGGAGCGCAGACAGCTCCGAAGTCCGGGGTGGCCGGGTTTGCAGCGGGGGCTGAAACGGTTAAAGCTGCTTTGCAGTGTGATTTAAAAAAAAAAAAAAGCCATTTCCTTCATGTCCAGAGACAGTTTATTTTCTGGGCATTCTTTGGGATGCAGGGAGGTGCCTTTTCTTTAAGGCATTTCCTGTAAGCAAGTTTATATTTGGACTGGGGAGGGTGGGGAGAGGAGGTGGGTGCTGGGGAGGGGGCCGGTGGCCCCAGCCAAGTGACCTCAGATTTTGGCTCCTTGTCCTGGATTGTTGGAGGTGGCAGCTGTGGGACGGCCGGGGTGACGAGCGGGGTCCCGGCAGCGTGCGGGGTGTCGGGGACACAAACACCCGTTTGCACAGATGGGTCCGAGCAAACAGAACGGTGTGAAGCTGCCGGTGGAGCAGCAGGCCCTGGTTTACACTAAAGCCTCAGTGTTTAAAAATAGGAGCAAAATCCCATTAGCAAGCCCTGCCTTTGCAATCCCTGCACACCCCTGGTTCTTGTGGATCCGCGCTGGCCTCGCTGCTCGGGCAGAGCTCTGGTGGGAACCCACGGTGTTCGGGTCAGAGCCGCTGCCCTGGGCTTGGAGCTGAGCAGCTCTCGTGTTTGGCTTCTCCCTGCTGAGCAGTGACCTGCTAAGACACCGTTAAGTCCTTCTCTAATGTCTGTGGGGTTCTGAGGTTAGCGTTAGGAATTTATGAAGCAGGCAGGTTTATCCTCGTTGTAATTCAGCACTGCTAACCCCAGGAAAGAGCTGCTTTTGCTCAAGAAGTGGTCAACGCCAAGAAAAGTTGACCTGTCAGCCCTTTGCGCCCTTTCAGACCATCCCTTCCATCACCTTTGAGAGGATGGAGGTAAGTGCTGCTGGATCTCAAGGCTGAGGCTCATTGCTGACCACCTCTATCTGTTCCCTCCCCCAAGATGGCTTTGATTTCTGGTAAAAACAAAACAAAAAGATCAAGCAAGTGCCATAACACATAAGATAATCAAAATTCACGGTGCTCTTGATGTCTGTCGTGCAGCGTTAACTCTTCTTCCCACTGATATTTGAGCAGAGCTCTGTTCTTGTGCCGGGTCCCCGGTCCCTCGTGGGCTGGGCTCACCTCCGAGGCAGTGCTGGGGCTCAAGCAATTCTCCCATTGTTCCCCTTGCCAAGTTTCTTCTCCCCCATTTTGTTTTCTTTTTATTACTGTGATTTCCTAACATCGGAAGAGGCGAGTTATGAAACTGGAGTTATCCAAACACGTCTTGTTTGAAGATAGCGTTTCATCCAGCAGATGCAGCTTCCTGCTCTGTAAATGGTTTTCATTGTTTCGCGTTGGCTCCTGGCCCTGTCTCTGCCGGGGCCACCGGTAATGTTGCTCGGCTCTGGCAACCCCAGGAGCAGTGGTCCTGGCCACGCAATGCTGCTGGCCATGAGGTGGGAGCACCGGGGTTTTGTAGATGTCCTCTGGCAATGTCTGGGGGCTCGCTGGAGCTGCGTCTCTGCGGGCTCCCGTGGCAGCACCCGCTGCCCCAGGGATGCGCACACTCCCCAGTTCACGGCCGCTCTTCAAACTGGACTCTGCCTGGAGGGACCGGTTGGTGCCACTTCTGCTTGAACACGCCCCAGTGCCGGCAGACTGTTAGCTCTGATTTTAGGTGTTTGATTCAGAAAGCAAAAAGGTATGAATTAAGTTTAACACAGAATGGTTGAATAGGGAATGTGAGTGCAGAAGGCAGCGGTCTGCTTCTTGAATGGCTGCTGCAGATCTGACGGATGTGTTTGCTGGTGAAACAGGAGGCTGCTCTCACCTCCCGTTGCTGCCTGCTAAGACCGTGGTGGGTAGAACCTGTGTTTTGATGGTGAAAAGCTGGAAATTGCACTTTGCAGCACAGGTGTGGGTGCTGGGAGCGGGGAGCAGCCTTGTGTGTGTCCCCAGCTGGTACAGCTGTGATGTTTGCTGTTCTCCAAGACCCCCCTTGGGAAAACAAAGCTGCACTCTTGGGTTTATTCCTTCTCCAAAATACTCCTTTAGTTCTGCTTTGTAGGGAAGGTGTGAGACGTGGTCCTCGGAGCGAGGACACCTGCCACAAGAGGTACACGTGCCTTTTCATCCTGGCTGTGGGTGGCACAGTGCTGTCTGTGCCAGGTGTCCCAGGTGTCCCCCAACCCATCTGGGTTCCCTGGGGGTCCCCAGGAGCTCCACACCGCAGAGCCCAGGAGGGCTCTGGGCAGGAAGAGCTGCAGGTCCTGGTGCAGGTCCCTGCCTGGCTAACCTGGGACATGGGGGTGGATCCTGGTCTGCACGCTCCCCTGCTCCTCTGCTGCTCTGCTCAGGGTGCCTCAGCTCCATGGTGACACCGAGGTGCAGCGGGTGGCACTGGGGGTCCCCTGGCAGTGGCAGGACTGAGTGAGGATGTGCCGGTGTCCGGTGGGCAGCAGCTGCTGCTCAGGCAGGGTCGGAGGTGTGTGAGGTGCCCCTGTCACTCCCCGTCCTGTCCTGTCTGATTAGTCTCCGGGAGTGATCCCCGTGGTGGTGGCAGGACACGTAGCGTGGGATGGAAGGGATTGAGAAAGAGGAAAGCCAGAGTTTGCTGACCAGCCCAGGCTTCGTGGCACCCGCTGTGCTCCCCGGGCGCAGGGTGCTGCTGGCCGTGACCTTGCCCTTGCACAGGGCGCTGGGTGCCCGCAGCTGCAGCAGGCTGGCCGGGCTTGGGCAGCAGGAGCTGGGGCTGGATTTGGGGCGGATTCTCTGCTGGCAGAGGCTGTTTGGAGGAACTGGGTGTGCCCAGAGCTCTCCCCGCTGCGCGGGCAGCCGTGGCGGGCGTCACGCTGTCCCCGGGGCTGGGGCACAGCCCGGCAGCGGTGCTGCTCTGCCCCTGCTCTCCACAGCTTCCCCACCTGCTTCAGCAGTATGAATTTTGTTTTAATTATTTTTTTTGCATGAATGGAGCATGTTTTTGTGAATGTTCCTCACGGGATGTGGAGCCGCAGCTGTTTGCTCGTTCAGCGCTGCGGGGCCATGGCGGAAGCAGCGCCAAGCGCTTGGCAGCGCTCTGCGGTTTGACGTTCTTCCTTCCTGGCCCCTTCTCCGCTGTGCAAACCCCCAGCTCGGCCAGCACTGCAAGGGCAGCCCCTGTTCTGCCCTCAGAGCTGTGTTTGGGCTGGAACCTCTCGTTCTGAGGTGGGACCGAGGTCCCCCAGGTCCTGCGAAAGGCGCCCATGTCTCACGTCTCTGATTTGGCCACATCTGTCAGTGATGGCAAGGGGATAATGAGATCAGAAGTCTCAGTGATTAGCATTTGATAAGGTTCACTGACACTTTGTCTCCATAGAGAGGAGGAAAACATGGTGGATTAGGAACATCTGTGTTGGCAGGACCAGCCCACCCTGGTTGCCCGGGATGGGGTCCTGCCTGGTGGGACCTACAGCCTCTGAGATCCCATCCCCAAGTGCACGTGGACACAGAGCCCCGGGCTGTCCCTGGGCTCTGCTGCTCTGTCAGCGTCACCTCCTGGGAAGGGGACCCACTCTCTGGTGGCGCGTGCACCCGTGGAACAGGAGCTGTGCTGGTGAATGCTCCTGGCAGCATGGAGACAGCGCAGATAAATATAGCTCGGCATTGCGTAAGTCCGTGTGTTGCGGATTATTGAGGTGCTCTTGTTTCTTGGCCAGGCTCCTAAGCCCATCACAGTATCGAATGATGCACCAGCAGCTCTGACAGTGCTTTCCCCGGTATCTAAGGTGAGCTGCTCCTCTTTGCTCATCCCCTGGGGCCGTCCATGGGCAGGGAACAGGAACAGCTTCTTGTCCAGAGCGGGGAACAGTAATGGCAGGCAGGGCTCGGAAAGGAGGACAAGAAATAAGGGAAAATGAGCACAGGTAATTTCAGCTCAACCTGTCTGATGGTGCTGGGGGAGTGAACCAGCTGAGCAGCAGGCAAGCAGTTGTGCATCCATACATCCGTGCATCTGTACGTCCGTGCGTCTGTGCACTTGGCAGCGCAGCTGGCGTGTGCTGGGACAGAAGCAAGGCAGCGGCTGCTGTGCCAGGGCCGGGTAGCAAGTGGCCGTGCTGGCTGGTGTTTGCCCCCAGAGATGCTGAGGTTGAGCGGGACTGCCGGCGTGCTGGGCCAGCAAAGGGACAGGGACGGGGACAGAGACTTTCCCAGCCTGCTGTCTCCAAGCAGCTCAGCGCTTGATTTTCTCACCACTCGTGAAAGCCGAGTGTTAATTAAGGGCTTCGAGTCCCTTTGGAAAACATGCGCGTGTGAGTCAAAACTTAGCGACTCACAGAAGCAGACATGGCTGAGTTCTAGAAGGATGTGAGCTGATTGATTTACCCCAAATGACGTTAGCCTGCAGCTCTAAGGTAGAAGTTTTCTGAGGCAAACGTTTCCTTGGAAACATCAACAGGAGAATTGCCACATGCTGGTAGCGCATGTGTGAGAAGATATAAACATTCTAAAGTGTCGTTCCGAAAGATGCAGAGATGACTGCCAGGGAAGTTTACACATGTAAGACGCTGCCATGCAAAGCAGTTATGTACAGAACGGGGGGGAGACGGGGGGCGCTGGGGCGCAGGTAGCGGGGACGATGCCGCCGAGGTCCCTCACCCTGTGACACGCTGGTGTACGGGCTTTGGGCGCTGTGGAGGAATCGCTCTGGCTGGGTTCCCACGAGCTGAGGAGACCCGTGTGAGCACCGTGGCAGCCTTTGCTTTGCTCCTCCTGCCCCAAAACGATGGGGAGAGCGGGGCTGCCCCCCGTGCTGTGGGAGAGGTTCCTCCCTGTGACTGCAGGTGGATGTTCCTGTGTGACTGCCTTTAGGGCAAGGCTTTCCTACCATAACCCCTTGAAAGGAAAGCATCAGGCGTGGGCTGGAGCCTCCGCCAGCCCAGTTCCCCCGCATGAGCCGCTCGTCGGGAGGGGAGTTTGTCTCCCTTTGACAGCAGACTGCTCCTCGCTCTGTCCCAGCACAGGCAAGACCATTGTGCTCTGGGGCAATGCTGTGCTGGGCAACGAAACCCCGCGGAGGTCTTGCTGTGACAAATCTTTAACTTACACAGGGGCTTTCACATGGAAGGGAAGCTGGGAAAAACATGCCCGTTCCTGCCAAAAGGTGTTGCTTTGCCAGTAACTGGCCTCTGTTTGCTGCTGCTGCAAAGGGCCGGTGTGTTGAATTAGGGCTTCCTGCAGTCTTGAGCCCCTGGGTTCTCCTGGCCCTGACCTGGGAGCTCTTGCTCTGCTCCCCACCGTGCTGGCTGCAGTGCCGGCACCGGCTCCGCGGTTCGGTGTCGCAGCTTCCGTGTGCCAGGGCGGCTGTGCCGGGGCTGTGAGCTCCTGCGCCTGCACACCGCCGGGAAGGCCAGGCAGGACTCGGTTCATTAGCAGAACTGAAGAAGAGAGTCGTTTTACCGCTATCTGAGAAGGGTTTGCTATTGCTTGCAGCCCAGGTCTGGGATGCAGGACTGTCCTTCATCCCGTTCCCGCTGGCCGTCCTCAGATCCTCGCTCTGCCGTGACCGGGCTCCTCGTCCGTGTCCCGCGGGCTTTGCTTGCTTCAGCGCCCCCCAAAAAGCCCCGTTACGCAGAAGGGGCCCCGGTCCAGGCTGTGTATGGGCTGTGGGGAGACGTGTTGGGGGAAAGCGGTGCAGGGCGGAGGGACAGAGGTGACGGCACTGGGGACGCACAGTGGTTACCAAGCCAGGTGAGCCCTGTCTGCCTTTCCTGTGGGTTTCTTCCATCGGGATACAGTATCTTGACTCAGGTCAGCATATGAGTCTATAACATCGCTTGAGGCCAGCTTTTGCGTCCTGTTTTCTAGTATTCTCTGACATTTCCCACATTCCTGACAAGGAGACTTCTGTATCTTTTGTTTTAAATGTTTCTTTGTCTCTTTGCAAAACTGTGACATTCTTTAAAACTGCTTCTCCAGAAGCGCGTTGGAGCGCTCTCTGCAGCGGCTCCGGTTAGCTTCCTGCAGAAAGGGCAACCTGGAGCTTGGACTCCAGCACCAGCACCATCTCCTTCCAGTGGGGAGAGGGGCAGGTTGTGGTCTCCTCTTCGTCCTGGTGACCCCCACAGAGCTCAGGTCCGCGCCACTCGGGGCAGCAGCTCCCGGAGCACGCGGGGAGCCCCTTGGCGAAGGGGACGGTGGCACTGGGACGTTCTCCATGCCGCAGCGGGAGCGGTGGGTTCAGGGACCCTCTCAGGCTCTTCTCTGGACGGCACTTTGGTTTGCTGCAGCCCAGGGGACGCCTGGCTGCCGCTGCCATCGCTCCGGAGCCAGCAGAGCCTCTCTGCTCCCTCCAGTCCCACCTCCAGATGTTGGCTGCTGGAGACCCCGGGGGCGGCTGCTGCTCCTCTGCTGCAGCTGGAACTCGTGGTCTGGTTTCCTTCTCTGGCGCCACGGCAGCGTTAATGACAGGAAGGTCCGGCTGGGGACAGTGCTGGAAGAGGCTTTTCCTGAGGAGAGCCAGACCAAAATCCCCTTGTCGAGGGGGAGGCTGTTTCAGGGGCAGGATGTGTTTGTGGCACTCGCCCATGCCCCCCGACACCTCACCCCGGCACCCCTGGTGTGTGTCCCTGCAGGGAGCCAGCCTTGGCCACCACCATCCCGCACCTGCAGCGGCAGTGGGGTTTGGTGTCAACTGTAAGATGTGCACAGAAAGGCCTTTTTCACTCTAAAATATGGTTGTTATTTGTTACCGGTTGACTAAGTCCACCGCCAGCTTGTTTTTAGCAATACTCTCTTTGCAAAGAGCGTGCTCGCTTTCAGCCCCCAGAGGATCAAGACCTCTGGGTTCAAGCATCCCGTGAAGCGCAGGGTCTGTGTGGTCCCTGTGCAGCGGAGCGGTGTGTGCGGTGAGCCGAGGGCAGCAGCCCCTGCAGCTCGCCAACAGCAGCACCGCTGCCCGAGCCGGGACTTCCCGGCATCGCTGCGCTGTGAGATCACGTTTGGAAGCAGTTCTCGACTCCTCCTGTGTTGGTGGAAGTTCCACACATGGTTGCTGGTAACTGGAATGACCGTGGAGACGCCTCCCCATCTGTGAGGCGACCGCTGTCGCTTGTGCGGGTGTTTCCATCGCGCTCCTCTCCAAGGTTTGCAGTTACATAGAATGTGCTTTTTGTTATGGACACTAATCCCGTGTCACTCCAAGCTTCTTGCTTGGGCTGTGCCGTTTCCCCCAGCTCCCATCAGCCCGCCCAGCTCAGACGAGTCCTGCCCGCGTGGAGGGCAGGGGCAGTCCCAGGGCAGGGCGAAGCACCGGTGGGCTGAGCGCAGACCATGAATTGGTAGAAAATTGGGCTATTAAATCCATGTATCTCAGACAGCAGGTGCTCCTTGTCTCATCCCTGAACTGTCTTCTTCCAAAGCTTTTAGTCCTCTTTGGTATCTCGAAGGACTGGGTGATTTATGCTGGATCAGCCTTAGCTGCCAGAATTCCCAGCCTGGCTCCTGCCCATGGGGACGGCTGTGGTCACTGCCCTGCACGGCTGCGAGTGGTGCCACCCCCCGTGGGCTGCAAACAGTGACCAAGAGCAGCTGCTCAGCTGAGCTTTAAGGTCTGGAGGTAGTCTAGTCACTGTCCGGTGGGACGGCAGAGGTGGTTTTGGGGGTCTCCATCATTTTCCCCCTTCCCAGCTCACTGCAAGGCAGCGCCGCTCCCAGAGCCTGAAGCCAATGAAGTGCAGCCCGGCAGGAAGGTTCTCCCTGAGCAGCGTCACCCCCTGGGCAGCATCTCCCCCTGGGCAGCATCTCCCCCTGAGCAGCATCTCCCCCTGAGCAGCATCACCTCCCGAGCAGCATCTCCCCCTGAGCAGCATCACCTCCCGAGCAGCATCTCCCCCTGAGCAGCACCTCTGTGTCTCATTTCTCCAGCTGCAATTGAAAGCTGCTGCCCATCTGGCTGGAATGAGCATCGTGTGCGTGGCTGCCCACGGCCACCTTGGTGTCCCTGCTCTGGGACACCTCGTGCCCGCTCTCTGCAGGGACCAGCAGTGTTGCTGGCTGCAGGAGGCTGCTGGGGGCTGTGCCCTGTCCCCGGTGGGGCAGGGCTGATGGGACCAGTGAGCCTGAGTGCTGTGCTCCCCCTGGCCCCCCCGCCGTTCCCCCAGCTCAGCCCTGCCCGCCCGGGGCCGTCCTGTCTGCTTTGAGCGAGAGGCGCGATGGCTGGGTCAATGCGAGCACGTTGGATTAGCTCGGAACGATCGTCCCGCGTGGAAAAATCGGCGATCTGCAGCTGACCGCCGGCGGGAAGGTCCATGGGCAGGAGTGCCCCTGCGCTGGATGGCCCGGGGCGCTGGGGGGGTCAAGGAGGCCGGTGGTCAGGCTGATATATTTTTCTACATTGAATCCACGGTTTCCAATGAACAAAGCCAGGATTAACACCTTCTGCCATGGTGAGTCTGCTCAGGTCCCAGCTTTGTGTTTCCATCCTGTAGAGGTTTGAGCCAGCACGCGCTCTTTGGGGGAGATGGGAAAGTCTGTGAAGTGACCTTTTTTTCTTGTCGGACGTTTCTTGAAAACAGCGTTTCCTTTGCAGCAAGTCAGTTTGCTTTGGCTCTGACGCTGCAGGGTGAGGGAAGGGTTAGGAGGTGTAGTTTGTTTTGTTGTTAAGCTTTTTTTTCCCTTTTTCTTACAAAACGGACTAGATTTTCCTTTACTTTTTTTTTTCCCCTTGGAATGACCTGTATCTTCTGCCGTGCCAGGAGCGTGTGGGCTGGGCAGGGCTGGAGCCGCTTGTGTTGTGAGCCCCGAACCCCCGAGAAAAAATCAGGCCAAGTGCTGAGGGTGCGGCTGTGCTGAGAGGAAGGAGAGGGGAAGTGGATGTGACAAAGCACAACCGCGGTGCGGTTCATTGTGTGGAGCTTTTCTTCCTAGCCCTCTGCTCCCGGCTTCAGATGCAGTGGGTATGGCGGACCTGACGCCTTTTTCATGCTCCCGGTCAGCCAAGCTGGTGACAGCGCGGTGGCTGCGCCACGTGCCAGCTCCTCCCGACCTGCCCTGGTGTCCGGAGCCCCAGCCGAAACCCCTGACCCTGACTCTGACCCTGACCCTGACCCCTCCTGCTGACCCCCTCCCACTGGCAGCGCGGGCAGGGTGACAGTCCTGTCCCAGCACACACACACCTGCGTTTGCATAAATGTGGCATGGCTGCTTTTCGAAACTGAAGTTTTGGGGTCTTTTTCTTTGGCTTTATGCCTTGATTTGTAGTTTTCTCTGGAAGGGCTGCAGGGAGATGTCCCCGGCCAGGGGGGCCGCTCTGCAAATGACTCGCAAGCTGCCGTTCGCAGGCTGAGGAGTGGGATGAGGCCATCTGCACCCGCAGGGCTTCGTGGTGGTACAGACCCGTGCTTTGCAGAAGTGTTTGTGGCGTGGGGTGGGATTTTGACAAGCTCAGCGGCTGGCACGTGTGGGTAAGTGCAGAAGCACTGGGCGCCTTTGCTCGCAGGGACCGGCTGGTAGTCTGGGCACAGCAAACACCAGTGACTGCAGGGCGAGGATGCAACACCAGGGGGATGGCCTCGGGGTCCTGCTGCAACAGGGGATTGCCGATGCAGAAAAAGGAGGTACATTATTGTGCACAGCTGGAGGAATACTTGATTCTGGCTTATTTTTGTATTGCAGCCTTTAAAAAGGGAAGAAAAGAGCCCTTTGTGCCTGTGTTGAGGATTTAATGCCCCTTTCTTCCTGCGAGGACACGTGTCTGGCAGTGCCGGCCATCGGCTCGGGCAGCGCTGGCTCTGGGCTCCGCGTCCCCAGGGGCTCGCAGGACGGCCACCAAGGCCACAGGAGCCTGTGTGATCCTCAGCTGGGGACTGGAGGGGTTTAGAATCTGTACAACATGTAGAAAGCTGCAGGAAGACCAGGGGCGAGTGCTGCTCCATGGGGTTCCTCTGGTGACACACACTGGTGTTTATTCTAAATAAATGCACAGAAGTAGGAGGAAATTCCCTCATGTCTTAAGCAAGTAACTGTTTGTAAGGCCTGGCTTTAAAAGCAGAAGGAGGGAACCTGCAGCAGGTTGCATGGGCTGCAGCTATGAATGTGCATCGGCTGCGGATGTTGCATGATGGAGCTGAGAGCACTCTGCGAAGGCGGGAGCTGCCGCTGGTTCTGGCTTTTTGGTGAAACTGTTGTTGTTTTCCTTTGCCTTGACCCTCCTTGGCCTTCAGCAATGGCTCGTGCTGGGTCTCGCTGTCCGTGCTGCGGCAAGAGCAGCAGCAGGATGCAGCTCTCTGCTCTTTAACCTCCAGGTGCGATGTGGGGGGAGTGTCATTCTGTCCGTGCTGGCTCCAGCGCTCTGCAAGCAGTAGAAAATTGATTTTTGTTGTTGTTGATGTATAATAATGCATGATGCAGTCCCTCCTCGCTGGGGAGGTGCGGTCATGGCCAGTACCAGAGTGTCCGATGCCGTCCCGAGGGTGGGAGCTCCGGCACCACCGGCTGAGCTCGAGGGACCGTGTCTGTTAGTCCAAACAAAGTGCATGTGAGACCCGCGGGATGATCAACGGGAAAACAGCAGTGCAGTTTTAGAAAGGGTGGGATACAGGATGGGCAAGAATTAATTTGCAGACAGGTCACTTGTACCAGCATCACTTATTCCTGCTGGGTGCTTCAGCCTTCTGACTCTTATTTTCCCTGGGAAGCTTCTGGCTGTCCCCTGCACACAGATACGTGTTTGTGGAGGTACAGGCAGCTCAGCAGGGTGAATACCAGCCTTAAGAGCCCAGGAAGGGAATAATGGAACTGGTACCAAAGAGAAGACAGTGACTTTTCACCCCAGGTCTAGACCCAGGCAGAGCTGTTGGCCATACCGGTGCTGAGGGACCTTCTCTGGGTGATGCGCCGGGTGGGCTGGAGCGGAGGCTCCTCTCCCCAGAGCAGGACCGAGTGGTTCCTGTCCCGGCTGTTATTCCTCAGCGGTCAGAGCAGCTGCAAAAGTGCAGGAGGCAAGGAGCACGGATCAGGGTCTTCACCTTCCTGGCCCTTTGTTTCTGCTCCTATCCGTGCCCTTTCCATCCCCTTGTTCCCACCAGACATCTGCTCTGCAGCTGTGGCGCTCAAACGTGCTGCATTTAACCCCTGAGCTGCCGCCGTGCTCCTGTTCCCAGGGACGGGCTGGAGCCGAGGCCGGGAGGAGGTGACCTGGGGTGACCAAAGGTGCCAGGAGACCCTGGGCAGCGGAGGGGGCTGTGGGGAGCAGGTGGCTCACCAGTCCCATGGGACACCCTGCAGGAAATGCCTCACCTGGTGACACACAGACCTGCTCGTGTCTGCTCTGCCGTGCCGCGTGTGAGCAACGCCGCGGCCAGGAGCAGCCGCCGGCCCCGAGGACGGCTCCGTCCCCTCTCTGTCACCCGCCGTGTCCTGCAGCCACGTCCCACGGATGGCGTGTCCAGCTGCTAGACTGGCTTCTCCCCCAGCAGCTGGGGCACCCCATGTCTCTTGAGCGTGGATGTTGTTTGGTCAGCTGCTGCATCTAAAATAACAGCCCAGGGGAGAATGAGACCCTCTGCTGCCGCAGAAAATGCACCTTGGCTCCTCTGCAGGTGACTGTTCAGCTTTGTTGTCCCAGAGGAGTGAACACTGAAGGGAGGAGTTTTCTCCCCTTTTTGAAGTAAAGAAGGTAACAAACATGTTTGTATTTCACAAAAGCAGGATGAAGCCTCATCCGTTTGGGGCTGATATGGCTTCTTCGGTGCTATCTTGCAATCTTTATTAAAGGCAGCAGAGGCTGCAGACATGAATTTAGGTTGCTCGCGGTGCTGTGTGTGGAAGCGGTGGTGTTCCCCGTGGGTCGGCTGCAGCTCCCATCCAGGTGCCAGCCTGCACGGGGAGAAGCCACTGTTTGGCTGGACATGTTGCAGAACCGAGCTCTGGCATTGCCCCGTGCTTCCCCCATGGTCTTACAGCTGCGTTTCTGCACTGCAAACCACAAGGTCCTACTCACTTTGGGTGCAAAGGGCTGTATTTTAACTTTCTTTAGAGCAGAGTGAAACAGATAGGAGACTGGTTAGGCTCGTTTGCAGAAGAGGAAACCAAAGCTGTCGCATCCAGTTGATAGCGGTGGTTACATGCAGCCCTGGCACTGAGCTGAGCTGTGAGCGGGGCAGAGATAAGGGGGGTAAAGGGGGAGCTCCATGGGTGCTGCATGGAGCCACTGCTGCCCTGGGCTGGGGGACCCACTGCGTGGAGCCACTTTTGTTGCCTGGAAACTTTCCTTTGACCACAGAGCAGCCATTTGTCCGGCACCCTGGGTCCTTCCTTCCTCCCCACTGTCCCACCTGGAGCTGCCGCCCTGTGGTCCCAGACTCGCGGGCACGGGGCGCTGGGATGGCCGGGGCGATGGGGAAGGAGGAGACAGCACCGGGCTGGGGCTGGGGCAGCTGGGAGCAGAGGAGCCTGGGGTATGCCTGAGGGTGCTACACGGGGTGATCCAGAAACCAAACAGCTTCGGTCTCTCTGCCGCGGGTGGCTTGTGCTCGGGTACCACCCCTGGCCAGCAGCTCCTGTGCTACCTCTGGGATTGGTGTTACCCCCGGATTTCCCTCGTGTTCACCTGCGCCAGGCAGTGGCTGTCTGGGACGTGGATGGGGCGGGGGGCTCTGGTACCGGCCAGGGCTGGCGGTGCCACCATGTGCCATCCCCCCTGCAAGGTGCCACCCCCAGGGCAGCGATGCCCTTGGCAGCAGACAGGACATTTCGGGGCCGGAGGTGGTGGAGGCATCTGAACAATTCCTTGTTGGCGACATAGTGAGGAGCAGTTTCCAAAACTTGTGAGACCTATTTACTGCATGAAGGTTAATTATGGAAACCCGCTGCATCTGGGAGAGCGTCCAACTGCGCCTCTCATTCCTATCCCTGTGCCCTGTCCGTGCTGGCGAGTGGAAATCTCTGCGCTTTGCTGGCTGGTGCTGGGGGCAGGCTGGGCTGGAGGCAGATAACTGGTATTTACTGGTGCTGAGTGCCAGACGATGTGGATGGGGATGCCTGTAGCATGTGTGGATGGCGATGCCTTTGCTCCTGCTCCCAAAGCCCAGGTTGCTGTGACGGGAGAGGTGCTTTCAGTCAGCACAGGGGGGCGGATTTGGCCCTTGGATATGTCTGAGTGATGCCCAGTTCAGAGAGGTGACTCTGATCCCAGGGAGCTCAGCACTGGGCGTTGCAGCTGGAATTAATTCCCCTGTAACTTCCCGTACACCAGCCCTGCCCCTGTTCCAATACCTGCAAGAGCCGCAAGGTACATGTTTCCATGGGAACTGTTGTTTCAGCTCCTGTTGTTTCACCTTTACAGGTGGGGAAGGCGCGTACCCCAGGTTGAGAGCCACGCTGGGATCTTCTGTCATTTCTGTAGGCAAGTGCAGCACCTTACAGACCGGGAAGGGGAGCTGAGCTCCGCTTCTGCATGGGCGCTGTTGTAGGCAACAGTTTATTTTGAGGTGGGATGGAAAGAAAATGCAGCAAAAAGAAAAGCAGAGAGCGTGTTTCCATCGGAGCGTGCAGCCGGCGCTCGGAGCTGCCACCCGCGTCTGCCGGGCAGCTGCTGTCAGGGCTTTCCATTAGGTCATGTGTGGGCAATGCTGGATGTGGTTTGCTTTTCACACACTAATTGGCTGTGTGGGACTTTTTATGGGGGATTTGGAAACTTGCTGTGAGAAGCTGGGATGCTGGGCTGGTTTTTATTTTGGATTTTTAAAGCGAAAGTGCAGAGCCGGGGTTCTGGGAAGTGGCTTTCCTGCCTGTAATTACGTTGACCTCTGGTGTTCCAGCTCGCTCGTTTTAGAGCTTTTATTGCATCTCCCGGGCTTTTCCTCACCCGCGCCTGTTCCAGGGCAGGGGTGGGGTAGTTGTCGCGCCAAAAGCACTCGAGGGAGAGATGTCGGGTTCCAAGCATCTCATGGCCAGGAGCCCTTCCCATCGGAACCGCGTGGACCCGCTGTGGGTCTGGGTGCTCCCCGCCGGCGGGCTCCATCCAGGGAGACGCCATGTGCGCCCACTGTGCTGGAGGGTCAGTGGGGGAATTTTGTCCTTTATTTTTTCCCCACTTTCATGTTGGTTTTCGTCCTTTTCTTCTGCTTTCACCTGCAAGGCAAGAGGCCCTGGCGCGGGGCTGGCACGTGCGGGCGCGCGGGGGTTGGTTCCTCCGCGCTGGGGCCGGGTGGGTGCTGGAAGGCAGGATTGATCCTCGTGTTTCCCCGGGAAGCGGGCGCTGTGTGTGTGTGCCTGTCTGCCGGAGCCGGCCCGCCCGCTCCTCCCGCAATACAATTCCGATGGGATCATTTCCGTTGCATTTAAAGTGCAGATTGCAAAGATATTGAGTTACTACAAGCTCACGAAAATAATTTACTGACCAGAGGAAGCAACGAGACCCTCTTCCCAGCGCCGCTGAGGGGTGGGCATAGTGTGTCATGAGCCTTTATTAGACATCAGGGTATCTGCACATCTAGATACACAGCTGTGTTGGAAACCCATCTCCATCGCTGCTGCTTGTGGCTCTTCTGCTTGAGGCAGTGGAGGCAGCTTGAGGCAGCGGAGGGTGCCCAGGGCTTGGACTGTCCCCAGGCACTGTCCCCGGGGCTTGGAGGTTCCCCAGGCAGTGTCCCCAGGTCTCGAAGCGTCCCCAGGCACTGTCCCCGGGGCTTGGAGTGTCCCCAGGCACTGTCCCCGGGGCTTGGAGGTTCCCCAGGTAGTGTCCCTGGGGCTCGGGCTGGATCTCCAGCAGAGGCAGCAGGCAGGTTCTTGTGCTGCCCATGGGGGTTTGGGTCCCCTGTCACCCCGTCGTGGCAGTGAAGCTGACGGGAGGTATCAGGGTGGGCTGGGGACGTGGCTCATGACGGGTGACCCCGTGCATGGTGTCCGGCCATGGCCCAGTGGGGTTCAGCCCCTCTCTGGGTGTTGGGCAGGACTTTCCCTGCCCGTCCTTGTCCTTTCCTGCGCTTCCCTGGGAAAGTACATCTGCGGGAAGCGGGGTGGGAGGACGACGCTGACGCCAGCTCCGGACGCGGACACGTGGGAACCTTCTCTGTGCCAGCACGTTGGTGTCCCCACTGGGCTGGGCAGAGTCCCTGCTCTGGGTGGACTTGTTCCCGCTGCGGGGGCTTGAGGGGGACGCAGGACTTGCTGCCGGGGACAGAGCTGGGGACCCGGCTCCAAAGAGGGGCCGGGAGAGGTTTGGTCCCCCTGGCCCCCCCGGCAGCCCCTGCGCTGGGAGGAGGCGCGGGGGGAAGGAAATGTCGTGCTCTGGCTCTTGGTTTCCAGCGGGCGATGGGCAGCAGAGCTCAGTCCTGCGCCGGAGCGTCCTGCCGCAGCCCCGGCTGCTCCCCACGGCGGGTGGCTGTCCCCACGCGGGCTGCCACAGGGCTCCTCTGCATCCCCTGGCCGGCTGAGCGGTGCCCATCGTCGCCCCGGCCATGCGCTTCTGCCAGTTCAGCCCCTGCTCCGTCCCGGGTAAGCCCAGCACGTGGGGGACCGTGGACCAGTCCCTCCCCGGGGGTGGCGGGCGGGGAGATCAGGACATTATGGGGCAATAGAGGGCTGGGAGGTTGGTGTTTGTGTTCTTGGCTGGGGACACCCTGAGCTGCAGCCTCTGGCTGTGGTGGCCGCATGGCCAGTGACTGCTGTGGGCAGCTGGGGGGCTGGCATGTCTGCTGGTGGGGCTGAGGGAATTGCCCATCCTTGGGCCCAGCCTGCCCCTGGATCTGAAGGGATCTGTTCCCCGGGCTGTTCAGATGGAGTCCTGGTACCCCCAGCTGGCCGGTCGCCTTCCCCGCGGGGGTGCGGGGTGCCTGGGAGGGATGCGCTGCTCTGCGGGACAGGGTGACCCGCTCAGGCTCCAGGGCTGAGATCTCCACTGGAGTTACTGGTTTGGAGCCCCGTGGAGGGCAGGAGGGGGCAGGCCCAGTATTTCTGCTCATGGCACGGTTAAGGACAGCTGCACTGTTTGGACCCAGATGCAAATGCTTATTCCAGAACTTCTTCCCAAAACTTCTGTAGTATTTGGGTCCAAGGTTTTGCCTTGGTCCCGTCCTTAACTGAACTGCTTGTTTTGAGCACATTTTTTTTTCCTCTGCTGTAGCTTTGTAATTGGAAATGCAGCCAGAGCTCTGGGCTGAGGCTGTTGATGGATGGTGATGAAATCGGGGTGTTTCACTGCAATCTGCTCTGGGTGGATCCCCCCTCAGTCCCGTCTGTGCTGGGTGGTGCCTCCGAGAGGGACGGGTGACACCCTGAGACTGCTGTTGCATTTTCTGCTCTTGAGGTCAAATGTTTTGCCACCCTCAGCAGCGTGAATCTCAGCAGACCGGCTGCTGACACACGGCAGCAGCGCCCTTGGCTGCCTGAGCTTTGGGCTGTTTGCCCTCAAGTTCTGTAAGTTTAAGAAGTTTCCCAGAAAACAGGGCTGGCTGTTGGATGGGCTCATCTGGGCGACAGCTGAACCGCCTGTGAGGGACGGGACCCGGCCAGGCGGGGGACACAGAAAACCGTCAGGGTTTTGGTGCCTGCCAGGGTGAACATGGCTTGAGAGAAGAGGTGGGAGGAGGGGAGAGCAAGGCTTCTTTGGCAGGCTTTTCTGGAGGATGTTTGCAAAAGTGACCAGCCCTAAGTTTTGATGAGCTCTGAACTAATTATTGAAAATAAAGATCTTCCTCTCTTGCCTGGCGAAGTGCTGTGTTTGGTTTAGTGGGTTCAGAAATGCAATGTTTCGTGGGCAGGTTGAAGCGGTGTATCGTGTCCCTGTCACTCCTGTGTTACCGGCTCCTCTGTGCCGGGGGGCGGCTGAAGCCGGGCAGCTCTGCTCCATGGGCAGAGACGCTCGGTGCACGGGCATCGCTGCCCCCACAGCCCCCCGGGCTCTGCGGCTCCGAACCTGCAGCCGCTTGCTCCTCAGTTTGTGCCCATGGAACACGGGCCCTGCGGGAGCCGGGGGAGCAGCTGCGGCTGCGGGAGCGTCGCTGTGCCGGGCGGGATGCTGAGCCTGGGTCTCTGCTCTCTTTCAGAAGCCGAAGCCAGGAAAGCCTGCGAGTGGCTGCGGGCGGCGGGGTTCCCCCAGTATGCCCAGCTGTACGAAGGTGAGAGCTGCCTCTTCTGCTGCTCCCCATCCCTGCCCTGTATCTCAGCCAGATTCCAAGGGGGCTGCGGGGAGAGCTCACAAAGCGCTGGGAGAGGAGAAGGTTGTTTATGAATTATATGAGCATGTGTTAAAACTTCAAGCCCTGGGACTTGGCCGTGGCCTGGCCAGCCAGCCCTGCTGTTCACCCTCCTGCATTCCTGAACTCTTCGCCTGCAGGCTGGGCTGCGGGAGTCCCCGGGGCGGCTGCTGGGCCAGGGACAGGCAGATTTTGCAGAGCCAGCGGCTCCTCAGCGCTCCAGGGAGGGTTTGCAAGGAGTGGGAGCGCAGAGGAGTCAATGTGGGTAACGTGGGGAGCATTCCTCCTCCCTCCCTGCGCACACGTCCTGCCCTGTCCCACGTGCTGTTTGGCAGCGGGTCTGTGCTTTCCGAGCCCCCAGCAAGCCGTGCCGGAGCAGACGGGTCCCCATGGCGCAGGGGATGCGCAGAGCCCTGAGGGTCCCGCAGTGGCTCTGGGGATGGGTCTCTGCTCCTGCTCAGCTGTGTGCTGGTCCCTGCGGGGGGGCTGGGGCGCAGGGCCGGGACAATAACGGGAAGCCGGGTGTCCGCGGGCTGTGGCCGTGGCCATTGTTCGGCCGGGCACTTCCACCGCCCCCCGTGACACGTGTGCGGGAACCCGGCTCTTGCCCCCCAGGTGATGGCTTTACAGGCTGCCTGTTTGCCTCAGGTTGCTATTTTAGGGGACAGGCTCCGAACACGGCCATGTGCAGGGACCGGCCGGATTCATCCAGGGGAGACCCCAGGTGTTGTCCCCAGGCAGTGCTCACAGCCCGGGACGGCAGGAGCGGGTGCTGGGTGCTGCGGTCTGTGAATAAACCAACACTTTTCCCAGCCTCTCTGAGCAAAACTTTCCACATCCTCCAAGTGTTTCATTCTGTTTTTCTCCACAGCTGTCAGGGCTCAGTGTCCCCTTGGTAATTGCACTCTAGCTTCATTAACAGCTGGGCTTAGGCACTCGTGGTTAGTGGTCCAGGTCCTACATCGCTGTCCCGGCAGAGCTGAGCTCACAGAGATGTGCGGGGACGTGGCTGGAGACCTGTGGGCACCTTGCCACCCCCCAGCTCACCTGGAACGGGCACTGCCCCAAGTCCCTGGGCACACACCGGCTCTGACTGCTCCTGCAGCTCCTGCCCCGGCCCCAGCCAGCGGCTCTGCCCCTGCACACCCAGCCCGTGGCCTTTGAAACGTGCGGGGGGTATTTAATTTGATGCTAGGTTTACTGTAGCACTATAGTGGTACCACTTTATTGCCCCAGGGGACTTCTTAGCAGCTCCCAGCTCAGCCCAGGGGAGCTGAGGGGCTTTCTTGACCCTGGGGATCCATTTGAGCAGGGAGACATTAACGAGCAATCAGTGCATGTGTGATGTGTGGCCTTGAGGAGCACCCAGCTGTGTCTTGGGCAGCGTTAGGGAGGTGGCTGCTCTCCCCAAACCACCATGAGGTGCTGAGGGGAGGAGCGAGGGGGTCCCTGTCCCTGCTGCAGGGGGGCAGCTCCAGCTGTGCTCAGCTGGGAGCAGAGCCCCGTGGTGGCACCTGCGTGGGTGTGTGAACATGCTGCCAAGGGCTGGGCCAGGCTTCTGAGCCAGCTCATCTCACTGAGTGCTAAAGCTAGCAGAGCACCCATCCCAGCATCCACGCCAGCACCCACCTGGGTGGCAGCTCCCAGTGACAATGCAGTGCCCCAGCCCTCCTGGCTTCTTCCAACTCACGTTCACGGCCCAGAATCCTCCCACAACTCTCCCCCCCACTCTCCATCCTCAGTGTCTCCTCGCAGCATCCCCTCCCATGCTCGTGCTGGCCCTGTGGAGCTGCTGCCTCGGGATCGATGCTGATGTTCCTCTTTTCCTTCCCCAGACTCGTTGTTCCCTCTCGACATCGGCGCTGTGAAGAAGGACCACAGCTTCCTGGACCAGGACTCCCTCAGATCCCTGTGCAGGTACCACTCAGCACCGAGAGGTTGGGATGCGCTCGCCTTCGGAATCGGGCAGCGCTGCTGGGTGGTGCCAGGGGAACGATGGCGTTTCTATTGTGAACGTGTAGAGCTCCTGGAGAACAGAAATGTTTCCCAGGAATAATTCTTCTTGTGGTGTGACTTTCGGGCTGTATTTTAATTTCGCGCTTGGGTAACACTGCTGTAGAGCTCGGTTGGGGTGGATTGGCCAGAGCTGAACTGTAAAGCAGCAGAGGTGCAGAGAGACCCGGAGCTGCTGTCCCCACTGCCCACGCTGTCCCCTGCCACCGCCGGCTGCCCTGGGGGACACCTCTGGGCTGCGGTCCCCAGGGGAGGGAGCCGTGTCTCCCCGGGTGTGTTTGATGTTGCTGTATTTTGCAAGGATGCTTCATGATGTCTCTGAGAATGAAATTGAGTTTGGAAACCATGTCACCGCATCAGAATGAAGGGATCTTGCTCAGTCTTCAGTGTAAGGCAGGTTCAGGTCAAAGTGCCTGTGGATGAAATCGTGTTAGTGGACGGAGTTTCCCTCGTTTGTCAGGTGTGAGCCACCTGCGGAAGAGAGAAAACAAGCAGCGAGGGGTGTGCTGAGACTGGTGCTGTGCGAGGGGCTCCATGGAAGCTGCACGCTGCTAATTAGCGCTTTGTGCATGTCATTGGGGGCTGGGGGTGCTCCTGCTGGCGGTTCAGAGCTGTCAGCTTGCGCTGGGATCCGCTTGGCGCAGGTGAGCTGTGCCGCCGGGTCCCTCCGGTTCCCCGCGCAGCCAGCGACTCCTGCGTCCCCACGCGCTCGCTGGCTCTGGGTGACGGTTGTCACCCGGTACCTGGGAACACAGCCACGTGTTCCCAGCAGGACACGCTGCTGCTGGCAGCCGCGGGCTGGACGTGGCTGTGGGAGACGCTGCGGGCGTTGCTGCCACGGGGCGGCGGGTGTTTGGAGGACTCACCCAGCTCTGCCAGCATGAGCAAGAGGAAATACCCAAAAGGAGGGACACCCCTCTGTCCTAGTGTCTGTCTGGGGGGGCTGTGTGTCCCTCTGGCACGTGGTGACTCAGCCTACTGTTGGCTTTGGGACACATCATCCTGCCCATGCCCCCGCGCTGATGCCGTGGTGAGACACGAGTGTTGGTGCGTGCTGTCCCTCCCACACACACTGCTGCTGAATGGGACAGAGAGGGACAGGAAGGGCTCTGTCACTTGGTTGTTGTCCCAGCAGAGAGGCTGGGCAGGAGGGATCCCCTGTGCTGCTAAACAGGAGCTCCTGTTGTCCCTCCTCGTGGTCCCAGCAGGGTGGGAGGCAGCGAGAGGTCTCTGGCCATCCCTCCCCATCTGAGCTTTTGGGTCCCTTTGTCACTGCCTGGCTGGCCGCAGGAGCCTCGAAGATGGTTCTGCTCTAATGACCTGAGCAGGTCATCCCTGCCTGTGCGGGGTGGCTGGGCACAGCGCAGGAGCGTCCCTGGCTCCCCCCGCTGTCCCCGGGGTCTCTGAGGTGGCCCCATGCAATTTTTGCCTAACAAAAGGACTCTGGAAAATGCAGCTCTTCAGGACGATGAGTCCCCTGGACACGTTCTCTCCCCGTCCCGCTCCCGCTGCCAGCCTCGGTGCCTGTGAGCCTGCCGCAGGATGCTCTGCAGGACCGCGCTCACTCGGGTTCAGTGAGGTTGCAAGGGGGGCAGTAGGCAAATTTTTGGTAAGATGTCCCTGAGGTCTGTGTTTTGGCTGTGCAGACATGGTACTGGCATGCTTGAACAAAAGTGCTTGTTTTAGTGTTCATGAAGGTGCTGATTAAAGTGAACTAACTGAAGATTCGTTCACTTGTGTAGAGAAAATGGAACAGGACGTGAAGCTGTGGGCTGGGGAAAGGGGAAGGGCCTGGCTGGGGCCGGTCCTGCTCTGCGTGTCCCCGATCCCTGGAGCCGCAGCTGCTGGCTGACAGGTGACAGCAAACAAGGGCTCTCAGACAGAAACAGAAAAAAGGCAAAAAGAAGAGCCCTGTGGCCCCACGGGGGCCAGGACTGGGGTAAAGCCTCACTTGTTGTCTTGCAGGAGGCTGATGACCCTGAACACTTGTGCCTCCATGAAGCTGGAAGTCCACTTTCAGCGTAAACAGGTATGTCCTGCGCGCTCGTGGGCAGGCGAGGGGCTGGGGGACTGCGCAGTGGTGGCAGCGATTGGTGTTCAAGGACAACACCCGTGTGCTTGGGCTGCCCCGGGCTCACAACAGCTCCCAGCACTGCCCGGTTGCTTGTTCCCCTGTCACCCAGGACTGGCACGGCCCTGGCGCTGCCCGGCTGACTCGGCGGGCGCCTGCGTTTACCCTGTGCCCCCGCACAGCCCTGAGGCTCTGGCAGCAGCAGTGGGACCGCAGGAGTTGTCACTATGCAGGCCCGGCTGTGGTGGCTGCGCAGGGCTGGGTCCCTGCAGCCACAGATTCACCTCGGGGGTTTCTGCTGAGCTGCGCTCAAAGACCCCCCAGCAGCACGTCTTGCAACAATTAATATTGGCATGTTAATAACAAAAACTCTTCATTTCCGTTAATGAATAATCCATTCAAAATGCACACTAGCTAGGTGTTTAGCATATAGAAATCATTCCATGAATGTAACCCTGCTCGTTGTGACTGCCCTGTTTTAGCCTGGGAGGGGATGCTGCCCTGCGTCCCTCGCTGCCCTGCGTCCCTGGCGTGTCTGGGGTTTGTGGGGATGTTCTGCAGGGATGTCCCTGCTGCCCGTGAGCTGTCCATGGGTGGCGTGGAGCAGCACTGTCCCTTCCTCTGTGCAGTGTGGCCCTCAGACATGGCAAATTGCTGCTTGGTGCCTCCTGGAGCCCTTCATCACCAAAGAGGACCGGGATGGGTTTAAGGGGACGTGCTGTGACTGTGCCCTTTGCTGGGGTGCCTGTCCCAGGAGGGTGGGGCAGGAGGACACACAGACCCTCTGGGACTCTGACTGATTCACTGTCCCCTCTTGTCAACCACTTGCAGAATGAAGACTCTGAGGAGGAAGACCTGTGCGCCATCAGCGACCGGTGGGCTTTCCAGAGGGACAGCAAGAGGTGGTCGCGGGTGGGCTCCGTCGACGTCCTCTCGCAGGGCTCCGAGGTGTTGAGCTCCACCATGCCGCTGGCGTCCAGCCGCGAGAGCGTCCTCACCGACCTCAGCACCAACCCAGAGGCCACATCCCTGCACAGCAGCGGCAGCACGGGCGGCACGCTGGGCATCACAGCTGTGCCACCCGGCCCCTCGACCCCCATCCACGCCACCGCCGCTGCCATCGCCGCCTCCAGCCACAGCCTGAGCGAACGCTCCTCGCCCGAGCAGCCCTCCGTCCGCGACGGGGGCTCCAAGGAGAAGCTGAAGAAGCGACGGTCTCGCAGCTTCCTGAAGAGAATCGAGTCACTCCGAAGGAAGGACAAGGAGAAAGCTGGCCCAGATGAGAAGGTGGCCCCACACAGCAGCGTCACGGCCACACCAGGATGGGGCACCCTGAAGACTAATGGGGACCTTGCAACCGCCAAGGCCAGTTCCCCCAAAAGAGGGATATCTGCCTCTTTCCATGGCAAAAAACACTTCTTCTCGGTATCGTACAGGACTAACCGCTTACTGGCTGCAGGCAAGAGCAAGGTGGGCTCTGACTCGAAACGCAGTGGGGTCTACCTGGAGGACTATGACACGTCGGTGACGGCCAGCGGCGACTGGGCTGCCGGGGACCGCCCGTGCCGGCAGGTGTACCGGGGGGACTGCTTGGTGTACATCCCGCGGGACCACAAGCCAGGCACCTTCCCCAAATCTCTGTCCATTGAAAGCTTGTGTCCCTTGGGCGGCAGCTCCCTGACCCACTGGAAGTCAGGGACTGTGCCCGTGGGGCCGGCGGGAGGCGGTGGCAGCAGCGTGGAGGGCTCATCCTCCCCGCGGGGCTTCACCTGCCGCCGCCGGGGCTCCTGCAGCTCCCTGGGCAGCCGCGTCAGCGTGTACGACAACGTGCCAGAGTTCGGCAGCAGTGAGGATTTCTGCAAGGAGGACGGGGAGGTGACCTACGAGAACCTCGACGACATCCTGCAGCACATGTGGGGGCTGCAGCAGAAGTTGGAGCTCTGGTATAAAGCCATCTCCCCCGACCTGGCTGGGGAGGAAGGGGCTGAGGAGGAGGAGGAGTCGGAGGAGTCGGACTCGGGAGGGGAACCCTCCAACTTGCACTTTGAAGAGCGGTCCATGTCGGATGTTGGCACCTCTGCCAGTGACTTCGACAGCACGGGCAACTCCCTCAACGAGGCCGAGGAGATGGAGATGCGGGAGCGGCGGGACTCGGGGGTGGGAGCATCACTCACCAGGCCCTGCAGGTGAGCGGGGCTGGGCTGGGGAAGGGTCCTGCACCTGGGGAGTGTAACCCCAGGCACGAGTGTGGGTTGGGGGTTGACCTGCTGGAAAGCAGCAGCATAGAGTTGTGGTTGACAACAGGGTGACACGAGCCAGCGATGTGACCGGTGGTACCTGGGGGTGTGAGGAAGAGTGTGACCAGCAGGTCGAGGTGAATCCTCCCCCTCTGCGCTGCCCTGGGGACGCCCCATCTACAGAACGGGGTCCAGTTCTGGGCTCCCCAGTTTAGGAAGAACAAGGGATTACTGGAGAGAGTCCAGCAGAGGGACACAGAGATGCTGAGGCGTCTGGAGCACCTTTGTGCTGAGAAGGCTGAGAGGCACGGGTCGCTGGTGCACTCTGGTGGCTGCTGCCTGCTCCTGCCTGCTGCTGCCTGCTGTGCACAGGCTGCCACCTCTGAGTGGGTTTTCATTTACTAATAACAGGTCTAGATGGAGGCACTTGTTTGCAGTGTGCTAGAGCTCTCTTTGGCTTTCCCTAAGAAAACGGCAGCCGTTGCTGAGTTCTGTGACTTTTCTAGCCCTGCTGGGCTGATGCTGAAGGGTGATGTGCCTGCACGCAGGTGTGGAGGGATAAAGACGGGTGGACTTTTTGTTAACTGGGAATGTCCCTTCTGGGCTTGGCGATGCACTGGAGCAACTGGGCAGGAACAGCACCGACCTGGGAAGAGCTTAACAGGCTCCCAAGAGAGCACCACCTCCTTGGGGTGTCTTTTGTTCTCAGGTGTTGGAGATGTCTCCTTTGCCATGGCATTGCTCTGCATGGTGGTCCTGTAGGCATGTGTTAGCCTAAGTGTCTGGGCTCCTGGCAGGGTAACAGCCCTTGAATGAGCTCGAGGTGCAGCGGGAGGTGCTGGTTGATTCAGGGCTGGGAGGATTCATTAGAGGCAAGGCAAAGTGTCACTTGTGCTCTCCCTGGCACCCTATCACACCAGGTTTGTGAGCACCCGGGGGATGACACAGCACCCCCAGCACTGGGGCCGCGGGCAGGGAAGGGCCCTTCCCCGGGGTCTCCAGCTCCACCATCACCAGCCTTTCCCTGCAGAAAGCTGCGCTGGCACAGTTTCCAGAACTCCCACCGGCCCAGCCTGAACTCGGCCTCCCTGGAGATCAACCGCCAGTCCTCTGCCCAGCTCAACCTGCTCCAGAAGTGCTCCCTGCTCCGGCTCACGGCCATCATGGAGAAGTACTCTGTGCCCCACAAGCAAGCCTGGACATGGTGAGCTGCTGGGGAGGAGGATGGGATGGTGACCCCTTGGGCTGTGCTGGGTGCTGCCCCCTAGACCGGGTCCCATAGCCTGGGGCAGCTTCAGTGTGCAAAGTGCTGGAGAGGGAGGGGAAAAGCCGAAACCAAAGCTGCCTTTGCTCTGCGTGCCTGTGGGCATCTTTGCAAGTGTGAGCGGGGGGCTGACACTTGAGGTCGTGGCATCATCTGTGTCCAGGAGGGATGCAGGCATTTGTGGGGCATTAAAAATGCTGCAGCAATGTAAGAGCGGGACAGCAGTTTCCTTTTGTAGCCTAGCATTAAAGCATATTTTGGCTTAATAAATGTGTTGCAGTTCCTGCTCGAAAGCTGCGTTGCTTCCATTTCAAATGTGGTAGAAGCATGTGTGTGCATGTGTGTGTCTCCCGGGCCCTGCTCCCCTCTGTGCACTGGTGCTGAGGGAGCTGTTTGCTGCACTGATGTCTGTCTGTCCCACCCACAGGACTGTGCCCAAGTTCATGAAGCGGAGTAAAGTCCCCGACTACAGGGACAAGATGGTCTTTGGCGTGCCACCCATCGTGAACGTGCAGCGGACGGGGCAGCCGCTGCCGCAGAGCATCCAGCAGGCCATGCGCTACCTGCGCAGCCAGTGCCTGGACCAGGTGATGCCGCCGCTGCACCGAATCGCTGTCATTTGGGGAAAAAAACGAGCTTTCAGGGGTCCTTTTTGTTCGCCTCTCGTGGCGCTTGGCTGTGGTGAAGCGGGAGGGTGAGATTGTCTGTGGGAATGCCACTCCCACAGGTGTCTCCTCTGGGCTGGGGACCGAGACCTTTGGGGAAGGGGCTTCCTCGCCGGTCCTGCCCACCTGTGCCCAAGCGTCAACCTGCTGTTCCCCGACAGGTTGGCATCTTCCGCAAGTCTGGGGTGAAGTCCCGGATTCAGGCGCTCCGGCACATGAATGAAACCAGCCCCGACAACGTCAACTACGAGGGGCAGTCGGCGTACGACGTGGCGGACCTGCTGAAGCAGTATTTCCGTGACCTGCCTGAGCCCATCTTCACCAGCAAGCTGACGGACACCTTCCTGCAGATCTACCAGTGTGAGTGCTGGGCTGGGGGTGGGAGCGGGGGTCTGCTGGCGGGAGGGATCTCTCTGTTCCTTTGGACAGGGCGGTGGTGCAGGCGTAGGCCTGCGGGGACGGACCTGCTGACCATCGTCTTGGCCCCGCGCTGGCAGTCGTGTCGAAGGAGCAGCGGCTGCAGGCGGTGCAAGCGGCCGTGATCCTGATGCCGGATGAGAACCGGGAGGTGCTGCAGACCCTGCTGTACTTCCTGAGCGACATCGCCTCCGCTGAGGAGAACCAGATGACCGCTGGGAACCTGGCCGTCTGCCTGGCCCCCTCCATCTTCCACCTCAACGTGTCCAAGAAGGAGAGCACCTCGCCCAGGTGAGGGCTGGGTTGGCTCCCCAGCCTCCCCATCGCCCCTTCCCTGGTGGGATGTGCTGTCACACAGCCCCGTGCTCTGCTGTGCAAGGGGGTCCCCACTGGTGCCAGCCCAGCTCGCTCCCCTGCAGGGTGATCCACAAGAGGGGCACCATGGGGAAGCCTGACCAGAAGGACCTCAACGAGAACATGGCTGCAACGCAGGGGCTGTCCCACATGATCACCGACTGCAAGAAGCTCTTCCAGGTGGGTGGCTGTGGCATCTCCAGCCCAGTACTGCCCTACCCGGGTGCTGCCAGAGGGAGATGCGACCTTGCCAGTGGGGTGCGGGTCCTGAGGAGTCAGTGTGGGTGAGATAAGGGCCCCCAATCGTCAGCAGGACGGCTGCTGCTGGTCGGCCAGCCCTGGGAGCGCAGCTCAGCTGCATCTCGTGGTGCTGCAGGTCACAGGCTGTGGGCCGTGTCCCCTGGGAGGCTGTGTCCATCCTTCACCCCTCCTCGGTGGCATGAGGAGTTGTGGTTTTCTAGCTGCCTAGGACCACTCACCAAGTCCATGTAGGCTCCATCTGGCTTTCTGAAGATCGGTGTGCTCTTGGCTTGTAGGTCTCCCACGACATCTTGCTCCAGCTGAGCAGCTCCTACATGGCAGCAGATGCTTATCCCCACCCCCTGGCTGACTTCGTGTGTCAGGGGGAGAGCAAGGATTTACACTCCTACTTCGAGCAGAGTGTCCAGAACCTGCTGAAAGAGTCCTCAGAGAAATTCAAGGGGTGGCTGAGCACCCCAGGGCCCCTGAACACAGAGCTCTCCTGCAAGAAGGTAAATGCCACTGTATGGAGGGGGCTTGGAGTCCCACAGGGAAACATGCATGGAGTGACCCCTGGGTGCCACAGGTGCTGCAGGCACCTGCCAGCCTGCCAGCAACCTTGGCACTTGTTCCCTTGGGTGAGGAGGGATCAGCAGCCTCTTCCCTGGCCAGGGTGGGGCCTGAGAGATGGGCAGCTCTGGGCTGGAGGGTGCTCAGTGCCCGGCAGTCCCGCAGAGACACCACGTTGTTGTTGGCAGAGGAGCTGTGCCTGCATCCAGCCCTCTCCAGCAGCCAGAGCAGCTGCCATCCCACCTCCTCATACAAGCAGCTGTTCTGGTGCTGCTCCATGGCAGTGGGAGCCATTGGGAAAGCTGCTCGGGAGGTCAGCACTGTGGGAGTCCTGTGGACCACCTGATCCCTCTCTTGGCCCATCAGGTCGGGGACGGGCACCCTCTGCGCTTGTGGAAGGTGTCCACGGAGGTGGAGGCCCCTCCGGCCACGGTGCTGCACCGGGTGCTGCGGGAGCGTCACCTCTGGGACGAGGACCTGCTGCAGAGCAAGGTGGTGGAGGCGCTGGACAAGAACGTGGAGGTCTACCACTACGTGACAGACAGCATGGCCCCCCACCCGCGCAGGGACTGCGTGGTGCTCCGGTGAGGACAGGGAGGGACCTGGGGTGGTGGGACCTCCCCGGAGGGGTGAGCAGGGGCTGCACGGGGCTGGGTGGCAGGGATGGGACTGAGGGGACTGCTGTGTCCCCAGGCGCTGGCACACGGACCTGCCGCGGGGAGCCTGCCTGCTCATCTCCATCTCAGTGGAGCACGAGAAGCTGCCGGCAGAGGGAGGTGTCAAAGCTGTTGTGCTGACGTCCCAGTACCTGATGGAGCCCAGCGCCATGGGCCGCTCCAGGGTCACCCACATCTGCAGAACTGACCTCAGGTGAGGAGGGGCCCGCAGGAGGGTGGGGGCAGGAGCTCACCCGCTCACCCTGCCCCGGGGAAGCGGGACTGGGCTGGGGACAGCGCCAGTGGCACTCCAGTTGTCATTCTGGGCTGGCACAAGCCAGGTTGGGTCACAGACATTCCCCTATGTCACCACATCACTGTGGCTGGCAGGGGGGCACATTCCCTTTTCTGTCACATTGCACTGGTTCAGTGTCTCATCATCCATCGCAGGTGGAGCTACACTGGGTACCTGTCCTGGAGCACGAAGGGACACCCTGCTCCTTGTCCCCTGCCAGGGTCCCTCCTGCCCCCTCACCCCCTTCTGTTCCCTTCCCAGGGGCCGGTCTCCCGAGTGGTACAACAGGGTCTTTGGGCACCTCTGTGCCATGGAGCTGGTGAGGATCCGTGACTCCTTCCCTGCCCTGAGTCCCAGCGGCCCCGAGACGAAGATCTGAGGTGCCAGGAGGATGCTCGGTCCTGTCGGACGTGGACTTGCTGGTGGATCCGGAATGGGCTCTCGGGGGGAGCGTGGCAGGGGAGGCAGGGACACATATTTATGTGTGTCCTTGTACCCTGGGCTGGGCATCCCCATCCCACTGTCCCCGTGCTGCCTTGGTCGCCCTGGCACAGCAGAGACAAAGCTGTGCAGCCCCTAGTCCCCACCAGAGGCGTTGGGAAGCACAGAGAGGGGCTGGGGGTGACTGCGGGGGACAGGGTGGAGCGCAGTGGGTCCCATGTGCCAACTGGAGTGAAGGTGCGTGGGGAGAAGAGGGAGAAGCGAGCAGGGAGGTCGCAGTGCTGTGTTGGGAAGTGAAGGGTGGGCAGCGTGCATGGTGTCACCCGGCAGGGACAGCTGGGGAGGCACCAGCAGAACCTGTCAGGTAGTGAGAGAGGCAGTGATTCTAGGAGTCGAGCAGCTGCACACAGATACAGGGCTCTGCCCCGAGTGCCAGCCGTGCCGAGTGGCAGAAGGAGCCTTTGGTGCTGAATTTCATAGGAGAAGAAAAGCCCTCTAGTCCTGTGCCTTGCTCTTACTGGGCTAAAAGCCCTCTCGTGCACTGGGCTTTGGTGGATGAACCATGTTCCAAGCCAAGCCTGTCCCTTCAAACCAGCATCCCCAGCAGCTGGAGGGGCAGGACACACCTAGAGCCCTGGGGCTGGTTATGCAGAGGCACCGTGGGCAGGAGGAGGGACACGGCGGGTGCTGCAGCTCCCCGGTCCTGCTGCTGTTGGGGCTCCCCTGGCCCTGCCCCGGCTCAGTGGGGCGGTGGGATGTGGGGCTGTCCCTGCCCCCCAGCTGTGGAGCTGCCTCCCCAGCGCTGCCCCTGCAGAGTCGCCCGTTCCCTCCCCATCCCTCCCCGTTCCTCCGCGGAGAAACCCCCGCCGGAGCTGACCCGACCTGGTTCCTGCGCTCCAGCAGGGACCCAAGTCACCAGACCTCGTTCCAACTGGAAGGCAGCACGACCCACACGCGGGAGCGACTCCCAGTGTCAGCTTTGCTGTAACACAACCTGTCTGTCTCCTGATGGAAAAAAAAAAGCAACCCAGCCTCTCTTCTGTGTTTTTATATATATATTTATATATATATATATAAAAATATAACTAACATTTGGGAGAGTGATCTTTCTCCTAATATTTTTTTAAAATGTTTCTTTTGTTCCTATCTATAAATAGTTGTACAGTTGGAATATTAATATATAACGCTGGCAGTAGAGCTCAGTGCCAGGTGATGCTCACTTAAAAGACGTGTATTTTGTATTTAAGGGACTTTTGTATCATATGCAACTGCAACAGATTGTTTGACTTGGATGGGGGCTGCTCTTCCCATCCATGTAATTAATAAAGTACTAACGATACCTGCTGGCTGATGAGGAAACCTTCATGCTCAGTGATTCTTCAGCACAGGAGCATCCCCGAGCTGAGCCGCGTGGGCTCTGTCTCAGGAGTGGGGGTTCACCTGGGATCCAGCTGTAGCAGGGAGAGCAGCTCTGGGAGAAGATGGGGCTCTGCAGCGAGCGTCCGCGAAGACGATGAAGAAGAATCTGCTTTGTGATGGCAACTTGCTGGAGCAGATGCTTCTCTCTGCTTTGAACGCCACGATGCGGATGGAGTAGAACGTGCTGGAATAGGTGAAGACGATGGTGATGAAGGCTGCAAGATTCAAGCGTGGAGAGGAAGAAATCTCGCTCTGGGCACAGCCAAAGTGCAAACCTCGTGGACCGGGGTTGGTGGTGTGGCTGACAGCAGGACGACTCCTGCTTTTATCACTAGGGGGGGCAGAGACATCTCGGTAGCCCTGGCTGGTCTCACCAGGCAAGCCCATCCTGCCCCACATCATCCCTGTCCCCAACTCCCATGCTGGTCTTACCCAGGTAGGTGGTGGCCAAGCAGTCACAGGCACCGGGCCACTTGTCCAGGTGGGACTGCAGCGGGGAGCAAACCCCGCTCCTCCCGTCGTCGTTCCCAAAGGTCTCTGACGGCGCAGGGGAACACCGCTGAGGGAGAAGCCCAGCAGCCGGACGCCGCAGCACCGCTGGGCTGCTGCTCGCAGCTCTGCACTGCTTGAACGGGGAAACAATGGCGCGGGATTCCTCCAGCGTCCTGTAGTGAGCAGCAGGACTGAACCCTGGAGGACAGCACAGCCAGGCTGCCCGTCCAGCCCCGGGCGTGCTGGCTGTACTCGCCAAGTGCTCAGGCTCAAAGGCTCCGATGATGAAGAGGCAGGTGTCCATCAGGCCATCTGCACTTGGGAGGGTGGGACCACAAGGTACAGTGAGAAAAAAGTACCAGCGAGTATAGCCCTTTGCACTGATGCCATGGCCATAAAACCATCACAGAACTGGGCAGCCTTTGGCTTTATGCATATATATGTATGTATGTAAACACACATGTAAAAGCGCTGCCGGCTGCTCTCTGTGCCCCTGTGGGCAGGGGCTGTGCTGCCCAGGAGCCCACCTGCCACCAGCACCTGTGGAAAGGTGGCAGCAGCGTGGGGTGGGCTGGGGACAGGGCAACACCAGCACAGCCCCCTGTGACAGCACCCCGGGGCTGTGGGGACAGAGCTGGGCAAGGGGGGTCCCATCCACACCGTCCTGCAGCTGCTGGGGACACTGAACAAGCAACAACCCCCAAGGCTTTGCAAAACCGTCTGGAGGCACCTCAGCCTGTTTGGATCAAAGCCCCGCTCTTAAACCTGCCGCTGTTCAGCACTGTCAGCTGATGAGTACAAGAGTGTTTTCCTCCAACCCATGATTCTCACAAACCAACATTTAAAAATCAATCCCTTATTCAAATCCTTCAAGTTCCATTAACAGGGATTCATGTTTTTTCCCCCTGCATGTTGTTTCAGATCAATCTTTTCAAGTCTTATAAAAGCCAACCCTTACAAGCTTAGCAGAACTCTATATTAGCAAATGATTGCAAAACCGCAACATGAGGCTCATTTCTGCTTAATTATAGATAAAAGGAGATAAAATGATTGCTTATTAGCAAGTCAGGTAGAAAATGTACCATATTTATAGTGCAAACAGACCAATTACAGAAAGGAAGATGTACAGTTGTCTTTCATTACAGGTGCTTTAAAACACGCATCTGAAGAAAATTACTGATTTTTTTTCGTTCTTGTTCCAAAGGGAAGCTGAAGAACTGGCTCCCTGGAGACCACCAGGTCTGGACGGGGATTAAACCCATTCCGGGCTTTACAGAGGAACCAGCACAGCTTTCCTCTTGCTGGTCCTTTGGACCCTGCCGAGCCACCCTTCCCACCCACAGCTCTGCTCCTGCAGGGCTGGACTTGCCTCGCGAAGCTGCAGATTGATCTTCACCTCCCTGGGGCTCTGATGTGCACTGGATTAAAGAGCGTCTTTGGACATCTGTGCCCTTGGCTGCTTTGGGCAGCCCGAGACTCCTGAACTGCGAATGCACAGGCCATCGTGTGTAAATGAGACAGCACAGATGGCCCAGGACCGGGGAGGAAGGGGACAACGGGGCTGCCTTTAACAGAAAGATTTGAAGTGCGGTGCAGATCCCGCTGGCCAGTCCTGCGCCCGTCTCGCCTGTTTCGCAGCACTGCACAGGGGGACCAGCACTTCGGGGCTCCCGGGGGGAGAGGCTGCTGGAGCAGGGTAGGGAGCGGCTCAGGAGGAGCCCCTGACTGTGCGATCAAAGGAAGGGTGCGAGATGCACAAGAGAGGCCAAACAACCCCAAATATAGGCTGAATGTTGAGGGCAGGGCGGGAACAGCAGCAGCAATGGCTTTTGGATCATGCCTGTTTTCTCCAGCTGTGTTACATCAGCAGTAGGGAAAGCAACAGCACATGGGCTGGGAACAGCGCTCAGAGGACGCTCCAGCTCTGCATTCAGTGACAGCCAACATGTCATTTGCCCCATATTTTTTTAAGCAGGAGGACAACATCCTGCGGATCCTGCACTGTGGTTGCAGACAGCATGAAAGAGAATCACACCCTCCAGCGCCCTCGGCCCTTGCTCTGTGCGGGACTGCTGCAGCTGGGGCTGGGGCTCTTCCCAAGGCAGCTCCTGGGGCACATCCACAGCAAAGACAGGTGTTACCCTGCTTGCAAGTGCAATTCGTTTTTGTGACATCCTGTTTCTGCTGGGGCCTGTGACAAATGCAATCCATTCCTGAAAAAACTGAACACCGCCACGTCGCCTCGTAAAGGTAACGTGTGCTGCCATAACAACCACCAGATGAGGAGCTCCCGACGCGCTGCTGCTGCCAGCCCGATCTTTCAGCCACAGCACGGGCAGCATTACGCGCTGGAGGAAGCTGCCTGTTCCCACAGCGCCCCAGAAGGGGCAGTTCCTCCGCGGGTGCTCTCCACAGGGGTGCTGCTCAGAGCAGGTGCCATTCCAGCTCCTTTTACTCCTGCACACGCTGCAAAGCGTGCTCGTGACACCCCCCATCGCATCCTTTACACCAGCACATTCTCCTTCAGACTGTCCTCAGCTGCTAAAAGCCTCCTACACTTTGCCCACATCTCTTTCTTTCTTTCCCTGCACCGCTCCTCTCACAGGTCAGCCTCTTTATCCCACTCTGTATCGCTCTTCAGTCCTCTTTTTTGTATAGAGTTGTATTGCAAGGGCCTCTCCTGCTCCAGCAGCACCAGGTGGGACCCTGGCAGCCCCTCGGCTTTCCCAGCTCCATCTCTGCATTGTTTCTCTCCTTTCTAAGGTTTTATTCCCAGCAAGTTTGTGGGGAAGGAGCAGTGCCAGATGCTGCAAGGGTGGCTCTGTCTTCCAGCCAGATAAGAGCTGATGCCACTCGGGCAGCTACGTGGGTCTAACCAACATTTTCTCCTCCTAGAGCCCATCTAGGGGCTGAAATGAAGCTTCCCTCCAGTTTTCTCTGTTATTCTCACCAAATGCCTGGGTGTTTCACACTCTAACCCACTCAGCTATTTCTCCTGGGCTCTTCTTGCCACCTCAGCTCCTGCAGTGAGAGGGAGCGACGTGAGGAGCCCGTGTGCCTTCAGACAGCAAGGAGTGACGGGCAAACCCTCCCTGGGATGACCACCGTCCTCTGGTGCCCTGCGGCTCTATGGTAAGGCCCTGATTACAGAAATCCTCCAGAAAGTCCTCCAATAGCATTTCTTAAACACTGCATAATGGTCTCCAGGGCTCGAAAAGGGATGGCTGGACCCACCACAGAGGGGTATGAGGGGTAGGAGCAGATTCTCCTGCATTAAACATCCCGAGGATTTGGTTTGGCTGTAAATGCACATCCCAGGGACAGGGCCACCCTTGTGCCTCCTCCAACACGCCCAGTCCCTCTTCATCTCTGTGTTTCTTCCCAAACTGTCCACGATTTTTACTACTAGCCATCAAACCCCTGCTTGTCACCCAGTCTAAGCTTATCACCTTCATTATTTTTAACTATATAGCCAGAAAACCCTAACAGCATCACCCATTCTAGCCCTGACTGTGATATCTCTATAAAACAAAGCGCCTGCCTGTGAAACCTACTTCTGCCAGGAGCTGTCTCTAGAAATCACAGCCCTGACTCCCCATGCAAAAGCAGTGTTTGCAATAATAATGAAATGTTTAGCAAACATCATTAGAACTAACTTGCCAATGAGCAGAAATAATTTTCAGATAATTGCTTTATGGACAGCCAAGCAGGGAAATTAGGAACAGTATTTTTTCCATGTTAAACAGGGAAACACAAGTAGGGAAACAGAAGCACCAAGGGACAAAAGGAGCTGTTTAAGGCCACACAAAAGGAAGACAGAGGAGAGAAATGCCCAGTCTGATCTTACACCCACCTGCTGCTCTGTTGTCCTTGTGCTTGGGCCTGAACCCCCAACTGGGGGCCCCTCAGCTGTCCCCAGGCTGGGGACCTGGAGCCACAGCCAGCTGTGTCTGCCTCTTGTCCCCCTGTGCACAGAATCGATGGTCACCGTGCTGGTCCTGGGGCAGGACTGAGGCATCCCCACCAGGCTGCCCCCAGGCACCCGCCCTCAGCAGCACCAGCTGATGGTGTTTTCCCCACTTCATGCAGGTGTTGGCATTTTCCCCCCTTCACCCAAATGTTGACTTTTTCTCCCCCTCAGTCCCCAATGTGCACAAAGCTAGGCAGGGATCTTTTCGTCCACGTCCCCGTTCCCCGCGCAGGTCCCGCGGCCGCAGTGCCCTCTAGGGACGGGCGGGACCCTCCGCCGGGAGGGGACAGTCAAGCTGCTGGAAGTTTGGGGCGCTGCAGGTAGCGGGTTATGCAAATGAGGACATCAGCTTTCACGGCATTCCAAGATTTTTAGTCAAATTTAATTACCTTCCTTCTTCCCCCTCTCTTCTGCCTGTCCCTGATCAAATTAAAACAAACAACCCCCAGCAGAGTGTTTGTGACAGGAATCGTGTTGGAGACTAATTAAAACCTGACGACCGTCACCGAGATGAGCCTGGCAGGCGTCTGTGCCGGTGGCGCGGCGGACACACGGCGCGCTCGGCGCTGGATGCTCCCGCGGCACCCAAGGGCAGCTAATTAGCTGCAGGCTGCTGATCACCCATAACGCTGCGTCTGCCTGCCCAGCCTGCGGCCGGTGGGGAGGGAGCTGGAGGGGGAAGGTGTGGGTCTCAATTAGCGTCAGCAGTAATTTAAGGGACTCATTAACAAACACATGTGGCACCTCCTCTAGGACGCTGCTGAGCCTGGCAGGCTGAGGTCTGTGGCAGAGCAAGCTGCTGGCACAGCCCAACATCCACCTTCCAGCTGGGAGAACTGGGGATGCAGCAGAAGCTGGTCTGTCCCTTTTCACTGGGTGGTCCCTGGGGCAGGCCCTGGGCAGCCCCCCTGTCCCAGCCCAGCGTGGACTCCTCAGTGTTGCCCCCACTTCCCCTTCTGGAGACCCCCAGGTTTGACCCTAGGGAGGAACAGTCCCAGCTGGCCCCTCTGTGGGTGATGCTGCACCCATCCTGGCTGAGCATCTGCTGCAGCCCCCTGTCCCCAGCAGCCTGGCACAGCCTCCCATGGGAGTGACAGCTCGGCAGCTCCTGTCCCCAGGTACAGGTCACTGTGGGTCTGCGCACAAACCTGCTCAGAACAAGTTCTGAGCCCTGGTGAGGAGTGGCCTGGGAGAGCTCTTAACATCTGCCCGTCATCACATTTGCTGATGGAGAATTAGGGCAGGAGGTTCAGGGGTGGATTTCAGAAAGGCTGCTGGAAGCCTCTGCAGGTTGGGCACCCGTCAGCTTCCTCCCTGGAGCCCCACTGCAGGCACTGTCCCCTCAGACACCCCTGTCCTGGAAACCAGTGCTGCTTCTGTCTCAGCTGCAGCTCTGCACTGTGCTTGTCTGGGTTTCCTGCTCCAGCTGGGGCCGCGGGTCCCCAGCTCTGACACCTGGGCCACCACCCACCTTCCTGCCTGGGATGTAGTTCTGCTCTGGTCTCGGGGAGCAGCCAGCAGGGAGGGGTGCTGGTCAGCTCCAGGTTGGGCTGCTGTCCCCTTTGGGAAGAACTTCACCGTGCCCAGGGGCACACACACGTGCTGTGGGACGAGAGCTCCGTGCTGGCACAGCTTGTGTCCCTGCTGCCACCCCAGCGCTGTCCCTGGGTCACTATGGAGCAGTAAGCACCTTCCCCGCTGCAGCAGATTATTTTTTCCCATGAAGAAAATTACTCTTTCCCGTTGTTTCCAGTACCCATATCTCTGCAATGCTGTTGGGAGCTCTGCAGTGCCCGGTCCCTCCAGCTGCGCGGGTACAGCTGGTGGGAGGGGGACAGACAGACAGACAGACAGCTGCCACCACCAGAAATAAAGACATTTTCAGGCATTGTGTGCCTGGAGCAACCCATGTGCGAACCGCTGGTGACCCAGCCCCTCAGCAGCCAGTCCCCGTCCTCGGGGACGTCCTTGTTACGGCATCAATGAACTTACTAAATTATTCCTCTTTCATATTGCTGCAAATCAATGGGTCCTGGTGGTGTCATATATAAAAGGCTGGTTTCAGTATTTTAGTTGGGAGAGCCCTCAAGGGGAGCCAGGCTCATTAATTAAATACATTTAATCAATCTGGCCTACAAGGGCACTGGTTATTTATTCATCAGAGGCTGCACAGTGCAAACCGGGTGATCTGAAAGGCAGTAAATAAACATGTAAATGGAAAGCTGAGACAGCAAGAGCTTACTTGTGCCTGGGAGATTTCAAAGCTGGGTCAGATATTAGGGGATCATACATTTAATTTAACAAAATCCAATAAAAAGTGTACCTGCAATGAACAGCCCCCCGAAGACGGGAGCAGAGCGGTGGCGGGAACCCTGTGAGCTCAGGGGTGCCTGGGGGTCCCTGCCCTGTCCCCCATGTCCTGCTGCGATGGGCCAGCTCCGTGTGAGCAGGGACATCGGGGAGCGGCGGCATCGCTCCACACAGACACCGGCCATCGGGATGGGTTTTACCAAACTCAGTCTCATTTTCCTGCGGGTTTACTTGCTCCGCTGCTCAGGGACTCGCAGCATCGTGTTGCTCACATGTTCCTGCAAAGTTATTGTAAATAAGAGCATTACAGGAATTAAAGAGGAAGATTTCAGCCAATGTAAGTGAAAACAAAGGTGGGTGAATATGTCACTTTTCAGCTGATTCTTTGCAGTTGTCCCTTCTGGGAAATGCTGTGGAAGCCAAGCTGGTGATGAAGCAGATGAGCTTCCTCCAGGTCTGCGTAAGCCCTGGTTTTACCGCTGTTGGAAACTACAGTAATTTCAATATCATCTCAAATGCAGAGACTTGCAAATTAGCACTGAATAAAACATCGGTGGTCCAAGTGGGGCATTTCTGAATCCCTGATCCATCGAGCTTGCTGCTGGAAGAGCTTACATACTCCTGCTTCAGTTCTCTCTCCGAGAGATGAATTAACCCTCACTGCTCTGGCATCACCAGGGCTTTTCTGAAGCAAAGCTGGGGGGTTTGGAGGGCTGAGGGCAATGCCTTTCCAGCACCCTTTGTGAGCTTTACCAGACCCTGTGGATGCTCACGCTGGGGCAGGACGAGCTGCTGGTTGAATTAAGCTGAGCAGTTGGGATTTGGAGCACGTGGCAGTACCGGCCTGGCGGCATCGGGCAGGGGAAGGTCGGGGACCTGCGCTGCTCCTCGGGACGAGCAGGGTGAGATGTGGCTCCTCTGCCACCCTGCCCGGTGTCCCCATGCAGACAGAGATGCTCTCACACAGGGGCGCTGAGCAAGGGTGGTCCAGCGTGGCTGGATGAGGAAGATGAGGAAAACCTGCCAGGATGCAAGCACAGGAGGAAGAGCATGGCAGGGCCACAACTGTGTGGAGACAAAAAAGCAGAGGGAAGCTTGCGCTGGGCTGTCTGGATTTGGGGATGAGCCCCCCAACCATAGGAGGGTTTGAGCCGGGGCTTTGCCCTGGCAGCATTTGGCAGCCAGGGTGATGCGAGGGGTAAGCAGGAGCTGTTGGCAATACTGTGGGTGGTCTGGGGAGCCAGGCTTGGCAGGGAAAAAGGTAATTCAAAGTGCAGATGGGTATTGAGGTTGTCAGAGTGCAGGGAGGAGCACTGGATTAGCCTGTTAATCTTAATAAATGAATATGCAAAGCTGGGGAGAATGGTTTTTCCCACCACAGCTCCCTTTCTCTGTGAGAACTTGTCTGACTCGGATGTCACCCTCCACCGAGCTACTTCCTAAAGTCCCCGGACACCCTTAGCCTGGAAAACTTTTGTAAACAGGTGTTTTTCCCACATTTTGTGGGTGCTCTGCCCATCGAGTGCCCCTTGAGGGACGAAAAGCGATTGGGACTGCTGCTGTAGAGCTGTGTGGCTGGGGACATGGGGAAGGTGACCCCAGCCTCCTCCTGCTGCTGGCCAGGCTCAGGCCAGGCTCAGGCTCAGGCTCGGGCTCGGGCTCAGGCTCAGGCAGGTCAGCAGAGCTCACCCTGTCCCTTCCCAGCTCCGCTCCGCTGCCACAGCCGCGTCACCAACAGCCCCATCCGCAGGCGACTCAGGGTCCCTGCCCATGCCCCCGTCAGACCACCCTGGCTGGGCTGGTTCTTGCAGTACCTGGGGTTTCCCCTCCCATTTTCTGGGAAGCTTGAAAGAGAAAACTAACATGAAGAATATAAACTGTTAAATAGTTTCAACCATTAAAAAAATTTTAAAAAAGGGTTCACTTGCAGGTTTTGGCCAAATATAGTATTTTTCCAAGCTGGTTTCTACATCCACATCCCAGACTCCCAGGGATTCACAACAACCTCATCACTTTTGAGTTAACACAACAAACTTGGCTGCTAGTTGGTGGTTTATTAATACCGGTCTCATTCCCATGGACACACGTCCTATCTAGAAAGAAAATGACTTTATCATATGTCCCAAGTTTCTGGCCAACCCATCCAGTCTCCAAGCTCGCCTGGTATAAGTTTGAGAGCATGAGAAACAATAAATATAATATTTTACACATTTTTTTCCTCTGAGGATCTTGAAGTGCAAGCACAGCTCCCTGAAGGATGCCCTGGGCAGGGATGTGGAGGGGCCAGTCCAGCAGCAGAGCGGGGGCAGCACACACCACCTGCTCCTGCAGCACAGCGCAGCCGCTACGTCCCATTACGCAGATGAATAAAACACATTCCTCTAATGCAGTGCATTCCCGAAATACCTGAACAGAAAATCCATACGCTTGGAAACGAAAGCATTTGTCCTTTTGCTGTCTTCAGCGTCAGCTGAAGGAGCGTGCGTCTTCTCCAGGGGCTGCGCGCGGGAAGACAGATGGTGAGAGTAACTCTGGTTGTCAGTCCCTGGGGACGTGCAGAGGAATCAGTATTTGGCGTCTGATTTAGCTCTGCTGCCTCCTCAAGTCACCACTGTCCCCAGCACTGAATGACACATGGGCTTCTGAGGCAGTTAACTTAAACCTCCCTAAAGAGAGGGGTATGCAATCACCCCTCCCGTGTCAGCTGGCAGCTCCTAATGAAGATCCAGCGCATCTGTGCTCACTGCCCTGAGTTTGAACACCCTCCTGTGGCCCCTCTGCAGGTCAGAATTAACCAGGGGAGGAGGGCGGCTCTGCAACCCACAGAACCCGCATGGGCAGAGTGGGGTCAGCAGGTGGGAACGGGCACCCACGGGGTTCTTGGCTCCTGGAAATGGGGGAGCCTTTGGGGAGCAGCTCCATCCGTAGCGCTGGGCTGCAGAGATGCCCGTGCTGGGTGCTGGGTGCAGGCAGGGTTATTCCCCTGAGCGCGCCAGCTGGGGCTGCAGGCGTCCCTCTGCTCCGATGTACCTGAGCATCACACCTGGTGGCAAAAATCCTCTCTCCTCTCAGGCGCGGGATGATGAGACTTGTCACACCGCAGGCCGTCTCCTGGCTGTGTCTTACTCTTGCCAGGATGGTTTGGCTTCCCGTGCAGCTCTGCTGTTCATGGGATGAATGCCCATGTACAAGAGGTTCCCAGGAGCTAGGGACAAGCCCAGGGGAGCCCTGCTCAGGGGACATGCGTTTGTCAGCTGGGAGGGGAACACCCGAGGAGCAGGAACACTAGAGAGGAGGAAGAGGAGGAGGCAGACATTCCAGGAGAATCCATGTCTGTAAGGAAGCAGAGCGGGGTCCAAGGCAGTAATCCATCCCAGATGAGGCTGGGGAACGTGCTCCAGCACAGCATGAGTCATTGTGAATAGAGAAGAGAGCAACAGCTCTTTGATAAGAGGCAAAGCAACTTTCTGTGGCTATTTAATCTTAATTTGCTGACTGTGCCAGCTGAAAGCCTTGCACAAGGCTCCCCTGGGGATGTCATCATCCAGCCCCTCCCCTGGCTCCCGACCAAGGCTTTGTGTCCTTCCAGGGCACTGGGATCCGGTGCCCACAGGCTTCTCAGGGTGTGGGGCAGGGGACGACAATGGCCTGCAGGTCAGGCTCAGCTGAGACCGGCTCTGGAGCCTCCAGAGGGTCCCGGTCCCAGTGCAGGTAGGACTCACCTCATCCTCATGGCATGAGTGGCTCAAGTTAGAGGAGCTGGACTGATGTTAGGTTGGTATAAGCCCCAAAACTTGTGCCTTTGGGGACGATTATGTCCACTCTCCAGTCTTGTCTCTTGAGTGAATCTCCCCCAATGGTTCAGCATTTCCCTCTGATCCTTCTCATCCTCCTCTGGCGTTCTCCCACAAATTCTTGAATTGCAATGCCCCAAACTGCTGCTCCTGACACGGTTCCAGGGCAAAGCAGAGGAGAGCCTGCACTGCGCATCTCAGACTGCCGGCTAGGCAGCCTGGGCAGCGTTTGACCTTCTCTCTCGGGGCGGCATGGGGGACTCGTCCATTGCAGTTCTCAGAGCCCGCCTTGCCAGCCATTCCCCTCCTGCTTCTGTGTGCTTGATCATTCCTAAGGGCAGAGCTTCATCTGCTCCTGTTGAACCGTGCTTCACTTTTCCCCCAAGACTGTTTCTCCTATTTCTCAATATCATTTCAAATTCAAATCCTATTCCTGTGTCCTTCTTGCTCCATCACATATGCAAAATAAATCGGCAGGCTGTCGTTCTATCAGCCGGGCCATTAATGAATGCCTGAGCCCGGAGCCAGCCCCCCAGCCCTGCTCCGCGCACACCGCAGCTGGGCGGGAGGCTGGAGCGCTCTGCCCGGGCAGGGCTGGGGCAGCCAGCGCCCAGTTCTTCCACACTTCAGTTTTCCTCTCCCTTGCTCATGAGTGTTTCATGACAGACAACATCAAAAGGTACTACAGACAAAATATAGGACAACTCCTGCTTCTCTCTATGCACAAGGGCTGTTGCTCTGTCATAAAAAGAAGTATGAGATTAGTTCGACATGATTTTTTTTCCTGAGAAAAACATGTTGACTGCTTTCCTTGCCTTGTTATCTTCTTTCTGCTTACCAGCTGTTGAGATAATGTGTCCAGTATTTTTCCCATAACAGGGTTAAACTGGCCGATGTGCAGCCACCCGGCTCCTGGCCCCCACCTTGCTGAGTCAGCTGCCCTGTTTTGCCACTGAACAGCAGCAAAATCTTCCAAAAGCCCTCCAGGACAACTGGCCAGAACACTGGAACCACTGGCCCACCTGAGGTTAATGCCATTAAAACCAGCAGACGCAAAGCTGTCTGAAGGAGCAAACACATTAGGGACCCCCGGCCACCCACACAGTGTGGGAGTGGGGACTGGGAATGGAGTGTGGGAGTGGGGACTGGGGTGGGAGTAGGGGTTGGGAATGGGAGTCACACCCCTGCACTGTTGGGGTGCTGCAGTGGCCGGGCTCTTCGGCTTTGGGGGTCTCTGTGTGAGTATGTGTGTGGATCCCACCATGTGTCCAGGTGTGGGTCCCACTGTGAGTCCTGCAGTGTGCCCTGGTGTAGGTCCATGCGTGGGTCCCACTATGGGTCCCATCACGGGTCTGTGCGTGGGTCCGGGTGTGGGTCTGTACCCGTGTGTGGGGCCGTGCGCGGCTCCGTGTATCCGTGTATGGGTCCGTGTATGGGTCCGTGTCCGTGCGTGGCTCCGCGCGCGGGTCCGGTCGCCGCCGCGGGGGGGCAGGCGGAGCCCGCGGGAGGCGCGGCCGGTCGGTCGGCGGCTCCTGCGGGAATCCCGTGTTCGCGGCCTACGGCTCTTCGGTCGTGGGGCAGGAGCGGGTGGAGAGGAGCGAGAGCCGCGGGCTGAGCCGCTGTGCCCAGCGCGGGGGCTCGGGGGGCTCCTGGAGAGCAAGGAACTCATTTGTAAAGTGAGTTCTGACATCAAATCGCTATGGGGTTAAAACGGAAATAAATCCCGCCGCAGATGGTGTCCGGAGTGTGGTTTGGAAGGGGTTCGCCCGGTACTTGCCGGGGCAGGGGTAGGCACAGGGGGAGGACAGGTCCCAGCAAGGCGGGAGAGCAGGGCTGGGCGCAGGACGAGCCCACGCCAGGAGCAGATTACCAAACTGCGCCCAAACTCCCTCCTTCCCAGCTGGGCTTTCCGACTGGATCCTTCCCGGAGCCGGACCCAGGCCGGGCGGATGTCCACGAGTGCGGGTTCACAGGGCAGACACCTCCGCAGCTCCGGCTTGCAGGCGCTGCCTGGGGTCGGTGTCTGCCGCTGCCAAGAGCATCCTCTGCTGAGCCCGCTCAGCTCCCAGCTCGCGTTTGTTCCCCCACGTTCCTCCCTCCCGTCTGTGCCACCGGTGACACTGGTGTGCAAATGGCATCCTGGTTTTGGGGGCGCGGAGCCGGCACTTGCCGGACCTGCAGCCAGCATCCCCGCCTGGGACACGCTGCGGTTGCCAGGGCGATGGTGATGATGTGATAAACAGAGGGAAATGGTGATGACGCCAGCTGGGAAAGGGCAGGATGAATTTTATTTCACGTTTATTGAAGCACAAATTAACATAAGAAACAGCTTCCTTGTGTGCAAACAAGGGCAACTGAGAACCTTTGGGCTGCACGGGTTCCTTCTGGGCTCAGAAACCAGGCTTTCGGCAAACACTCCTGAGCCGCTGTTTGAGCTGAGTGCGGGTTTTCCATGGCAATGTCTGTTTACACGGGGAGCAGACAGCAGGGTGGTGGGGACGGCTCTGCTGGGACGTGTGGGGCGGACGTGGCCGCAGCGGGATGCTCGGGCTTTGCAGGAGCTGGGTACCCCCCCGGGATGTGCACAGGGCAGCGGGGAGGGGGGAAGGAGCCACAGGAAAGGTCCGTGTCCTCTGCCCAAAGTGGGAGGAGAGGCCCAGCAGAGGTTGTGACCGCTCTTACAGAGATAAAGGGGAACAATCCTAGACTTTGCAGCTAGTGCCACGTTTGTACAAACTCCGGTTGTTGGTGTATTTTCGCCTGTTTTTCCCGCCTTCCCAGGCTGCGATGTGTCAGGATGGGGTGCTAGGAGACTGGGTTCTGCTCCTCGGGCTGACCCAGTGCCCAGTGCCCAGAGTAGCTTCAGAGGTGGCTCGGGGAGTTGCTGGACCCGCTCAGTCCCCACTTTGGGGGATGCTGCAGGAGGGTGAGGGTGCTGGGCTTCAGTGTGGGTCCCTCTGGGAGCAGGGAACAGTCCGTGTGTGCGGCGGGGTGGGACCAAATCAGGGTAAAATGCGTCTGTGTGCATTTTCTCCCACTTCTTCTCGGTTTTGCTGTGAAGTCCAACTACAGCAACCTGCTCCAGGTCCTCTGGAGGAGTTACGGCAAATGAGTTTACGGAAGAACAAGTACCTCAGAGATGAATTTCCATCTATAGCTGAAAGTATCCGCCGCGGGCTTGTTCTCTGTGTGTTCCAGAGAAGCCCCAGCGACAGCTGCCGTGGTTGGACGGTCTCTGGCAGGAGCTGCGGTCCAGGCGTGGGGAAGGTCTGACAACAGTTAATATTAGACTCACTCGCAGATGGAATTGGCGTTCACTGATTTTCAGAACCAGGAGGGACCATCTATAATTATCTGGTCTGATCTGCGAGGAGGGGATGGCTGCTCAGAGGAAAGGCCAGTGGAAAAATTAGCCAAGAAATGCTGATTAGCACAAAGTCTTCCCGCGTACCCGTTCTGCGGGACTCCCGCTGTCCTGCTCTCAGGCCATCCTGCCGGGGGTGAAATGAAGAAACCCTGCAGGAAATGTAAAGTGGCTGCAGGAAATACCTGGAACCTTCTGCAGCAGGAAATGAAAGTGGAGAAGGTTGGGGGGCAGCAAGGGGCCGGGACGCTCGCCCATGGAGCATCCACAGGCTGAAGGGCTGGGAGGTTGGGGACACGAGCAGAAGGTGATTGTGCATGGCTGGTGAAAGAAGAGAGGGCGGGAAAGATCCTCTACACTCCCTCCCAAAGTCTTTGTTCAGATCATTCCCTGATGAGAGGAGAAATTTGCTGTTGGTTGCCGCTGTGAATCATCTACAGACAAAATTATCAGTCCTTTGTGTTCCCACCCAGCTGGCAGAGAGCGGACGTCCATCAAGAAACTGAGGCAGAATCCAGAAGACACGGTTATGCACTTTTTCTCCATGCCCCACTTTGCAAGGCTTTTTCCCCAGTATCCCCAGCTCAGCTGCTCCCTTCCCCTCCTCTTGCCATCCTAGTGCATGTTCCACTCTTCTGGCCCCTGTGACCCACTAGAGACCCTCTGGGGAGAAGAGACAGGTGTGTCCTGGCAGGTGTCTTGGGAGGAAGAGGAGGAGGAGGAGAAGAAGGAGGAGGATGAGGAGGAGGAGGAGGGCAGTTGCCCTCTGGGCTGGGTGAGGACACAGCGTCTGCTGTCAGGAGCCCGTTCCAAGCTGAGCATCGCCCGCTCTCCCCTCTGGTCTCCTCATCAGTGATGAACACATGCACAAAGGGCCACTGCAATGAAATATTTATTTATAACAATCATAATTATTATTCTTTCACCAATTTTCTCTTCCGTGGATGGAGCCTGGCAGAGACTACAGAGCAGGCAAAACTGCTAAAGCAGAAAGTAATGGTGCCCCCAGGACGAATAAAAAGCCTACTTCAAACCAGCAGATGCTGCTGAAAGCCCCAGCGCAGGAAATATCTGCAGAATGAATCGGGAGCTTTATGGAGCTTGGTTTGCAGGTTTTATAAGAAAGTTTCGCCAGCTCAGGAGGGGAAGGGAAAGGAGGAGCAGGGCTGGCACCTCGGGCTGTGGGTGCCGGAGCAGGATGGCACGTGCGGAAGGGACAAATGGCATCACCAACCATGTACAGCCCAACCGCTGCTGCCGCCCCAGGCCAGAAGACATAAATAAATCAAGAAAACAAGGTTCCTGTCCCAAAAAGCCTTCGAACTATGCTGGGAAGAGCTCAGGCAACCCAGCAACAGCTGGAACAAAGCATTCCCCCTGTGCTGCCGAGGTTTGGCGCGTGTCTTGTAGTTCCAGTTTTTTTTTTTTTATAGTACGTCATAAAATAATGTTCTATATTCTATATATTTTTATGGCCGGTGGGAGAGCAGTGCAGGGCAGAGGATGGCGGGAGGCGGCAGGAAAGGGTCTCCTGGGGTGGGGGGCTGGTCCAGCCCAAGGGGGGCAGGAATGTGGGGTGGGGGGCTGGCCCCACAAGGAGGGGGCAGGAGCAGATGAGTGGGGGGTGAAGCGCCCAGACGTCTGCAGGAGGGATGGGTTGGGATGCGGGATACCCAAAGCAGACTGACAGGGAGAGAGGAGGTTCCACCCTGGGCAGCTTTGCCTGGGGGGGACACATGGGGGAACCCCCCCGCTGTGGGCTGAGAAGAGCCTGTCCTCTCCTGCTGCAAGGCCAAGGACACCCCAGTCTGTTCCATCCACACGCTGGATGCCGCACTGTTAATAGCAGGAGCAGCGTGGGAGTACGCAGCATTTTGACAGGTTGTCTCCGAGCTGCTGGCCGGTCTCACCGTCGCTGTGCTGGTGACAGGGCTGGTGACAGGGCTGTGCGGCAGTGAGGATGAGGATGCACGGTGCGAAGGCCTTTGCAGCACGGACAAGCCCTCAGCCCAGCCTGAGGGAGCAGGGGAATGGTGTTCCTCAGAGAGAGAGCCCTGCTCACCCGGGATGGGCTGAGGAACATCAGCCACCCACAACAACACACCTGAAAATGGATGTTCAGGGGGTAAAATGTTCCTGGGAGTCAGAACAGGGGGCTCTGCTGTGATAATGCAGAGCATGAGGACCCAGGTCACGTCTTCCCCACTTCCCCAGTGTCCTCTTGCCTTCGTTTGCCCCGTGACTGGTGGCGGTGTCCCCAGCCTGCTCCGTGTCACAGCCCGGCTCCCTGAGGAGGCACCAAGCGCGTTTGGGACCCACAGACACACCGAGGGAACCGGCTGCCGTTCTGGGAAGGGCACGGCACGGGGCCGGTGCCAAACTGGCACCCAGCCCTCGGCTTCAGGATGGGGCTTGTCAGATGTTTCGTTTTTAAGATGTTCACTAACTTTATGGATTCTTTCCTGGCCAAGCGTGGAAACCTGCCTGTGGTCTGCGATGGCGTCTGCGGGCTGGGGCTGCCGGGGCGGGGGCGGCGGGCGGCGTGTCGGGACCCGCGTCCCCGTGGGTGGCTGGGTGGGACCTGCGGGTGCCGTGGACCCGAGCCCACCCGCCCAGGTGATGGGTTCTCTTTGGTCCCTGCCCCGGGGGCACCTCCGAGCCTTTGATTTCGGAGGCTTGTCGGGGCGCTTTAGCAGCCTCCAGAGAGTGCGTGTAAACACCGCGATTAAAAAACATCATTCCAGGGGCTGTGTGGAGGCTAAAAATGGCAGAGAGGTGGCCCAGAGAGGAGAGAGCTGCCACAGCAGCAAATACTTCTCTTTGTAATCCCCTGGGAGGTAACAGCGATGGCAAAGAGGTCAGAGCTCGGGGAGCGGGAGGAGGTGAAGGCTGGGGAGGACTCCCCCGAGAAAAGGGTGGAGAGGAGAATGTGTCGCTGTAGGCTCCGTGGAAGATGCTTTGACTGCTCAGCAGGGAAGGAAGGAGCAATTTTTAGATAAAACGATAGGACTGCCCAGACAACCACATTGTTTATTAGTGGGAAAGTTGGAGAATTTCAGAGGGAAGGTGTTATGAAGGTCGTTTGTTACGGCTGCCTCTGCAGAACAGCACCCGCAGCTCTGCGCAGCACCAGCGCTCGCTCCTCCAGCTCCCGGCCGGGCACGCAGCAGCTCACGGGTGTTTTCCCAGTACAACACAGCTGGGGCAAGAAACGCCGTTTGTTCTTTCCTTCTTTCTTTCCAGTTTCTCACCTTTTTCTCCCCACATCCAACATGCCTTTTGTTTCGTAACGTATTGACAGGTTCTAAAGTTGAGCCACAACCAGGTGAACTCAGTAGGGACTGTCAGGGACAGAAAAGGGATTTTGGCTGCTGAGCCACACGGGTGCATTGCGGGAGGATGCTGAACCAGCCCCTTCACTGCAGCTGCCGCAGGTGTTGCTCTGTCGGTCCCTCCTCAGTTGTCCTGCAGTGGAGGGTCCCACCAAAGCTGCTCAGTAAAGCTCTGCTTAATGCAGGGTCCCACCAAAGCTGCTCAGTAGAGTTCTGCTTAACACAGGGTCCCACCAAAGCTGCTCAGTAGAGCTCTGCTTAACACACACGTTACTTCAGACTAGGGCTCACTGGTCCTGTGTGAATCGTGCATCCTCAGACCCAGCTCTGGCCCCTCCTCAGGCTCAGCCTTTCCCGCTTGTGTCCCTCTCTGGGCCCGTGTTTCTCTGTGCGGAGGAGCAGGATGGGTGGTGCGGGGGTCCCCAGCACCCCCAGCACCCCCAGCACCCCCAGCACAGAGCCAGCAGAGCCTGCCAGAGCCGGCGGGAGGAGAACGAGCTCCGTCTCTGCGGCCAGCAGTTAATATTCTTCTGGCATGGTGCCCTGCCCGGGGAAGGTGGCAGGCTCTTGCATTTAATATCTTATTTATCTTTCCTTATTGCAGGAATGATGACAGTTTTCATTATTAAGCTGCTAGGTAATAGTCTAGCCTTTGGTGGGAGCTGAATCATCATCCCCTCTTTGCTGACAATTTGATTCAATTACCCAGGAGAGGTGTGACGGGAGGAGGACGAGCAGAGCCCGTCGCTGCCGCAGGGGTACATGGTGCTCGGTGCCAGGGGTCGGAGGATGGTGAGGGGCAGAGATGGCTGTGTGTGTGCCACCTTGATGGCCAGGGCAGTGGCTGTCCCCCAGCGATGCTCCTGGGGTGGTGGGTGTCCCCCAGTGATGTTCCTGGGGTGGTGGCTGTCCCCCAGTGATGTTCCTGGGGTGGTGGGTGTCCCCCAGCGATGCTCCTGGGGTGGTGGGTGTCCTCCAGCAATGCTCCTGGGGTGGTGGGTGTCCCCCAGTGATGTTCCTGGGGTGGTGGGTGTCCTCCAGCGATGTTCCTGGGGTGGTGGCTGTCCCCCAGCAATGCTCTTTTCTGTCTACCCATATCTATCCTTGTTCCTGCAGCAGGACAGGCTCCCACCCCACGTGTCCCTGGCTGTGGGGATGGCAGGAGGAGGGGACCATGTGGGACATCACGCACAAGGTGATGGGGCAGCTGTCATGGAGAGCCACGGCCCCGATCCAGCCCCAGCACACTGCTCAGTGCACACACAGTGGTGGCAAAGCCACAGCAAAGGGCTTTCCAGGTTCTTCCTGGCCTTGAACATGGCTTTCTCCTCCTCAGCCCCACGGGATTTGGAGCCCAGCAGTCCTGAGTGGTGTTTGGTGTGGGCACTGTGGTGCCAGATGGAGGGCACAGAGCAGCCAGCCAAGCGCTACCCCCCTGGATGCTCCCCAGGCAGCAGCTGCAGCGGCTCCGAGGAGGAGAAAACGTGGGATGGTTTGTGGACACCGCGAACAAAATGGGGATAAACCAGAGAGAAACGGGCTGGGACATCACGGTGTTTCTGTGCCTGTGCCGCAGCGCAGGGAAGCAGCTCTGTGACTGCCGCTCAGCCGCGCAAGGAGGCAGCGGTAATGATATATGCAATCAATTAAACATGACCAATTTTTAATTAGATGTATAAACACGCCTAAAGTTAAATGAGGTCTCTTTATAGAGAAAGAATGCAGCACGGTACCATATTAAATGAGAAACTCATGCTGTTCCCATGCGGGAGCTTCCCACATTCACACGTGGAGATGCCTTTGGAATCCAGCCCCTCACCCCACAGGCCGGGGGTCCCGGCGGTGCAGGCGCTGGCAGGGGCGAGAGGGGCCCGATCCTGCTCCTGCTGGGCCCTCCGAGCAGCGGGGATGGGTCTCGGTGTTTGCCCAGCTCCTGCTCCACAGCCTGCTCTGGGCAGCCAGGCGGGCGCTGCTCCCTCCCCTCCCACGTGCACCCCTTGTTATCCTGCTGCCCTTACAGAGGAGAAGAAACAGGAGAAAAAAAGTGAACCGGTGTCTAATTATATCTTGTTTGCTTTCATTTAGAGCTAATTCAGCCCACACAAAAATTATTCTCCATAATAAAAGAAATATATATTTAAAAAAAACCCAGAGATGCATGGCTTCATTAAAAATCTGAAAATGTAGAAACTAAGTAGTGTCTATTTCCACCTTTCCCCTTCTGATTAAAAACTATTTGCATTTCAAAACAAACCATCATTAATCTGGACCAAATGTTACTAGGGCTCCTCTTTCTAGTCAGGATAATTAAGCATGTGGCTCGGCGGTGAGTGACTCCGGCTTCCTACAGAGACTCACATCAGCTCCTTCCTCTGGGCTGGGGTGGCGGCTGAGGGATGCAGCGCCCGGGTTTTGCAGCAGCTCGTTGCACTGATTGCTTGTGGATCAGAGCGCGACTGCGGGTCGTGCACCCCCTCTCCCATGGCAGGATAAGGGCTCGCTGCTCTGGGGCACTCAGAGGTAACGCTTCCTGAAGGTGAAGCCTGTGCTCGGCATGCACATCAAAAATTAAGGGCAAGAAATCCCCCAAGGAAGCTTTTAGACCCAAACCTATAACGATTCCTGCACAGACCTGGAGATCTGGCTGACAGCAGTGGTATTTTGTGCAGGCACAGGGATCTGCTGGCACAAGCTGGAGGCCGCGGTAGTTTGAGAAGAATAAAAAAGCCCCAGGAAATCCAGAGTTTATTTGCAGGAAACCCAAACACTTGAAAGAAAGTCACCGCTGAAGGTGAGCCATCTGCCCTCCAGCCGCCCCTCCCTCGCTCCATTTTGCTTAAGGAATGGATGCAGGATGCATCCTGGATGCATCCTAGATGCAAAAGGATGCAGGATGGGACCTGGGCAGTGCTGGTTGTCCCCATCCCTGTCTCCAGAGCAGGGCACAGCCCTCGGCCCCAGCTCGCCCTTAGCTCTTTCCCTGCATCACTCTGGTTTTGCTGTGCTGGGCCAGGCAGCACCGGCAGAGGTGGTTGGCTCTGAGCATCCTACATCCCCCAGCCCCGCATCCTCCAGCCCCGCATCCCCCAGCCCTGCAGGCCAAAGTGACGAGACACACATCTGAGAAGCAACGATCCCCAAGAGTCAGACCCTCTGAGATGGCAGGTACCACAACAAGTGATGCACCATCCCAGTATTTCACATTTTCCTCCCAGGGTGGCTTATCCTGGAAGGTCTCAGTGCGGGAGGACATCTTAAACAAAGCTGGGCAGCCCGAGGACTCATACCATAAGTGCTTCTCCCTGAGAGGCCCCTCAGCCCCTGGGCTTCAGAACCGTAAGGGTTTGCTCCAGGAGCTGTGAAGACAGCCCAGAGCCGTGAGAGCAGTCTAGAATACACCGTGAAGCACTTTGCTCAAGGGCTGCCTGCGCTGCCAAGCACTGAGGACGGGGACATCGTGGCCACCCCGGTACCTCAGTGCAGGATGGAGGATGCTCTGCCACACAACTGCTCCCTCTTCCCACCTGCATTTTGGCTCCTGAAACGTCCTGTGGGCATGCTGACAAAGTAATTAGGGATGAAAATTATTTAACGAGACTTTTCCTTGGTTGTAGTTGCCTCCCGTGTGTGTTTGCTACTGGTGCTAAGCCTTGGCAGGCCCTGCGGGCACTCAGCACCCCGCAGCACAGGGTCCCCCCGCTCCCGTCCCCCACGGCAGCTCCCGCAGCTGCTTTCCGGGGGATATTGGCCAACATTCCTCTCGAATAACATTCCAGAGATATTTACAAGATATGTACAGAAAATAAATAGATGAAAAGAGGAATTTATTAAAAATAATAAAACCGAGGAGCTGAGGAACGCCTCTCCTGTCTCGCTCCCCTGCTGCGGCTCATGCTGCTGGATCACCCATCCCAGCACCCGCTGCTAAAACAGCTCGGAAGAGGAGAGAAAAAGCAGACTATTAATTAACAGCAACTGTACAGTTAATGGGGCTTTTTTTCCCTTCCTAAACAATTCATCAAAATGATTTCATTGAAATTTAGCTGATGGGGCGCTAAATGCAGCTGGTCTGTCCTGCTCTGGTTTTTTTCTGTCCTGGCTGGAGCAGAAAGCTGATATTGCAGCCCCGGATTTGGGATTAACTGCACACTTTGGGGATGGAGACAGAGGGAGTGAATAAGTTAGTGCTTCTGCCCCTGCCAGAATGTAGAAGATATAGGGGCTGTAAGTAAAAAGGTTACAATACACAAAACTGACATAATCCTCACCCCTTTCTTTATACACGCTCCTTTATGGCATGTGAGTTCATTTAAATACAGAGCAGAAAATCCTGTTGGGCCAGTTTGGGGGCTGTAATAAGGCCAGGCGAGCGAGGGAGGCCAGGATGGTTACTGGTGATGCCATTACTGGATGTGTCACGTTGTTACTGAGTATGCTTGACAGACCCCTGAAATGGCCCTGCTTCCGAAAAAAGAAAAAAGGCTGTTAAAGTTTTTAGTGTTTTTTTTAAATTGCTCTTATATAGAAAGAGGGAAAACAGCTGTTTACTGCTTTAAGGGCTCATTTTTTTCTTGGAAGTCACATTGATTTTGGAATTTAAAGATACAACGCTCGGCTGGGCACAGGCTCAGCGTTAAGCCTGGGCTCACGTCCCTGCTCAGCGCTAAGTCCGAGCTGTGTCCCCGTTAGATCTGCCCAGCGCTGTGCTGGGCCAGGAGACGCTCCTGTATCGCCTCCTGTGTGCCACAAAGACCACTACGCTTTCTGGAAACACCAGCGGAGTTCATCCCCAGGCCCAGCCCTCTCCGTCACTGTCACCTGGGGGTCCAGGGACAGGGGACTCGCTGGGTCACCTGGGTGCCCTGAGAGGTGATGCCTCATGAGATGGAGGCTTCTGCAGCCCAGGAACCCACTTCTCCCTGGAAACCCTCTTGTCCACCCAACCTGCCAGTATTTCCAGAGGCTTAGAAAGCTGCTAACCAGCCAAAGCACCATCTCTCAGACCAGACTGTCATTTTCTGCTTTTCACCTCTGTCCTGCGTCCCCAGAGGAGGTTGGTGCCACGAGTGTGCCGGGTCCTGTGGCAGGCGCTGGGCTCCCACCAGCATGACAACTGGAGGACAGGATAGGATGTTTTCAATGGGAAAGGACCTACAGTGATCATCTAGTCCAACTGCCTGACCCCTTCAGTGCTGGTCAAAAGTTAAAGTGTGTGAAGAGCACTGTCCAAATGTCTCTCAAACACTGAGGGGCCACAGCATGGAGCATCTCTCGGGGAAGCCTGTTCCAGAGAGCTGGGCTGGGAGCTGCAGTCCAGGGAGACGGTGATGGACAAACAAGATCCAGCTGCCAGAGGAGCAAATCCTGGAGCCTCACAGCTTTCCCATCCAGCCATGAAATAATCTGCTGATTTTATTGAAACCAGATCGCTGGCTCCATCCCACGGCCGCTGCTTCGGCGGGTTCGTCACGTCCAGCGGCCCCCGGGAGCTGCCCGGCGAGCAAGGGAGGATGACAGAAGAGATGCAGGTTGGCCGGGTTCCCCCGCCACAGCCTTGCCCGTGCTCACAGCATCTACGCATATGTTTCCAAAGAAGGTGGATCAAGGCATTGCCAAGATCTGGAGGGGCTGGCTCAGAGCCCGCACAGCTCCCGTGAAGTCCTGCCCGCCACGTTTTTACCCTTTGGCTTGTCCTTCTCCCTGTAATATTCCAATGAGTCCTTTCCTCTCATGCCTCTCCAGCTGCCTTCTTTGCGGAGTGTGGGTCTGCTATGTCCTTTCCCTGGTGGTGTGGGGTGCAGGGAAGTGCCAATGGGTTCACCAGCAAAAGTAACCAAACCTGCTGGATTAAGCCTGGAAATACTTGTCCCCATGTAGTGGCATCTGGGGACATGGCTGTCACCGGAGCATCCCTGGGCTGAGAGGGCACAAAGAGGCAAAACCGGATTTCCACCGGTGATATCACAAAGCCCGAGATTTTAGACCCTTTGAAATCAGCGAAGTAACTAAGCGCTAATGAGCGCTAATGAGGGGCGTTAGAGGTTCATCACCCAGGCTTAATGACTTTCACCTGATCCACATGTTGCAGCACACTTGGTGGTGTTGCTGGAAAGTCTTAAAGCAAAAGATGTGATTTGTTCCCAGCTTTCACAAATCTGCCTTGGGACAGAGCTTCGGGGGGGCTGGGTGAGGGCTGGGGGGCCCAGGGGGGCTTTGCTGGGTTCCCCGAGGTGGGCACGGATAAAACGGTCCAGCAACGAGAGTGCCCTGGAATGCCCTGCGCAGGCACGGAGCATCTGTGGTAGAGACCAAACCCCCTCACCTTCAACGTCATCCCTTCGTGCTCCTCTTGCAGAGATTTGGCTGACATTAGCGGAGTGGAGAACTGGAATATACAAATAATAAAAGAGCCTGAAGTCACTGTCCTAAAGGGGAGAACAGCAAAACCCCAGCGGTCTGAGGTGGCAGAGCATAGCTGCTTTTATTTCAAAATATTACTTAAGAGGTGGTGCTTTCGTTTCGTAACATTCTTTAAAGGGTGTTAAGCTATACAAAGGTGGTTTTGCCTAAACCTTCCGAAGTCCAGAGCAGCACCAAGATGTGCAGGGCCTGTCCTTTATAATCTCAGTGATTCCCCTAATGGGCTCCATTTACGATCCACTGAGGGTCTCCTGCTCTGCTGCGGTGTGAGAAACACGGAGCTGCTCCCGGGGATCCCGCCATCCAGGAAAACATCCTGAACGTTTTAACAAGGCAGCACATTATCCACCCCGCGCCCTTTTCCTCCCTTCTCGCCTCAGATAAACCGTTTCCAAATTATCCCGGGGATATAGCGAAGTAAGAACCCGGGATGACGGGCTGAGCTCCGGGACCGTTTGGCTGCAGCGAGTTAAACATCCATTTCTGGCACTTTTTCCGCCAAAGTCTGATTTTTTTTTGAAACAGAGAAAATTAACAAAAACCGGAGCTAGCTGATTTGAACAAAGTGTTTTGATGAATAATATGCCATAATGGGCCAAAACAAGATAAGGAGTTTATCTCATCCCACTGCACATCACATTTCATTCTCGCATCCGCTCCTTTCCAGCCTTCCTGCCTGGGCTGTGATTGGAGAGCCTGTTTTCTTTCATAATCTGCTTCAACTGCTCCAAAACGGAACGCTTTGAGGGCTGTAGAGAAAAAGGTTGTTTTTCCTTCCATCAGTGCCATTCTGTCGAGAGGCTTCTGCGGAAGTTGAGGACAATAACTTGTGAAGTTGGGAAATTTCTCTCAAAATGCAAATATGGTCTCAGTGTCAAATCCCGGTGCAGGGCAGGTCACCGAGGTGACGCGGCAAACGCGGCCCCGCGTGTCCGCATCCTCCCGAGCACCTGAGCTGCTCTGGCAACAGACTGATCGTTTTGTTCCATATTTATTAAATCACCTCTCCTCAGTGTGCTGGCTAGAAAAAACAAAGTGCAAATTGCATGAATGATTGATCACTAAAACCATGTGCCTGTTTACCTTTCATTTTGTATTTTTATACATGAAAAAACTCCACACGCCCTCTGATGTCTAGAAAAAAGAACTGAAAATACAAGCGAGGGAAGCTTGCGGGTGCGCCTGTGGGACCAGTCGCTCCCAGTCCCGGCGCCGGGGAGGGATGCTGGGACGTGCCGAGGACGCAGGAGCGGCGGCCGGAGCCTGGATCAGCTGCCGCTCTCCGCTCCCTCAGGCGGGGGTGCCATGTGTTTCCACTTAGAAATTAATTACATTTCATATTGGATCCACCTGAGGGTTTTGTGCACTCGGTGTCTCCCTGGGGAAGATGTCCCAAGGCACCGGTTGGTTAGAAGCATCCAGCTTCTCATCCTCAGCAGCATATGGGGGAAAAACCCCATTTAGACCTGGAGTTAACAGTGGCCTTTAGCTAATGCATCGCTTTGGTGACAGGATTAGGAGAAGGAGCTACCTGAATGCTACCTGGAGGGTGAGCATGTAGCTCTGGTGTTGCTGTGTTGTTTTGGCAGTGCCCAAAATCAGTGATAAAATAGCCAGGAGACTCCCATAAGTGTTTCTCTGTGGACCAACATGTTACCAGGCTGGCTTTTGCTTGCACTTCTCTTCCTGGGAGCTGGGGGGTGATAAGGGTGGTAGAAATGAGAATGTGAGATGGGCTGATTTGATATGAGCAACCTGCAAGGCACACGGTGCGGGTGCTGGATGCTCAGCACCTGGCCAAAAGGAGCAGAGGGAAAAAAACATCCCAAATCAATTAAGCAGCCAGAGACATTTGCTCCAGCAGCATTTGTTCAAAAGCCATAAGTAATGTACTTCCCTTGACTTCAGTGATCAATGCTACTTACCCACATGCACTCCAATTAATAAAACCTTTGTTCCCTTGGCCCAGTTCCACGCTGGCTCTTCAGCATCGTGCATGGAGCAGCCCAGCCCTTCCCCGCAGCCCGTGCCAGCGCAGCCTGCACTCTGTGCTGGTGCTCGCCCAGGTCACAGCGGTGGAGAGAGACTTTTCCCCGCACTGCCTGGCCCAGGGGAGCCCGTGTGTCTGGACACAACGTGCCCAGGAGTTGCCCAGCACAAGAGCACCCAGAAAGGCTGCCCGGCCAAGCCTGGGGGGTTGGTGGAACAGTGTTCAGTGTTTGCCAGAGGCTTATTTCACCTGGGTGTCAGGATCGCTCCCCTGCCGATGGACAGTCTGAGCCGTTCAGGGCTCCACAAACCGCTTCACCTCCATGTCAGCACTTCCCTGTACCCCCCCTGTGCCAGCACCCATGTCCCCAGCCCCAAAGGCCACCAGCAGCACAGCTTGCCAGCCCTGGGGTGGGCTGAACGATGCAGACCAAGCCACATGCTGGCAAAAACTGCCGTGATGTTACGGCAATTTGCCAACAGGAGGGGCCCAAGTGGCAGTTCCTGACTGGAGAGGTGGTTGAGCTCTTCATCTCCCTTCCAGGGGCTGGAGCCTCGCTGGTGCCCATTGCTTTCATCTATGGACAAAGAATCTGAAGCAGCATCATTGCCTAGTGAACAAACGAGATTTATTTTGAGGTAACACAAATGCTGTTTTGTGGCGCTGGGATATTTAACCTTGGCCAGGGGAATGATCTTTCTGTTGTATAGCAGAGAATTAATTGTTGCAAAACCCCCAAGAGATCAGACAAGGGGAGGGCCGCCCCAAGGCGAATTCCCCGATTTCCATGGCACCGCGAGCTACTGGCCCCATCCTGGCCAGGGACCGTGTCTGGCTCCCGTGTCCAGCACCGTGCTGGGTGCTCATTCACCGCGTTCCCTGCTGTTGTGGGACAAACCGGCTTTTTGTGTCAATCTGTCTGTAGTGAGAATTCAGCGACTTTCCCTAAGTGAGTTTTTTGTGTATTTTTAATAAAGGTCACTCTGTGTTTACTGGCAAAGGCAATCAATATTGGTTCATTATTTATAAAGGATCCCACTGGTCTGTAATGACCTGCGGTCGGAGCACACGGTGAGTTTTGTTCGCAGCCTCTTCCATGGTTGGAGGGTCCAGCTGCTTCTGCCCATGCCCAGCCTGGGGGGCGCTTGATTTTAAGCCATTTCCTTGTCCCTCATGGCCCGAGATGGGAGGAGCAGGAGCCCAGAGCCCTCACCCCTTCCCTGCTGCTGCCTGGGGACCCACCAGCTCCCTCCATCCCGGGCCCCGGCTGCTCCCTGTGTGGGGACAGTGCTGCCCCTTGCTCCACCCGCAGCCCCGTCACCCCAGCACCCAGCTCCCATGGCTGCGTGAAAAACTGTGTGCTGTGACCAGGGGAGAGAGGAGAAAAAGAGACCGAAGCCCTAATAAACTTGTTTTCAGAGCAAACGAGATGGCTGCTGCTCCGCGATGCAGCCGTGGTAACCTGGTTCTACACTACCAGCTGGCTTGGGAAGAATGGCTATTTTTAGGCTCTTAATACCAGTGAAAGAAAAGGAAAAGAAGGAAAAGAAAGGAGAAGGTATAAACCCTGGAATAAACAACTGGGCTGAGTGGGCCTGGGGTGAGCTGTGGGGCACATCTGGACCTGCTCTCCCAGTGAACCCCCAGCCCAGGCCCAACCATGGGGCTCCGGGCACCCCCAGCCGCAGGCTGGTGCCTCTGCAGAGGGGGCTTGGGACGCAGCTCTGGGCTGCATGGGGACACAGGAGTGTGGGGCGGTCTCCGTGAGGGTCACACAGGGACCCGAGCACAGGGGTGGCCAGAGCCTTGTCCTGCTGCAGTGTCACCATCCCCGCTGGGCACAGGCGATGGCAGGCAGCACAAGAGGGACATCCCAAAAGACAAAGCTTTGCAGCGAGCTCCTGATGCAGCACCATGTGCTGGAGAAACCTCCCTGCCTTTGCCATAGTGTTAATGAGCCAGAGATAATTAGAGTAGATGCACATCTGGCCACAGTGTGTGGTTCCTCCTGCTCCAGCAGCCCCCCCAGCGGCTCCCAGCCCAGGTGCTCCTCCCCGGAGCCAGCAAAGGGTTCAAAGAGAAGATTTTTCCACTTGCACTATGACTCTTAATACCGGGGATGGCTCATCCTTGCTTTCAGCAGGGCAGGAACGGCCCCAGCACTGCCAAACCACAGGGACCCGCAAGCATCTCCCCCTGGCCAGGGCAGCCCCAGTTTTGGGGTGCACGGAGGGGCAGTGAATGCCCTTCAGCCCGGGTCTTCTGCAAACAGCTAATGGGGGGCAGCAGCTCAGGAGGTGCTTGTGTCACTAGTGGCATGGTTGTTTGGGCACAACTGGAGCCTTGTTCCCACAGCGAGCAAGAACTTCTGAATGTTGTTATTATGGTTATAATTTGAAGAATAAAACAAACTAGAGGGGAGAGTGAAAGTCACGACTGTTTCAGATGGAGAAAAATTAATTGATCGTCTGAAAAACACAGGGAAAGAGTGTTCCACCTCCCTCTCTTGCCCATGAAGAATAGGGAAAAGACAAAGAAAATCACACAGACACATCCAGGCTGCTGAACTCACTTTTTCCTTGGGATAAAGTAGTGCCAGAAGAAGAGGTGAGCTGCAGCGGGGCTGCTGGGAGGCCAATTTACTTTGAGTTCATTGACTTGAAATTGGGAATCCAAAAGGAAGAGAAGTTTTAAATAAAGCAAGCAAGCTCTATTTGTAGCGTGGGGAGCTGCACGGATCGTGGGGGCAGGAATGAACCACCTCGGCGATGTCACAGCTCTGAAGCCGAGCCCGTCCCACTGCGGATCTGGGATCCCAGAGCTGCTGGAGTCGCTGCTGCGGGAAGGAGCTCGGCCGATGACCCCGAACATCAGTTTGAAATAATCAGCTCGCTTCCCCTTTACCAAACAAAGACCTGGGAGGTTTGCAATGGTGAGACGGATGAATATCCCAGAACGACGTGTTGGGCCGAGCGCGCGGCTGTGCCTGAGGAAAAGCCAGCTCTCCTCACTGGCGCTCCCCATGAGCTCCCGGCTCTGCTGGGGATGCTCAGGGCTGGATTTTGGGTCCCCGCTGGGGCTGCAGCGTGGCCAGACTGCCCGGCTTCCCTCGCTCTTGGCCCCTCGGGACCCACAGGCCACTTCCCTCACTTTGGGTTGCTTTTCCAGTTGGGTTTTGGCAGAATGAACACCAGTACGAGCCTGGGAAATGCTGCTGGGACCTGGCACTGGGCTCTGAGGAGCTGCCCACCAGCAGAGGGCTGGAAGGCAAAAGCCGCAAGAAAGCCAGGCTGGTATTACAGAAAAAGGCAATTTCTGATAAATATTCAGCCCAAGCTGCCTTTGAACCTGCTGTTAATTCCTCCTTGGCCAAGTCTGTGATTGCATGTCTCAAATACCAATGTAAGAATGTATTTGCACAGCATAAACCTGATCTGCATCAACATTTTCCCCTTTGCACTTTGGTCTCATTTCCCCAGGACTCGAGGTCTGAAAAATTCACACTTGTGCAGGATTTGTCACCACATCAGGCAAAATCTCCCTTTGCGTGCTGGTCCCGGCCTTTAGCAAGAGGAGCCTCCAGCCCCCCCCAGCCAGAGCCTCTTCCCTGCGGCCTCTTCCTCTGAGTGAGAGACTTTTACAAGGGCACGAACAACGTTTTTACGGCTCTATTACGTGCTGGCTTTTTCCACCGCAGAACGCCTCACCCGGCCCCGGTCCATCGGATATCGCATCCCCCGTCACCACGGGGTTCGAGTTCCAGTAACGCCTGCGACAAAGCTGCTCTGGCCAGCGGCACTCACCCGTGAGGCTGTGTGACAAAACAATAACAATAATGATGATTAGTAATAATAACAGGAATAATGCAATAGATCTTCCCTAATTTGCACTAAATGACTGGGAGACCGGTTGTGAGTTAATGAAATCTATGGCTTAGCAACCAAGAGAGCAAACACTGGTTTGCATAGCCAGGGCAATTCATCACCAGCTGCACTTTGTTTGCTCATTTTGACAATTGTAGTTTATTCGTAATTATTGATGTTATCTCATAATGTCCCAGTAAATACATGGAAGTCGGTTTTGTAGCAGCAGCGAGGTCTCTGTAGTCTGACGCTGGAGAAATGCTCTGAAGCCTTTGTGGCAGGATTTCCCAGCCCAGGCTGGGACACCGCGGTCCCCAAAGCCCCTGGGGACAGGGGCAGCACCCGAGCCCAGCGCAGGGCACCCCGCACCAGAGCTCCCAGTGACAGGGCTGGGACACGACAGCAGAAGCCGCTGCCTGCCCTCAGGTACCTCTGTATGGCTGGGCAGCTCTGTTGTGACCAAACCACCTCCCAGCAGGCACAAACTGCCTCTGTCCCCCCGGCCCCCTCCCGGCGGTTTCCCCTGGTCCCCCGCGCATCCTCCCTGCTCCCCAGCCAGAGGTATTTTGCAAACACTAATGCATTAACAAGCTGGCAAGAGCCCCCATGAATATTTCATGTTTAACATGCCCTCGTTTCCTCCTGGTTAATGGATGCTCTCCCCATTATGTCTCCGCTTGTTTGAGCAGGATACCTTTTCAGCAGAACATAAAAGCCACTCCCCAGTGAGGTAGAGGGAAAACCGCTTAGCTTGGGGATGCAACAGCCCTGGCATGGCAGGCAGATCGGGTTTCCTCTAACAGCTCCTCTTTCCCTCTCTCAGCCCCTTTTTTTGTTTCTGCACTGAATTTTGCTGGCACATACACCCAGAAAGCCTCTCACCCCCCCGCAGCTGCTCTCGGGCAGTGGTTTGCTGGGGGATGGTGGTTTAGTGGCTTGGGTGGTGGAGGAGAAAGGCCAGTCCACTAATAAAGGGTGCTGCCCTACAGGGCTTTTTGGGCATTGTTCCCTCGGCCCCTCTTTCCCGAGGAACGTCTCCTTGGCTCAGCTCTGGCTGGGGGGCCGTGGGTCGGAAGGTGCCACCACCAGCGAGAGCTGCTGCTGCCCGGATGGGATGTGACACTCGTGTGGCAGCCAGCAGGCATCACCGCGTCACCCCAGGCTCTGCAAGACTGATGAGAGAAGATGCATTAGCTGCAACAAAGGCCAAGAAGCGTGGCAAAAAAACGAATTAATGGGACAGGAGGTTTAAAACTTTAAACACAGGCTGACAGTGGGTCCCAGTTCCTCCCAAATATGTGATTTTAGTGCATGGCTTCATCTTTCAACAGCAAAGCGAGATGCTCGAGGTTCGGCTTCCCAGCGTGCACCCAGGCGCTCGCACAGCAGCCGCATTCCCTGAGATGCCAAATGCCTTTTGGTCCCCAAAGCTTCCCCAGCTGGGTGTTCAGGCAGGTGGAGGGGCCGCAGGGAGAGCTGCTGCTGGAAAGACTCGAAAGGAATTGGTCCAGGTTTAATGAAATGTTATGTTTCACTTGCAGGGAAATACTTGTTTTGTTCTGGAGCATTAGTTTTTAAAATGTAGGATTGAAGGGCGTTTTAAAAGCAAAGGGTTTTGGAGAGAAAAATTGACACATTTCATTGCTGAAATGTCAAAGGGAAAAAAAGAAAGTTTGATTTCAAGATCTCAGGATGACCAGAACGAATGCAGAAAGTACAGAGCTGGTGCAGCTGGCTGACAAACACTTGTACTCAAACAGAATAACTTTCTATCCTGCAGGCTTTGTTAGCAGCTCGGGTGCTGTGTGACCCTCAGATCCCAGAGTGCGCCCTGTCCAGGGGGCAGAGGAGCCTGGAGCCCCCGGCCCTGCCCCGGAGTGATGCTCCATCCCACAGCCCACACGGGCCGAGTGCTCCTGCACCACACCGCTGCCACGACCGGGATGGGCAGGCACAGAGCAGGACGGCGGCTGCAATTAGTTCTTCCATATTTATACAATTATAAATTACATATAGTAGTAATGAAAACAAAGCCCGAGCCAACAGCGTGTTCCTGCCAAGCTGCCATAGAGGGACTCTGGCTCGAATTAGGTTTCCTCTGGTGACGGGGCGTTGATAGAGCCCGTGTGTGTGAGCACGGCGGGAGGGCTGCGGATGCCCCGCGCACGCTGCGGGATCGCGCTGGGGCTCCCAGCCCCGCACAGCAGCCCCGGCACGAGGATCCGGTAGTGCTGGCAAGTCCCAGGATGCACATTTGTGCCAGAGAGCCGGACTCAACACCCGCACAGCTGCTGCTGGGGAGCACCGCACTGCACTGGACATGACGGACATGACGGACGGACATGCCCATTTGACGGGCAAAAGAGCCCCGTGTCAACTCCCACACCCTCTCATCCTCCCAGCTTCATGGACATCAGGTGTCCCCAAATGTGGCACCAGAGTGTGTATCTGAGGCGTCCAGCTGTCCTAGCACTGGCTGCCAGCTGGTGCAGGGGTGTCCTGACTGTACTCTGAAATGTCACTGCTGCGGGTCCTGGGAAACCTCTGACAAAATGCACGAGGGCTCTGTAAAGAGCCACGAGTGTGGGGTCAAACCCTTCATGCAGGATTCACACATGGGACCTTCCCAGGCTGGGGACAGTTCAGTGTCCCACACAAAGGGACAAAGGCACATCCCTCTTGGTGTGGGTGCATTTTCTGGCATGTGTGTGCCCTTGATGTGGGGTGTCCCGGTGGAGGAGCTGGGCAGAGGCCACCCATGTCCTGCAGACCTTGGGGACATCGCAGTGGGTTGGTGACACCTCCCATCCATGGCTGTCCCCAGGGCTTACTGGCTGACCTTACAAGAGTTTCCCCAGCCCCAAAGCACCAGTCTGGTGCCAATGGAGACATTCTGGTGTCACCCATCCCAGTGTCACCCATCCCAGTGTCACCCATCCCCAGCCTGGAACAAGCCACTTGTCTCCAAGAGCCATGTGATGGAGCAAGATCCTGCTGGGCCCTGGGGTCCGATGCAGAGCAGCTCTCTGACGGGTGCTGGTGCAGCATGGAGTGCTCTCTGGGCAGTGTGGAGGGAAGGGGGTCCCCATGTCACCCCATAGCTGGTCACCTCCTGGCTCAGCTTGCAGATAGCCAGGCCCTGTGCCCCCTCTTCGCCCCCTCTCCTGCTCCCCCGGTTCCCTTCCACGCTTCCCCCTGCCCAACCCTTTCCTTTTACATGCAGGATTTTAATCCAATTTTTCTCAATGCAAATCTTAACAGGGAAAAACCTTGAAATCGAATCTGCAGAAGTCTCCTTTCACAGTTCAGAGATTTGATTAAATTGCAAGCTTTGTTAATATTTGGTGCGAGGGGGGAGAGAGAGGAGGTGGGGAAGAGAGAGGGGAGAGAAGTGAGTGGATCTGTTGGGGGCGACCGGAGCCTTTTCAAATCATCTGTTTACCCCCGCAGCTAAGGAGCCCATTAGCCAGTGTTCTCCTTTCTAATTCCCCATCCTGCCGTGTCCCGCAGACTGCGCTGTGTTTATTTGGAGAAGAAGAACAAAATTGTTTGTATAATTAGATCTGCTACAAGGGCTGCCCTTGAAGGGTCCCCAGCAGGAAGCTTGTGATTGCAAAGAGCCCCCCCGCACCCCACGACCCCCAACCCCAGCGGCCAACAACAACATGATCCCAGCGGGACGGGCTGCGGGGGCTCTGTGGGGTCTGTGTGCATTCCCTGCCTGCTGCTGCCTGCCCACTCTGCACAGTCCCGGTTGTGCTGTGCTGCCTGGTTCTCACCTGCATCCTGGACCAGGGATGCTCCATTTCATCCCTCACCATGGATGTTCTCACTGCATCCTGGACCATGAATGCTCTTGCTCCATCCCAGACCAGGGATGCTCTCACTGCATCCTGGACCATGGATGCTCTTGCTCCATCCCAGACCAGGGATTCTCTCACTGCATCCTATACCATGGATGCACTCACTTCATCCTGCACCACGGATGCTCTCGCTTCATCCCACATGGGAGATGTTCTTGCTTCATCCCGCACCACAAGTGCTCTCACTGGTCCCCAGGTACCAGCTCTGGCAGCACCATGACGAGCCAAAATTGCTGCAATGTGCTCCCAGCACTGCGGGGATGCCAGGCAGGTTCCTCCCGTTCCTCCCATGATCCCAGCATGAGCTGGGAAAAGTGGTTATTTTTGTAGCAGAAGTGGTGAGCAGTGAAGAGGTAAATCAGGTCTGAGTAAGATGGGCTCAGGGCCAGGCATCCCAAGCAGAGATTTGATATCTACTTACATTTCTTTATTCAAAATGTATTATTACTGAAAAAAGGAAATTTTTTTTTTTTCCCTGTGTGTTTTTTGGTAAATGGAAGAAAGTGCTTGAAAATCTATGTTTTCAGAAAAAGTTTGGCATTAAAACAGAGGTGGTTAGAAAAAAAGTGCTCATTAAGAATAGCTTAACTGAAAAAAAAAACAAGTTTTCCCCAAGAAACATTGATTTACATGTTAGAAATGAAACCTTTTCATTCTCTGTGTGGTAAAAGGCCCCAGTGTCCCCCTTTCCTCCCCCAGGGCTGCCGGGCCGGGGGAATCACCGCGATCCCCATTCACCTCCGCAAACCGGGGATGCTGCAGACACAGGGCAGGAGATGTGGGCAGGATTTCCACAGGTACCTTGTCTGCTCTTCCTCTGGCAATGTCAGTAGCTGCCCCACTGGAGGTTTAACTCATGAAAAAAACAGCTTTTGCAAATATTGCTGCCAAACGCAAAGTGTTGTTCCTGTGGTGCAAGGTTTTACGGTGTGTTTCTAAACGAGGTGTTCTGGGCAGGGTGATTGACCCACCAGGGAGCCACAACAGACGGGCACAGGATAGGACAAAGGGTGATGGTTTTGTATCGGAAGAGGGCAGATTCAGGCTGGACATGAGGAGGACATTTTTGACACCAAGACAGGTGAGAGCCTGGCCCAGGTTGGCCAGAGAGGTGGTGGATGAACCATCCCTGGAGACATCCCAGGCCAGCCTGGACGGGGCTCTGAGCAACCTGAGCTGTGAAGATGTCCCTGCTCATGGCAGGGGGGGGCACTGGGGAGCTGGGAAGGTCCCTTCAGCCCAAACCATTCTGTGATTCTGTGTGAAAATGCAGCTGAGGTGCCAGGAGATGCTCTGCCCATGTTTGGCACATTTAACCACACCATCTTCCACCACCTGACTTCAAACACTTCCTAAATAACCGAAATAAATAAAAAGGCTCACCGGGCTCAGTGCGGATGACTACTTGTGACGTTATCACAGCTCAGAGGCTCCAAACACAGCGTTTCCCACCCGAGCATCCCCTCTGCCGTGGTGGGAGCAGCTGTGGATCCCGGCCCTGGACAGGCACAGGCTGTGCTGCTGGGACCTCATCCTGCCGCAGAGCAGCGTCCCCATGCGCAGGGTGTCCCAGGGCTGCCGGCAGCAGCACCCAGCACCCCGAGGGCAGGAGATGCGGCTGGAGGGAGCAGGAGCCCTCTGCGCCAAACCGTCTCTCCCCTCGTCTCTCTTCCTCCCCGGAGGTGGGTGGAAAGCAGAGGCCACGTGAGCGGTTTAATGGAGCAGAACTTGGCTTTAATCTGTTTCCATAAATGTTTACGATCCCCTAATTATTAACATTTAATGCCATATTAATTCATTGATGGGCTTTCATTTTTGTTTTTAATGGCTCGGCAATTTTTGCTCTCCCCTTTTGCTCTTTTGTTCTGGGAAGGAAGAAAAGGCGGCCGCAGGCAGCGGGTTGTGCGGGGACCGCGCCGCCGCCTCTGCAGCTCGGCAGGGACAGCGGCCCCGGGGACACACAGCCACCCATCCCTGTGCCGGGGGCCAGGGCTGCGAGAGGAGAGGGTCCCCCAGCCCGGCATCCCCCTTACTGCGGGGCAAAATGGGACTGGAAATGCTTGCAAGCTTTGGATTGAGCTGGGGACATGGTGGGAATTGCAGCGGGAGAATCTCGGAGGAAAAGCCCTGGGACAGAGAGCACTCCTGGTTTTTAAATGCTGTTTATTTGAAGTGTCCCGCTGAAATGCTCCCAGCGCTGCCCAGCTAGCACACGTCCCTCCCGCCGTCCCCCGCCTGTTGCTCCGCTGGCTGAGATGTTTATTTAAGTGTCCTGAAAACTTTATCTGGAAATCAGTTCCATTCTCTTTCCCTTGTCCGCCTTTCCACTTTCTTTTCCTCCCATTCATCACGTTGAAAAATGACCCGTTTTCTCTCCCTAGCTGGATGCCTCCTCCTCTTCCTCCTCCCCCTCCTCCTCCTCCTCCTCCTCCCGCGCTGCCCGCGGCGGGCAGCTCCCTGACAGAGCGGGCTGCCCGCTAATTAATGGTGCTGCCCGCTAATTAATGGTGCTGCTCTGGGGAAGTCACAACTACATCCCCGGGAGGGAGGGGGGTGACAGATGGTCCTTCTCACACCAGGACGCGGCGCGGTCCCCGGGCAGCGCTGCGGTGGGGACGGCGGGACCCGCCCGGCCATGGCACCGCATGGAAGGAGAAGCGGGAGATCCTGGCGCGGGGTTTCTCCCCACCTGGGCCGCGGTGCTGGTCACCACTGAGCATCTTCTCACCTGGCCCCCGCTCCAGCTTCCCACAGCGGGAGAATCAATTAGCTAAAACCAAACCATGAAACAATTATTTGTCCACTTCCCAACCTCATTTGGGAAACATAAAAAGACACACTTACTTCAGGCTGACGTGCGAATGCACATGATGTCTGCGTTTCCATGACTAACTTCATCTGCACAGAGAACCCCCTCCCCTTCCCCCTTCCCACCCCCATCTGCTCCCCACACTGTGCCTGGCCGGTGACAGCAGGGAAAACAGCAGAAAAAAAGGAGAGAAAGACGGGAAAATGCACAAGAGCTCTGGAAAGAAAATGTGTGGCAGGAGTTGGAAATTTCTTTTTCTCTGTAGGGCTCTGTCACCTCGGTGTGCAAACTCAGCTCTGTAAAGCCGGGATTAGCAGCTCCGGTGTGCTGGACTGAGCCTGGCCACCCTGTCCCTCCCTGCTCATCACCCCAGCGCCTTCCTCCCGATGTGACCTCACTTGCCCATTCAAGCCCTTGCTCTGCAGGCTGGGTGCTGCGGTACCACCTGGGAGTCCCTGGCGGTATTTGCCTGGGAAAAGGTGCTGTAAAACCTGACAGAGGTATTAATTTTCTCAGTGACAAGCAGACATCCTTCACCCCAGCCTGTCCTCCCTGCGCTCCCCAGGCTAAGCCTGAGACCCATCCCCACTTCTCCGCTCAGCCTCTCTGCCAGGCACGTATGGATTCTGGCATCAGCTCCCACCATGTCCTGCCAGCCCTGCTGGCCAGCGGGGTGCCGGGAAGGATGGGACCGGGGACGCCCATGCTCATGGTTAGGCTCCTAAACTGTATAAAATAATAGATACTAGTGGAATTATTTTTAGAAGCTGTGAATTGCTCTTGCACTTGTAAGGGAGCAGAGCTGGGGAGTTGGGGTACGCTCTGCTGAGCACCTGCATGGTGAGCAGCTCTGCCTGAGGGCTCTGCAGACAAGGACCAGGGACCGGGGCTGGGGACAAGGACCAGGGACCAGAGCTGGAGACAAGGACTGGGGACCAGAGCTGGGGACAAGGACTGGGGACCAGAGCTGGGGACAAGGACTGGGGACCAGAGCTGGGGACAAGGACCAGGGACCCGGGCAGGGAACAAGGACCAGGGACTGGAGCCAGGTGGGGCAGCCCCTTCTGCAGGGGGCACAGACACAGGCACACTCGTGTCCCATGAACTTGCCTCCCCTGCTCCTGCCCCCAGCACCCCAGCCATGTTCTGGAAAAAGCTCCTGGGACTCTCAGTAAACAGAGGCAAAGGCGCAGCCTTCACAATGAAGGGCAGTGTCAGATCCTGCCTGAGATACCCTGCGTTTGGAAATGCTTTCCTTTCCCTTGATCATACTTTGACTCTTTAACTGCACTTTTCCTGCAGTTTTTCTCTGTGTCAGCAATTAATCTATTGCTCCTAATAAGGAAGCATGAATTTCCTTGGGAAGAAAGTCAATCGGTTGTGTTGAGTGCGAATTGGAGCCCAAGTGGGATGCGAGCGGCTTGGGGCCCAGAGGCTTCGCAGGGCACACCCGGAGGGTCCCCATGGTCCCCACGAGTACAGGAACTGCTTGTGGGATGGAGGTGACCATGTAGGTTATGACTTGGTATTATTATGCAGCAGGTTTTTAGGAATGCAGATGGCTACCTACATAGTTGCACATTTATTAGGGCCATTAGATTAATGTATTCTTGCAGCTATTTATCAAACGGGCCCCTACAGACAGAAGAGTTTTAGGGGCTGCAGGCGGCTGCTCTCACCCCCTGTGCCGTCAGCGCTTGCACAGAACACCCCGGCAGGGATGGCTGCTGTCACATCTGGGCCCCTCCAGCTGTGTTCTTTACAGTTAAAAAAATAACTGTAATTGCTGTTAGACAAAGTTTTATGCAGGGCAGCAGGGAACTCTCTGTTTTATCTGATCCATCCCTGCTGTCCCACCCTGCGGTCAGTCAGAGGGCAGCCAGAGATTGGGGGGGAAAAGCCCCCTGGGATGCCCAGCCCCTGCACCCCAGAGAGGGTCAGCCCTCCCCATGCAGCCCCCCGTCACCCAGCAGATCCAGCTCCGCCTGTGCCACCCACCCCTCCTTTCTCCTCCTTTCCACTCGTGACTGCTGTTACCTCTGGCAGGTTTTGTCTCCTGTGGGGTATCTTGGTTTTCCAGCTCTGACTTGCCCATCTACCCATGTGCAGGCAGAGCTGGGGCTGGTTTGCAGACCTGGGATCCAAGTTCGCTGCATCGTCTCTGCCGAAGGCTGTGGGAGGAAAGAGCAGCTCAGTCTGTGGTAGGACAGGGAGAACGGTCCAGAGCAGGAGAGACTTGGTACTTGAAGGAAATCAGCTCAATTACAGAGAAGCTCTGGAAATCAGAGCTCAACTTAGGTAGGGAACAGAAAAGTCCCCATTACTGGGATCCTCACAAAGGAGCCCCGGTAACAGACACCCACCTGTCCCACGGCAGGGAAAGTTCCCAGACACGTAGTGGGGGACACCAGCCATACCCGTCCCCTCTCCCGGAGAGGCACAGGTCACGTTTACGAGGTCTGTGAAGGGTGAGCAGGGGAGTGGAACAAGGATGGAGCCCACTGGTGGGCTGGCTGGCTTCGGGCTCACCTGCTGGCCCCTGGCATCCCCATCAGCCCTCTGGCATCCCTGCCAGCTCCCCAGCATCCCCACCAGATCCCTGGGATCCCCACCAGCCCCTGGTGTCCCTGCCAGCCCCCGGTGTCCCTGCTAGACCCCGGTGTCCCTGCTAGCCTCCCAGCATCCCCACCAGATCTCTGGGATCCCCAGCAGCCCCCCAGTGTCCCTGCCAGCCCCCAGTGTCCCTGCCAGCCCCCGGTGTCCCTGCCAGCCCCCGGTGTCCCTGCCAGCGCGGGCAGCGCTGACAGTGCTGGTCTGTGAGGCGCAGATGCAGCCACTCGACACGCGACGCCCGGCTCCTTCAGCCCCCGCACGAGCCCGCACTCAAAAATGCTGATACCAAGTTTGATACCAAGTCGGCTTTAATGGGAAGATTATTTGCAAGTCTTTTCCTGGCAGCAACAGCAGCAGCAGCAACAACAACAGTCTCTCTGCAAAGAGCTGAAAAGCTGCCAGGCAGATTTTCGAGTGAAAAGATGTCAATAAAAGAAAATTCGCCATTTCACAGCCCCCTCCACATCTCACCAAGCAGCTGCAGCAAACGCTGGCACTTTTGTGTTTCTCTTTGCAGAGCTCTGTGCCCATTTCTTGTATCTCGAGTCCACCACCTCTTAATTTCACCATTGAAAGCCGCAGCCCGGGGGGGGCGGCAGCTGGAGCCCCCCTGAGTCACGCTCAGGGCCTGGTGGGGAGCAGGGTCACCCAGCAGGGGAGCCCCAGAAAATGGAGCAGTTTGGAGCAACCCCCCCACGGGACTGAGACCCCTTTTCCCGGGGGCGGGAAGAGCTCTGCCCCTGCTGCGCTGTCAGAGCAAACGTTCTCATGGCCAGCACCGTGCTCGCTGAATGGGAAGGTCCTTGTGGTGACTAGATCATGAAAACTAACAAGCCCTCCCACTGAAGTAACAGGACAGCGGTTAATAAATTAGACGTGCTTAAGAACAGTGGGCAGGCTGGAAACAGGATTTCACCCGCGAGTCTCACGGGGAGGCTGACGGGAAAGCAGAAGGGTGCAAAGCGCTCTTGCAGATGTTCTGTGGTGGCACAAGGTGTCCCCTGGGGAGGGCATGTCCTGGGGAGGGAGGGACAGGAATGGGAAGGACCTTGCCAGGTGCCACTCAGACCCCTCCCTGCCTTGGGACAGGGCTTTTTCCTGATAAAACCCATAAAGGGACGAGTTTGCTCGAGTAACTGCAATGAGGCCTCCAGTGCGGCGCTGGGGTGGTGCCAGTGCACCAGAGCAATGCGGCAGCGGGGATTTCCTCTGGTTTTCAGGAGAATGCTCATCTGCTTGAGCTGCCCCTTCGCCGGGCATGGGTGTGAGCTCAGCCCCCCAGCTCTGGGTTTCACCCCACAAGTCCCATCCTCAGCGCCTGTGGACAAACCCCACGTGTGCTCGGAACGGGGGAGCACAGCAGATACCCCACAGCCAGGGGCTTTGGAACACAGACATATTTAAATGAAGTGCTCCAATCTTTATCCTTCCTCCTAATTTAAAAACAAGTGAAAGGTGTCCAGGGAGCATTTAGGAGGATGAGAGACATAAGCGCTAACAGAAAACGCTTCCTATATAGGACAGAATTAACATGAAGGACTCAGCACGTGGGTGAGACAGGGTGCACAGCAGAAATCACGGGAATCAGCGGTTTGCAGGGGTGACCGGAGCACCCCCCATTCACCAGAGAAGAGACGTGGGTGCTCTGAGTGTGCAGAGGAGGAACCTGCATTTCCCTGGTGAGGGAAACACCGTTATTTTGGGTTCTGCTTTGGTCTTGAGTACGGTCTGCTGGAAATTTGCTGTTTAGAAGTGCCAAAGCCTCACTTTAGTTTGTTTAGTTCCGCCTCCGCCGCAGGGTCACCGCCGCCTCCTGGCCCGGTGCCGCTCGGCACCAACCCCAGCCTTGGCCATGGGACTCGCCGGCTCTCGCTGAGGCACCTGACACTGGATGCTGCAAAACACTCGTAAAGGAGCTGGGCTGTGGTGCTGGTCCCCAAAGGTGACATCCCTCTGCGGCAGGTGAGTCTTGGGAAAAGGCCCCCCCGCCCTGCTCGAACACGCACGGGGGGCCGTTTTCAGGCAGATCCCCTGTGTGCTGGTCAGGATCCGTGGGCTGAAATCGGGGTGATCCTGGTAAGAACCCAGTTCGAATGAAAGCACTCATGGCCATGAACCTGGCAAACAGCATTTGGAGCTCTATAGCAAAAACAAAACAGACCCAGACGGCACATATTTTCTTTCCTTTGAAAGGAAAAACACAAAGTTAAAGGATTTACCCCCTCCCCCCCCTTTTTTTAGAGGAATTAAAACAAAAATTCACATCTGGAATGACAACTCCTAACCCTACCCTGTACCCCCCAAATTAATCAGGGCCTGTAATGGAAATGCTGACAGCTCATAACTCCAACCTTTCAAACACAGCTCTGGCATTAACCTGCCCCGGAGCCCTCGCAGAGCGGTGCTGAGCCCAGCACTGAGAGAGACGCAGGCAGAGCCCTGGCAGCTGGGGATGGGGTTTGTCCCCTCTGTCCATCCAGGGCCACCGTCACCTCCTTCTTCACCATGGGGCTGCTCCTCTGGGCACCACAGGCAGCCCCTTGCCTGCTGCTGGCACCCCCGTGCCCCCCACCCCAGCTCGGCTCAGATGGCAGCTGGGTCCCTTGGCAGGGTGCCCACAGTGCTGGTGCGCTGCTGCTGACACTGGCTGTCCCCTGGTCCCCATGCCCACCCAGGACATCCAGGATGACCCTGTCCTGCCACGAGCTGGGGCTTTGGGTGATCCCCCTGCCTGGGGCTCGCTGCCTGCACTAAACCTGACATGTTCTTTCCCTCCAAAGCTGCTGGTCCCTTGCAATTGTTTAAACTTTGGTAGCATTAATGTACAAGCTGTAAAAATAGAACCCGATGCCAAGAGACCCATCTAACACGTCTTTGAACTGCAGGCTGGGCTGACGGCAGCTGCAGGTCGCTCCCTCCATTCCCTCCCCGGGGTGACCCAGTGCCGTGGAGCGGGGGGCTCAGCGCCCGGCGGGGAGGTGTCAGGATGGGGACATGGATGCGGCGATTCGCAGCCTGCGAGGCATCCCGAGCAGAGCGGGGGTGGAGGTGAGCACAGCCCGGGCCACGCCGCCCATGTCTCGGGGCTGGCTGGGGTTGGATTTGGGAGGTAGGAGGTCTGGAAAAGTGGGGTATGTGGGGCAAGGGCTGAACAAAAGCTCTGGGGAGGGCAAGGGTTGGTTGCAGCATAGATGCTCCAGCAAACAGCTTGGTTCTCATCATGCCAAAACGTCCTCATCACTGGGGACAGTGCAGTGACACTGTCACCTGTGGCTGCATGGGGATCCCTGCATGGGCAGCAGCCCCCAGCCCTGCGCCAGCAGCTGGAAATAGAAACCTCTATTGTTTTCCCACCTGTCCGAGTTACAAAGGGCCAAATGGATTTTCACGAAATGTTATTAAAAAATGAAAAGGGGTTGGCTTCCGGGCCAAGGCCCCATTTGCCAAGTCAGCCCCAGGCGAAGTTTTATGACTAAGTATGTAATAAAACCCTTTGAAAGAGGGGCTTAGGGCCAGAGTCTCCACAGACCCTCTCCACTCCAGATCAGCACATGGTGGGTTGCACTGCGTTCAGATCCTGCTCAGTCCTCTTCTGACGGCATTTTTCCACGACAGGGACAAAATCCCCCTCCAGACAGACGTGCTGCTCCCTGCAGCGTTACGCTCTCCTGCTGGGAGGTGTCGTGGGGGGGCCTGGGCAGCATCACCGGGGACAGAGGGGACAGAGCTCCAGACATGTGCCAGGACAGACCAAGTGGTTTGGGAAGGTTCTCGGGGACTGGACTTGAACAGGGCCAGCTGAACATGAGATGGATACCAGTGTCACATATATCGTATGTGGCACACACGTGCTCCCTGTGAGCGTGCTCCATAAGCACAGGATTTTCGTGTGCAAATCTTAGCTTTGAATAATCTGTAAATAATGTTCTCATTATTTTGCTAGCTCTAATTAGGACAATGGGGGAAGAAATTAAGTATTTAGGCTGACTCCCAGAGAAACTTCATAGAGCAGAGCAACTCCATAGACTTGAGAACAGTATCCTAAGGGGAGTGATGGAAACCCTGAGCCGTTTAAATTTAGACTGGAGGGAGCCCTGGGGATTAATGCACAGGCCTGGAGTGGCCCGTGGAGGGTAGGGGAGAAGATAAAAAGGCCTTTTTCATTCCTCTCCGTGCCATTGCAGCGAAGCGCCACAGGGCAGGCTGCAGATTTCGCTTTCCTGCACCATATTGCTGCTCTGGCTGGAATCTTGTGCTTCGCTCTTTTGTGATCGGGGTTTAAATTGGCGTTTAACAAGATCACTACAGCAGAGTAATGAGACGTCACGTTAGTGCTGCAAATACCGATCTGCAGCTGAAAACTGTGTGTGTCAATTGACGGCTTTGTTTCCCCAGTTGTCTTGTTAGATGTCAATCACAGGGCTGTACGAGCCTCGCGAGCAGACAGCTCCGAGTGCCAGGGCTGGGGGTGCGAGCGAGGGGGTTACAGGTGGTACTGGGAGTTAATTACAGAGGGAGAATGGCAGGAGCTGCTGTTGGACGCTGCGCCGGGGGGAGCTGGTGGGAGACGCCGGCAGCTGAAGGGGCAGCTTTGGGCAAACCTGGGTGCAGGCCGGGCTGGGGCCGGGGCTGTGACATGGGGACTCGACCCCCTTTTCCTTTTCCTTTTCCTTTTCCTTTTCCTTTTCCTTTTCCTTTTCCTTTTCCTTTTCCTCTCCCTCTCCCTCTCCCTCTCCCTCTCCCTCTCCCTCTCCCTCTCCCTCTCCCTCTCCCTCTCCCTCTCCCTTCCCTCTTCCCCTTTCCCTTTCCCTTTCCCTTTCCCTTTCCCTTTCCCTTTCCCTTTCCCTTTCCCTTTCCCTTTCCCTTTCCCTTTCCCTTTCCCCTTCCCCTTTCCCCTTCCCCTTCCCCTTCCCCTTCCCCTTCCCCTTCCCCTTCCCCTTCCCCTTCCCCTTCCCCTTCCCCTTCTCCTTTCCTCTTTTTTCCCTAACTGACTGGGAAGAGCACTAGTGGATGGTTGGGAAGTCCTGCGGATGAGCTGTTGGTGGATCCACGGGGATCAGACAGCCGAAGGGTTTGTCCTGTGGGAGGATGGCTGCACTGACCAGCTCACCCCGTGCACATTTGCAGAGCGGAATGCATATACTGAAGCATCTCCTGCCCGTCCACCTCTGCTCGTTCTCCCCTGGGCTCACACCAGCCCATTGCTTTGGTAGGATTTTCGGAGGTCCTGCCTGGGAAGTCCATTGGGCAGACTGAAGGAGACATTCCCCTCCTTGGGGACCCCAGGCTGCTTGAGCCACCGCTCAGCGCTTCCCACCCATGGAGTGGCCCTGTGAAAATGTTTTGAGAAGCAGCAGCAGCAGAGACTTCATCTCTCTAACTCGAAAAATATGTGGGAAAAAATCATTGTGTTAAGATGAAACTGGCAGGGGATGGCAATTCTGCTTCTCAACAATTTCAAAAGCTTGAAATTGATTATTTTTTTCTGCTGGAAACAAAATGTGACCTCCTGTAAGGCCTCGCAGAATGGGATGGTGTCGAAACATCCATTTCCAAATCAGAAGAATTGGGGTTTTGATTTGTGAGCATCTGCCTCCCTCTCTCCATTCGGAGGTGACCGCAGGGTCCTTGGCCTGACCTGTTGAAAATGGCACTGAAATCAATGCAGCTCCAGGAGAGCTCCCGAAACCCTGTGCTTGGGCACAAAGAGACTCCATCGAGAACCGCTCCCCCCAGCTGGTTGTGGCAGAGGGGGGGACACGGCTGAAGTGGGGGCGGTAACCCCCCTTGCCATGGCCAAGGGGTGCGGGGGGCACACGGCAGCCGCTCCCCCAGCCAAGGGAGAGGGGAAGCGAGTGTTTGGGATTGTTTGGCGCAGAAGGGAACGAGCTGAAGACAATGTCAAGCTCTGTAAATATTTATCAGATGAATGAGAGCAGGGGTTTGAAACGTTAGACAGCTGAGAAATGGCTGTTTTAATAATTCTCCTGATAAATTAAAACTTAGGGTCAGGGGAGGAGGGGAGTTGTTTAGAGATTCGGGGCTTGAGAAGCTGTCCCGGGCTGAGATGGGGCCACAGCCGACGAGCTTGGGCCTTCGTCCTGGGGGACGAGGATGAGGAGCAAAGTGCCTCTTGTCCCTCGGGATGCCAGGGCTGCTGCAGCTCTCTGCTGTCCCCCATGGTCATGGCATGTGCAGGGCTGTCACAGGGACGCAGAAGGGAAAAAGGCCAAATTCCCATTGTTTGCACCTAAAATTCAGCCTGCAGTCAAGCACAGGGGGAATTTACAAGCAGAGCTCTGGTTCCGCCACTCCCGACGTTCAGCTTTCCGTGTTGTCTCCATGAAGCGTCCAAAGCTCCATGCTGAGGGGATGTAGGACCAGACTGGTCCCCACCTTGCAATCCTCCCTCTGCATCCCCCTGGACCCTGGGAGCCCAGGATGGGACACTGGGGCTGGGACACCGGGGCTGACTCACGCTTTTGGGGGGCACAACCAGCTCCTGGCAGGGAACAGCCCAAACTGCAGCGCTGGGGCTCTGCAGGTGAGCGGGGGGAAGCTCAGCTTCAAATAGTTTGCTTTCAGATGTGTTTGCAACTTTGGAGCCTGCACGTAGAGTTGATTAATTGCTGAGGATCTTGGAAGGGTTGTTGTTTTTTTTTTTTTATGGAAAAAAAAAAAAGAAATAGTGTTATTTTAAACAAAACTTTGCAGTTCCCCTTTAAAGGAGACATCTGGGCCCAATGTGGCAGGCAGGGAAGAGGCAGTGAGAGCAGGGATGGTCCCAGGGAGATGTGTGCACGGGAGGAACACTGTCACAGGGGGACGTTCAGCAGGCAGATCCCCTCTGTTTGCAGAGCTCAGACCCGGGCACAGGGCTCCTCTGCAGCTCCCAGGCGAGAACCCTTCAGACATAAAAAGCCATAAGGGCATTTATGAACAGTAGTGCTCTGGGTTCACCAGGAACACTCATATTCCTGCCAGATAGGCAAACAGGAGAAAAATATGGGGGAGATAAACCTTCCCGCCTCAGCTCCTAAAGCATCCTCCAGCTCCCTGGAGTGGGCAGAAATCTCTCATCTGTGCAGGCTGCCCCATCAATGTTCTTTATGGGATGTCTTGGGCCTTTCCTGCAGCATCTGGTAGCAGCGCTGGGAGGGATGGACGTTCAGACAAAGTGCAGCTCCGGTCTGGCCCTTTATGGCAGTTCTTAGGCTCCTGTATTATCTTGGATTTGGGGCAAGTTGGAGCACAGCTGAGACAGAGGAATAAAGCAAGGCTTTTTTATTTATTTGTCTTTTAATGCTCTGCCATATTCACCTTTCAGGAAATTCCCGTCTGCCTCCAAGTCGCAAGCGTCTTTCCTGGGCTCTGCGCGCCGGCTCCACATGGTTTCGCTTTCCTCACCAGCAATAATAAATCTGTTAGTGAAAGCGGCTGCGGGAGGTGTCTGCGGGCCCGTGGCAAAGCCTCCATCGCCTGCGCAGGATGTCGGTGTCAGCAGCTTGCAAATCCCGCTCCCCCCGGGGCCAGGGGCTGGGGGCCCAGGACAGGGATGCCTATTGGGACGCATTGCCAGAGGGTTGCTTTGAGGGGGAAAAACTCCTCCAATTAACTTAATTAACAGCCCGATCCCCTGTGTCCAGGCTGCTGGGAGCTCCTGCACTGGTCACCCAAGCTGGGGACAGGGCGATGTCCCTGCCTGGGGACCACAGGAGCAGCACGAGCCCCCACCCAGAACAGCAGCCGAAAGCTTTCCTGGGAACGAGAGGCCATTGCCCAGCTGGGCAGCACCAGCTGCCAGGTCTCGGGAGCCGTTCCCCCCCACGTGGGCCTGGGAACACAGAATGCTGCTGGGTTCTCCTCGTGGTGGATAACTCCTCAGCTCCAGCAGTGAGAAACATGGAGCCTCAGTTAATTGAAAGCTGAGATTAACTCATGACCCCATGACTCTGGGAAATGGCACTTTAATAAAACTGATAAATAAAATAAGCTTTCTGATAAACATCACTTTTAAAAAATGCAACACCATTGTTTTCCCTCCCTCCCGCAGCCCCCAGGCTCAGGTGTGGCCCAAGGGGGCCGGAGGGCAAAGATGGGGAACAAAACGAGGAGGTTACCGGCTTTTCCTGGCAGAACCCGCCTGTGGTTTGCTGGGAGGCTGGCAGGTGCTCCGAGCTGAGGCTGCGAATCTGAAAAGGGCTCCCTGGATTTGAAGAAGACATTGTTATATTTTATTCATGTAGATCTTGTTGATATCTCATGGAAATGATTTTGGCTGTGCTCATGGTTAAGTCTGGAAGTGCTGAGATAGAAGGGTGAATGCTTTTCTCATGCCAAGCAGAAACTGGAAAACTCCGGGCTGCCAAGCCCCCTCTTTGCTCCCCGTGCCAGCTCTGGCAAAGGCGGCGCAGGGTGTGCTGGGCTGGAGTTGCCTTTTCTGCACCAGCATCCCCAGAATGGGGTGAACCCTGGCAGAAGGCTGGACCCTCATGTCCCCCCGGTGACAGGGTCTCCGTCTGCGGTGTCCCAGGTCAGAACCAGCTCTGCGGGGATGCTCGGGGGGTGGCAGGATAGTGACACCGAGTGATGGTGACACTAAGAAGCGGTGCCTCGGCTCTCCTGCGGGAGCAGGGCACAGGTCCAGCCCATGCTCAGTGATACACAACTCCGACTGCCTTCATCCCCTCCTCCTCCTCCTCCTCCTCCTCCTCCTCCTCTTCCCAGCACCACGGCCCTTTCCTCCCATCTAACGCTCTATTCTCTGGGCTCTCCCAACTGTCCCCTTTCCCAAATCTACACCCTTGTTCCAGCTGAACATCTGGGATGCTCACGAAGGGCTGATGCAGGAACCAGCCCGTGGTAAACGGTCCTTCCCTCTGCTCCGAGCTTTGATCCATCTTGCATAACCAGTGAGCTCTGCTGGGGAAAGGAGCTATTTTTATTTCACTTCATATTCTGACCTGAGTGCATTTCTGCTGGCACAAAACAAATTCCACGTGGAAGATAATTAACATGGCACAAGGGCTGTGCCAGGAACTACACAAACAAAGCAAAGGAACGAGGCCATTGCCCTGAAGATGCCTTGGAGCAGGAAAACCTTCGCTGACAAGAAAAACCACCATCAGCAGTTTATAAAGGCGTTTGTCCTGCCTTGTGGCAGGAGAGTGACGGAAAGAAGCCACACTCCGAGGGCTATTTTAAGCATCCCTGCAGATACAGGGGATCACAGGCACGGTTCAGCAGCCCCGCTCTGTACAGACGAGCCCCACACACACCGCATGGCCCTGCGGCGCTCCTGGGGGTGAGACAGCGGCCCTTCCCGGGGACGGCGGATCCTGCCGCACACGCCCCCACCACCGCACCTGCGGAAGGACAAGCAGCAGATAGGAGAAGGCATTTTCTAACAGCATGAACCAATATTTATTGTAATGAAATGGAGAGATTGATATCAGGAAGGGTAATAATAATAATAATAATTATAATAATAATAAACCCAAGTGTAAACTTATTATTTGTATGTATGGTCCAGGATGAAAAAACCCATCCCCAAACAGAGCCTTTGTTGATTTCTTTTACTTCGTAGAAACAGATTCCTCTGATATTCTCCCTTAGATTTTCCCAAGCACCCTGCTGAGATTTGATGTTTGCCTTGCATCACGAATATTGAGCATGACATGGAAACATCACTTCTGTGGCAGCTGAGGGCGACACCGAGTGAGGGATGCCGGGGGCACGGAGCGGGATCTCGGGGAGGACGGGGAGAGCCAGCGGCAGGAGCCAGGCAGCCTCGGGTACTGTGAGGGGATGGGACTGAGGGTCAGTGTCACTGTCACTGCACCAGGTCCCTGAGCTCCTGCTCCCCAAATTCCTGCTCTTGTCACCTGCCTGCAGAGGGAGAGCAGGGACCGGGCAGGCAGGAGATGCTGGCTTAACAAGGCAAGCATTAGCGAGAGTGGAAAGCTTTCTGATTAATCAATAAGTTAAATCGCCGTTCATTAACTCTCTCCAACTCGTCTGTCTGTAACGGCAGCCATTAACTAATTGATTCTTCTGGGTACTGTACCTGGGTCTCCGTGGGTGCTGTCTGCAGTGACTCCTGTTGCCTGTCCTGTTCAGACCCATCCAGCCGTCTCCAGCCCCTCCAGCAGCACTTCTGAAAATAAACAGGATTTTGGCATCAGGAACCTCACAGCTCATCCAGGCTGGGACCTGGGTCTGACTCCCGGAACACGCTGATAAATGGTATTTTCGGATCATTCGGTGAGCCTCACCGCACCGAGTCACTAGCACACCCTCCATCACTGCACCCCCGGGTTTGGGGGTTTCCCACCTCCCCCTGTCCTGGCTTCTCTCCTCTCCAATCTCCCAAACCCACCACCTGGACCTGCTCTTCATGGTGGCGTTTTGTCCTTCACATTTTTCATCCCACTTCAATTTACTCTTCTGCAATGGTATAAAGCTCCAAAGTTCGCTCATTCAAAGAACTTGAAGCTTTCCTCTCTTTCTCTAAGAATAATTACAGCTTCAAACTCCTGCAGTAACTTTCCTCAATGATTGTGATCCTGCTCAGGAACTTCTTGAGGGTGAAATGCCTCCCTGCCTTTCTTGCATCAGGCCAGGTCCTCACTCCACTGGCAGTCACAGCTGAAAGCTTCATAAAGCCAGGTTAATCTGATTAAAAACCCGCAGTGCGAAGAGAAGGGGGATTTTATTGTCTTGCAAGCATTCCAGCTCATGTGCAGCTTACAAGTGAAAAGGGTTATTTTCCTGCAATCTTGAAGAGGTTCTGAAAGTCAAATGCTTTATTCCTGCTCACACATCACCATTAAAGTGCCAATTTCTTGCTCATCTCCTGAGTCACAGCTTCCCTGGGCCAGGCAGGATTGTGGCAGGAGGTAAATGCTTCCAGAATGTGAGAGTTTACCCGGGAGCTTCTGCACCAGAAGCTGATAGAGGAAGATGTGCAACACATCAGCATCACGGCATCATCTCCTCCAGATGCTCTTCAGGGAAGAGTTGGCATTTATGTTTGTTACTGAAGACGATGCCACTGATCCGTATGAGGCACACCTCTATTGGGTTAGAAATCTCCATCACTATGTGGTCTTTTTTTCGTATCATTGCACATATCACTCAGAGCTGTCCCCCGGGCTGACCATGAGTCCCACAGCACCCAGCGCCACCGCCGGCCAGCCAAGCTTTGAAAATCCAGCATGTCCCAAGGCAGCTGCTGGTTTCCCCAGTAACTGGAGTGGCCCCCGAGCCCTGCCCGGGGAAGGAACTGTGAATGGAGTGAGCCCGTGGGACAGATGGAAAAGGGGATGAGGAAGAGATGGAACAGGGGATGAAGAGATGAAACAGGGGATGAAGAGATGGAAAAGGGGATGAGGAAGAGATGGAACAGGGGATGAAGAGATGGAAAAGGGGATGAAGAGATGGAAAAGGTGACGGAGACGACTGGTCACAGAAATGAAATCCGAAGGGCCAGAACAGACAGACTTGGAGCACCTGGAGCAAGATGCTTTTTGCTTTCACAAGGGTGAATCTGAACTGCACGTTTTTCTCATCCAGACACTAAAAGAACCCTGGAATGAATCGACTGATATTTGCAGAGACAGTGAGACTATAACATGACAAACTGCTTGTTTCTCTCCCTCTTTCTGCAAAATGAACCCCGTACTCAGTGAACTCTCCCCAGAGGATGAACCATGGAGCCGTGTGGGTTGGGTTGTTGGGGCTGCACAGCCGCACACGGTTTGTGCTGTGAACATGGACCCACACGCTGTTTCTGGTGAAGAGAGGATGAAATTTGTATCATCCCATGAACAATTCTCTTATCTGTGTTGTCTGCGCAGCATCTAATGAACTAATGAAATATGCAACAATTCAGCTATAGAACAGACCTCACTTTTAAATTAGCACTAATTAGAGATAATTATCTTGGCTGGTTTGATGTTTCTATGTAATGAGCCGGGGTTTTCTTTTGTTAAGGACTGGTGTGGTCAAATATATGAGCGCACACTGAATTTCCACAAGTGCATTTTGTTCCTGGTTTATTTTACCATCTCCAGGAGGTCTGCTCTCCCTTTTGCTGCTGTTTCATCTGGCTGCTTGTCGAGGCCACTTCTGGATGGTGGGGAGGGATGTGCTGTAGCCTCCAGGTAAAGCATCACAGCCCCTGCAGCTCCTGCCCTCCCATCCCTCCTCTTGCTGCCCCCAAACGCGGCTCTGGGCAGGGGGCAGGACGGGTACAGAGCTCCTGCTGGCAGCGGGTGCTTGAGCATCAGCCATGGCGCAGGTGTCAAAACCTCCCCGTCCCCATCCCTCTCCTTTTCCTGAGCAGAAGGACCGAGGACAACCCGGCAGAGCGGGATGGAGCAACCAGCAAACCTGCTGCGTGACTCCTGCTCCGAACACGAATGTATTGAACGCTCCTGGAGCTCTCATCTGTCCTCCTATCTCATAGGTGGTGCAGCCCCTTTGTGTAGCCATCTGCCATGTCTCAGGTGCTCTGTCTGTCTGTCTGTCTGTGTGCTGTCTCTGAACACCCCGTCACTGCTGTCTGTACAGTTATCACAGCACGACGCTATCTCTGCATCTCTTACCCGGGTTTTGTAGAGCACTGAACGTCGCAGTATCAAAGCAATCAATCACATGCAGCCAGATTACCTTTCCTATCCTATAATCAGTAATTTGCCACGGATCCCTCATTTTTCAAGGGAATTTTAACCGCCCGGCTGGTGACAAGCTGCCAGGGCAAAATGCTGTGATGTGTGATAAAATTACACATCCCTCTGCTGCAGAGCGAGACATCCTTTCTTCCATCCTTCCTTCCATCCTTCCTTCCCTCCTTCCTTCCATCCTTCCTTCCCGCTCGTCCTCCTGTGAGCGGGGAGCTCGGGGGGCACAGGGGACGTGGAGCAGGATGTCCTGGCATTGCGGGGCCACCTCCTCAGCCTCTGACCACTGCCTAAACCCTGCAAGCAATTCTGCCAGCACCCAGTTTACGGACCCGCAATGGGAAAAAGCGAAAAGTGCTCTTTGTGTCTCATTAGTGGAGAAGAGGCTTGAGTCATAAAACCACTTGTGTCTATTGCTGGGCCGCAGAATGGCATGTCACCCCCCAGGCCCCCCTGCTGTGACACGGCCAGGCTGAGCCTCGGCCGGGTCTGCGTGTCCCTCCCACCCCGGCGTGGGGGGAGCAGCTGACAGTGTGCGCTTTCCCCTCGTTTAATTGCAGCGATGCCGCGCGGTCCCCTGGCACCAGCGGTGGCAGGCAGCCAAGGTAATTATGGCTGAACCGTCCGCTCCGAGTCCCCAAGGAGTCTTTACGAATCATCGGGTACCGGCTGTAGTTCAGGAGAGCGCGGTCTTCGGGGAGCCGCTGTAATTACCGAGATGCTAAAGCCCTCGCGGGCAGCACTTGGTCCTGTGTCCCCTCGCTGCCTTGTCACTGGGGAGGGCTGGCAGGCAGGGACAGCTCCCCCGCCCTCGTGCTGCCAGCGTGGGGACGGGCACAAGGTGCCCAGCACCGGTGCTGCCCCCGGGCAGAGGATGGGAGGCAGTGGGGGCAGGGGGCTGCTGTCACCCCAAAGCCACAAAAACAGCGGGAGGGCGCTGGGCTGGGAAGGAGCAGAGAGGAGGGGGCTCGACCGCACACCACCTCGCACCCCACCAGCACCACAACACCCCCACACTCCTTTAACAGCGATTATTTCCCCTTACCATTTATTATGATTAACACTTGGAGGTTGTGTCGGATCAAGCACTGGCTGCTGTTAAACATTTTTATAAACACACACATAGATATATAAGGAGCATACGTAGATATTTCCCCAACACCACCACCTCCCAGACTTTCTTTCTAGCCCAGTATGGGCCCAAAACAGAACCAGTGCTCAGGGGGGACAGAAGCTGCTCGTTTGTGGCTGATGGGAAGAGCATAAAGCTGAGGGGCTGGTTTCTCTGCTGGTAAAATGGAGCCGGTGGAGCTAAAGGTAATTTCTATCCACTGGCCCTTCCTCTTGTGTCAGCCTGGTCCCAGGTTCCCCAAGGCAAGGAAAGGTCTCATAAATCCCCCGAGCTGACAGAGGGCTGTTAGGCTTCGTCGGATCCTGCAGAAACGGAATGTGCCATCTACAGTAGCGCCACGTACCCCGTGGCGACAGAAAAACGATCTTGGCTGGATTTCCACGAAACCGCTCAGAGAGTGATTCGGGGATCCCGTGCCCATCGTAGGGTGCTGGGGGCAGCCGGGGCTCTGCAGGGCAGCTGGGAAGGAGAAGCGGGATTTGCAGCCTCTATGCACACCAGGAAGGGGGGAGGTTTGGCTGGGGGAGCTGCAGGAACCCCTGGGACAGCCTCCTTGGCAGCAGCCAGTGCAAGGCAAAGCTGGTTGCCATGTATCTATCTCAACCCCAAACCTCAGCGCTCTCGTTCAGGAGACCACAGCAACATGAGACGCGAGAGCATCCGAGCCCCGAGGCGCCTTATGGGAAGCACAAGCACTTAGGAGAGGAACACGGCCCTGCGGGGTAAAGCAAAGCCAAGCGGAAAGGCTGGGGCTGCTCAGAGGCTGCGCACAAAGCCAGTTGTTCCTGCCCCTTTATGCATCTCAGACAAATAGCAGAGACACAAGGCTTGGGGCGGGCTGGCCTGCTCTTCCTCAGGTGTGGGTGGGAGGAAGGCCGACGGCCTCATGGACACGCAGGTGTCAGGCAGCGTTCTCACTGCCAGCAGGTCAGAAGCATCACCAAAACTCAGGCTGCACAGCAGCTTCTTCCTTCTGCTCTTTCTGCCACTGCAGCCATCCCACCCACCACCTCCGCTGTGTCCCCTGTCACACAGAGCAGGGTTTGCAAGAACAGGTGTCTGAAAGCACCAAAATGCAGCAATTCCTACATCCCCTGGGGCTGCACACCCCCCTCTCCCTGCCTGCCCCCCCATAACTGGGGGAAACCTGGATGTGCCATGAGCTCTGAGCAGCTCTAAGTCCCCTGTGTGGAGCCACCACAGACTCGCTTGGCTGGGGGGAGCCGGGGAAGATGGAAATGGGAATGGCTGGGGATGGGACACCAACCCTCCGTTTCTTTCAGTGCACGAGCTTTACACCACAATGAGTCCCCACAGTGTGACTGATTCCCATGGACATATTCTCCCAGCTCTTTGTGGTCACCGCCATCTCCTCCCTGCCACCCCAGCAGCCCCTCACCGCCGTGTCGGGGCGGTTCCGGGGCACAGCAGGGCTCCAGGAGCCACCCGCCTGCTTTTCCCTCCTCAGATCAAAGCTACAAGTGTCACCCGCAGCCATAACTGGTAGCAAATTGGCGCTGGTTTGTGTACAGAACGGCTGTCTTGTACTGGCGTTCAGCACCGACAGGCCCCGTGTTGGGATTTGCATTTCAGAAGGAACCTGCAGCCGGGTGCAATGTTGCACGTCTCTGCTCGTCACATCTGCATCCCGCTCGCAGCGCCGAGCATCGTCCCCACCCTCCCTGCCTGCTGGGCTGTTTGTCCGTGCGCTGTGTCGGTGTCTTGTTGTCCCCTCGCCCCACTCTGCCCGTGCCATCGAGCAGCAACAGGAGACAAGTGACCCCTCCTTGGCTTTACAGAGACTTGCAGGGGCTTAACTCCCTGGGTGCATCTTTGATAGCAGGTGATAGGAACTAAACGTGACACAGTGCCTTCATCCCAGCACCTGCAGGTCCTGTTCCAGGGCTGGCAAAGCAATAAGCCATGCTGAGCAATGAAAATCCCATCCCAAAGCTTTACTGAAGGAAAATAATCAAAGACCAAACTTAGGGATGTGTCTTTCCTCGTCTTGCTGCTTTTTCCACGAGGGAAGATTCCTAGAGGCTTTGGTGGCCCCAGAAAATGTCCCTGCTGCCCACCTGCCCCAGCAGTTCTTGCTGCATGCAGGACAATCCTGCCCAGTGCTACATGCTCATCCTGCCCAGTGCTGCATGCTTACCCTGCCCAGGGCTGGGTGCTCATCCTGCCCGGTGCTGCATGCCTACCCTGCCCAGCGCTGGGTGCTCATCCTGCCCAGGGCTGGGTGCTCATCCTGCCCAGGGCTGGGTGCTCACCCCGCACGGCCCCGGCGGTGCCAGGGCAGCAGCTGCGGAGCCAGGCTCGCACATCCTCTCCCTGCGCTGGGGCTCTGTAAACAAGCCTGTGCTCCGAGGAGAACTGGCAGCTCTCCCGCTTCCAGTAAACAAGCCGTCAGCTCACCGCATGCCCCCGCCACACACGCTCCGCGCTGCATCCATCTTCCCTGATCGCTTGGCACATTTTCTCCCAGCCAAGGGGAGATTTGATTTTGTGGAAGGAGAGGAAGAGGTTTTCTTAGGTGATTGTACTCCAAATAGAAACCTTCCCTTTGAGCTGGGCCATCCAGGAGAATAATCTCACTCCCCCAGCCCTGCCTGGAGCAGCACAGCAATGTTATCCAGCAGTTTCCCTTGGCGTCAAAGCTGAAAGCAGGCACATCACCCAGAGTTACCACCGTCACAGCAGCATGGATATTCACCTCTCGCAGAGTGATAGGAAGTGGAATTGATTGCAAGAGATCAGACACCGCAACTCTCATTAACTTCTGCTAACACCTGAGCACCTGACAGACACTCGCCTTTTTGGATTATCTCCTGCACATTTCCAGCCCGCAATCCTGGGGCCACCCCAGCCCCTGTTCAGGTCACAACACACAGCGTTACGGTGCACAGCGCAGACCCGTCTGCAGCAGGTTCCCACTGGTGCAGCCAGCGCCCGGAGCGTGTCTGAGCAACGCTGCAGATCCGCTCCATGTCCTTCTTCCCCCACCCCGCTTGCCTTTACACAGAGAAGGAGGATGCTCGGCCCCCCTCAGGAAATGTCTCCCTCTGAGCAGCTGGGAAAGCTGAGGCACAGGCAGCCCGGCTGTCCTTCAGGTGATGACGATGATGTTGGGCTGAACTTGCATGCAGCTGATGGAGGATTCTTAAGGCCTGACCTTTCTGGACTCACCAGAGCCTCTGATGTTCTGAAGCAATGGGTAAAACACCTGCCGACACCCGTGCACGTGGGCAGCGCTGCCTTCCGCACCAACCCCCTGCTGCAGACCCTCCGGGCTGGCCGTGAGCCCCCGCATCCCTCCCAGCCTACCCCAAAACATGGGCAGGAGCTCAGCGCTGCAGAACCCAATGGAGAGGAGCTTCATAGCACAGAGGAGGCAGGAGCAGAGCAGGACACGGGGAGCGTGGGCTGGGTTTGCAGGGAAGGGCCTGGGCAGAGCATCACTGCTCCAACCCCAGCACAGGGCTGCTGATGGGGGCTATTTCCAGGTGACCAGGGCTATTTCCAGCTCTGCCAGCTCTCTCCTGCCTTGCTCCGAAAGCGGTGACACAACCTTTGGAGAAGGTGGCAGGTGCTCTTTAATCTCACCAATTGACAGCTTTGCTGACAAGAAGCTTTTTTCCCTCCAACCCTTTTGTCTTGCCTTTGTTCTGGTGGGGTTTGATATCCCTGTCCCCGCTGTCACAGCCGCTCCAGGCTGCTCTCCACCTGCCCTGTCACAGCCTCGTTTAGAGGAGCGGCAGCAGGTTAACCTCGTTAAGAGCCTCACATATCCCTTCTCTCCCAGCTCCGTTGTCCTCTGAAGCCAGGTTGTGATTACAGGGCAGCCGTGGGAGCAGAACTAACCCAGCCTGCGCAGGGAAGGTGCTCTGTGCAGCCAGCGCATCCCTCCGGGCACGGATCACCCAAAGCTGCTGCTTCCACCCATCCTCCCTCCGACTGCACCAGAGAAATCAGCTTGGAAATAAGAGAATTGCCCCACTTTTCATTGCCTATTTTTTTCCCCTTTCACTCCCCACACATGCTGCTGTTACTAATTCAGCAAACAAACAAACTTCCCCGGAGCTGCACCCTCCTGTCCACAACCAAAAGCAAAGCTGTAGTGCAAAGCTTTGCTGTAGATGGAGCTGGGCACGAGTTCCCCATGTCACCTGGAGCACGGGGAGGGACAGCGAGCAGCTCCAGGCAGGGTGGAGGAGCTGAGGCTGTGGGAACCAGCACCAGCCCAGGGCCCCAGGGGTCAGGATTGGGGCACACTGGAAGAGGAAGAAAGCAAGAAAAGAAGAAGGTGCTGGAATACCATAAGAGAGCAATGTATTTTCATTATCCTTACCTACAGATGCCTGCTTTTAAGAAGAAAGCAGCAAATTAGTGTCTTTTAAACAACAGCAGAGGAGACACAGCAAGTAAGTTCCTCTTCCCTTGCTCACAACATCTGTCTGAGATCGCCCTGCTAATTTCAAGTTACTACAAACTGCTTTAATTCCCTGCCAGAGCTCTCAAAAAAAATATTTTAAACCACAGGCTAGCCAGCTCCACAGCCTTAAATTAAACATGTAAGTGAGCAATGAGAACAGGAGTTAACAAGAAAGAAAGGTCAGGCTGTGTTTCACAACGCACACACATGCCTGCCCCGCAGGAAGGAAGATGGGGAGACAGTCCCCTCCGTGGCAGCGTCCCCCACATGCCCAGCCCCCCGGGGGAAGGGACATGAGACCACATGGGGAATAAATGGTGCAAAGCCCACATCCCCCAGCACAGCACCTGGTTTGATCTGGAGGTAGCACAGAGCTGCAGTAATGCCAAGGACAGCGCTCGGGGGGACAGGAACCCCGATGAAGTGGAGTCTGGTGGAGTGTAGGTCCAGATGTTCTCCAAGTGTGCTGGTTCACCAGGGTGGCTGAGAAGCAGGACAAAAAGCAGGGGAGTGACCAAAGTTTGGCAGCAAATGCACCTGCAGAAACATTCGCCTGGTCCCTACTCTTTCTCATCTGTTTTGGAAACAAAGGCTGAAAAGCACAGGGGGGCTCAAAGCTCCTGTAAATCAGCATCATTGACTAGAGTAAATTTACACTGATTTATGCCTGTGAAAGACCTGCCTGGAGAGGAAAAGCTGTGCTTCTGTCTCTGGACAGGAGCAAGTTGAAGAAAAGCACAACCAGAAAAGCCAGGGTGGAACAACCAATTCTCCCAAGATCTCCCTCCTCATCCTTCCCATTGTGTTCTGGACACAGAGCTCCTGGGCAGAGCCACCCCTTGCTGTCTCCACGGTGGCAGCAGCTCAGAGGCCCCCAAGCAAAATGCCCCCTCCCCTCCACACAGCCCACGTCCCTTCCTATAGCTGCGATCTGAGGCTTAAATAAATACGTCACTATGTAAATAAATACAAAGTGTGTAGCTTGAGAGGCAGGTTAATGGCTGGGGAAGCAGGGCTTGACCTTGGTGACATTTCAAATTAGTTCTGCTGTGCAGGGATGGGGCTTTGAAGAGATTTGTGCTTGGGCTGGATGTGGAAAGAAACATTAAAATTCATCATGTGAAGAGGCTCTTCAGAGCTTCCTTCCTCCTGGGGAGAGACCTTCGGCATCCTGGGGTGAACGTTCAAGCCGAGGAGATGCTGGGGAAGGTGGGTACCAGGGATGCTGGGAAAGGTGGGTACCAGGGGATGCTGAAGAAGGTGGGTACCAGGGGATGCTGGGGAAGGTGGGCAGCCAGATCCTCTCCTGCTTCAGGTGGGTCACTCAGGCATTGGGGCAAATACGTGATATATCCACAAATGTACATTATATAAAGATATGCTTGCATGTGTGTCTCATATAGATACAGACATATGCATGCACAGAGATAAAATTCCTTAGAAACGGACAGAGAATGTATTACTAGTGCTTAATACATGCACTGAAAGGCAAGTAGATGGCAGAAAAGAATACATTACAAGAACAAAAGGGGTCACTTGTACAGGTCTAACTCAGCCCTCTTGTAAGCGTGTGTCATGATACAGGTTTTAACTGCCCGAACCCAGGCTGGCCTTCCCGCGGGATCACATCTCCGGCACCGGGCAGCCTCCTGCCCGGGCAGGCTTCAGCTCTCAAGCGTGAGGCGCATTAATTCCTTGGTGAATTGATACAACATTTTTTAATGCAGAGGAAAAAATAACGTTTCCTGCTCACCATCACAGACAAGGCCCATTGCTCCGTCCGCGGGGGAGAGCTGTCTGTCTGTCCCGAACGGCTGCGCAGGGAGGAGCGGCGGGAGCCGAGGGGTGCGGGGATGGGCTGAGGAGATGGGTGTGCAGAACTTTGGCGGGTGCAGCGACTTGGTCTGCTGACAGCTCTGCAAGACCTTTGCCACTCCACCCAAACAGGGATTATTTCATCCTCTCTGAATGACTTAAGCACTAATAAAAGGCATTAAAAATTAATTTTCCACACTGTCTGTTGGCATTTCTTCCATCCCTGGAACACGCTCAACAAGCAGAACTGATAAGCAAAACCCAGACGACGTCCTCCATGCTCATGCCCCCCCGCGCAGGCACGCTCCCCCAGCCCAGCGCTCGGCATTAGGGGGCAGCTGCGCAATTACTAACATTCCATCTTTCTCCTTTAAAAGAAGAAGGAAAGATTTCACTGGCAGCTCGGTGATTTGCTCCGGGTGTCAGGCCTGCTCCTCCTTCTCCTCATGGCAAATAACATCTGCAAAAGAAACTTATCCACACGCACAGGCTGCGTTGGGTACAAGTGTCCTCTGCCATCCCACGCGACTCTGCTGCATCTCCACAGGGCTGGGGGGTCTCTGGGCCGGGGGGCACAGCACGGCAAAGGGAGCAGGAGCTGTGGGGATCACAGAGGGGCACGCAGGGGGTTGTTAGGGACGATGGCAGCTCCTCCTGTGGATCAGGACGTGTCCAGAAAAAACATTTTGAGCAGGATTTCTCCCAAACTGGGGATGAGCAAGCTGAGACTGGGGGTCGCGGCCAGCGTTTGGGGTCCCAGTGCCCCAGAGCCCCACTCAGGGCAAGGTGGGCTGGAGGGAGATCCGGCAGAAGGACCATCAGAACGTAGAAGACAACGTGCAGACCCCAAAGTGACCTTGCAAAGCAGCCCCAGTGAAACACCCCAGCCTGTGCATGGGGCTGCTGGGGCGCCTGTTCCTGCAGACACAGGACACCAGGCCGGGGAAGGCACCGGTGCCTCATTCCCAGCCAGCACCGCTGCTGCGCCTGCCTCGTTCGCCTCGGATCTACCCAATTACAGCTAATTAGCTTTTCTGCCATAAAACCCTAAGGAGACAATGGAGAAAAGCCTCCTGCTTTTGACAGTAATGAAGTTAAATAGATATTTATTTATCCTTTTATTAGACAAACCAATTATAATTTTACGCTTGAAATGGCTAATTTTTAAATGTGATGTCGAAGCATATGTATATACCAACGTAATATACAGCCAGACCTGGCCTGTAACAATCCTGCCTCATTAACAGCATGGCTAAGCTAGTATTTAAATATACTCTAATGCACCCATTCATAAAATGATAATTAAAAATATGCTGAAATGCAGCTATTAAGACAGAGATCCGGGTTATTTATAGGCTCTGGTTTTAGTTGCGAATGATAAAACCCTGAGTAATTGCTCGGGCTGGTGAAGTTGAGCTTCCCCGGCGCCCTGACCCGCAGGGCTGGGAACGCTGAGGTTGGCATTTCCCAGCGAGCTGCCACCCGTGCGGGTGACCGGGGAGGCTGTGGGGGACCCACACCGGGCTGAGCCCCCAGGGCCCCTGCCCCATAGCAGGGCAGCCCGGTGCTTCCCCAGAGCACCCGTGTGCTTCCTCCTCCTGTGCGACGAGCAACGTCCATCCGGCATCTCCGGAGAGTTCCTGACAAACAGCAGGAAGAGGAGAAAAGATGCTGCAAAGCAAACACCTGGTGTGCGGGGCTCCTAAAGAAAACACCCCGAGGAGCCTGTGCGTGCACGGTGTGCCGGCCGGGCGCCGGTGCCTCAGAAATAAGAGAAATATAATTAAGCCACCCTAGTCCCAAATATTTGCAAAGGCCTAATTGGATGCTAAAGGCAACTGGAAATGAAAGGTTTGGGTTTCTCTCAAGAGCGCAGTGCTGGTGTTCCCTGCCTGCAGGAGCTCACCCTTGGCTGCTCTCCCCAGTGCTGCAGCATCCCGCCCCCAGCATCCTCCATCCCCGCAGCATCCCGCCTCCAGCATCCTCCATCCCCACAGCATCCCACCTTCAGCATCCTCTACCCCAGCCTGGGTAACAAAACTCCAGGTCCCACATTTCCTGCTGTGACCACAGGTTCCCAGCACACACTGGCAATTGTGGCTCTGGTTTCTCCCTGCCTTTCCCTGCCATCTGGACGTGGGGCCGAGTGGCTGGAGACCATCTGACTTCTCAGCCAAATGCTGGATACCGGAGACCATAGAGGGACTTTTAAAAAATTAATTTCACCAGCTATAAAGCTCCAGAGAGTGCAATTCAGCGCTCAGCTGTTTCGGCTCCGGGCAGGATCTACCACAGTACAGAGCAACCCGCAGTGTTCGGAGCCACCTGGCCCAGCAGCCCAAACCCCGCAGCCCCGGCCCCAGCCTGGGACGTGGGTCCTGGTGCTGCTGATCCTGCCGGGTCCTCTGGCTCTTCATCAGCTCCCCTCCTCCCACAGGACCAGGGGCCTCCTGCACACATTTCTAGAGGCAGGCAAGAGAGATTTGGGAAATGAGAAATTTGCTTTAAAATGTGATTTCAGCTGTCTCACACCTAGTTGGGATTTTCAGCTAATTTTGCTGAATATTTTTAGTTGGAGATATTTTTGCTTCAGGGCTAGAGGCACAGAAAGACCTATGAGAAGTTGGCAGCTTTGCATCCTCCAGCCCAAGGCTCAAGTTATAGGGTGTAATTCCCAAGAATGTAGGAGACCCTGTTCTAGCCCATCCTCTGTGCCGCTGTGGAAGGGGATGGGAAGATGCTTTCCAAGGACAGGCAGCTGCTGGCACAGGACACAGCAGAGCAGGACGGCGGCTGGAGGTGCTGGAAGGAGCCTAGAGCTCTGGGCAGGAGCCCCACAAACCCACGCTGGGCACCGCTGCCTCGCCAGCCCCAGGGCAGGCTCCTGCTGGCCCTATGGCCCTGGCAGCTCCATGGACCCCGGCTCCCATGTCCTTCCACGCAGCCAGAGAACCAGGGGGCTCAGTGCTCTCAGATGCGCAGGATGTTTTACATCTGCCATCTGCTTCCCCACCGCCCCTGCCATCTGGCTCCTTCCCAGCCTGGATACTTTCTTCCCAACGCCTCGTTTCTCCACCATGCTCAGGGGCTGCAGCATGTGTGCAGCCCTGGCGGCTGCTGCCATTTCCAAATCGCCAGCGGTCAAAAGCTTGTGCTGTTTTCTACCCCTCGCTGTGTTCTTCCCCAGATGCCACTGCAGCATCCTCCTCCCCCCCAGAACCCATGGGGAACACCCAGCTGGTTTGCTGGAGCTTTCAGCTTTACCCCTTATCACTTCACCTTCAGTAAACTGAGTTGTCCTGCATCATTCCCATGGAGCAGAAGTGAAGATGCCCTTCAGGACCCCAAAAAAAGAGCATGACCTGCAAAAGAGCTGACAGGGTTGGGAGGTGGTGGGTGTCACAACCTGACCGCACTGTGCCACCACTTGTGTCCTGCAGCCCAGCAAGGCTGCAGCGCTCAGGGGATGGGCAGGTTTGTGCCCAACAACCGTGCACCTCAGTACTAATGTAGCCTGTGGGCTGGTGGGTCCAGGTGTGAGAGAGGGCAAGGGCTCTCAGGGCTGGGGGCAGTGGAGATGTGGGTCAGAATAACGAGTTGACGAGGAACAGGCCAGAGCCCATTAATTCTCTGCTAAATGTGTTCAGCTGAGCATGTGTCCTGCCGGTAGCAAAGCCTCCGGGTCCAGAAAACCCTCAGCCTTGTGTCCTCTCAGGATGCTGCCCTGGAGAATGGGGTCTCCCCCCATGCCCCCAGCCACCCATGTCCTTCTGTCCCTGCTGGCAGTAGGCTCAGCTACGCAGCAGAGGGAGTGGGACACCTCCCTATGTCCCATGGGGTGCAAATCTCCTTCATCCTCCAGTGATTGGGGGGGCTGCCCCCAGCCCCTGGAGACCCTACTGCCTCCCTGACACCCTGGTGATGGCTGCAGCACCTTTTGGGGGACTCCCCAGGTTGAGGAGGGTTTGCTTGCTGGCTCCTTGGTTTAGCTGGGCTCTGCTAGGACATTGTGGGGACACTGCGGGACCGCAGTCTCCGGGGGCAGGGGGCCGCCCCACAAATAGAGGTGGGTGACAGTCACCCCCCCTCGCCCGGGACACGGGGCAGACACGTCCCGCACGGGCACTCCGAGACGGGTCCCGCCTGTTACCCGGCCGCAGCGACCGGCAGCGCGGGGACAGACCCCCCGGGTCCCCCCGGGTCCCGCCGTGCCCGCCGGCTGACACTGGATGGCACTCGCACGCCTTGGCACCAGCGCTGCCAGCGGCATTTTCCAGAGGAAAACACAGCGAAGGGGGCGGGATTGAGCGCCCTCCCCCCGGGGCCGCTGTCCCCGAGCAGCGGCTGTCGGGTCCCCGCGGGGTTTCGGGGGGACCCCGCCGCTGCTTGGCGCTTCGAGGGCGTTGCCGCAGGCTGCACTGACGGGCGTTTCGTCAAAGCCACCAGTCACCAGACTGTGGCTGTCCCGTGTCCCCATCCCCCCAGCATCTAGGGGGCTGCTGGCAGTGCTGTGGCTCAACCGGACCCGCTGCCACCCGGGAGTCCCCGTTCAACACCGTCCCCACGGCCACAGGGTGCTGGTGTTTGTGGCGGGGTCTGCACCCTCTGCATCCCCCTCCGCAGCGCAGCGGTCCCCACACCTACTGAACTCGCTGGGAATTACAGCACATCATTTATTAAAGGGTTGCTGTCAAGGTTGACAAGCCCCCAAATTAAGTAGCTTAAAAATTCCATTAGCTGAGGTCTTTCTGGTGCCATGTCCTATCTCACTTTTGTTTATCAACCTTCACGGCTCTGAATATCTAGTAGCTGCTCAGCTGTGTCCGTATGGTGGAGAGACGTGGGGGGAGGATGGGAGCGTCGGGGGGAGGGAAAAGTTTACCAGCATGCGGCACGTACGAGGATCGCTCTATAAACGCTCTCTGGAAGCCGGTCACACCAGCCTGTAAACAAGTGGGGCCCGAGTTCACGTGCATTTAGGACTCCAGCAGTGTGAGAACAAAAACTTCACCAGGAATAGGGAAGGGGGGGGGGGCTGGCTTGAGCTTTTGGTCTCTGAGACTCTGCAGCCTGCGGCTCAGCCCCTGCTGTCCCTGTCCCGGGAAGATGTCCTCTGTGCGCGCTCCCAGCCTGCGGCTCCTGCTCCGGAGCCAATATGGGCAGGGAAGAATTCTGCCTTTGGGTGAAGGCAGACGTGCCCAGAAGGTGCCGGTGTGTGCTTGGAAAGGGGACATGGACACCTTGTTTCTCTTCACGTGATGCCTGGGCACCAGTGTGGAAAGATGCTGTGGAGCTGCACAGCCCCTCCCGGCACCACCAGCTCCATCCTGCACCCCGATTTGAGGGGACACGGGAGGACCTCAGAGCTTCCAGGGAAAGGGGACAGTCTTCCCACGCAGGCACTTCTGCAGATGAAGCTTCCCTTCATTTCTAGCTCAGGAGAGGGCTTTTGCATAGCTAGAGGAATATATTCCTTTAAAATGGAAGCTGGGGCATCAAATGTCAGAGCAGCTCTAGCAGCGACTGCGAGGTGCAGCCAGTAAGAGGGTAACCAAGTCTGGCACATGCCGCTTTCAGTTACAGGGATGGCATCACATGTGTGTCCTGCAAGGGCTTCCATCAACGTGGCCTCACTCCGCTCTGTCTCACCACAGCTGCGGGGCTGCAGAGCAGAGTGACACGAGCACGGTGGGGACAGGCCAGGCTGCAAAGAGCCACAACCGCTCAGCTGGTTTGCTCACCCTCCGCATTACCAGCTGGGTGCTCTAGAAACAGCTTTCACTGCGCACGATCAGAAATGGTGCAAGTTTGCACCTGACCGCGTGGCACAGAACGCCCCTGCTCCCCGTGCTGCTGCCCTCACCACCATCTTCCAGCAAGGTGGTCCCTAAATAAATGCTGCTGGAGGAGCACACACGCACCAGAGCTGTCCACATGTGGACGGGTGGCTGCTCATCACCCACCCTGACCTGAATAAATCCGTCCTCTGTCGGAGCCTGGGGGCAGGGAGGGGTGGAAAGGCATCCCTGGAGGATGCAGCTGCTGGACACAGCTCTGCCCCCTGCCCGAGCCCAGGTGCGCCCTGTTCTGTGACTCTCTCACCCTGAACAGAAGCAGGAGAAGGAGATTTTGTGTCTCTGAGTCCATCTGTGCTTGTTACTCACTGTTCCTCTGGGGACAGAGCACCAGGGGCGGCTCCAGCAGACGGCGGTGACCTCCCCAAGAGAGGAGAGAACGCAGAGAAATTCCTCCTCCTCTGTTCAACCCACCAGCCTGGCCCGCAGCTCCAAAACTCAAACTCCATCTGTCTGCAAAGCCGAAGCTCCTTCCAGGGCTGAGCAATGCGGGCAAGCGCTGTTCTGGGGCTGTGCCGCGCGGCATGGCAAGCTAGCTAATGGGCAGGGGGCTGCCCCCTCCACCGCGGCTCTGTGGCAGGGACGTGCTCCAGCCAGCTCTAAGTCATCCACACAGGTCCCCGGGCCCAAGCTCTGCAGCTGCGGAGAGCGCGGTCCCTCTGCTGCTTGGTGACAGCAGTGAGGAGCACTCAGAGAAGGGTGACAACACAGGTGACTCCCGGAAACACCTGAAATCTCAGTTGAAAGATTATTCTCCTGAAATCCCAGCCTGATTTGTGCTTCGAGGAGAATGGGGTAGATGAGGAAAACCAAGCGAACTTCAGGAGACATCTCCAAAAGCCCATTTAACGATGGAGCGTTGCATGTTTCTCTGCTCCATGAGCACGGAGCGGTGTGTCCCATTAACCTGGCCATTGGGTTTGCTCGCAGCGGGGTGGCTCACAGGGGTGGCACTTATTAAACCATGGGACTGAGACCCACCATCCCCTCCAGTGCCACTTGCTAATGCCCCGTCAGACTGGAGCAGCCTCACAAACCAACCTGAGCAGAGCTGGCAAACACTCGCGTGCCCAAACCTGCTGTGTCGGCAGTTGCGTGCCTGCACGGCTGGCGCGGGCACGGCGGTGTCGGCACGGAGGAGCGCGCCAGTGCTTGATGCCGTGCGTGTGTGCAGGGACAGGCAAAGCCGTGCACGGAACCCTCCCCGCGCCCTCCTGTCTCCAGGAGCAATTACTGGGTGTGAGGGGAATGAGAAATCTGCATGATAAATCTAGAAAAAGCAAACTGCTCTGCGCCACCAGGAAGGAACATGGCTATTTTTAAGTTCAGGGACGATGCACACAGCCAGATAAAACACTCAGCATTGTGCAAAAGAAAACAGGAGACTATAAACACCCCAGCTCCGTGTGTCCTTGCAGCCTCCTCCCCACTGCTCCCAGGGGGCACGGGGGCTCCTCGAGACCCCTCTGTTCCCTGTGACACCCGCCCAAGGCGTAAAGCCAGGCTGGGGGCTGAGCAGCCGGTCCCACACCCAGTGCTGAACGCAAAATCTGTGCCAGAATCTCTTGGAGATGTTGTGAAACCCACTGACCCAAATTCTCCCACCCAGCACCCGTCCCCGCCTGAGCAGGCGATAATGGGCTGGAGCAGCAACCACCCCCCAGAAGAGATGAGCAAAGGGCTGGATTTACTCCCACCAGTGGGGCTTTGGGAATGAGCCCCCGCATCCACCCACATGTGTCCCCGCTCCCTGGGGGCCTGGCAACCCCAAGGGTGGGGGCGCAGGGCGACGCAGGGTGATGGGTGGGATGCAGGGCAACATGGGGCAATATGTGGCTCGTGGCCCCTGGCTCGGAAGCGATGGCTCCTGACAAGCGCGGCGGGAGCGGAGCAGCGCGAAAGCGACCTCATCGCCGCCGATCATGTCAGCACGGGGAGCGAGACCCCCCCGCTGCCCTATTTACTGCTGCCAGGAGCAGCGAGGGGCTGGGGGCCGGGGGGGAGCGTCCCTGGAGCTGCGCTGCCCAGGATGCTGAGGGGGGCACCGGCACCGCATCCCCGCGCCAGGATGGTCAAACTCCGGGCATGTTCGCTTTTGCTGAAATAAAGTTACTTTTCTCACGCCTCCATCTCCAGACCACTATAAATAATGGTGCCGAGCAACAAAACAAACACTCGCTCTTTGTATTTAGTTGCCGCTTCCAATAATAATAACTGTTGTTGTTCAGATTTTGCTATTCTGCTGCAGGCTCGCAGAAGGTGACGCCTCGTTCTGCCGGGCGGTGGGAGGATGTGGGGAGTTTGTCATGACCAAAGTGGGATCCCGCTCTGCTCTCGGCCACTTAATGCGAGCACAAGAGTTGAACAAAGAGAGAGTTCTTCCCTGTGCTAAACACAGGGCCAGGTGGAGCAACCCCTGATGCTGGGAACCTGCATGGACTTCTTTCCAATGGAACAGCTCCGGCGCTGCCCTTCTGCGTGATGCTGCCGTACAAACCCAGCTGCCTTGGGTTTTAGTGCAGTCAAAGAGAATTGACTTCAAGTTTGTGGGGTTTTTATTGTTCATTTTTGGCTTTGTTTTTCATTTGTTTGTTTTTAACATAAGGCTGTGTTCAGTCATCACTCTTTGTCTGTTTTTTTAACTAAAAACTCCGCCAAACCAGGAAACCAGTATTCCTGTTGCTTCCTTAACATTTGACTGTATTAGAATTGAAATGAATTATTTTGCTACCGATCTCCCTGTGCAAAAGTTAGGATGCTTCCAACGAAGGTTTTGCCATGGTCAGATGGGGATGTGTGGAGGATGCGCTGTGCCCTGCGGGTGTGTGTCCTGTGCACGCAGCTCTCCCGGCCACGGCCGCTGTGTCCTCGCAAACAGCAGGTGCTGAAAAACCTCCTTCTGCGAACAGTTTGTCATTTGAAGTGTTTTCCTTGAGCACAGAACAGTGGGATCTCGCTGCTCACCCCGCGCGTGCACACACGCGGTGCTGCTGCTTCTCATTTCCTGGTGGAAAAGTTCACTCTTGCTCCGTTGTAGTGGAAAATCTGGCTTGTTATTGGTTTTTATAGTTATTTAGTCCTCACCACTACAGCCACTTTCTTTCGCTGTTTTGCACTAACAGTTTTAAACAATAAAACCAAACAAAACCAAAACCCAAGGTGAGAAGTGAATAATACTGAGGGTTTTCAAACAACTCGTCCATCTCCCGTTTCCCTGGGAGAGCATTTTCAAAATGAAAGCATTTAAACTATCTGAGATGCGATTCCTGCGAAATGGATAGGAGAAATAAGAAACAGCGGTGGAAAAGCACTACCAAAAATAGCCAAGATTAAAAATGAGCTTTAATCTCCGTTTTTGTTTTGCTCAGAGAACAAAAGGCAGCCGAGGGAACGCGCACAGCAGCAGGACTGAAAAGTTCAAATCATCCGAGAAGCGCCTGATGTTAAAGGTGATTAAAATACACAGAAAGGCAGAGAAGAAAATGGTTGTGTCCGTTATAGAAAACAAGGGAAAAGCGAGAGGGCCTGGCCGTGGCCAACGCGTTGCACACGGGCACCAGCGCGGCGGTGGGGACGGTGATCCCCGGTGAGCGATAACAGTGGATATTCCCCATTTGCTGCCACAGGAGTGAACCTCGTCCCTCCTGCCATGCTGCTCTCGATTGCAGCAAAACGTTTTGGTTCCCTGGGCTAAAGTTTGACTTACTTGTTTAAATATTTGTAGACATCACTCATAAATATCAGTGGCCACACATGAGCGTCCTCCAGCCACGTAAAGTGTGTGACTTTACTGCTCAGCTGCTGTTTGTAAATACATGGAATTTCAAATGAGGCCAACAAATAATGTGGTCGCAGCAAATATTATAATGTTTTCTCATAAAATGTGACACCTTGACACTATGAAAGAGAAGAGCCTTAGCTAAGTGATACTGTACATATTGCCCAGGTGCTGGCGGTGTTACCTGGCAGGCGCGTGGCAGCGGGTCCGGCCGCAGGGACGGGACACCCCGCCGGCCGTGTCCATCCTGACCCACACGGCAGCTCCCGCTTTCTCCCGCGCGTCCCTGCTCCTTAGGAAAACGGCTGACCGCTGGGGGTGAAGAAAGTTATTTTTTAGCTCAGCTAAAAAGAGGCAGAAAGTCAGCTAGCGATGGATTGAACAGGGCTCCCATGCACTGCCAGTTCCTTTTTCGGCTTTCCTTCCTTAAACTCATGTTAACTTGTTTATAAATGGTTCTACCAGTTCTGACCGTGTGGTTGTTATTACCGTGTTCACCTGTGTCTGTGTTCCTGTCCCCCCCATCAATTAGCGTGCAGATTGAACAGCTCTCTGGGACGCTGCCCATCACCCTGGCTGCCCATTACCCCTGCACAGACTGGGCACGGAAACATTTCCAAATGCCAGAGCATCGCGGTGGCACGCGGGATGTGTGCGGGATGTGTGCGGGATGAGTGTGGCATGTGTGCGGGATGTGTGCGGGATGTGTGCGGGATGTGTGCGGGATGTGTGCGGGATGAGCGCGGGATGAGCGCGGGATGTGTGCGGGATGTGTACGGGATGAGTGTGGCATGTGTGCGGGATGTGTGCGGGATGTGTACGGGATGAGCGCGGGATGTGTGCGGGATGTGTGCCAGTAGCTCTTGTGCACACACCTGTGCACAGGCACAGCACACACAAATTCTGAGGAGGCGAAGCAGCGCTGGGATGTCTCCGTGTGTCTGGTGGGTCCACACACACCTGTGGGCACAGCCCAGGGGTTTCTCTGCTCGGGTTTCGGGTGCCACGGCTGAGCGCAGCCCCAGCGCTGCGGGGCCGGTGCTGGGGAGCAGCTGAGCGCCTGCTCCCTTTGTCTCCCTTTCCCTTGACTCAGGGCATTTCACATCCCTATTGACAACGTGTTTGGGACATTCAGACATTGAAGTGACAGTGGCATTTCCATGACCTGAAACCAGAGACTCTGGCGGTGCGGGCTTTGAAGACATTAGCTGTCCATAATCATGAGTTAGACTTTATCGGGCTTTTAAAGAGCACATGATGGGAACAGCTAGTGACAAAGTGTTTCTGCAGAGCGCGATCCGGCCTGGCAGGATTCATCTCCTCAAGCCCTTGGAATTTGCAATATTCATTAGGAGTTGGGAAAAAAATGTGCTTCCTTCGGAACAATGCAAATTGTGAAAGGAAACCTTTCTCACGCGTGTGCCCCGGAGCGCTGCTCCGGCAGCGGGGGTGGTGGGGAAGCAATTAAAACCCTTCCAGCCCATTAGTGGGTGAGTTCATTAGAGCTCCTGCTGCTGCTAGGGAAGGGGGGGAGGCTGCGCAAAACGCATCTTCGGGAAACAAAATGTCAGGGCCTGTCGTCATGTGCTCTTGGCACCTTTCTTCTTTTTCACTTAAGGAACAGGTCAGAGCTGGGCACCAAGAAGTCTGCCAGTTTGCGTGGTGTTTGCAGAGGGCTCGTGACGGGGACAGGCAGTGGCTGTGTGTGACAATCGTGCGTGCGATGGCAGTCAGTCCCGTCAGCCCCTGCTCCGTCAGGCTGGCAGCGAGCGGCAGCCCGCGGCCCTGGACCTGCTCCTGCTGCTCCACGGCTTGGGTACAGCCCCGGGATGCACTGTGCCACGGGACCACGCCGTGCCACGCCGTGTGGGACCATGCCACGCTATGTCACACTACATGGCACCGCGCCACATGGGACCACACCATGCCATGTGGCCCCTGCTCAAAGCACAGGGCACGTTGCTTCTGCTGGGATTTATTGTCCCTGGTGCCATCAGGCATGTCCGCTGAGCCACTGCCTGCATTGGCCTGCTGGCCAAGGGGACAAATGTCCTCCTGCTCCAGCCCGTGGTGACACTGGTGCATGGCTGGTTCTGAAGGGACAGCCCGTTGGAGGAGCTGGTGGTCGGATCCAGGTCGTCCCCCACCTGCCAGCACTTTCCTCTCATCACCATCCCCAGGGATTTGAGGTGCATCGGGACATGGTCACGTGGGACTTTGCAGGCAATAGTGACATCTGAAAGTCCCCAGTGACGCTGCCAGTGGGGTTTGGTGGGGAGGGACGAGCCGCGGCGGCGTTTGGAGGGCACCAGCAGCCCCATCATGACGCTGCCCTGCTCCCTGAGCGCGGGGCGCAGCACCCGGCTGGCAGCGGAGAGCCGAGCGCTCGCTGGGAGCTTGTCAGCCCTTCTGGTTGCCTCTCGGAGATGCTGTATGAACAGTCACAGCCTGGCCCGTCCATCAGGTTCGTGTGTAAACACCCCTGCTGTGGCAGCAGTGAGTCCCGTTCCTGGGCACCGAGGCAGGGGCATCTCTCCACAGTAGATGCTGCTGCTCCGCTGTCCTGGGGCCACAGGTACTTTGTACAATCTGTCATGGAACAGCCAATTAGCACCATTTGGCCTCTTCACCACCTGGTTTCCTCTGCTCCATTAATTCAGGATTCCCCTGCAATTAAATATAATGTGGTTTTAATGGAAACACAGCCTTGCTGTGCGCTGCCATGGTTTGGAGCCGCGACAGCACCCGCGCACGCATGGGGCAAGGCTCAGCATCGCCACGCGGATCCTCTCCCCGGGGCTCCTGGAGGAACGAGGGCAGAAAAGGGTTGGACTCAATGGTCCTAACGGCCACTTCCAACCAGAACGATTCTATGAAAAGCACCGAGTGACCCAGTGGGTGGCTGCAGAGATAGGATCAGCAGGGCCACCGGCTCAGTGGTGCTGGGTGTCCTGCACCTCCGTACAGCGAGCTGCGGGATTTAAAGCCATAAGGACAAGGCAGAGCTGTTTGGCTGTGGACTGATAATTCTCTACTTGACTTATTTCAAGATTTTGAACTTTCTGTCCTGATGTGAAAAGAATAAGCCTGTTCATAAAGCTGAGTGCGGAACACACGTACCCGTGGGAGGGCAGCTCAGCAGCTCCCCTGCCTCTGCCCGCAGCCCCTCGGGGGGCGGCCGCCAGGGAAAGGGTTAATTTAACCAGTTCTCATGGGGTTTTGGAAAGTTCCTTTTTTCCAGGAGGCTGCCTGACGCCGGCTGACAGGGCCCTTTGAGCCGCGCACAAAGGCAGCGCTCCCGCCTTGCCCTCTGCGGCTCTCCCAGCCCCGCCAGCCAGCAGCTATAATCTCACTAGCAGCGCCTTTCAGTGCTGTCACTTCGAGCCTCCTTTGCCATGTGAGCGGCTCAGATCTCCAGCAATGTAAAAAAGCTAATGAACGAGTAATAAACAAGTGTAACCAAGCAGAAAGCCTGCACGCAAGAACATCTGAGGCAACGCAGCTTTTAGGCAAAGCTTGGAGACACCACCAACAAACAGATATGTAATTAGAGAAAGTCTAATCTTCTTTGGTATCCAGAGATAAAAATGGGAAGGGAGGCATGTGTAAAAGTGGCAGGGAGGGGAAGTCATGGTGGAGACAGAAATTGAAGGAGAGAAAGAGAAAAGAGCAGAGAGGAGGAGGGAGGGTGACTGGAGAAGGATGCGGTCCCGGGTGCGTGTCACTGTGGGGTTTGCTCTCCTCCCTCCTGCGAGAGGAGGAGAAAAGCTGGAGCAGCATCCTCCTGGGTGAGCTGCGGTGTTCGGGGAGGTGTGGGTACCACCCAGCGTCCATGGGCACAGGTCTCTGCCCCAGCTCTCCCAGAGGGATGCTCGGCTGCGGGTAGCACCCAGCGTCCATGGGGCACAGGTCCCTGCCCCGGCTCTGCCGGAGGGATGCTCGGCTGCGGGTACCACCCAGCGTCCATGGGCACAGGTCCCTGCTGCGGCTCTGCCGGAGGGATGCTCGGCTGCGGGTAGCACCGTGCTGGCACGAGGACCGGCTTCTCTGGGCTCTTGCTGAGCTGGTCAGTGCTGGGCACCAGCTGCAAGGTGCCATCGTGAGCATTCATATTTTCCCTTGGCTCACTAAAAAAAAAAAAAAAAAAGGAAGAAATGTTGGGGTTTTTTTGGTAAAGGTAAACAAGGAAAAGAAAAACCAAAACCCTCTAGAGTCCTCTTCCCCCTGGCTGTTAATCACGACTACTCATCAGAGCCTTTGGGTCAAGGACCATCACACACATGAGGCTGGCTGTGGTCACTTGCCCTCATTGCCTGAGCCAGGCTGTCACCCCTCTGCTGGCCCCAAAGTGCCCCGTGTGTGACAGAGGAGGGACAGGAGGGATGGGCGGGTAGCAGGCACCCTGCATCAGGCTGCACCCCAAAACTGTGCCAGGAAGCCCCGATTCCACCTAGAACACTTGAGTAAGGCTGCATTAATGTTGCTTAAAATAGCAGCTCCAACCACAGGTTCTTATCCCATTGTTTCCCTTAGCGCTGATATCAAAACGCCTGGCCAGAACAGTGTGACAGACCCAGTGAAACTCCAGGAGACGTTATGAGAGATGACAACGTAATACCTTTTGCTGAAGTCACAGGTCACCATTTTTTCCTCCTAATTTCCACAGCTAAAAAAAACAAAAAACAAAAAAAAAAAAAAAAAATGCAATGCTTTTGTTCCTGTGGTTAAAAGTCGTAAGAAAAGTAAATTAAGAGCATCAAAGATAGAAAAAAGCCCTCCACAGAAGCGATTGGTCAATGATGGGAAGAGCAGCTGCAAAGCCTTGGGCAGGGAGCCAAGGGTCGGATTCTGCGGGACTTGCCACGCTAAATATCGGGGCTGTTCCTTTGAAGAAAATCATTGAAGTCAATGGACTTACTTAAGTGTTTGAAATTAGATGGATGATCAAGCCTCTTGCTGAACAGAGGCCTCAAAAGTTAAATTACCTTATAACCATGGCAGTAAAGGAGTCTCCACAATGGGCAGAGCTTCCCCTTCCTCGTGGTTTGGGGGTGCACGCTGGGGCGCAGGTTTGCCCACACCGGGAAACCCCGTCTCTTTTCACCTCTTTGCCCTTTGCTCCCTAATTGACTGTCTTTAGAACCAGTATTATCAGCTTCCTTAAGGCCCACATTATCTTCATCAGGAGCAATTTTCGGATGAATTATCCTCCCTGGAAGTGCAGCCACTCCTGTTCCGCAGCGCTGGACATCTGTACAACAGCTGCCAGGGCCGGGAAGACGCATTGCCACGATTGTTTACTGAGCGCTTTAATAAAATCAGCCTCATGCCTAAGTAGGAGAGCAGGAGCACAAGTATGTTTCTGTGAGCTCTATTATTTGAACCTGGAAACATCTATCAGAGTCTCAAACAAAAGGAGACAAAGAATATATTGCATTTGGTATTTCTTCTCCAGATTGATTTATCATTGTCACGTCTGTTCCTTCCTTCCCTCTGCATTCCTGTCTCTGGGTAATACTGTAATATCTTTTATTATAGTACATTATATAATGCAGTCTATTGCTGTGAATATTGTTATTCCAAGACCAGACTTCTTTATTCAGACCCAATTCTGGTAACACTCTTTTGCAATCAAGAAAGTCTCCTGTTTGAGTTAGCTTTGAGTCGGAGCCGTGCAGAGACACCTGCGCTTTGTCCACAGTACCGAGCTCAAGGAAAAGGAAAAGCCTTGTCATGTAAAAGGTCCTAATCTGTAGATTAAGACCAGCCAAGTGGCCATAGCTGTTTCACAGCTAACTTCAAAACGGAAGACAAAATAGGAATATTTCTACTGAAAATGGATTTCCAGGGGCTACATGGGGCTGATTCCTGGATAATGATTTGGACTCAGACACGAGTGCCCCAGAGCCAGGGATGCTGAGCACCCCGGGGATGCTGGGGACCAGTGGGAGCATTGCCAGCCACACAAACATGCCCCTTTGTCCCCACACTCTGCTCTGGGGTATATTTAGCACAAAATTAGACACTCCAGCCTTTCAATTCACTGAATAAAAATAGAGCAGCCAGCATTTCCTTGAAGCACTCACACCGCGAGGGATGGGCCAGGAAAGCTTTCTGTGCCATGTCCAGATGCAGTCGCTGCCATCCATTTAACCTGCCATCCATTTAGCGCTGGCAGGGGGGGCTGAAACCCAGAGACATCAGAGTGAATCAGGTTGGATTCTCCACGAACGTCTCACGCTAACACCAGCAACTCACGCTGCACATTCCGATGTCTCACGGCCTGTTGCTGTACCGACTAAAGCACGACTGCTGGAAAAACCTCCTGAGGAGAAGAACAAGGGAAAAAGGTACAAGCAATAAACACGAGAAGGGTCCCTTTGTCTAATTTATTGTGTTCGAGCATTTAAAATCACAGTCTGATCATTAGGCTTCCAAGCTTGCATTGCAAGTTCTGAATATCCATTGTTTTGAAATATCTACTTTTAGGTCTGTTTACTTGAAAAGCCCAATCTGATATTTGCAAATACATTGTGGCACAAGTTCCTGGGAAAGTGTTGTTTCCCTGGCGTACCAGGCCAATAACAGCAGGATTACAAATTGTTTCTGTGCTGGAGTCTGCATACAGAGACCTTGTTCTCTGCTGCTTTGTTCCTGAATATTGTCTATAGCTGATAGTGCCACAAAATACAATTACAGTAGCTGGTGACTGGAATGACAGATGCACAAGGAGAATGGTTTTGGGGTTCTTTTTAAAGTCTGCACACCCTTCTCAAGTCACCATGGATGGTAAGAGGCCAGAAAGTCCAATGATGAGAAAGAACTGGCCAGTCACGTAATAATTCATTGCCACAAAGTAGTGTAGTAGCCAAAGGTATTAAAAGGTTTCCAGAAGGGATTAGATGCCTTCTTTGAAGGCAGGTCCAACAGGGGTTATTAAGCAACTCCAGAAGTATAAACCATGGCCTGGCAGAACGTGGGAGGATACACAAGGGATAAAATCACTCCGTACATGACTTATTTCTGGTGCTCTTCCTTGAGCAAGCACATCTGGCTGTGGCTGGGAACATCACGCTGCTCTAGATGCCCTTTGGTTGGGCCCCAGATTTTTGTCTAACAGCTGTGACATCAGCACAGGGCTGGTGGCAGGGAGGACAGACGGGCTGCCGGCATGGAGAGCACTGTGTCGCCCGGGCAGGGACCCGCGAGACGCCAGAGCATCGCTGAGGAGGGGACGGGACGCTGCAGGCGGGCAAGGGGACACGCAGCCACGGGTCCCCTGCTCACCGTGGCCAGGGCTCCCATGTGGCAGCTCCTGGGTTTCACCTGCCCAGGGCTCATCAGCTTCCCCAGGCTGGCATCCGCGGGGCTCTGGTGTGCTGCTGCGATCCCAGGGGTTAATGTTTGAGAGCAACACCAGGGAAGGGGGAATAGAGGAAAAAGGTTCTCGAATGTCAACAAAAAAATTATATTGTGCAAATAAACAGAATAGATGGATTATCCTGTGTTGTTTGTGCAGGGAATTGCTGGAATGCCTGCCCGCTGCCGGAGGCCCGGGCTGGTTTTCCACGGGGGGGCTGGCTCCAGCCCACCCCGCTGTTTGCCTTGGGCTTGGGAGCCATCTGCCTCCGGGGCGTGTTCCCAGGATGTGAGAGATTTTCGGCTCTGTGCTAAAGCAGTTGGGGACATTTAAGTCCTTCATGCCGTGCACGTAGTCACAAGCATCTTCTGCCTGCTCTGCGGGTGAGCAGCACAACATGGACCTCCAGTATCCACCCTTCCCTGCCTCCTACTTCAGCCTTCGCTGAATCCCTTCTCCACAAATAAAGGCTTAGAGCAGAGCAAGATCCAGGCAGGGTGCACAAAGACATGCAAAATACAAAGACCTAAACCCACATGTAATCCGTGTGCTCTTCCACCAGACGACCTCCACACACTTTCCAGGTGGTCATTAATCACTGCAGCCACCAAGCGAGGATTGGTGGTGACACCCATGGCTTTGCCAGAGGGCACATCAGACCCCAAGAGCTCAGGAACTTCCAGCCTTTTTGTTTGAACGGTGTTTTGTGATGGTGGGATGCCCAGGGTGACATCCAGGAAGATCCCACACCATGACCCCACTGTGTGCTCTGAACCATCCCTTCCCTGGCCAGACCTTCTCTCCCCTTGCAGAAGACACTTCACCCCATGCAGCAGCTCCCTAGCAACAGTCTTACCTCTGTGCACATCCTCCTTCCAACCCTTCATGGCCACTTTGTGCTGAGGTGGAATGTCTGTCCTTGAGCTTAAGGCTGGATTTCAGCCTGGCTTAGGCTCCAGGTTGAAGCATGCAGTCAGACCTGAAGCTTTGGCAGGCAGAGAAGCAACACAGAGCATCAGGTCCATCCCTGTCTGCAGCTGATGAGTGTTTTATGAGGAGGAGAGAACACAGCCAGTCCCTGTTTCTGATGTGGGCCACCCAAAACCAGAGACACCTGTGCAGGCACACGAGCTACCAATTATCCAGCACACGTGTGCCGTGGGGGAGCCTGTGCACAGCGGGGAAGAGCATATCTCCCGGGGCCCTCGCCTTTAATATGCTCTGGATTTAATATCTAGAAACTACACGTTTATGGGAGCCCAGATACATCCACGCCTGCACGCGTGGCAAACGAAGGGCAAGCAAACACAGGTCCCTGCTCCGTTGGCATGGCCAGCGAGGCGCCGGGCAGAGCTCTGATGCCATCGAATGGCAGAAAACCAGGAAAGTGGCCCCGGCTCATTTGTTTTTCGTGACATCATGGCCTCCTCTGGCTTTTTTCACAGTTTTCCTCTGTTGTATTTAATAGACTTAATGGATCACACAGCACTATAACAACAACAGACCTTCAATGTTTTTATTAAAGCCATCTACAAAAATCCCTCTGTGCTATAGCTTTCCTGCAGGGTGACTTCTGCTGAGATGCTGTTTCCATTAAGGACAATTGCAGAGAATAAAGAAGGAATGAACAAACAAATGGAAAAAGAAAAAGGGGGGGAGTGGTGGAGCAGAGCGAGCTGCCGGTGGAAGGGGGTGACACGGGCTGGCCGGCACCTCCAGCCGTGTCCCAGTGCCTGCGTTGGACCGGGACTCCTGTCCCACAGCCCAGCACGTGGGGCAGTGCCAGGTCCAACTCACACAGACCTGATTGCATCAGCTGCCGTGTCAGAACCGCTGCCTCTGGCCTCCCAGTGAGATCACGGAGGGGAAATGCCATTTTTATACATTTTCGGGTGTGACTTATTTTCTATACCCATTAAAGCTGTAAGTGATGTGGAGGGAAGCGGCTTTTCCCTGCTCAGGAACAGGCTGGTGTGTGCCTCACGGTTTGATGCATGTCACCACCCAGCCAGTATCGTGTTATTGGTTATTAAACATTTATATCTGTAGCTCTGCAAAGCAGGTTGGTGAGCTGTTGTGCCAGGTACAGCACAAAAATAGTGGGAACAAGTCCGTTTTGCAGGTGGTTGTTGCCACCCTGCATTCCCGTGCTGGGGTGGAGCACAAGCACCAGGAACAGCATCTCTGCAGCCCCAGCAATGCAGCATCAGCCTGGGACCTGCTGCCACGTCAGCGTGTGGCAGGGGACAGCAGCAGGGGGATGTCTCAGCCTCGGAGATGCCATCCAAGACCCCTCCTCTCTGCACCCTGACATGGAGCACCGCCAGGCAGAGCTATCAGGCCAGGAGAAGGGAAGCCACGTCCAGCTCTAGAGCCAGATCCCCTGATGTGCATCTGGAAGAGGCTTTGAGCCCGTGTTTAGTGTTTCACACCAGCTTCTTTGTCACTCAGGTAGGAGACAGACAGTGCTTTTCCAGCACCCCACAGCCCAGATCCCCAGCCAGACCCTGAGCTGGTCCCCCTGCTGGGCTCGGAGGATGCTCCAGGGCCAAGCCCTGGTCTGCAGCCAGAGGTGTGTGAGGCAGCTCCTGCGCTGGTGCTTGCCCTCCGCCAGCGCAAGCACCCCTGCCCCGTTTGCCGAAAGGCTCTCAGCTTTCCTTCTGCTGCTTTGATCCTTTTTCTTTCCCAAAAATGATACCTGGGCATTTCATTTGGTGGAATAGCACTTCTGTTCCTGCAGGACCTTGGGGCTTCTCGTCTGGCTGCAGCTGTCATCAGACTCCTGCCCACCACCCCAGCATTGACAAAATGGTCTCCTGCAGGCTTGGGGTGGAGAAAGTAAGGGACAGATAGGAATTCCTTTGAAGGAGAGATTTCAGTTTTTAACTGCAGCTTTGAACCTTCCTTCCTAAATCCCAGGGAACCTGACCCACCCGCACCCGTCAGTCAGCACCCACAGCTCCAGCTCTGAAGTTTACTCTTCCGGCTGTACCACCATCCCAAGCAGCATGATGATGGATTAAGTCTTTCAGTCTTGTAGGTATTTTGGTTTATGAGAGCAGCCTGGTCAACCAAGGTCCACCACAGGACATCAAATGTCATGGCCTCTGTTGTGGCAGGAAGGGAACTGCACAAACACGGTGGGTAAATTAATGCTTAATGAGCTGGTCTGTCCCTGGCTCTGGAGCTGTTGGAGGCACCCACCACTTGCAGTGTCATCATCGAGGACACAGCGGTGCTGAGCAGGAGCAGCTCTCTGTGCCATCCCAGGTGCCCAAGGCAAGATTTCAGAGCCCAGGCTTGAAGCACACGCTGCAGGTTGGTGTCTGGGTTTTTATTTTCCCAAGGACTCTCTTTACATCTCATTACCTTGTGTCTATACCGTTCTTTGTGTGCGAGCTCTCGGATACCAAGGAGTCCTTCCCAAAGGGTTGACAGACGTGGGTAGAACTCTGATTTATGCCACTCTGACACTTGCTTGGCTGAAACACCTAGAGAAGACCATCCTACCTGCCCTGCCAGAGCTGCTCACTAAACCCTAAATCAAAAGAGACTGCTCCTCGCCTCCCCTTTTCCTATAACAAATCGCAAACCATTTCCATTTGTCCGTAGCCAGCACGCTGTTCCCCTTAATGCGCTAAGCTTCCCAACATGATGTTTAGCACATGTTCCTTCGCAGTGCCCCCCTCCGCTCAAAGGCAGCCTTATAGTTTGCAAATGGGATGAAACCACTGTGCGGCCCTGCGTCTTGGCTCTGCTCCCACTCTACTCCGTGGATGCCAGAACCTTTGCTGCACCTTCCAAGTCATTATGTATGTTCAAAAGCCTGCCAGAAAGGCTAGGATGATAAAAGCAAGCAAAAAAAAAAACCCACAAAAACCAAAACCCAACCCTAAAAACCCCCTAATGCACGTGAAGGAGCAGCAGAGGCACCGAGGCATGTCCTCCACGGAGCGCTGCCCGCGGGGCTGCTGCCCCTGGCTCGCCGGTGCCTGCGCGAGGTGCGTCTCCTGCATTTGCCTTCTGGGGAACAAAAGGTGTGCTAGCCCGGGGAGGAGAGATCCGTCCCCCCGTGGTTTGTCTGGGACGGCTGCCACCATCAACATACCCAAGCAGCTGGTGAGATGCTCAGAGGGATCTGTCAGGGCAGGATCGGAAGCGCAGAGACGTGGGCTTGGTCCCTGCTCAGACACCCGGAGCCTTATCTCGGTGATCAGAAAATGCTTCAGAAGAGTTAATGAGTGCAGATACAAAGGGCTGTGGTTGTCTGTGTAAACAGGGAACTGCAGCCAGGAGAAAGGATCAAAGATGGGATATTTACCCAAAGCCACAGACTTTTCCCACTAGGGCTGAAGGAAAACTCTGGTGCTTGCATCAGACAACGGGCAGTTCGCGAGCACCCAGGGCAGCTCCCAAGGGGGTGCAAGGCAGGAAGGTGTCCCACCACCCTCCCGTCCCATTTCTCATGGCCTGCGGTGGTCACTGGGCTGGCAGCGGTGCCATGGGGCAGAGCGGTGGGGCAGCAGAGCCCAGCACATGGCAGGAGGCAGCAGGACTCTGTGTGTTCAGCCTCTTGGCACATGAAGGAGGGAGAGGAGGGGGCAGCGAGGGACAAGGCAGGTGGGACAGGCTGCAAGGGAGAGGAGAAGTGGATAGAGGAGATAATCAGCAGATAAAATGTCTACTTTTCTGCAGATATAACCATTCCTCTGAAAACAACTGGTTGGTGTTCTTCCGACTCCCACCATTGGGAGAGGCCGTGTGCTCATCGGGGAGCCCCTCTCCCACTCTCACAAGGCAACAGGGGATATCTCTGCCCATGTTGGCACCTCCCTCTCCTTTTGTTTCTTTCCTCCACCCTCTCCAGTACCCGCTGTGCTGGACGTGGTATTGCAGGCAGCAGTCCACAGCATTGTGCAGGGAAACTGGTTTCCAGCCTGGTTTCTTGTGCTGAAACCAGGAGCGGTGGCCGCGTGGTATCGCCTGTGGCGTGTGGTCATCTGCTTGCAGAGCTGAGCTGGGCTGGAGCTGCCACCGTCCCCAGCCACCCCTTGCCTGAGGTCCTGGACTTACCCCAGTGACCTGGAGCTGTTTGCTGTGTTCCTGCAGAAGACCTAGATTTTAATGCCAACTGAGCAGCTGTATAAATGTTTCGTGACATTTCTGAGACAGAATAGATCATGCTGTTCAAACCTCTTCTTTCAGAGAGCATTCAAATAATACCTTTTCAGTTTAAGGGAACTTTATTTGCTTTAAAGATTTTATGATAATTTCCAGCAGAGGCCATCAGACAGCCAATCTGCTTCAGTCTTCCCCATCCCAGGGTATCCTGCAGGCCAGCGCTCCCTTCTTCTCTGCAGGGCGTCCTCCATCATCCCCATCCTCCTCTGCATTCTGAGCTTCCCTGGGTCTTCAAAATCTTTCCAATATCGAAGCAGCTCTTCTAGTTATTAACCAGCCCTTTCGAAACACGTATGAGCCTCCACAGTGTGTGCCTGTGTCTGGGCCACCAAAAAAGAAAAGCTAAAAGCATCATTGAATTTGTTAATTGGCATGAACTGCAAAACTTCTCTGCTGAGATTATGCTGTCTTGTTTAACGAGACTGTTCCCTTGGCCTCAAAGTTTAAGGGAAAGACCCCAGACATCAATGAGCTTCCCAAAAGACCTACAAGTTGATAGAAACAGGCTCAGCTATGTCGGCTGAAAAATTAACTTTAGAATCAAGTTTTCTGCAGTAAAAAACAATTGTTTGAGGTCCAGAGATGGACACAGGGTCCCCGTGCCCCAGGGAGAACCAGCTGGGATGGCACCCATGCAAAAGGGAATGTACCTCAGCCACCAGAAGGTCCTGATGGAGATGAGCTCCTGGCGCTCGCTCTTCCCAAGGACAGCAGCAGCAAGCGGGCTCCTGAGCAACCCCGGAGAACGTGACACCGACAGGAGGAGAGGGGTTGAGCAGCGATGGATCCACCCGTGTGGCAGCGGCACCTGTGGGACCAGCGTTTGGGGGACAAGCATCCTCATCCCTGCCCCACGCTCCAGCTGCCCCATCATCCCTGTGCGGCCCCGGGACCAAACCTGCAGGAAGGAGAGGGGGGACATCGAGGAGCTGGGGAGCAGAGCAGTGGCACGGGGGGACACGAGGGAGCACGGGGGAACATGGGGGAGCGCAGGGGGACATGGGGGAGCGTGGAGGAACATGGGGGGACATGAGGGAGCAAGGGGGGACAAAAGGGAGCACGGGGAGACACGGGGGAGCACAGGGGGACATGAGTGAGCACGGGGGGACATGGGGGGACACGGGAGGACACGGGTGCAGGAGCAACCCAGCTCCTCTCCTGGAGCCAACTTGTCTGTTTTTTCTCCCTCGAATACATGCAAGTTCACTGTTACGAAGTTCACAATTATGAAAATGCGTTTTCCCCCCAGAGCTCTGAAGCGCGGAGAAGAGGCTGTTCAATGCTGAAATATTTACTTTGCTTTTTCAGATCAGGAGCCGGCGACGAGCAGCATTCAGCTCTGTTAAAATGAGAGCACTCTTACATATGGGCTGGCTAAAAGTCAAACTCCCTTTCCGCTCTGTCCCACACAGTAAGTTCCAATTAGCAAGAAATATCACTTAAACAGTAGCCTTTCTTTGTTTAAAAACAAACAATACCTATCACTGTTGATAAGAGTTTAAAAGCAAATAAACAGTGGTTGCTATTTGCATAAGACCTACAAATAAAGTGCACTATGTGCAGTCATAAAAGAGGTACAAACTGACCAAAATCTCCTTTCAGAGCTGTGCAGACATTAATGCTGCTGAATGAAGAGAGCTTTCTTAAAACCAGCGTCAGTTTTGCCTCCCTTCTGGCAGACACTGGCTTGTTCTTTACCCCGAATCCTCGCAGTTCATTTTTTAAACCTCTTGAGCAACTTATCTTTCAGTATCTCTCTTTGGACACTCTCATACATCATGGCTAATTCCAGGTTGCCACCACCCAGCAAGGAATTGCAGCTCAAGCCTGATGTTACGGTCTGGTGAATGGTATGAAGAGAATGGCCAAGTCTTGGGTGGCATTTATCATATATACGAGAGTTTGCTTTAAAGAAAAAACAGGCAAAAAGAGGGGTTTGGATGGGTGAAGCTGAGGCAAGAGCCCACAAGACAAGTCTGCAAAGTCCTGTGAGGGGAAGGGAAACCCAAGGTTTCCTTCTTCAGCCACAGACGGGGCAGCGAGGGGCTCCAGAGGGACGTGGCAGGAGGCACAAACCACACTGCAAACCTGCTCACAGGGCTCCGAACAGGAGACTCCTGCAGCCATGTGGAAAATGCTGCAGGTGCACAGCGAAATTCAGGCACCTTTGTCTGGTGGTGGGGGTGTGGCCCAGTCATGATGCTTTCTCTGCCCATCTTGCCTCTGTGTAGGAAAACCCAGACTCCACTGCTCAAGGCAGGTCATTCCTCTATAGGATGTTTTATTCTAAGCAGCACTATTGGGTTGATAACAATCCTAATCCATCTATTTGGTGCTTCACTTCCAGCTTCTGGCTCCCTTAAAATTCCCTTAAAGCCTCTCCCAGGCATGGAGCTGATGGCATCTTCCCATTGTCTGACCATAGCAAAGACTTAAAAGCTGCTTTTCTGTAACATTTCAGCAAAAAACCCCCACCATTATTAATAGCAAGATGATAAGACTTCCAGGTTTCAAAGTCAGGAGACATTAATGATTTCTTTTCCTGAAGAATTAAACCCAATGAAAATGCAATGTTTCCTTCAGAAGCAAGAGCTCCCTCTTAGCCAAAAGGAGGACAGAGGATGATGTGCTCCAAATTACCCACAAGTGATCAGACCTGCTGAAAGGCAGAACAGTGACTGTACTTCTGCAAAGAGGGTTTTCACTTAATCCCATTGTGTTTACAGCAGCTCTGGAAGCACAGGAGACAGGCGATGAGGAGGCAGCGTGGTACATTTTTGTTTGCCAGAATGCCATTATTATAAAAGGAAAATCCCAATTAGTAGAAGTTATGAAGTTGTAGAAGTCACCCTGTTGGTACACACCCTGTTGGAAGGGGCACCGCAGAGAAGGGGTGTGGGTTTGTCTTCTCCTTTCTGGGGGCAATAGCAGTTCCCCCAGAACGTGCGCTCAGGGCTTTAATTTGCTACGTGCAGGTGAGCAGTGCCAAGCAGGACGGCAGAGCCCACGTTCCCTCTGTGCACTCACCACGGCTGAGCAGAAGCAGCAGAGATCTCTGAGCTCATCTCCCCGTCTCGGGAGCTGCTCCTTGTGGAGACCATCTCCGAGCGGCTGCCAGGGAGCGCCAGCTCCAGCGCGGGTGCGGGTTGGGATGAACCGGGCAGAAACACAGATTTCCACATTCATGTGCAGACTTATGGGCTTCCACACTAGCTGGTTGCCTGATCTCCACGGTTTCTGCCAGAATGGAGCAAAAGGCTGTTTCTGAACAGGAACGTAAGTGCTGAGCGTCCTCCGAGGTGGGCAGCATGTCCCCAGTGAAGGGCTGAGAAAGCAGGGGGTACGCGGGAGTGTCTGACCACAGACACAGCACATGCGATGTAAACTACCCGACAGCTTTCAACATTCTGGTTTACACATCAAACAGGCGACACCCACGAAGTGACGGTGCCTCCACGCTTCGAGCTGCACTTTCCATCGGCTTTGCTGAGTGAAGCCCCTGGAGAGGCGCCCACCGGGCGGGGGGTGATGCTCCGGAGCAGCGGCCACCACGCAGGGCTGCTCCACCTGCTCATAAACCTGCGCTGATAAGGACAAAACCTGTTGCCTGCGAGCCCGAGTTACATCTGCAGCCCGTGATGGATGTAAAACGTTTAAGTCAGAACACAGCAGCCGCAGAATAGCAAGCCAGCCGAGCACTCTTCAATCCACTTTATTGATTTATTCCCTTCACTCCCGTCCCTAATGCTCCTCTCAGCTCTACGTGGCTCAATGCAGCACAAATTAACAGAGCCCACAAAAGCCCTTTGAAGCCATTCCCCTGATTAACAGGTCTGTAGTGCTGAAAGATATCTTCATTTTAATAACCTGGCACTAAATGGATTACAGCTATGGAACTGAATTCACGTCATTCCCCAAAGGGAGAAATGGCACATATTTTTATATGCTGCAGGAGTTGCCAAAGATGGGGACAAATGACTCAAATAAGAATCAAAAAGGGGAAAGAGAAAAGTTAGGGAGGGAAGGACAAAGCGCTGCGGGGACAGGCTGGAGCTGCTGCTGTGTTGGTGGCGCTCGGTGACGGTCCTGTTGGGTCAGCACCCCTGCCTGGGCACTGCCTGTCCCTCGGGGCTGCTCTGCCGTGGGGTCGTCAGCTCTGCTCGGGGACATGGGCTGTTACAGCCAGACACTGACTCCCTATGTCCCTCTTTGTGGAACAAAGCGTTTGTCAGCATACAGCAGCGTCAGCGGTGACACGCTCAGCTCTCGCTGCAGCCCCAGGACTTGCACAGCTTCTTTCTGCAATGTCCTCAGAGTTTTCTTTTGCTTTTTGGCCGTGGTGAAGCTGCCGCTGCTGGAGGGAACCTCAGGACACCTGCACGTAACCTGAAGTATCTCCAAGCACTGAGCACAGGTCCTGTCCCAGCTCCCACCCGTGGATCTGCCCATCAGCTTGACACTCCGAGTGCAAGCCGGGCTGTGAGCAGAGCAAAGGGCGAGCAGCAGGCTGGGGCAGGCAGCAAGTGCCTGGTTCCCAGGTCATCACAAAGCTCCAGCTTCAATCTTTCATCAGGACTAAAAACCCAAGGAGCGCTAGGGTTCACTCAGGATGAAAAGTCTCCCCACGCGGAAGGTCTGGGCAATATTCAGAGAGCTGGAAGCTGGGCTTAGGCCACTTAGTGGCCCTCCAAGCACTTGACCCCTGGGTTTAATGGCTTCTTGGACCTGGCTGAACCTCCCACATCTCTCCGGGAACACGCACAGGCTGTTCTGTGCTTCAAAGGGACGATGAGGATGGTGAGTGTCTTCCTCCCCGCTGGCTCATGCCGCTGAGACTGGGGCAGCCCCACTGGCCACATCTGCTGCTGTTCTCGCCTCCGTGGCTGCATCATCACCCCAGATAACCCACGGCCAACGGAGCGGGAGGGAAAGCTCCGGAGCCAGCCAGCGAGATAAAGACAGACAGATTATAAGGTGTTTATGCTTTTGCAAAATTAAAGTCTTGAAGCCAAGACAGGTTTACATTGGCAAAGAATTAATGGTTTGATGTAGCACAAGGGGACAGCAAGAGCAGAAAGAGGGGCCATCTATCAGCATGCACTGATGGCATAAAGGAAAGAGATGCAGGCATAAATCAGGTCCGGCACAGGAAATAAGCAGGATGGATGACAGGCAGTAGCTGGTGATCTGTTATTCCCACAGCATGCCAGAAGATGCAGAAAATGTGGCTGGGTGCTTCTAGATTTCATTGCAGCAAGTGCATTTGGGTACCTCTGGGCTGGATGGAACATCCTCTGCACTCCAGAGCTGGCAGGTCCCCGGGCCAGGGGCAGCAGAGCAGCTCTGGGCAAGGACGGGAGACCCCGCCAAGGCAGAGCGGGACCTGGTGGCTTCACTGCCCCTCTCTGGATTAGTCTGTGCCTGTGTACCACCCCCACATCCTTGAAGGAAACAAGCCAGACAGAAGTGTCCCCAGGCAGAGGAGGTTCATCTTTCCTGGGACAGGCATGAGGCGGATGAGGGGATGCTCAGCCTCGTGCTGCCATGATGCTCAGCCTGGTGCAGAGGACATTCAGAGCATGGCCCTGCCTTTGGCTCTCGCTGGTGCCAACACCTCACCCCTCCTGGTGTCTTTGCGTCCCTTTCCCTCCCTGCTGTGTTGTCCCTTGCCCAGGTGCTGCTTTGGAAATGTAAGCACTCTACTAAGTGAGATGAAACAGAAACTGAGCTGCTCCATGGCCTTAGACTAGTTGCTAGTTTGCAGTTCCCCAATTTTAAGATTTTGGGCCCAGTTTTATCTGGTTATTCTCCAGGCCTCCCCAGAGCAGCCTCTTGTGCTGCTCTGCACTTCAAAGGGAAATGAGACCTTACACATTTAATTGAAGCCAATTTCCTCCCTGTTGTCGGGTTAGCGAGAGGGGATTAATGGGGGCCAAGGCTCAGTCCTCCGGAGACACCCAAACATTTCAACACACGGGGCAACCCTGCGAGGGTGGAAAACAGGCGATGGGGAGCTGGAGGTGACCAGGGCTGATCAGGAGCAGCTGAGATACATAAATCTCTCAAACTATCAAGAGCTGCTACCTCCCTCCATCCCCCTTTATTTAAGCTATGTTTTTTGAATGAAACCTGAAGCAATTAAACTCTCTTTCATCAGATGTCCTGCCTTCAATTTACCTCCTGCTTAGCAATGTCCCAGGCAAAGGAAGGACGTGGGAGGCTCCTGCAGCCTTGCACAGGGCTGGCTGGGATGTGATGTGGGGACAACCCAGCCATGTCCCAGTGCCCTGGCCCATCCCTGCAGCCCCTGGCGCCTTTGGCAGCCGCCCTTACCCAAGGGTCACGTAATGGCTTTGGAGGGGAACCTGCTGGTGAGAACGCTGGAGAGGTGTCCTGAGAACTGGGGTGGTCTTTGTGCAGCTCAAGACTGGCACAGTGAGGAGGGAGGCAAGGCGCTCGGAAAGCAGAGAGGATTTACTGGGCAGGGGGATGATGGCTGGGAGTACCGGTGATGGCTGGTGGTACTGGTGATGGCTGGGGGTACTGGTGATGGCTGGGGATACCGGTGATGGCTGGGGGTACTGGTGATGGCTGGGGGTACTGGTGATGGCTGGGGATACCGGTGATGGCTGGGGGTACTGGTGATGGCTGGGGGTACTGGTGATGGCTGGGGATACTGGTGATGCTCACAGGTAGGCAAGGGTCCAGCTCTCATGCGGCTCCTCAGTCTGTTTTCAGACCTGGCTCACTTGGGTTGGAGCAGGACGTTGTCTTCCCCACACGGGTCCATCTGACGCTGTCCTGCCGTCTCCCCACATGGGTGTTTGTTCATGCCATTCCAGGGGATGAAGAAGGGCTTTTGCAGCAAGGGACGAGGGTGTCAGTGTGACACTGTGACACTGTGACATGGGGGGAGTTCGAGTCCTGTCCCCACTGGCCATGGCCCCTGCAGCTCCTGGGAGGATGGGAAACGAACACCACAGCTGTGCGAAGCTCCTGCCACGCTCAGCCCTTTCCCGCCTGCGAGAAAGCAGACCCAGTGATGGATTGTCCATCAGATGGAAAAGCTGTGAGACGGGGTTTGTTTGGACAGTTTTAGGGTCACTGGGGGGCTCCCTGTGAGCCAGCTGCTGTCAGCACCTGGTGAGCACAGCCCCCAAGAGACCCGGCCTCTTCTCCCGGGGGTGCGACCCCAGGGGCCACGGTTGTGACACCTCCCTCCTGGATGGGGAGGAATTTTGGCCAGTTATTCCCACCCACCGCCCCCCAGGCCCAAAGGTCTCCTGCTGACATGCACCAGGATGCTGCTGGTCCAAGCTGCCGTTCCCGGTCCTCACTCTAGCCTTGCCAAGTGAGGGAGGGTGAATCAGCCCAAGCTGGGGGTGATTTGGGGTCACCCTGAAGGGTTTAGGATCCCGCAGGGTCACCTGCCTGCCCTCGCACAGGCAGGGACCCCACTCTTGAGCAGTCACCCCATGTGCCATTGCCATCCCAGCTCTGGTGGGGGTGGCCGGGGGGTGCAAGGGGTTGAGCTCTGAGGCAGAACTCCCCCTTTTATTTGCTGTGCAGCCTGAGCCTAAACCCAGCTCCTGCATTAACCCTCCAGCTATAAAACATGGCTCAGTGTTTAACAACCACCCAGCGAACCACAGCCATCCTAAAACCCGCACTGAAATTCCCACACCACGGGCTGCAACTGGTGTTAATCAGTTCTTCCTCTGACAACTTTTTTTGGTGCCACCAGGTGGTAACAACGTGTATCTCAGCGATGTCACCAGGCTGTCCCCTAACACCACCCAGTCTTGCGCAGATGCTGTAAAGCCACTGGTGGGTGGGGGAGAAACCACCGTGTGCTGGGACATCCATGTCCAGGGAGCAGTGGTGGAGCATCAGTCCTCCCGGAGTATCGCAGGGCCATGGGGGGGACTTGTTTTGAAGGACAGAGGGATCTTATCCTGCCACCAAATGTTGATTTTCTCCAGCGGCCATGGGGACATCACCAGGACCCCAGACCTGGCAGTGTCTCTCCTCGGGAAACCCTTGAGCCTGGTCCGCAGGCAGGGCAGGGAGGAGGAGGCTGGGAGTGAGGAAGGGCAGAAATGACCTCAGCGATAAACACTCCATGATAAAGCCTCTTTTTGGGCTTTTCAACAGCCCTTATTGCCCCCAGGAGAGCCGAGCTGCATAGAGCGCTTTTCATTCGCTGCATCCTGCCCGTCCTCCTGCCCGCCCCGGCTCCGCCGCTGCCCCTCCATCTCTCATCAGGCAGACCGTCCTGGCTTTATTTTTTCAAAGTGGAAGAAAGTGAAAGACCTTTGATGCCAGGAAGCGATGGAGAGTATTTTCTGCTCCTGAAATAAAAGATACAATTTTCCAAGCATCTCCTCTTCTCCTGCAGCCCCCCCCACCTTCCCTGTCACTCGCCTCCCCAGTATTCCCCACTCCTGCCGCCCGCACCAGGCGAACTCCTCAGCCCAGCCAGTTGTCATCTTTTCAACACCTCGTTTTTCCCTCGCTCCCGGTGCGCAGGGAGCGACTCTTCCTGTTTACACACCTCCGGCTCTGAGGCAGGAGGTGGAACAAAACCAGCTTTCATTCAGCGGAGGGACGGTGGGAGATGGAGCAGCCCTGGCTGTGGTACCCACCACATCCCTCTCCATCCATGTGCCCATCGCCCACCACCCTGGGACGGCTGATCTGCTCCTCCCCAGGAACCCCCTCAGTCCCCCCTGCCATGGACCCCTCGACAGAGCCAGGACCCAGCTCCCTCCTCTGGGTCGGTCCCTCCCCTGCAGGGACATGCCCGGTGCCCAGCCTGCTGATGGCACCTTCCCAGGCAGCTCAGCCCCCGCAGAGGGTCCCATCCCTGTCAGCACACACCGGTGCAGGCTGCAAATCTGCGTTTAATCGACAAGGCTGTTTTGAGGAGCTGGGGCTGCTGGCAGCCACCGTTCTGACCTCTGTGCACTGTTTTCACTGTAATTTATTAAAGGCTGGGCCCATCCAAGCCCTGCCTGCATGCACTAGGGAAGGGAGAAACAACCCCCCTTCTCTGCAGCTGCAGCGTATCGGAGCCCCCAAGCTTTTAATTGGAAAGAAAAACTCTCCCACCCCTCTCCTAGTGTGTCGGGATTGTCTCTGTCCAAAGGTTTCGCCCTGGGCTGTGCTCCCGGGAGTTTCACAATGGCTTCAAGTTTGAAAAGGCGGATGGAGCCTCCTTGGCAGCAGCAGCCACGGCACGTCCGTGTGTGCCCGTGGGGACATGGCCCGCACCAGAACCTCTGTCAGCTGCTGGTCCTGTGCCCAGGGATGGGTCCCGCTCCGGGTTCTTGGAGTCTCCCGAGCCCCAGCTGAGCACTGCACAGGCTCGCACCAGGGTGGTTGAATAGGTTGGTTTGCTCCACCACACAAACGTCCAGGTGTGCTGTGGCCAGGGAGAAGACCGAGCAGACCTGAGGAACCAGCCCTTGATGCCAAACCACAGCTGGAGCCCAGCACTGGCAGGAATGACCCGGCAACGAGCATCACCCCCCACCCTGCTCCCCGCGGCCACAAGGACAGGAAGGGGCTCGTTTTGCTACAGCTGCTGGTGGCTGTGCCTTTATTCATATACCGTCAACATTAACATCTCAGAGGTGACAGGAAACATACAGACGAGGGAAAGAAGTAGAGTTTGCTGAGCAGGGCAGGATTTTGTGCTACTTGGGGTCTGTGTCCTACTTTCTGGAGTTTCTTTCCCTCCCTGAGAAAACTCCAAAGGCAAAACCTCCGAGGACACCCAGCCCTTGACCTTCAGAGGCAGGCAGAGCTCGCTCAGACGCAGCCTCCCCGACGGACCCCGCGCTGGCGTCTGAATTAAGGATGTTGATTGCACTCAGATTCTAATTTACTCGACTTGCTACTAGGAAGTCATCAGAAAAGACATTTTAAAATCATTCAGGGAAAACTCAGAGCATAAAATTTTAATTGCCACCTTGTGAAATGAGGTTCTCCCAGGCTGGCCGAGTCTGGCTGCTTCGGATGGGGATGAGCTCCTTGCAGGAGGATGGAGACGGCGGGTGATCCGCTGCTGTAGGTGCTGTAGGACTTTGATCTCTACAAGCACTTTAAGGAAAACATTTTGCCCCCACACCAGCAGTGGCCCCAGGTCGGGCACTCATCTCCCATCACAGCCCAAACTTTCACCCCTTTAGCAAAAGCCTTCTGATATTTATAACAGATGCCACCTTCACCTCTGGAGCATGATTGAATTATTCATAATAACCTGTTTAACAGAATAATTCTGCTTGGTTTCAGACTGAAAGTTGCCTATGAACAGCTTTCCATTTTGGTGACGTAATTCAAAACATAGAATAAAAATTACCCGGGTTTGTGGTCGGTCGCTGTGCAGTGTGAACATCAAACAGCGGCTGCCGTGCCGGGCTGGGGGGGCCGGCTCTGGGTGCTGGTGCTGCCCCAGGCGGGGGGCACGTTCCAGGGTCCGCGCCCCTGCAGCAGCAGCACCCTGCGTGCTGACCCAAGGCGTTACGCTCCCCCCTGCCAGGGCAGGCCATGCTTTTAAAGCCTTTCCCCGCCTTTTTAATACTGAAATCTAACCAGGCTTTCTGCAAGCATGCTCTTCCACTTGTGAATAAAGCCTGACATTCGTTTCAGATTATCTGAGGTCGGGGTTTCGGGCAGGCACCCAGCAAGGTCTCAGCAAGTGGAATTAGCCCCGTTCCCGCCCAACATCGGTTCAGGCCCTGCTAAGAGATGCTTCTGACCTGGGGCACCGCCAGCTCCACCCCACAGCCTCTCTGTGCAAAGAGGTTCCTCTCACTCCTTTGGCGGCTGGATAGAGTTGAGGTTTGGGTGAGCGAAATCTCCGTCCTCTGCCCATACAGCTTCCTGCATTTGGAACTAATTCTTTTGGCAGCTGTTACAACCTACTGACTTCAGAAGCCAGGCTGAACAGGGGATAATTATTTCTGCTGCAGCCAAAAACACATTGGACCTTTGGTTTGGCTTTGAATATTCGTATTAAGCATCACAAAACTGAGGATCTGCAATGAAGATGGATCTATCCCTTCCTCTGTCCCTCTAAACCCACCGAGATCTGAAATGACTTGTGCAGAAGGGATGAGAGAGAGGTCTCTGCCTTGACCCCCTCCCTCTCCTCCAGGCAGAGACGGAATGTGGTGCCACCACTTGGCATATATCCTCTTGAAAACATCGTTCCATAAACTCTTCAACTTTTCCCGCTGGCTCTCGGAACACACACAATAGGATGATAAAAATCCTTACAAATGTGCATTCTCTCCAGAGCCACTTGTCTTTTTCTGCAAACAAAAGGCCACTGCTGGTTTGAAAGGCTGGGAGCAGAGCTGAGGAGGACCCCATTAGAAACCCCCAACAGTGAATGGAGTGTTGCCAGTCCACAGGCAAAAAACACATTAGCTCCTGCGTGCTAGCAAGGAGCTACCGAGGTCTCGGTAAGTTATTCCAGCTCTCTGCCTTCGCATTCATAGCCCGTGACTGTGCAGCGGCACGGCGCTGCGGACAGACCATTGCTCTTGGAAGCGCTCCTGGCTCCATGAACCCTGGGCAGGGGTACCTGCCTTGCCAAGCTCTTCTGATCTCCACCAGGCACAGCAATTCCTTTCTCCTGTCCTTCCAAGGTGCCACTCAGCTCCCCCACATACCAAAAAGGTGACAAAGCCATGGATTTGTCCTGCCTCCATTCTACCCACCAGTGACAATGTCTTCTACCAGGGTGGCAGCAGCAAAGGGAATTAAAGCTCAACAATGTCTCCATGGCCCAGACCTTCAATCTACTGTGCAAATAACCCCTGTGTATGGCTTACTTGGCCTCATCTGCTTGGAATTAATATTAATTCCAAAATGAAAGTAGATTGCCATCCACTTTGCTGCTCACATGGACTCAGATTGGGCTATCAATCTCCATCTGAAATAAAGCACCTCGCAGCCTTGTGTCCCAATGCAGAGGGACCAAATGAAAACCTGAAGTATGTTTTCTGGGTAAATCTTGCTTTGTTTGTTCCAAAGTCCTGGCCAAGAGCTTAGCACAGCCCAGAATTAGCCAAAAAACACCGGGATTTGTGTTTAAAACAAAACCCCGGTAAATCCATACTAGATAACTTGTGAAAATCTTCTAAACCCCCTCTGTCCCTCTCTACAATTACCTGCACATCTTAGTGACCTGGTGACGGGTGCTGAGAAAAAGATCAGGCTGGCAGGATGAAGTCGGACGGTCCCCAGTATTGACACGGCCTCAGTCTTCCAGAACATCACAAGTTTGCAACTGGAAATCAGAAAATGACTCTGCCTCCGCCCTCATCCTTCCTCTGAGCAAGCTCCCGGCCTTATACAATTACTTATCTGCTGGTAAGAGGCAAATCAAACATCATTAAGGCAAGTTTAGCAGCTAAGAGCCGGATGCTGGCTGTCAGGATTGCACTTTGCAAAGCGATTCCGACCAGCAGACACGGGTTCTCCTTTCCCTCAGACACGCTGGCCGCCCTGCCAGCATCCCTGAGTATCTTCTAACCAACATATCAATTAAGTTGCACTCGGGCTAGCGTGCGAGTGTGCCTGGGACTGTATTGATCCCGAACCACTGCAGTGTGCGGAGTCTATAATGGCCTCAGATGAGACAACCCAGCTGGGGAAGCTGGATCCTCAAGCATCTGATGGATCAATAGCTTTCATAAACCAGACTGAAATATAGGGGAGAGTAATAACAGTAACAGAAATGCTGGGCTACACTTACAGAAGAAAAACAATTTGAGGAGGACCAAATAGCAACATTGATCATGCCACTGCTTTTCCCATTTTTGTATTTCTTTGTAAAAATATTCAGCTAAGTCCAGACAACACAAACTTTCATTTAAGCTGCTGTGCAATTAAAGGCTGTACATCGCATTGTTGGTCCTTGCATTTCGAGTGTGCTTACGCCATTTAGAGATAAGCCTTGTTTTAATTAGGCAAATCGCATGGGCAGTGCCCCTCTCCCCCACCTCCCGCACTGACAAACCCTTGTCTTAGGAAAGAGAAAAAGGACAAGACATCACCCACACACAGTTAGTGATGGGAAGGGGGACAGAGCTGCTTTCCTCTGTGTTACAGCCTCAGTGACAAAGGGACCGGGTGCTGCTGCTGAGCAAACCCAGCACCCAGCCTCCAGAACATCCCCTGTCCCTGCAGTTCTTACACCCTGCGAGCCGCCCTGGAGAAGGAGCCACGAGCTGTGATGTCCCGAGGACACTGCTGGTGCTCCAGAGCCCCTGGGCTGCAAAACCAAAACACAATCTGGATCCAGGGAGCCCGCGAGGGCAGGAGATGTGGGGGGTGCCGCTGGCGAGGCTCTGCTGCCCATCACGTACTTCAGAACAGCCTCAGATTCCGCTGCCGTGCCCTTGCCACGAGAACGGGCGGGCAGAGCTGGTTTCCCGGCTCAGCGCCGCAGCCAGCCCTGCAGAAGCATGCCCAGGCACGTCGAGGTGTTCCCAGTCACAGGGGACCGGGGCAGCCAGCACCGCTCCGATGGCATCTGCATCCCAACGGAGACACGACCCCGCTGCAGCCTGCCCGCAGCAGGCGGGAGTACTTCTGTGTGGTGCTAAGGATGAAACACGTGCTGTTCTTGCGGTCCCTGGGCTGAAGATATCTCTCAGAATATACCCGACACAATTGTATTTATTTTTAGAGATCTGATCTGCAGTTGTTGACAAGTTTTGCCAAACGCCAGGACCAGGGTTTTCTGCAGGATGCACCAAGCAATGCTTGAAACCTGGGGCTATAACAGAGTCTTGCAAGGAGTGTGTTTGGCCTGTCAAGGAGTTAATAAAGTTTATTGAGTCTCTGAGCCATCAGTGTCTGTCTGATCCTTCATCAAGGACTGCAACTGCCAGGAAAAACACATTTCCTCGTCAGAGGCAGGTGGTGAAATAATGTGGGAATCCAAATGCCAGGGCCAGGCCGGCAGCACCAGGGGTGCTGAGGAGGTGACCTCTTCCAGAGCCGGGTTAAATCCAGGAGATTTTAGATTTAAAAGGAACAATTTGCAGAAACTGTCATGGAAGTTACTGTAAGCGTAAAAGCAATCAAACCCTGATGCAGCTCTGTGGTTCAGGAGAGATTTATCTGCCATCTCAAGAAGAATCATGTCTTGTCATGGTAAGTGGCAGATTTGCTCAGGGGAAGTACCAGGGATGTCCTGAGGCTGCAAAGCCCAGGGACGCTCCACAAGAGACGAGAGCTCCTGGGGGTGCCAGATCCCGTCCCTGTCACGTCAGGTACAGGAACGGGCTGTCTTTGCTCATTTATAAGTTTCAATTAATTTATCTTGCTGTTCCTGTTGTGGCTAGGAACAATAAAGAGAGATAAAATTGACAATGGACAAAACCAGTCCCCCATCCTACCTGAACCCTGACGTGGGGTTTACTTGGACCTGAGACTCTGCTCTGGTTCTGTCCCGTTGGACTGAAGTTCAGTCCTTGGAGCTCTACCCAGGCAAACAAACTCATCAGATATCTCCTCTTCCCTCTGTCACCTCAACCCCATCCTCTCCATGGAGTCATAGGGGAAAAAAGTGGCCATCTGTTTGGAGTTTGCTTTGAAAAGAAAAGGAAACCAATCTTCTCGGACAGCATCTCCCAGCGCCTGCTACTCACCCGCCGACCCCTCTGCAGCCTTGGCACAGGGAGCAACTCAGTAATGATTTTTCAGAAAGCCAGAGTCCAGGAGAGAGCCTGGTTTACAATTATTCTTCAGTTACATAGGTAATTTTAACTGGGATTAGCTGATCCTGTAAAGTAATTGAAGCCAGGAGGTCTGGGGCTGCTGCACTGTTATTATCACCATATGCCATTGGAAAAAAAATAGGTGATGGCTGTCTTTTAAAGTGGTTTTCAAAACCCTCTAATTCAGTCTTTCCAGGTATGAAGGGAGAGTGAAATTTGACAGGCAGGGAGGAGGGGGAGAAGAATGTAGATAGGAATGAACAGCAAAACAAACCAGATTGAGAGGGACAAAGGGATAGCTGGAGAGAGGATGAGGAGAGGGTGTACAGCTTGGTCTGAGCTCCTGCACGGAGGCTGGCGGGATCGCTTTTTCCAGCCTCATCCCCATGCACAGAGGTTCTTCCAGAACGACAGCGCTCGGTGTTTGCAGCTTTAGATGAAGACAAGCATCCTGCAAATAAAATGATGGAAGCTCCCCCCCCCACCACCACCTCCTGATACTTGGATACATTGGCAAGTGTGGCAGGTGTGTGTGGGATCCCCAGCCCAGCTGGCAGCCCCAGCGCTGCCGCGGGCTCCCTGCCAGCTTGCCAAATAAACGAGCCTTCGGCGGCTGGCTGAGCAGCGGCGCTGCCGCCCTGAGCAGCAGCCAGCCCGGCACGCGGACACTTGACCGGTGACAGCTCCTGGGGTCCCCTCTGCGCGAGCACCAGCTTGGCCAGGCGGTGCCTTAATTGCTCGGAGGGGTTTAACTCCTCTGAGAAATCACCAGATTCCCCGAGTGACGGTCAGTGTCTCCTCAGCAGAGCCCGGGACACACGCAGGCAGGTGTGCGGAGGTAACGCCGAGGAAGAGGCAGATGCAGAGGCAGAGGAAGGGTTGGGACCGGCCCCAGCCTCCTCTCACAGCATCTGTGCACGGTGCCATCTGGGCACAGCTCACCCGCCAGCTCTCACGCCCCCTCTGAGCACCCCCATTTTCTGCCAGTAGCTCAAATATCACTCGGCTGCCGTTAGCACCCAAATTGTCCACATGCGGTATCGCCTGGGAGAGGTGACTGCCATACCCGAGGATGGGTTGTTTAAAGTGCCCTCAGCTATGATGCACTCCCGGTGCAACAGCAATGATTCAAAATATATACTGAAATATTTCTCTTTATTAAAAAAAAATAAATGAATATAGTTTTAGGACAAGCCAGGTGCAATTAAAACAGTTACTCGCTTCAGGTCCGGGGGACATTCCCATGTAATCAGATTATGGTGATTCCTTCTCGGGTCCAGATTTGATCCTAAACTACACGTCAAGGTCTCTTTAACTTCACAATAGAGGGGCTAAAAAACCAAAGCACAATCAAGAAGAAAATACAATGAAATAGAATTGCTTCTGCTGAAATTATAAACAGCAGCGATTGCTGTGATTTTGCAGTAATCAAGGCCAGGCCGGGCCCCGTCTGTTGTTATTATCTCTCCCACTAATCCCCAATGTGTTTCCTATTTGTGTTGTTCTGGGTTTCCAGCCCCAGCAGCCGGGCCGGCAGGACCCACAGCGCTGGAGCCCCCTCCCCATGTGGGACAGCCCACTGGTTGGGGCTCCGGCGAGGGGTGATGGAGGGGCTGTCACCTCCTTGCCATGTCCCCCAGGGCTTCTGGGCTCTTTTTTTGGGGCCAGGGGGGTGAACTGTGTCCCTCCCTGACCACTGCTAGGGCAGGGGGGTGACTGGGGGGCAACAGGGCAACTTTCCCCACCAGCACAGATGAAAGGAGCAGGACCATCCTGAGGGGTCCTCTACCCATCCTCCTGCCTAAACAGGGTCAGAGAGGATGAGGGACTGACTCTGTAGGGAAACCGTTATGGTGATTTGTTTCTAACAAACTTGTTTCTAGCACATTTCTAGCACTTGTTTCTAGCACATTTGTCATGAAAAAAAAAAAAAAACAAACAGAAAAGGGAGGAAAAAGGAAAGAAAAGGAAAAAGGAAAACGGAAATCAGAAAAAGGAAGGTAGGGTGGAAAAGCAGTGGTGAAAGATCAAGAAAGAGCCAAGAGATGCTGAAATTCAGAGCTGGTCACCCTGGCACTGGCAAGGATGGAGCTGGCAGGAGACGGGATGGGGAAGGGATGGGGCAGGAGCCTGAGGTGGGACAAAGAAGCTCCTTCACAAAGGATGCTCACGGCATCCCAGCCTGGGGCAGCCGCAGGGCTCGGGGACCTGCTGGTGTTGTTGTCTGGAGCGCCTGGTCCAGGAGGTCTCTGCACGTCTGAGCGGGGCTCCAGATGGATCCCGGCTGCTGTTTATTTGACAGAAGGCTCTTGGCTGCCTGCTGACCAGCAGGACCAGGTAACCAGCCCATTCCCAGGTTCTTAAATAACCCAAACAGCTGTTGCTTTGCCAATAGACTGAACATCCCCACTCAGACCTTAAATCCGGGAGCTCCTGACACAATGTGAACTGGGGCCGGGACTAGGACTAGGACTAACCTTCCTCCAAAAGATAAACCTCCCCGCTGCATCGCTGGCTCCCACAGGAGGCATCGCAGGGGCAGAGGACACAGGACTTCTTTTCTAAAGACACCAATGCTTCTACTGCTGGCGGCTTTGCTGAAAACCCTTCGGTTCTGCCAAGAGCAGGTTGACCTTGTGAGCTGAGTTCAGCGGGCGCCGGGGCAACGTCCTGCTCCCTGTCACGCTGCGGTAAATCCCAATGAACTACACTCGCTCCAGATTTACAGCCGCGTGCGGGAGAGTCGATCATGACCTGTCCTCTCCAAAGCAGCGCCTTTCCCCAGCTCAGCAACTTATGGTTTCCTTTGAAATGGTCTGGTGAAAAGCCCTAGACAAGCCTTTCTCCAGGATGTTTTAGTGCCTGGCTCAAAGCTGTTCCTGCTGGCTGGTGTTTAAAGCTCTGCCCCCCTCCACACCCCCGTCTTTGTCTGTGCAGAGGAGAAGGAGCAAAAGAGCGAAGCAGGATGAAGGGGAAGGTGTGGGGAGGAGGGCGTGGGGCTCAGCCGTGGGTATCAGTTTTGGGGGATGTGGATCTGCTGCCCAGGCTGCCCGGCCACACCAGCCTGCCCAGCCCAGCGCTCTGAGGGACACCAGCACTGAAGGGACAGTGTTGGGTGACTGTCCATCTCCTGACTCATTACCGAGCCAGTGTCCGGCAGGGTGGCAGAAGCCACCAAGCAACCAAAGCACCATTTGTCATATAGCTCTGGTTATATTAATATATGAGTCCATGGCAACATGTTGCATCTTCCACCATCCCTCAGGACAACATGTTCTTCACTTCCATTCCCAAATAGTTGCTGAGATGTTCCCAACAGCCTCAGACTAACCCCAGAGACAGCTGTGTGTTGCAGAATAGTGCTGCTCCTTGGCTCCATTAGAAAGCATGTATTAATTGTTCACCCGCTCATGCGCCTGCAGTTTAATTAGCTGTACTAGCCAAAGCCTGAGAGGAGAAATCTGTGGGACTGTAGCTGAATTCAAACTTTAATGCGTTCTGTCCAGATTTGTTTCCTGTTTCGGCTGCTGTGTTCTGCCCCAGGAAAAGCGCATTCGGAAAGAGAAACCGTGAGTCCAGGAGCCCATCACAGAGCTGGGCATGAAAACCGTGCTGACATCCAACGATTTGCTCCCAGTGACCAGTCCTCCTGAGCAGGGCAGTTGTGTCCATCCCAGCCGGGAGCAGGAGGACGGATTACGGCACCAGACCCGCTGTCCCGCTCTGCACACCCGGCACTCACCGCCCTCGCTCCACAGAGCAAAACCGCGACAAATGAATTGGATAAACCCGAAGTATTAGTTGAATTGATGATCCATTCACTGGCAAAGCATGGGCAATGTCGGCAGCAAGAATCTTTGAGAAAGCTATCCATCATGGATTATTCATTCATCTCGGCTAGTTATGAGGAAAGATAGCATAAAGCTGAAAATATTCCAGTGCCAATTATTTATTTAAGGGATGTTCTTCTCTGCAGGCTCAAAGCACTCAAGCAACAGTGTTTATCCTGCTTTCCTTGGGAAAGTCCACGGCACTGCACAGCACCAGAAACAGAGAAAATCTGTGCCGGTGTTCGGGCTGAATTTCCCTTCGTTGGGTTTCATCACCTTTATTCTCAGCTCCGCTGCTTTGGGTCCATTCTGAACAATATTTCTTCCTCTTTGGTGTTTACACCCTTCGGATATTGCTAGACAGCTATTATGTCCCCCATTAGTCTTCTCTTAGCCTAGCTATAAGAATTTACTTCTTTTAATCTTTCCCCATCAGCCATTCCCTTCTGCCCCTTAATCATCTACGCTGTTCTTCTCTGAATTCCCTCCGATTTGTCTACATCACTCTTGTTTATGATTCCAAGATCTCATTTAGCATTTGATTTCTGCCAAAAATAAAATGGAGCTTGATTGTTTTCACTGATGACTGAAGGAGACATGAATTGTTGCTTGGAAAACAGTCCTTGAGACAGAAATATACCAACGAGAAAAATAAAGGCAGCTCCATCAGGCAGACAAATACACAGATAAGATCACGTAGGCCAGCTTGGCTAGATGGGATCTCAGAAGCGCGGCTGGGACGTGATGACAGTAATAGCCACCACTATTAGAGTGTTTAGCTTTTAAACAGAAATGTGAGTTACAACTCAGGCCCCGGCATAAATCACAGGGCCATGAAAATCTCACAGACGCATGCCTGCACAATAGACCAAAAAGGAACTCCTTGTCCTTGGTGAAAATAGCAAAATTGCAACTTCCTTTGTATGGGAAAATGTGTGTGTTTGAGCCGGATACAGCAATTTGGTTTCAGGCATGTCATTGAGACTTTCAGCTTGGAAAGCTGCAGTCTTTTTTGGAAAGGAACATCTGAATTGCCACGTGGTTGGGAAAGAAAGTGGCAAAGGCAAAATCACACTCCAGACTGATCTGAAGTTAATGAAGGAGAGTTCCACACCTGCTAAGCTGAGCCTGGGACAGAAATGCTCCCAGAACTCCCAGTTTCCACGTGTTCGCTTTCAGGACCCCGATGTGCTGCAGCCCCGAGAAGTCCCTGAGGTGTGAGGGACATGAGGAGGTGGCACCACCACCCGCTTCGAGAGGAAAACCTGCAGCAGCAGCGTTCTGCATGGAGGGCAGGAGCGTGTCCCTCCCCCGGGAGTCCCCGCGTGTCCGTGCCCACGCAGGGAGGTCACCGGGGGTGTCACTGCGGGGTTCGGGCACACGGACCGTTCTGCACCCCGGCGAGGGGACCGGGGCTGCGGGGGGTACCCGGCCCCAAACCGGAGACACCATAATCCCCCGGATCCAAATGGACCCCCCCGCTAAACACGAAGGAAGGGGGTGGTTTCCCCTGGGAAGAATCCACCTTCCAGTGAGACCCTGCAAAGAACACGCTGTATCTCAGGGGGATTTCCATTTAAATGCTCTTTGGCAAAACGCCCTTAAAAAGCTGCTGACGACTCGTGGAAAGCTTTGGAAAACATGCTAATTAATTAGAAACAATGCAGCATCTCTGTCGGCCATAGGAGCCCCAGTGTTTCCCTCCCTCCCATCCCCGGCACCACCAGAGACATTTGCATGAGAAGGGCAGCTTTGTTCTCCGGGCCTCGTCGGCTGCTCCTGCTGCTTATTCCCCCACCTGAAGTCCGGCTCCCATGTCTGGGACCCCCCAAGGCATCTCCACAGCAACCCCCCCATCCCCGGGTCCGAGCAGGGACAAGCCGGGTTCGCAGGGATGACAGCACCAAGCAGGGCTGGGGACAGGGGACATGGAGCCCCCGGGACCGGGACCAGCTGGGCAGGGGGGAATTCATTAGCATGATTACTGTGCACCACGTCAGTATGCTGGGGGTGTATAAAATTGCTCTTAAAGCATGGTCCTTGCTTCTGTAAATTCGAATTTACAGCAGGCTTCCTAAAGGGTGGAGGATTTCAGCAAGTAGTGAGAACCCCTGGTTTCCCTTTGCCTCTGGGGCTCACAGCCACCTCTCAACGCTGCTCGGCCCCCCACCAAGGGCCACGTTCAGTGTGTGTCAGCTCTGGAAATTATCACCTGCGCGGTGAAAAGAACCGCGGCACTTCTTGTGGCTTCATTTCTGTTTTGTTTTGCTGCTGGAAAATGGGGTGGGGGGAGATGGTGGGATTTCATCGTTTATGGCAGGCAAGAGCGACCTTTTGGTCAGTGGTGAAATATCACTGAACTTCGCCAGCAGGCAGTAAAAGTAATGCTGAAAGCGTCAAGGAGCGGTTTTCTGCTCCTGGGATGGCCTTGCAAGGAATAATTATCCATCCTAGTGAGAGGGAGCAGAGAGGGGAAGGGGGAGACGGCTCTTGGTTAAAGATAACACAAACACCTGTAAAGCAAACCTGAACTGGGAGTGGCTGTGCCCCCACAACCGCTCTGCTCCCTGCGTGCTTGCGCCAGCCCTGAGCTCTGGGCTCTGGAGAGTGTGTGTCTGCTGCCCCACCAGCCACTGTTTGAAACCTAAATAAATAATTCATGGGGATATGGATGCACAGAGACATTCTGGGTTTGCTCAGGTGCGGTGGGATATGTTTCTATTACTCTGGGGGACGGTGACAAAGCGATGAAAGAGGAGGAACGCTGTAAAGGGAGCGAGCGGCAGGGCTGAGCTGAGCTGGGACGGAGCGTTCCCACCCGGCCAGGGGAAGCAAGCAAACACACACAGCAAGCGGGAGCTGACAACAAAGCAGAGGGATGGCAGCGGCTGCAGCCCCCGAGCTGGCATCAATCAGCCAACCTTGGCAGAAACGTCCCTGCTGCAGGTGCGGTGACACGGTGTCTGCGTACGGGGAGCAGGGATGTGCCTGGGATTCAGGACCCAGGTCAGGAGAGGTTTGAAGAGGAAACAACCCCCTGAACGCTTACTTCCCCAAGCCTAAATTCCTCCTTTTTCCTAGAGAGGCCAGACCAACATAGTTCTTTGCATTGCTTTGCATCTGAACAAGGGATTAAATGTCCACCCTGACTCAATGCACACTGGAATGCTTCCAGAAAGTCAGCAAATTTGTGCTCCCTCTCCCTTTAAACGCTTTGGCTTCTTGCAGGAAAATGAAATCCATTAACAAGTTCCACCCCTGCTCCCAATTCAAGGCTAGAACTGTCAATGCTTTAGGAACGAGCTAAATGCGGGGATTTCCATAACAATCAACAGCTACAGCATTAATCTATAGTCATATTAACCTGGGATGACAAGGACACGTCTGTCTGTTCTCTCTAATGTAATCTACCATTATACTCAGTCTCCATTGAAGTCTGCTTTGTACCATGCGTTTGGCTGTGATCAGCTAATCTCTCCGGCTTTAAGCACAGCTTAGAAAAGAGAGAGGGGGAGACAGACAGAGAAAAGTGATTAATATGCGTGTGTGTGCTTAGCATGTGTCTGCCGCTAATGTATGTGTGAGCATGTACATGTGCAGCAGACACCGGGGCTGCGCATCCGCGCGTGCTGGCGTCCTGTGGCACTGACCGGTGTTCTGTGGCACTGACCGGTGTGCTGTGACACGGACCAGGGCTTGTGGTGTCCAAACACACCCAGCAAATGGAGACAAACAGGCAGAAATTCCAGCGTGAAGACCAGGGCTCTGTGAAGAAACGTGTGGATGTGAACATGAGGATGCGAACACGGGGCATGCACCTTGGTGTGTTTGGCGTACGTGGGTTTGCTCGTGTCCCCAGCCCGCCCGTGGCACAGCAGCGTGCTGCTCCCATGTTGTGGGGAAGGCAGTTTGCGTTCTGTCCCTGCAGATCTGTGGGCACGGGGATGCTCCTGGGCCAGGTCCCTGCAGGCAGAGCTGGTGACGGTCCCCGCGGTGCCAGGGCAGCGTCTGGCAGCACGTGCTCTGCAGGGATGTGCAGCCACGACTGTCTCTTCTCTTTCTCTCGTTTTGCTTTATTAATCTTCCTTGAAGAGGCACCTCAAGATGCCCTGAGCCTGCTTTTGGATTAGGAGACAATTACAGAGCTGACGTGACATGCACCAGGATGCCCCGCGCCAAAGGAGCTTATGGGGTCAATCCCTTTCCCAGCACTCGCTCCAGCCACTTCAGAAGACGCTGTGAGTCATACCAGCTCCCACCTCCTGCCAGGAACCCCTTCCCATGCAGGGTTAGAGCATTCGCAGGTACGGGTGTGCTGCTGTGCTGCTTTTACCACCTTTCCTTATTTATTGTTGGAGAGCAGGAGGCAAATCGTTCTGTGACAAACTCATCCCATGGGCTCACTCACCGTAGGGCTGGTTACAGTGGCCCCATCCCAGGAGGTAAATCCCGCACGGCCCCTGCCTGTTCGCCAGGCACAGCAAACATGTTTGGGAGCCTGCAGCACCCGCCTTCGCTCTGGCATCCCTGGAGAGCTGTGCAGGGAAATCTCCAGCTATCCCATGGAGTGACAGCAAGGCAGGAGGATGGCAAGAAAAAGCCTGATGAGACCATGACCCTCTGTGCTGCCTGCGTGAGCTGAGCTGGGTGGGGAGTCGCGGCTGCTGACGTGCTCCCCAGGCTCCCGGCAGGTGTCCCCCCTGCCCAGGTCACCCCCATTCCTCTCAGGTTTGAACAGCTCTCAAAAGTTAAATCCCGGCTCTGCCTTTGCTTCGGTTCATCCCCGAGGGGTGAGGAGCAAGGCTGGCCTGTGGCTCTGGGTATTCCTGAACACAAGAAGCTGGGGTGGGAGTGCCAACTAACGGGGTGCAGAGCTTCAGATGAGATAAGCATTGGAAAGTATGTCCCAGACCTGTGCTGCTGCTGCCACCGTCCCCAGTCCCCTCGTACCTGAGTCCCCACAGCCAGACACTGCGATTCCCCCATTTCTGCCACACTCTTTGAAAAAGTTCCCGTCCAGTCCATGATTTCTGTGTTACTGTTTAGTCACATTGTAAAGAGGGTGGAAATCGGAAACTCTGATTCACCAGGATCTTTGCTCAGAAACTTTACACGCTGGAACAATTAATTATCCATTAAAACCTTTGTCTGTGTGCATCTTATTGTTCAAGCCTCTTATTGAAGCCACTCAGCGAAACAATCGGTCTGCCAGCATTCGAGTGTGGTTAATCAACTAACAAGCTTATAAATACAACAGATCGAGCAGCACGTTGCTCTCCGCGAGTGCTGTTGCCGGAGGGTCTCAGGCCACTTCAGAAGATGTGGGGTTTGCCGTGGCTCTGCGGGCCGGTGCAGCGGCGGCTCCGCTGCCTACAGCCGCGAATCTGGGTGAGACCACGATGTTTGGAGACGTGCCATCGAAACGCCGCCTCCTCCGAGCCCCGAGCATCCCGGCTGCAGAGTGCGATGGAGGACGCGTGGGTACCCGGGTGACCCCGGGTGGGTGGGGACGGCAGCCTGCCCCAACATGGAGGATGCTTGGGGCAGTGCGGTGGTACGAGGTGGATTTAATGGGGCAAAGCTCTGCTGAGGAAGCGGGAAATCTTCCACTTTTTTGAGGTTAGAGGTGACTATGGCTTGGGAAGCTGTTTCTGCATCTTCTGGGTGGACAGTCTGGGAAAGTGCTGTTTCAAGGCTGAGCAGGTGGAGGCATGAGATCTTTGAAGATCTTAATGATAGAAATTTTCTCTCCGTTGTATTTCGGCCATAATTACAGAAGGCATAAAGGTATTTATTTCCTGACAATTAATGGCAGGCCAAGGAGAAAACTCTCTCATCAACATCGTTATAAGTTTCAATTATTTTTGCCAATTATGTTTATGCTTTCCTTGCAGCTCTCAGGAACTGCATGTGGGTACCTGCACCAGCCTCTCCATGGAGGATGGAGAAGGTCGCGAGACAAAGCCGCCGGAGTTGGAGAGCTTAGGCTAAGATCAGAGCAGACCCAAACCAGAATATTGAATAGCAAGGGTGGATGAAGAGGCCTTTAAGTCACCACCAGCTGAACTCTGAGCTTTCATTGCAGTTTCTTCGGTCGTGCCACTGATTGGCCTTGCTGTGCCAATCGCTTTATGGCTTCACATGCGCAGGGAGCACTTTTCTGCCCTGGCTGGGTGCAGGTGAGAGTGTCCCGTGATGGGCAAAGGCTGCTGGATAAAGGGCTCCACTTGCTGCCTGTGTAACACAGAAATGGCCACGAGTTCCTCGAAGGCTGTGGGTTCTCAAGGAAAGTCTGAACAACCACAAATAAGAGATAAGGACCCAGAAATCACCCCCAGGCTCAGGCTCCCGAAACCAAAAATTTTCCTTGCATTTTTGCCAAAAACTCCCCAGCCTTTGCGGCACTCAGAGATAAGAGCATCTGTCAGCTTGAAGAGGCTCGAACAGATAAGCATCTCGCTTTGAACTAGCAGATAAACTTAGGAGCCTGCAAGAATATCTCACCAGAGCATCTGAGCAAGGCTGGCCAGTGTCTGTTTGGAGGCGCGGGGGCTGTCCTGGCGCACATCAGCTTTGCTCCCAGCCCTGCCCCAAGGCGCTGTGCCATGTCCTGTCCCTGTGGGTGGGGGCACAGCTCTGAGCATGACAAGGGTGTCACGGCTCTCCCCACTTGTCCCATCCCATCCCTCCTCTGGCTGTCACCTCCCTCCACTCTCCCATCACGTGCTCTGTGTGTAAAGGGCAGGAGTCATATTTAGCAGAAAATGACAGTGCTGATATAATTCGTTCCTTCTCTGGAGCTGCTTGATCTGGGACTTTATCAGCCAGAAGCAGCACTAATCCTGCAGCAGAGGCTCTGCCACCCTCCAAAACCTAAAAAACCTCCTTGCTTTTGCCCTGCACACCAGCAGATGGGTGGTGAGGGGTCCCCGCACGGGCCTCTTCAGCTGGGGGGGGATTTCTGTGCTGGGGGCAGGTTTGCAGGTCTTGCTTGCGGTATAAATGAGCAAATAAAATGAACGTTAACACTCCAGCACAGTTACGGCAGTTTCCTGCCCCAGATAATTACCGCGGGCTGAGCTCAGCAACGGCTCTTTGCTGTGTTTGTACAACAGAAAAGGTGAGTGGCACCGCGCAGTCAGGAATTATTGCCAGGACATAAAAATGTCTTTGGCTATTAAAGCGGTGACATTTCTGTTTCAATCGGCCGTTCTGCCCGGGTGGGAGGGAAGGCTCTGGGCTTCAGCACCACATGCCCCCTCTCGCCCGGACGGCTCAGCCCCAGCCCTGGGGATGGCGACTCCTGTCCCCGCGTCCCCAGGGCCGGAGCCACAGACCTGCAAGGGCTGGAACAGATTTGCTGACTCCAGGAGCATTTTGTGTCGAGGTTTCAGCTCTGTTCGCTAATGAGGGAGGAACGCTTCTCCCTGAACCGCCCTCCCCCTGTTTCCAGGCCAGGTGTAGACATGATTTATTGCACTGTTTAGTCATTATTTTCAGTTACCCAATTATGTTTTTTAAAGTAAAAAATGCAAGAACTTTGTTGTGGCTGCATCTGGGGATTCTGCAGCATCTGGAAGATGGTAAGAAAAAGAAAAAAAACAACAGAGGAAACCAAGAACAGCAGCACCAGCAGCTCCTTGTGCTACCTGTCAGCGTATCTGCCCCCGGGTTGTGCTCGGGGGGTGAGGGTGTCCCCTCGACCCCACGGGTGTCCCTGGCAGGTGCCAGGAGCCCGGGATGACACAGTGGGGTGGGAGAATCTGGTGCATTTGGTACCACTTAGGGAAAAGCTTCTGTTATTGCACAAAGCCGGAATAATCAGCAGGGAGATTTCAGCACCAGACAGACAGCACTTGGGCTCTGCTGGCTCTAACATTTCCCAACGCTAACTTTTCTAACTGCCTCATAGACACTGCAAGGTTTATCTGCAAGGACGGCTGGCTCTGGGGTGGCTGGGGACAGCAGAGCCCCCAGTGTCACCGTGTCTCTCCGTTTGCACAGCACAGCTGCGGAGCAGCCGGTTCCGAAGGATGACCCTGGAAACCGCGCTGCAGCAGTCAGCTCCGCGGAGGCTCAGACGTCCCTCAGGACAGCGTCCTTGCCCCAGGTTACCTTGTCCCTGGTTGAAATCTGAGTGTTCCCAGGGCTGGGAGGGATGAGCAGTGTCCTGGTGTGTTCATGGGCAGCAGTGCGGTGCCCGGTTGCTTTGCGAGCCAGTCTCATAGCAAATAATCATAATACCTGGGATTTCTTTTGCAGCCCTGATGCTGGATGTGGGCAGGGACCCATTTCTGGCAGGTTGGCTGGGGATGGGAGCAGGTTTGGGGACTGTGGAAACCTTCTTGGACATTGTATCTTGGTGGCTTAACAATGGGGACCGGTGGAAACCTGAGCTGGGCTCAGCATTGTCCCTGTCACACCCGAGTGGCAGGAACGTCCTGGCCTGGTCTCATCTGGGGTGGCAGGACATGGTCCTTCACCTGCCTGCGCTTCTCTGCCTGCGTTACCTGTTAGATACCTATATAATACCACTGGTGACTGCAATAGAGCTCTCGATGCATGGGACACACTTCTCCCACAGGAGGGTGAAATACTCTTGCTGTAACCAGCACTACACTGAAATGACCCTATGGCAGGTGTCTGTCTGTCTGTCTGTGTCCTCTCACTTCATGTGCAGCTGTGAGATGAGCACAAGCTCGAGGCAGCTCCCCCATGTCACCAGGGGACAAGCTGGTGAGCACCAGATCACACATGGCAAAGAGAAATGGCAAAACAATGAACTCAGCAGATCCGGCTGTCAGGAGAACAGTCTGACCCGCAAACTGCAGCCAGGAGCCTCCCTTTGTGGCTGCGTGTGCCTTCAGCACCCCAGACCTGTGCCCTCAGCATCGCAGACCAGTTCCTTCCAGCATCCCAGACCTGTGCCTTCAGCATCCCAGACCTGTGCCTTCAGCATCCCAGACCTGTGCCCTCAGCATCCCAGACCTGTGCCCTCAGCATCCCAGACCTGTGCCTTCAGCATCCCAGACCTGTGCCTTCAGCATCCCAGCCCTGTGCCTCCTCTGGCAGTGAGGTGAGGAATCATTTCCATAATGTCATATCTAGCCCTCCTTTAAATGTAAGTCAAATCCAGGAATATTTCTTTCCTCCCTGTCTGAGGGACAAGCCGTACACACTTCCGAACGTTCAGAGAGACTTTGTGAATGGCAGCAGAAACCCTGACCCTAAACGGAAAACATTCCCATCTACGCAATCCCCAGCTCCCCCCAGGAACTGATGCAGCCTTTTCTTACTCATTCCCTGTTACCTGATGACTCCTGCAAGAGCTGGAAAAACTCTCCTTTCAGGAAGGAGCACCAATCCCCATCCCCAGGGAAAGTCCTCAGGGGATTCTCAGTGTCAGGCATTTTCCCTCAATTTGGTAATTCTCTGCTAAACGGGGTTTCTTTCAGGTGCTATTTATGCAGGAACAAAAATGTTCATTATGCTGATCACTGAGATGAGAGAGAAAATATTACCTAGGAAACACAGGGACGCAATGACATGTCAGACGTTCAGGCTGACGTTGCTGCAGAGAAGCTGGTGCTCGTGCGGGGACCGTGTGCATGGAGGTGTCAGCACCTCTGAAACCCATTTCTTCTGCAGCAAGTGCCAGTCCACAAACCAAAAAAATTAAAATACCTCCAGCTTTGACTAGTTTTGCTTAGTTTGTAATGCAGGGTTTGATTTATTAGGTACTGAGCCATTGGCTGTGCTGAGCCACAGGGAGATGTCGTTGCCTGGAGGTCTCCTGGCCGGGGGAATGGTGGTTTTGGTTGCCGAAGAACATCTGATGACACGAAGTGAGAAAAGAGAGGGGTTGCTCAAGGGGCTTGGATAGGAGCAGTGAAATCAAATCCAGGAAAAGCAAATCAGGAATGAATGTCAGGGAGGAAAAGAAAATAATCCTTTCAATGATTCTTGTCGAACTGGAATCGTTTCCCAAACGCATCAGGGACAGACTGTGCCACCGGCTGCCTCGAGCAACAGGGAACCATGTAACAGCAGCTTTGGGCTTGTCTAAAGCGAGAGCGCCTGTGCTGCCTGCGATCTGCAGATCCTCGGGAGGGGTGGGGACGGTGTCCCCGGGCCAGCTCAGCTGGTGCAGCCAGGGACGCTCGGGGTGCAGCAGGACAGATCTCCCATGCCCTAAAATGCCAAAGCTGCCGGGGAGGCACCCAGTGTCCCCCCCAGCATCCAGCCCAGCATCCAGCCACCCTGCCCAGCTCCCCGGATCCTCAAAGCATCACTTTGGTAACATAGCGATTTTGCCAGAGCGGGTACAAGATCGTTTTAGCAGGGTGAATGGACAGACAAACATATCAGGGATTTTTTTCTCCCTTTTTTGTTCTGCTGCTCTAGCTGATTTTTGAAGCCATCCTCCCAACTGCAGAGAGCAGCCCCAGGAGATGGCCAGGGCTGGTCACAGCTCTGCCTGCATCCAGCCAGGCTGGGCACAGAAACCCGCAGAGCTCTCCAGCTTTCCTTGCACTTGTCCCCCTGCCCTCTGTCCTCGAGGAAAAGGAGGCGGTGAAAGGAGAAATGCCTTAAAAACACAAAAAAGATGAAGAAATGAGGTGGGAGGAAAATAGAAGCCAGTCACTTGTTAGGAGAAATCCACCATAAACGGGACGCCATCCAGACTCTTCAAACCAGAAACTTGACCTAATTTTCCTCTCCAGCGATGTGCGGGCTGCCTCCCCCACAAGAGCTCTCTGCTCACAGTGACTGCATGGCCACTGCTCCCGGGGACCCCTGGTGCTGTGGACCCCGGTTCTGCGTCCCACAGCACCCAGCAGCACCCAGCAACACCCAGCGGCACCCAGAGGCCGTGTCCATGGGCATACGGGCAGCAGAGCAGCCCCTGGGGCAGGCAGCAACTAATATAAAATAAAATCAATAAAAGCTGAACTATCTGAGTCCCAGCATGGCCAGTGCAGGGGAAGGAGCAGCTGTGAGCCGCAGATGAACTCTGGCTGCCGGCTCCGCTGTTGGGGTGCAGAGGGGAGCACGGAGGAGACAATTTCCCGTCACCCTGGGACTGCTTGTTCTTGGCATCGAATCCAGGAGCTAACGGGGCCGTGGGACCCGCTGCCGGCAGGTGAGGCCGGCAGGCAAAGGGCTCCCTACCCTCTGCCCCCAGAGCCAGCACACGGCATAGCCGCGCTTTGTTTTCCTTAAGAACAAGAGGTGCAAAGAGTAATTGTATTGCATTGTGCAAACAGCAGAACAAACAAAATCCTCGACTTGATAGGAGTGCGGGTTGTTGTAACGAGGAAAAAAAATGATCAAAAACATGTCACACAGGAAAAAGGGTTTCCATTCACAAAGAAATCATTATGGTTAATTTAATTCATTGTAGCATTTAATATAGAAAAGCTTTTCTACGGAGACTGGGAAAAAAGCCAACATTTATATATAAATGGGTTTTATTTTAAAAGCTAATGCAGTGGGCAGGATGCTTCAGGGTTATTTTCTCTCCCTCTTTCTTTCAGTGCATATGCAAAGCTGGTATTGTATCCAAAAAACAAGGAATTTGCTGCTATCTAAAGTTTACAAATTGCTTTTTTTCAAAAGCACAATTTCATATTCCTTAGAAATGTAAATGATGGGGTTTTTATCTCCTCGCTTTCCTTTCTTTCTATTTTTTTAAAGTTACTTATATTAGTATCCAAGGCACTGATTTGCAGAATGGGCTTTAAATACCCTCCCACTGTAATCAGCACAGACATCGGGTGCCATTCATGCCAACGCCTGACAGCACCAGCTCTTACAAAGCAATGCATTTCTGAAATGGCTGCGAGCCGCTAACCTGAGCGCGGTGCGGAGAGCGCTGGAAAGGGCACTCGCCGTCAGAGAGCTGCAACCTCGTGTTTGTGCAGGGCACAGATGTTGGTTGGTTGTACCTTCAGCCATCCAATTGCGGGGCAGGGAAACACATGGTATTACCTGCTTGTGCCTCACCGTGCCCCTCCATGACACTGCCTGCATCCTCTGTGACACTGCCTGCATCCCACTGCCTGCATCCTCTGTGACACTGCCTGCATCCTCTGTGACACTGCCTGCATCCCACTGCCTGCATCCTCTGTGACACTGCCTGCATCCTTTGTGACACTGCCTGCATCCCACTGCCTGCATCCCACTGCCTGCATCCTTTGTGACACTGCCTGCATCCTCTGTGACACTGCCTGCATCCTTTGTGACACTGCCTGCATCCTCTGTGGCACTGACTGCATCCCACTGCCTGCATCCTTTGACACCGCCTGCATCATCTGTGGCACTGCCTGCGTCCTCCATGGCACTGCCTGCATCCCACTGCCTGCATCCTCTGTGACACTGCCTGCATCCTTTGTGACACTGTCTGCATCCCACTGCCTGCATCCTCTGTGACACTGCCTGCGTCCTCTGTGACACTGCCTGCATCCTTTGTGACACTGCCTGCATCCCACTGCCTGCATCCTCTGTGACACTACCTGCATCCTCTGTGACACTGCCTGCATCCCACTGCCTGCATCCTCCGTGGCACTGCCTGCAACCTTTGTGGCACTGCCCACATCCTTTGTGACTCTGCCTGCATCCCACTGCCTGCATCCTTTGTGACACTACCTGCATCCTCTGTGACACTGCCTGCATCCCACTGCCTGCATCCTCTGTGACACTGCCTGCATCCTTTGTGACACTGCCTGCATCCCACTGCCTGCATCCTCTGTGACACTGCCTGCATCCTCTGTGACACTGTCTGCATCCTCCGTGGCACTGCCTGCAACCTTTGTGGCACTGCCCACATCCTTTGTGACTCTGCCTGCATCCCACTGCCTGCATCCTCTGTGACACTACCTGCATCTTCCTCACCCCCGCAGGCAACTGGCACGGGTGGCAACTCAGCCCTTAACGGTCCTTGCCACCGCTGCATCTCCTGCCAGAGCAGGGGCCCAGTTGGAACTTTATTTTCCCTCCTTTCCTCTAAGATATTCCATTAGGGGTTCTCAAACTATTCACAAATAGCAACAAATGCAGCCACACCGCATCTGCAAAGCCGGGAAAATTATCCCACTGAGGAAGAAGCTCAGCAGAAAGCCAAGCAAGAGCAAGGTGAAACAACTCGAGCAAGGTCACCTAGAAATGGGGATGCCAGCCAGTGCACTCCTAGAAAAACATGCTTTAATATACACCTCTAATCATCCTTTTGCAGAAATAGCTGTTTCCTTTGCAAAATGCCAACTGCTATTAAATCCCTCCCTGGACTTCTTAGCCCTGGAATTGCATATGTTACCCTCGACTGCTGCTTGGGGCTTTGTTCTGGTTGTATCAGCTGGCAAGACAATTCTGCTCATTTGGAAGCATTTGCATAAAGCCAGCGTTGATTGCTGATGAGTTTGGTCTCCGACTTGAGCACCTGTTCTTCAGGCCCGGGCTTGTTCCCGCTGCGCTCAAAGGCAGCTCGGCCGCCAAGTTCAAGTGCGCAGGACGTGGCCCTCTGTCCAAGCGCGGGAGATGCGAGGGCTGGAAAGCACATGGGAACCACTCTATTGCTGCTCAGATCCCTCATTTATTGTCTGTAACTGTTCAGGTCCGGAGGTCCTGTTCAGACCTATACTTTGCTACGCCGCTAGCTTTGGTTTTTCAGCAAGGAAGGTTTCTCACTGGGTTATGCAAATACACGGTGCATTGTCGTTCGGTGTTTGCGTTGAGTTCACCTACCCTCTGGTTTGATTAATATACTCTCTACCCCACATGCTTGCTCCAATATGTTTGTTTTAGGGATGGGCAAATGAGCTGAGAATAAGAAAAATGAAATTGAACCTTCACCCAAAACTTGAAGTGGGTGGTTTGGAAAAAAACCCACAACAGCATGAATAAGTCTTTGAACCACACAAATAGTTCCCTTGTTGGTGCAGGAAAGACAGTCTGGGCCCCAGAATGATGAAACACCTCGTCCTTTGCTGTTTCCAGAAGCACTCTGCTAGGTTTGCTGCAGCTCCTGCCCCCCGGCCAGTGTCCTGCGGTGGGATCGGTGCAGGTGGGGGGGATGCAGCCAGCGGTTCGAGCCCCTGGTGCTGCAGCCCCGCTCTGGGCACCGTGCAGGCGATCCCGTCCTGGAGCTCGGTCCCATCCGGGGCTGAGCAGGGAGCCCCTGGCGTGGGGAGCACCATCCAGTGGAGCTGGGCACTGGGGGGTCACACTGAGATGCACACGCCGCGGGCGCCGGGCGGCTCGCCAAATCGCTGGTCACATCTCCCGTTTTAAATCGCGCTGTGATTTGTTTGGAAGAACCTGTCAGAGGCTGGCAGGTTTCCCACCGCTGATGAAAGGAGCTAAGGATGTCTGAGAGCTTCACAAGGTGATACAGCCATTAAGGCATCATGACAGACTCGGCACAGAGGCACTAAAAACACAGTGAGATTGGCAGCTCTGCTGCCTGAAACTAAACAAGAAATGCAAAATAAACTGAAGGGTGTGTGAGGGGGTGTGCGAGCACGCTCGTTGTGTGCGTGTGCGTGCTCGGGAAGTCAGCATCCCTTCTCTTCTCACTTCCCCTGACAGCTTGGAACTTGAAGTAAGATGTAAGCAAACAGAAAGGCTGCAAGCTTTCGTTCGCGGCCCCGTTCATGAATTATAAAGGGCCATTCATACACACACTTTTATTCTCTATAAAATGAATTTTGCGCTGCCGAAAGGCGCAGCTGGCAGCCACGGAGACGGAAATCCTGTGTTTATCCCGGGCGCAGGTACAGCCCAGGTGAAGGGGCTGGTGCCCTCCGCACCCCCTGCCTGTCCCAGCAGCAGTGTCCCCAGAGGGCACCAGCACCTGCCTCTACTGTGGGACCCGCACTTGTCCATGCAGCACATGGGTGCAGAGTGCAAGCACAGGGTGCAGGGTGCAAGCACAGGGGTGCAGTGCAGGGGTGCAGAATACAGGCACAGAGGTGCAGGGTGCAAGCACAGGGGTGCAGTGCAGGGGTGCAGAGTGCAAGCACAGGGTGCAGGGTGCACGCACAGGGGTGCAGTGCAGGGGTGCAGAGTGCAAGCACAGGGTGCAGGGTGCAAGCACAGGGGTGCAGTGCAGGGGTGCAGGTGTAAGGCACGTTTAACGAGGAAATGTTTTTTTCGGCTGATCTGGTACCCGACCCCAGCAGGGAGGAAGGACTGAGAGACATCAGACTGTGAATCCTTAATGTAAAACAAAGTTTCTTTGAACTAATCCCGGAATGCAAACGGATTACTGTATTTAAAAAGTTAAAGTAGGGGGACGAGTAACCAAAGAGCCAGGAATCCATATTTTAAATAAATCAATAAGGGGAGGGGGTTTTTAGAATTAGATGAATGAGACAGGTAAACTGAGGCAGGGCTGGGTAGTCTGTAAACCCCGCAGTACCCAGCCACCGCAGAACGGGGGAGGGAATTTGTGGCTGGGATTTGGGGGGATATAAGCAGGGGCTTTTTGCCCTATTCCGTGTGCCTACCTTTAGGTACAGCACCCCATCTTGCAAAATCGATAATAAAATAGACTTTGCTGAGAGATCCTGCCTGGGCCTATTATAATTGCAAGGTAATTGTTTCCTACACAGGGGTGCAGTGCAAGGGTGCAGGGTGCAGCACAGGGGTGCAGTGCAGGGTTGCAGGGTGCAAGTGCAGGGTGCAAGCACAGGGGTGCAGCGCAGGGGTGCAGAGTGCAAGCACAGGGTGCAGGGTGCAAGCACGGGGGTGCAGTGCAGGGGTGCAGAGTGCAAGCACAGGCTGCAGGGTGCAAGCACAGGGGTGCAGTGCAGGGGTGCAGAGTGCAAGCACAGGGTGCAGGGTGCAAGCACAGGGGTGCAGTGCAGGGGTGCAGAGTGCAAGCACAGGGTGCAGGGTGAAGCGCAAGGGTACAGAGCGCAGCTCAAACGAGCTGTTCGGGAGCTCTTTCCCCAGCTGAAACGAGCAGCAGTGGCCGAGGCAGCAGCTCAGGAGCTTGGGCACACGTCAGAGCAAGGCCCAGGGGCTCTGTCTGCTGCTCCCCGTGCGGGCCGGGCAGAGGCGCCCACCACACTCTTGTTCCGCCACAAACGGCACCTCTGAAAGCTGGAGGAAGGAGCAAAGCCCACGGGTTACTCGCTTTGCCCTTTTCCCGGGTGAGCAGCGTCCCGGTGCGGAGTCCGCGGGAGAGAGGAGCAGCCAGGGGGCTGGAGGTTTGGGGGAAATCCAGCGCTGCTCATCTCCAGCAGCCTGAATGAGGCCGCTGTGACAATGGCTTGGCAATTAGCTTGTTATTGTTTGTTTAGGAAGATAAACTAATCCCCTTTCTTTGCATTATGGCTTTCCAGTCTGTAGAGAGGGCACTTAGCGTTTTGGCTTTTATCTGTACTTCAGCAGCCTAAACACTTCCCAGGGGTGGAAAGCAAGCAGTGGAGCCTCTCTGGTCATCTCTCTTCTGTGGAGGGGACATCTCAGAACAGCACCAGGGATCCTGTGCATGGAACTTCCCCTCCCGGCCAGGCCCACTCCAGGACTGTCTAGGCAGAGCATTTCTGCCCCCAGCTCTGTCCCCAATGCCAGGTCCCCGTGCCATCCCACGGGTGATGGGTGATCCCTTCTCCTCCCCATGTCCCCGCGAGGAGGGACACATGGAGGGGACAGGGAGCTCACGTCACTTTTATACATCACCTGAACATCTCACTGTGGGTGATGTTGATGACCAGACCAGCTCGTCCTTATTCACTTCAGCAAAGTCTCTGCTTAAGCAAAATCCAGCAACGGTGAACTTCCTACGTTTTGTGAAAATACCAGGTCCTCTGTCTGCCCAGAGTGGCTTCCCTTTTAATTTCATGGCGTGTTCCCTCACTGATGTCCTCACCTTCATTTACCTTTTATACTCACAGCACATTCACTCTTGCACCTTCTCCCTTTGGGAGGTCTCTGCTTTGAACCGTGGCTGTTCGGGCTCCCGCACCCGCGGGCACCCCTGAAATGCCAGGGTGAGCCCGTGGCACATCAGCGTTCTGCTGGGGGTCCCTGCAGCAGCCGGGCTCCAGGCTGGGACCTCCTGAGGAGCTCGTCCTGGTGCCTCCTGGGAGACGGCAGGATGAAATCCACCTCCGCAAAACAAACCAACCTCTCTCTCTCTCACGAGACTTGTGCTGTTCAGATGAATTATGAACGCTGATCCTAATGGTTGCAAGTGGGGTTTGAACAAGACTTTGCTCCTTGAGCTGCATAGGGTGATGCTGATAGCGCCCGGTGCTGGACCTAGAGAGCATCTCTTGGCTCTCCCAGGCCTGAGGGATGCATGTGGCTCCTTCTCAGGGACCAGCCCCCTGCAACCCCACCTGATGCTCTGGCTAAATGGTTTGAAACACATTTGCTAAGCCTCCTGCAAAGCAGTCGCTTTGTGCAAGTGCAGAGAGCCAGAGAGCACAGGGAGAGATGGTGGGAGCGGTGTGGGGAGATGGGTGCAGGGATCACAGACAGGAACAGGAAAAGAGATTCACGCACACCCCCGCTGTCTCCCTGCAGCGGGGCTGGCTCTGATTCCCCAATAAAAGGGGAATTATAGGGCTGAAGTGCCACACTACACAAAGAGGAAGAATTAGCTAAGCATTCCCAGCCCACACCCCCCAGCCATAATTAATAAACTCAAAGGAAATTAAACCACAAGAAGAAAAAAATCAAAACAACAAACCAAACAAACCCAACCCGACGTGTATCACGTGAGGACGGGGGAAGCGGGCACCGACAGCCCAGCGAGACCAGCAGAGGTAATTGCAGTCACAGGGCGAGAGGCTAAACCAGCATGAAATGAATCAGTTTAACAGATATTAAATTTGCAAGCCCCGGGCGACAGGACTCCATTCAGTTTATTTGCATTAATCAGGTCAGGGGAGTAACCTTGGTTTTCTCTTCCAGGAGATATCATCAGCCTTTATTTGTTTCTCATGTGAAAGTATCACAACGGATAAACACAACCTGGGAGAGGGCTGTGCCACGTCTCACCCTGGCTGGGAAGACCAGCTCAGCCTCTGCCTAACTAAGCTGTGGCCTGGCCATGGGCAGGGGCTGAGGTGGCTGCAGGAAGGTGTGTTGGCCGCACTCCATTCCCTGGGACACACCAGGACACCAGATGGTGGCACAACCTCTTACAGCCCCAGAGTAGATGGTAACTTGGAGTGGGATGAGCACGCATCCCCCACACCCGCATACAAACAGCTTCTCGCTTGATGGAGCCTCGTGGGTCCCGCGGGCCAGGAGCGGCTGTCAGGGGAGAAGTTCTTCAACTGAGTAAGTGTAGCGCAGGAAAACCTCTGAGGGCATTCTGCAAAGTCAGGAACAACGGAGACAGTATCAGTGCCAAGGGAAATAACCTTGCAAGCAAGAGCCTCCGTCATTGATGGGGAGTTGTGCTTGTTGCAGTGTGTCAGGGCTGAGTCTGATGAGCCCCCGTGCCTCTGGGACAGCCTGCTGTGGATGGGAATTGCTGCTCCCTTGGAACGATGCTCTAAGAGCATCAGTCGAGGTCAGAGTGTGTTGGGTCAGGGGGACTGTTGATGGTCGGGTCTGCAGCTCATCAGCCACCTAGGGTGACAATGGCTGTCCAGGACACGTGGACTGTGCCAACAGCAGCCCTGGCGGGACATGGGGACACCCCCACGGCATCACAGGGGGTGTCTGCCCCCTCCCCAGCAACTGTGAGCTCACTGGCACATCAGGGACCCATCCCCAGATGTGTTGAGATGTGTCCTGGGGATGTGCTCACGCATCTCCTTCCCCCCAGCTCCTCTAGATCAGTGACTGACACTTGCAGTAAGGTTTCCAGTGGCAGGCGGGCGGTGTGACTCTGTCCATCCCCCACATACACGTTTTCATATAGAAATACACAAACCTGTGTTAAATGTACATGCACGTGTGCACATGTGCTGTCTGGGCACGCAGGGGAATTATATTTGATGGTATCTGAGCTGCTTCAGCCTTTCCCAGGAATTCACGAAGGGTAAATTTAGCTGTGTGTGTGTGTACATGTGTCGGGGAGACAGGCGGTGCGTGACGGGTGTGGGGTGTGCCTCAGACCCACTGCTTCATGAGCTGATTTGAAGTTGACATCTACCCTGAGGGGTATATCCAAAGAAATAAAAATATGATTTTCTGAGTGGTAGGGATGTGATAGTGATGAAGAGGAGCGGAGGGCTCTGTGTGCGGAGCAAAGGCGAAGGGAACACCGGGGGGAAGATGCGCTGTGTGGCAGGGACAATGGGTTTGTCACGTGCGGTGAAGTTCCCATTCCGTGCAGCACTGGAAGCACCTGTGAGCCACGCACTGCCGGCCCTGCGGGTCTGTGCCAAGGTCACGCACGCTCACCAGTGGAAACGAGGACTGTGGCTCTGTTTTGGGATCTGCCTGCCCTTCTTTGGGGACCAGTGCTGCCCGCTCTCAGCTCTCTCCTGGACAGAGACCAAGAAATGGTTCCTCAGGTGTTGCTGCTTCAGGTTTTTGCCCCTTTGCAGGGCCCCCAGTAGCTGCCCAGCCCTCCCTCAGCAGATGCCGGCGGGTTCAGGTGTGGCAGCGAAGCGGTAACAGGATGAGCAGCACCTGAGCAGTGAGGATCCCCCCAGCTCCGCCAGCTGCTGCATCCCCAGCCTGGCCAGCAGCACCGGCCAGGCACGGCCTGGCTCCATTGCCTTTTGGTGCCTGGGGTACGGAGGTGAGGGCAGGACACCCTCACTGGGTCACAGCTCTTCCCACCCGCTCTGCATGGCCTGGCCGTGAGCGGGAGGCTGGGGATGCTGCAGGAGGAGGGATCTGCCATCTCAGCTGCTTCCAGCTTCTGCCAGCTGCTGAGCTCCGTCTCCAGCCCAGGGATTCAAATACATCTCATTTAGGCACTCCAGACTAATCCGCTTGGCGTTTGCACATCAATACATCCTGCATTAGCTTCCCCACTCATGTTATTATTTTACAAACAGTCATTTCTCCTGTGCAGACTGTTATTGAGGTGGGAGGGCTGTTGTGTTTGGATGGAAAAACATGGTGGCCTTAGTTTAGGATATCAGTGACATGGGTTGGGGCTCATCGTCACCTTTGTCTGTGCATTTAAGCGAAGATGACTGGGTGAATAGTTGGGTGCCTGGCTCAGAGGACTGGGAGCCATAGGCACAGATGGTGGCGCAGCTCTGACCTGGTGAGATGGCAGGAAGCAGGCTCAAGGTGCTTTTTACACTAACATACTTTTAACTGCTGCTCCCACCTGAATATCAGAACATAACTGGTTGTCTCCTTGAAAGAAAAAGAGAGGGAGAGAGAGAGAAAGAGAGAGAGGAAGAGAGGAAGAAAAAGAAGGAAAGAAGGAAAGAAGGAAAGAAAGAAGGAAAGAAGGAAGGAAGGAAGGAAAGAAAGAAAGAAAGAAAGAAAGAAAGAAAGAAAGAAAGAAAGAAAGAAAGAAAGAAAAAGAAAGAGGAAGAAAGAAAAAAAGGAAGAAGAATTCATTCTTCACAGTTGCAAAGGCGGCTCTAGGGACTTAATCTAGATTTCCATTTGTATGTGCTGTTATTTCAGTCATTGCCTTCCATTTCCCACATTTCCCACTTTTAGTGACCTGGAATTTTCTGGCAATGGAAACCTTGCTGTGCTGCCAGGGAAGGTGTCACTGACCCAGCACACACTGGCACTGCAGGACACCTCTCAGCACCCTGGCCAAACGGGCCGAAGCATCTGGAACCCCGTGCTCGGTGACATGTGGGTGACACCATGGGACACACCCTGAGGTCTTCAGTACGGAGTGCACCGTTGCAAACAGGAGAAGCCAAAGCATTGCCTTGGTACCAAGGCTAGCAGGTGCCACTATCACAGGTATCACATTTATGTAATTATTGGGATCTCGGGCACTTTATACAAAATTGAAATTACACCCAGCCAGCAACATGATCTGCACACCCCAGGCCAAGCTCTGGGCATTGCAGGGTCTCCCAGCTGATACATATTTGACTTGGTTTTTCCATTATGAGAAGAACTTACTCTCATCAATGCCTGTGGAAATCAGAGAGGTGTCTTCCAGAAGAGAGCACAACCCAGGAGAGGGTGAAGAAAAACAGTCTGTGCCTGTCTTCTCTCCTGCTGCATCCCTGCCTGGGAACCTGTCACTCCCCAGCATCCCTGCCCAGGAACCTGCCCCATCACAGCATCCATGCCCCTGAACCTGCCCCATCACAGCATCTGTGCCCGGGAACCTGCCTCATCACAGCATCCCTGCCCCCGAACCTGCCCCATCACAGCATCCCTGCCCAGGAACCTGCCCCATCACAGCATCCCTGCCTGGGAACCTGCCCCATCACAGCATCCCTGCCCTGAACCTGCCCCACCACAGCATCCCTGCCCGGGAACCTGCCCCATCAGAGCATCCCTGCCCGGGAACCTGCCCCATCACAGCATTCCTGCCCCCGAACCTGCCCCATCACAGCATCACTGCCCCTGAACCTGCCCCATCACAGCATCCCTGCCCGGGAACCTGCCCCATCACAGCATCCCTGCCCGGGAACCTGCCCCATCACAGCATCCCTGCCCGGGAACCTGCCCCATCACAGCATCCCTGCCCGGGAACCTGCCCCATCACAGCATCCCTGCCCGGGAACCTGCCCCATCACAGCATCCCTGCCCAGGAACCTGCCCCATCACAGCATCCCTGCCCCCGAACCTGCCCCATCACAGCATCCCTGCCCGAGAACCTGCCCCTGCCGCCACGGCAGCTGCTCCAGCTGGCGAGGGCATTTTGGTTTTGTGCCCAGACTCCTCACACCAGCGCACTCCTAATGACGAACAGAGAAAAAGATGAGTGCAGCCACGCTGGGTCTGGATATCAAAGAAAACATGGTTTGAATCTGATCCGTGCCAGCAAAGACTAGAAAGTGGCCAGAAAAGCAAGTACAGACCTTGATGTTGAGTTTTTAAGGTTTGAGAGTTACTGTAAGTCAGAACAAGTGCAAAAAGGGAGCCACGATTGCCCAGAACTCATTGGTGATCACAGCTGAAGATGAGGTTCAGCTGAAGTCTAGTTGTTAGCAAAAACCGCCCTGTCCAGCACACCATCGCAGAATCCTGGAACCATCGAATGCCAGGGTGGAAGGGACCACAAGGATCATCTGGTCCAATCTTTCATGGCAAAAGCACAGCCCGGACAAGCTGGCCCAGCACCTTGTCCAGATGAATCTGAAAAATATCCAATGCTGGAATCCACCACTTTCCTGGGGAGATGGTTCCAATGGCTGATTGCTCGAGAAAATGAGTGTCCATGCCATGGAGCTCCCTCTACCAGGGCATGACCTGGGACTGCAAACACAGGTAGGTGAGGAAAGATGCTGGCTGGTGCCTCTGTGTGTGTGAGCTCCCAGGCAGGGGCCTTTAGGGACTGGGTGTTTTTGGGGGTCTGACCCTGTCTCCCACCATGGGGTGACAGGGGAACCTCCCTTTCCCAGGATTGGGCCATTTCATCCAGCTGCTAAAACTCACAGAAGGACTGAACGCTCCTTTCAAGGCACTAAATAAATAAAAGGCGAGGCCAGGCAGCTGCAGAGGGGCATGTCGGGTAAGGGCTGGCCTGGCAGATTGCTGCTTGCTGCACAGACCAAAACCATCTTCCAGCCAGTGATTTAACATTCCAAGGGAGCAGATTAATGCCTGCAAACTTCTCAGTGGAAGCATTCAAACGCTAATTGGTAGTTGCAAGTAATTAAAGTAATTTACTCAGATTATAAAGAAATTTCTTAACAGTGATTAAGCAACTCTGGGACGTGTGTAGTTGTTTGTAATCACTCCCCCAGGGGGATTAAAGCTCTTGGCTGCATGTAATATGTCTTGTAACACCCTATGGGTCCTGTTGGCTCATGATAGCAGAGAACAGCTTGTTGGAAGAGATATAAATCAGGTCTGCACGCACATAAAGCACATCGCATCGGGAACAGCTCTCTCCTCCACGGCCCAAGCCCGGGGAGCACGAGCTCGGCGCGAAGGCAGGCATCTCATTAGCGGTTTGCTCCGCAGAGCCCATGTCATCCAGCCACCAACCCCAGGACCACCAAGGAAGGAAAGGGCAGAACGAAGGGCAGGGCTGTGCTGTGGGCACACAGGATGACTGTGTGGGCACTTCTGCTCGCTGCTTTCCACCTGCTACCCCATAAAACAGGAATAAATCCACTAAACCCGTTGGTTTAGTGCTCCGAAAGTAACGGAGGAAAGGTGCCAGCTATCTGTTCAGTTGATACTTAGCAGATTATACTGAGCCAGTGCTAATCAGCAGATTATCTCTTAGATTATTTCATGTCCTCGTTATCCTGGCCAAGGCTTGAGGCCTTGCTCAGCCTGGATTTAGGCTCAGGAGACAGTTCCTGCTTTGAGACATGGGGAGGGTGAAGCCCACATTGCTCGTCTCTGACATCAGGATTTTTCTTGCTTACACTTTGCTTTCTAGTTCAGATGTTACACAGTGATACATTCCCTTTCTAGCCCAGAAATGTGCTCGCATGGCTTAGCAAGACCTGGTGGAGTCACATCACCGATAACCAGACCCGTGACACTTCCCCAGAGCATTGCCCCGCAGCTTCGCCCTGCATCAGCATTAGGATTTGTTGTGAGGAAAATCAGCCCATGCAAGGGCTGGGGAACCTTCTGGGGCTGCAGGAACCACCTCCTGCATCTGCCGATGGCCACAGTGATGTGTCCCCTGTCCTGGAGTAGCAGCCCTTCCCCTGCCTCACCGTCCGCAGGTTCCCCTGTGCTGTCGGGCTCTTGCAATGCCGTAACACGTATGTCCAGGGAACCGGGCAATTACTGGGAAAACATTCTGCCCGTGTCGCACCTTTCTCTCTCACAACCCCATGCCTGGGGTCTATCTGTTCTTCAGTATGAGCAGAATTTCTTTCAAGAGTTTTATTTTTCTATGTCGGGAGTGAAGAACTGTGAATACTGCCCGAATGCGGACTGCAGGGGGACGCGAGCTGACCTGTGCAAACCAGTGCTGAGCAAACTGGGAGCTCATCTCCTGCGTTACTTTGGCACATTGTTTTGGTATTTGTTTTCCGCAATTTTTTTGGCAGAATGAAACCAATTGTTCAATTATTGTTTTTTTCTCTCTAAAGACAACACAGAGAGGATGGAGCAAATTCCCCTTTTGTTTGTGCGCCTGGGAAGAAGACGTTGTTCCGCCAGCTCCGCCGAAGGACAGAAATACCCACAACCTTCCGAACCCTCCGTGTTGGTGTTCGGGTTGCCCGCGGCCGCTGTTCCATTGTGCTGCACGGGACATGCTTTCCAGACTCACATATAAATAGATGTTTTTTCTGTGTTCTGTTTACTGTGCGTAGAAATCTGATTTTCCCTAATGGTCCTTTATAAATAGTTTCCACCCACCCTCTGCTTGAAAGCTTCTCTGACTCACATTGGAAATTAGGTTCTTCCCCTCCTCACTATTGAGAACAATTATAGCTCTTTGTTCGACGGGAATTAAGAAGCATGAGGGCTGAATCCATCCACAGGAAAATTGTCACTCTCTTTTGTTTTCCGCCTGCAATAATTATCCTGCCAAGCGCTCGCTCTGACATCCTGAAGCCCTCGGTGCCTCCGCGAGCATCCAGCATCCCTCCCGCCCAGCCTGCCGCCGCCTTTCTGCTGATTCATTTTTCACTGGGAGCCACAGCCCTGCTTTACCTTTTTCTTCCCATTTCCCACCCAGCTGAGCCTCCAGGCTGGGGAGGGCAGGACAAGGGGAGCAGCCGGTCCATCGGCAGCATCGGTTTGGGTGTCTCAGCAGAGGCTGCGCCTCCCTTGCCCGTGGGGCGCGCGGCTGTGGGACACCCCTGGGAGATGCCCTGCGGGGGCACAAGGAGAGTGACGAGGAGAGGGCAAAGCACGGCGAGCAGAGGAACCGGCTGCTGAATGAACGCTTTTCTCTTTGTGCAGCTCTGCCCCGCAGTGAAAAGCCCCGTTTAAAAGAACACAACCAAATCCTACCTGATTTTTTTTTAAAGGATCCAAAATGACTAACCATTGACCCCTCCAGCCACACACTCATTTTTCATTAAACCCTTCCCTGGATCTTAGAAGCAGAGAGAGAGAGAACATGCGGGCGAATGTGCGAAAACAACCAAGAGTGCCCTGGGGCTATAATAACCGAGGTAGGAACATTTTAAATTATACCTTGGGTCAAAATGATTTTAGATTGATCAGAAACCAAAATTACCCCTGAGTTCCAGTTGATTGTCTGTGTCTTGAGTTCATCTGGAGGCTGCGTTTCTCCGGCAGCCCCCATTATCATTATTATGAGGAGTGTGTATACATTGACCCTGTTATTTTAAGCAGCAGAGGAGAAAAAAGGAGCCTTTGAACTTTAACCCCCCAGTGGAAGGCGGCGCACTGGAGAACCTTAACCCCCCCGGCTGAAGGCAGCGCACTGGAGAAATGTGGCTTTTCATTTGTGCCTGGCGGAAGGAGCAGGTCCCTCCGGAGCCCCGCGGGACCACTGAGCTGCGGCTCCTCACCGGGTACCCAGCTGGGCTCCATCAGGGTTTTGGGGAGCAGCGTGTGCACAGCACGGCCAGGATGGGCTTTCAGCACCAGGACACTGGTAACAAGACAAAACCACTGAGTAGCTGTGAGCTGGAAAACAAGAGAGGCCTTTGCCTTGTGCTGTTGCTCTGAGAAATGCTCACCCAGGGGTACAACACAGGCACACTCACTGTGTTCAAGCCTTAGTCAAAAAAAATTAAAGTATATCTTTCTTTATATAGATATTTATTATATATATAAGAATATAAATCTTTTACCTGTTGTAACCTATTGTTACATGTTGCACCTTGATATGTGCTGCTGCCACTTTCTGTATATACACATATTTTTTACAGACACTCCAAGGTGCTGCAGGGACCTCATGCGTTCCCCCCGTGCTCACTGTCCCCTCAGTGGGGTGACACCAGCACCCCAGGCTTGCAGACGTGTGGCAGCTCAGGCTGAGCCAGAGGGTACAAAGGGCTGTGCAAGGTCGTGGCTGTTGTGACAATTTCCTAGTGTATAAAAACGAAATAATATGATGTTGTTGGTCTAACACACAAACCCTAAATATTATTGTCTTGTTGGTTTCAAAACCTAAATATTATTGTCTTGTTGGTTTTGTCTGGATAATGAATAATCGATGCTGCCTGGCCAAGATACGAGCATGTTGGGATCGGACTGAATGGGAGATCAGTTTGAACTCCGCTGAGAATGAGCAGCCGTGCGAGGGACACTCTGCTGTCCCCGTGTCACTGTGAGTGGCTGAGGACGGCTCCGCTCTGGTGACCACCGCAAACGCTGTGATGTCTAACCAGGTGCTTTTTGCAGAGCACGCAGCACTTGAGCATCCTTGGAGCCCTGCCTGCCCCCCGGCTCTTAGAATAATCATTATAATACTAATGGGAGATGCTTCCCATTCAGCCCATGTTGCTCGTCCCAGGGAGGCACGTAATGAAGTTGCTCTGATCCCGATGCCGCTCTGGGCTGTGACCTGTTCAATACCATCACAAATCGCTGCTCGGGTGATGCAGGATCAATCTTGCTGAAGGCACCAGTTGATGCTGAAGGCACCAGCTGATGCTCCTCACCAAGGACAGTCGCTGGAGCGGATGCCAAACGGGGCAGGCAAGGGTTACTTAACCACAACCACATTTTGAGGAAAATGTTGGAGAAATTTCCCATCCTTAAGCGGGATGAAAAAGTAGAAATCTTAACCAACCGCAAAGTTTCAGCCTAATAATTCCCAAACTGTTTCTTGGACCTGAAACAACTGTTTCATCAGTTCCTCTAAACAAACAATCTCAGCGGAGTTTTAAGTGACTCAGGAATGGCAGGTTTCTTTACTTCTGTTTTGTCATAATATTCTGGGTTTTCCTGGCATTTTTAGTGCTGACTCTTTATGTTTTTCTCCAGGACAGGCTTGTGAAAAACCGTAAATAAAAAGTTCATTTTCCAGTGCTACAAAGGAGAAAGCAAACTAAGTGGGAGAAGTGCTGAAACCAATGTCTTCTCTCAAACAGTTTGAGTGTTTGTCCAAAAACCCCAGAGCTTTCTCCAGTTCCCAGAGCAGGAGGACTCGTGGGCAGCTGTGGGCAGCGTTCTGAGCACCGCGGGGCCGGGCTGGCTCAGCCGCCCACCGCCCTGGGTGCCATCGCCGCTCCCTGGTGAACCCCAGCCTGCAGCGGCCTCTGGACCCCGCTGAGCTGCTTCGGATTTCAGCAAATGACCTGGAGGTGAAAGCTTCTATCTCCTATTGCCCATCCCAAGCATCTAGAGCCTGCACATTTATTTGTGTTGAGATGGAAGAAAACATCCCGTGGACCAGCAGTGCACAAAGGGAACGCAAAAAGTCTCTAGAAAAAGCAAACAAATTGTAGGTACACTGGTGTTACATGAGTTTTAACTAAAGCCTCTCCTCTCCGCAGAGCAACAGCAAACGCAGTGGGAAATAAAAACAAAATTACCACTGCAAAGCCTATAATTGCATTTCAAAACCTACAGCCATTAATTCCCACAAGCGCCAGGATCAGAACTGCAAATAAAAGCAGCCGCCGATGTGTTCTGCATTCGGGGAGATGCTCCGCCAGTGCCACGGAAACGCTCGCTCTGCTGGGAGGATAGTTCTCACATGTGCCTTTTAGCCCAAATCAAGTCACTATTTTCACAAAGCTGCCCGGATCCCACAGCGTTAGCAGGAGGAGGGGGGCGGGTCACGATCCACTGTTGGGGGTTGTTGGGGGAGCTGAGACCCAGAGCTCGGGCAGCGCTTGGGCACCACGAACGTGGCACCCCAGGGCTGGAGGTGCCATGATGCTCGGGTGGGGACAGCACTGGCACCAACACCCCTGGGGACAGCACTGGCACCCCTGGGGACAGCACTGGCACCAACACCCCTGGGGACAGCACTGGCACCGACACCCCTGGGGACAGCACTGGCACCGACACCCCTGGGGACAGCACTGGTGGCGAGGCAGGCAGGTCACTGTCCTGTGCATGTGAGCAAATGCCGATTTCAAAGCTTGACACTTTTAAGCCTGCTTGGACCTGAGTACCTTATCAGGGATCTCTTTAAATTTTCTTTTTCCTTTTTTCTTCTTATCTTTCTTTCCTTCTTCTTGTTTTCCTTTGTCATCTTCTTTTTCTTCTTCTTTTCCTTCTTTTTTCTTTCCATTCTCCTTTTCCCTCTCCCTTTCCCCTTCCCTTTCCCTTTTCTTCTTTCTTTTCTTTCTTTCTTTCTTTCTTTCTCTCTCTTTCTTTCTTTCTTCCTTTCTTCCTTTCTTCCTTTCTTCCTTTCTTCCTTCCTTTCTTTCTTCCTCTCTTCCTCTTTCTTTTTCACCAGGATGAAAACGGTTTCTTGGGCTCTGCCTGGGCTGAGCACAAACGTTATCCCAGATAAGCCCATCACCTCTGCCCCTCTGCCAGACAAGCCAAGTTAGAAGTCTTGGTGCGTCCCCATGCACAAGGTGCTGCTGTGTGCCTGCAGGTACCGCGGGGACAGGGACCTGGGGACAGCGTGTCCCTCTGGAGCTGGCGCTGACCCCTGTGCAGAGGGAGCATCGCTCAGATGCAATGCAGGGAAAACGCAAAAGGCCTTTTGTAGCCATTATCTCCACTTTCAAATAAGCTCTTTTTAAATTCGACTTTAATTAAAAGGGGGAAAAGTATGCCCAGGCAAACAATTTCCAGGCAGACGATGGGCCAAAGCAACAGAGAGTTCCTTTGACCTGACAAGCCCAACTTTTTGAAACTTTTAATTAAAAACACAGAAAATTTTGCCACAGTAAATTGCCCAGAGAGCCAGGCCTTTGAAGAGCTGTAATTAGGGCTATTTGGATGCTCTCTGTGAGAAGCTCCAGCGGTGCAGAGGCTCCTGCTGGGCGGTGGGGGCCGGGGGGACTCACCTGGCAGCCCCGTGTCCCTGGGGACACCGTCAAGTGTCCCCGCAAGGGTCAGCCAGGCACCTTCTGTCACTCCTGGGCCACTTCCTGACACTGTGGCTTCCTCTGCTGCAGAGAGCTGGAGGAAGCAAAACCTAAATACGGCATTTCTGCTATGATGTGAAATTATCTTGCACGCAACTGGTTTCTTTTGGCTCTGAGAGCTGACTTGTAGGGATGACCTGTGTCCATTCTCCCAGCCAGAAGGACACCCACAACATCCGTGCTGCCTCTTGCTGAGCTCCGTGAGGCAGACCTGGGAGCCGAGGTCCCTCGCGACTGGTCCTTTGGGTCGGGGTTGGGATGCACGGTGCTCGACTTGCATGGTCAGGAGCCAAACCTGGTTGTTCCAGGTTTGTAGCTGTGGCCAGTTTCCCAAAGGGTTCAGCAGCTTCTCTTTTACCATTTTTCTTTAAGAAAATAAATTTAAAAGAATGGAAAAAGGCCAGTGTGGTCCTTGCTGCAGTGGGTGCTCTCTGGGCTTGTTCCTGGCCATCCCGTTTCCATCCTCTCCAGTGCCGGCTCCATCCCTCCCGCAGTTGGTCCCACGGCTCCTCCCCATCCCAGAGGGTCTTCAGGGGGCTTTTTGTTGCTGCATGGAGTTAAATAGCACAGCGCTGCATTCACTCAGAGAAGAAAACGTTTCACAGTTTCTACCAGAATTTCTGCTGCAGCTTCAAAGGGAGCAGACGGCTTTCGGGGGAACGGGCGGAATCCAACAGCTTCCCCTGAGCACAGACAGCTCCTGCTGCCAGTGGGGAGGAAGTTAGGAAGAGAAAATATTTTGAAGAAATCAGAACAAGGAGGCAGAAAAACATAAGTGGCTGCACAATAAAATTAAAATTTAACAAAACAGGCCAAAAGAAGTATGTGTCAGAGATGGAGCTGCTCCAGGAATGAAAGAGCGGTGCGAGCGTGTGTTGATGCCACCAGGCATAACAGAAAAGAAAGAGAAATCAGGATAGTGTGTTTTTTTTAACATTTACTCCAAAACCACTTGCTGAACACAGTGCAATCTCTTTGATATGAAGGTTAATTGAAAGAAATGGCACAGACCCCTTGGAACTCGGTCTTAAATAGCTCCAAAGAAGAAAAGTTTGGGGTGAAAAAAGGAAGACAAAGAAAGTGCAGTAGGAGCAGAAAAGCAGAAGATTGAGGAAAGACGCAGGAGAACAAAGAGGAGCCCAGCGCGGGCTCACACCGCAGCCCAGCACAGCTGCTGTCCTGCCCGCGCCGGGCTGCGCCCAGAGCCCGCGTGGGGCCAACACAGGACGTTGTCCCAGAAATCCTACATGCAACATGTTACCGGCTTTTCCCGAATGGTGATGCACGCCAGACAGCAAAGGGAAAAGGAGGGAAAGTTACAGTTGGACTCAGAACTTTCTCCCCAGGCCTTAACACGAGCCATTGCTTCGGTCACGAACCTCCACTCGAGGACGCTTTAGCAGTCTGTAGGTCCGGTTTAATATTCTTCCCTTAGGCCTCTTTGTTCCTCCAGATTTTGGCCAGAATGAGAAATGAGAACACGGAGCTGGGAAAGCCAGGAACAATTCCTGGGGTTGGAAAATGCAACTAAAATCACCGTGGGGTGCAAACGTCACGGGAGAACTTCTGTGCAACAGTTTCAGAACGAGTTCAAGACCAGGAGGGTTCACGGGAGCCACCTGAGCCGCTGGATGCTGCTCGGAACGTTTGTGCCTCGGCTCTAGTCGTCGCTTCCCTGGTCCAGTGTTGCTCCAGCCTCTGCCACCGCGCCACCTGCTCTTGGGACACGAATCAGCCCCACCTCACGGCACGTTTTGTGCTCCCCTCCACGCCGCCAGCCCCCCCAAAGCCCCGTGCCCAGGAACGCACCCGCCACACCGGCTGGAGGCATCTGCAGCTTCCATCCATTGGTGAGCGGCTGCTGCAGAACGTCTGACTCCTGGCTCCATCACCAATATCTGAGCTATGCTGTAATTGGCCATAAAAGTCTCATGGTATTATTTGTGCGCCTTGATTAGCTGAACGTGAAAAGCACTTACAATGCAAATTTCCCTTTAAAATCCTGTTTCCTGCGAACCCTCAATGAATCAGCTGTTGAAATCTCCCACTGAGAGCACTCTTGCCAGTAAAAGTTGATAGTGCTAATGTTTGTGGAGTGGGGACACAAAAGGGGGAAGAAGCAGCTAAAGCAAACTCGTCTGCACCGCCAAATATTTGCAGAGAAATACCGACATCATCTGCCCCAATGTGTCCCGATGTTTCACCCCACGCCCAGCTGAGATTGATGGCCACATACCCAACCTCTTTCCTTTCAGGAATGAAGATGCAGCTGTGTTTTCTTTGTTCATACTCCCTTTTCCAAATGCTGCTGTTGCCTTATTGAAGTCTTTGAAAAATACTCTGTATAGAAACAATTCTGCCGACGCATCAGTTTTCTCTGTGCTCTCCTCTCCCCGCTCCTTCTTCACCACCGAGGACATTTGCATGAAAATGGCTCCAGTATTTCTGAAGCCATCACCTGGCGCTCACCGGCTGCTGCCGCCCTCCCCATGAGGTCATTTCCTCTGTGTGATGATGTAATTGGCCTCAGGGGCATGTTTCTGATGTCACAAGAGGATGGCTGGGGGTCCAGGGTGGGCAGCTGGGCTGCTGGCAGCTCCCTGGAAGCGCAGGCAGGGGTGCAGTGCAGGCAGGGAAGTAAGGGTGCAGTGCAGGCAGGGGTGCAGTGCAGGCAGGGATGTAAGGGTGCAGCACAGGCAGGGATGCAGTGCAGGCAGGGATGCAGTGCAGGCAGGGATGTAAGGGTGCAGTGCAGGCAGGGATGCAGCACAGGCAGGGGTGCAGTGCAGGCAGGGATGTCAGGGTGCAGTGCAGGCAGGGATGCAGTGCAGGCAGGGATGTAAGGGTGCAGCACAGGCAGGGATGCAGTGCAGGCAGGGATGCAGTGCAGGCAGGGATGCAGTGCAGGCAGGGGTGCAGTGCAGGCAGGGATGTAAGGGTGCAGTGCAGGCAGGGATGCAGTGCAGGCAGGGATGCAGGGTTGGAGCATAGGCAGGGATGCAGTGCAGGCAGGGATGCAGTGCAGGCAGGGGTGCAGAGCACTGGGACTCCCCTGCAAACAGCATATGAATAAACTCTTTGTGTCCCATGTGATGGGCAGATAGCACAGGTACAATCCCAGATCAATTTGATTTAGAGTATGTAATTTTTAAAAATCTCCCGTTACTGTCATGGCCTCAGCCTTTCCTTCCCTCCTTTATTTTCCGGATGGTATTTTTTCCATCTTATCTTCTTTCATCAAAATCTTGTTTCCTCCTGCTGGAATCACCACATTCCCGATCTATATGCAGATTAAACCCTGGGAACAGATGCTATTGTCAACTTTTATTAGTTTATTGCATTAAGAAAAGATATCTTCGCAGTTGTTGATATAAAACAGGACTCCCTACTTCCACTGAAAGCCCCATCTCCTGGAAGCAACAGCAAAGAAAGCAAAGGCTCTTCTGAACCAGAGCCACTGTCACAAATCAGGGCCTGTGTATCGGGTGCAGACACCAGCGAGGCTGCTGAGTGAGCCGAGCGGTGCCCTGTGCCTGCACAACCGCACAGTGTCCTGTGCCCGCACAGCCGCACAGTGCCCTGCCCCCGCACAACCGCACAGTGTCCTGCACCCGCACAACCGCACAGTGCCCAGCGCCCACACAACCGCACAGTGTCCTGCCCCCGCACAGCCGCACAGTGTCCTGCGCCCGCACAGCCGCACAGTGTCCTGCACCCGCACAACCGCACAGTGTCCTGCGCCTGCACAACCACACAGTGCCCTTACACAGGGAGGAAATGGTTCCCGAGCTCAGCAATGAGCCTCACGAGGCAATTTCCTTTCCCTGGGATACCAGATGATGAGGCCACTTGAGATATTTGTATTACTCTGTTTGTATTCTACTTAAAATGATGCTCTTCCCCCTGCCCACTGAACACCATCGTTTCAGTCCCAGAGAGGTTTATTCCCTGGCCTCACGCTTTGCTCCTTTGCTGTTTATACATTTATTATTTACACACAGGCCTCCAGCTGCAACTCTTATGCTGGAAAAAAGATCATTCGGTGCTCTGTTTGGCGAAAGATAAGAGGCACAGGAGAGCTGCCAGCTCCCCAGAAGGGAGAGGAAGAAAGAATATCCACAGCCTTTTCCCTGCGCTTGTCGGGAACTTGAACTTGGCTCCTGTGGGCCAAAGAAAAAAGCTGCTCATCAACCGGGCATTTCAGATTCCCTGGACTAGGTGACCACCGTAGGTCCCTTCCAAGTAAAAATATTACTCTATTCTATTCTATTCTATTCTATTCTATTCTATTCTATTCTATTCTATTCTATTCTATTCTATTCTATTCTATCCCATCCCATCCCATCCTATCCCATCCCATCCTATCCCATCCCATCCCATCTATCCCATCCCATCCTATCCCATCCTATCCTATCCCATCCTATCCTAATCTCCTTGATGGAGCAAGGTATGTAATGTAACCCAAACACAATTTAGCAGTGCCTATTTCCAGACATGGCTGCACAGGCTGGATAAATCCCCATCAGACCCTACAGCTCCAGCCCAGAGAGTTTAAGAAATGCCCAAGGAACAGTTTGCTGCAGCTTGTAGGGAGAAAACAAACAAACAAAAAACCCCAAGTGAAAGCACAGAAAAGAAATGTAAGAGAACGTGGGCTAAGCTGCACTTTTAGGGAGCAAGCTTTGGTTTACATCTGATGAAGTTTTCCTGGCAGACATCCCAGAGTGCTGTGCGTTTGCTGTGCAAGCGCTGCTGGGAGGGGAGCAGGGGAACGTGGCTGCTGAGGGAACTGAGGGAAATCGCTGCTCCCTCTCACCACCGGGCATGGAACGGGGCTAATGGGCCATGCGCTTTTAGTGCTGACTGGCCAAGCCTACCCTGCTGCTGTTACTTAACCTGAGGGCCACAAAATCAGGTGAAGCAGATGAGATTTGCTAAAAATGCTTGTTTCTCCACCGGCTTTTCCCCAGCTGCAGCACCCCTGTCCACTGCTGGCTTCCTCGGGAGCCCCCAAGATCCTTTCTTTGTTCTCCTGCTTTGCCAGGTCGCAGCAGCTTCGGGCGAAGACCAAGGATGCTGCCAGCTCAGCCAGGGCTGGGTTTGTGTCCCAGCTCAGCTGCAGCTGGAGCGCAGTCCCTCCCATGCGCCCAGCCCAGCTCACCCACCGCCCATGCTGGGGGTCACTGCGGGGGTTGCTGAACCCCTGTGTCTGCCTGGGCATTGCCGCCCAGTCCCAGGGCTGTTGGTGACCGCACTGCATGGGAGCTACCACAGGTGAAGCCCCAGCTCCCTGGGACAGGTGGAGACACTTCACTCCACTAACCAGCCCCTTCCCCGCTCGCTGGCTCGTGTTTGAACCAGAGCAGGTTCTGCAGGGCAGCACCAAAGGCGACTTCTGGTCAGTGCACTTTGAACTGACGCCCTTGCCCCTGGCAGCCCTGACAGAGCTCGACGCTCTCTGCACTTCTGGTTTGGTCTTTATGATTTACCTCCCAAAATTCCCTCTTGCAGCAGAGCTGGGAGGCGTGATTAAACGTTTCCTCAGTGTTAGCACCGTTACAGTGCCAGGTTAAAAAAAATAATAAAGAAACAAAGAGGATATAGTGATCGCTGTCAACAGTTGCAAGTGGCTGTCTCTGCAAGGACTGAGGTCTTCAGGCCCCACGAGATGTCAGGGTGGCCCATGGCTCTGCCACTGTCCCCAGCCTGTCCCGTGTTGGGTGCAGGAGCAGTGAAGCTGCGTTCTCATCCTCTGCTGCCGCCTGCTCTCCGGGCATCACCTCCTGCGTATGCAACCGGTTTGCACGTGGAACCCGTAACCTGGGGGTGTCTGAATAAATTCTAATTAGAATCCGCATTCCAGCACGGCTCAAAGATTTCTCCTGCACCAAAAGCCTTTGGTTTCCTTTTTCTTTCTCCTTTCCTCTCTCTCCTTTTCTTTTCTTCTCTTTGTTAAACTCGATCCTGATTTCTCCAGCCCGTGGGTTGGCAGGACCGAGCCGTCCTGCACTGCACAGGGGAGCAGGAGTGGGTGTGTGTGTGTGAGAGGGAACCTGTGGCGGGGCTGGGAACGGCGCGGCTGGCGCGAGGTCCCAGCTGCGAGCTGAGCTGCCTTCCCGTTATTGATTGCAGTGATGCAGGGGATTTGGAACGAGCTGGGCTGGGTAATGGGCTATAATTTGGTCCAGGTTTTGTGAATGCATTGTTGAATATCCAAAAGAGAGAAAAAAAAAGGGAAGAAACCTCTGAGGAGATTTCTGGGAGGAGGCAGCACCGGGGCTGAGTATCCGCGTGTCCTCATGGGGCGCGCCTTGCCTCATCCACCAGCTCAGCAAATTGCAGCTTAATCCTTGGTGGTGGCTTTGGGAAGGGGTGAGGCTGGGGAGGGAGAGGGCTGGGAAGAGGAGCCGTGTGAGGTTTCTGCACCTATCACCAGCCAGCTGGCTGCTCCCGAGCCCTCCTGGCTCTGCCGGAGTGGCCTTGGAACCGTGATCCTGGCACACCAGCTGACACTTGCTTACCTTCCTAAAAGCATGTCCCATGGGCAGAACCCAAACTGGCCTCAACACACCTGTTCTCCCTCCCGTTGCTGTTTTCCCCATGTTTTTCCCCTCTTCTGCATGCTCTGGGAATCCTCCATCCAACACGTGGGTGAGAGGGGGAGCAGAGAGCCAGCGCCGGGCTGGGCTGGGGGTCTGGGTTTGCAGCAGGGGCAGGGCTGGAGCTGCTGGGCTATGGCGAGCTCAAGGGCCGCTGCGGCGGCACCCCCAAACCCTCCCCGGAGCTGGGGGTCCCGGCTGTGTGCTTGCTGCTGCCCAATGGGCTGGGGGAGGGCGAGTTTCAAAGGATCTCATCTCATCCCAAGGCCACATCTGCTGCATGTGTTTAAAACAACTCATTAAAGTTCCTGAAAGGCCTAAAAAATGAGTAATTCTCTAAATGAGGGAGTCTATAATAGCCCTCTAATAAGCTATAACAGGAGACTTGTGTGTTGCTAAGCTCACCGGGCTGTGCGGGGCCCCCCCGCCCCGAAAACCGTGGGGGCCGGGCAGGTGGATTTGGGCATGGGGCAGGACGGTGCCCGACCAGCAGCCACGGGGCAGCCGGGAATAAAGGGCTGTCCAGGCTCTGCAAAGCGGCAAAGCCTCCAGAGATGTATGTGGGGGAGCAAGGCTCCAGGTTGTCATGGGGAGGGCCACCCCACCCCGAAGGGCTGTTTGTTGTTCTGGTTTGGGTTTGGGGGGTTTTTCCTTCCCTTCCAGCAGTGCACGCTGAGCCCAGTAGTGAAGAGGATGTAAAATGCCCCAGTAAAAATCTTGGGCTGTTCCCTGCCCTCGAGCTCCTCACCCTCCACCTCTCCCTGGCAAGGTCCCCGTGCCAGGATGGCGCTGTGTCACCGTCCCCGCGTGGCAGTGGGAAGGGGGACACTCCTCTGGCGGGTGCTGCAGTTTGCTTCCAGCGGGATCTTGTGCTTTGCAAGTCGTTGGGCTTGTTTTTTCTTTTCCACCAAGGCAGCACGTCAACACGCGCCGCCTTGTCACCAAACACCGCCCGCTGCTGCAGCACCCTCCCAAACACCAGCTGGGGATGGATCTACCAGCGTTCACCAGGGCTGAGGCTGGCCCTGGTCCAGCCACATCCCACTGCATCGCGAGCGAGCAGATGACATTTTGCTGGGCTTCCAAAGAACTGGAAAATATTGAGAACTTCAGGATTCAAGATGTTCTGCTCTCGTGGTGAACAGCTCACGCTGCTATATTGGTGAGATGATGTACCCATCTCTTGGCATCGCTCCGTGCTGTGACATCATGGTGGGACATAACTCATCGAGCTGCATGTCTCCCCCGCTCCGTGGGGACTTGGGACACCTTCGTCCTTGGGGTGAGGATGTTCCTCAGCATGTGGGGGATTTGGGGTGGGAATCAGAGTTCTGGGGCAACCTGCATTTGCCAGTGGTGGATGTGCCACCTCGTGAACGGATCATGGAGCCACCAGGATGCGTGGGAGAAGGAGATCCAAAGGACAGCCAGAACTGTGATCATGCAATATCTACACAGGTCAAAGCAGGGCCCTGACATAAAAGCTTTAATTTGAAAACATCCTTGAGGCCACAGGGAAAGAAGATTTGAGAAACAGGGGCAAGGTTTCCCCAAAACACCCCAAAAGACAAGGGAAGAACCCCCACCACCCTTGCTCCATCTCGTATCTTGCAAGCTAAGATTTTTTTCAAATTGTTTTAGGTTAACCTTGACTTCTAAACTCTTGCGTTGTCATTGTGGTGTTATTAAATAAAAGCATTTAACCCAAATCGGAGCCTCCCTGCTTCCTCAGGAGTGTCATTGCAGGCTGGGCCAGCCGCTGGATTTCCTCTTTCTGAGGTCACCTGTGCTGGAAATAGGACCCATAAGTGAGTCAGAAGTTTCCCAGCAAACTTCAGGGCCGCTGAGTTTGTGAGCTGCTCAGTTAATAATCCTGCAGCGCTCTTTCCTTGTTCCGGAGCAGGCGCTGGGACGCAGGGCTGGGGCCGGCCCGACATCGCCCGCTGCTCGGGAGGCACGGCCTGATGTCAGCCCTGCAATCTGGGCTGCTGTTTATTTATTCAGTCCTCTTCATTAAATTCCAGTTAGTCATACAGGTGTCCCGTCCAAGAGGAAGGTCAGGGAGAGGAAAGGAAATGGAAGAGAAACAAAAGAGAGCCTGTGAGGTATGCAGATGCATCCTTTGCCGTGCCCAGGGATGCAAACACGCTTCTCCTGCGTACCCGCAGGCTTAGAGAATGTGATTTGTGTCTCTGTGTGTGTGGGAGCACGTGTGTGTGTGAGAGCACGTGTGTGCGCTGGTGAGACCATGACCAGCACTGGAAAGGGACAGTAACAGGAGCCTCCTTGTCCCTTTGGGGCTGGAGCTCGTGGCTGACACCCCTACATGCTGGGGACATGATGTCTCTGGCCCTCGGCTCCTCCTGCATCCCCCAGCACAGCGGAACATGCCGAGCAGTGCCCAGCTTGCTAAAAACGGGCTTTCTCAATAACCAAACCCACCCGGCACAGCCCCGCCAGCCCCGCGGCTCCGCACCATGCTGCTTCATGCTGCACCGAGCTCCTGGTGCTGCTGAAGACAAAATGCGGCCATTGCCTTGTCTTTCTGAGGGACTGCAGATGAGATGTTACAGCTTGGCTGGCTGCGAGAAGAACCTGCTCCGGAGATGGGCAGGCAGATTTGTGGGCGGCATTTACTCAGTTAAAGGGAACAGCACCTTGGATGGGGTGCAGGCAGTGGGAGGTGGGATGGGGCTGGGGGTACAAACAGGAGGTGATGCCATTTGGACCTATCAGCGCACCACGGGAACTCCATGTGATGGAGGCAGCTTCTCCATGATACCGTGATCTCGGTACTCCCCGGAATTTGGGCTCTGACGCTCTCTGCAGCCTGGGACCTCCTCTCCTCTACCTACAGACAAGTGTGTCTGGAAAGCAGGGAACGGAGGCAAGTCCTCCCACCCCCCAGCTGCCCGCCCAGCTCGCGGCTGCAGAGCTGCCTTCCTCCCCCTCTTCACACCTCCCTCCATTGCTGCACATCCCTGGGAGATGTTAGATCATTTTTTCCAGCTCCTCCAGGTGTCCATAAAACTCGCTGCAGATTCCTCCATGGAGAAGGGAGCGGTGGGGAGGAGGAAACCCAAACCCACACTGGTGCCCCCTCCCCACAGCTTTTCCCAGGAAGGGAAGCAGCTCGGTGGAGGGCAGGGGCACCCAGCACAGTGCCAGGGGCTCTCCGGAGCACGAGACCCTCCAGATGGGCACAAACACCAAGAGGCTTTTGCTGCCACAAAGCCCCGTCCAGCCCCAGTTCAGCTCTTGCTCTCATTGCCCTGGAACCTGCTGCTCTTTGAGGAGAGTGAGGAGAAGTAAGGATGGGGAAACCTTCACCTTATGGCAGGAAGGTGCCCAAAACCCCCAGAGTCCTGAGCTATAATCACTGGGACCCTCGCAAAGCTCTGCCCGGGTGGGACATCCCCCCGGGAGGATGGAACATCTGGCCCTGCTGGCTCCATCACATGTGGAGCACGAAGCTGTCAGGGAGGCGAGAACACAGCTCCATGGGGTGTGGGGATGGTTTGGGGATGAGGTGGCGGTGAGCAGCAGGTCTGCCCTGGATCTCCATCACATCTGGAAAGTCAAAAAGCTGCCGGCTGAGGGAGAGGGCCGGGCCGGGCTGGGCGGGGATGCTGGAATGGGGCAGGAAGGGGGTGCAGAAGAGAGAGGCACTTTCTTCTTTTCCTCTGTTTCCTTTTTTTTTCAGGCAGAAATGATCTCATGTTTTGTCTAATCTAAATTCTGTCAAGCAAGCAGGGAGAGGAAAAAAAAGAGACAGAAAGCGAGCAAGGGAAGGCTACACAGTTAATAAAAAATCTGCTAGACACATGTTCCCTGCGCTCTGAGAGCAGGAGGGGGAGCCAGGCTGCACAGAGCCCCCGGAGGGGCTGGAAGGTGTGCTGGGCCCCCGAGCCCCTGTGGCAGGCTCTGTCCTCTTCCTCACCTGACAGGGACATTCAGGACCAGGGCACAACCCTCCTTGTGCCACGGGACCTCCCAGTCACAAACCAGCTGTGGCCACTGGTGGGTGCCAATGGGTCTGGGTTGGTGGTCAGACCCAGGCCCCGTGTCCCTTTGCCCATGTCTCTGACTGTCCCCAGGGCTATCAGGAAGGAAGGAATGCTGAACACAACGGCGGCTTTTTTTCCTTCTTGTGGTATGTTGCCTTTTCCCATCTCACTTGCTAAATCACAGGGAGCAAGACAGATGCTCCTTTGGCTGTGCATGCGGAGGGAGGCCGAGGGGAGGCTGAGAAAAGCCTTTTCTTTCCATTCTCATCCTCCAAAAAGGGTTTCTCACCTGATAGATTTCATGGGCTTTTGTTTTTGTTCCCCAGCATCCACACGTGGAGCAGAGCAGGGCTGGATGCAGCACGGCCAGCAGGACCAGCCGCTGCCTGCTGCACGTTTGGAGCCAGCAGAAACCAGTCAAAAGAAGCCGTGGTGGCTTTTGTTTAAAAACGTGGCTTTTCTCAGCCAGATCTGTTCGCTGCTTGGCTACAAAAACATCTGTGCCAGCAAAAGGCGGGAGGTGTTATGGGGGTAGGAAGCGGAGGCTGGAGATGGGAGCGGTCCAGCTCTCTGCTGCTGGCTGAGGGTGGCAGATGCTGGCTGTGGCTTTACCTTGGCTTCTTGTCACATCCCCTGTGCCCTGCCAGTGTGACAGTGTCCTGGGGGTGCAGTCCCTGCCGGTGTCCCTGCCGGTGTCCCTGCCTGCACAGCGCACTGAACGCGGCTGCTTTGGCTGCTGCTCTGCGACTGCAGCACATTTCTGGTTTTTCTATGTTGCCTCATCAACAGAATTCAGATGAGTCCAGAGTGCCCCAAAGAAGGCAGCAAAACCCCCAGCAGGACAGCCTCAAAAGCGGCTTCTCCACCCGTGCCTGCAGGAGATCTCTGGGGAGAGCGGCTGTGCGGTTTGCGGGTACCTCTGTTGCTGGACCGTTACCTGCTCCACGGGTGATTTTAATGAATGAATCGCTGTGGTGGGTGAGGAGCTGAGATGTGGGGTTTGCATTGTGCTCCAGAGACGCCTTTTTTTTGCCTTGTCAGAGCAGGGGCTTCTGTGAAGGTGAGCAGCAGCGTGGTGCTGGTTGGAACCTCCAGCAGCTGCTCACCCCAGATGTGGCCAGGGATGCTCGGTGTCACCTGGGGAGTGCCATCCCCGTGACGCGGTCCCGTGAGGTGCTGGCAAGGGGATGTTACATGAAGCTGGCCCAAGGAGAGCTGTTTGGTCACAGGCAGCACGGGGGGGAAGTGATGGAGAGCAAGGAGGGCAATGGAAGAGTTTTGATCGAGGTCTCCAAACAAGGATGCTGAAATATATTCCCAGGCCCACAGAAACCACACTGGAAAATTCGCTTCCAATTACGTGCTGTTAGGGACAGAGACGGGGCTGGAAGAGCAGAACTGAGCAGCACAAGCCCATACGGGGCCTCTTGGTGTTGATTAACAAAACAAACAAACAGCGTTGCCCATAATGAGCTCCGGCTCTGAGTGGGGAGGAGTGCTGATTGAAACAGTATTGCCCTGCTGCCATGTGCTCTGGGGTTTGGGATGAGGGACCCGTGCCCTGCAGTGTTGCAGTGCCCACAGCCCTGTCCCTGATGGACCTCTGAGCCCCATGGTGTGGTCCATGGGTGCTGGGGATGCGACCAGCATCTTCCCATGTGTCCCCAGATGTTTTGGTCTCTCACATTGTCATTGTTCAGCTACAGGGCAGAGTGTTCAGATCCAGCCTGCATTCTTCTGGGATGGATTTGTAAGAGCGGATTTCAAGTGAGGACAAAGGATTTTCTCTGGTGGCAGCAGCGGGGTCCATGGTGGCCCTGCCCCTGGTGACTCCCCAGGTCTGGCAGCAGGACCAGACCCCAGGGAAGTGCTCTGTGCTGCTGGGGGTGCAGAGGGCAGTCCAGCACCCAGCCCCTTCCCCTCCACCACAGATCGATGCAGAAATCACACCATTACTAGACTGCTTGTAATAAAACCCCATTGCTTGTAAAACCTCTTTCAAGTGAGCCCCCAGGTGACATTTTTTCCCTGTTCAGCCTGCCCGCAGCACAGCAATGGAGCCAGACCTGCTGGAATCAAGCTGTGGCTCTGGCTCCAGAGGCTCCCAAGACAAGGCTCCATGGCCTTGCCCCACTCCCCCTTCACCTCTCTCCACATCCCCAGGGTTCATCGAAGCCCCCCATTAACTGCTGGTGCTACGAGAGCCACCACCCCGGTGGTGACGTTCTTCTCCTGCCTGCTGGAGAGTGGGGGTGAGCACAAAACGCCCCGTTCGCCTGGCCCTCAGCATCTCCTGAGCTGTGGAGAAGTCCTCAGCGATTTCTCATCTCCAACAACATTTTCACAAGGTTTGTGTGCACCCAAGAACTGAACATGTGAGCCGAGAGGCATAAAAGAACAGGAGAGAGAAGGATGCTGGTGCGAAGCTTCATCTGATTTTCCATCCCATATTTATTTGCAGCACCCCGGGTGTATCTCTGGAGCCTGCTCACACTCTGAAGGTCCCGACTTTCCTGTCGTTGTCCTGAAACACAAAGCAGCTCCAGGGGCCCGGTGTGTCGGGACTGTAATGAAACCCGTCTGGGAGCCGATCACTTCTTTATCTCCCCAGCTCTGTGTTCCTGAGGACCACGTTTTTTAATTTGTGTTGGATAAACAATATGGGATTGTGTACGCAAAGAAGCTCTAATTATCCCCTCGGGTTGTGTTTCCTTAGAGGAAATGAACTGGGCACGTTGTTCCCGATGGAGAGGCACATTGGAGCAATCGCTTCCAGATTTCTCCCCGTGCCACCAGAACCCAGCAGCTCCATGGCCGATGGAGGGATAGGAGAGGGGGCTGCGTGCTCGTTCCCAGGGGCTGCAAAGGGCACGGGGGTCCCTCCTGCCTGAACAACCACCCCCGAAACGTGGGTGCTTCCAGCACAGCTGGAGCCTGGGGGTTCCGGGAACGAGCCTCAGGCAGCAATGGGGTTGCTCTGGGTGGTCAGAGCTGCCAAACCCACCAGCCCCGGGGTGTCCCTTGTTCTGTGCTGCTTTGCCCCCCAGCCCTGCAGCCTCCCTTTCTGCCCCGGCCCCTTTCTGCTCCCCAGCCAGCTCTGCCCTGCGTCCCTTGCTCCATCAGCGTCGTTGCTGCATCTGCCCAGCCACCTCCTGCTGCCACCCCATCCGCAGGGGCCTCTGCTCCCCAGGCTTCTGTTTAAGGCCAGATCCTGTGCAAGCGGCTACAGCCACCAGGACTCTCTCCTGGAGCCCTGTCCCCACCCCGGGTCGGAGCCGCTGTGACAGCAGATCGATTTGCCTCATCAAATAGGAAAGAGCAGCAAGTGGATGCAGACTAGAAACCAGCCTCTCATCAGTGCAAACCGCCGAGAGTAGTCTGAACTCAGATCTTTAATCCTTCCTACCAGGAGCTTAAACTGCGGGCTCGCACCCTGCTGCCCGGGGAAATATTCCCTACAGAAAGTGCTTGGAGGCTGCGAGGGAAATTATCTGCCAGAGATCACTTAGCATTCGCATGGGCCCAGGCCGGGTTTGGAGCCTCTCTTAGATAAGCCTTTACTTACAAGAATTGCCTGGTTGTTCACTGAAGCTGCGAGCTGCTGTAGAAATGGCACCTCATTCCCTCCCCGGGGGCGGGACAGCCCCGGTCTCCGGACAGATTGCCGCGGTCAGACAGATTGCCGCAGCCGCAGATGCTCCTCGATAACCCCCCCGTGGGCACGATCATCCCATGCGAGAGAGATGAACCATGAATCTTCCGTATTTATCCCTGCTCCACAACACTCACCCATCTTTATTTACACTGCCGACAATTGCTTTGGGCTATTTTGGGGCTTTAACGCTGATTGTATCTTTAATGTTATGGGCAGTTAACTTGGCGGCGGGGGAGTTAATGGGGGAGGCTTTCACCTCTCCGGAGACCTGACATCAAACCCTCTTTATGGCAAGTGAAAACGAGCGTGGTGGATCCTCCTCCGAGTCCACTGACCTCCGTGGATCATCACGGGCTGGAGCTGCCGGGCAGCCCGGGGATGGGACGGGTGCCCGGGGGGGGACCGCGGGGACCGCGGAGGAGGACGGAGCCCTGAGCTGGCTCCGGGAGGGGCGGCTGCTGCGGGGGGGCAGCCCCTGCGCCCCCCAGCCCGCTGTCTGTTCCCGAGGGTTTGCATTGCTCTCCCTGCAGCGGAAGGGTGAGCTGGGGCAGCTGCGAGCGGGCAAAGGGCTCCCTGGGCGGGGGATGAACCGAAATGAGGGTGGGTGGGCCCGGGAGATTTGGGGGTTTGGAGCTGCAGGGACGAGGGGGAATGTTGGGTTTGGGGCTCATTCCGACGTGCGAGGAGGACGGGGGGACATGCGCTGAGTGCGGCGGTGCGGGGGGGGGGGACCGCGGCCCCTCGCTGCCCCCCCGCAGCCTCGTTAGCAAACTGCAGCGAGAGGCCACACGGTTGTACAAGTGTAACATAAACCGGCCATTCCCCGTGCTTACTCGCTGGGAACCGGCTTTACCCAAGGATTTAAATTCAATTTGTTTTATTGAAGTTTCTTTTTTTTTTTTTTTTTTTTTCCTTTTCCCTACCGATGCATCAAACTATCATTTTACTGAGATCAGCTGCTTTCAGCCTCCTCTTACACCCCCTCCACTGCTCCCGCTCTCTTCCTCGCCCCCCACATCCCAGTGTCTGGATGAGCCCTCTAATTCTTTCTCCTCTTTCAAGCCCACCAACGCTTCCTGCGGTATTAGCCGGAGAAATGCCATGAATTTCCTTTGTGTTCCTGGTTGAAAAAGGCGGAGGGGGGGTTGGAAGGAGAAAAAGCACAGCGCGTGGCAGCGCCAGGGCTGACAATAATCGCTGCGGTTTTTCTCCCAGCCCCAAGTTTATCCCTGTGCAATTCAGCGTAGGAAAGCTAATAACGATGTGTCAGGAAGACCTGATGTATATTTGCAGAGTTGAATGGCTGGGCCAGCAATGCCTCCTGCACCACCACCCGGGGCTTATTTGTGCCTGAGGACCCTAGCCCTTTCATGCTGTTTTAATATTAGTGATTTAGAGGGGTGGTTTCTTTTATTTTTGAGCGTTCTTTAATTCTCTCTCCTGACCACCCCCCCCAAAAAAAAAAAAAGAAAAAAAGAAAAAAAGGAAGATCCCCGCCTTGATTGCACCTTTGCAGCTCTGAGTGACAGAGCAAGGGCTGCTCGGCAAGCCCCAGCACCCTGGGATAGCAGCACTGGGGCATCTCACCCAGCCCAGTGAGTGTTGGGGCTCATCTGATTTACAGTGTGATTAGTGAAACAGCGGTGACATCAAATAACTGGGAAGTACCCAGAGCAAACCAGCCAGCGTGTTATCAGCTGGTGCCTTCCCTCCGCCTTCGCTGTATCTCGCATTCCTGTGCATGGGTGGGCTCGCAATCAGAGCGTGACCCTGCCCAGATTTATGCCCCTGTTTATCTGTCAGCATGGGGAACCATCTGCGGGGAGGTGCCTTTGAAGCGGGGAGCCCGCAGCGGGAGGATGGACACTCTCGTTTGTCCCCCATCACCCACGGTTCCCTGTGAGAGATGGGGAGAGTCTGGGGATGGGGCAGGAACCCCGCGTTGACATCCCAGCCTGCGTGGGTGGGGTCTTGGAGGCAGGAAGACCCATGCGGGGTGTTCGGAGTGGTCAGGGTGGTCCCTCCCCTCGTACAGCAGAAGGCATGGAGGCTGCTGTGTCCTTTCCGGAGGGAACGCGATCTCCAGGGGCATGAACTGTCTGGAGAAGATAAACCCAGAGCTTACCTCGTTGCAGACCTTGCTTCCCACAGTGGCCAGCACACGTGGCAACGATCTGCAGCCTCGGACAGGACGGGACCTTCCTCCAGCAGCAGCTCCTGAACCCATCACCGGAGCTTCAGTGGGAAGCGCAGCCTGGCTCGTGGGGTTTCCAGTCTGCTTCCTAGTTTCTAATATTTGAAAGCGTTTGTCCACAACACCTTTTTATTTAGGTTCCTTAAATCTGGGAGGGCCTTGGGCTTGCAAGAGCTCCCACAGATGCTGGTCAGTGTCAGATAGGAGTAGGGGAATAACAAACCTATTACAGAAAAACAAAAAAGGATTAAATTCTTGCCTACCTTAAAGTCACAAATAAAGGGAAGGCATTAATGAGATGCAGTTCTTCATCCCAAGCACAGCATCCTCTACTGCTTCAGTATTTTGGCTCCTTGCTATACCAACAGCAACACAGGCCTTACACCTCACAGATGGTTTGTTCTGGGGAGATTCCCAAGTTACATCTTCCCTCTCTGCCTTTTCATACAAAATGGGACCATCTGTCTCTTCCTCACCCCCGTTTCTCCTTTCTGCACAAGTCACGGGCTGATCAGCGCAAACGCGGGGTCTTGCTCCTCGCCAGCCCCCCTCGGAGAGCACAGGTGGGCTCTGGGGTTCCCCAGCTCCTCCTGGCCACCCTGACCTCTGGGTTGCTCACTCATGTGCTAAATCATCAATCATGAGAAATATCACAACATAAACTAGATAAAATGAGCAGGGTTTTTTTCTGCTTGCTCTCTATAGGCACTTCACATGACATACAAACAATGCAGATGATAATTTGCTTCTCAGTTTGGGGGGGTGCTATTACACCCACTGTTTGCCAAGTAACTTACTTCCCTGTTTATTTGTACCAAGGCCGGGGTGCTGATGTGCACAGCTCCTTTTGAGACAGCGAGTGCCGAAGGTCCTGCATGCATGTACAGCATTGCAAACTGTCTGTAGCCTGGCTCGCGTGTGTGCGCACCGATGTGCATTTATGCCTGTGAGAAGGCTCGGGGGTGTGACCCCGTATTGTCACACATGCATCCCTACCTGGGGTCACAGAGCACGGGATGCTCGATGGAGCTGCAAGGAGAGTGAACACGGGGCTTCACCCGTGCTCTACACTTCTGTAGGAAGGGACTGAACGTGAGGTGGCACAAGGATGAGGGGAGCAGGCTTGCCCCAAATCGGGCAGCACCCACCTCTCCGTGGCAGCAGCCTGCACAGGTTTTGCTTCCCTGCTCTCCCCCAGCACCCCCTGCCCTGGTGAGATGATAACGTGGTTATTTCCTAAAGGAGAGAACAACTTCCTGAGTTCTGGGCTCTTCTGTGTTTTATTACCCTGCTCCCTAGCACCCGCCACTTGCAGTGGAGAGTCCCTGCATTGTAACTGCAGAAACAATTATATCTTCATTACAAAAGCAAATTAAGGCGCTTGCTTAATCGAGTTTATTAAATACCAATGAAGTCCCTGGGTAAATGAACAGCAGAGAGCCTTTCCGTGCTCAAGTCAGGAAGGAAGCAGCGCTGTGATGCCGGTGATGGGCTGGCGGGCATGGCCGGGCGGGCAGGAGCACCGTGGGCAGCAGCCCGGTCCCCGTGGGCGTCACAGTCCCCTGGGACGGGCCTGGCACATGGCCCATGGCACGTGGCCTGGCTGTGACACTGTCTTCGAGGTGTGTGCCACAGCTCCAAAACCTTGTGCCCCTCCAGCCTTGTCCTGTCGGGGCTCCCTGGGGCAGCACCACAGCTGGGGGGCTCAGCGGGAGCGCGGGGGCAGAAAGCAGTGTAACCCCCTTTCTCCTTCGCACCAGCACTTCTCCTTCTCTCTCCCATCGCAGCATTCGGACGGTTATTTTTAGCTGCCGTTATTTCCCTCAGGCCAACTTTTCTGTCACATTTCATCCCTTTCTCAGTGTTTCTGGTTGTTACTTTCTCCCTTGGAGATGCCTTCCCTCCCAGATCCCAGCAGCCCCCCCGCGCTCCCAGCCCCGGGGATGGCACAGGGTTTGGGGCAGGAGAACAGGCAGGGCTGGCTGTGCTGGGATCCTCAGGAGGGATTTTGGGCACCCCTCCCAACACCCCCGAGGGGACGCGGTGCTGGCGTCGGGCGGGAGGAGCTGGAAATCCCCTGGCAGCGCCAGAGAGCGGGTTTGGGGTTTGCTCCGGCAGCTTCGTGGCCGGGGAGGGGGACTGGGAGGAAAGTGGGGGGCTGAGGGCACGCCGGGTCTGCTGGGGTTCCTTCGCCCACCCGAACCAATGGCAGTGGGGACCGTGGGCTTTGCTTCATCTCAAAGGCGTCAGCAGGAGGGTGGAGGCTGCAGCGATGAGCCCTGAGCCTCGTGTCTCCCCTGAGGTTCACGTGGGTGCCAGGCGGTGGTGAGGGACGGGCACTGGATGTCCCCCCAGCTCCATCCTTTCGCAGGCTGGTGGGCATCAAGGCACTGGGGCTCTTCCTGCTCCCCAAATGTTGTTTTGCTTTGAAAATGGTTGAGACTTGGATGAATGGATTTTAAAAAACAAACGTGACTTATTAAAAAGCAAACCAAACCAAAACCAAAACCATAACCAAAATGTCAGGGCTGGTTTGAAATGGAAAACAGGGTCTGGGGAGATAAAAAAAAAAGACGAAGAAATAAAAAGAAGACAAGAGTGTTTTCTATTGAAATGCATCAGGGGCTGCCTTTCCCCAGCTTCCCTTTGTGCTTCCCCCCCAAGCTCTTCTCGTCTTCATCCTGCTGCTGCTCCCCATGCAGGTCTGTCCCCCCAGCCCCACTCACAGCCCAGCGATACCCAGCGAGGGTCCTGCCTGTCCTGGCTTTGTGCCCATGGCTGTGCAGGGCTGGGGGGGCCTGTGCAGCCCTCCTGTTCCCCCCCGGTAGCAGAAAGCCCATGAGCAGCAGTGAGGGGTGTCTTTGCATGGCAGCGTGCCCAAGCGCATCAGCCCAGCCACCAACAGCCTGTGTTCACTCTGCCACAACATCCCAACCTTCCTTTGTCCCTGCGGTGAAAGCAAAGCCCAGACTTGCTTTGTGTCAGCTCAGTTCTCTTCCCTCCATCGGGGCTGCTGGACCTCAGAGGACACATGGGCAGCCCATTGGGTCTCTCTGTTCCCATCCCGAGGGATGATGCTCCTGTGCCAGCAGCATCAGCTGTTGAGCACCGGCAGTGGCTTTGCTCAGCTCCCCTTGGGTGCTGTGACCCTCCTGGGACAATGCCATGAAGTGCTGATTGGGTGCCCTGCAGGGACCTTCGTGCTTTAAGATGATGCTGTAGGAAATCCGGACCCCCAAAAAATGGAAAGAAACCTTCCCGCTGAGTTCCCAATATAGTAACAGTGCTTCTGCTTGTCCTATTTCCCAGTGGCTCTCATGCACCTCGCTCAGCAGCACGGGCTGTTCCCTGGGCTGCTCCCAGGGCACAGGCATCTCTATTGTTGGGTTTTCTGGTGTGTGGTGTTTATTTTTATTTACTGCATTGTGTTTGGCCCAGCTGGCTGGAGCGCTGGCACCAGCGCCCACTCAGGACAGCCTGCTCTGCATCACGCAGGAGCCATCACAGCTTTGGGACCTCCGTACATTGTGCTGAGGCTGTGGGCAGGCACAGAAGAATTTGGGCTTTCAGAAAATGTGCCCAGACCAGATAGGTCTGTTTTAGCCCAGAAAAGCACCAGACATTTCTATAAATAATAAGAAAGCCCCCGTGGCACTAGGCAGGAATAAACACCTCCTGTGCTCAAGCCCTACCGCTCCAGGGCATAAACCAACCGCTGACCTGCAGGGTTAAGATGAAACGGTCCTTAAGGGCTTCCTGCAATATTTCCTTTAAGAGCTTTTCAGTACTTCTTGCACTTACAGTTAGCAGACCCAGGAGGCTGTGGGGAGCTGTGGGATGGGGCTGGGCCAGTCTGGGACAGCAACTGGTGTGGGTGCTGTGCCTGGTGTCCCCAAGCGTCATCTGCGCCCTGGGATTGCAGGTACCTTTCCTTCTGCTCTTACGGGGCATCATCTTATGTTTTCTCAGACTAGTGGGTCAAACCTGAAGTCTGAGATGCTGCGGGTGTCTGTGGAAGCCCAAGGGGTCCAAGCCTGGGTGTTTTGGGGCAGCAGCCATTGCGGGGGGTTGGCTGGACAATCCAGCCCCAGTCTGGGTCACCGTGAATTGCTCCTTGCAATCCACACTTTGCTCCAGTCCTGGGCCCCAACACACATCCTTGAGAAACCGTCCAGCCTAGAATTCACAAAACTATACGAACTGCTGAGTGTGTCCCTCCCAGGCCACGTGCCCGACACCGGTGACGGCTCCTGGTCCCTCTGCTGCCCTGGCACCAGCTGCCAACGCCTCCACAGCGTCTCTGTTCTGCGGGCTGGTGGGGAGGGGGTGGATCAGTGCTTGCAGCTGCTCCCCGGCGCTTCCCATCTCCTCCCTGCTGGCCCAGCACCTGGGGCCTCACCTCACTTCTGAAGTTCAGGTTTATTACCTTGTGTATCACGGGCTGTTTGTAACAAATCACCGCAGAGAGAAAACACAGAGATTGCAATGGCTTGGACCAAGCAGCAAACCCAGGTTATTTATATTTTATAATGTGAAATCTATGCTTGCTCTACAAGGGCTTGGGAGGGAGATGCCTTTCAAGCTCCTGAATAGCAAAATAAGGCTTGAAAGCAAACACGGCTGGGGTGTTTTCCATCATTTAAAGCACGGGTTTAACATTTTTCTTCCTGTTTCTGTCTCCCTCTCCTTTCTTCCATCAGCCTCCGCCGAGGGTGCCCGCAGCCGGGACACACACTGTGCGGGGGCGCTAGGGTGGGGGCGGGCTGGGGGCTGCTGCCTGCAAGCACAGCTGAACCAGGACGTCCGTGGGACACCGGCTGTGTGTTCCTGCAGGGTTATGCCCGCTGATGTCGCCGGGGCCGTGGGCTCCATCACGTTCCTGCTGGCATCCCCCCCAGTGCCAGCACTGGGATCCGGGGGGGGTGGGATGAAGCCCCCGTCCCGGGAGCTGCCCGGGTGACTGTGCGGTGGGTACCGGGCTTGGAGCAGCCCCCGGTCCCGGGGGTCGCACCCCGCCGGGCTGAAGGGCTCGGTGTCGGGGAGCGTCGGCTACGGGTCTCCCTTCCCCGGAGCGGGGGGGCTGCGGGCTGCGCCCACTGTGTGTGCTTTGGGGTGCAGCTGCATCGCGTGGGATGAAGGACCCGTGGAGGGTCGGGGGGGAGCCGAAGGGTTAGAGGGGGGGACAAGGCGCTCGGGGGGCCGTACTGCCACGCTGCCGCTAGGGGGCGATCTCGGCTAAGGAGACCCCGAATCCGGCTTCTGGGAGGGCGGGGAGAGGCGGAGGGGAGGGAGGGGGGGTGGGAAGAAAAGAACAGAGGAGAGGAAAGCAGAGGAAGGGAAGAAGGAAGGGCCAACACAGTGGTTTGTTATGATGAGTACTTCATTCAGGCAGGATGAAGTACAAACAAGATAGATGTCTGACCTTCAGCCCCTTGGCACAGGGAATAGCCCTGCTCACTGCTCTGGGGGTGCAGGGGAACTGGAGGTGGTTTGGGTTCCTGAAACCCATCCTACCAGGTGCTTTTCTGTGCTCTCTCGGTGGTAGCAGAGGCCTGAGAACGGGGATTTGCTATGGAAAGCACATTCAGGTGAAGCATTTTGCATGTGTCATCATTCGGCAGCTCCCAAAGCCACAGCAACTGAGTCATCAGGAGATGACTAAAGTCAGCCCTGCTCTGGAGACGAGGGCTGGAAATCAAAGTGGGGACTGGGAAGTGACCTGGTTTGGTGTTCAGCCAAGGCCCGGGACAAAGCCGGGCTCTAGAATGCTCCTTCCGAATGCTCCTTCTGGGTCAGGGAGCCTGGTGCAGATTTGCTGGATGCTCCGCGAGCATCCGTCTATCCCAGTGCTGCTGGACCAGTCCAGAGCCCAGTGACTTGAGGATGCGCTGGTTTTCCATGTGGGTGTCTCTGCTTTGCAAAAGAGAAATGAGAAGGATTCTGCCCTCCTGATGTGGGACCCTACAACCACGGTGAAGTGAGAAGCATCTGCTCTCCCCACGGTCATGCATAAAAGAGATTTGCAAAGTTAGCTTAGCTTTTAAGTCAATTCATCAGCAGAGTTGCAGGTGTCAAAGTGGGTTAGCAGAAGAAAATCTCAAGAAAATAAGCAGATGGGTGATGAACAGCCAGCAAAATAAAATCACCAGAGTGCTTTGTCTTGCTTTGCTGGAGCAGCTGATAAGCTCGCAGAGCATTGCAAATGCTGCAGGACAAATCCTGCTGCCCCATCATGAACAGGAGAGGGCTTGGCCCCCAAAAATCAGGTTTGTCAGGAGTTCTCCCTCCATAAAGTGGGAATATATCACCACACCTTGTCACGGCAGCAGAACATTGTGCCTTGGCAGGAACAGAACTGCGGTGAGGAGCCCATTGGCTCTCAGTTGGAAATGTAAAGGAATTCAGAAGCATTTTTGAGGGTCTAAAGGGAAAAAGACAAGAGAGAAAGAAAAAAGGAGGTGAACGTAAGAACTTGGGTGTTTCTATAGCAGCAGCAACGCCCCGCGATCAGCGGTGGAGCAGGTGGGAGCGCAGCACGTCACTCAGCACAGCGTGGGGACAGGGCTGCCAGCAGTGAGATAAGAGCTGGGCCCACTGATGTCCCACCGCCCGCGCCGGGGCTGGACCCCTCCCCGGGGAGATGCCGACAGCGGGGGGAGGAGAAACCGCCTGCCCAGGGCCCCCGCGGGAGCGAGGGGGGAGGTAGAGCCGGGAGGGACCCGAGGAGCTGAAATGCGCTGTGTTCTGCTGGCGTTTCCCAGCCAAAGGACTTTTCTGGGGCAAGCGGCAGATTCTCCCAGATGAGATGCTGGTGGGTGTGAGGGCCAAGGGGCAGGGGGGTGCAGGGCCGGTGTCCCCCCAGAGCTGCCCCTGCACTGCACGGTGTGAAAGGGGATGGGGGGGCAGAGCAGAAGCACCAACCTCCCCGCGCCCAGCGCTCCCGGCAGAGAGTGTCCCCAGGACAGGAACTGAGGAGCTGGTGGAGAGTCAAGAGAGCAGCTGAGAAAACACATTAATGCACCATAAAGAATGTCTTTGCTTCCCAATGATCTTTTTTATTACTATTATTTATTCATTTATACTCTGCTGCCTTGCTTTTTCTTCTTTTCCTTTTTTCCCCTCTTCTCTCTTATCCCAGGCCTTTCAGTGCCCCGTACCCCCCCCTCCACCCCTGGAGACCGCATTGCAATGCTGTCTGATCTCCAGGCCAAGGCGAGGGCTGGCGGGAGGGTGCGGGGCCATCGCCGTGCCCGGCGCACGAGCAGGACAGCGCCCGCGCTGGGGCCGGCCACAGCTCCTCCAGCGGCCACATGTTTAGATCCTAAGAAGACTGGGATAGAAACACCAAGAAAAATAAATATTTTACAAACACAGTAACCGAAAACCTAAACAGGAACCCGCCGCTTCTCTCTGCCCAGCGCATGCTACTGAATCCAGCGAGCTGCGCGTATATTTCACAGCTGTGCCACTGACACTTTATTTCCTTACAAAGGAATGCTATGCGGCTACAGCATAACATCAGGCAACTTTTATGTAGTTTGGGGAATGAAATGAACTTATCTTGGGATGCTGGGCAGCTTGTGGGCCGGTAACGTCACGCTGCTCCCTGCAGCCTTGCCTTGGCACGGCTTGGGAAACACAAGCCTTGCTCCTCCACACCCAGAAAACACATTGGGAGCCTGGACCTGGCCAAGCTCCGGTGCCAGGGCACGAGGGATGGGTGGAAAGATGGGTGAATGGATGGAAGGATGGGCGGATGGATGGAAAGGTGGATGGATGGAAGGATGGGTGGAAAGATGGATGGATGGAAGGATAATGGATGAATGGAAGGATGGTGGATTGATGGAAGAATGGTGGATGGATGGAAGGATGGCAGATGGATGGAAGGATGGATGGATGGATGGGTAGATGCATCGTGAACAAAACCCATTTCTGACACTGAGTGCTGCCAGCTCTGGCCATTCTCCTCTTGCCTCAGGAAGCGACTGAGCTCTTTCAGGTGGCAGCTTTCCCAGCTCCTATTGGCACTCTCTGAAGACCAAAAAAGACCTTGTATTTTTGCCTTGTTATTTCAGGGACCTTCAGGAATGTACGAGGTGCCTCCCAGAGACACGCACCCCTTTCTGAGAGAGAAGGAGGTTAGATGGTCCCAGACCAAGACATTACAGCACATGGTGCTGTGGTCGCTGGCTTGGCTCACCAAAAGGGTGACCACCACTGCTCAACTCTCACCGGTCACACTGAATCACTCACTCCCTTTGCAGAGCAATGGGGGAATGAATGAGCACAAGGTGCTTTATCAGCCTCTCAACCCTTGACACAGGGTAGGACTGACCCTCAGGACCCTCGTCCTGTCCCCTTGCACCCCCCACCCCTGCACCAGGCACCTGGGCTCACGTCTGCAAGCTGCCACCCGCTCTCTCGCTGTCCCCAGGGGAGATGTATGTGTGTGCTGGGTGCTTTGTCTTGGTAGTTGAGCTTTTTTGTTGTTGTTGTTATTTTTAATCCGCATATTGTTCTGGATTTGCGTCAGAGACAGCAGGTTGGAGAATTGTGCCTGGCTCTTGGAGCAAAACGTGTCCAGGTTGGAAACGCTCCCCCCAGCTCCAGGTTGGAAATGCTCCCCTCCAGCACAGCTCCGTTGCCCTGCAGCAGCGTCCGCTGGGTCTGGCGGGCTGTGGGACAAGCTGCCAGCCTTTCTCCCACAGCTTTCAACAGCTTTTCATTCACCACCTGGAGCCCCAAAACTCTTGGTGTAAGACCCAGCGGAGGAGCAGGGGGCAGGGAAGTGGCTCCCAGAGCCAGCCCGAACTGAGGGCTTGGTCCTGCGCTGTGGTGGGATGCAGCCTCCTGGGGGACAGGAGCTCGATCTGCCCTGGGGACCTGCAGCATCCCACCCCCGGGGCCACCAGGAGCTGCCCAAGAGCCGGGCAAAGGCACGTTCCCTGGGAGCACAGAGCTCCTGGTGCAGGGAGTCTGGAGCATCCCGTGTCCATCCGTCCCAGCAAGGAGAGCAACGTACCCTTGGTGCAGCCCATGGGAAAGACAAGAGGCTGGGGCTCAGACGTGGTGACATCCTTGTCACCGGAGCCATGGTCACCTTCTCCTCCCTGCCCTGCTCCTTCTCTCCCCACTCCCCACCTGCAAGCAGAGACCCCATCTTACCTGCCCCGTTCGGCATCTGCAATAACCTTTCTGCCTAGAGTTTGCACGCCTCAAGGAATGAAAAAATAAACAAACCCACACCAGAATCTCACTGAAAGCAACAGACTGTTCTCCTCGCATGTAAATGTTGCTGCTCTTTTGATTTTAAATGGCTTTAATGCCAAGTTCATCTGCTAATTCCCCGCCTGCCCCATGTGTATTGTATATTAGGAGAAATGTTGTTCTGTATCATGAGCAGTTTATTTTATCGAGTTTAAGAGAAAATCCCATACTGAGATGCTGCAGATAAATATTCATTGTCACATCTGTTTTGGTTTAAGATTGTTGCCTAAAATGTTAAAAATACAAACATATTTGGTGGGGGAGAGGCTGGGGTGGGAGGGTTGGTGTGAGTTGCTGGAGTCTGGGCCTTTAGTGCAGCTCATCAAATGCTTTATCGCCAGCAAGGAGAGGAATCACAATGAGGGTGAATCTCACTCGAGGGAAAGAAAAAGGAAACAAGAGCCCTGACAAGGCCCAGACAACCCCAAAATGGGGGCTCTGCTCCCAAGCGGAGCGGTCGTCGGTGGAGCATCCCCCAGCCCTGCTTGGCGCTGCCTCGGTACCGCTGGTGGTGCCAGAGATTTCCCATTCTCCCCTGCTCGGAGCATCCTCGAGAACCTCTTGTAGCGCCTTACCACCCAACCGTGAGCAACAGACCAACAGCAGCGAGCCCGGGAGGTTTTCCTGGGCTGCCGTGAGGGATGCTGCACCGTGGGGTGGGAGCTGTGGGGACCCGGCGGGACCGCGGGGACTTGGCTGGTGGGTGTGACGAGTGTTCAGCCCATGCACAGCAGGTTCCAGCCCAGCTCTGCCCGGCGGTGGCACGGTGGCCTCTACGTGGAAGCAGTCCCAGCCCTAGCTGACAGATGTCCCCATGATAAATGAGCGTCCCGAATGACTGGCACTAATTAACTCCATTGGTAGCAGTTTTCAGCATGGAGGCCAAGAGCTGAACAGGGTTCTTCTGTCTCCAGGAGGGGTCTGTCCAGGCCACACTTGAGACCCAGAGTGGTGGCACAGCGTGTGACAATGCCAAGGAGACTCGGTTTGGCACAGTCTGTGCTGCCCCTGCTCTGGAGATAAGCAGAGCCCTTCCCTCCAAGGCTCTGCCAGTCTGTTACCTCTGCTCAGCACTAACATTTTATTTTACATTTAAATAAAATAAACTCACTTGACCTTATTTCTTTTTTCTCTTTTAAAGCTTTTGCAGCTCTACCGAATGCAGCCAGCGAATATGGGAAGGCATAGTAATAAGGATAACGCTTTCCACTTACTGAGCACTTTATATTCTCCAAGCACTGTACAAACATTAACTAATTAAACAGAGCGAAGAAGCAGCCCTATGCTCTGTCCTAGTGCTGGGAAATGGAAACAAGGAAACTCTGAACCAATATGTCAATAACATCAAAGTCCTATTGTCCTGGGCTTGGCTTTGTTGCAAAGGAATCCGAAATTGTCTCAGAGTTTCCGACATGGCTTCGGGCTCTTCACACTTGGAAAACAAGTGTGAAAAAAATGTTTCAGAGTCAGAAGACAAACCCTGATCAAAGTTGGCAGAAGTGGCCACGGAGACCCCGGGACTGCAGGCTCCCCCTTTGATGCCGCCTCATGTGGGAGCCATCCCGGCGGCTCTCGCACACAACCCCGAGCCCTTCCCCAGGGCTGGCATCTTCCTCGGGGCCCTCTCATCTGCAGCGGGGGGATGTTTCCTATTAAGGATTCACACTCTGGTTGAGTTACATTCCTAATTGTGGAGACTTTAACGGCCCTAATAGGAAACACACCCGCAGCGGAGTCCCTGTGAGTGGTTCTCCCATCGGAGCGGCCCTGGGGACGGCTGCCACATGGCGGGGACCCGTTTGTCACGCTGCCTGCACAGCCTGGGGGGACACGGGACTCTCTGGGGACCCCACTTCAAGCACCTCACTGTGCAGCGGGTGCCGTGCTGGGTGCCCAGAGCCCCCACCGCTGCCCTGGTGGGATGGTCCATTCAAGGAGAGCCTCTGAATTGGCCATCCAGTTTGCAGGAGCGTTCACAGCCCCAGAGGCGGGAGGGGTGCAGGTCAGAGCAGGGACCATGGACGCGTTCTCCAGACCTTTCTTTTTCACCCTCTGCCCAAGCAGGCTGGTACGGAGCTGCTCCCTGCGCGTCTGTTGGAAGAAGGGAGTTAATAAATGGGCCAGAGAGGTTCTGGCCATCTCCAAAACACCCCAACCAGAAGCAGGGGTGCCTCAGTCCCAGCTCCCGCAGCAGCTTGGCGATCAGGGCTCCCCCCAAAGAGCAGCCACCATCTTATTCAGCAAACCAAGGTGACCTTTGGGTGACGCCAGTGCTCAGGTGTCCCATTCATCATTGGGACAACCCACATGGCTCTGGGAAAAGGTCACCTGAGCTGTACCAGCCCTTCCCTTTCACATTTATGCTCCTGCCAAATTAATTCTTCATCATAAAACCAAATGCCCCCATTGCAATTATTTGATGTTTTCTGAATCAGGATGCCTCCTTTCCTCCTTCCCATCACTCCCTCCATTACTGAGAGACACCAAAGGGAAAGCATCAGCCCATGCATTTTTAGGACAAACTCCTTAATTCTGGGGATGTTCTGGCCAAATCTCTGCATTTTTCTGTGTCTGCTTGACAGCAATACCTGGTGATGTCAGACAAGCCTCTAGGGCCCTCAGCTCTCATTACCAGCCTGTCTAATTAAAGAGAGATGCTGTTGCTGACTGCTTTTGGTGAGCGACGGCGGGGATGCAACAAATGCCAATCTCCATCACACAACGGAAAGCACCCAGGTCGGTGTTTTCAGGGCCTGGATTTTCAGGGCAGAGGCAGGTCTGACCTACCCTGGCAGGGAGATGCCATGGTTGGTATTGGGAGGCAGGAGGAACCCCCAAAGGGTGCAAGGCTCAGGAGAGCCGGGAGCTTTCTCTTATCTGAGCAGGCTCACTCCAGTTGTTAATAATTAGCAAGGGGCTGGCTGATAATTAAGGCAAAATGAGCTATCCCCTACCCCTCCCACCCTGGATGGAGAGCTGGGTTGTGAAAAGGAGGCTCTCAATGTCCTCATTGCCATGGCTCTCAGCCCTGTGCCCCTGCTACCTGCTGGCACTTTGGCTCCTTGTGTCCCATTGCTCGGGTGCAGCTGTTCCCAGGACGCCCTCAGGTTGAGGATGTTTGGTTTGGGGGTGGATGAGGGCTCTCTTGTTTTTATTCTTCTACAGTGGGAATGTTTTTCCTCCTGTTATTCATCAAATTCTGCTGGAATTTAATACTCACTAGCTCCAAATAGCCTATTGCACTAACAGTGATTGATGGTTTCCAACGAGTCCATAAACGCTGCCCCTCCTCAGCCCTGCACTTTCTCTCCTTCTCTCTCTATCACTCCATCTCTCCTCTCCTCCCTTTCCCTCTGTCCCTCTCCCAGGCTGGAGAAGAGCTGATCATGCTGTTGTTATGTGGATTGATTGGTTTTCCATTTCTGCTGTGTTTTGGGATAGGAAGACATCAGGGATTGTTGAAAGAGCAGTGAAATGCCATGGCCAATGAAGCCTGACTAGAAATTCCTCAGGTTATTATCCCTTAGATTAGGGAAATCTTGGCGAATCTCTATACAGAAAGAGTTCAGGAGAATGAGATGGTGAAGCTCAGCAGCAGCATCTGCCCGGGTCTCCCAGTACAGAGCGGCCGGTCGGGAATGGGTCTCTGCCTGCAGAAGGGGGACGTGTTTGCGCTCTCGGAGCAGCGTGTGCCAGCACAGCTGCCGGGCCAGGCTCGAGGGGACGTGCCGAGGAGCCGCAGCCCAGGGGACGCGATGTGAGCGTCACCTCCGCGGTCATGGAGCAGCCCAGGGCAAGGCACTGAGAGCGGCCACGTGCTCGCAGGTGCCTGTTCAGTGGCAGCAATCGCTCAGCTCTCGCCTGGATGAGCAACTCTTTTCCAGGCACAAATCCCCAGGCATTCCAACTTTGTGTGTAGAGAAAGCTGGTCCTGGGCAACAACAGAGCCTGAGGTTGAAGCTGGTAAGGTGAAGGCTGGGGAGTCACCCTTCATCCTCTTGGAACTCTGGAGAGGGGGTGCAACAAAAGCCTCCAGCAAACAATGATTAATAAACTCTCTCTGCCTTGCACCTTCCCCTGTGCTGCCTTTCCCAGCAAAGCTTCCTTCTACCTGGTGGGGGCTACCCTTCCCTTGGCAAGGCTGAGGAGCTCCGAGGAGCCCTCGCTGTCCTGTTCGAATTAAGCTACCTGAGATAAAATCTGAGGAGCTCTTAGAGGGAAACAACTTAAAGAGATGTAAAATGGTAACTTGATTTACTCATTTGTTAGTGAACGTTTGATTCCTCTCTGAACCGCCACCCAGCCAGCTGGGTTATGTGTCAAAGGGAGAGAAAAAAGAAGAAAAATCCAATACAGGCAGATCCCTTATCAGATTCACTGCATTAAAAGGATTTGGGGAATGCTAATGCAGGCATGGGGTGGGAGGCAGAGCTGGCTGGCTACGGGTGGCTGAGCACAACGCAGCACCTTGGCTGCCCCCACAGACCCTGGCCTATCCCCCCTATATCCTTGGCTGCCCCCCAGACCCTGGGCTATTCCTCCTTAGATCCTTGGCTCCCCCCCAGACCCTGGGCTACCCCCCAGGACAGCCCGGGGTACCACGGGCGCCCCCTGGCTCCTGTGTGTCCCTGGGGATGTGGTGGCAGGGCTGGCAGGGCTCTTCCCACAAGAAAAGGGATGAGTGAGGGTAATCTCCACCCAGGCCAAAGCTGGGCTCCCAGCCTGTGCTCAGCCTCCACAAAGAGCATTTCTGGCCCAGATTTGTTGGTAAAGTCAGTTCTCTGCCAATGTGGGGATCAGAGCCTGCAGCACATCCCTTCCATGGCATGGGTTTAGGCAAAATCACGGTAACCGATGGGCGTTCTTTGGTTTCTCATGCATGGGGACAGAAACACTGTCCCAGAATGAATTCAGAAGACCCAGCCCAAGGGAGGTCTCTCAGCGTCGCTCCCCAAACAGCCCCAGTCCCACCAGGATGGCGCCCACGCAGCCCAACCCGGGATGGGGATCCAAGTTCCCACAGTGAAAATCCCCCTGGGATCAGGACCCGACTCAAGCTAATGATGGGCAGGATTGTTTTGCAAATTAACAAACACGATTTGTTTCCCAAACAAATGCAACCAGAAAAGGGCAAGGTTAGGACAATAGGAAACACACTTTGCTCGTTCCTTTTGACAACTGCAGTTTTGTTTCAATTACTGTTGCGCATCCTCTGCCGTGTCCCGGTGAGTGCGCTCTGCTCGCCCTTGCCAAAGCGCTGAGCTCTGGGTAACGGGAGATGTTCAGCACCATGGCTCCGCTATTAAACCTGTGCTGGGATGCTGAGAGACCTGTTTCTGCGTGTCTGGATGATGAAGGGCGGGTTAGGAAGGCCCCGCTGTATTGTACTGTGAATATATTCGGCTGCTCAATGCGCTGTGGATGAAGAGCGGTGGGAAGGCTGGCGATGGCACTCGGGGGGCTGGGAGGGAGCGGTGCCATTTCGCTGAGCTGACATTGGCTCTGCGCACGCCAGTTTGATGGGGCTGTGTCCCTCTTTCTCCAGGGCCTTGGGCAGGATCCTGCCCATCCCCGCTGTTTTTTTGGCTGCTGCAAAGCAGCTTCTGCCTGAGCTGGATTCCGGTTTTGATGATTTGAAGGGGTTTAAGGGCTCTTTATTGCCCTTTTCTGTTCTCTGCAAAACCCCTCCCTCCAGCCGGTCCTTGTCCCTGGAGCCAGCCTGGGGAAATTCACATCTCAGGGCACGTCACCCTTCCGTTGCCCCCGTGCTCAGCTCCATCCCCTCCTGCAATGCTCCCCGTGATCGCTCCCCTGCCCGCTGTGCACAAGACCATCAGACCCAGTTATCTCTGCACATGCATGTGTGGCCCATTTATAAGTTATACGGGAACAGAAGTGGCCCCTTCATCTTCCTCAGCTCACAGCGTGGATGTGCCACGTTCTCGTATCTCTGCGGAGATGCTCCGGGTGCAGCCGGCAGCCCCAGCGTAGCTCACTTCTGTCCTTTTCCCGCATTGATATCCCGGGAGGAAAAAAAAATTTAAAAAATCAGGTTTTCCCCACATTTGCAACTGAGATTTTCCAACAAGTGTCTCTGCGGACCCAGAGGCCCGAGCGCTCCTCCTGCCCCAGCGCAGCCCGTCCCAGCTCCTGCCCGCGGGACGGGCCCGCACTGCTCGCGCTGGGAGATCCTGAGAGCTGCAGAGCTCCTCTGATTGTTTGCAGGCACGCGGCCGTTCTGGGGACGATACGACTTTAATAACCACCCCGGCACTGAGGCATGTGGCTTTAACAGCCCCAGCAGCCCGTCTTTCCACGGGGTAACGGGAAACTGTGGGGACATTGACAAGAAACAAGCTTGCGCTCATCAGAATGAAAAACAAAATAGAAAAGCCCCCCTCCCAAACCCGTTTCAAGTCAACTAAGATGTTTTGCTCAATCGTAAAACAAACAGTCCATTTGCTTTCGCAAGCTTTCTTTTTTTTTAATGTTTCTTAAGTGGGTTTGAATGAAACATGGGCAAAATTTGTCTGAAAGCATCATTTCAGAGCAAAACAACAAAAGTCAGAAAGCTTCCCTGGGAAAGCATCATAACAAAGTGTTTCAAGCTCATTGATTTGATCAGATTTTTCTTTGGTACAATACCATTGCCATTTAGTGAATTGTCTTGGTTGACCTGCCACTGCACTTTTTGGCAAACAAAGTACCTGTCGGGGAAGTTTCGCCGGCGCCGCAGCCGGTGTCGCTGTTGGGTGGGTGCTAACGAGGGCGGCACCCACCGACAGCCCGCCGGCGCCCACCTCCCGGCTCAGCCCCGATGCTGCAGGTCGGCCAGCGACGCCATGTCGAGCGCACAGAAAAGCCAGAATTTCTGGTTTCCATAAAGGAATATGGAGAATATTATCCAGTGAGATTTGAAACTGAGGTGGGAAAGCTGCCAGCGCGCAGCGTTTTCAAAGAAACTCCTGTATCTCATATTGCTGAAAACTGGGAAGTCCCGTGGGCTCAGGGCAGGGGAGCCGGGGGTGGGGGGACATGGGATGGAGGCAAAGAGGGGAAACTTTCTGAAGGGTTTCTTTTATATCAGAATAAGTCATAATTAATGCTATCGAGTGGTGGAATGGCAGCTTTGGGTAATGCGAGAAGACCCTTATCTCTGCCCGTGTCCCGTGGCCTGGCTGTGGCTCTGGGCCCGGGGATCAGCCGGGTACAGAGAGAACTGTGGTTTTATTAGCGCCTCAATCAGGGGCTGGGCCATTCCTGTGTCTCCGAGCATGAGCTCATGGTGTTAGTTAGGCAATTTGTTCAATAGAAGCTGATTAGAGGTTTTCCTGCCTGGGTCGCACCAGCCATATGTTGTTGTTTATTTACACTTTTGGCCACGCTCGCTTTCTCTTCCTCTCCTCTGGCAGCCGGATCACAAACCATGCGATGCCACTTTCATCGGTGGCTTTGATGCATCATCCCTGGCGCGGGGTTGTGGTACCGGCTGGATCCGAGTCACCGCGTTAGCACGTCACAGTGCAGGCTGGGCGAGAGGGCACGGGGACCACCAAAACCGGGCTGGGGGAAACTCCTCTGCCATGCAGCAAAAAAAATAGAGCACTTAAAACTGGTGGATCAAAAAATATTCATCAAAATGCCTGTGCAGTGAAAAAGCCTCTGTGATCTCAATTACCTTCTTCTGTAGGGATCCTTGCATAGCTGAAATTGTTTAGTTTCTGAACAGCAACGATAAAGAAAAACACTTTAGGTTTTATTTCCCTACTTGGGCTTCCCTGGGGAAAAGAGCCGGAGCGGGAGATTCCATGTGTGCACACACGCGCACGCACACACACACACACATGCATGCACACACACACACATGCATGCACACACATGCATGCACACAGGCACGCGCACACACATGCACGCGCACACATGCACACACGCATGCACACACACACACACGCACACACACGCACGCACATGCACACACACGCGCACACGCACATGTGCACGCACACACACGCACACACATGCACGCACACACACGCGCACACGCACACACACGCACACGCACGCGCGCCCGCAGACACACACAAGCCAAACAAAACCCAAACAAACAAAAGCCTCGAAACTTCTCTGCTTTATTTATTTCTTTTTTCCACTGAAAAAATGAGAACTTCTTGGAGAAAAGAAAGTACGACTTGCTTGTTTTGTCTTTGTGGCCTGCCCTGTGCTGGGGGGAATTTGTTTTCCAGTTTGCAGCCATCCTTACTCTTAAATTTCTCCTATTAAGGATAATGCTGAGAGCTGCCCTAAGCCATCGGCCCTTGGAGGAAACACAAAGTGGGATGGAAGTGCTGAATGGGAGGCGGCAGGTCTGTGCACCCGCCGTCCTGCGGGGCATCCCGGTCCCTCCTGCCAGCGCTTCTTGCCCCCTGTGCCTTGCGGGGCTGTCCCCGAGCTCTGTGTCATGATCCGTCCCTCCCCAGCACAAAACAAATCGTCAAGAGCTAAAATGCTTGAAGACCGAACCAAAATAAATGTAGGTATAACGCGTGATGAATGGTCCCTGCTCTGAAATTCATCTCCACGAGAGACATCAGCTCGCAGCGCATCGGGTGCCGCAGGGAGCTCGTCCTGCCGCTCCTCGGGAAACGCCACCCTGGGAACATGCCACCGTGTCACCTCGGGCGAGAGATGCTCCCTCTGCAGAGGGACCCTCGCTGCAGCCAAAAATGTGTCTGGCTGAGAAAATGCAGGTACGGGCTCCCCGGAGAGCTCGTGGTGCTCTGTGTGGTGAGAGCCTGGGGCTGAGGAGCCGTCCCCAGCAGATCACTCCTACTTCTGCAGCCAAACATCAAAAAATGAATAGCATCACCTTGAATCTCTGCTGTGGATCGGGGAGGAGCCGCTGGCCTGCAGGCACCATGAGCATGTCCCAGCCCGTGGACCGGCTCTCCCGCGCTGCAGGCACCAAGCTCTGCAGCCACTGGCTCACGCCAGTTGCTCTCCCTCTTATTGTCTGTGATATTCCTAGGAAATGAGCTGGGAATGTAAACCATGGTTAAAAAGCCCTGTGTTACTGCTGTTCCTGAGTCCCCAGCATCTCCTGCCGCCGCGTACCTCTCCTTTCAGAGCACAGGGTCCCCCGAGGCCAGAACTGACTTTATTTTCCTGTCTCATGCGGCAACAAACAGACTGTGGATGCAGGACGAATAACAAATGGCATGTAGATAAGGCAGCGTCTGGAGGAGTCGCGGCACGAGGCACCGCGAGAGGGAACGGCGGTGGTGGAGGAAGGATGCACGAGTTCGTGATGTCCAGACTGGATTAACTTGACAAATTCCACTGGGGGCTGCGGTGTGGAGCTCGTGTCCTTCCCCAGCACTCGTTTGGTTCGTGCCTCTCAGCTGGGTGCTGGACCAACCCATGGGCATGAAACCAGGAGGGAAAAGTCACTTTTGGAGCGGGGAACACACCATGGGGAAGGTCTGAAGACTGCAGCCTCTGCATGTTGGGCTGGTGGAGGCAGAAAAGCGAGGGAGAAGTGTCACACCATTGACCTTCAACCAGCTTAAAGGGTGTCAGCAAGCAGAAGGGAGGAGAATGATTTAGAAAGGTAGAGGAATGTGTAATTAGGAAGATGGGATTGAGGAAAGGAAAACAGGTGATAAATTTCAGGGAAATAATCCAACGGGGAGAGGCAGAGGAGCACAGATCTGGCTGTGGGAAGAGAGGAGACCATCTTCCTACGGCACTGAGAGATAAGGTCAAATTGCAGAAAGTGTGCAGTGAAGGTGCCGTAAGGGTGCAGCCCCGCGGTGGTGGGGTGATAGCACAGGGGAGGGAACGGCAGCAAACACCAAATTCCTTCTTATCAGGGACGGAGCCTAATTCTGGTTCTGCTCCTGCTTGCTGAGACTGAGCAGGACCCAGCCCAGTCCTTAGCAGGGTGTTAGTCATTTTTCATCTGTCTCGGTAACAAATAAATCTTGGAGTGGTTTTCCTTGTGCTGGCCAGAATTGGACGCTGACCGTGTGCTTTGGCAGCGGCGTCGGCTGCGGTGGGTCACGGGAGACAGCGTGTGGTTTGGGTAGTCTGGTACGTTTTTAGCTTGGTGTGGGCATCTTTACAGGAATCTGGGCTGGTTCCTGACAGCCGGGCAGGGCTGCACAGAAACGCTTTATGGCCTCTGCAGCTCCAGGTGAGGTTTGATAAGATTAAAATGAGCCGAGGAAAGCTCAGAGGCCACGAGCCTGATGGTTCCTGCGATTGCTCCAGTGAAAACAGGAGCAGCTCCACCACACACACTGGGCTCACTGTACTATCAAGCTGGGGCAAGTAATGTCAGAGTTAGGCAGAAATTAGAGACAGAAAAGGCTGATTAGGTCACTTATTTCATCCTCTTACCAATTAGACAGGAAATTATTTAACTGCTTTATTTATTTATTTAGGAATGTACCTCAGCAGGAAAAATTCCCCAACGGCATGTTCTGTATTTTTGCAAAGGAAAGGCTGGAAGTCCAACTCCTCATTCATTATACACGTACCTCAAAAAAGCATCTTATAAAGGAAAAACTGGGAAATAAACATCTCCTTACAAGCCTTTGTGGATGTGTGGGCTCCACGGCTGCAGGAGGGAAGTGGGGTCTGCTAAGGGTCCTAAATAACATTGATTTTCTGGAAGACACCTATTGCATTTACCTCCTTCACTAGGGACATCTTCCAGTGGGGCTGCAGAGACCCTCGAGCCTCCTTAGGCATGGGCCATCTCCAGCCCCCTGTCACCCCCACCCCGTCACCCCTCTCCCTGTTACCCCCACCCTGTTACCCCTCGTCTCATCACCCCTCTCCTCGTCACCCCTTGTCCCATCACCCCTCTCCTCGTCACCCCTCACCCCACCCGGCTCAGCCCCAACTCGGCCCTTTCTGGGAAGCGCTCCGGCTGATGAGGAATTTGCAATACCGCTTCTCCAGCGGGACGGGAGCGTTATCGCGTTGGGCAGCACTTCAGCTGGGAAGATTGATGGGGTCCATAGCAGAAGCTCTCTGGAGAGAGCCCAGGATCAGCCCCAGCTCTGCCCCAGGTCCTGCGTGCGCCGGGAGATCTCGTACCCCGCGGGGGCGTCAGCCGCGAGCAGCCGGGGAAAGCGGTGCCAGCGGCTCCCTTTCTGGCTTGTAGTCATCAACAGTTCACTCTCTCTTCAAAATGATGATGAAAACCAATTTCCAAACCTCTTTTATTTTGCTGTTGTTTCCTTTTATTTTTTTTACTTCTCTAAATGGAATTCTTGCTTCCCAGCCAGCCCTGGCTTGGAGTGCATGAAGTAGAAGGACAGGCATGCTGCAGGGGGGCGTCCCTGGGCAGAGGTGGTGAGAAGGGCTCGGATTGCAGCTCAGAAACTGCAGCAGAGAAATCCCCAGGCTGGAGCCGCAGCACCCAGTGATGGGAGAGGAAGGGAGGCAGCTCCCGAAGGCAAACAGGGCCATGGCACATGTGCCTGAGCCAGGCGGAGGAGCAGATTGCAACAGGCAGGGATGTTGCTACTTACATGCTGACCTGGGAAGGACCAGGCTGAGCCCCTGTGCTGGGCTGGGATGCAGAGGATGCTCTGTGAGGATGCTCCGTGAGGATGCCCTGTGCAAAGGATGCTCTGTGCAGAGTGCTACCTGGGGACCGTGCACCTGGAGCCCTGCTTGGCGGGGACTCACGCTCAGGCTGCTGTGGGCAGTAAAAGGTGAGGCTTAAATACTCCCACCTGTCCAGGCTGCTTGGGGTCTGTGAAGGAGCCCCTGGCCAGAAAACCTCCCTGCTGTACATGGCACAGCAGGTGGACGTGTCTCAGTGCAGGAAGAGAAGATGCTAGGGCTGTTTCCTCTCCTCGCCCTTCTGTTGCCCTGCTCTGGGAGGACACGCAGGGCTGGGGTCTGTCCCCCTGGGCAGTGCGAGGGGCAGCTGAGCCGCTCTCCTGCAAGCCAGCTCTCTGCAAGGATCCCCTGATCGGGGACGCAGCTGCTCTCCCATTAGCAGATGACAGCAGAAGCAAGACAACCTAGTTATGGCAGAAAGATAGAGCTTTCTTTTTCCTGCCAGCCCCTCCGCCCCCCCAGTTTTTTCCGTGATCATTCTTGTTATTCATTTCCCCTCTCTTCTCTTTCCCATGCAGACGGTTTCACTGGGCAAATCCAAACGAAAGGCTTGCAAAGAGGATGCTCATAAAATATTTATGGAGAACTGCGGTGAACACAAGTAGGATAATGAGGGTCTGTGGGATATGGGATGTGTCCAAACTAGCACAGTGAAGACCTCGTCAGAGACAGAGGCACACGGTGGAAGCCATTAGTGAGTCCTGCAGGCTCTTTACTCATTTCCTTTGCGCACAGTCGCTGTGATGCCACACACTGCTTTTGTTTGGGTTTCCCTTCTTCGCCTGGCACGGCGTGTCTTGCTCTGCGCTGCTCCTCTCAAAACCGCCTTCCCTCATGTTCCTGCCCAGCGAGGGTCCTGCCCGCGCCGGCACAAATGTGCAAAACAGGGGGGCGTGAGCAGCATTTTCCTTCACCGATGGTTATTGATAAGACGCAAGGGCACAGGTCTGAGCACCTCCCTGGCTCACATCACTTACGGCGTTGTCTGCTCCTATAAACCCACATATGCTCAGCTTTAAAGCACATGAAAGGCCGAGCTCTGCCGATGCCAAGAAGGGGCTCTGGGGCTCTGTGCAAGCTCCGGTAATGTGCAAGCTTATCCCGTCCTGAGAGCAGAACCAATAAACATATAGCGGCCCACCTAATGCAGGGGAAGAAGTGCTGTTAAATCTGTGTCTTACAGCAGCTTAGCTGACTCCTTCTCAAGTTACCCAGGCAGCGGGTGTCCCACATCTCCCGCGGCTGGGATGCTGCTGACCTTCAGACAGTCTCTCTGGGCTCTAACCCATCTTTATCCCAAGCTGCTCTTCCTCTGTGCTTGGCCAAGAGGAGCTGAGAAGCAGCTCTGCTCGGAGGCGAAGCCCTGACTTACACACTGCTGCTTCTCCCCCTGCTCTCTTTCAGCAAGCCCAAAAAAAGACCTTGAACTCCTGTTGGAGCTTTTATCCCACTGGGAGCCATACCGCTGGCAGATGTTTGCTGTGATACAGGACACGACAGCTTTTATTAGTTGTCAGCTGGAACACAATATTTTAGGGTCTTTAGGTTAAAATGGAAAAGCAAAGCTTGCACGCACGCACGACCCGCTTCCCAGCAGCCCCGTCGCGCTGTTTGCACAGGCACCCAGCTCCTCGCACCGTCACACCTCGGGCCGCGCTGCGCTCACCAGCCCCACGTCCTGGCACGTGCACCGTGTCCCTGCCGTGACACCATCCGTATGGTTGGGATGTTCTTAATGCCAAGCCTGCATCTCCTGGGTCTGGGCACCTTTCTGCCCCTCTTGCTGGACATGCTTCAAACCCACCAGCCCCAACAGATGGCCACAAAAAGGCAAAAGCAAGACGGGTCACACATGCCTTTCTCCTGAAGGCTGAAGGGAGTTTCCCACCTCTTCCAGGCTGGGAAAACACTGCAACTTTTCAGGGTATTGCACATCGATCTTACCAAATTCTGAAGAATTATAAGAAAAAACCTCTCTGTCTACAGCTCAGTGCTTTGCTCGCACTGCTGATGGAAGTAGCTTTACTTACCCCCTGCATCTGAGAGGGTTCCTCACCTTCCCAGAGTTGCCTGGAGGAAGCCAGAGAGCAGAACGTGCTGGGTTGTGCCGTGCAGGGATGGTCCATGCCCGGCTTGATGCTGCTGCAGAACCTGCAGTGCTCACATGAGATGGGTTTGCCAATTAGCCAGCTAAATAATTAATCTCTGTCATGACACAAACCTGTGGGATGATGAGGCACAACGTGATGGGATGGAGAGAGAGAAGCTGCTCCCTTGAGGCTCCTGTGCGAGCAGCATCTCCCCTTGCAGAGCAGCACAGGACACCGGGCAAGCGCCTGCTTTGCTGGTGCAGGTGCAGGTGCTGGTGCTGGTGCTGGTGCTGCCTGGCTGGGGGATCCCTGCTGTGTCCTCCCCCCTCCATCTCCATCACCCTGCAAGTGCCAAAGTTCATGTCTTTCAGAACCGGGAGGAGTGCTCCGGACATGAAAGGTATTTCTGGGCATCACAGGAAAAAAGTGATTAATCTCAATTACATGGTTGAACACTGAATAATCTGGAGCAGCAGATTGGGTTACGCTTCCCCCTTTCTGTGGCTATTGGAGGGGGTTTTCCAGCCTGAGGAGACATTTGAAAGATGTTTTGACTACTGAAGCGCCAAACTTAACCCCAGTGTAATTGGACGTGTGGTGAAACATGTATGTTGTTTTTTGCTTCCTGAGCCCTCCGGACAGCCTGACGTTTAGGCAGCTGCCAGCTCTTCACCCTTTGCCGTGCATGGCAGGTCGCACCCCAGCGCGCCCTTCACAAAAATTATAGTAATAAATAAAGACAGTGTCCGTGGCTGGGCAGCCCTGTGAGCATCCCCCAGACACGGGCTTGCATGGGGGTCCCAGTGCCCCCAAACTGCTGTGACCGGGGCTGGATCAGCCCCGTGGAGCTGTGCCATGAGCAGGGTTTGAGCACCGTCCCGGGGCAAAGCGGGGGCTGGAGGAGGGCGGTGTACGAGCCCAGACAGACAGACTGAGAGGTTTCATCCAACAAGCCTCTCAGATCCTCCTCAGTATTTAACAGCATCTTTTCCCAGACTAGGAAGCTGTTACTGATATTCTGTGGGGACCAATAATAACCGAATCTCAGTTTTTGATGGCCTACACATACACAGTGTGTGCTGAGGTTCACTGCTGAGAGGTCCCTCACCCCACCCTCTGCTGCGATGCCACGGTGCCCTTTGGGGTGCAGCATGACACCGGCTTTTCAGTGACGCTGGTAGACATTTTGGGATAGGAAGTTAAAAATAAACTTATTCCCAGGGGAATCTGCGGAGGGATTGAGTGAGGCCAGGGTGTAATTACCTGAGCTGGAATGGAGCCAGGATCTAGCTTGTATTGCAAATTCTTTGCATTACTTTAGATACCTGCTAACGAAGTGATTATAAAAACCATATTTATAGAAGATTAGGAGGTATGCAATAGATACACATACGTAATTAGCCATAATAGATCGGCATTGATTACATTGCCGTTAATCCTCCTTTAAATATGTGCACATTAATTAGTTGGCATTTAACACATATACAATTATTTTAGGAACAGAAACAGTGTGGTAGGTGCAGCAGGCAACAGGGTATTTATTAATCTTTTAGTATTTATTTTCCTCTTTGCAGCAGCAGTCACATGAGGTCAGGCCTTGTACCAAGAACAAACGGCATCCAAGCCCAAAGACCTGTAGCATCCGGCTTCTCCCACGGAGATCAGGACTTACAAGTGCGTATGAAGGACTGTGCCAAAATATTATTTTTGATGCATCAATTATTTTCCTGTACCGTGTAACAAAGTGACGTGCCAGGCTCTGAGTGTGACACGGCTCCCTCCGCAATCGTGATGCTCAAGCAACAGCTCCCAAGAGCCCCTGGGCACTGAGATTTGCTTCTCATGGCCTGTTGCTATATGAGATGCCTCCAGGTAAAGCAGCCTCCCAAACTGAAGTCTGTGCAGCTGCCAGGAAAACGGAAACACCTCTCCTATCTTCATCCCTTTCTGCCCTTCATCTTTTTCTAGTTCCTTCTTCCCTTAAACAGAAAGAGCAGTAAATACACCATTGTGTCCCCTCCTTGAGCTGTGCCGCTCCCCAGAGCCCCACGTCACCTCCTCTCCATCGCCCTTCCTATGGAGATGCCTTGCAGGAGGTAGTGGCAGAGAAGGCACTTCAACATCTGCAGTTCAACATCTGCAAAACCACTTTTGCCACTCCATCTCTGCCATCCCATCTCTGCAATCCCTCCTCTACCATCCCTCCTCTACCATCCCACCTCTGCCATCCCACCCCTGCCATCCCACCCCTGCCATCCCACCTCTGCCATCCCACCCCTGCCATCCCACCCCTGCCATCCCACCCCTGCCATCCCACCTCTGCCATCCCACCCCTGCCATCCCACCCCTGCCATCCCACCTCTGGCAGCCCCTGCCAAACTGGAGCGTCCCCTCTGCTGGTGGAGATATTGGGTCACTTCTGTGTGACAAGTGTCCACGAGTGTCCCACTGCCCCAGAACACCCAACTTGCAAGGTGGCAAAGAATTCCTAAAGGGCAGAAAGCGGAGCAGGGAGAAGCAGGGTGAGGGGCTGGAGAGCCATTGGGTGCTCCTGCGCAGCGCTGGGTGGGCTTGTGGTCCCCGTCCAGTGATGGGGGGAGCTGGCCGTCTGCTCCCCACGCCGCCGCCACGCTGCCCGTGCCGGTGCCGGTGCCGGGGCGATGCGCCGCCTCAGAACTCATCACCATTAGCAACCCCAGTGACGCCTGATTGCTAAAGCAGCTTGTCTCCTGAAGTTGCTCGCTTGGTGCACAGAACGCATGAATCATAACACAGATCCTGTTTCATACAACGTAAAAAACCCTCTACAAATCCAGCAATTAGCCTCCAATTTGCTTTCTCCATTAATGGGAAATGGGGTCTCTCCGGGATGCTCTGACAAGACCCTGTTTTCTTCATCAGTTCAAAACCTTTCGCTCTTATTTATTTTTTTTCACCCTTTCCTTGAATGTATTTCCCACCGCAAAAATGTTTTTCAGATCTTTGCAATTATTTGTTTCACCTTTTTCTGTCACGTCTTTGCAGCAATAAGGCTCTCTCGCTGGCTCCAGCCTCTCCCCTGCAGCCGATGTGCCGGGGTGCTTGGTGAGGTCTCATTGGGTCATGTGGGGCTGCTGCTCTGGGGGAAACTGAGGCACCCGCAGAGCTCAGACCAATTAGGAACTTCTGACTTGGAAAAAGAAAGAGCTGAGGTGGCTGGGCTTGCCTTTTTTCTTCTCCCCTTGTTCCTCATCTTCCTTTTAGTGGCGAGCCCCTGGGGGCTCGTCAGCATCCTTCAAAATGGAAATCCTTCCCTGCCCTCATGGCAATGCCTGAATGTCACCAAGCAGATGAAAGGCAGCAAAAGGCAACCCCATTCCTGATGGTGCTGAGCATTGCAGGGGGGCGGAGGGAACAGGATGACCTGGGGGGTTTTGCCTCCTCCTCGCTGGGGAGCGGCTGGAAAGAGCAGAAGTGCAGGAGACACCAGCACCGTGTCATTTGGAAGGGCTCGTGTGGGCACAAGGCTTTGCAAACGAGAGAGCACGTGGGCTAGAGCCAGGGCTGCCGCTCAGCACCGAACCGCGAGGACACTCTAACATTTTTGGTGGCCTTTAAATTCTGTTTAAAATAAGTCTGTGCTTGCCTGAATTGTCGGCCACGCAAGCTGGGCCAGCAGGGACCATCTCCAGCTCAGCACCAGGGACCTCCTCCCTCCGAGATGGTCAAGCACATCCCTTCAAAACAAATTTGGGACCATCCCGGACAAGGGACAATCCACAGGGTTTAGAAAAGGCCCAGTGTCGTGTGCTGGGGCTGCCGAAACACCGCAGGGCTCCACAGGCACATCCAGTTATGGTAAAAGCTGCTGTGCCTGTTTTTAGGCTGAGCTAAACCCCAGGGGAAATAGTTCAGCTTCATACCCGCTGAACAATGCTGTGGAAAATGGAAACAGCTTTTAAAAGAAATCTTCTCGTGTTTTTCCCTTTGTTCTGCTGCTGCGCGGGGGCTCTGGGGAGGGGGGACGCGTTTCAGCCCCCATGGTCAGTCTGGCGTTGGGTTTGCCATGGGGTCACTTCTGGCCGGTTGTACGTCACGGGGGTCGGCCGGTGCTGCAGCACCACAGGATGAGCCCCACTCTGAATGCTGCTCTGAGCGAAGGAAAAAATCCATCGGCAAAGGAATTAGTTGAGAGCAGTAAGGGGCAACCGGGCCTGTGGGTATCTTTTGTGTGTATGAAATTCTCCCCTGGAAATGTTATTAGAATATCACAGTTTAAAGGGTTTTGGAAATCAAGCTATTTGTGGGTAATTGTGGGAGCAGACAGATGCTTTTGTCAGAAGCTCGACCCCTGGACAGCTTGAAAGCGGTTGGTCACACATTCCTGCCCCTGGCCGGGGTCTGAGTGCTGGCGGGGCTGTGGGGACGCGGAGGGGACAGAGCTGGGCTTGCTCACAGCATGGGGCTGTTGGGGTGGGGACGTGCTGGCAAAGAAAATGCCAGTTCATCAAAACTGAAATACTCCATTAAAATACTTTGGTTTTGGGAAGCTCCTGCCAGCAGGTCCCGCCTGCACCTCACAGCCCGCTGGCTCCTCCTTTGGTGCCTCGCCGGCCGATGTCCCTGCGCAGGGCTCCAGAGGGGCAGGGTGTCCCAGTGCCCTCCGCCCATGCAGCCCCGGCACTGGCGTTGTCTGGGAGCCCGATAGCTCCGGGACCTCTTGAGGGTATTTGAGAAAGGGCTGATTTCAGCCTGGCACCCATGGCGAGAAGCCGAGTCCTGGTTTGCATCATTTCTCTGCGTCCCCTTCAGTGGGAGCCGCCCAGCAGCTCGGAGCTCTGCCCAGCCCCGGGGCTCCTTTCTGCCAGAAAAGCTCCTTCAGGTGCTCTGCTGACTCCACATCCCCGCCCCGCAGTTCCTGAGGTGCTGTCTGTCACAGGGGCACCCCAGAAATCCATTTAGACAGCTGATAAACTCCAAACAGACTTGATTCTAATCAGAGCTGTTTAGCGGAGAAGCCAAATAGAAATGAGGTTTATCCAGAATTATTCAGCACTCCAAATTCACCCAAATCAGTTTGCCACCTCCTGAGGGGTTCAGGCCTGTGCAGCAATTATCTCCCGCACCACTCGTCCCACCTTCCACTTCAGATGCCCAGAGGCACTGATTGGCGGGGAGGGCTAATGAGTGGATTATCGCAGCATATTAAAACTCAGCTGTTTTGTAAATTGGGATTATCCAGTGGAACCAAGAAGGCTTTTTCAAAGAGGAAAAGCCCCTCACCCCCTCCTCCAGCTCTCAGCAGTCTCCCTAATAGCTGGCACAGCCATGTTTAAGGGCTCATTTTTGGAATTCTCCTATCTCAAAGACATCTCTCTCCATTAACATCAAGCCTCCCGCTCCTGCTCCGGCTCTCCAGGGCAGAGCAGCTGCGCGGTCACCCGGGGCGGAGCGGGGCTGTCCCGCCGTCCTGCCGCACCGCTGGGCGGCCTCCTCAACAGACACACGATGGATGTCTTGGGGCTTCTTAAAAAAAATAGACCCAAGGACGGTTTTGTTTATATCGACACTACCTTTGTTATTATTATTATTATTTCTTAACCAAACCAACATTCTGAAAACAAACTTTTAAAATGTCTTTTTCTTTACAATGCAACTTGTGAAACAGACGAACACCTCCAACCCTGCCACGCAAGAAGGTTTGGGGTTTATTTTCAGTCTCCTCTGTTTTTCCAGACTAAGGGTGCGGGAGGTGTGAGTAGAGGAGCTGAAGAGGGACTCGACTGTCAGGAAAGTGGAGTTGACAGAGCTCAGGTCTAGAAGGACCTTAACATTTTGGGCAAGCAGGTTGCTGTTACACAGGAAAAACATTAAAAGGCAAGAGGGGTTCGAATCGCTGACACTTCTTAGGCAATTACCACTGAAGTGCGCGTTGGCACTGGTGATGGGTGAGCTGATGGAAACACGCTGGGCTGGTCGGTACCTCCCGGCTGCGCTGAGTAACCGGAGCCCCGCGGCTCTTCGCGCGGCAAAGCTCCTGGACAAGCTCCAGCCAAAAGAACTGATTATTTCCCTCCCTAACTTCTCGCGACCGTAATTTTCTTTGCCTCCTGTCCAAAGCAGTTCCCGCGCGGTGTTACCGTGACGGCCGGCAGCTGCGTGTCACCCGCCCGCTGGCTTTGCCAGGGCCCCGGCTTTGTCAGGGCTGTCGCACACTTTGAAATGCAATCCCGTGGAACCAAACTAGGAAAGCTTATGGTTGTTTCCCATTCCTTTTCTCACCCAAATACGTACAATCTCCTCAACATTAGGCTGCAGCTGGTTGAGAAATTTCCAAGAGCGCCTTGTTTTGGTTTGGTTTTTGTCAGAAAATGTTGAGCTGTCAAAACCGAGGATTTGTATCGAAATGTAATCGTTTTGACGAAACTGTCATCGGGGGAAGTCCCTCAGCGCCGGGACGGAAAGCCTGATCAAAACCAGACAGATTGAGGGAGACAGGGCGACCCTGAGACAGCGCGCAGTGTGGCACGGGGACGCAGGCACGGGTGGGCGGCGATGCTGGGGACCAGGAGCATCCCCCACGGAGGGCAGGATGCTGCTCCCCTCCTGCCTCTCCACCCCCGCTTGCATGAGTATTGTGGGGAGCAGCCTGAAAACAGGGTGCCCTTTAAAGCTGAGCCCCCCTGGGTGACACAGAAAATGCACTGAGAGCAGCTGAAGATTTCTCTTGCTCTCCTGCTTCCAGGCAGCCCGGGGATGCTCTTGGCTGGCTCCAGCTAGAAAGACCTAAAATATTCCTCGAGAAGGAAAACTGCCCACCCCTCCAGAGGGGTTTTTAAGGCAGGGCCTGGGAGAGTCTTGCTCATCCCTGTCTCCACCTGGCTCCATCCACAGCCCTTCAGGACAAGGGGTGGCAGGGGGATGCGCTGAGGACACGGCAGCAGGGACTTCGCTGAGCACTGGCGCAGGGGCTTTGCCACGTCGCGCTGGTCTGCTGCTCTTCCAGGAAATGAATTGCAAAATGGTTTATAAGCAATAACATTTGTTCTTCAAATCAGCACCTGCATAAACAGAAGTGAAGTGAGCGCATCCTCTGATATCCATCGGCAAAGCATCCACAGCCTGGGCAGGACCAAGGTGGGTGCTGAGCACCAGCTGCCTGTAGCCTGGCTCGGTGGGATGGCAGCCACTGTCCCCCTCCCGCAGCACAAGGACACCAGGGATGCTGGGGGGACTCCGCACAGTTCTACGCGTGAGGACCGCTCGGAATCTGGGAGGTGGGGCAGAGAAGGGGGTGTGGGCTCAGATCCTCCCCAGGGCAGCAGGACCCGCCGATTGCGCATTCTGGTGCTCAGCACCCGTCTGAGCGCTCCGCCAGACAGGGACACCAGCAATGACAGAGGCAATTGGCTTTCCGTTCGCTCCGTCTCAGTTTCACCATCGGTAACCTGGGGTTAATGATGTCTACTTCAGGAAAGTGCTTAAAGATCTTTGGATGAAAAAATGTGTGCAAATGCAAATTATTCTGCTTATGACATGAGGAGGTTTATGGCCTGTGCGGCTCTTAATAATGCATTAATTATGCTTGCAGTATTAAAAGTGTTCTGTGATTAAGCAAATAATTACAGAAATAGATGAGTAAATGGGACACGGGGTGCAATGCTGGTTACTGAGCTCATCCTGTTCCACACATTACAAGATTGTGTTTTCAGTTGCTCACGGATTTGCCAAACTTTAATTGTTTGAGATGAAATTTTCCGTGCCGGTGTCTGCCTCGAGCTAAATCGTTCTGGGGAGTTTCAGCCAAAGCAGTTAATCTGTTCCCAAGAATGAAGCTCATGAAGAAATATGCTGAATTCTGGCAACCATTTCTTTATGACGCTCTTGTTCTTCATCAGGTCTCTTTACAGCAGGAGCTTCAAAACTGAGGGGGCGTCTTTGCGGCTGGGATGTGCCCTTCGTGTCCTCCTGCCTGGAAAACACCACCGAGGCACGTGCTGAGCCTCGAGCAGTGACAGCTCACACTTCACCCGTCCAAATTTGCTGTGTCTTTGCCATTTAAATGCTGTTTCCTGATGAGGATGGAGGCTGTGAAGGCAAAGGAAGGACAGCGTGGGGATTCAGGTGCTTGAGGTCCCCTTTGGGGACAGGTCCACAGCTTGGGTCACAATGCTGGCCGGTGTCCCCAGCCACAATTTTCAGTGGTGCACAGAGCATTGCCCGCATGCCTTATTTCTTGGATATTCAAATCCGAGATCACGGGAGTCGGTTTCAGAAATGCAAAACATTAGTAGCTCCCAAGGAAGCTGTCAGTGGCTCTGCTTTGAACACAGAGAGTGTTTTATAAAAGGCCAAGTACCATAGAAAAAATCAACTGCCTCAAATTGGGCACTCCAAATTGCCAGTTCTTTTAATCTTGTGATATCTGTGCTTCAGTTCTCGGTAAGTGAACGGGAGTGCGGGCAGGCGCTCCCATCACTCGTGGAAATAATCACACTTTGCACAACTGACAGCACCTGTGCGATCCTATTTTACACCTTGGGACTTATAAACCTGCAAGGAGGGTGGGAAAGAGAGGATCTCACATAAAAGACGACTTCAGTTCCTCTTTTCCCAGCGTTGGAGTTCTTGCCACAGTCACGATTCCCCCGCTGTGTTGTTGGTGTGCGAGAAGCGCCGCATGGCTCACCTTGCCAAGGCACGGTGTGCGCCCCACGCACCGCAGCCGGCTCGTCTCTGCCTCGTCCTGCTGCCAAGGACACCCCGACGTTTGCTTCCCAGGGTGTTTAACGGTCGGAACCTCCGTGTACGTAGCAGCATTTCTCATGCCTTGCCACTGAAAGTGTTATCGGTTTCGGTAGCTCTCCGTGCCAGGAAGCTGTCAGCACCGTTGTAATCACTGTGTTCATGAAACATCCTCTGAGGCATCCGCCTACATTTTAACTCATCTTTTTTTTATTTCAGCAGTAGTTATTTTTTTGACCAGAAAATCATGTTTGGGATAAAAATTGCATTATCTGTCCCTCCTCGCAGTGTGGTCCTGCCTCTCTCCTGGCAGCTCTGTTCTCTCTGCCGCGTCACATGGGAGTGCGAATGCCCAGCTACGGTTTAATGTTTGTCACACATGCGCTCTGGGAGTTGTTTTTGACACCATTTATGACATGACATCCTGGATGCAACACATTCATTACCTCTGCTCTCTCTGTCTCACTGGAAACTACCAACTGGGACAGTAAGCACAGGGACGTGGGTCGGGGTGTCCCGCTGGGGACATGGGCAGGAGGCTCCTGGCCTGAGGATGCTGCGAGGGACAGCTGGTACCTCTGCATCACCCACATCTGCATCGCTCACCCCTGGAAAAATCAGACCCAGCACTTCTGGTACCCAAACTCCAGCCAGGAGCAACGCGGTGCCAGGTCAGCTGTGATCCCGTTCTGGCAATGTTTTGCCATGGTTTTGTTTAATGCTTATTACAAATGAACAAAATAATAATTGCAAGTCATTAAAGCAGTGTGTCTGCCAGCACGGAGTCTGCTGTATTTGCAGCAGGCAAGCATGGGCCATAGCTGCCTCCATCAATATAGCCTTATAGCTCACACGCCGGATATCTATAAATGCAGTTGGAGCTTCTGAGTCATTATTTCATTTCTTGAGCTTGTTCTGCTGCTGTATGTTGCTGTATTATAACCAGCTTGCAAAGTAGTCCCTTAGTGACATCTGTGACTCGCCTACCCTTGTGCTTTGGTCACCACACTCTCCCACCATTATTTTGTCCACCAAAGGGCATATTTTCCTACAAAGTGGGAAGTGGGAGCGATTTGGGATTAACCGACTAGTTCTGGAGAGCATTTCTGGTCAGATTCAAGGCACCAGCAACCTGCAAAGTTCATCTTCTGCCAGAAATTCCAGTCAACAACCCCCCCAAAGTACTGGCAGGAATATTTGTGGAACACAAAGCAAAGTAAAAGCCTCCTCAGTGCTGTCGGGGGGCCTGAGCCAATGCTCAAGGAAGTCATGGAGAGTCTTTCTTTTGACTTCAAATTAATTTTGTCAGCTCCAACAAGAACTGGAGAGCTTTATTCACTAAATAATTTTGAAGGACTGTCCCAGGTTAGCCGTGCACAAATGGCTTCAGCGTCTGCAATGACCAAGTCAACATTTTTTTTAAGCATTCAGGTCAACCATTAAAATACCAATTGAGAATAATTTTGCAAGGGTTTTATTCTCACCCCAAGCCAGCAGTCAAGCTGGTTCTTCTTTCTTCTTCACCCCTCTATTACCTCAATATAGTGTGTCCATCAGTTTGCCTTTATTTATTTTTTCCAAGCTATTTTATACAAGCTGCTGAAGAAATCTCACTCAGCAACGAGTGCTGACCTTGAGCTGCTCCTTTTCTTTCCTACTCCTTTATTTAAGAATGTGCAATGAATTAAGACATCACTTACATCCGCAGTCTTTACAGGCAACAGCGGCTCTCCAATCGAGCATGAATGGCAGGTCTGCAGGCAGCGCTGTCCTGGGAATGTGATATTATGGAAGCGGGAGGTGACCTGCTTACAGACAGAGCAATGTGATGGGAAGAATCCTGCCTCTGCTATGGGACACGGCTGCTGCAGCCCCAAGGGCTGTGCTGCTCAGTTCCCATCAGCGGCCCCTGGCAGGCGGGGAGGGGGGACACGGGGGTCCCAGCAGAAGGGACGGTGCCAGCGTCCCGCCTCTCTCTCAAGGTGAGTGCTGGCAAACCACCGGTGACCATAGGCTGTGAAACCTTTAATTGCCTCAAACCCTTTTTATCATAGACTCATAGCACCATAGAATGGTTTGGGTTGAAGGGACCTTCCCAGCTCCCCAGTGCCCCCCGTCATGAGCAGGGACATCTTCACAGCTCAGGTTGCTCAGAGCCCCGTCCAGCCTGGCCTGGGATGTCTCCAGGGATGGTTCATCTACCACCTCTCTGGGTACCTGGGCCAGGCTCTCACCACCCTCATGTCCAGCCTGAATCTCCCTCCTTTAGTTTAAAACCATCACCCCTTGTCCTGTCACAACAGGTCCTCCTCAAAAGTCTGTCCCCACCTTTCTTATCAGCCCCTTTTAACTATTTAAAGGCCATAATAAGCTGTCTGTGGAGCTTTTTCTTCTCCAGGATGAACGACCCCAACTCTCTCAGCCTTTCCTCGTAAGAGAGATGTTCAGTCCCTCAGATCACATACTTGAAACCCAACAGCATCTCTCCCGACTCTCCATCCCAAACAGCAGCTGAGCGATGGCAGACAGTGCAGCCCCTCCCCACCAGCCCCCCCACACCGCTAATGACCAGGAGTACCAGGAAAATCTAGGGAATGAGCCCGGGACGGTGGGAAGCTGCTCAGCTCCCGTCCGGCCACCCCGGTGCTGCACCACCAGCCACTGCCGCCCCACATCGTAACCCCGTGCCGAGGGGAGAATTGTGTTCAATCACATTTGGAGGGGAGAGGAAGGGAAATTCCTCAAATCTCTCGCTTTTATTCAAACCTTTCTATACCCAACTCTCAGAGGTAACAAGGAATTAGTACAAAACCATCCCGAATAATAATAACCACATTGAATGTGCTTCGAAACTCATGGGAACTCCAGAAACAAAAGGAATCTGTGGTATTACGCTCGGAAAGGCTCGTGCTGTCAGAGCCTTGCTGCGTTTCTGCTCTCGGTGCTCGGCGTTAGGGGCTGTGCAGGGCCAGGGCTGGGAGCAACGGGGAGGGAAGAGGCATGTCCCCGGGGACCCTGCCCGCAGTTCACAGTGGCCCTGGCAGCCCAGATGTGACCAATAAAGCAGAGAGCTGTGCACCCGGCTATCGCATTGCCCAGCTTTGATTTAAGGAGTTTCCCCGCCACCAGGGACAGAACACTTGGGATGTTTGCATGGAAACAGGATCTGTGGTTAAGTCATTAGGCCAAATTCAGTGCAGGTGTAGGCAGAGGCAGCCCCACAGGGATGGGGCTGTGCCCAGGCGGGTGCTGTGTCTGCTTCATGGGGAGCACCTGCACCCCCAGGCAGAGCCCTTGGGGGTGCCCCCTGCCCCCCGACCCACCAGGCTGCTGGTTCTGCTCAGGAGACAGCTCTGCCTCGGACTGGTTGGCAAAGGTGACCTGGTAGGGTGTCCCCACACCCCTCCATCCCAGCCGCCACCCATTGCCTGCACCTTCTGTGCTTAACCATAGAATCACAGAATCATTTTGCTTGCAAGAGATGCTCAAGATCAAGTCCAACTGTTCCCCCACCCCTGGCACTGCCCCATGTCCCTGAGAACCTCATGTCCGTCTGTCCAGCCCTCCAGGGCTGGTGACTCCAGCACTGCCCTGGGCAGCCTGTTCCAATGCCCCACAGCCCTTTGGGGAAGAAATTGTTCCCACATCCAACCTCAACCTCCCCTGGCGCAACTTGAGGCTGTTTCCTCTCATCCTTAAGTGCGACTCTACCTAACAGCACCTAAGCAGAGTCACTCTCTCCATCTTCCCCTCTCCCTTTGTTACATGGAAATTGCAAGAAAACCTTGGTGCAACTCAACCCAAGCCCTCCCAGGAGAAGCTGCTGTTGCCCAAGGCTGGGACAGGCTCGGCAGCGGGTACCCGGAGTGTTTGCTGGCTGCATCACTGAGCTGATGCTCCATGCAGCACTCTGCCACTCATGGTTTACTTGGGGGGGTTTAGCACCTCTGACACCACAAGCGGGGCTGGAAGTGGAGTGGGGGTATCGACACGTGTCTGCAGCTCCCATCACTCCCCAAACCCTCACGCCTTTTCATCTGCCTCTGTCCTCCAGCACCACCATCCCATCTTCCGAGTGGCCTTGAGCCTTCAAAGAGAGGGGGAGCAAAAAATCTACAGAGATTACTTTTAAAAAATTTAAACAAAAATATCTGATCTTAGCTGATGTTAAAATTGGAGCATTTCATTAAAAGGCTGCAGGGCTTTTAAAGACAAACTATAAGCAGGGCCATGAATAATGCAGTTTCCATTCAGAACATGAGGATTTTAGCGCATCCATAATACATGGGGTCAACCTGGGAAGATGCTGCTAATGCACAGACACGCGGGAGCAGCGGCCTCGGCTCCGCTCCGCCAGCAAAACAAACGGAGCGGTTTTCGGAGCCCTCCCGCTGGCTGGGTGCTCTGGGGTATGGCCAGACTCTGAGGGATTGTTAAATCCTTTTTATTGGTGTCTTTCTCAACTAAAATAAACTTGGTAATCTCATTATGAGCTTGGGGGCTGATCCAAGAGCACTGGATGTGGCCCATATAACTGTAAATAACTGTCATTAGGGCTGGCTCTGCTCCCCGGGGGCTGCGAGCTGGGGGGGCAGGGACAGCCCTGGGTGTCCTGGGCTGCTCCAGGAGCTGCTGGCTCTGCTGCTCCTCCCCACACCACCAAAAAGCCTTTTTGCAGGGGAAAAACTGTGCAGGGCTCATCTGTGTGACGAGCTGGAGGCAGCTCTGTGGGGCTGCGGCCACCAGCCGGGATGAGTTTCATGGGCTGGCTTAGACCTGGGTTTAGGATCACAGTTTTAAGCCAGGTTTCCCCTGCTCCTGCGCCCAGCTCGCCCCAAGTCCCTGCAGCCGCTGCAGCAAGAGTTTAATGTGTCTGTGTTGTGGGAAAGGAGCCAACGTATAAACATCACACTCAGGAAAACACCATCTCTGCAGTAAGGAAAATTGATTCTTCTAACAGTTTTCTTCACATAATGTTTGGTGGCTTTACCAGAGTTCCCAAGTTATCTCCCTCCTCCGCTATTTAACGCTACACAGAGTGTGTTCTCCAAATATCTTATCTCTTTAATAGCCCTTCCTTTTTAGAGTGTATATATCACTGGAATCTTCTGCAGTTTCAGTTACCTTAAACACGAGTTGCCATTAAAAAAATGTTACCCTTTCGGAAAAAAGGCTGTGTAGAATTTACTCACATCCATAAAATGAAACTAGAGGAAAAAAGGGCTTTCAGTGGCTTTTGTGGAACTAATGGGGAACAACCCATTCTCTGGATCGGGGTTCTAGAAATCTGTTTTGGCCCAAAACCTGAATTACTATTTGCATTTTTTTTCCAACAAAAGAAAGGAAGAAAATGAAGTGAACAAATCCTCCACGATTTTGGGTCGGTGCCTGTGCAATCTGTCAACAAGGACAAATTCCCCACACTTAATCCAATTACACAAACATTCCTCTGCAGAATTATTTGGGGATGAAATTGGCAAAAAAAAATAAAGTCACTGGGGACTGTTTCTCCCGTTTTGCATCAAACCACCAGCTGCTCTTCCCACACAGTGTCAGCTGGTGGCACCTTTGGGTGGCTGTTGGGGACCTGCGGTGGTTGTTGGGGACCCTGCGGTGGCTGTTGGGGACCTGTGGTGGCTGTTGGGAACCCTGGGGTGGCTGTTGGGGACCTGCAGTGGCAGGAGGATGCTCACCCCGGTCCAGTTGCTCACAGCCAGCGGGATCTGGTGGGCTCTGCTCTGCTCTGACCTGGCTCTCCCTTTTCTGCCCCAGAGCCACAGGGCTGTTCCCCATTCCCAGGAAGGCAATGGCTCGGTCCGACACCTCACTCTGCTCGGAAGTGTCTCCTGATGTGGTGCTGGTGTTTCCACTGCCACATTCTCACACTGCACCTCTGCCCCCCTCTGCTTTCCCTCCTGCCTTTCTCCGTCTCGGACAGGTGGGGAAAACAGAAAGTGCTGTGTGCCCAGAGAAACTTTGCTGTGGCAGACATGGGGTGATTTCATTCCTGGGGTAAACACGGGAAAGGCTCCAGGGCCATCCTGGAAGGAATTTGGCCCGTGGGGACAAGGAGGCATGGTGGATACAATAGGAGGGTTGCCCCACTGGCTACAAACAGGCTTCATATTGTTACCAAATGTTTGATAATCCGAAAATAGAATTTCAGAAATGGAGCAACTTTGCAAGAGGAATTCAGACAGTCCAGGAAAGCTGGGGGTAGCCCGGCGACCCCGGGCACGTCCCCGGGCAGCCAGGAGCCTCGAGCACGGGGAGCATGAATCAGGCTTCAAGGAATGGAGACGCAGGACTGTTCATATATCACCCACTCTAGGGAAAGCGGAGGGGCGAAAGCCAGGAATAAATATCAAGTTGCCTCAAGAACCTGATGTTTCTGGTAGGAACACAATAGCAGAAGCAGCCGCTGCCATGAGCTCCGTGCTGCAGAGCTGGGGCAGGTGAGGGGGGAAGGACTGTGCTGGTTTGGGGTCTGCTGGACCCTTCTCTTGTCCCTGAGCAAGCCTCCTTGTCCTTTGGGCAGTGCAGCCACCCCATACTCCTTTCTGGAGCCCCCAGGAACGGCCACTGCCACTTGTAATCACACTGAGACATCTCTGTGGACGAGTTATTTGTGCTCTAAAAGCAAAGATGAAAGCAGCTCTTAGCAGAGAGGAGGAATCATGCCAGAAAACCAGCGCTGGACACTGATGCACACTCACGAGATCGGCTCCTGAGCCAGGTTATGGCCACGAGCCACACGGCTCATGAGCGTGCTTCATTCTATCCAGCCAGAAGCATCAGCTCCAGTAACAGTACTTGGACTGTCAATCCCCAGCAAATATTCAGGTTTAAACGAGATTTGGGATTTCATCCCTTTACAGGGATAGGGCAGATGCAACGATTGTGGTCACAGGCGGGGTTTTTCTACTGATTTGTGGGGATTTAAACCTGGGCAACTGGTTCAAGATGGGGTGTTGTAGGAGAGATGCCTGCGGTGGAGGTCTCGGGGGTCAGCAGCTGGTGCCGTCCATGGGTTGATGAACTCTCATCTTCTGAGTCCTGGACATCAGAGCACTGTGTAACTGTGAGGCCCCCCAGATTATTTTTGGTGGAATATGCCCAGCATCTAAATTTAGCACTTTATTGTGGCAGGGGGAGAATGGAAAAAAAACCCCAACTCACCCTCATTAAAGCCGAGCATCTGCAGAGTACACAGAGCAGAACGGATGGGACGGAAAATCACCCCAGCGCAAGGGAAGGGTCTGGCTTCCCGACGTTCATTTTGAATGGGGCTTTTGGCAGGCGCTGAGCCCTGGGGCTCTGCGAGGGGAGGGGACACCGAGGGCACAGATGGTCCCCAAGGGCTGGCAGGACAGCGGGTGCTGCCAGGAGCTGCAGGTGGTGGATGGGGAGCAAGAACCCCCCAGCATCCCTCTGCAGATCCAGCAGCTCGTCCCACTCCGTGCGACCCAACGGGTGAGCACCATCACACACCAATTCGCACCCCGCTCCCTCGCTCTGCCAGCCGTGCAGCAGCAGACTCACCGCACGTGAACCCCACCAGCGAGAGAGGCAAAGCAGACCCTCTGCCTCCCCCTCCTCGGGAAAATCCACACAAGTGGCCGAAATGAACGAAGAGGAGCGAATGTGTAACAGTTTGGAGAAGAATTACTCAGAGAGACTAAAATATCCCTGGCACCCTGGTGGCTTTAATGCATTCTGCCTCTTGGCCCTGAATAAATAACAATGGGAAAGCAACCCCAGAGAAATATCAACCAGACAAAGTACATCGGCAGACCGGAGCGGGAGCTGAGGAGCGTATTTAAACAGAGAAAACCCTGAGAACACAAAAGCCACGCAGGATCCTGACAGGGCAAGCCATGGGTAGGTTAGGCGGGTTATAAGCTCTGCATTTCCATACTTTTCTCCTGTTTTTCCTAAGAGAAACGGCCAGAAGCATTATGGTTATGTTTCCCTAGTGTTAACTGCATGCAGCAGGTAAGTCATGTTTTGGAGGCACGGGCCACACTTATTAAAGGATATTGTAGAAATTAGAGTTGGCCACAACACATCTATCAGCAGTTTATTAGAGGTGCAAAATCCAGATCTGAAAAAAAAAAACACCAAACCTGGCATGTACTGCCTATTTGTGTAATTTTTTCTTTGTTTTGAACTCTCTTGCCCCTAAAGGAAAACAATTGGACTGAACTAAGACATTTCATTTTAGCACTTTCTCCAAGAGAAAGCCTCTGCCTTTTCAATGGGAAATTATTTCAGTTTTGAAGTGACATCCCTCTAAATTTGCATGGGGCTGCTTTGAGGAAAGCCTTGAAACCTTCCCCTCTGGCCAGAGCCGGCGCGCCCGTGGGGCTGCGGGGCAGCCGGGCCCGGGCAGGGACCCCCAGCACGGCTGCCGTTCCACCCGCCCAACATCCTTCTCCCATGCGGACCGGCAAATAAACCCAGAAAGCAGCTGTGGAAGAGCTGCAGGTCAGTGTTCAGGGCAGTCACGCCACAGGGTGGGAAGGGGTAGGTGGCTGGTTCCATGTTGGCATTTCTCTTGCTTGGACATGTCCTTAGCTTGTCCCTGCTGTGACCTGACACCGCTCCCCTTCTCTTGAGAGCATCGTGGAGCACCAGAAAAGCCACCCCAGGTCCCTTCCCCGGTCCCATCAGTGGAGCCAGCAGACGCGTCCGGGCGGGAGCGTGGAGGTGGGCTGAGCTGGGGCTGTGCAGGGTGGGACCTCCCGCAGGAGGAGCCGCGAGGAGGTTTTGGCTGAGCGGTGCTGCAGAAATGGAGGTTTTGCAGGACAAGGACAACCGCAAAACAGGGCAATAGATCTGGGAAACCTGCTGAGCCGCAGCTGGGCTTTCTGTCCTGAAGAATTTACCAGACACTCTTAATGATTTGTATCAATTCTGTGCCACCAATTTTCTCCCTGTTTCATTACTAATAAAAAAGTAATAGCCACTGGGTGTCTGTAATGATCTCCTGACGGGTGACACCAGCCATGGACAATGCCAGCGACAAATTTAATGAGAACCGGAGATGCCCTTTGACAGGCGCTGCCCTGTGATGAGATGCAAAAGTAAAGTGTGTCAGAGTGCATTACTTTATCTAATAATTCTCATTTTCTTTTGTATGTGGTTGTTTCTTAGGATTCCCAGTGTAACACAAGGAGCTCTTATTAATCCATTGCAGTGATTCCTTGGGATGAACAAACTCTTTCCGCCTAATTTCAAACCCGCTTGAACATTATGGTTTTGAAAGTTTGTCTGAAGGATCAAGTGTTATGGAGTTCCTGTTCCAGAAGAGGCTGCAAAAAAGGGCACAGAGGAAAACAAGCTACAGCTAAAATAATTTGGTACATATTATACACCCCCTCTGCTAGCTAAGCTCCAGCAGAAATCCTATCCCCCCAGCACGCTATCCATCACATTAAACAAAAATCCAATTTGTGGAGGAATGGCTCGAAGTCTCAGAGAAGGTTATTGTTCCTAAATATTAGTGATTCCAGCAAACTTCTGAAAACATTTCAAGATAGTCACAAGTGCTTTTGGTCCCTTCTGATCACCCTGCCCAAACCAGCAGATTGGACACACATCTGAGGCTTTTCAGTCTTTGTGGGCAACTGTTAACAAGCAGAACATCAGGAAATTGCATTCAGTGGTGCTCTGCTGGCACGGAGCTGGCACCAGGCGAGAGCCGAGCTGCAGATGAAGGCTTTGAGGCTGAGGCAGCCGGCCCCATCCAGCCCAGCAATGCTGGGGGTGCCGAGCATCTCAAAGAGCCTCCTCTCCCCATGTGTCCTCTGGGGGCAACAGAGTTGTGACAACCTCCTGGAGACAGTTCTGGTCTAGTGGGTGAGCACGAGCATCTGCCCTCTGAATCTGGGCACATCAGTGGGACACGTGCATGGCACCCACCCGCCTTGCGCGTGGGGGTTGGTCAAGCGTGAAGGAAGAAAGAAGAGGGATCCGTGTGGGACATGGGATTAGAGATTGTGCCAGCTAGAGGTACAGAAAATCCCACTTTAAAAGAAGGTGGAAAACTTCTGAATGGATTGGAAAGCAACTTCGTAATGGATTGGAAAACCACTGGTGGAAGAAATGGTAGAACAGAACGGACAGAGAGATGCAAGAACAGGCCTGGAAAAGTGCTTCAGGACTTCACATGCAAGATGCTGCTTGTGTGATTGTGGCGGGCGTTTGGTCCCTGGGGAGAGAACGGCAATTACAGAGGGTGGAAACGCGGGGAGAATGTGTCTTGATGTTTGCTGTTGAAGACAATGAGGGGAAGCATTTCCATTTCAAAGGCATTGTGTATTGGAAATCAGAAAGTGACCTTAACGGTGAGGGAAGTCTCTAAGGAGGAAATCAGGGAGCAACTAGAGAAAGTGTAGTAAATCACCAGGGCTGGATGCTATTTATCCAAGAGTTCACCGAGGAAGAAAGTGTGAACTGCTGGGAAGGTAGTGACACACATATACAATATATTCTGGGGGTGAGGGGAAAGGAATCACCATTACTCCTGCGGAGCAAAAGTCAAAGATGATACCAAAATAGGAGTAATATGAGAGTCAGGCACAGATGTTTCCAAAATTCTGCAGAAAAAAGAAAAAAATGAAAGCCCAGTTTGGGAAGAGTTTCCCGTCACTCCTTGGGCAGCTGTAGATCGCCTGATGGTATTTTGATCTGACAATATTCGGTTATTTGCATGGCTTTGCAGTCGCATGTTGCTCCCCTGCTTGTTCCTGTAGGCAGCACCCACAGACAGGTCCTCTCCCACCCAGCCAGGACATGGGGACAGTCCCTGCAGCCCCGCGATGGGTCCCCCTGTTCAGGTTGCAAACCCCAAACTGCGGCACAGCTGCCAGGAAGCGTTTTCCCCATGTCAGGCACGGACTCCTCGACAACCGATACCACAAGCCCCATGAAACGAGAGGCACTCGCAGTCATGCCAAAAGCACGTCGCAGCCCCTGAACGCAGCCTGGTGGGGGTCAGGTTTGGTATCTGGGGGGGCCATGGGGGACCGGATCCATCACCGACACTCAGCTCTGAGAACGGCTGGATGGAAACCGGACCGTTACGTGCTCTAATTCCTGAGTCACACAACAGCAGTGACCAGGTGACAAAGACCCCCGTCGCTCCTACCCCAAGAAGTGCTGGTGATGGAAGGATGAGTGGTTCCCGAACTGAGGGTCCCTGCCCCCTTCTTCTGTAAAATTATACACCAAAATATCACGGCTGGGGGATCTGAGCCCATTCAGCGCCTTATTCTCCCACTTCTTCTGGTTCCCATCCAAAGGAATAAAGCTGCCTTGTGCAGGGGGACGGGTGCCTCGCTCGGGGCCGTGATGGGAGCTGACAGCTCCGGTGGGCAGCTCTGGTCCCGTCCTCCCAGCAATGCCAGCCCAGGCTCACCCCACTGCCTGCGAAAGGTTAAACACCAGCCACTTCCCTTCCTTTCATTATCTTTTTTTATTAATAACATTATCTCCATTGTGTCACAGAGGGGGAAAATAATGCAGATTTGTGTTGAGGAGCCACCCCAGCAGCGCAAGGATGCGATGAGAATGAGAAACCCCAGAAGTGCTGCAGACAGAAATACCAAATGCCATGGTGATGTTGAAGTCGTTATCCCAGCACAGGAGGTGGCCAGGGCGAGAGGAGCCGCTCTGCAGGGCAGGGATGCTGGGAGGGATGCGGGGACCAAGAGGACAGCGGGGAGGCTGGGAGATAATGGCAGAGGTGGGCTCATGTCCCTGCCCCGTGCCCCTCGTCAGGGAGCCCTTGCTCTCCATGGGAAGGAAAAAGTGCTTCTTTCCAGGCACAAATGCTGCCAGGGACTTGTCCCTAAGCGACAGCCGGAGCGAGGAGTGGTGGGCAGAGGCTGCTGGCACCCCATGGAGCTGCAGCCCCCGAGACCCTGAGGTGTCCCCCCCAGCCAGGGGTCCTGTGCCCGGGTACCCAGGAGTGAGGTCCCCCTGCAGCTGCCTGGCAAAGGAGCGGGGATGCTGGGGTGCCATGGCAACGGGCCTCCTCTCCATCACACGGCTAATGGCTGTGCGGCGAGGCTGTTTGCTGGAGTGCTTTGGAGGGCTTTCAATGCAACTTGGAATTTTAACAAAAAGGAAGAAGAGGGTTAACTGCCTGAAATGGCTGGGGGGGGTGGGGACACACGGGAAGGCCCTTTTCACAAACGTTTGGTGGGGGAGAAAGGTCCATCCACCAGGAGCCTTAAACACACCAAGGACCTGTTCTGCCACCCTCACTGAGCACACTTCAGCTTTCAGATATTCCCGTCATGGTGGGCTGTTTTTGTTGTTTCTAATTTCAGTTTGAGAGGAAAGCAAGGGGAAAAAGATGCCATCACTCTCCCCCATTTCTACATATGCTGAGGAAAAGAGGAGAGGAGAGAAAAAAGAGGAGAGGGGCAATAAATGCGAGCTCAGTACCACGTGCTCTGAAATGCCCCGCTCCGCCTGATGCCCGGCTGTTGGGGAATGTTTGACCAGCATTTCTAGTCCCTGAGAACGTTTTGGTGTGACAAACCCTGTGTGTGGCACTGCTCCAGGCTCGGGGACCAGTCACCCACAGTGCAGAGCACCGAGTGCCTGCTCCAGCCCTCTGGAGCTCTTGTTATTCTGACCATGTGCAGTTCAGAATAGTGGCTGTCCCGCAGATGCTTTTGGTTTCTTTTTGTTTGTTTGCTTTCCTGGCAACAGTCATCATGGGGAGGGGACTTCTGCGGTTCAACAAGTGTCCTGGGACCACAGATCCAAACCCTGCACATCCACGAGTGGAAGAGAAGAAATGCATGTGAGATGCGAGAACAGTCCTTTCTTCTCAGTTTGTACGTTTTCCAGATGCCGGAATGTGCACAGTTCACTACTAGCAGCATTAATTGATGAAATCCCTGTGGGATGCAAGAGAAGGGACATTATTTACCTCTGGTGTGGCCTCACCGACCGCGGTGACTGTTCCAGGGAGGGGACACTCCTCGGTCTCTGCTCCTCCGCAGCCCCAGGTACCGGCAGCCCAGGCTTCCCAGGCAAACCCAAGAGCACCGGGTCCTCCCCAGGAGAGGCCATCTCACCAAACGATAAACTTCATCTCAACAGCTCGTTCAGGCTTTTGCTTTGTTGCCAAAACAGCCCACAAGCAGGACTGGGAAAGGGGGAAGTGGTGGGACAGGGACAATTAGAGCCAACTGCGGTGGAGGGATTTTGAGTTGATCTCTTTTTTCCCCTTTTAATAGCACTGTATTATAAATATCACAAAACCACATGTTATCAGACAGAATGAAACAATTATGCTCCACTTCACAACTACGGGGCTATGTGCCTTCCATGGGGCCTGGCGCTCTCTGATGTGGACACCTGCTCTCTCGAAATTTGATGGGTGAGCAGCAACTTGACCAGGATGTGGGCCCCAAGAAAACCCCAGAAGTCAGAGCAAATTTGAGTCATGGCCAATTGGGTGCTACTGAAGGAAGAACTCATCCCAGTTGCTGAGTCATTTTAATCACAGGCAGCTTAATGACCTTCTGGGCCGGGGGAGCGGAGAGCCCGCGCTCCTGCAGACGGTTCTGATTTCTTCTGAGGAGACAGTGAGCCCGGGCGGGTGTACGGGACAGAGGTATAATGGATATAGGTATAATGGATATAGGTATAATGGATCGAGGTATAGCGGATATGGAAGCAGCTGGGGCTTCACTCCGACTCTCCTGAGCAGGTTCTGCTAGCAATAATGTCAGTGATTTTTTCTGCCCCATTTGCTCTCTGCAGTTGCGGTTTTGCGTTCATTTACTAACAAAGCCCACCTTGGCCCCCCCGCCCCTCCGCACGTGCATGCTTTCTCTCCCTTCCGATGTCAGGAAGATTTTCCCGGAGAAGGGCAGCACGCAGGCATCCCCCCGCCCCGAGCCGTTATTTATCGGGTACCGCTGCAGCGCACGGTGCCGGGAGGTGAGTTATTGTTCCGGGTGACATCATGGAGTGGACTTCATAAGGGGCTCAGCGGATGGTCTCTGAAGACAGCTGCGAAAAAGGCAGCCCTGAAGGATATGATGGAGTGGGTGAGACATAAATTTCTTAGGACAGGCAGTGAAAAAACGTTTACAGCCCTTCTTTCCTGAGTCTGGTTTCAATCAGAGTCCCAGCCGTTTCATTGATGCTTCGCACTAAGCACTCACTCAGACATATGCTTTATGTGCTCAACCTGCCTTATTTATTTTATTTTATTCCCTTTTTTACTGTTTTTCAAATGCACTGGTACAGGATGGCTTACAGATCCTCAGGCAGCCAGCTCCCATGTAAAGTAGCCACAGACAAAGCCTATCTGCCTGGATATGAATCTGGCTTGCAGACGAGAATCAGCTAAGAATAATATTGATAACGGTAATGAAGGAACGGGTTTATAAAACCATCACATTGCAGTCTCAGTCTATAACAAACGTGGTATTAACTTTGACATTCATTAAGGCAGCTTGCCATTTCTTCCAGGCTTAATGGAAAATCTGTCTCTTTGGAAGTGTTTGTTGCAACTGCAGAGGTTTAGGGGAACAGATAGTTTTCTGATTAGAAAAGCCCTGAGCTCTTGGCTACCCCAAAGGGCATTTTAAGTTCATTCCTGGGCTTCTTGTTCCTGTGCCTATTTTATCTCATGGCTTGGGGCAACAGCTTCCTATGTGTGCTGGGTCTGTCCCAACTGTCCCAGAGCCTGTTGGGACGGAACCTCCGTTGGTGCCCAGGCTGGAGAAAGCTCCTCATGAACCTAAATCTCCTTTTCTACAGCTTCAGCCCATGACTTCTTGTCTTCTTCCATCACAGACATGGAGAACAGGCTACTTCTGTGTTCTTGCTGCCCAGTTTTAAAGACTCTGTCGAGCCCATTTCTCCCCAGCCTGTGCTGCTGTTGATTAAGCAAGCTAGTTCATCCAGCCTTTGTCACCAGGCAGTGACTGCACGTCCCACCGCCCAGGTCAAATTAAACGCCCAGCACCTTCCCTCTGATCAGCAAGGCTCACATTCCCCAAGTGCCCGGTTCCTCTCTCACAGACTTTACAGTCAAAATAGCTGTGCTTGGTTTTTGTGTGAGGAGACACAATTCCCACCCAAATCCCCACTCTATTCCCAGGGATCCCCCAGCGATCTCAGTACAGGTTTACTGGGAGTGATGGGAAGCAGCGTGCTGGCAGATGCCAGGGTGCTGCAGAGCCCTTCCACCTCCATTTACCTGGACCCTGAAAGCTCCACCTTCCAGCAGAGCTCCTCTGCTTCCCTCCAGCAAGGTGACATAGACTTTTCACCACCCTGAGCTTGGCAAAGCTCTGCTGCACCAATCCTGGAGCCCAGGAGGGTGTGAGAGGAGGCAGCACCTTTCCCGGTGCCCCCTTGAAGGCAGATTTGGGGCACTCCGGCTGTGCCATCTGGACGAGCCTTCAGGTATCTCTGCTCATCCCAGAGCTCTCCATCTTAATGGCAAGAATAGACTTTCAGTTAGTACAGTGAGTTAATCTCTATCTGCCTCTCCCTGTCACTAGCCAGTATTTATCAGCATTCTGTATTTTACATATATGTGCGAGGCATTTAATAAAACCCAGACCGAGGAGATGAAAGATTTATCCGTTTGCCCTGAGAGATGTCCCTTGCGAGGGCAACTTGGGACTCGGGAGCGGAAACCTGGATTGTTTTTTATGGCAGCTGCGTGAAGAGATACAGAGCCTTTGAAGTCCTGCGTCCCCCCGCCCCCCGTGCCACCGGCTGGGCGCAGCGGGGCTCCCCCTTCCCCCCGCCCCGGGACGGTGGGGTCACATCCCAGCCAGGCAAGACGCATCTGTGCTTGGAGCATGGTGTGGCCGGTGGGAAGGACATGGAGGGATGCAGGAGGAGGATGCCAGGCTGGCTGCTGTGCCGTGCCTGCTCCAGGCAGCCCCAGAAACCCCTTAGCGAGCCCTTCTATTAGGACCATTTTCAGCGTAAAATCTCAACATGGAAACAACTGACTGCCCCGAAGGTGACAGCATTAGAGGAGAAAGGTCAGCCCTTCGCCATGCTGACACATACCTGAGCCCAAGGACTGTTTCGGCTGGTGTGGGACACCCCATGATAGCACGGCCAGTGTGCACGGCCACCAGGTCACCTCTCCTCCGACACCCCCTTGCTCAGCTCTCAGATCCTCCTCAGCAAAGCATCTCAGACCCTAGATGTTCCACAGCACAGCACAGCACCCAGCCATCCTGACGGTAATGCAGGCTGAGCGATGCAGGCGGTGCGAAGGAAGAAGATGCTCCTCATTCGAAGCAGAGCGGTGACATTTCCCCGCTGTCCCCCAGGTGCCCATCTGCAGAAGGGCAGGGAGGCATCAGGCAGGTGCCAGCCCAAATAAACATGAGGCAAGTGGTCCCCAGGGCCCCATTCGGGGCTCTGCCAGCGACACTGGCTGGGCCCTGAGGATGGAGTCGGCAGGAGCTGGTGCCGTGGTTACTAATGAACAATTTTAATTTCTTCCATAAACAGCTAATAAAGCTCATCTCTCTCTCCTTCTCTCTAATGCACCATTTATTCCTCACTTTGAAAGGTGATCAAGGAACTTCACACAGAAGAATGGGAGGGGGGATGTGATGCTAAATGTCAGCACTGCCAGATGAAGCTGAATTCTCCCTGTGAGCAGCTGCAGCAGCATCTTCACAAACTGGGCTCTAGTGCGAAAGAGACGGTGGGTTCTGGTGGCCAGAGGTGTCAGAGCCCACTCGGGGGCGATTCCAGAGCAGACGGTCCACCCCAGGCAGGAATTCTATTCACAGCAATTATTAGAAAGGCTCCCAGATGGGCATTACTCATTACTTTGGAGAGACACTGGGGACTCATTATGGGGACAGAGGAGCAGCAATGACCATCCTCTGCCCTCTCACCAGCTCACAGGTTGTGTTTTCTCCAAGCAGCCCGATACGCACATCACCCCTTGGCTTGGTGCGCAGTCCCCCTGTGCCTTTAACACTTCCAGCCAACGACGAGCTCTGCAAATACCATCAAAAGACTCTGGAAAATTACTTGTCCTCGTGGATTATGATTATCTTTAAAGTTACTGAAGGATAATTATCATCATGTCAAGAGGCTGATGATAATCTCATGATACCACGCTCACTAGCACTGGAGAGGACAAACACAGCGCTAAGTACCCAGGAATCACTATGCAGTGTTGACGCTGGTATCTCTGGTTGAGCAGGGCAGAAGGAGGTTTATGAAGCCTCTGTAGCTTTGTTTTGCAGGACCAAAACAAAGCAGTTTTGCATGAGAGTGGCTGAGCAGTGGACATAATGGAAATACAAATGTCCTGCTAAGAAACTTGTTAGGCCTGTGATCCATGTGTGAAACGCAGTGCTACATGCACATGGGGTATTTCGAAATATCAAAGAGAGAACCCTTTTCATCTCTGAGGTCTGTCTGGGGAAGAGACTTTAGACGAATATATTTTCACCATTTAATCTAGATTGTCAGTTCTTAGCACGAGCAGGACAGAGGGAAGAAACACGTGAAGGGGGCATGGGAGGAGATGTGGAGCTTCGGACCCACCCGTGGTTTGTGTGTCTGGGCTGGCCCTGTGCAAACGATACAGCAATACTGGGCTATAGCGTCTGAGGCCCAGGGCAGTGTTATGGCTCAAAGGACCTGACTGTGTTCACAGCATCACTGCTCGTTTCTGCTCAGCACAGTGGAAAAGCGACGCACCTGCACCAGGACAGGGCCAGCACCGGGCACGAGCTCAGCAGAGTCCAAGGAAAGGCTGAAAAAAGACAAGCGGTTTGCTGCACTCTTAGTAAGAAATATTTAAACTAGTTAGGGGATATTACAAAGTTAAGCTTGAAGATCTACTTGCAGCTGCCAGGCTGGGTGGGGGGGACATTTCTCACTTGTGTTAGAGCCCTCCCCTGAATCTTTTCATTTGTTGTTGGGTTGTTTATTCTCCCATATAAAGCTCTGAATTTGGAGCGATGCTGATCGCCTATGGCTGAATATCCCTCCCTGTGACATTCATGCTGGATGTACCCAACATCCATCAAACATCGTAAGTCTGGTCTTGATGATTCTATAGAAATATCTATAGATTAGATAAAGATTTCATTAGATCTTTCTGTAGAAAGATCAAGGGCATTCACAGGATCTGAGTTAAAGTGGCTAAATTCTTGTTCTGCACAAATGTCTAACCACTCCTTAAATCCATGAGGCCCCATCAAGCCTAATGCAAGTTAATTTAAAGATGTCAGAAAACTGCGGATCAGATTTGTGGCAGTTTTAAGTGGCCTTAGATTATCCAAAGTAAGCAGCTGTCATTCAGTTAGTTGTGTCAGTGTGTGTGCAGAAGAGCTGGGCTGTACTCGTTTTGCAATATTAAAGACAGAAATGATAAAGCTGAGCAAAGGCTGCAAATAATTTTCTGCTAACATTAGCTCAAAATTTTTAAACGTTTCCTCCAGATGCACTTGAGCTGCCTTTTCAGGAGCATCCAAACTGCTTCCACTGCAGGGGTAATACAAAAGTCCTAAGGTGTCCCACCAACACTCTCAGTCTGAAACACGTGTACACACACACGGTTCAGTGCCCTGTGTAAATGTTCCCACCTGGCCCAGCACTGTTAGTGGGTGCAGGGGCAAATTGTCAATCCAGGGGCAGAACAGACCATCCCAAACATGGAAGCAGCGTCCTGCCTGCAGACACCCCATGGACTGCAAAGGAGGCAAAATTTGTCAGGTGCATTTGTCGAGCAGTGGCGATAATCATTCATTCAGCCTGTAATGACATGGCACTTACTACGTAATAACCTGGATATTGCATGGAAATTACCATGTAATCCAATGCGCGGTAGTTGCCATATTGTCAGTGGCCGCGTGGTAATTTGTACCCTCTCATTTAAAGCCCCGAAACTGCTATTATTATGGCAACAAAGCAGCAGATTCACAGTTCGCCAAAAGGAGAATCTCTGGAGGGATGTTATGAATAATTAGGCAGCCACGGTGGTTTTGGATAACATCTTTACCGTAACTCCATTAACTAACAATTGATTGCTTCCCGAGCTCTGACTCGCCTCCAGTCTTTCCCGCCCAGCTCGACAGCGAAGCCACAGCTCCAGCAGCACATCTGCAGCAGCAGCAAAGCCATGGCTCTAGCAGCACATCTGCAGCAGCAGCAAAGCCATGGCTCTAGCAGCACATCTGCAGCAGCAGCAAAGCCATGGCTCTAGCAGCACATCTGCAGCAGCAAAGCCACGGCTCCAGCAGCACATCTGCAGCAGCAGCAAAGCCACGGCTCTAGCAGCACATCTGCAGCAGCAGCAAAGCCACGGCTCCAGCAGCACATCTGCAGCAGCAGCAAAGCCACGGCTCCAGCAGCACATCTGCACATTGGGGGTGACTTTTCAGCTGATATAAACTGGTGGTGTCCCCACATTTTGAAGGAACACGTCCAGCAGATTCTGGTGGAGAACCTGGCAGAAGGTTTGATTGGTGTTAAGGACATCCAAGTGCAAATTGCATTGGCACAGCCACTACAAATCAAGTGGGTTCGATATCGAAGCAACCTTCTCCAGGTTCAGACATCATCCTCAGATCTCTCTGTCCCCAAAAAGCTCTTTTATAGCTTGCAGGAGATCACTGAGCATGGTCCAAAATTGACCCTTGTCACCCTCAAATGCATATCCTCAACTTTGCCTTTGGTGCGATAAATCGTGGTTCACTGTTGTCATCATCGAGCTGATAATGTGTTGTTTTTAGATGGAAAAACTATGAGGTCAGAGTTAATGTTTTGCATTTGTCACTGGGAGGAAGACACGGCCCGCACTGCCCTCCTGCTCCCTGGCTCATCCCCGGCCCCTCGCCACCCCCTGACCCACTGGTAACCCCCTCCCACGGCCGCCTCCCCGCAGCTCGTCCTCCTCCCAGGATGTTCCCCTTGCCTCTGCAGGGTCCCCTCTGCCCACCTCCGGGAGCTCAGCCCCTGCTCCTCTTCCTCACCCCAATCCCGGGAGCTCAGCCCATGCTCCTCTTCCTCACCCCAATCCCGGGAGCTCAGCCCCTGCTCCTCTTCCTTGCCCCAGCTCCCCGCGCTCCCAGCGCCAGGCTGGCCGGCACGCTCATCCTCCGCCGTCCCTGGGAGGTTATGATATATGGGGGAGCAGCTCTCCTTGTGTTGTTGTTTGCTATATAAACTTTTAAAACGGTCTGTGCCTGCAACAGGAGAGGGATAAATGTATGTGGGAGGTTTGCAGTTCCTAGTGATTGAGATTCTTTGGTTGGAGAAGCCTAAACAAACACCATAACCTCAGGGGAAATTCTGCAAAGTTTTAGTTTTGATTGTTTCCTCTAACAAAACAACTGTGCGACCTAGAAGGCAAACGGAGAGCATTCCTTAGGCTGACGGAGGCTTCGTGAGCCCAGCCGGGAGGTGCAGTTCAGGTTTTAAAGTGTGAACGTAGAGAACTTTGTCTCTATTCTGAGTGCAAGTTGGACAGTGCTCCTCACTACAGACTCACCTCCCTCTCACTGTCCACCAGGGTAAGCCAAGGAAAATTAATCTGACATAAATTCCTCTCCAGGAGGACACTGGATTCTGTAGGATCACACCTATAGATGTCCCGGGGTTAGTGTCAGGATGGGATGAGCTGCCCTGAAAAGGGGAGAGCCTCCAATGTGGCTGCTCGTCCATCGTGCACCCCAACACAGCACCTCCACTCAGGCCTGTGGCTTTTTCAGCAAGAACAGATTCGTCACCCAAACAGATTTTGCTTATAGCAAGCTCTGCAGCCAGCAGTAATTGTATTTTGTCAAGTGGTTTTAGAAAAGCAATCCACATTTATTAGCCATCTGGATTAGAGAAATGATGTTCTTGATTCCAACTGCCAGCTCAGCCAAGCCATTATCAAAGAACAGAGTAACGGATCACATTCCCCTTGCCGTGTCATGGGCAGCATTTGTTTCCCTTGCACTCTGTATCTACCCCGTTTGCTGCGTGTCTCAGACAATGGCTGCTGAACTCAGACTGGCCGTTTGACTCCAGGTTACAGCATGGCGTGTGCATGTCTCGGTGCCGTCCTTTCCTCATGCCCCCGGGTATGGAGAAACCGAGGCACGCAGAGTCAGCATGAATTTACAAAATCACCTCAAGCTGATTGTGAAAGCTCATTAGAGAAAGGAAGGGGGGTGGATCCTGTCTATCCTACATGATCTCTCTGTCCTCCTCCCACCCCTTTCCATGGTCCTGGTCCAGATACAGTAACCTTCCTCTTTACTTTGATTGTATTAATCTACTTCATTCTTTATTCTGTCAACTCATCCAGAAGGCAAATGGAGACACAGAGAGATCTGGGGACAAGACACACAACACAGACAAAATTATCCATGCTTTTGCTGGAGATTGTTCTTGTCACAGCTCTGTTACTCCAAAGCAGAGGGGCTCCCCCATGCCTCCCCACCCGGTCATCGCTGTAACACCCAGAGCTTCCCCAGGCCTGGGAACCCTCTGCAGGGCTCGTGTCCTCAGGATCTGGGTGCTGGTGGGTCCCACAAAGTCCCCTGAGTGCTTCCCAGGCACAGGGACCTGAGTTCGATTGCTCTGTGTGCAGGTTACTGGGGACGTGCTGTTCACTCCACCAAAACCCACACTTATTTCCATCCCACGGGGTTTTTCCTTAATTGAGCTGCTGACCGCATTAACCTGGAGATGGGAGGATTCATTCAGCAGCACTGAGATGAAGGAGCTGAGCTCAGAACGTTGCTATTTACAGAGATGTGCGTCATGGAGGAACTTTCCAAAACGAGGACACACGTGAGCTCATTGGGACCCTTATTTCCATAGAAGGAACAGAGAAACCTGTCCATCTTTCCGCCACACCTGGAACCAGACAGACCCCTTCAGCACCTGCATCTCCAGCATCTCCCAGCTGAGGGGAAGGGCAGTGTCCCTTCTTGATGACATCCCTCGCAGACACCCAGTCCCTGACACCCAGGGGCTGGGTCACATCTGGAGAAGCAGCTGGAGGGCGGCTCAGCCCTGCGCCCAGCGCTGCACCCCGTCCTGGGGAGCACCAGCTCTCCCGCTGCCCCTGCAGCTCAGTGGCGCGTTCCACAACATTTCAATTAAAATCTTGAATTTTTCAGGTCCAGGCAATTGCTAGAAACCGGCAGAGAAGAGATGTAGGAATGGAAATTTGAAAATGAATGAATGAGAGGCCTTCCAAAGCTAAAACATAATGCAAACATGTGCAAGGGCTCAAGCCAATGGGGGTATTCCTAGAAGTGAATTTACTCTAGACCAAGCACGCCTTATAACGCTCCTAAAACAGTGTCCGACAGGTGATTTCTGCAGAAGCAGAAGCCGAGCATGGAGATCGTTGACATGTCAGGCTGTCCGGCAGCAACCCTGGAGCAGCAGTGACCCTGGAGCAGCAGCTCCCGCCTGCCAGAGCGCAGCCCGGAGCCCAGCTCGCCCGCAGCAGCGCGCCAGGTGCCGCCAGCACCGCGCCGTTTTGGAAGTCACCTGAACAGTGTTCTCTTCCCACAGCTTCAGGTTCCGAAAACTAAGGCTAGAAATTTCGTTCTAGCTTTCTTTGGGAAAGTTGAAAGATTTCTCATTTATCTTCTGTTTGGAGGAAAATAAGACAAGACTATTAGAGCTGGCTGCAATACAAAATTCCCATTCAGCCAAAAATATCACTGTTTCAGAGTCTTCTTTCATCCCATATTTGAGCAAGTGTTAGCAGCTCCAAATTTCCAATGAAATAAAAATTCCAAACTCCTACTATAAACACTGAAAAGCCTTCTTTAAATATTTTGCTTCAATGAGGCTAAAGTGTTTTGCTCTGCTTTATCATTTAATAAACTCCAGCACATTGTAAGACATTCAATGATCTTGTTGCTCAATGACAAATCAGAACACGACGCTCTGGCTGAGGGACCTGCTATGTCCCCCTGGGGTGCCATGGGGACTGCGCATGCTGCCGATACCCTCAGTGCTGTTGAACGGCTCCCAGGGGTTTTGATCCTTTCTTTGTGAACTTACACAAGGGTTTCTTTTCCTCCAGGGAGATGGGGAGGCACCTTCGGTGGGTGGTGGCAGGTGAGGTGATGCTCTGCAGACCCCTCTCATTTCACACACGTTGCAGGTCTGCGCACTGTCCAGGCAATAGGGACAAAGACCCAGGAGCTCAACCCGGTCCTGCAACAAATCTGGGGAGGAAAACATCCCACTGAAAATGCTCTGGCTTCCTCTGGGAACAGCTTTTGCAAATGTCTGAATGAGTCATATTGTGAGGAATGGGGCAGGCAGTGAGAGCAGATAATTGGGAATGTTTCCCAGGAGGCAGATGCCTGAAATGTGTGCAGAGTGCATGCACTGTGCAGACACGTGTAGCAAAATGAGAATGAAGTTGGCTGGATTATCTTGAAAACAGTTTCATTTCCATTTCAATTACAGGTGAGGGAGGAAAGTCAGCACCTTTCTCATTTCAGCCAGTCTGGGGCTCATCTTACTTGTGAAAGTTAAAGTTCATCCATCACCCGTGCCCCGAGGGCTGCGTGCCAGACCCATTTTTCATCCTTAGCAATGAGTTACTCCATGGACAGTCCCAGGGAAATCAATGGGGTGGCTCCAAGAACAAGGTACGAAACGAGGGAGAGCGGCAGGCTCTGCCCTTGGGTTTATTGTACTAATTCCCACTGCTTTCCCATCGATTTACATGGGCAGTTCTCCAGCCCCAGGATCTCGGGGTGAGGCTGCTCTCTGTGTGCTGAGTACTTATGGCTTTGTTTACTCATCAGGCTTCCTATCCTCAATTTTCCAGTGCTGTCACTAATCCTGTTTAATTGAGGCTTCCTTTGATTAATGAGGACAAGCGTGGGGTGTCGGCAGAGTCAAAGGGCAGCTGGTCCTCCTGTGGGCACGTGGGAACACTGGCTGCAGCAGGAAGAGAGAGATGCCAAACAACTTTTAGTGGAAAAAATGTAGACACAAGAAAGCTTCTGAAGCTATACAGCATGAGGATACCATCCAGAGGATATCTGCGCTGCCCCTTTGAAACACCACGTTTGGGATAAAGCCTGAGGAAACTGGAGAAACTACACCCCATGGGTGTAAAGCCACCTTTCTAGCAAACTGGGCAGGGGAAAGGCTCTGCTGTCTGCTCCACCGCCGGCCCCAGGCACGAGGCTGTCACCCCGCGTTTGCAGGGAGCCCCGACGGGGTGGTCACTGTCACACAGCACTACAGGGTGCAGAACTGACCCACCACGGAGGCGCTGAACCGAGGGACAGACCTCGCACAGCCACATTTACCAAACAAACATCACCGAAGTTGTGACTGCTTAACAGCCCGCTCCTGCTGTGCAATGGGGGTGACATTTCTGACATCACCTTCTGTTGTCTAAGAGGGCATTATTTGACAACCAAACCCTCGTGTTTATCCAAAGCACTGTAATTTCCCTGCTATTGCCCAGAATGTTATATTCATTATTATTGTTATCTGTTTGATCCCATCACACAGCTACACCATGCGCTGGGACAACACTGACCCGGGGGCTGCCCGAAGCAGAACTTGGCTGGTACCTCCAGATTATTCCACTCTAAGTCAGAGGTAGGAGGGTTTAGATGGATAGAGAGAAAGGCAGCAAGGAGAGAGCATCATCAGGGATGTCTGCACCCCGTTTTGTACTGCAGGGCAGCCCTTTAACAAGGGCCCCAAGGAAGCAGCATCAGATATCTCCAGAAGCCTTCTCTATCTGATGAAGAAATACAGGGTGGTTCGAAAATGCAGGTAGTGAATGATAAGAGCTGGTTATCGCAGGCTGGAAGAGGCAGAGCTGACCCCGCACTTCTGTCTGCAAGAGTGATGGGGGGGAGTTGGCTCGAGGAGGGGCTGATAGATGAAGACAAACACCTTTCTGGATGGGAGTGAAGAGGTGGATCAGAGAGGACATGGAAAGCTATGGTTGGCTGCAGTCCCAGCGAAGGGCCAGAAATATTATCTTGGTAACAGCCTTCTGGATGAGTATTAGCCGGCTACTCTTCCATTTGTTAAGGCTTGCGAAAAGGATGTGTCAAGAAACAAGCCATGAAAAGATAACAGCCTGGAAGCCTCGGCTGCGGCTGCACGGGCAAGGTCACACCTGGGAGTTCTGAAGCGAGACCAGAGCTCTGCTGGAGGCGGCGACCCGAACCGGGCTGAGTCAGGGACGATGCCCAAGTAATGAGGGCGAGCACTGGAAAAACGGCTGAGGTGGCGCAGACCTCCTGCTGCGGGGACAAGAAAGGCGACAAGGGCCTTTATGGACTAGCAGGTCACTGATGGGAGGGAAAATGCGGTACCGCAGTCAAAATTTCCATCTCTTGAGAACACACGCAGGTCTTCACAGGTCATGTGCTAAACTTCTGATTCCCTCTCCCTTTCCTCACCATGCTCTGGTCTCCAGGCCAGTTTCTGTGCTTCTCCATCCCACCTTCATCTCCGCATCCCCCATCCTGTGCCGTGCTCCTCCTTCCCGCTCCCTGTCCCCTTGAGCCCTTTCCTCGAGTCGCCCCGTGCGTGGAAGCTCGTCCTTGTTTCTCTCCCAAACACAACCACAGGCAAAGCCTTGAGCCAGAGCCAGCAGCACAAGTTGCTGCCCACCGGGAAACCCCCTGTCCCAGCGGGGCCGACCCCTTCAGAGCGGGGGCTGAGAAGCACTGGGTGAGAGCCCAGCTCCTCTGAACTTGGCAGTAAAATCCGCTTTGACTTCAGCAGGGCTGGATATTTACCTGGAGGAAATATTTCATCTGCGTTTTGCACAGCCCTCCTCAACCCTGAAGCGCAGGGTAAATAACAACTAATAATAATGGGGATTTTTATTTTTTAATTTTTAATCTCTTCTTGGCTTCTTTGGGAGTTTTGTGATAGGCACAGTGAAAACTGGACTAGTGTGAAAGGCAGGAGGTTTTGCTGTGTCAGCAAAAGGGCAAGACAACCCCACCTTGGCTCCTCCACCCCCCCTCCGCTCTGACTCTCACCCTGGGACAGAACAATTACCTGTTAATCATCAAAGGCTGGTGGCTTGCCCTCGCAGGTGGTAACAGGGTTGCACAGAGTGTGGTGATGAGCAGAAAGGCAGCTGCACGGACCCCCCTTGGCACGGTGGCTCCAGGTGTCCCCCTGGCTCCGGGGGCTGCGAGGAGCCGGTGCGGAGGTGATCACATCCTTTGTCACCCAAGGCCAACTTGGGGTGTCACCCCCAAATCTGCATCCCCTGGGCGGTGGGCAGGGAGGTAGAAACCAGCTCCTGCTCCGGGTCACAAGCCGAGCACATTTTCACGCAGCAGCGTGGCACCAGGAGCTGTTACGGGGATGACAGTGTGTCTGTTCCCCTCGCAGAATCACTTTCCTGACCGTAATCACGCTTTAATGTTAAACTGGAGGTGGTGCGAGCTCTCTTTCGCAGCACTGCTGCATTAGTATGCAAAGATGAGGTGCACAGCAGAAATGTTCCTGCTTGCAAAGAGCGCTCGGATAGAAACATTAAGGAGGGGAGTGGTACAGCTCTATTAATTGAAATGTTTTTATTTATTTCCACTCCATTCTTGCTCAAAGCTGGTTTTAGAGAAAAGTTTAAAAGCTGCTAAGCCATGGATGTTCAAACCCCTCTTGATGTGTACATAGCTGGCAAGAGCAAACACACAGCTCGTTATTGTTTCCTTTGTCTTCCCACCCTTCATTCTTTCTCATTACTCGTATTTGTTGTGTCTGATCTCCTGCTAAAGGGCTGTCTCTTGCTCCATATTGCTACAAAGCTGAACACAGGGAACCCTTTCAATCTTAAAGAAGTCCCCGAATGTTGCCTTAGTAGAAATAATAAATAATAACTTTGAGAGTTTGTATTTAGCTGGGCTGAACATGTGTTTGCTTGTTTGCCTTTTAAAACAAAGCTTATTTTCATGCCCCACGGAGGCAGATTTCTTTTAAAGACCCCCAGAGCCCTTCCCTTCCATCCACCCACCCACCTCCCTGGCTGTGTCCTGCTCCCCCCACCGCTTGTGGGGACCTCCCCAAAGGGCTTCCTGACCCCTCAGCCCCTTTTCAGCCCAGACCTCATCTGTCACCACTTGTGTCCTTTGACACCTGGGATCTTGTACCTTCCCTCTCCCCGTATCCATCTTGCTGCCTGTGAGCTCTGTTTTTCTGTTCCCTGTGCAATTCCAGTTTGTGGGGACTTTGGGAGTGGGTTGGAGACTGCTGTCACAGGATGCTGCTACCCCAAGAATGCTGCTACCCCAAGGATGCTGCAGCCCCAAGAATGCCGCTACCCCAAGGATGCTGCTATCCTGAGGATGCTGCTGTCCCGAGGATGCTGCTGGCCCACAAACTCCCCCAGGCTCCTCTGGCCTGGGCAGCTTTTATATCACTATTTCATCCCATGTTTCCTCCCACGTCCCAGAGAGAGCACTGACTCTTTTTTTGAGCTGGAGACATTACAGATCAACCCCCCGTCACTCAGTAACTCGGAGCATCTCAGGACTCCGAGATGCTGTGAGACCACAGCACCTTCTGCTGCTGGGACCACAGTGTGTCCTGCCGCCCAGCTGTGCCCACGGCTGTGCAGCCTCTCGCCATCGCGCTGGATGGAGCTGGGGGTGTGTGACAGGCCGAGGGGGTGCGGGAGGGGATGGGGACACAGAGAACACGGCTGTCTGCTGTTTCTTATAAGCAGCGGGTGAAAAACCTCAGTTTTTCCTAAGTGGGAACATTTGCCTTTAATGAGCCTAAGAGGTTTTTTTCTTTTTTCCCTTGCTCTTTATTTTTTTTTTTTCAGGGAGTGGAAAAAAGGTTTTTTCTAATAAATAAAATATCAGACACATCTTTGGGTGTCACATTAATGTCCCTGTCCCCGTCCAGGCGCTGCCAGCACCGCTCATTCTCAGCAGTGAACATGGACCCTCGCACCAGCTGCTGCTCTGGACCGAGTCCGCTTCCCCCTCTGCAGTCAGGACACGCTCTGGCTCCCCCTTCCCACCCTGATGCTCCCGGAGCATCTTCCTTCATCCCTTGCTGGCTTCTCTGTCTTTTCTGGGGGTACCAACGACCCCTCCAAGCCACTCCGGTGCATCCCCCCAACGGGACCCTCGGCAGCAGGGTGGGTTTTCAATACTTGCCAGAAATTAAACCAGCATGGTGGCACTCAGATTGCTTTCCTGCAGTTCAAGTGTGTGCCGGATCTATTTGTTTTTGTGCTGTGCATTTGCCGCATAAACTTGGGGCATTTTTGGTTTTCCTGTAGCTATTTTAACGTATTTATGCATTAGATCTGACAATGATGCTGCTGGTCAGTAGCATGGGAATAGTGCTCTGTATGGGAACAGATACACTAGATCTGACCAGAAAATAGACTTTTAAGTCCGCAACGCTAGTATTTGTTCTGGATTTCCATAAAAAGACGAGATTTCCAGCAAAATAAAAATTCCAATAAAATTCAGCATAAACCAAAAGTTTGGTTTAGGAAGAGAAAATAATTTGGTATAGCTACAGGCAGAAGCTTAATTTCAGTGAGAGCAGACCATGCTAATGAGTGCCAATAAATCACGTACACAACATACAAAAAGATAATCTGCACTATTTTTCTGTGACACGCATGTCGTGCATTCAGCAAGCGCTAAGCTTTGGGGCCGAGCTCACAGCGTTGTGTTTAAAGCGAGTGGTTAATGGCTAAGCCTGACCTCCAAAGGAAGGAACGTAATATATTTTGAAAATTGCATTAAATGAGACATATTGAAATATTGGTGTTATTTTTAGGAACTGATTGATTTATTTCAGACCGAAGGTGCAGTTCTTGGCTTACTGAAATTTTCAGCTGCTGATAACAGATCTCTTGTCCAGAACACTTCTCTGTAAGGGTTTGATCCTTCTTTTGGACGAGGGTACAGACCAAAGTCCATCTGTGTGGCTCCAGTGCCAGGACCCAGCCTTTCCCATCTCCTTTCACGTCTCTCCCCGTGACACCATTTCCCTACAGAGCAAGGACAAGTGTCCCACTTTTATATAACAGAGCCTTAAACGTAAACCAAGACACAGGCTTTGAAACCCCTGCCTCTGGGGGAGTTCAGCTGCAGATTAAGTTTAAACTCGGTCAGTTCTGGACTGACTCTTCCCAGGATAGCTCTAGGGATGGTGAAGGAGCCCTCGTACCGATGTCAAGCATTTCCTTACCCTGCTCACTCTGCAGCTCCATTCTTATCTGCTATCCTTAACAGATATGCTAGCTAGACATCTGCACTGGAGAGCCAGAGTCTCATTTTGGAGGTGCTGGGGTGACAGGGCCACTCTGAGCACCCAAAGCCCAGCTCCGAACTACCTGCGGTCCATGAACATGCTGAAGGGTTCCAGGCTGGTTTCACCCTGTGAAGAAGGTGGTTTGGTGAAGGGTTCAGTGAGATCACCACGGTCATCCCCAGGTGGAGGTGTGGTCCAGCTCACGTCCTCATCTCTGCCTGCAGGTACCAACCAGAGCATCATCTCCATGTTGGTTCGAGGACACCAAATGGGTCCTGTACCCCCGTGTCAGAGCTGCTGTGTCTCTGCCATGGCTGGTACGTGTCTCCTCACACAGGGGAAGGAGACATTGTGCTGGTTCCCAAGAGCAACAGCTCTTTGGGAAGACTCATACGCATCTGAGGATTCCACTTGGACTTAATTTTGGACATTTTATTTTAGTGCCTGAGTTATGTTCATGGTTGGGCTTGATGATGTTGAGGGTCTCTTCCAACCAAAATGATTCCGTGATTCTATGATTCTATGAGTATTTTTGTGTGTTCTCCCCGTTCTTGCTGCACAGCAGCAATTTCGTGGGTGGGTGATGGGTGGTCAGTCCCCCCCTCTCCCACATCGACCCCGAGGCACCACAGACAATGCGGCCACCGCGTTGTGTCACCAGGGAGAACACTGGGCCACGTTCAAGCAACGCGGAGGCCTTTCTAAGAAACAATTATTATTATGGACAACAGCTGGGCTGGGAGGAGAGCTTCGCCCGCAAAATTCCGAGGGAGTTGCTCTACCAGAATGCCATTATTTTATGCCAGATTGCTCTTTCTGTTGAAAATAGGAAGAGATGAAAACTACGCAGACAGTGTGGTGACATTCCCTCTAAAACAAGACCTTGGAGAGTAAAACGCGCTGTTCAGTGGCCACGCTTGCGCTTTCGCACACAGAGACGGCAGCAGCTCGTGTCCGCGCTGCAGATGGACTGGGGGAGCGACGGCATCTTGTGCTCAGCAGACTCCCCCATCCCTTCGGTTCAGACTGGTATTTGCCTCCCCATCAACCCATCGCCCTGCCCACGCGCTCGGCCCCGTTTCCCAGGCTATTTGTGGAATGAAATATTGTTGCTATCATGGTTTAGATGCTAGGAGAGAGGGAATGAAAAAAAGCGAGGTAGGGAGGGAGGGAAGTAAGGAGGAAACAAAGACAGCATTGTTATCTCTTCCAAAAAACTGCAGACACTTATTCAAGGCAGAATGACTAGTTGGGGTTGTGGTTTGCTTTTACATATGTGTTTAACCTCGCGAAATAGTCAACAGCCTGGAAAGAAAACACCACACTCAGAGGCAGAGGCTGCCCAAGGCTCCCAAACCCTCCGCCTGATTTTCCAATTTGGGGCGCTTGGCTGGAGCCCAACCATCCATCCCTGGGATGCGACGGCCTCTGCTTCCATGGGGAAAGAGTCCCTGTCCCCCGGCAAAGGCAGCTCTGCATTCAGCGTCCGGCAAGAGCAGCACATCAGCTTATCAGGCTCTTGTCTTATCAGTTCCTAGCAGATGCTACAAGACGATTTGTCATCCAAACCTTGGTGTGCTGCACTCCAGCCAAGCAGCCACGAGAGCCAGAAACTGGGGGCAGGGGTGGGGGGGGAAAGGAGTGGAATAATGCAGCGAAAAAACACAAATTCTGCACCATGGAAATGTGAAGAAGGAGTGAGTGCGCTGCGCTGCGCTGCTGTGCCAACTTTCCGGGGTTTGGAGCACAATCTTTTCTGTGGTACCACCGCTGATGATTAAGTTTGCCTGACACTTCCCATCAGGAGGCTCCGCAGTCGCTCGTGCGGAGCTTTGCCAGACTTGAATCAATCGGGCTGAAATTTCCCATGTTTGGTATCTGCCCGAGGCAGGAGCTGAGGAAACAATCCGCTCGCACAGCACAGCCATTTCGGAGAACACGGGTACAGAAAAACACCGTGTATTGCTGTTAAAAAAACAGGAAAACAACTCAATTTCCAGTTATATTTATTTTATCTTATTGAGAAGTCCTTGCTCTCCCATGACGTGGAACAGATGCTCAGCGTTTTCCAAGAAGCAGTTCTGGTGGCAGAGATATGCCTTTTGCTTTTTTTCTGTGGAAATCTGCCCCAAATTGGACTGATGTGAAAAAACACTCAGGGTTTATGTCTCAGCCCAGGGTGTCTCCCTCCCCGTGGAGCCCACCCCATCCTTCCCACCCCGCTGGCTGCAGGAGGGGTCGGGAGCAAGGTTTGGGGATGAGCAGAAGCAGGTGGGGACACAGGGTGGAGAGGGGATAGTAGAGAAGGATGAACGTGGGACCGGGAGCGTCGTACCAGGAATGTGTATTTTAGGGGTGAGAGAGGTGGGAGGAGGAGGTGGGACCCATGGGGAAAGCAGTGGGAGGCGAAGGCTCTTGGAGCAGGACCCAGAGAAGAGGATGTGACCTGGGACCTGGGTGCCAGCAGGATGGGTCCAGACCCCTGCACCGCATCCCGGGAGGAGAGCACGAGCAAACGGACAATGTTCCTTTAGTCTTTCTGGGTGTAATCAGATTAACCGAAGTGACTGAGCATCGTGCCTACTCATTTTTTTCCCTTCCTCTATCACACAACCCATAGTAAGAGCTATATTTAGCTTTCCCATTGCTCGCTACAGGGTGTCAGTGGCTTCTTTTTTCCCCTCCAGTGATTCAGCCGAGTGCAATTGTTCATTCAAGTGGAAGGAGGAAAATGTAGACACAGCATGGGGGGAGCAGGGCCCGGCCCCCCCAGCCCCGCCGCTGAGCGGAGCCGTCGCCTTTGCCTGGCCCCCGCTTTGCCCCCCAGCTCCAGAGCCCCCCACTTTGAGGCTGATGATCACAGATTTGGCTCTGAGCCCCCTGCATGGACACGCTGCCACGTGGCTCGTCCCTCTGCGCCAGGACACGGTGGGGACGACGGTGACAGCGTCCGCTGGGGTTGCTGGGAATGGGGCAGAGAAGGGCTTTGGAGTCATTCACACCCATTTAGATGAGAACTTCCACTCTGAACTTGAGAAAATCCTCACTAACTAAATATTCATTGAAATCATTATGTTTCCACAAACGGTTTTGATTTCCACACATCAGCATTTTTCAATGACAACAACAAAAAAAAGCTGTTTTGTTGAAAGACTCCTCCTCTGTTCAAAGGAGATCACCCAGCTCCATGCGTGCGGACAGACGGACGGGCTGGGACCTACCAGCCCATGCCCCACATCGCGGGGACCAGAAACCCCGGGCCATTGCACCATCAATGATCGCCTGGTTGTTTTACCCTCATCAGTGTTTGCTGGGGACGCCCTGTGCTGCAGCGCTCGGGGAGAGCGGCTCCAGCTCCAACGGGCGGCTGATGCGCTGGGACCACTGACCAGATGGAGCTGTGGCCATTCGCTCGGTTTCATCTGAATCCAGGAAAGAAAGAGGCGAAGGAATGACTCTGTGTCTTCTGCACTCTGGGAAAATAAAAAAGGACAGAAATGCCTGCCCATCAGATTCCTCCCCCCTTTCCTGCCCCTTTGCAGCTGGGGAAACCGCGGCAGCTTCGGAGGCCGTTTGGAGCCGGCTGTGCGGACGCAGGCTTTTGGAAACCTGCAATTACATCCACAGGCGTCTCCTTGTAGCTTAAGCAGGTTTAATATTACAGGAAGGCACAGGAAATCTTGGCCCTTTTTTCTTTTCTTACTTAAATTATTTTTTAAACGCGCTCCCAGTAAAGTTAATGAATCACTCCCCAAAACGAGGGTTTTATTAAGGTCTGCAATTCAGCACAGACTTCTTTTCCCTTCCTGTGGCAGAAAGATGCCAATTAAATAAAAATATTTTGTTTGAAACCTATTGCTATTGCTGTATTAGGGTTTTATCATTTTAGCACCATTTTTCTTTTGTTTAAGGTGGTCACAACCAGCCACTCAACCAAAACCGACCCCAAAGTCCTCTCCCACAGGCAGGCCTGCCGTCAAGTTCACTTTTCTCTGCTGGGGTCCCATTAGGCTTCACCAGCTCCCACTTACCCAACAACCCACAGCTCTGGCTGGACTGAGCCCTCCTGGGGCATCCCAGGGGCCTCTCCCCACCCCCGGCCCCGACAGGGACCCCACCACTGGGACAGCCCCCCCGGTCCCACCACCCCCGTTCCCATGAGGGGCATCGCCCATAATCCCTGCTATTCCAACCCAAATTCCCATCAGGGGCATCACCCCTAATCCCTGTTATTCCACCCCAAATTCCCATGAGGGGCATTGCCCCTAATCCCTGCTATTCCAACCCAAATTCCCATCAGGGGCATCGCCCATAATCCCTGCTATTCCAACCCAAATTCCTGTCAGGAGCATCACCCCTAATCCCTGCTATTCCAACCCAGATCCCCATCAGGGTCATTGCCCCTAATCCCTGTTATTCCACCCCAAATTCCCATGAGGGGCATTGCCCCTAATCCCTGTTATTCCACCCCAAATTCCCATGGGGGGCATCACCCCTAGCCTCATTTCACCCCATTTTTGGTGGCTGCCCACAGGGGAAAGTGGGGCACAGCCTGGGCTGCTGGTCTTTGAAGAGGTGGGAAAACCATCCCTGATGGTGCCACTACCTCCCAGTTTGCAATAACACCATTTCTTTTGAAAATCTGAATGAGAATCGTGCTATTTTTATTAAAAAAGAAAGAAAAAAAGCCCAACACCTAACAAGTTTCCCCTTTCCCCTCTCCAGCTGCATTCCAGCAGCCAGCAGGTGTGTGTCAATCGGCCGGCCTCCGAGATTTACAACCTGCTCCAGGATTTCTCGGCCAGGCTTTGGTTGGGGAAGTATTTTCTGCTCACAAACAAAGGAGCTGTAGCAAGGGGGCCCCGAGGGACAAAACAACCGGAGATGAAAAAACAAATGCATCCTTCCCTAATGCGATTAAAACAAAACAAGATACCCATTGAAGCAAGGGGCTCCGGCTGGCCAAGGGGATGACTTGGAGCTCTTTGCTGCTTCTTCCCCTTCCCCACCTGGCCCCCTCGCTCCTTGGCAGGCACAGGGGGTACAGGAAGGCATGGGGGTCACATCCCTGCTGTCCCTGCCTTTGGTGGCTGGGGGACCCTGGCCGAGCCCCCGCCCCTTGGCCTCCCATCACCCGGCCACTGCCAAGCGCCACACATGGCCAGTGACCTGATTCCCCATGTTTCAGCAGTTTTTGTTAAAAATAGATCAAAGCTGCGGCTGAGGAAAAGCCACAGGAAGCGGCTTGGGCTGCCCCGGTCCCTGGTGCCTCCACCCCACGCTTTGGCATGGGCCGGGGACCAGGAGTGACTCCCAGGGCTGTTTCCACAAGCGGAGGACGAGGATGACTGTCCCCTTCCTCCACACCCGCTCGCGCGCAGCCGGCGCACCGCAGCCACGCTGGGACATGCCCCAGCTTTGCTGTCCCGCTTTTGCTCCCCTGCCTTTGGTCTTGTTCAGACAGTTTTCAGCAAAAAACACAGGCAATGCTTTATTAGTTGGACCCTTCTGTTGGGAGCAATTTGAAGCGAGGGGAAAAAAAAAGGCTATCATTTGTTCCTCTGCTGCAGATCTCTAACCTGCGTGTCCGTGCGTGGCGGGGGAGCGTGTCCCAGGCACGGGCTCCTTCCTCAGCGCTGTGGGAGATGTTGCAGAGGTCTGGGGGGACCTGCAGATGGGTGCTGCATCTTCTGGGGCAACAAAGCGCATCCAGAGGACTCTGAACCCCGTGGAACTGCCCCTCAGAGATGCTCCCCTAAGCGAACACGGTGTGTTAATGCTCCTGCTCCACAGCAAGGGTGCAGCTTCCCAGTGCAACCTCTGTTTATGTTGGAATTAACAGCAATGCTCACTTGGAGCGTTAGGCTTGAAACATGTACACCAGCGTAATCCTTGTGGGGTCAGGGATTCCCTAAGAGCATTTTCTGAATACACCGGGGAGAAGGGAGGCAGGAGGAGGGATGCTGGTACCTGCCAGTGTCTGACGGAGGGAGAATGGTCACACACAAAGACACAGGGCAAAACCAGAAGCATTAGGGTGAGAACAAGTCAGAGAAATCTTAGCTTAGACAAACAAAAATGACGTAAGAATGTGATAATTAGGCTGGAGGCTCCTCTGCCAAAGCAAATACTGGAATTCCCACTCGCTGGACTCTGTCAGAACTGGGCAGGGTGATACCTCAAGGGGACACGCTGGGGACACCTTGGCAGGCACCACCGGCTGACAGCAGCTCCTGTCCCTGTGGCCCCACCATGTGTGACAAGGTGACACCACAGCCTGACCAATGAGTGCTCCGCCCCCTTGACTGGCTCCCCTGCCTCCCTGTGCAGCCTGGCACACGGCTGGATGGACCAGCCGCAGCACACAGCTGGGCACATCTGGAAGAGGCTCTTCCAGCGCCACTTCCTCATCAGCAGCGAACCGTTTGAGAAGAAGGCTCCCGCCCGCTGCTCGGCAGAAGAGAGGGGGAAGGCGCTGGCTGGGGGTGTTTGCCGGGGGATGGCAGGTGTGCTGGGAGCTGGGGTGATGCTGCGGAACAGCCCTTGCACACCCAGCGCCAGGACATGCACCCAGCTCTGAGCCCATCGTCCTGCACCCACCAGCCGCTCCCCAGGGGAGAGCAGTGACATGGGGGTCTGTGGCCCCCGGCAGCCCCCCCAAGAGCCGCTCCTCAGCCCTTGGCAGCAGCAGGATCTGCCGCTGGTACTCAAGCGTGAAAGGAAACGCATGACTAAGAGCTGAGGAACAGCCTGGGAGCGCTACCGCGATGCGAGCAGCCAAAATTCATGTTTCCCATCTGGGCTGTGAATGAGCGCCCTGGTACATGGCTCGGGAGCGTGAATTCCTGACGTCTCCAGCCTCAACTCGTCCAACAGTGCCAGGAGAGCTGCAAAAGGAGCAGGGTCTCAGCATCGCCCAGGTGTGACAGTCTCTGGAGATGGTGGAAGAGGAGCCTGAGCTGCCAACATAGAAATGCTCTGCTCTTCTTCCCACCCACAGCTGAACCCCATTACCTGACCCCCGAAACACCAGCTCCAGCTATCCCCAAACAAGTGGAGCTTTGTCCGGTGTGTGTTTGTTGCAGTCAAGAGATTAAACCAAAGGAAACAAAGCAGCTCAAAGGCTTAAGGCCATGACTCACGCCAAGGGCTTCCCAGGCCGTCGTCACTCGGCACATGGCTCTGTCCCAAATGAAAAATGACTAAGTCAAAATAAATAAATAAAAGTCAATAAATCTTGTGCAGCAGAGATGGTGAGTGACTGGGGAATAGGAAAACCTGTTCAAACAGAGCAGCATATTCTAGGCAGAAAATTCAGTGTCACGTTCCTGAGCTAAGAGGGGACACTATGGAGGAAGAAAGAGAAATAAATATACATTTCCCAGCTACGTGACACAGCTTCCAGAAAGCATCGGCTGCTGGCGGTGAGGTTTGCACTTGGGGCTGTGGTGCAGCCAAGTTTGCTGGTCAGAGCGTGGGGAGCCCGGCAGGTACCAAAGGTGTGCTCAGGAACACGGGGATGAGCGTGTCCCCACCACGGCTTTCAGGCAGGGAACTAGTTGTCGCTGCACTGGAGCCCCTGTGGGCTCTCATCCTCTGTCTGCTGGCAGCTACACGATGGGGAAATGTTTGGTGACCTCTGTGCCATGCTCAGGGCTGTTTCTGCAGAGCCGCAGCCTCACTGGGATCAGCAGGACACCCCTCTGTCCCTCTGGACCCTGGACCCGCAGGGAACCGCGCTCTCCGAATGGGAACAGCCTCTGAGAGCTGGTCCTGCACAAACTGCCATGCAGATGAAGGATGATGTGAGGATGAAGATGAGCCTGCCTTGCAATCAGGGCTTAAATGGACATAAACCTCTTGTCGGTATTCAGCACATCATGCCCATGTATCCCCCAGGGACATCTTCCCCCCAGTTATCACCCCTACGAGCATGAGAAACACACGCAGGGTGGAGGGAAGACCCACAGCAGAGCCCTTCTGAACCTGAAGTTGTTATGCTGTGAAGCCCCTGAAGTGAAAGCATTTTTTCCCGAGGTGACTTTGTTTATCCTCAGTCCTGGACCAGCTGACAGTGAGAACCGCGGTGTCTGGGAAGGGGCTGGAGAACCAGCGGCCGTCAGCAGAAGGAAGCGGTTGCAGCACTGGCGAGCATTAAGGCACTAATGAGACAGAGTAGAGCTGGCCTGTCTCCTGCAGAAGGTTGGACTGCGTAATCTAATGGTCCCTTTGGCCTTACAATTTGTGAAAGTGTTTCATTCTGGTAGATAGTTGGCTCTGGCTTTAAATCATCCTCTGCAATCCAAGAGCAAAAAGCTGGGGGAGAAAAAAAAAACCCAAAACTTTTGGAACTGCACCAAAAAGCTGTTGGAGTGGTTTCTGATAGCATCGCCGGGCCAAACCCAGCAGCCCTCCTCACCCTGCTCACTGCTGGAGAGATTTGGGCTCAGGCTGGATCCCCAGGGAGCTGGGGCTTTGCCCCTGTGTGCACAGAGCGCAGGAGCTGGGATCTGAGAGCAGAATCCGGCCAGCAGCTCCTCCCTGTCCTCGCGATGCTGTATTGCTGGGCTGGGACAGAGCGCTTCCCTCTCCTGAACCCAGCCCCATTTCCCTGGCAGCTCAGTACCCGAGTCCGACCCCTCGGGCCACGGGCCAGCCAAGGGTATGATTGTTTTAAGGCGATCAATTGTTACGTGGTCCTTCCCTCACCGACCCACCAAACAAAGCTGCGCGAGAGCACCCAGGGCTGAAGGAAGACTCGGCAACGGGCTCTCCATCGGCTTTTTTGCACTCGAGACTCCTTGTTTGGATGCCAAGACAAACAAACAAATCATATTCAAAGGCATCTGCCCACAATAGCACTGAAGTCAGAAACACATAGAAGAGGGGAGCTGAGACGAGGGGTCGGGATTCCTGTTGGACACAACAGCTTCGCTCAGTGCTTTCAGTTCCTTTCACTGCCTCTTCTGGTGTCATTCGGGAGAGGGCGATTATTTATTTTGTAGCCTTTCACTGGCCCGTTTTTCCAATAAGAATGTGTGATGTGCTTACAGAATTCCCTGGCACATGTCGCCGTGGGACCATCTGCCCTGGGCAGCATTTCCAGCCCTTTGAAGAGCGTGAGGCAGCACAGGCGAAGCTGCTGCATCCCTGTTTCTCAAGCACCTTTCCTCCCATCGCTTCCCAAATTGCTTTCCACAGGGGTCGATCTAGCCATCACAAGCAGGCAGTCACTTCTGTGACAGATATTTAAAAGCAACTGCGTTTAGCAACCCGGAGCAGAAAGGGAATAAGAACACAAAGTGCAGGGACAGAGTCTTCTCTGGGGGATGCTATTTTTACCCCAGGTAAGATTTAATGAGGACAGTGCTAAGTGTCTGTTTCTCGGAGAAAGAAAAAACATAATAGTCTCTTTAAGACCAATAAGTGACTAGTTGATATTAATATCTCTGCACAAGGAGCCTGGTTTGCTGAGGATCGAGGGGGAGAGTGGCTGTCAGTGACTCCGTGCAGCGATGGACCTTCCCCAGACTGGTCCCACTCCGCCCCAGTGCCCCATCACGCCTGGCTGGGGGGCACTGGGGGTGCAGCCTCGGGATGGTAGGGTTTCGGGTGGGCCAGCTGGGGTGGGGATAAGGGGGGGCTCAGGCTTGTCATTGCCAGGTGAGCAGCAGCAAAGAGAAATTCAGCATGTCAGCTCTCAGGCTGCAAGAGCTTTTTGGTGCGTGGCTGGGGGAAATGACTGAAACCAGCTCAGTCGTCTCTCATTGCTGGGAGAGGCCAAAAGCACCTAATTGGGAACTGATCTCAGCTGTTTGTTTGCCAGGACTCAGACCAAAAAAAGCTCCATCTGAATTAAAAAAAGAAAAAAAAAAAAAAAAAAGAAGGAATTTCCTTCCCCTGATGGTTTGGATTGTTTCTTAATGTTATTTTAATGTAGGTCTGTTTGGTGTTTGTTCAGAGCTTAAGGTGGTGGAAAATGAGCTGTGGGTCAGCTCTGATGTGAGATGGAGCCGGGCATCCCTGGAACACCAAGGCTGTTGATGGTGAGCGAGGTGCCCATCAGGAGACGTGAAATGTTTGTCACCTGAGCGTGACTTCCTTCCAGTGGAGCCGTCAGTCCCACACACCGGATGGCTGGGAGGAAGAACGTTGAGCCGCCGGGTTGCTGGCTTTGGCTTTCTGCTGCTCCCCGTGCGGGACCAGCCGGCCAAGGCACGTGTCCTCCCCCGGCTCCCCGCCCGGTGCCGGCGGGATGAACACGGACTAGCAAGTCACTCGCCTTCTCCTCCAGATTTTCAGGCAAATTATTACTCATGCAAAAAACCTGACAGAGTTTTGGGACTTGTGAATGTCTTAATAAATCCCCAGTGGCTGTCTCGCTATTCACAAAGAGCGAGTAACAGGATCCCATAAATCACGGCAAAACAAACTCGGCACTTTGGGTCAGGAAAATATTGAGAAATCCGTGGGTTTTACTCTAATCCTCCCATGGCAGGGGCTCTGGAAATGCACTTTTATTTTTTGCATCCTCTGGCTTTGACACTAACTCCCCTTCCAGCCGCTGTCCTGCCGGGCTCAGCAGCGTCCACAGGCAGCCGGGGTGCAGCGCAGCCCCATGGGGAGCAGGGATGAGTCCTGGGATGCCGTGAGCCTGCCACTCAGCCCAACCAGAGAGGAGTTTGCCCCATGGGCCATATCTTCTGGGCTTACACCTACCACTCACTGCTGCCCAACGACCCACAGATCGCATCAGGCTCCTCTGGGGCTGGGAAGGGGCGAGGGTTTGCATTTGGTGCTGCTCCTTGCTGTGGACTCTGGAACTGTGGCCTCTGAGCATCGCACCAGGACATCACCTGGGAGGGACCCTGTGCTGCCCGGTGGGAGGCTCTGGATCTGCCTCCAGCAACGGGGCCTTTCATTTTCTGCTGCATCTTTGTTTTGCAGAGAGACAGGATTCGGGTTTTGGGTTGTTTTTTTTGGTTTCTTTGCACCATTGAGGTTTGGGGTGGCCGCAGCCCAGCGGTGGCTCGTCAGGCCCCTGGCCAGCACAGGCTGTTCTTGGCAAGCGCAGAGGCAACACATGGCAGAGCGGCTGCCCTGCCCGCGGCGGAGGAGAGAGCGCTCAGCCCTGATGGGTGGTCCTGATGTGTCAGCAAACCATCCCCAGACCTCCAACCACCCCCAGACCTCCAACCATCCCCAGACCTCCTACCTGCCGGGAACATCTGCCGGCCAGAGGAACCCAGGTCCTGGCCACACTGAGAAGGGATGGTGCCATCTGGGCAAAGGGGTAAGCAGCTGAAAACAACGGCGAAGGAGGGATGGGAGAGAACAGACAACTGACACGGGGAAAGAAGAGACAGGAAAGGAGCAGAACCCCATGTGCTCTGGAATTTGTGCCTGCAAAGCCAAATTGCTGAGGGCCCACCTTTCCAACACTTCTGGGGCAGACACCCCAAGCAGAAGAACCTGAGGGCTTTGCAGCGCGTGTGATGGGACGGAAACATCATCACCAGCTTCCTTTTTCTGGGCCAGATTTCTGTTTAGGAAAGACTTGACAAGGCCTGGGCTGGGACAGCGGTGTGTGCCCTGACCAGCTCCCCGCTGCCCCACAGGCTCCCCCCGCAAGCCCTTTGGTCTCTCATCACACTAATCCATTGGTGACTTCAGCTCTAATTGGCTGCAGTCTGGCATCAATAAACCGAAACATTTATTGCACAGTTTAAATCTAATACAGATTATAGCAACCCAGCTAGTTTTTAATGTTTGGGCCAGGAAACAGCTCTACAAACTCCTGCTTTGCAGGCTGGAGGCTCTTCCCACCGCTGCAGCCCCATCCCAGCCCTTGGTCTCAGTGTCGGGTCCCGACCTGCTGTCCCCACGTCCCCTGGTTTGCTGTGTCACTTCTGGCCCCTTTCCATCAATATCCCATGCTCCGGGATGGCCAAGCCCTCCTCCCCATCCCCAGTCAGTCGGGGTCCATCTGTGGAAGGAGGGAAATTTCTTTAATACCTGTGACATGCAAACCATGCCGTGGAGCTGCAGGTTAAAGGTCGGTCCTTATCTCAGGATCTGCAGGGAAACTCTGGAGTTGTTCGCAACGTCTGCGCCCGAGTCAGGAAATCTGATTTGCAATAATATAATGTTCTTTTAAGTAACATTTTCTTAAAAGACTATTGAAGTTTAAAGAGGGGGCCAGGGTGCAGGGGAGCTTTAATTTTAGATTTTGCCATTATTTTCCCAGCTACTGTTGCTTAACCCTTGTGTGGCTGAGACCCGGCTCCAGGCAGGACCTCAGCGCTCCCCACGGCAGAGATGCCGGCAGGCTTTGCAGCTCTCTCCTCTCCTCTCCTCTCCTCTCCTCTCCTCTCCTCTCCTCTCCTCTCCTCTCCTCTCCTCTCCTCTCCTCTCCTCTCCTCTCCTCTCCTCTCCTCTCCTCTCCTCTCCTCTCCTCTCCTCTCCTGCCCTGATGCTCTTCTCTCCTCTCCTGCCCTGATGTTCGGGTCACAAAAGTCCACCTGGGAAGACTCGTTCAGCATCTCAGGTCTGAGGGATCTCAGATCCCTCCCTGCCCAGTGTTTCTAAAAGAGCGGTGAGATAAATCATGTGTGCGGCACAAATCCAGCCGCTTTTTAATGAACCCAATGAGATATAAATGGCAAATGCCTCATTTTCTCCTGATTTAAATAATGTATTGGAGAGGCACTTCACTGGCATTTCAGAAACAAAACAAAAAATGCAAGAGGGGGTAAAAAGGGTTTGTGAGGCTGCGTCAGGGCAGTGACCCAGCAAAGCCGCTGCTCCGGCAGCACACGGGGCCAGGGCACGCACAGCCGGGAGGAGAGGGACTGGGAATGACTGGGTTTCTCCTGGACGCCCTCTTACTCTGCCACCGCGCCAGCGATGCCGGAGCTCCCCAGGTCTGATCAGACGCTCCGTTCCCATCCGCTGTGCATGCCAGGAATCGCTTAACAGGGACCGGCTGGAGCGCCTCTGCGGAGGGACGGGGGGGCCATGGGTCCTCCCCCGCCGCCCCCTCCACACCCCCGGCATGGTATTACTATCAGAAATATCAGACGTTTCGACTCAAATTAAAATCAGGTTAAATATCTCCCATGCAAAAATTCCACATGGTTCCAGATGGAAAGCGGTTCCTCAACCTCATAGTGAACAAAATAAATAAGGAACCTTTCAGACCTGCGCCTGCCCCCCCAGCCGGGGAGAGACAGGGAGCCCCCGCCGAATTTGAGAACTTTGAAGTTGTAATTTGGCTGGACTAATGCAAAGCATGACACACTCTATTGGAATATAAATAGCATATTCGTGAAATGCACAGGGGTAAATACGTTGTAATGATAGGAAGCAAAGCAGAAACACGTGTGTGCGTGCACACGGGTTGCACACACCAGCACACACACACTGTGTGCAGGCACACGCCAACCCTGGAAATGTCCCCAGCCCCGGCGATGCCACCCGGCGTGGACCGTGGTACCAGCACACATCACCTTGCACACGTCCCTGCATCCTGGACAGCGGTGTGATGGCAGCGACATCCAGCAACACAACAGGAGAAGAAGAGCTTTAGCCACAGAGAGAAAGAGCTGATTTTGGGTGGGTTCCTTTGTGTGTGTTTTTCTCTCTGTCCAGACACATATTTAATTACACCAGACTCGACATCGCAGCCAGGCCCTGGAGGGACCGCAGGGATGCTGCCACTGCCGATGGCTTTGGGGAAGGCCAGCAGAGGTGTCCCATGCAGCTCCAGAGCAGCTGGATTTTGCTCGGATGCACCCAGGACATGCAGAGAGCTGGTGGCCATGCTGTGACAACCGGGGGGCTCCCAGCAGGGGCCAGCAGCTGGAGGAGCCCAGCCCCATGGTGCACAAGCCTGCCCGCACAGAGACGTCTTGTCCCTTGGGGGACACCTCAGTGCCAGGTCTGTCCCACTGCTTGATCCTGCCCCGTGTTCGCAGCCTGTGTTCTCATAGCTGCGGCATGTGAAAAGCCACCTCCGCAGGGGACCCGCTCCTCCGGCCAGCCGTGGTGTCAGGCTGCTCCTGTGACACGAATGGGGTTGCCAGACCTGAGCTCTAAAAGGAAAGGAGAACTTTGCTCGCAGCAGTGCCAAACCGAAGTCACACGCTGTGGCTTTATACAGCCCAAGCTGTGCCAGATCCCACAACACGGGATACGCTCTTATCTCCCTGAGCTGCTCATCCCTCCCTGCATCGGATCTGGTTCCAAATCCATCCCAAATCAGGTGTATTTGCAGAGCTGGGGATTTGTCCTACCCCTATTGCTGCAAGACCTGGAATCCCCCAGATGTCACTGCCACTCAGGCCAGCATCTTCACAGGAAGGTTCAGCATCCCCTGGTCAGGGTCCTGAGCCACAGCTCTTCAGCCAACCCTCCCCACTCCAGCAGATGACACCCCAGCATGCCCCTGTCATTCCCCCCTGGGAACTCGCACCCTGCTCCCCTTTCTGTCTCTGCTCTCTCCCGTTGCTCCCCGTTCCTCTGGCCGTCGGTGGTGTTTCTGACCTCACCTTTCTGCCCCATGGTCTCCATCTCTGCACGTAAAACCCCCCGGGAACTGAGCTCCCCCGTGCTCTGCTGTTGTCTGGGTTGGTGGTACTGACTTCTCTCTCTTGCCCGTCTGCTTTGATTTAGCATCTGCCTATCTCAGCTCAGGTTAATCAGTGGATTAACTGCAGCTCTCCCTCCCTTTCTCCTAAATCCTGATCCTTCATCACAAAGTTAGGAAACAAAACAGATCAGGTACTTTTCCATGGAGGCAGCCAAACTATTTGCTTTCCTATCAGCTGGCTTCTCCTACACCTTTCTCTGGGCTTTTCTGACCCTGGGACACCCACCTGTTTGCTTGGCTGTCCCCACGCTCTGCCTGCTCCCTGCCCGTGCTGCTGGTGGACTGCAGCTCCCTGAGCTCACCCTGGCCAGGGGAGAATGGCACACCGGGACATCCTCCTCCCGCCGCCACACTCATCCCCAGCCGCTGCTCCCCCAGGGCCACCACTGCCCTGTTAACCCTTAGCTCCCACCCCCCGGGGTGCTCGGTTCTCAGGGCAACTCACCGCCCTCCCAGCTGGAGCTGTTGGGCTCTGCCCCATGGATGACCCTGGGAGATACCCAATATGTGAGGCCAGCGGGTGCCGTCAGCCCCATCCATCCTCCCAGCTCCGAGAGGGAAGGGAGCAGCTGAGAGCTGCCATGCACCTTAAGACCCTTCATATTTTCTGCGTTAATCAGCAGCTTCCAGTGCTGGCTGAAGGCAAGATAAACTCTGTCAACCCTCCTGTAGGTGGGCAGTGGGAAAAGAGATTCTGTGAAGTAAAACCTGTGAGCCACTGCAGGAAGGTGTCTGGAGCCCAGGAAAACCCATTTCATTGAAGTGCGGTGCTAACGGGAGGGAGCAAATGCTTCTGGCTCAGCTCCACCTCAACACAAACTCAGTATCCTGCCCTCCTTGTGTGACTTTGGGACTGTGCCCCACGGTTCTCCCACACAGCCCAGGCTCCTGCTCTCTGCTGTCACCCCTCCGGTGCGGCAGGGAAGGGACAGTGATGCTTCAAGGGCTTTGGTCACTTTTCCCTTGGGAGGCAGGGCAGCTGGGGCTCTGCCCTCCTGGGTTTGCTGACCCTCGGTGACTCTTCACTCAAGTCCTGCTCAGATTTTGGCTAAGCCAGCTCATGCTAAGGCCTGAGCTGTGCTGGGAGCAGGCTGTCAGCTCACGGGGAGAGAACCCTGCAGGCAGGATAGAGCAAACGGGCCATTAGCACCTGCAAATGGCTGGCTGGTGAGGTTTCTAACTTTTATCTGCCACTTGCCTCAGAATCCACTTACTATGGAAATGGACAGACCAAACCTCCAGGCTGGAGAGTGTAAAACAAGAGTTTACCCAAAAAGCTTTGGAACTGGATCCAAGAGCAGCCAGACTGCTGAGGTTTGACACCTGAGGGAGGAGGAAGGACGAGCCGCTCTCCGTCCGCTGGGTAAATAACTCCTTTATTTTACTCATAGGGGTATGATATTAAGGTTACACAGTATGAAACCTTACGACTTGACTGGTGAACAGGTGAATTCATGTGTTAGACTAGTCTGGGCAAGAGGAGATTGAGCGTTTATTGCATTTCTTAATGAGCTCATGAAATAGAGTTTCAATCACAGAATGCCTTGTCCTGTAAATCTGAGAGATCCAAACAGACCGTGACACCCTTTCCACCCAGCTCTGTGGTTCTCCTTCCAAGCCTCTCCAGTTCCTTCTGTCTGTGGTTGATTATCTTTCTTGCAGACCACGTGCAAGAAGAGGGTTCTGCAGCAGCAAACCCTCAGCAGCGGGAGAAGATCACCCCAAAAACCTCCTTAGGAGCTCGGGGCCCTATCGTGCTGGGCACCAAAAATCCAGGGAGGAGCACAAATCCTGCAGCCAGGAGGTGCCAGCAGAGGTGGCACTGGGAGGAAAGGTCTGGCCCTGTCCTGTCCCACCCAGCCACAGCAAGGGGGTGCAGATGGGGAGCTGGGGGGGCCCTCGACCCGTGGGTGCCAGGCACGGCGGTGGGATCACTCGGCACGTCCCGGGGTCTGTGCGTGGTGGGAGCGATGGTGACTGACGTTCAGGCCGGCTGCCAGCATCGCATCAGCACCTGCAAAATGTGCTGCCTCGGGATTTATTGGGGTTGTTCTTGGAAGCTGATCAGGTACCTGCTGGTGATCGGGCAGCCCAAGAGCCCATTGCACTGAGCCAGCCAGGACGGTCAAGCTGGGGAACAGAGCTGAGCCAAGCTGAGCTTAGCTAAGACTAGCTGAGCCAAGCTGAGCCTAGCTGAGCCGAACCGAGACAAGGAGAGGAGTCGTCATGTGAAAAAGCGATTCCGGCAGCTCACAGCCATGACCCAACTTTTCAGCTGAACCGTTCCTGCCAAAGCAGTGTTTCCAAAGCTGCAGCTCCCTGATAAAACCTAATACCGTTGCCCATAAATTGTATTAAATAAACAGCAGCTGCAGATCAAGGTATATTCATCAAGGGCTTCCTCTTCTCTTTCTTTTTTTTTATGAATGGCTGAAGACTCGGAGATGTCGTTTGCCAATAGTCTGTCAACGGAGCCTGCATTTAAAATCAATTTGGTAATTACAACTCTGACTCGGAGCCACAAATCAAAAAGGAAACTTCAGCCCTTCAGGATGTTTTGGCCCATTAGGGAGCTGGTAATTATGCACCCCAGCCGGGCATTAATTTAAGGCCCTGGTGGAAAAGCGATGGTGTGAATTTGAGACAGGAAACTGCCTGCGAGGAATTTCAAAGGTTGGGAGGCGTGCTGTCAGTCTGTTTACAACCACCTAGCTTAACATGGTTAAAATCTGCTAGGAAACACTTGCTGAACTCGGGATTGCCATTGTGTTGGTTTATTTTTCCTTGTGAGAGAGGCCGCTTTTCTGTCGGTGAGGAATAAATGAGGAAAATATATCTAACCTCTGTTTACATAGGATCTGCAGTGTTTGTACTGTGCTACTCCAGGTCACTCGGGCTGCGGTGTGATGAACGGTGTGTATGTGTATGGGGATGGATGGATGTACACAGACAGGGGAGGGTTTGGCAGAACCAGCCCAGAGAGCGTACCCTTAATTTGCTAGCAGCGAGTGAATCTGATCTCAAAACAAGGTTCTGTCTGCTCCCCTTTCCCAGGTAAGGTGAATCCCTGGAGGCTTTGCAGCCTTTCCCATGGCACAGCAGAGCTCTGCTCCGCACACACCCATGTTTTGGCAGCATCCTTTGGTTCCATGGTGCGTGTCGTGTTCCCAGCGACTCCCGCTCCCGAGCAGGAGGTCGGTCAGGCTGGACCTGGCCAAACACCCAGAACACGGGGAGCAAGAGGCTCCTCCTCAACTGCTCCCGCCAACCTCAGCCCTGCAGAGTCAGGTCTTGCTGCTCCTGAAAAACTGGACAACGTTCAGTAGCTGCAAATGTTATTAATGGTCATAAAATGATCCAGTTCTCCAGCATATCCCGTTACGCTGGTTGTCTCCGATATCTCCTGCAGGCTGGTCCCACAGCCCCACTTGTCTGGGCCCTCCGAAGTATCACATCTCCGTCAGGAGAGCTGCAAAGATAGTTAAGCCCCAGGGACCAGCAGAGAAGGGGAAGGCTGGATTTTGGATCATGGGGAAGGAGAAGCCCCCGGCCCTCTCTGACCAGCCTGGTCCGCCTGTCCCCAGCCCAGCTGGGGCTGCTGAGGCTCCATCCTGTGGGATGAGACATCTGTCACAAAACCAGTGCCCCCCCGTGACCTGTGTGCTGGACGAGCGGCCCCAGCGCCCTGTGAGGGCATCGGGAAGGTGTAGAGTATCTGACGATTGATGGGCAGAGAGGCTCTTCCTCCCCGCTCCTCCCCAGCAGACATTGCTGCTGCTCTCTGCATAAACAGTGCAGAAGTGCAGCCAGCTCTGGCCACTGCAACAGCCCAACTCATAAAACCAGAGCAACTGGGAGAGTAAAAAGTGAGGTGTTCTCCTTCAGGATTTAAATCCTTTCGTTTTAAATCTCTAAGCACAATGGCCACTGAGGGCTTTGCAATCCAGGGCTTTGGGGGTTCCTGTGTCCATGTCTCCCGACTGCCCTCCCCTCGGCAGCTCTGCCAGCCTCCGGTAAATAATGAGGTACCGAAGTCAGGATGTGTCTCATCACAGTCCATTAAATGGATGCGTCCAGGCTGCTGGAGGAGCTTTGATGACTTGGGCACTTGGCAGATGGAGCTGCAGTGAACAGACTGGTTAAATCTGAGCCCAGGTCCAGAGGCTCAGTGCTGCACGATGTCCCCATGAAGGGCTGGGGCAAGGCAAAGCTGCTGTGGGAACCATGACCTGGACTGGGGACAGGGGGACAGGAGGTGGAGGATGATGCGTTTGGGTGCTGTATTTACAGCAGGTGTGTGATCCTGCAGATCTGAGCCCATGCGATGGGGTGCAGCCCTGTGTGCCCGTGGAGCTGGCTGTGCGTGGTCATGGAGGAAACCAGTGTCCCCAAAAGCATCCCAAGGGACAGCAGGGACAGCGAGACACTCCGACATGAAGATGCTGTTCCCAGGGTCAGGGCCTCTGGGTGTGAAGGAGGAGATGAGTTCAGCAAGTTTCCCTGTGATGGCAGTTTCTCCATGCCCAGGAGCTTCTTCTCCGTTACCCAGCCTGTTTTCCCTGTCCCGGGCATCACCCCCAACCTTGCGCAGTGCCCGGACACCACAAAGATCCATGGCCGCACACAGAGGCAGCTGCTATCGCACTGCCCCGAGCAAAAGCACTGCCACAGGTCCCCTGCAGCTAAATGTCACTTCAGAAAATACCACGCACCTCGCAGGAGAAGGATGGAGCTATTTTCTATCATGGACATGTCAACGCTTGGCATTTCCTGTGACTTTCCCCATGTCTCCCCCAGACAAAACCCAAACTACATATAAATATATATTGGAAACGGAGACGTCGTCTTTATTACAAGCCTTGCGCTGAATGGCAATTTCTGCATTTGCTTTAAATACATCCATTTAAAGTGACAGGCGGAAAGCTGGCTGAGCTGACATCAAGGAGGCAGCAAGGGAAGGGAGGGGGTAAAATTTTGCTCTCTCCCCCCTTCCCTTCTGTCCTCAGCCCCTGGCATGAAAAGGCAGCGAGGGGTTGGTCTGGAGGAGAGGGCTGGGGAGGAACCATGCCTGGGAGGCAATGCTGGGGATGCAGGAGATGCGGATGTAGGGGATGGGGATGCAGCAGATGGAGATGTAGGGGACGGGGATGTAGGGGACAGGGATGCAGGGATCGGGGATGCAGGAGACAGGGATGTAGGGAATGGGGATGTAGGGAATGAGGATGGGGATGAGGATGCAGGGAATGGGGATGCAGGGGACAGGGATGCAGGGGACAGCGATGTAGGGAATGGGGATGCAGGGGACAGGGATGTAGGGAATGGGGATGCAGGGGATGGGGATGTGGGGGACAGGGATGGGGATGAGGACTGTTCGGCATTTCTCTAGTGCCGGGCTGAGGTGCCCAGAGAAAGGCAGGGAGGGTATGCGGTGGGGGTGGGAGACAAGACAGGAAAAAGATATTAAAATGTTCCATCTGAAGTTACTGACATACCATCAGGCTTACGGACCACACGCGGAACAAAGGTTTGCATTTGCAAATCAATAAAAATAAATGTAGAGTGAAGACGCAAGAATATTTTTACATAAATCTACATAAACCCTCACCCTGGAAATGGCTGCGAACATGCTGTGTGCCGGCTGGACCCCGCGCCCGACGCCAAGAAGGGTGGGGGGCACAGGGCGGGCAAAGCCCCTGCAGACCCCGCTGGGTCAGGAAGGGCTATAGGGGTGGGGGGGAAGCGCCAGTCCCCCAGTTCCCACACCCCATGTCTGTGCCCAAGGCTGCTGTAGCCACAAAGGCTGCACTACAAAGAAAGCTGCTCTTGGCCATTGCCATCTGAATTCTGTACATTTTCTGCAGTGCAAAATTAATTGCTGTAAAAGGGAGAAATGACCTGGGGAAAACGCTCTGTCCTCTGCCCCCGGCACCGCCAAGCAGGCACCTTCCTCCTCGCCGGGCATCCTCCTCCTCGCCGGGCATCCTCCTCCTCGGGGGCTCGGAGCCCTTGCAGAGCGCTGCTCTCTGAAGGCCAGCAAGGGATGCTAGTCCAGAAATGGGCTTTTCCATGCTGGGAAATTCCAACATTAGCCCATTTCCCGTTTTCTTTGTTTTGTCTTGGTTTTGACTCCCACATCAGGATAAAAAAAGTCTTAAAATAGTTCGGAAAACAGAAAGTTCATGAAAGGTTTCTATTCCTCAGCTTGGAGAGGGAGAGACACCAGCAGAGAAAGTCAGGAAAGCTGAACCAATGTCTTCTATTTCCACTCCACATGGCTCTGAAAACGTTCTGCTAAATGCCAGCTCCCAGCATATTCCGAGAAAACTTTTCTGTTTGGGGTACAGCCCTTTCTGCCAAACCGTAACTCTACTGACAGTGTCGTCTGAACACCGGTCGGTCTGTCACCACCTGCACTGCACAGCTGGGGAAACTGAGGCACAGTGGCACCGTCTCCTGCTGCTGCAACAGAGCTGGGGGTGCAGGGGAGCCCTGGGGACCAACAGAGATGCTGGTACCTATGCTGGCCCTGAGGGGACCAGGATGTGTCACAGAGTGTCCCCAGGCCTCCGAGCACTCTCCCTCTTCTTCCTCCTTAAGTGTGACAATACAATTGTCACAATGCGTGGCACAGATTTGCTGGTGCATGGCCCCAGCCTTTAACTTTCTGCTTCTCAGGGGGGTTAACAGCAAAACTCCCCCAAAACAGGCACCTCCAAGGGTCCAGCAGCAGGAACCAAGGTGTCCCCATGGGTGGGGTCTTTGCTGGGGGTCTCTGTGCTGAGGGCACCCAGGGGTTTGCAGGGGGGGCTGGGGCAGAGCTCGCCCCTTCCTGCACCCCCGGCAAGGGACACACAAACTCCCTGGGAAAAGCACCAGGAGAGAACGCTGAACCTTTTAATCAGGCTGCTCGCTCGCGGTCCTCCGCTTCTCGCACTAAAAATGACCCAAAAGGGAATTGAAACATTTTGTTTCATTTTGAGCAAAGCATTTTGTTTGATCTGCAAGGAACATGGGGTTGGCGGGGTGGGGGGAGAGGGGAATGGGTCATTTCAGCAGCCAGGAAACAGTTCATTTCAGCTCAAATTAAACGGAATTCTGCTCTCGCTGGTGCAGCGTTTGCTGTCCGGGGGGCAGCGGGAGCTGGGAGGCGGGCAATGCCCGGCTGAGGCTGCTCAGGGTGAGGTGAGGACCTGAATACTGTGACCACATCATAGAATAGAACCACAGGATCATTTTGGTTAGAAGAGACCCTCAAGAGTTACAGCGCCCTGCCCAGGACGGCCGCACGGCTCCTCGTCCAGCTGACGCCTGCGACCGGCCAGCCCGGCTCACGGCCAGGCCGCTGGGGCTAATTGTTAGCAAAGCACTTATCAGACAAGCTTTAGCCTCTTCTTCCGGCCCATGAATTGCTCATGAGCTATTTATGATTTTTTTTTTTTACTTTAATTGTTATCCTAAATTATTCATCAAATAATTTCAATAACTGGTTCTTGGGCCAGATGACGTTTCGAACGAACTGTTTCCGTGCCTCTGCCAGGGAGCTCGCAGGGAGCCACAGAGAAAGGGACACAAAACACAGGGCAACAAAACTGCAGGAAACACGAAACGGGACTTTTGCTGGGGGGCTTTTCTCAGCGTTTATGCAACACTTTGCCCGCAAGCGGCGGCTGGTTGAGCTGCCCCGCACCTCTCAGGAGCTGCTCATGTCAGAGCCACCGACAGCGCCTGATGAGCGGGATCATTTCCCTCTCCAGGTCACCAGGAGAGTTGGCAAACTGGTGACAAACCCCAGCACAGGCTGGGAGCATCCGGGATGGAGAGGGGCCGGGGCTGTGTGTTCGCCCAGTGCCGCGTGGCTGAGCAATCAGCTGATACCAGATAATCAGCTGAAGTTTACTGTTCCTGCTCACTTCCCGGGCACCAGCACCACGTCCTGCCCCAGGGCACCCGCTGCTGCCCAGCGACAAACGGGAAAATCACGTTGTTGTCTCTCAACTTTCACCCTGTTTTCTGGCCGAGCTCAGAGAGCTGCGGGGCAGCAGTGGGGAAGGCACAGTGCCGGGGACAGGCATCACCATGCAAACAGCTCCAGCAAGCCTTCAGGGCTCGCTTTGCACGTTGGACGACCACAGCTACCTCTTCTGGTCTAAAAAACAGGAAAAAACCTCTTGTGATTTGGAAAGCTCTGCCCCAGGAGGCACCAGGGAGAGCACCGCTCTGCCCCCGGGGCTGAGCCCAGGGACACCCCAAAGCCCCCAAGCACCCGTCACGCGTGTGCGAGCACAGAGCGTGGCCAGGGCAGGGACAAGGTGGGAGTCAGGGAGGAGGCCAAGAACTGACCCCGGCTGCTCCTGAGATAATATATCTCCAAAAGCCAGCTCAGGTTTCCTGGCTTCAGCACTGCTGTTGAAAATTTATGGCTTGAGAAAGTTCTTGGAGCCCAAATCCCTCGACCTGTTGCCTTTTCAACCTTGTGTTTATCGAGACACGAGTTCCTCTTCCTCCACCCTTTGTTTTCAGCTCTTGGAGCCCAAGAGGCTCAGCCCTGGTGCTGCCCGAGCAGCGTGAAGGTGTGATAAACCCTGCCAGTCCTCTCCTCCTCTTTTTGTCCCCGTTCTCCTTTTTCTGGGGTGCAGAGCAGCGCTGATGTTTTGCTCTTTGCCAGCTCCACACATTCTCCACTCCTCTCCTGCTCTTGCCTTTTCTCCATCTCTGCAAACGGGCATCAAACGCCGCAAGTTGCCACGGCGACGGGAGCACAGCGGTGATGCTGGGGATGGGCGCTGGACCGGCATCCCGCAGCGCTGGCCTGAAAAGCACATCGGCATCAATCCCCACGACATTCCCGGGCTGTCAGCTTCCAAACCGGGGCAGGGCACGGCCAGAGAGGACAGTCCCAGGCAGGGAATCCCCTGCTGTCAGAGATGGGCTTGCTTCTGTTGCATTTGTTATCACTGTCATCAGGGGAAAAAAAAGTATATGTGGGTTTATTTCCCAAGAGTTTCCCTCTCTCACAGATTTTGGGTCACCTGTGGAGTAAAAGACAATTGAGTGGGATCAGCAGGGGACATTCCAGACTTGTATTAGCAGGAAACAGCGGAGGGCAGCAAGGTCCCTGCCGGGAAAGGAGGCGGTTTCGGGGCTGGGATGGGGACTGAGGGAAAGTCCAGCCCCGAGTGCAGGGGATGGCAGGAGCCCAGGTGAGGGGGCGGGAGACGCTCCAGTGCCAGCGACTTGTGGAAAAGGCTTATAAAATAGCTGGAAGTAATGAAAGGAGAGAAGAATGACCAGGAGAACAGAGCAGTTTATTCCAGGAGGAGCGAGATGGCTGCAGAGGAAAGAGAGGAGGAAATATGAGAGAGTTCAATAAAACTGTGGACAATTGAGACGAGGTGAATAAGAAACAATTATTCCCATTTTTCTCAGAACACAAAACCCCTAGGACGTCCAATAAAGTTGCGCAGCAGCAGATTTAAAACAAATCAAAGGAAGTGTTTTATGGTCCGGAGCCCAGATGCGCGGCAGAGTGCTGTGCCGCAGGACGCTGCCGGGGCAGAACCACCCCCAGGGACAGGGCCGTGCGAAGGGCTCGGGCAAACAACCATCCAGGTCAAACCTCTTGCGGAATCCTCTGGATTTGGCAATGCCAGAAGCTGCACGTGTCAACTCAGCTTCTCTCCCGCACCTTCTGTCGCGCTGGACTTCCAGAAAGAACGAGCGAATCACAAAGAGAAAAGGCAAAAATGGACAACCCCTAAACCCCGGAGTGCTGGCGGCTTTGTCAAACCAAGGGAGAGCCCGACTGTGCACAAGGCAGAGCAGCTCAGCAATTCCCTGAGCGTGCCCAGGCACCGTGTCCCTGATGCGCGGTTGGGGATGATGGGACAGAACAGGCGGCTGGGGCCAAGGGCCTGGGGTTTGTCCCTTCACGAAGAAGGAGAAGGCAGCAAGGCCTGGGAGGACGGGTCTGTACACATCTGCCTTAGATATTTATTCTCCAGCTGGTCTCACAACAGCCTTTTGCAGAGGACACACCAGGCAGCTCTCACCAGTTATTAAAATCTGATACAATTCCGCTCCAGTTAACTCTGCCGGCAGAAAGCTCCAGATTGATGCACAAAAGGCTGGCCCTCCTGACTCGGCTGTGCCTGCTTCTTTATGTATTTAGCCCTAACGTGCATCTCGGCCGCACAAGGATGAAAACTGGGGTTTGCCAGGGGAGGAGCTGCCTGTCAGTGGGAAGGGGGCGGCTCGGGACGCAGGGCTGGGGAGCATCCACGGGGGCACAGGGCAGGGACCACCCCTCTTGCCAGGGTTCTGTCTTCCCTCTTGGGACCAGCCAGTGGCCAGTTTATTGCTCTTGTGGTCCCGATGGTATTTTTGGGGACGCTTCACCGCCCCCACCAACCACACCGGCTGGTTTCCCACCCCGAATGCCAAATGACTCTTGTGTTCCCATCCACTGCCATCACAGCCCTGCTCATCCCTCCTTCCCACACGGTTTAATAGCTGCTTTGCCAGTGTTTCCTGAGTTTTATTTAGCTTTCACAGTCTGCTTTTATGATGTTTGAGTAATTGCTGTTTGTTTATCATGGCTTGTATGTCAATGGCTGGGTCACACCCCATGCACTTCAGCTTGAAAGGAGCCATTTGATATATTCAATTACATTTTCTTCTTGTTATGCTGTTTATTACACCTGGCAGACCTGTGCGGAGGTGGACAGCAGCTCAGCCCATGCCGCCAAAAGCACCAAACTCGGCTCTGCACCCCTGTCCTTCCACACGGCCCCATCCAGCCCGGCCCGGGAGCCCCTGCAATACCCCCACCCAGGAGGGCGTCAGGAAAACCCCACCGGTGATGGGAAAAGCACAGAGTTCTTCAGCACAGATGGGACGTGGCAATGGAAAAGGTCCTTTCCCCAGAGCTCAGCTCACCCGGCACCATCCTGGGCATCGCCTGCCAACAAAAACCCCATCGCGCAAACCTCAGCTGCCGCATTCGCACGTCGGCCCGGCCGCACTCGCCTTTGGATTGCCAAAGCAGCATCCCAGCAGAGCGCTGCCGCCTCCCAGGGGGGCCGGGGACGTGCTGAAATGAGAGACGGGTCCGTCAGGGACCGGGGTTAGGAAGAAAAGAGAAAGGGAGCTGATGGAGCAGCCATGGGGCTGGGGGGCGGCTGTGCCCCGGCCGGGGAGCCACGCAGCAGCGTCCTCGGCTGGCACAGCCCACGGCCACAGCACCCGCTGCAGCATCGCCCACCCCTGGGCACCGCGCGGCAGCAGCCGAACAGATTGCTGTCACCATTTCTAGCTGCAAAAAGGGGGAAAGCCATGCGGGGGGTGCACAGGAAATGAAAAAGCAATAGAAAAATCTGCATGCAACCCAAAAACGCCTTCTCCTCAGGTGTATGGGCTGCGGTGGCACCGCCCCTGGGCGCTGCTCAGTCCGGGCCCAGGCAGCCTTTCTTTCATCTATTTATCCCAGAAAAACAGCGACCGGCTCCTCCACTCACCCCCCACCGCCTTGTTTGTACATGACAGCATAGATTTTGTTTACTGCTCAGATTACTTTACTCTTTTTCTCTCTCTAAAATCTGGGCCATTTATTTGAAATAAAACCAGTGATTTAACAAGGAAAAAAGAACAAAAACAACAAAACCCAAACCTTATGGTATTGCATTTCAAAACATTTTGGTTATTTGAACATTTCTGTCACTTCCAGCAGTGTAAGAACTGCTGGAATTTAACTCACATTCACAAATGGTTTTATTTCTCTCCTCACATCGCAGCCGTGTTTCTGAGCAAATTCGCTATCGGGGAAGTAAAACCTGTCAAGCTCTAACACTCTCCCATCCCAAACTCCTCCACCCACTGTTGGGCACCCCTGGCAGGCTCAGCATCCTCGGAAAGGGGGTGCTGGGATGAATAATGGAAGAACACCAGGCACCCAGGGTTTGTCTCTTCCGACACCTTCCCTTGGAGGTCACTTAATGCAAAGCAGCATCCAGATTTGGGATTAGCGGAGGGACAGGAAGGTCAGCCCAGCTCAGTGGCGATGAGCTGCAAGGACCTGGAGAGCCCGTTGTTTGCTCTGCATCAGTGATCCCACCGCCCGGCCAAGATCCCTCCAACCCCTTGAGAAACAAAACGACAAACACACCGTGCAGGGGATTAAACCCCGGATCCCCACGCCCGCGCACTGGGCAGCCACGCCACAGCAATCACGGGCAGGCTGTCACTGCTGTGCCTGTCCCGGGACAGAGGGAAGTGAGGGCAGAGGGGACCAACCGCGGGGAGATAAAATGAGTGAGGTCTCACAAAACTGTGCTGATGGAGGGGAGTGAGGGCTGGCTCAGCGTGCTGACATCTCCTCTGGAGGAAAGTGGAAACACAGCACAGAGGTTATTTACTGTGGAGCATCTGAGGAGCATCTTGAACCCACCTTCCTGAGACATGGCCCCAGCGCTGGACCTGCTGCAGGACATGGACACCCGGGATGGACACGGTCATCACGGGGGTCCCCAAGGCTGAGCCCATGGGGCTGCCCCCGGTTTACACCTCGGAGCAGCCAGTGGCCAGGGCTGCATGGCTGGCGTTGGGCTGCTGATCCTGGGAGCAGTTCCCACCAGCACCACTTCTCCTGGAGCTGCATCGACATGAGATCAAAAATTTGTCTCGAGCACAGGGTGAGGAGTCCTTTCAAATCTGTCATTTTGATTTCAGCTCATCACCCAAGCTTCACTCACTAGCATCTTCCCTCCTCTCTTTCCAGCTTTCCTGTAAAAGCTTCATTTAGATTGAAAATGATATTTTCAGCACGTTAATTAAGTACTAATTGCTGATTAGAAACATATTTACCAAGGTCTAACAACTATGTAACAAGTGATGTCTTACTACACCCCCATTCCCCGGGATTTAGACCTGCGGAAAGATTGTTCTAATAAGCGATTGGCATTTGGGTAATGCGCAGTTAGCAAGCCACGGAGCCGCGCTCCCAAATGGGAGAAGACAGCTCTTTATGTTAATGAGATGCCAGCTGATTATTAGAAACACATTGATACAGGTTTGGGCTGTGGTGTAACTGATACATATCTACTGCGTTCAGTAGCTGTGAAACCTCAATCAATATGTTTCTCATCATCAGCCTGCATCTCGTGCACATAAATAATATCCCTGACACACACAAGAGCTCCAGTTCCCAGAATTTAATAAGAAATCCCCCCGTCCCACCCCTTGCTCCCCTCCTCACCGCAGATCTGACACCAGGATGGGGCTTTCCTGCTCATCCCACCACCTACATCTGAGCTCCAGGGCCCCATAGAGACCAGTGGCCACATCCAGTGGCCTCCAGAGGAGAAGTCTGGCCTGCCTGGGTGTCCTGGGTTCAGTATTACAATCACAGAATCACTGAATCACAGAACAGTTTGGGTTGAAGGGACCTTCCCAGCTCCCCAGTGCCCCCCTGCCATGAGCAGGGACATCTTCACCAGCTCAGGTTGCTCAGAGCCCCGTCCAGCCTGGCCTGGGATGTCTCCAGGGATGGTTCATCTACCACCTCTCTGGCCAACCTGGGCCAGGCTCTCACCACCATCAGGGCAACAATTCCTTCCTCATGTCCAGCCTGAAGATGGAGAGTCTGCACTTTCCTCCATCTGGAAGGGAACATCCCTCACTGATACTCCCACCGTGACCCTGTCCAGGCTCAGCCTCTGCGCAGTCCTTCCCTTACACTTTTCTCCACTAAACAGACTGAGTTCAGTTTCCCCTGAGCCTGCCTGAGCCCACGCCGATGCACTCGCACAGCCTTGCACGACAAAGGCATTTTTCTCAGCCATTTTTGTGGCTCTTTTCTGGACCTTTTCCATTTCTTGGCGGTTTTTAAGAACGCAGGCAGCAGAACTGGAGGCAGCACGTGGGATCGGGCTCGCACAAAGGCCACATCCCAATGGCCGGTGTCCCCTCCTGTCCCCCAGCAGCCCCTCAGTGTCACAGCCACCTCCACTGTGATCCTCGGCAGCCTGGGGGACAGCAGCTTTTCCAAAGCAGCAAATATTCCTCTTCATTAGCAATATTCTTGGTTTAGCCTCATGGAATGGCATTTAGTCACAGCAGCTGAATCCTCAGGCAACACTAACTTCTCTGCCAGAGTGCAGCTCTCAAAAAGAGATACAGGAGAGTACCTGTTCCCTTCTCGCTGCCCCCAGACACCCCAGGTGTCCCCCAGGGACAGAGCCAAAGGCGCTGGTGCAAGCGCGATCGGGTGGACAGACAGAAGAGAAGCAGAGGAGGATGAAGTCAGGTAGAAAGAGGAGACAAAAAAGCCTTTTTCAGGAAAAAAGAGCCCCAAAGTTGTGCGAGCGCAGGCGCGGGATGCGGCCGGGTGCTCAGCCCGCACCTCGTGAATGCCACAGAGGGGCAGGGAGGGAATTGCTTTATTATTATTTTCTCTTTCAGCTTGCTTTCTTCCTTTAATCTTTGATCAGGAAACAAGCTGATTTTAATTAAAAAGTCCTCCAATTAATGCCGCCGTGGAGTTTTCATTTCCTGGGCTTCGGTAATTTGTGAGCCCAGGTTATGGAGGCTTTGTGTCTCCTCTTGTTAAACAAATAACAACAACCAGAAGGAATCGCCAAGAAGAGGGGAGTGCTGCGGGGGTGCGGTGCTGGGGACAGCCCTGCCCCATGCTGGGGGACACGGGCCGGCAGGGGCGGGTGCAGGGGGTGCGGGGGGATCATTCGAGGCAGAGTTTCCCAAGGACTTCACCAGAATGTGCCGCCCATTCATTAATTCCCCCCTCCCTGCCCAGCAGCAGGAATAGTTGGGCTTAAGCCAGGCTTTGGGGCTCAAGCCAGGCTTTGGGGTTCTAGCACTTCCTGGGAAGTGGCTGGTGTCCCCTCTTTGCAGATCACCCAGGTGGCAAAGCCAAACCTTGATATTTTGGACCAGGATGGACACAGCACAGGATGTCGGTGTGTGGTGGGTGAGCTCCCCTTTCCCTGGGATGCTCAGGGCTGGCAGAGGGTCCCTGGGACCCCCGGGATGCTCAGGGCTGGCAGTGGGTCCCTGGGTCCCTGGGATGCTCAGGGCTGGCAGAGGGTCCCTGGGGTCCCCGGGATGCTCAGGGCTGGCAGAGGGTCCCTGGGGTCCCCGGGATGCTCAGGGCTGGCAGAGGGTCCCTGGGACCCCCGGGATGCTCAGAGCCAGGGAGGCGGCACCCCCAGCCACCGCCCAGCGCCGTTCGCACACACACGGATGGGCACACTCACTGTCTCACACATACACCCACAGCTGTATGTGTATAAATGCCCCAGGGAAAAAAAGAAAGAAAAGAAAAAAGATTGTGAAAAGCCTTTATTATCCTCAATCCCATCTATTGTGAATGTGATCATGAGTAGGGAGTGTTTGGAGGATTCATTTGCGATAAATATTTATACCCTGTGTTTTTGGGCTGTTATCTGCAAAGCGGAGCTGTTTGATCTGGTGTAGTGCTTTTTTGAGGTCATTTACATTCCCTTTCGTAGGAGCCCTTGTCCGATAGCAGCTATCACATAATTATGTTTCTTTTGCTTATCCCTAATCCTGTCAAACCACCTACTTATCTCTAATTTCCTGTCCATTACCCTTATTGTTTGAGTTTAGATCTCTAATGCAGGACAGAGACAGCTTTGGAGGCTCCGCAGGGTGCGAGGGCATCTCAATATTGCAGCTGCACTGGGGCAGTAATCAGCTCTCACCACCCAGTGCCTCTTCTGCCCCGGGGAACCACAGGAGCCCTCAGCCCAACATCTATTGCTCCAGGAAGAGCTTCTGAGCTGGCCCAGCATCCGTGTCGGTCTGCGCCAGCCCCAGCGCTCCTCTCTGACATTGGGCTGCTGTCCTCTTCAAGTGCAGCGAGGCAGAAGTAGCCAAGGTGATAAAGTTCAGCCTCCAGAATCCAGATTTCCAAGTCACTGCGTCTTTGCGCAGAACGTCAGAAGGTGAAACGCTGTCAGACAAACCCCACAGCTCCCTTGGATCCGATCTGGGCTCAGCTCTGCTCCATCAGCTCCGTGTTGCTCAGCTCACCGCGCCGGCAGCCACCTCGTTGGTATTTGGAGCACATCGTCCCCCCATTAGCACTGGCACACAAGACACAGCCATGTGTCCCTCCCGCTCTCCTCTGCTGTTTGCCATCGCTCCCCTCCGTGCTGTGAGCTTGACCGCGACACCGGTCCCACCTGCAGGGACTCACAGGACCCTTGGGGGCTCATCCAGACACGGTTCAGATGTAAGGATGTCTGCAACTTCAGCTGGCTGCAAGCTGCAAGCGTGTCTCTCCCTGTCCTGCTTCTTCCCCTGAGCATCCATGAATGGCCACAGCACAGTGGGACAGAAGGACATGTCCTCTGAGGGACATCCCGCTCCTCGGGGGCTTGCAGGATGGACAGGAGGGCAATGGGGACTGGACTGAAACACCCACTTGCTGTTTCTCTCCTGTCAAGGAGAACCAGAAACCCTAACCTGAGCACCAGAAACATGGAGCTGTCTGAAATTCAAGGCTGAGGTTTGTGTTTGGGTCCCTGAGGCCCAAGGTCACCTCTGGCCCAGAAAGAGGAGGATGTCTCCACGCTGGGATGCTCTTTGGAAGGGGCAATAGACAGAGCTATCTCACCAGGGCCAGCCGACCCCCTGCGCTGTGTGTCCCTGGTGTCAGGTGCCCGACCTGCAGCATCCCGAGCAGTGCTGACCCCCAGAGCACGGCTGCTCCACCGGGTCTGAGGAACCTCCTTGCCCTGTGCCCCCGTATGATACGACACCCCTCCAGCTTCTGCCCATGCATCTTAACAGCTTGTGGTTCATCGGTTAAACACAACCTATCTACAGTGACTTTCTGGCGGGGGAGCGCCAGCTTTGGTGGCAGAGCATCCATCCCACCCCCTAAGTGCAGCTGGGTGGTGGCTGAGAGCCAGTGCCGCCTATCACGGGTTTTATATCAGTGTTTTGCCCCAAATAACAAGTGTGTCACTGGGGAATCTCTGTCTGCCACGGATGCCTGTGCCTGACTGAATATCAATGGCTCTGTCGCCAGCTGCACTGTGAGCATCACCTCCGCCGCAGGAACCGTAGGTGGCATGCAAGGCCGGGCTACGGGGCGGCTCTCCGACTGCACTGTCTGCATCCTGATCGCCAGAATCAGAAATACGAGGATCACCTTAACCCCTTTCCCCCACAGGCATAGGCTGTGCGGTGTTTCACATCTCTCCTTCAGTTCTCTGGGTCCTGCTGTGTCTCTGCAAACCTGAGATGGAAACCATGGGTCAGCCAGGGACCAGGGCCTGATCCTGCACCAGCATCTCTGCCGCTTCCCCACTCCCCTGCCTGCGCTGTGGGATGTGGGGTACCCAGCGCCGGTGGGCAGCACTGAACTGGGGTACCCCAACCCATGGGATAGGATGGGGAGCACCAACAACCTGAGCTGCCGCATCAGCTCAGGACCAGACAGTTTCATTCTGCCCAAAATTGCCATGGAGGGGGCATTGCAGGAGGACACGAGGAGGATTTAACCCAGGGAGTTCTGCCCAGCTCCATCCTCCATCATGCCTGCGATGCCATGGAGGGCATGGACAAAGCTCAGCACCACCACATTTTATCAGGGTCTGTTGTGACAGGACAAGGGGTGATGGTTTTAAACTAAAGGAGGGAGATTCAGGCTGGACAGAAGGAAAAAATTGTTGCCCTGAGGGTGGTGAGAGCCTGGCCCAGGTTGGCCAGAGAGGTGGTGGATGAACCATCCCTGGAGACATCCCAGGCCAGGCTGGACGGGGCTCTGAGCACCCTGAGCTGGTGAAGATGTCCCTGCTCATGGCAGGGGGGGCACTGGGGAGCTGGGAAGGTTCCTTCAACCCAGACCATTCTGTGATCCTGTGACACCAGCCACCCCTCTCCTCGGCCTCCCTGCCAGCTCCACGCTGGGCGGTGTTTTCAGGGCTTTCAAGCGTGACTCACGCTGGCTCCCCGAGCTGCCGGCTCTGACGCACGCAGGGTTTGCGGAGAGCAGTGGCTCAGTAATTAGCAGAACCGACTGGCCACAAGAAGAGACGATCCCGTGTGTCGTCACCAGCCTGAGCCCTCTGCAAGAGCTTCGGCTGTAGGACTTTGATTACTGAAGTGACATTGAAAGACAGCAGATCCCCGTGTCCTCCAGCCCAGACACCCCTCCCAAAGAAGCCCCTCAGATATGAAACGCTGCATTTATCCTTTTATTACAAAAAATGTATCTAGGAGCTGGGTATTTGTCCCCAGCATGGCTATTCTCAAAGAGAAAGTTGTGACTTTCCCCTTCATATTTGCACATCAGGTGCAGCAACCCCCAGGTGGGCTGTGACGAGCCCTGCTGGGGACACTTCTCGTGCTGGGGACAAGCCAGAGGCTGAGCTGCAGGCTGGGCTGTGCCATCGGCTATTTTGGGATCACTTAAAATAAAAAGCCAGCTCAACTCCATAGCAGAAATGTGAATGAACGCACTCCAAGGCGAGATGCAGCAAAGCCACGGCTTTTTTAATCCTTCCTTGTTTTCCTTTCCCTCCTCCCGGGACCGGCCGGGATGGGGCACACCTTGTCATTAACAGGGCCGCTGTTCCCATGCGGCTGCCCCAGCTGGAAATCTGATACACTGTGAGTCTCCCACTCCATAAATGCCTGTGAGGCACGGGTCACGCTATAGGAACTGACACAGCAAAGCCCAGTAAGCAGGGCCAAATCTAATCTAAGCGAGAGACACCGCAGCAAGGGAGCTGCATGGTGAAGAATGTATTTTCTGTGCCCATCGGGATCACTGACTCCCAAACTGTGCACCTGGATGGTCCCAGCCTGCCTGAAAGGGGGCAGACCTGTGTGCTTCTATCCCTCCCACCATCTACTAACGACTTCCAAAGGCTCTACCCACGCGAGCAGTGAGGCTCTCCCATAAAAACCGAGGCAGAGCTGGTCCCCAGCACCTGGGGGCTGGAGCCGCCCGCCCAGCCCTGCCAGCCTGCGATAAAACCAGCAGCAGAGTTCAAAGGGAGCCCCGAGAGCCTTGGCACAGCCCCATCTCGCCGGCTGAGACACCCTCAGCGCTGCCGTCAGCGTCCTCCGCGTGACTGAGACTTGGCAAGGCTGAAACCAGCCCTTCCCCTCGCCCTGCCTAAAATCCGCCGCTTCCTGCCCCAGCCTTTTTCCCAGCTATTTATAGAGCGGGGCTGACAAGGTGCCCCTGCGCAGAGCTTCACCCTGGGAAACAGCCACTGCAGAGCATCGCTGAGGCGTGTGGCTGTGCCGGCTCTTCCCAGCATCGCTGCCCAGCCCTGCCTGTGCAACTGAGGGCAGCGCATGGACCGGCACCGCCTGCCCCATGCCTGTCCCAGCCTCCAAGGCTGGACCCAGTTCAGAACTCAGGGCAGAGGCTCGGGCGGTGCAGGTGCCACCAGCCTTTGGACTTGGGGTGGTGAAACATTGCTCAGTGTGTCCGGCCCTTTGCTGGGTAAGGATCAGCCCCGTCCTGTGGTGGGGGCAGACGTCACGTCCCTGCCCTCCACCCGGCTGTCCCTGGGAAGGATGCATGCGGGAAGGATGCTCCCCTTCTGGGAATGCTGCTCCGTTCCCCTCCGCTCTCCTCCCCGTACTTCCAGCTCTGGTTTCCCTGTCTGCTCTCCTCTGGCAAAGGCTTCCTGCAAGCCACCCAAAGCAGGTTTCTCACTGTGAGCAGCAGCTCCCCTCAACACCTTTGCTGTCCCCCACCCCAGGGCAGCCCCTGCGCAGTCCCCTCAGCCGCATGCATGGTCCCCATGGCAGGGACAGGACAGGCCACCTGTCCCACCCCAGCCAGCCCAAGGTGCTGCCCTCAGGGACCCTCGGAGCATCTCCCTGAAGCCGGGCAGGGGCTGTAGGGGTGGTGGGGGTCTCGGCTGGGGTCTCAGCTGCGGAGGGAAGGGCCCTGTATGTGAGGGGCCGAGCGCCTTTCTCCCCGCGAGAGGAAAGCACGGTGTCTGGCCGAGGATGGGGATTAAGAGGGGATTTGCTGCCTGTGCTGTACCTGGGCTGAGGAACAGACACCGTTCCCCAGAGCTGTCAATCTGGTACCTTTCACCAGCACTAAAATTCAATTAGTTAAAACAACAACAACAACTGTGGCTCCAGACAGCTTGTGCCTAACACATTTGATCCCTTTTATTGCTCAGTGCTGCTCAAAACCCAGCCAGCAACATCCTAGCTGACTCCCACTAGTTCCCCTGTTTTATTCTACCAGGATTAAGTCAACCCTACAGTCTCCAGCTGTTTTGTGGTTGGGCCTGGATACATCTTTATACTCGAGCTACATTATTAAGTGGATTGTGGCCAAATTGACAGAGCTGCTTCAGGGAGGACAGGGCCATTTAGGTCAATGATGGTCCTGCCAGCTGGAGGGACACTCGGGACTCATGATTTGCTAGCAAAGCTCTGGACTGTTGTCTTAGCCTCACTTGATGTCCCAGAGGGGGCTTCTGTGAAAGCCCTGACTCCAGCAGGAATGTTTGATTTCTTGGCAGAGAGATGTAACAATCTGTCTTGGAGTATTGCAGGAAGATTTTGTGTTCGGCGCGGCTTGTCCATAGCATCACTTCATCGTCTGACGTGTAATCCGCTCTTTGGCCTTCTCCAAACGGAGCCTCCGCTGGCGGCCCCGCTGCCCCTGGCAGCTGGACAGTCATGGAATCCGAAGACAAGAGCCGCATCCTCCAGCCCGCATGAGCTCACACTTTCTGGAAACCGGGCGGTCGTGTTGCAGCACACGGTGATGCCACGATCCGAGCCCAGTTCTTCTTCCCACCAGGTTGCCTGGAGGTGTGATGACACGTGCTGCACTGCGGTGCCGTGAGACGTGATGCGATGATGCGATGGGATGATAGGATGCGATGCGATGATGCAAGGATGCGATGCGATGCTGCAATGCTGCTCGCCCAGCAGTGCCCGGGGAGCGCAGCCCCCGTGGGACAGCCGGCAAGCCGCCTGGAGCACGGGTCTGCCCGAGCCAAATGGGATGACTCAGGAGAGTTAACTAAACAAACGAGAGCCCGCTTTGCTCCCAGGTTACAACACCCTTTGAGTGGTTAATGAATAGCAGCAGAAGGGTCACGCAAAGAAAGGGATGAAAGCTCCATCCATCAGGTCATTGGAAACAAGACTGTCTGCATGATTTATGAAGCTCCTCTGAACGCAGGGGGTTGGTGTGGGGCTTGCTCTTCTTCTCAGCAGCCTGCAGCATCCAGATGCAGTGTTGAAGTGAGCGAGTGATAACAGGTCACCATCCACTGCTGGTACACGCTGGAGTGGGGAGAAGGTTCCAGCCTCCACATTGCTGGGGTGGCAGCCGCTGGCCTCCCCCGGCACCCTGAGCGCCAGCCTGCGCTGAAATAATCCCTTGTGATCCACTCCTGGCACGGTGGCTCTTGTTCTGGAGTAGGAGCAGCTTATTTTGAAAGGGTGACATTAATGGGTGGGAGCGGATGATGCTTAACGTCGGCAGTTCCCCCGATGTGGAGCAAGAACGTCTGCGCTGGGAGGTAACTGCACAACAGGTACTCATCCTCCCGAGTCATCCCGCAGGAATCTCACGCTGTACCGGAGTGCAATTTCACTTCCCTGTGCAGACACGTCCCGATGTGTCCCGGGCTCTGTGGGAGCCGCCGCTCGCCCTGGGGGGGCTGGCAGGGGCGGGGGGGCAGCAGCCACGGGCCCCTCCCAGCAGCACGGGAGGCTGCTGTGCATTTACCTTTGGAAACGTGCAAAGCCGATTCTCCTGCAGCACAATAACACCACTTCCATAGGTGACTCATTTTTTTTCCCCTTGCCTTGGTCTTGTAGTTTTTCTAATTACTGCGAGCTTTGCAACTGCAAACGTGTAATGTTCCAGAAATGTGAGTGTGATTCACCTAACGTGGGGAGCGGACTTCCAGCCAAAAGGGACTCGGAGATTTTTCTGGCATCAGCCTGCAACCTGGAGAGCAGCCAGAAAAGCTCACCAAGGTCATTTCTTTCTTTCTCTTCTTCCCTGTGCTCCTTTCTTCCCCTCAGCCCCTCTGCTCCCTCCTCTCTTTCCTCCAAACAAGACTCAGGCAGCACCTCGGTTATTACTCATCCGCATTCTCTCAATAAAATCTCCCCAGAAATGCATTCCACGGCGCAGCTGCGCCTCTGCCAGCGGCTCCTCTGCACCCGTGGCCCCCGAGAGCACCCCGGCCAGGGCCACCGGCACAGCCACATGGGGACACCGACTGTGTGGGGACACCAGCCTGCCATGGGCCACACCGATCTGCGTGGGGACACTGATCTCCATGGGAACACTGATCTGCATGGGGACACACCGATCTGCACAGGGACACACCAGTCTGCATGGGCACACACCGATCTGCGTGGGGACACACCAGCCTACACGGGGACACAGTCAGGTGTTCCCATGTGATTTAGGAACTTCATTTCCCAAGGCATTCATGCACTGAGTTGCTGAGAAACCCTTATCAAAGCTGCGTGTGTGTGTGTCAATCCATCTGTGTGCCCATCTGTCCATCACCCAGCTCTCAGCACCCAGGGGGACACGGGGGTGGGATCCTGCCCCCCCAGCCCCGCTTACTCCTGGCCCTGGCCCAGCAGTGGCCATGGTGGGAGATGTGGGGGAAGAAGCTCGAGAAGCTCATGCAGACGCAGCTTCGGGGCTCCTGTTGCGCATGGAAATCATCTGGCATCCCACGAATTTTTCGGAGAGCAGCAGCAGCACTTGCGGCTGTTATCAGCTGTAACAGGTTAGCGTTAGACACAACAGCGTCTGCCAAAGGGAAGGGAGGAGGGGGGACCAAGATGCATCATTTGTCAATGCCTGGTTCCAGCCCAAGGAGACGGCGGTGTCCCGGAGGAATGGCTGTCCCCACCCACTGTCCTCTCCAAGGAAAGGACAGGATGCTCCCACCTCTCATCTGTGTTCAGCGGGTGCAGCGGCCGCAGCCATGGCTGGCAGGGGTGAGGACCTGCTGGGTCACCTCTGCTGGTGACAAACTCCCATTTGCACAGTGACAGCAGTCTCTTGTCCTGCAGAGAGTGACCTGACACTACAGACAGAGAGGATGAGGAGGCACCAGCTGGCAGACACTTCACCTCATCCCTCCAGCCATCACAAATGCACAGGCATGTGACCCGCTTACATGAAGATGGGGGCTTGTGGGTCACCCAGTAAGCCCAGTGGCTCTGGACTATATCCCCACTAAAGAACAGGCCACCTGCCTGTGTCTGCACCGCGAGCAGCCAGTTTGCACCAGCCACCAGAGCCTGGGGGTCCCGGCACACCCGGTTCGTGTGACTCAGAGACACCCACCCCACGGGCCCATTGGAGCGATGGTGTTGTGGGGGATTGTTCCCTGCGATTTTGCGTCTCCTTCTGGCTGCATGACAAGCTTATGCCTATTTTGCCAGCCAGCCCTCGTACCGCTCTGCATCCATCCACCCAGTTCCCCCCGCGCTGCCTCCCCGTCCCTTCCCTCCCACCCCACCCTGCCCATGCCACCCCTTCCCCGCGCAACCTGCGAGTGCTGAGACTCATCCCTGCGCTGTGCCGACTCTTCTCTGCCTTGGTCTCCCAGCAGAGGTGATTTATCTGCAGGAGCCGCTGAGCCCAGCAGCACTGCGACCTGGAGGCATCAGGGGAAGGGCCGGGGCGGCTCTACCCGGCGCTGTGGGACAAACCCCATCACCTGCAACCTGCAAACGTGTCCCTCAGCAGCAGCCAGAACTGCCCCTGAGGTCGCAGAAAAAGGCCCACAGAGAGAATGGTTCATTCTGGGCAGGATGATGGTGCCTTGGGAGGAAAGGAGGCACAGGCACTAAACGCAGAACATCACTGCGGTTTGCAACACACGCATTTTCGGCGAGCGGTCTGTGCCGGTGGGTGAGCACTGGGGATACAGCATTTTTCTGAATTCTTCATCTCTGAGATCACAGATCAAGGCAGAGTTTAAAGCAGTGGCCAGATCACTCTTTCACAGACCTAGAACAAACACACTAAAAGCTTCCCCTGTGTGTGCGCAGATTAAGTCGTTAATGAATATTTTTGCTAAGCATCACAAATCTGGCTGGCTTTGGAGCACAGCTCGGCCAAGACGTTGGAGATTTGGCTGAAAAGATTCAGCAGCAACCAGGAACAGAGCCGGGGGCCTCGGGTTGCTGGAAGGACACAGCGGCTGGTCCTGCAGAGCCGCTGCAGCTCTGGGGCTGCTCCACGGAGCAGCGCGGTGGCACGAGGGTGTCCCCGCCTGCCGCAGGGGCACCCCAGAAATCAATGTAGGCAGGTGATGAGCTCCAAACAGGCTTTATTCTAACCAGAGTGGTTTAGTGAAGAAACCAACTAGAAATAGGGTTTATCCAACGTTATAAGACACAGGTTCAGTTACCAGGTGAGGATGTTATTACTGTACGACCACATGAGAGTAATGAGCATCCCCAACCCGCACGGGCTCACTCACAAAACAAAGAGGATTCTCTCACTTGGGCACCCAGCAGAAATACTCCTTCGCCCGGGGGCCAAGGGCTCACTCAGGATCTGTGGAGCAGAAACAATCCCTCCCCCAGGAGCAGGGGAGGCTCCATCCCGGGAGTGTCCCCAGCCGGTCCCTGGTCCCAGGGGAGGCTCCGATCCCAGTCCCGCTGCTCCCAGCAAACGCTCATTTCACACCCGCTGGGCTCTGGCTGCGGCATTTCCAGCTGCTCCAGGATCTTCTCTGGGCACAGGGTGGCACAAAAAGTGCTGAAGAGCCACCAGCTGCCCTATTGACAGCTCTGGATCTCATCGGGGAATGTGCAACCGCCACGCAGGCTTTGCTGTTGTTGCCTGCAAAGCGCGGGATTTACATTCGATTTGTGTCTAATTTCTCAGTGAGCGAGCAGGAGCAGCGAGAACTCCGGAGCTGTTTCCTGACGCGGGTGTGAGGAGACGTGTGCGTTCGGTGTGACTGTGCAAGAGCAAGTTTAAGCTTCTTTACAGAGAAGGTGATTTGTGAGGTTCTGCAAATCAGTGGGGATTGCAAACTATTGTTGGAAACTGTTTGGCTATCCAGTGTGTGTGCACACGTGTGTGTGTGTGCATGCATGGGAGAGTGCTGTGCAAGCACACCAGCGAAAACCCATGAGAAATGGGAAAACTGGGGCCGGCAGGCTCTTTGCTAGCAGAGGTAATGCTGAAAAACAAGCCCACCACGCGAGGGTGGATGGAGGCCGGCACGACCAATGGGGAAAACAAGGGGGTCTGCAAAGAAGGGGAAGAAAAAAGAAGATAAAACCATCTTGATCCAACAGTAACCTTCCCTGTCTCACATTTTCCAGGCATGGTGCTCAGGCAGCTTTACAGATGTTAATTAAGACTTGTGCCCTTCCCTGGGGACGCACCGAGGTATTACAAATAATAGTATTACCAGGAGCACCTGTACAGACAAATTAATTAGGGGTAATCTTTTAAAAGATGGAAAGCTGTTGGGTCACCCTGCGGGCTGGGGAGGTGGGATGGGAGGGGGCAGCGGGGCAGCCCCCCATGATGGATGAAGTCTGATGGACCAGGCAACGGCTGCTTGGGCATCACATGTAAACCCCCCCATGAGCAAGTGCTGCAGCACCGCAGCCCAGGTGGCCTGGGGACAGAGCCAGCAGCTCTGCGGATGCTTTACCCGGCCTTTTTTCAAACTGTCTGGTTTCAGCCTCTGTCGGGGGAGGATACGGCCATAGGTAGAGCATGAATCAGCCCGGCAATGACTGCATTGCTAGTTATTTTGGGAGACCAACTGTTTGCATCTCGCACCGTCCAAAAAGAGTCAGCGAGGACAGCACGGGGGGGCAAAACCTACGTCCCTGAGATGTGATGCAGTTAAAGTTCAGATGTGATCTGGTCCGATTTCCGGCGATTCTCTCCTCCTGGCCAGCCCGCGCGGGTCCCAGGACGAGGCCACCGGCCGCCCGTGCTGTGGCCAGTGCGGAACAATGGCCGGTGCACCCGTCCCGTGCCAGCAGCGAGCTCTATCAGATCCTGCGAGGAAAGAGGGGGCTGGTGGGGCTCCCAGATACGGCCCCGCATTGTCCGCAGCGTTTATTTCCATCCAGTTTTGGCAGCCGAGGTCCTTGGGATACTCGGGTGAGGCAGCTCCTGTTGTGTTAGACTTGCATTTTCCTTCCTCTTCTTCCTTTTAAACAAAGCCGTTATCGCTGCCCCGATCTGGCTGCCGGGGAGGGCGCGGGGGGGACTCATGCTGCCCTTCCCAGCACGCTCGGCCCCTCCGTGTCCGTGTCACCTGAGGGACGTGACAGCGAGGAGCACGTCGAGCAGGCGGCTGCGGAGGCCACTAGGCTGCATTCTTGGAGCACTTTTGGAAGAGCCTGTGGCTTCTTCAGAAAGATCAAAAAGGACGAAATTATTCCAGCACAGCAAAGTCCGACCTCAGACTAGACGGACAACAGGCCGATGGTCCACGTGGGTTTGTGGTGTGGAGGAGGTGGAGAGGAACCGTGGGTCTTCAGCCTCCAGGGAGGGGATGAGATGGTCTGGCCGGGGGCACCGGGAGGATGCTGCGCAGAGGAAAGTGTAACAGCAGCACCGGGTCACGTCTCCAGCAGCCCAGCTGCTGCAGGAAGGAGCAGCAGCACATCACCGGGGGTATCTGAGAGCAGCCCTGGCCAAGGCCCAAGCCAAGAGCCTTTCCAGAGCCCTAATCCAGCATCAGAAGAGCATGAGCTAAATACCACTTGGAGAAACGTCGCTCTCAGGAACGTGCTCCTGCACAGGTAACTGGGGCAGGCAGGTTCCCCACCTGCTCCTGGGAGCGGAGATGTTGTTAGGCAGAGCCGTCCCTAGCACGGTGAAACACACACTCTCGGAGAACACAGACCAACCCATTTTTCCATCTGAAACTCCTCAGATGCTTTCGCTCATCTGGAGCTGCTGTTTTGTTCATCACTCCTCTTCCAGCGTGTTCCCAGAGTGTGCTCAGCCCTGACTAATTAAAGCGAGGGTGAGGAGGGGCAGGGAGCTGTGCATGCAGCAGACATGCAGAAGCATGGACGCTGTGAGTCAGGAACGCTCCTTGCCAATTCTCCACATATGCTTTTGTACTCACTCATTGTTTGGCTGCTCTATGCTTTTCCCAAAGAGTTCAGCAGATGGATGGGAGCACTCACTGGACGTGCCCACGAGTACACTGAGCCTTAGAAAACCCACCGCACGCCTCGGTGTGACAGCTCTCCGAAGGAAAGCAGAGGTGGGAGGGACTCGCTCTGCCAGCAAGAAACGTGGGGAGAGAACTGGGAGGCAGATGAGCAGCCGGGTGGGGGACTGGTGGTCCAGGTGTGATGCGAGCCCCAAACCCAGGGAAACCAAAGGTTGGAACATGGTTGGAACAAATCTTGTTGCCTGTGGTGAGAAAGGAAAGGGTCTGTGCTGTGAATCCATGCAGATGAAGATGAAACGATGAAGAAGAGGTGCACAGCATCCTAGAAGCCCAGAAAAATGTCACAGGAAGGTTTTATTTGGGCACCTTGTCTGCAAAAGGCGTTGGAGCGCAATGCGAACCCCCCACACGATCCTCCGACTGGCCAACTCCGATGATGCTCAAAATGCGCAGGCAGAGCGAAGGACGCAGGCAGGTGCAGGAGGCGTGATGGAGAGGAATGAAGACTGAGAGTAGCCGTACCAGAGCAGACACCTCAGATTGGATCAATGTCTGCTTTCACACAGAATATTTCTGCCTCACCACCATCTCATCGTTTCAGGTGGGCAGCAGGTTTTGATGGTGGGATTGTTGAGCAAGGTTCAGCCAGACACAGGCACCACTCCTGGGTTACATTTAGAGAGCTCTGTGAAATGATTTAACAGTCTGGAGTAACAAGCCCCATTTTCCTCAAAATGAGGGATTCATGGTGATATTAACACTCCCTTATCGCTGTTGTCGCTGCAGAAGCACATGCACCTCATCACCTGCAGCCAGAACCAACCACCTTCCCACGCTTCCTGTCAGCGAAGCACCTGCGAACACCATCACACACACCAAACAGGTGCCGGGAGATGCCAACGTACAGCAATGGCATTAAACTCGGGCAGAGAGGCGGGTGCCGCGCTCAGCTCCAAGTGGGCGTGCGAAAGCAGAGCGATGTACCCACGGAATGTTCCCCCGTCACCGCTCTCCTACCCATCCCTTTTCTGGTTTCTCTCTGCGACCATGGGAAAAAGCTCCAGGCCACCCAGCATGCAAATGCAGCACACGAGGGCAGCTCGAGGGATCGCATCCAAGCTGGATGATTTTCTGAAAGTAGGTATGAACCCAAGCTGCTGGGTTTTTTGTTTTCTTTTCCAAGCTGCTTGGAAAACACACGATCTGGCTCAGGCTCTCGCTCTGCAACTCAACTCAAACCTCGGCTGATAGAGGCTGAAAGGGTTTGGTTTGCTCTCGCTTAGACCCATCCAACAGCCACTCTCCCGCTGAAGCTTTGTTTTCATCTCCAATAGCAAGGCGCAATGAGAAAAGCCTTTGTTCTGGCACCGTGGTTTTGGTTCAAGCAGAGCCAGGAAGCACGTGGAATCTCAGGGGAAGGGAGACCTTTCAAAGTTTTCCAACCTAATCTTCAAACCAAAGATCTGTGCGAAACATCCAGACGAGCTGCTTGAATGGCTCAAAACTTTCGAACCCCTCAGGATTCCCCCCAGCTCTTCCCAAGCCTCTCCTGATGTTCCACGAGAGGCAGCACCAAGGACCAGCTCCTGACCAAGGAACTTGGCATGGCTCCACTGACTGCACTTCAGCCACACCAGACGGCCTCTCCAGAGTCATCATGACTTTCTAAATACCACAGGAACGCCAGAACATGCATCCAGCTGCAGCAAATAAACCAGCATCAGCCAAACTCGGTGCAGCCTTGTGGCACTGCTGCTCAGGCACACGAGTGACACCAACATGATGCTTCCAAGGGTTGGCTGCGCCTTTGGTGCGGATGCAAAACTGCCACAGAGACCAAAGAAAGAAACATCAGGGACTCCTGCCATGGTCTGACATCCGAACAAGGACGAAAAGAAAACCCTAACCACACAGTTCACCACAGAGTTCATGGTATTTATCTGTGCGGGTGAATTCTTTGGTGCAGCAGGGACAAGACCAAAATTCTTCAAGAATGAACCAAATGAGCCACACACAGACCTGGCTGTTTCCTTCCTAAGCAGGCCAGAAATGACACGTGGCTTTAACGTGTGTGCCAGGGCATGTGGGAGCAGCAGCAGCGACGCCCTTCTGGTAGCACCAAAAGAGACATGATCCCAAATGATCCCAAATCCCAGTACATCCCAGTTCCACCTGGCTGGATGATGCTCAGCCACTCGCTGCACAGACCATCCCGCCTGACCTCAGCACCCAAACCCAGCTACATGAGAGCTCTAGGAATTCAGAGCTGTGCTTGGGGACTGGTATCTCACCCGCTCCCCACCCTTCCCAGCACACAGAATGGTGTCATGGAGTGGTCTGAGTTGAAAGGGACCTTTGAAGATCATCTAGTGCAACCCCAGCACGCTCCCGCCCCAGCTAGGGAGCGCTCTGTTGCTCCCTGTAAACAGCAAATCAGTATTTGTCAGTGCAAAGAGAGCAGAAATGCTCTTTAAAGCAAATAAAAATCTTAACCTGCCCAGAATTTCCTGCACCAGCTTAGCTCCCTATATCCCGAAGCAGGAAGGATTTGAATTTTCCTTCTGAAAATGCGATGGGAGAGCCCAATGGGCATTGCTGGAGCTCACAGGAGCCCTGGGAACGATCTGCTGGGTCTGACTTGTCCTCCAAAGCATCCGCGCTGCACGGGTGACACAGGAGCTGGGGATGTCACCCGGGGCACAGCACGGTCAGCACCCTGCTGGGCACATCGCGCCGCTACCATGAACCTCAAGGCATGAACAACATGAAACTAAACTAGTTCTGAAAAATCCTCCAAAAACACCCCAAAACCAATAAAACAACCTACGGAAAGGCAGAAGCCTTGGGAAGAGGCTGAGTGGGACAGCACTGGTCCTGCCCCAGGGAGGACGGGTGAAATGGGACCTGGAGCCTGTTCCATCTGCAATTCCTTCATAGGAATGAAAAAAACAGGAGAAAGAAAATTACTAAGAATGCGGGATGCAGAAACAGAGCTGTTTCTAAACAGGATGCTTTTAAAGCCTTCCAGGAGGCATGTGCTGGTGCTTTAATCCCCATCAGTTCATTTATACCTAGTAACTTTTTACTGCTGCCCTATTACCTCAGGCCCTACAGGGACAGGAGATGGTGGTGGGAGCAACTCAGGAAGTTAGAGATTTTGGGGGGACGGAGGGGACGAGTTATGGAGGTCACCAGCTCCACCAGAGTTCGGCTTTGGGTAGAGCACCCAGATGCTTGAATACTTCTCCAAACTCGTGCAACCCCTCGAGCCAACTGGTCAGAAAGTGGCTGCAGGAGCTCGCTGGGGCTCTCACCTCCCTTCTGCTTCCAGTCGGGCCAGAAATACCAACAGACGAGCTGGTCCAGAGACCTTCCTCAGCTGCCCAAACGTCTGTCACCACTTTGTTTTGCAGCTGAGTGTCTCAGGAGGGGTTTGGCACTCTCTGCCACCCAGCAAGGCCATTGCCCAGGTCCAGGAGCTCTGGCTTGCGCCTCCGCTCTGCTCTGCTCCAGCGGTTCTGCTCGATGACCGAGCCAGAGTGGTGCTCAGCCAAACCTCTGGCACGATCAGAGAGCAAGGAGGGCTGCAAATGGTATTAATGCTACGTGCACACTAGACTCAGGCAACAAATTCCTCTGACAAGTGTTTTCAGGGCTGCCAATGGGACCAGCCCAGCCCAGCGATGGAGCGCTCCATCCCCGGCGCAATGCACCAGGAGGGCAGGAGGGAGGAAAACTCCCTTGTGCAATGCAATTGTTTTGGTCTTTGCCGCCTGGGTGTGCTCGGGCCTGGTGGAGTGCGAACAGCAGCCAGCCAGGAGGCTATCAGCAATATTCATTTCAAAACAAGATCTTTGGGGAGCAGGTACCACATGTCCCAGAGGGGAGAAGCCCTCCCAGCCCACTGCAGGACCACATCCAGAGTATCCCTTGCAAAAGCCTGTCATATTAGCAGCAATTTCCAGATATTCTATTCATTTACCTAAATGCAGCAATGCTCAGACTCTGCCTCCCCCCATTTCTGCAGAGCTGTGAGTACGGATCAGCACTGGGGCTGCGTCCTGGAGGAAGGACAATGGGGTAATCAGCCCCCAGGCTGCTGAGGAAGCGGGAATGGTGTTTGGGCACAGAAAGAAACTTTCTTACCGCTATCAGGAATGATACAGAAAATGGGAGGAGTGTGCGAGAAGGATGCGTGCAAAAAACCAGCAGAGACAATGTAGAAAGAAAGAGAGACGGGATAAAGTCTGAAGGGGAACGAAAGACAAAGAGGAGGAAAAAAGCAGAGGCAGAAGCGACCAGAACAGCAAATGTGAGAAAGGCTGAGTCTCTTCCAGGGAGCGGCTCTCCCCAAAGCCCAGCAGGTCTGCTCGCACACAACAGGAATGCCTTTTCCCACTAGCACCATTTTGTTCTTGCTCTGGTTTTCCCTTGCCTGCTTTGTTCTTTCTCCTTACAAGCTCTTGCTGAGGGGAAGCGTTAATTCTTTCCAGGTGCTTGTGTCTGGCCATCCCACCGTTCCTGTGCGGCTCCCGCTCGGCTTTCCGCAGGCAGCCCCTGCTCCCCCTGCCCGTGGGGCAACACCCCCGAGCCCTGAAAACAGCCGGCTGGCCCCAACCCGGGAGGAATCCGACGGGCACATGGCCGGGGTTGCACACACAGGCTGCTGGGACCGCTTGCCCACGCAGCATCTGTGTCAGACACAACCCTTCCCACGGGGGTTACCCAGCCCCGCAGGCTTTGCTCACAGCCTGAGGGCAGCGCGGGCCGTGTCCCTCCCGCACGGTGACCCCAGCGCTGGGGACAGCGTGGCAGATCCACGGGGACGTTTCTGAGAGACTCATCCAAGGGCAGAACTCCCAGTGGGCTGCAAACCGGGCTGGAGATGCTGGAGGTGAGATCTCAGCTCCCCGCTCCGGGGAACACGCTCAAGGGGGCTTTGCAGTTTCTGGACGAAGCTCAGAAGGGGCAGAGGAGCGACGTCAGGCCAGGAAATAGCACCAATTCGGGTTAAACGCTTTGCCATCTCAGTAGAAGTTTTTTTGAGGGGAAGGAATGGTTGCTTGGGTTGTGAGCAGCAGTTCAGGTCGCTCACAAGCGGGTTCACATGACTCTAATAAATAAAGAATCCCGAATCTAATCACAGCGGAGGCCCATGTTACACAATCCACGGAGCCAACAGGTAGGTGATGCACAGGTCAGGTTCCCAGCAGCCCAAAGAGGCTCAGGAAGACCCCCGGTGTCAGGGACGGGTCGGAGGGGGCTGCTGGGGCTCAGCAGAGCCTCCCGCCATCAGCATATCTAATGGTTGGAAAGGAAGCCCAATAAAAACCCCACTTAAACAACTCAGCGGCTGCACAGCTGACACAGCCAGGCAAGAGCTCTGCCAGCAACTTGGGGCCTTAATGTGTTTGCAATTCATCAGCCTCCTGCTCAGCTCCGAGTGAGGATTCAAGGGTGAAATACCTGCATCTGCTCCCATCATGTCTGCTGCTTAGCGCAAACATTTATGTTTCTCGGCATATAAAATAAATAGGCCCATGTTCCAGGGAAGCCTGTCAGTGCAAGGGCAGGTACACTTGATGATGTGTGAGCACAGCTCCCAACACATGGGTCTGGGACTGGGGGAACAGGGAGCAGAACCTCCTTGCACAGCAGATGACCCCTCGGCTGCTTGTTTTATCCACCTCTGCTACAGCCAGGCAGGGTGCAGAGAGGACATGCCCTCCCACGCTCCTGGAAGGAAAACGCCTGTGGGGTTGGGTATTGAGTGGGAGGGAAAAGCCTCGATGTGCTCAGCTGCAGCACCTTCCCATCCCCACGCACACCCCTGGCACAGGGCACCCCCGAATACCAGCCACCGCCAGCCCTAGCTGTGCATTTCCCTGCCTAAGCAGCACCAGCTCTCTTAGCTAATTCATCACTGCATGTGTCAGCAGGCGGGCAGTGCTGTGGTGTCCCAGAGCCCACCCCCTGTGCCCCCATCCACGCACGGGCCGGTTCGGGACAGAAGCCTCTGCTCAGGGCAGGATGCAGGAGGGGAATGTGGGGAAAGGGATGAGGGAAAGCACGAGTGAGAGCAGCCCACAGCTGCAGAAATGCCACCTGTAGCATGCAGAGCAACCAGCCACCAGGACAGAGCCTGCTGGCATCTCCTCCGGCGTCTGACTGTCCCATGACCCAGGGGATTTCAGCTGCCAGTCCCAAGCATGAGCATTTCATTTGCTACTTCTGGGGAGCATTTGCAGGGCTGTAAGTCACCAAGCAGCAGAGCTGCAGGGCTGGGCTGCGCTGGATCAGACCCAGAGCTCTTTGGGCACTGGCATAGAGGGAAACAGAGATGATGTGATGTGTGAGGAGACTGGAGATGAGGACAAAGAATCATGCTGGAGAGGAGCACACAAACGCCCCAGGTGCCTCAGGAATGACTGCTGCACTGGAATGGTTCGCAATAGCCTCTCCTGGCTCTCGAGGATGCTTTCCAAATGCACGTGTGCTGGTCCAGCCATGGGCTGCTCCTCGGTAGCGTCCATGGCTCTGCGGAGCACTGGGAAATCCTGCGTGGGGAGGAGGGCAGAGCAGGGACCCTCCCCTGGCCCCCAGCCCCCTGACCCCACATCCCGGCCCCCAGCCCTGGGCTGGCCCCACGGCACCGCCCCGAACCTTCCCCAGCCTCCTGGCAGCCCCCTCAGCTCCTGGCTGAATGCAGTTAGTGGGGTGAAACCATTTATTAATTAATGTTATATTAACAGCAGCAGCGCTTTATGCAATCACACAACAGTGTTGCATATTAGTAAGTTGTAACGATGATGCTGATGCAGGCTTGTGCCGGGGAACAATGGCAGTAATTACGGAGTCTGCTGTTGTTGTTTTAGCTGCTGTCTGTGCTGAAAACCCCCCGGCCCTGACTCCTTGGCTGGGGATGCTGGTGGTACCTGCAGGGGAGTCCCCAGACCTCTGTTGGTGGAGTGGGCTGGTTGCTCCAGGCCATGGAGCTTTCAAGGGCTTTTCCGTTTGGAAACACTTCCGCATCCCTTTTGCACTGAAGAATTATAGGGAAGAAACTGTTTCGGATCCCCCAAGCAGGGAACGAGGTTGTGCAGGGAAAGAGGTAGGGCAAGATGTGACCAGAGCTGGAAACAAGGGGCAGGAGCCACTCACGTAGGAGCACAACACAGTCAGACACTGATGCATGCAAAGGAGAACCTGGTGTGAGGACCAGCAGCAAGGAAACTCTGGCTGCAGGGGAATCTTCAGGGAAAACCTTGGCTGTCACTTAACTGTGCTCAATGGAGGCGTCCCATTGGCATCACACAAGCAGGTGTCAATGGGGAGGGCTGAGGACCTGCAGATTCTGCATCCCAGAGCATCTCCCTCGGGTCTCCCCGATCGGGAGACGCAAGGGATGGGGACAGGGACAGGCTCCCCGCTTCTCCCCACCCAGAGTTATTTCTCCAGTTGCTGCACCCAGTTTCCCAGGGCTTCAGAGGGAGAGGTGAAGATGAGAGACGAGGGAGAAGAAATACACAGGACAACCCCGAGGAAATAAGGTTACTGGAAGCAGCGAGATGGGCTTCCTTCACAAGGCTGTTTTCCATTTCCTTCCCCTCCTCTGAAATAATCGCTGAGACTTCCACCCCCCTGCCTCTCTACCCAATATTTAATTGAAAACGCAGATCTGTAGCCCAGAGAGGTGTTATTTTCGGCACACAAAACAGAGCTATCTCCCAGCAGCTGTCAATCCGGTGACCTCAGCTTCTGTGCAGACTGCATGGGCCTTGCTGGGTTTTTTTCCCCTCTTTCTTTTCCTTTTTTTTCCCCACTTTCTTTCTTCCCGCAGCCGAGTTCCCGTTTCATTGCTCTCCGCTGGGACTCTGACAAGAGCGAGTTCCTCGTGGATGACACAGAATAATTGAGATGTCCTTCTGCTGACCTTCAGTCCCTGCCAGCGCTCGCTCTCCTCTGGTGCCGAGTGGCACAGGGACCTGCTGCCGCCCAGCCCACGCAGCCCCACGGGCAATGGGGGAAACTCCCTTCCGGGGGTAAAAATCTGAATTTGGAGGAAATACGCCCCAGGCACGCAGCGGTACCCAGTGTGCAGGTAATTCCGGACCAGCCACCCATGCTGGGACAAGCACCTGGCGGGGCAGCACCCACTGGGCAATGCATGCCATGCCAGGCAGATGTGTGGCCATATGTATGTTAATGTATAGCTGCAGGGATGTCTTCCCACCCACAAGCAGGGAGAGCCAAGGCCACGAGAGCAGCACAAAGACACCCGTGGTGCGGATGCTGGAAAGGGATGCAGGAGAAGGAGATGGAGCGCAGGGATGCGCTGTCCCTGCAGAGGCACCAGCCTCCCTGCATGTCCCCGGTGGGTGGGACCCAGAGCCTGCTCCCAAATTGTCCCTGATCTCCAAGGCTGGGGCCTCAGGAACTGCTGAGATGGCAACGCAACAGCCCCTGCGCCAGGACCGGGGCGATGCAGGGGACAGCACGGTGCCCCATCCCCGGGCAGACCGCACTCCTGGGCACTTCTGATGTCGAAAGCGATATTGAACCAAAGATGGAGCAAATTCTTTCCTCCATAGCCACTGCATTTGTATGGGAATCTCACAGAAACGTGGCATCGGTCTGACAGTTCCTTTGTTTCCACAGGGGCTGCAGAAAACGAGTGGAAAGCACAGCAAGAACTTTCCCGTGTGCGCCGGGGCTGTGAGCGTGACATGGACCGGGGCTCTGCCCGCCGGAAGGAAGAGGAGATGGGAGCGCTGGTTTAGATTATGAGAACATTTAAAAGGGACGGTTGATATAAGCAAAGAGGGTTGTTGGTTGTTGTTATCGCTCTGCCCAGAGATAAGCCATGAGTGGGGACAGGGCTTCAAAACAAATGCAAGGAGAGACAGACCCCGGCACAGAGAAGTTTATAATGTGAATAAACACGGCAGGCAGGGAGCAGGGGGCGCAGGGTGCGAGACCAGGGGCTGGCACCCCCCCAGGGACCCGGGGCTGTCCCAGCGCAGGGAGAGCTGGGCCAGCCCGAAGGCGAGCGCCGGCTTTGTCGTCTCTTTAAACCCCGGCTCAAATGCAAGCAGATTGCTCAGTGTCCACCCAAAACAACCCCAAATTCATTTCAGTAAACAGTATGACTAAAGGTTTTGACTTTTCTCTTTTTTTTTTTTTTCCCTTAATTTTTTTTCCAGTCTACTCTATTCATCCAATTTGGCATTAATTCACCAATAGTTTTGATTGTCCCCAAAGCAGTATTTCTGGTAAATAAACTATTGTCCACCCTTTCTCCGCAGCGCGAGCGATGCCAACTTCCATTGTCTCACAATTGATTCCAGGTGCATGAATCTTGGTGACTGGGGCAAAGGAACCGGCTCAGAACCACGGCGGGCAGCCCGAGCCAACGGGGTCCCAGGCGGGATGGAGAGGGGGACGGATACATGGGAACCTTCCTAAACTCATCAGCTCCAAACCAAACCACCAGAGATCAACAAGTTACTGCTTGTAACTGGTAAAGTCGTCCCCTTTAAGCTGGAGACTGAAGCACAACGAAAAGACCCTTCCAGAAACCGCCTAATCCTGGGGCCGGGCGCAGGAATCCGCAGTGGGGCTGCCCCACATTGGGAACAGTCACAATTCATTTTAAAAGCAGTATCACTTAATAACTTCCTAATCATAAATGCAGGTGCTGTACCTGCGCTGAGCTGCGAAACCTGAGGCGGGAGAAACACTTTGGCCGGTCAAGTTAATGGGTCGGGCTCTAAACTGGAGACTTTTAATTCCGCTTGTGCACTGGATCTGGCCCTGAGATATTTCAAAGAATATCTGCAATGGTTTAAAGGCATTACAAGGTGCTGTAAGTTAAAATGGGAAATGTCTTAATTGTGGCTAGGGACCTTAAAAATACAATGAAAAGCTTAGGTGAGACTCATATGCAGAGTGGGAAACATGCTGCCTATAAAAAAGTCAAAAATGGAATCAACAGAGGTTAAATATAATGGCTATAACTGAGCAAAGATGGTTTAATTGTCAATTCAGAGGGAAATGTCAGCTCCACAATGGAAACATCTACAGAAATTTATAGCAAGGAACTATTTGGCAAAATGTATTCCAGCTCAATCTATGGTCAATGATTGAGATAATTGCTGCAAAATTATATTGTCTGGCATTGAAAAAAGAGACATAAGAGACATCTGCGCCACTAGAAACACTGATTTCCAACCTGCCCTCGTTAAATAACAAGGAGAGTAAAGAGTGAGATCCTGAAGGCGGATCAGCCTGTGCACTTCAGGGAGACATTACCCAGGCAAACAGTGTTTCTAACAGAAGGAATATGTCCTGGAGTCAAGAGGGTGACACGAGCCAGCGATGTGACCAATGGTACCTGGGGGGGTGAGGAAGAGTGTGACCAGCAGGTCGAGGTGAATCCTCCCCCTCTGCGCTGCCCTGGGGACGCCCCATCTACAGAACGGGGTCCAGTTCTGGGCTCCCCAATTTAGGAAGAACAAGGGATTACTGGAGAGAGTCCAGCAGAGGGACACAGAGATGCTGAGGCGTCTGGAGCACCTTTGTGACAAGGAGAGACTGAGAGAGCTGGGGCTGTTCAGCTGGAGAAGAGAAGCTGAGAGGGATCTGATCAATGGGATCAATATCTCAGGGTGGGTGTCAGGGGAGGCATCGTAGACCCATCAGAACCCCAACATCATCCCAACAAGCCCCTTTGTGCCCGGATGGCGGGAGGGGGATCCAGGAACGCCCCCCACCCTCCCATGCTGAGCCTTTATCGGCACTTAATTAAAACTTGACAAGAAGATTAACACACAGAGGGCAGTTTTAATTAACTTAATATCGCATTCAATTTTCCAATTCGTCGCAGTGTACCAGACACCTGCAGATCTTAACAGAAAACCAAACAAAAAAGGGGCGCACGGGAAGGGGCGAGAGCGATGGGGAGGACGGAGATTCCTCGGCCGCAGCAGAACTGCTCTCAAACTTTCCGCCTCTGCTCAGTGATTGCAGTGACTGAAGTGATTGCAGATGCTAAGAGCCACTGGGCCTGTTTGCTTTCCAAAACGTATTTATTTGTTTGATTTTAATGTATTTATTTTAAGCTCTCCTCTTTGCCCCGCCGTCCAGGCCATCAGGAGGCTGTTGGAAAGGCTGGGGGATGAGGAGAAGGGTCCTGGGCTGGGCACAGGGGACACACGCTGTCCATCCGCCTCATGCTGCTGCTCAGGGATGGAGGAGGGAAGGCAGAGATCGAAGGCATCGCTGCCCCACGTCTGGCTGTACCGGAGTATCCCATGCTGCTCCCCAGGAGGGTGGCACAGCAGGGAGGAAAAGGGGTGAGCACAGCACCCACACAATACAGGCAGAGGGGAAGCAAAGAGAAAAGAAAGGATGGAAATATTGCACTTCTCATTGCTCTCACTGCTTCCAGTACAGTTAATGGGTGTGTAATTACAAGCCCTAAACAAGGGAGGTGCAGGAGGTGCTGCAGCCCCCTGCACAGCCCTGGGCTCCGGAGCTGCACACACATACCGGAGCAACTTGGGGACATCTGTGTCACCTGAGACCCTGGGGCTGCCCCTCCATGTGCTCGGGGACACCTGGCACACGAACCCACAGCAAAGCCCAGATGGATTAATCACACAAATGACCACACTGAACCTTCAACTAGTTCTCTGGCACAAACAGTTTGCCATACATCAAAACAAAAGGAGTGTTATTGTTAACTTTCTCCCTCCATTGTTTTTGTGTGTCACCTCATGCCTCCCCTCCACCGATTTCCTGGCAGCCTTGGGAGGAACAATGCACCGACAGAGTATTTTTTCCTCTAGAGGTTTACAGTCCATGCACAGAGGAGGGCCAAGGAGTGAGGGTGCCCTGTTCCAGCTCTGAACCCTTCCCAGCGCTGAACAGTCCAACCAGCCTGGACAAACCTCCTCATTTAAGGGGGGGAGAATGAGGCTTGTTAGTTTTTCTTCCATTGCTTTGAAAGCAAGGCAATTCAGCTCCAAGAGGAATCATCTCTCAGCCATGTCCCCAGGCTGGGTCTAGCCCAGCTTGGCTCAGCAAACCCCCACCCTGTTCCCAAGGGGCAGCACAGGGACATGGGGTCACAACAAACCCGCTCTTCCATCTATTCCCGAATTGCTCGGGTGCTTCGGAGACCCCGGATTTCTGACGGAGAAGCTCAAAACCCACCATCTGATGCTGGGTCTTGGGACACAAACAGTTCTTTCTCACACATCCTCCCCTTGAGTGTCCAAGGGCACGAGGCTGTGAGTGACAGCACCGCTTCCCACCCCACATCCTTTCGTCTTCATGGAGGGAACCTTTGGGAACCTCCCATCCCCACAGGGAACAGAGGGACAGCAGGCCGCAGGAGATGGACAAGCATCTAAAATGCTTAATGGACAGAAACAGGACAACCTGAGCGGGGGGTCTCAACCTCTCGCAATCTTTCAGAGGGAAAAAGAGAGACAGACCCTCCTCCCCCACCTTGTACCAATATGGTGTAGGGTTTAAAGGAGGCTCCCCATAGCGAGGAGCTTCAAAGCCTCGCCAGCCCCTCCCACTGAGTGTCCTCCTGGTTCAGTTCCACCCTCCACATTTAAGTGCCTTTCATCCTTCCTCTTCTTCGTCCTCATGGTTATGAGGTTCCCTTCCCCCCCTCCCGCCCACTCCCACCCTTGCTGGAGACTGCCTTTGGTCAGGAGCCCAATGGGAACCAGCTGTCAGGAGGAGCTGGGCTGTCCTGGAGAGAACAGCTTGAAAATGCCTCCCCCTCGCTTCCCCCTCCATGGCAAGAACAAAAAAATCCCCGCCGCAAAGTGGCCCCGCAGATGGACAAGGCGTCCTGGGGGCCACCATCCTCCTGACCCGCGTGGGTCCCGCTGGCCGGGGACCAGGAGGTCCCGAGTCCCCACTCCCCTTGGAGCCACCAACCCATCCTGTTTGTCCTCCTGCCAGCAGGACCCTCCTGACCCACACAGCACGAGCCCAGGGCCCTTGTGCTGGAGCGTTTTCGCATGAATCCTCCTTTCTTGACTTCTTTAGTGCACCTCGCTCCAGCATTGTTCTTCAAAGATGTTCCTGCCCTTCCCGGCCTGGGGGTTGTTGTTGTTTGAACAGCAGCAGCAGCCACACAAGCTGTCCTGCCCGACAGGGTGGTCTGTAATTGCTTCCTGTCCTCTCCAGCAACCGCCTTCATTTGTTTGAATTTCTGCCTAATCTCAGAACTGGGGGAGTTTGGAATGAGAGATGCTTAGTCCACGCTCATGGGTGTTTCCCCGCGCTGGGCCAAGCTCAGCCGGTTTTGGAGAACCAGCCTGGTCAACTCACAGCCCCTCAACCAGAAAAAAAAGCTTGAGCTTAAAATAACCCAGTCCCAGCAAAGCTGGAGCCCTCGGTTTAGCGGTGCTGTGAGACCAGGGCTTTCTGTGGTCCTTCGATGCGGCAACTGGAGCCCAGGTGTGTGCCGGCAGGAGCAGAAGTGGAAAAAGAAACAGGGGGATGGGGAGAAGTTAAATGTTCTCTCTCAGACTTCAGAGCTTTGCTCTGTTCTTGGTCGTATTCTGGTATGGGCTGTGCTTAGGGTGGATTTTATCCAAGCCGGTTCGCACACATCCCGCTGATTTCCCAGCGTGCTGATTCTGCATCTCCACGCTGGCCTCTGAGCTCCCATTACAGCGGAGCAGGAAAGGGGTTTGCTGGGGGCCGGCCCGAGCCGAGCTCAACAGCCTCCACACCGAACACTGAAAGGTTCTTTTTCCCCCGTGCTCCAAAAAAATGAACTTTGGCTTTTTGTTGAAGTGGGAAGTACTGTGGATAATGTCCACTTTCAACAGCATTTTTCACGTTGATAAACTAAAACTTTTAAAGAAAAACGCCCCAGACGGTGTTTCCAGAAATAAGAAACACCTTCCAGCATAAACCCTTATGGCCCATCTGGAGCGGGAAACTAAATGGGTTTTGTTCTTGGGGTCTGGTGTGTGATGGAGGCAAAAGGACAGAGACAGGAATAAGGAGTGAGGTGCATCCCAACCAGCTGCCTTCCAACCCATGTGCCCAGGCTGCGCCACCTCTGCCACCAGCTTTGAGTCCCTGGCTCCTACATCAGTGTTTTATGGCAGAAGTGGGGGTAGGGGAGAGGTAACCTCCCATTTAGTGCCCATGGGTTGCAGGAGGTTTTTCCTCCTGGAAGGAAACGAAGCCACAGTGTGTATTTCAGGTCCCCGGCACTGAGAGCCAGTGCCTAGAAATGATAAACCCAGTGAGAAAATGCAACGGATACTGATGAAATCTCCCTGGGATGGCGCTTCCAGCCGGGATTTGGATGTGGGTCTGGCAATCTTCAGGCAGGTCGGAGCGGGACTGGAGGAGGATGCGAGTGGGAGGAGAGGTGACCCAGTGGTCGGAGTCCCGGGCTGGAACTGCAGGGAGGGACGGCTGAAAAGGGAGGATTTTACCAGGGAGCGAGATAAAGGGGCTGCGGGCTGGATGAGGACGTGTGTATGGCAGGGGAGGGAGAAGAGTGGGGGGAGGACGAAGGCCACTGCCATGTCTGCCAGCGGATCTGTGCGTGTCCCCTGCCCAGGCTGTCTCGGGGACTCTGGGGACAGAAAGCCTGGAGTTACAGCAGTCCCCAAAACAAAGACAGAACAAGCCCATTCCCGCCCCTCATCCCTCTCAATATTTTCCTGAATAGCTTTGCAAGCTGTTCCTGGTCCAGATGCATCTCACACACACATTTCCCATTTATCCCTGTTCACAGCGTGCATTACATTGCACGGTGCATATTGAAAATATATCGGCCTACTGTCTGATTCAAACTGCACAAATATGACGTGCTAGGTAATATTTTATATGTGGCTGCATATATTTTAAATTAATGCATGGACAATAGAATGTATGATGGGTTTTTAATGCCCCGTGTTGCACAGAGCCCCTGTGGCGGACGTTGTTCAAAACCCTGTAACAGGTCCCGCGGGCACTGGCTGCGACGTGGTCGGTCCTTCCCAGGCCGAAGCGAGGAGCAGCTGGTTGGGCCAGCCTGGCTGGGCCCCGTCTTGCAGGACAGGATCAGGCCTTCGAGACATGTAATTTTACACCTTCCGGAGCAGGACGATGTGCAACGCTCACTCTCTAGTGGCATGTCCCCATTGCAGCCCGAGTCCCTTCTCTGCCTCCAGTTTTGAGATGGCTCCAACAGCTCCAAAGCCCTGCAGGTTCTCCTCCCCACCAAAGCCCTTCTCATGTTTGCAGTGGCTCAGGACCCTCCTGCAGAGCTCCAGGTTTGTCTGTCCATCACTGATTACCGAGGACAATACAGGCTCTACAGAGGGGCTTCCAAATGAGGCACAACTTGGGAACAAAGCAGGAGCATCTGCTTGGGGGTCCTCACCATAGAATCATGGAAGAGAATCACAGAACCACTCTGGTTGGAAGAAATCATCAAGATCATTGAGTCCAACTATTAACCTCCCGCTGTCACTAACCCATGTCCCTAAGAACCTCATCTACATGTAAGAGATCTTGGGTTTGGGCTGGCGGACTGACATGGCCGCAGCTCCCTCTCACCTCCCCTTCTGCTTGGTCCTCTGGTTTTGCCACAAAGTGTCACCAATATCCGCCACATCCGTTCCGTCTGTCATTGCAGTTCTGAACAGAGCGCTGGTCTCCTCTTCTGGCACTCTTGTTGCTTCACTCACAATCCAGACTGCTCTCAAAGACGTGAGCTCTGTGCCATGATGTGGAAAGTAGGGAGGAGCTCAGGGTGGGAGAAAGACCTCCAGCGGTGGAACGCAGCTGGACCACAGGAGACAATAGGAACCGACCACAAAAGCTCCTATTGTCCTTGTGCCAATCACCTGGATGTGACCTTGGCATCCCATCTGTGCAGACAGGCAGCGAGGCCTGGGACAGGGACACCCATTTTCCAGGTGGAGCCCAGTGCTCGGTGCCAGACGTGTCCCTCACCTTGGCCACGATGACAACCAGCCCCAACAATGAGCCTCAGGGACAAAGGAAGGGGAAGTCGTAGCCCCGCATTTGGAGAACAGGAAAGAACATTCCCAGCGGACAAGAACCGTGTTGCTTTTCTTTTAGACATGGTGGTTTGGCTGCCAGGAACGTATCTGCAGGCTAAGGGCTGGTTTTCAAGCGCGAACCCCAAGGGCTGCAGCCTTGCCAAGGCTTTGACGCTGGTGGTCAAGACGCTAAAATGGACTTTCTGAACCACGCTCTGATCGGTACCAGAAAGAGATGGGGGAGAGAAAAACATACATGGTTCTGATTACCTGGCTTCAAAATCATGGTAATAAACCCAAATTTGGGAAGCAATTAGAAAGGAAGAAGAAGAGCAAGAAGAAAAGGGGAATGAGAGTCGCCTGGCGGTCTCAAGGCAGCCTTTCAAGGATCAGTATTTGGATAAAAGCCAACATATCAGCTCTAATCTTTGGCTTTTTGTTGGACTTAACAAGGACTTTAAAATGAATCCAGTCGCAACTGACGGGCCCCATATGGATCCTGGTTTCAAACCTCCTTCTCAGCGCCGAATCAAATAGTCTGGGACTATAGAAAGCGGGTGAGGAGACCCTGGAAGGGCAAAACAAAGGCAGCAGTGCAGACGTAGGCTCACACACGCGTGCACTCGCACACCCAGGCAGTGCACGAAGCCATCAGCTCCGTACCGCTGTGAGGCACCGCAGACAAGTGGCTCTGTGGCTCCGCAGAGGGGTTGTCTGTGACCATGACGATACCACGATGATTATTTCCCTTGATGCCACTCAACGGAGTCATTTTCCAGACACTCTTTATTTAGTTCAATCACACATGCATCTGTAGATTGCCTTCATTTACTGCCTTTTATTTCAAACTTTGATACAAAAAGGTATGGATATTTTTCCTCACGTCTCAAAAATAAATTAAACAACATTCTTTCCCCATCCTTCTCAGAAGCTGGCGCATCTCTCATCTCCCTAAGCTGCACCACGATGTGAGAACAAAGGCATCTGACCTGTATCCATGGCAACCCTCAAATTCTACACCTTTGCCTTTTGTACAAAGTACCCCCTCCCTTCGTCTACACACACACGCATATGTGCACACTCCCTGGATCTCTGTCTGCAGACACATACATATAGACACATGTGTATATATAGCATATGCATATATATTTAAAACATATTGTTCTTGATTCTTGCAAGAGCTTCTGTATTTGCCTCACATGCCAGCAGAACTGGTATTTATTCCACAGCAGGGTTTGCCTTTCAGGTGACAGCAGGGTTAACTTAAAATCCACCGATGGCCACAAGGTAGCACTTGGCTCAAGGAAGAAAAGCGAGCGTTGAGAGTGGAGGGAAGCAGGAGCGCACTAATGGATTCTTGGATAACACCTGGCACGCCAGGACCAGGCCGGCTGGCCTCTGCCTTTTCCTGGCTGTTCCCGATGGTTCGGAGAGACGGTCACCCATTCAACCCGTCCCTTGGCTCCCCACAAAGGCACCACATCCTCTGCTTCTCAAGAGCTTGCAAATTTGGGGGAGACTGGCACCTTCCTGTATGTCACACCCTAACGGCTGGCAGTCCCTGAGCTCCTGGAACATACAGAAAATCTGCATAATAACAACCATGGTTTTTGTAGTGACTCTGCAGAAGCCATGAGTTTCATTCTGTGAGGGAACACTGAGAGCTGCGTCCCTTAGTCCTCTCTCGGTGCCCGACAACGCTTTCCACCCATGGGTGACAGCACTGGGGACTGCAACCCACTCACCCCCAGCTGCACCACCACAGGACCCCAGGGAAATGGGAAGGTCTTGTGGAACAGAGGAGCTCGGTTCTGCTGAAGGCATCAACCAGGAGACATCCCAGCGACGGGGTTGTGACAGGGTAACAGCCCCGGGCAGGGAGGGCACGGTCAACCCTTCCTCCTCCCTCCCTTCTAAATGCTTCCAGTTGTCAGTTTAGCAATATAAGACCAGCTGAATTGTGGTTATAGACAATGAATGATGCAACAGAATACCTCATGCAGACACAGAAGATTTGCTGCTCATTTCTCTTCAGCAGGAGGGCCGTATGCATGGGACCGGCTCCAAACTTATTGACGTCAACAGAAAGACTCCCATTGACTTCAATGGGCTTTCACTGGGACCATTATTCCCTCTGAGAAGCCACTCACTGGGAAACCAAGGGAGGATCTAAATTTGAGTGGAACAAACATGAAGTAGCCTTGGTCCCGAGGCATGGCCCATGGGGACTGCATTTCCCAGCGTGCTACGCTCCGGTTTAGCCATCAACAGGAATTTATTGATGTGCCGAAGTTCATCCACGGAGAGGGTTGGTGCTGCCAGGATGTAAAAAATGTCTGAAACACATAGCAGCACAGTCATGCTTTGCTTTGCTTCATTGCTTGGCCAGGTTTTCACAGGAATGGCCAACTTGTTGTGCCGAAACCATAATTCCACTGAAAGCGATGGCTGGAACGGCTGGGAGGCAGGACTCTGGTTTCTGCACCCTCTTGGGCCCTCAGACCTCCCTAAAAAGCTTCTCCCCCACTGGCCAAGCAAGACCAAGAAAGTTCAGACTGCAAAGGCACCTGCATCCCCCAATTAAGAGTCCCCGTTCTTTTTAACTTATTCATGGAGGACCATCTCACACCCCAGGCTCTCCTGAGCCGCCAGCTGCCAGGGTGCTGCTCCCCACCACTGGACTTTGCTTCAAGACTTTGTCTATCAAGAGATGTTTGAGGTATTTGGGCTTGTAGTTCAAATTCCTCGGCCCCCTGAAATAAAGCCTACAAGCTGTTTGACACATGGGGATGAAAGGGGAAGCAGAGAAGAGAATGCGAAATAAAAGGACCCAGCGCGCACCAGTTCCTCGGCTGGGCTGGGAAGGGTTGGACACGCCAGCAGGAGCGAGGAGCTGTCTTCTCGCTGCCCTCTGCTCCGTGACCCGGCTCCCACCCCGCCAGCCGCCCCCTCCGCTTGCATTCCAAACGCCCCGCTGGTACCGTGTTTACACAGCGCGTCCTCCTCGCCGAGCTGCTCAGAAACAGCCCCAGAACACCGGGGGAAACAAGAGAAAAGGAAAGGGAAAAACAGAGAGGAGGGAGAAATGAACAGCTTGGGCGTTTTGGCCAGAAAACAACAATTTTTGTTTGTTTTTCTAGCTAAAAAAGCAACCCTGCCAGAGATTCCCAAGTTTTCAGATTTGAAGGTGTATCTTGAACTAGAGACAGGGAACTGGATATTTGGGTTATTCCCTTTTCCTCCATTAAATAAGAACCATCAAGGACTGATGTTTTTGGCGGGAATAATCCTTTCTTTATCACTCCTCTGGGCGAGGGAAGGAGCAGGGTCCATACGCTTCAGTTCCAGTTCCAAAATCAAGGAGAAAACAATAGAGATGTTAATTTACGGACCTCGCAGTCCTGGTGCAAGGCCTGAGCTCTGGCTCCTCTCGGCTGCTGTTTTCATTTGAAAGCCCGGTCCCTGGAGAACGCAGCAAGAAGCTGCTCCACGTTGATGCAAAGGAACCTCCAAAGGCAGCAACAGCCAGAGCAAGGGCTGTCTCCTCTGACACTTCAACAAACGGGACAGCACGAGGGTTGCTGCAGTCCCTCCTGGGTGTGAAATAGCCACGTCTTTCCAGAAAGCTCAAGAAACTAGTGCTATGCCAACAAAACCATGGCAAACATCCACGTCTCCTGGAGCTAACCATTCTGAGGTACGCGGAAGGACCTTTCCTTAAGGGAAGTATCTTGGAGCACCATTATCGGCCTCTATGAGATCCTACTTTTTAAGACCCACGAACGCTCCAGATATAATAGATGTAGGTGCCACTTGTTGCTGTAGACAGGGAGTCCAGAGCTTATGAGCAATAGCCTGTGCCAAATTCCCACACCACGCTGCCAAAAATACTTTCCGCGTGTCTCACTGATGCAAAAAGTTTCTCTGTATTGTTTCCTCCAAACATCTCCATCTTTTGTTGCCAAAAGCAGGAAGGAACGTAGTACAGAGACCCACATTTCCATCCCCAAGGTTGTAGAAGGGCCACTCAGCTTGGTTTTAACCACAAAGCACTATGAAGACAATAAACACCATAAGAATGAACTCAAACACGCCTGGGACCAGGGGAAGCTGGTTCTGAAATACTCGAGTGTATGAGAAGAGCTATGGGCTGTGATAACCCCGACTCAGTCGTGGGTGGCACGTGGGGTGTGAAGTCCCTGAGAGCTTCATAGCTCAAAATCCAGCGCCATGCGTTCGCTCCTCCCTCGCCTTTCCCAGGCAACGGACCATACAGACGTTCCACTAACTCACCCTGCTATCTGCTGTTCACTGCTTTATTTATCTCTCGGTTCTCAGTCATGCAAAACAAGGGTTAATTGAGTTAGATGCGTAGTGTGGCAATGCGTGACACCGAGGGAGCACCTTGTTCCAGTCGGTCTCCGAGGTCCAGCAACAACCCCCAGGACGAGGCGCTGGAGCGCAGGTCAGGGCTGCGCTTTCCCCGGCAGAGCCGGCTGTGAATCTGAGTGCCAATACGAATTATGTTGTTAAGTGAAGGGCTGAGAGTGCCAGACGGAGACAGCCCGAGAGTGGGAAGACGTTAGGGAAGCTGCTTCCATCTGTCCCCATTAACGCTTTTTGGTCCCCGGCCTCACCACAGCCTTTCCACACCTCATCCTCAGCATCCTCAACGTTCTGTTCACCTTTCTCTGGGTCACGACGGCCCCTGCCCACGCAACCAGCTTTGCTGTGTCCCTGAAAAGTGTCCTTCCGTGCCTCCTGCCATCCTGTGGCCTCTGCCCAGTCTGCCCAGTGGAACTTTGCCACTGGGCTTCCATTAGAATGGTTTTGCACAGGATTTTTCCTGCTGCCTGTGTGTTGAAGGCCCTTCTTTGCAGAGAATTTATGTGTCCATTGGTTCCAGACTTGGAACATCCACTCCTGCTCCCCAAGCAGCGGGACGAACTGCTTCACCTCCGGGCTTCTGAGGCACCGTTCTGGCTCAGCTTTCCTTTGCGGAGGAAGGCCAACCTCATCTGCCCTCTATTACCCACACAAAAAAACATCTGTTCAGCTTTTATTAAGTTTATACAAGCCAAATAGTTTGGAAAAGGATTATGATTTTTATTCATTCACAATATTCCCCCTTCCTAATTATCCATGGTATTGCACCATACCATGACTTAATTTGCCTCTTGGTTTCTGTTCTGGTGGACCTGCAACATGCACCCAAACTGAACGTCCATGCTCCTGAAGTCTGACTGACCAGAGCCTGGCTTAATCCCCTTTGATCTGGGGGGAACAGACTGAGTGAAGTTTTATTGCTACTGATTAATCCCCCACGATTCTCCATGAGGGAACTGCCTCCCGCTTCCCCTTTTTAGTTTGCCAGCATTCGAGCCTGTAAATAAGCTTCACATTTATTGTGAGCACAATATACTGTTTTATAAGGGGAACGCAGCTGTCTGAGGAAGATCAGAGCTCTCTCCTGCTGCGTCCCAGCATCAGAGGCATTTCTTGGCCGGCGAGGAAGCCTCGGAGCAATGATACCAGCAGCACCAGCCCTGCTGGTGGTTTTCCACCTGCGAAGGCACGCCTCCAAAAACGGTGCCATTTATTGTGGGGCCAGGACTACCGGCTGGCCAGCCCTCTGGAAACGGGGCAGTTTGGTTTGCAGCTGCCAGGTCCCAGGTTCAGGTGCGTCCCTGCAGCCCTGGGACACGCCGAGGGGCTGGAGCTCCAGCAGGCTCGCTGCGCTGCCTCGGACTCGTGACCTTCCCCTCCTCAGCGAGAGCGAGCAGGTCGCAAGGAACACGGAGGACCACGAATAATCGACTTTGGCAGCGAGGTTGTGCAATCCGATACACCGGTTTGCTTGCCGGAGGGGAAAAGAAATGCATTCGTTCTCCCTCCCTGCACAAGGTTCTCAGGGAAAGCAGGAAAGTTGGTAAAATCAGATGAGAAAAAACTGTTAACGGCAAGATTTGCCAAATAAGTGAGTGCATTCGGTGGCCTGGAAAATGAGCCGGTGAGTGATATAAGAGCTCTTTCCGAATTCTGCACACTCAAGGAAACATTTAATACATCTTGAAGTAAAAATACGCCTTGGCTCTTGCTGCTGGCGTAAATATTTGTGTTCGCAAGTGTTGGCAAATATTTGAGACATCTATGTTGTTTAACCAAGAGCTTTGTCTCTCAGAGTCCATCGCCGTGTTTGGTCTCCTCTGTAATCACATTAGCCAGAGGAATCCTCCTGGTATTTATGCGCAGGATGGGATCTGAATCATTTCCATTCGTGCCTTAGAAAACAGGCAGGAGATTACAGAAAACGACCAAAAAGGGCATCAGAAGAGCTGACAAAGATCATGTCCTACACCCGTTCAATATCGGTACAGTCTCCTCCAGGAGACAGCCGGTTCAGCCGGAATTTGCAGGCACAGAGTCATGCTGAAGTCCTTTCCCCCCTCGCAGCGGGTACCATGGGGCACCCCCAGCACCACCCTGTTTAAAGTCCACTGTGCTCATTCACAGCCCCGTAATTGCTCGTTTTTAACCCATAAATGGACGTTGCAAACTTTGCACTGGAGCTGATGAAGAGCATTCACAAGCTATAAACCCAGTGGCGGATGCAAACATCTAAAAACATGATGGTTGCTTCCATAGTGACTTTGTGACCAGGCTCTGAGTCCTGTCCCCCCTGTGCCCACAGCACCACTACAGAATTGTCATGCTAAGAAACAATGAGCAAGAAATCCCTAAAAATTGCTTGAGTAGAGCAGTCACATTCATTGAAGACATCAAGGGGTGCACTTGAAACACTCTAGAAAACTCTGGGGCTTCGCAATGGGACAGTCACAGCTTCGTACAAAGCCGTACAGAAGCGCACACCAGGCTCTTCCGACCTGTTTATTCAGTGCAAGATGTTCAAGTAACCAGAGAAAAGCACCGAGTGGCACTTGTGGGTGCTCACCCGAACCAGTGCTGTTTTGACAGGTTAGACATCACGGACAGGCAGAGCTCCTGTTCCGTGCCCTGGCCGGCAGGTTCCTTGCAGCTAATGCATTAACCTCTGAATAAACAAACGCCTAAGAAAAGCCTTTTCCTAACCCAGCAAAGTACAAACACAGGCTACATTCTTCTGATTATAAAACCACAACTGCAGGACACACTCCTGGGAATGGGCTCGATATGTTTTCTCTTTGATTCCAGCCTCTTGGGAAGATTAAACAGTGTCATTGCCAGGTTAATACATAATGACCTCAATGTCTCGAAACATTATTGCATTGCAAATAAGACTGACATTTCCATATTTCTCAGTTGCCCAAGGGTATGGCAGACACGATTCAGGTGCCTGCACTGGGAAGGCAGCAGTGCCGGCGGTGCATGAAAAAAAAGGGAGTAGACACTGTGTTAATGGACGCGGGAGAGTCAAAGCCCCCATGGGATCACTGGTGTTTTTGGTGTTCGGATGCAGCGGGGACGGGGAGCAGCTCAGGGTGGCGAGGCACCACGGCCGGCTGTGCTGTGGGGTGATGCCACGCTCTCTCATCACCCTGAAGCAACAACAACCACTTTTGGGCTGAGGAAAAACAGACCGAGTCCAAAATCCCCGCTCTCCTCCTCCCCGCAGGCAGCTGGCCTGTGCCACGGAGCCCACCGCCCTTCCCAAAGCCGGACACTGCCTGGGGAGGCCAACTTTCCTCCTCCGGGCTTGTCTCTGGTCATACGCTGTGGTTTTCCTTCCATGACGGAAAATACCGTGACCATCCCGTGTTTCCCCCGCTCCTGCCGCGCCGAGGACAGAGGCTCGTCTGGGTCCTGCCGCCACCGCGCTGCTCACACTCGGAACACCAAGCACAAGGCTTTTTGGTCCCCAAGGGGTTTTTAACGTCCCTTTCAGAGACAGGATGGCACGGCACCTCCCCAAGGGTCAAGCCCTTCCCTGCCAAACCCACAGGGACGTCCCTCCTTGGGAACACCCCTGCCCTGCTCTGCCACCCCCCCAGCCCAGCATCCCCTCCCAGGGGGGCACAAACAGACCCCAAAATCTGCTTGTGGGGGTGCGCACAGCCCAGCTGCAGCCCCGGCACACAGGAGGGCGGCTCTGCGGGGACACGGCGCTGAGCTCCGGCTCCCGCCCCAGCCAGTAAAGCTCGCACTGCTCTAATTTTGCTGGAAATGATGCCTCGGGGAAGGCCTGTGTGGTCCAGGAAAACAAAAAGCAAAGCTAAGCAACGCTTAAAATCCCCCAATTCTGCCGACGTGCGCCCCCCCGCAGTCCCCGCTCACGGGGCCTTACGGGGCCTTCCAGCACCTTCCGCGGGAGGGGCTTATACAGACCACGCAGCCAATCAGAAGGCGGAATGTGAGACATGTGACAGGGGAGTGTGTGGTGGCGTCAGGGCCAGGCGGCGTGGGGCTGGGCTGGCGTGTGTCGTGTCGTGTCGTGTCGTGTCGTGTCGTGTCGTGTCGTGTCGTGTCGTGTCGCCCAGGGGCGACAGCCACCCCCCGCGCCGCACTCCCCGTCCCAGGGATCACCGGTCTGCTGGCACCCAGCCCGCTGGCCGAGGCCAGGCCCAGGTCAGTGTCCTAAGGCCGCCCCTCGGCCGCCCCTCGGCCGCCCCTCTGCCCCACGACACCGAACTCGGGCCGTTTGATGCTTTGTTTTTCTGTGGGGTCAGCTGGGAGCTCAGGGTGCGGTTCCCTGTGTGGAGGGAACAGGCTCACGGCGGTTCCTCAGGCCTGGCACCGGGACAGGGGCCTCCATCAGCTGTTTTTGATCTCCCTGCAGTTCGGGAGGGCCTGTGACTCTGGCTCGGTTGCTGCCAGGGCTGGGAAGGGGCAATAAGGGACAGAAGGAAGAGACCTGTCTGCCTGTCCCCAGCAGCGCACAGAGCTCCAGCCCCCGCTACAAGGGACTTTCTGCAGCCAAATGACTTTGCCTTGTTGGCATTGTGCGATCACGGGGAAGGAGAGCATGCGGCAAAGCCCCTTCCCCTGTGCAACATAACGAGATGTTGATTCGAGGTTTCTGCAGAAGACAAAGAGAAGGTTGTAGCTGTTTTGTTTGGGGGTGGGAGGAGGCTCAGCATCCAGGAAGCACCTTCCCCTGGGAGCACAGGGAGACCTGGCCACCCACAGCCCTGGCTCGCCAGGAATCCAGGCTTCCATATGTATGGATCTGGTGCCAGAAGTGTCGTTCCCATCGTCAGCAGGCCACCCTCCCCCACACCTTCCCTGCCTGCTCCCTCCTTCTCTTCTCTCCCTTCATAACCAGCTGACTCTTTTCACAACCAGGAAACAATCAAACAACCTCTTCAGCGGCTTCGGCTCCTCCTCCTCAGCGTCGCTGCCATCTCCCCCTGTAAGGATGCTGTCAGTGCTCCCAAAGCCCCGTGTGCTGTGCTGTGCAGAACTGTTATTTCAGCCTCCCGGTGGGGAATAACCCTCTGGGCTGCAAATACCTGCGTTTCGCTAAGTAAATAATCACACAAGATAAAATATCCGTCTTGGTGAAATGGAGGGAGGGGAAGAAGAATGCTGAGTTGGTGAGCAACAGAGAGCAGCCCCTGGATCCATACCCTGGGTACCATGAGGTGGCCGGTGGTTCCGGTGTCCTTTCTGCTGGGGGTGGGTGGCCACGCTGGCACCCACGGGGGGACAGCCAAGGCTTCAGAGGGGTCTTGGGGGAAGAGTGTTGTATTTGCCTTTTTAAAAGAGCTCTCAGAAAGAGCATGGCTGGGAAATATATTCTGTGCAGCGCACCTGCCCACATTGGGAAAGGCTTGGAGCCCAGCCAGCTGGGGTGTTCCAGCCACACCAGGGAGTGAGGAAGAAGAGGGCCAGCAAGCCCCGGGGAAGGGCGGCTGGTCCTGGGGGATTTCTGTGCCATGGCGGGGACTGGGGGTGCTGGGCCCTATGGAAAAGCTGTGCTGGGAAGCCTGGCTCCTGTGGGAACCCCAGTCCCTTTGTTCCCAGGGGCGCTGGGCAGGTTACTGCTGGAGCCGGGGACCGATCCCCAGTGTCCTGGCTCGCTGCCTGCCCGCTCCAACCACCGCGCTCCAGAGCTGCCTCCCCTGCAACGAGCTCTCTTACTTTTTATTGCTCACCTGTTTGGGAGATTTCACACATTCAGCATCGAGGCTTATAAACCTACTGAGGAAAGGGAGGAAGGGAAAAGGTGAAGGAGGAGTTCAGCCAAGAGTCAGATACTCGGGAGGTGTTGGAGCCTCGGGCCAAGGCTCGCCAAGGTTGCCCAGGCCCATCGCAGAGCACGGGGGAGGCAGCCGGGTGCCTCACCCACACCAGGGTCACAGGGTAGGTGTCTTGGGTCCCCTCTGGGTGTCCTGAGGTAGTCAGGACAGCTGGTGTGGAGCAAGCAGAGGACCAGTAGGTACAGTAGGCCTGATGGGCAGCTTGCTGCTGCGTCTGAGATTGTGAACCGGAGGTTGAATCGGGGCTGAGAGTCTACTGCATTCATTTCTCAGTCATTTATTCAGATATAATTGCCTGTCTGCCTGTCTTAAAGCTAATGACTGGATGTGAAGATTTCCAGTTAGGGTTTGTGAGAAGGTAATTACATTGCAATCTCACTGTATGACTATTCCTCGAATGAAGATAAACTTGTTTGAGGAGGTCTGCACATCGCAGGAATCAGTTGTATTACAGAGCCCAGGCATGGCAGGAGAGATAAGGAATGTTTTCGCTGCTGCTTTTTTATCTGCTGACCTATTAAAAGGTTTTCTGTCTGAAGGGGGTGAGGAGCAACCGGAGGGGTTAATCCCACAGCTCCTCACCCCTGATGAATGTGATTTGAGTCTCCTGTTGAGACTTGATCACTTGGTTGGGGTTTAGTGGGTGCTTTTAATTTCATTTCTAATACTGGTTTGCTTTGAGATGCCCTGCGTTGAGCTCCAGTTCCACGAGTCTGACTTTGCAGGAGGGACATTGGGTATTGCAGATCCGGACAGAAATAAAGGCCTGGGAATCAAACCCGGAGCTGGGGCACAGTGAGGGCACTGCAGCATCGTCAGCTGCACCGGGGGAGCATCAGGCCATGGGGGTGAGTTTTTGGCTACTGGCTGAGCTGTGTGTGAGCATCTCGGTGATCTGTGTAAGGACAAAGCACGTCACCCCCCGGGTGGCGTCTGTCTCTGGCCGGTGTTACCAGAGCCTGCAGATGCGCCAAAATTCACCTTGCTGTTACCGGGCAAATTAACACGTGGTGTCCACTCCAAACACCACTGAGGAGTTAGTAAACTCCAGCAATAAGACATCACAAGCTTGATGGCCTGATAAATCCCTTTACCATGCTCAGGAGTCTCTTGCCTTTTCCAGGACTGTGGCGTGATGGAGTCTACATGAGAACACAATGGAGTTTCTCGCTCTGCCCCGTCCTGGGCAGACCTGGGTACTTTTTCTGCATTTGAGATTGCCTCGTTTAGCAGCAGCCTTGTCACCAAAGGCCACCCCTGGGCAGCACATTCTCAACTGCGTCACCCGGTCAGGGTCAGCTGCGGCTCCTGGCGGTGCCGGGTGTGCTGGCTGTCCCGTGGGGACAAGAAGGGACACCTCCACTCTGCAGGCTTCTCCTCTCCTGTCGCTTTAAAGCTCTTGCCCTTCTTGCAGCACAAGCCGATGCACTGAGATCATCTCACGGTCCCATCTAGCTGTTAAACCCCCTCAAATCTTTCTTGCTCAGCAGCACTTCATATAAATCCAGTAATGTGCGTATCGCTTTGGCTGCCAACGGCTGTCGGGTCGGGGGGGAGGGGGCTGTGGGGGGTTATTATTACAGTCCCCGTTCCATGTTCCTTGGGGATCCCAGGAAAGCGCCGGCTGCCAGCACAGGGCTGGCGGGGGTGGGGGGGGGCGCGTTGGGGACCCAGGGGACTCAGCTGGCAAATTTGATGCACTGGGAATGGATTAACAGCCCATTAGGGCAGGGGTTTGGGGCTGCATTAAGCAAATCCTTCCCCTCAGCCTTTGCAAACGCCAGCGATTGTTGCCTGAAAGCAGCGCAGGAGCGAGACAAGTTCGGTGCTTAAGCGGTGGGCTCGCACCATTAAATATCAGTGAGGGCTTAAGGGCATTGCACAGTGCTTCCCTAAGGGAGACAAATGATTTCCTGGGATGAACCCAACTGGCCCACTCCGCGCTGCGTTTGCTTGATGTGGACACGGCCAAAAGAACACTCTTGGGCATGAATAAAACATGCTGCTCGAGAAGCAGCAGCGACTGCTGTGTCAGGAGGAGCCCCTGACTATGACGGGGCAGAATGTGTTCCAGGGATGCTGAGCAACTTTGGGGAGCGCTGGGATCACAGTTACCCGTTGCCTGCTGTGGCAGGGAGTTTATCCTGGTAGACAAGGAAAGACTCTTCTTACCTGATTTTCTCTCTTGTGCAGCAATTGTTGAGAACTGGTGGCAAAACCCACCATGGAGAGAGACATTTTGCCCCTGAGGGCCGTTGGGTCCCAGAGGGGGATGTTGGAGGGCCTCAAAAGCTGCGCGAGAAACGCATGCTCAGGTGTGTGACACCGGAATCCTTCTTTCTGCTCGGGAAAACTGGGAAGATCTGGAAGCTTCTGCTTTAAGTGCAGGGGTTTCTAGCTCTACCGTGGGCTTGTAGCGTTAATTGGGGGTGAGTCGCGGACGTGCTCCCCAGACCTGCATCCTGGGGCGCGACTCCCAGCTCGTGTGTCTCAAATGCTTTGTGACTTTCACGTGGAGAGTTTGGCAGTGGGAAAAATGCGCTGTTACGAGCTGTTTGGATGCAGATTGGCAGCGCATTGAATCCAGTTCATAGTTGCTTGAATTACAGGGATATCGTTGTGTTGAGATGGAAAAAAAGAACAGGAGGGAACTGCAAACTGCGGCTCCGATGCCGCGGGGCGCTCAGACACTCACCCGGCGCTCAGGCGTTGAAACCAGCCCTGCTGACGTGGGGCTACGAGTGATTAAGAAAATTCTAATGAAGTATTTGCCTCCCGGTAAACACTATTTTATCCAAAAGAAAACCTGTGCAAGAAGAAAAATCTAATTTACAGATCAAACACAAATAGTCCTAATGAAGCAGTGCAGCACAGCTGGAAGTTTCCGATCTGATTTGTCAAAACGAATATTAGCATTCTCTTTTTATTTGTAACTTCATCACTTGAAATGAGTTTTGTCACAATATCATAATAAAATAAGGTCACTATGAAAAGTTGCCTTTTAAAAAGCGAGCTATTTGCAGTACTTTTGTAACTCGGAGGTGTTGCTGCGGAAACTAATCCCGTGCACTCCGCGTTCCTGCAGCCTGGCAGTGCTGTTACTCCCCTTGGTGCCCAGCTCCCTCAATAAGTTGGTTTTTATTTGCAAGGGGGTTAAATTCTGAAAATATTTGACTATTACTGCTCAGACAGCTGAGGAAAGGTTGGTCAGATAGAAACAAACTCTAAGAGCCCGAATCAGGAGAATGACACAAACTCACCCACCCCTTCAAGTGCCTGTGACCACAAACCACATCAGTGCAGAAAAGGAGACACACTTTTCTAGTTCTAAGTCATAAAAATTACTTACCAAGGTGACAAATTTATGGCTGCAGTAATTACATTATTACTTTATTATGTGCCACCAGCGTGAGAAAAAATATCTTAAAAAGTCACTTAGGTCCAAACCAGAAGGGCCAGCAAAGAATTATTGGGGGCAGTAAATAAATGTGACATGTAGAGTTATTTATGTGGCCAGGGTGCTCAGAGCCCCGTCCAGCCTGGCCTGGGATGTCTCCAGGGATGGTTCATCTACCACCTCTCTGGCCAACCTGGGCCAGGCTCTCACCACCCTCAGGGGCAACAATTCCTTCCTCATGTCCAGCCTGAATCTCCCTCCTTTAGTTTAAACCATCACCCCTTGTCCTACTGCAGCTGGCCCTGCTGAGAAGTCTGTCCCCAGCCTGCCTGTCCCCACAACCTTCTCCCTCCCCAGCAGTTCCGGTCTGTCCCCTCCAGCTCGGCTCTGGTCCTCTCCTGTCTCTCTCTTCATCAGGAGCAAAGTCTCCTCCGAGCAGCAGGCTCCAGCTGGCTGCACAGCTGACACGCTGTGAGGCTCCCAGCAATAATGGTGATAAAAAAGAAGATCGGACTGAAGTGTCTTCAGGCTCATCGTGTCTGGCGTTTCCAGGGTGGCACAGGCTGCGGCGGTGAGAACACGTCCTGCAGACATCAACCCCTGGGCGCACTGGGAGGGTCACTTACAATTACACGCAGTAACGCCTTAATCTGAGCTTTATTCTTTGCTGTTCTCATTTTGTTGTCTGTAAAAGCAGGTACTTCTAATGCCCAATTTAACCTTCACCATGATGCTCCAAAGACATTCTGTAAAACCCTGAAAGTGCCTCAGATGTCCCGCAGCAGCCAGGTTCATTCCTGGCCACCGTTAGGTAGCAGATGTAAAACAAAGTCCCTGAAATGGGAATTCGTATGGGAATTTGTGATTACTTTTAAGATTGTGCTGCTAAGACTCGAGGTCGGGGCACACCGCAGCCATCGGGCGCGGTCGGTGCCCCAGGTCGCAGGCTCACAAATGCCCCGCGTCCTGTCACCAACGGGCAGGGTGGCACCAGGACACAAATTAGGGAGGAGGCCGTGGGAAGCTTTAATTACCTCATCCCAGGAGGTCCCAGGCGCCCCAGATACTAATTGCTAATAAACGTTCATGCTGAGTAGCTTTTATTTTTCAAGTGAGCTGGAATAAAAAGAAAAATATGTGAAAGTCCCTGGACTTCAAGAGTGTGTTTTTCTTTCATTTATATTTACCTAATTATGCTGTCATAGACTGCTGAGAATTATGCCCTCAACCGCACCCCCTACCCCAAAAATGACCAAATAAACAGAGCAGCGACTGTGACAGCGCCAGACAGGACAGTGGGTGACGGAGCAGGGTGGGCAGGATGGCGGTGGCACCGCCGAGCAGGGGCCCTGGTCACACACCTGCAGGTGACAGGTCTCAGCTCCTCGTGGACTTCACAGGGACAAGGGAGCAGGTGAACCGGGGGGTTATTTGGGACCCACTGTGTTTTCTGTGTTCTCTTGGCTGCTCCTCATGGCCTCCTGGTGACCGTCACCAAGTGATGTTCTCGCAGAGACGCTGGCCAGGTCGGATCTGACACCGAACATCGCAGCTGGGAAGTCACTGCCCAAGTCACCACCGTGTGACGAGTTCCCACAGCTCAAGGGCCGAGTGACACAGAACAGACGGAGCCCAGGGACGCCGGGATCTCCCAGAGATCTCCCAGCCCGTGTCTGCGTTCCGTCCCCGCTGTGCGTGAGGCTCCAGCGCTGCTGTTTGTTTGGCAGGAGAACAAGCTTGGGCAGGTCTGTCCGTGTCCGATGGGGTTTCCCCGAAGGTTTTCTCCCCGGTCGGCTGTGCGGTTTCCATCGGCCACGCTGGATCCGTTGGGCAAGGGTTACAGTTGTCTCTCACCTGTGAGTGACAGCTGGGGCTCAGCCTGGCTCCCAGGCTCTTCCTGTGATGAGTGTGCTTCTAATTAAGTAGATTGCAGAGGAGTAATTAAAGTGATTCTGCCCAATTAAGTTAGGGTGTGATGGGGTCAGGCTTTTGGGTGGCCAGAGGAGCAGCCAGGCAGATGGGGGATTGCTGGTTTGTACCTGCTCGGTGCAGGCTCTGGGTGCCACGCCAGGCAGCCTGGGTCACACAAATGTTCTTTGCTCGAGGAGAGTAAGAGAGAGAGAAGGAGATGTGGGGTGGTCGTGGGCTGTACCGTGCAGGGTGAGAACCGGGAGAGGCGAGAGCAGACCTGGGAGCAGAGCTTGCCGTGGCGGCGGTGCCTGCGATGGGACCGAGGTGGGAATGGAATTGCTCCGGGTTGGGCTTGTTCAAATTACTGCTGTCTCCATGTGTACCCCGGTGAGGCTTGGTTTATAGTGATCCTAAACCAACAACATAACTGTAATTACAACCTAAACTAATCAGCGGGAGAAATTGCTCTTGCTTTGTTGCTGAGTCTGCAGAATCCATTTTTAGTCTGTTGTGCTGGGACAATAAACTCCAGAAAGCAGATCTGTTCTGCTGGCGGGCTCAGCTGGGGGGTCCGGCACCCATGGGTGGCTGTGCTGTCCCGAGGGGTGTCTGTCCGTGCTCGGGAGGGGATGCTCGTGGTGCTCTGGCACGGTTCGGTTTGGTTTCTGAATGGATAAGCAGGGGCTGCTCCTGCGTGTCCCGTCTCCTGAGAGAAATCTGTGTCCTTCCAGGAGGCCTTATCTGAGTGAGGGGGTTGAAGAATGGCCCAGGACGGCATGTCCTGCTCCGGGGGGTGTCCTGGGGCGGGATGGACGCTGGCCGCTCCAGGGATGAGCCCTGCAGACTGTGCCAGGCTCCACCTGCATTTCCTGCATTTGTTTGCAAAGAAACCAGGGCAAACCTCTGGTTTTACAGAGTCCTGGCTGACAAAAAGATGCAAACCACCAATCTTGACTGGGATTTTCCTGCGTTGATTGGGTACAAAATACTGGTTTTACTCCTCCGTAGTGTGGATGAATCACCGTTCTAGCCCAGGAGATCGATTTCCACGTACAAACATAGCCGAAGGTCTCAGGATTTCCTCCCTTTATTGCAGTTCTGGCCAATTTTGTTCTTGAGATAGGAACTGATGGAGAAAGGAAACGTTACATTTGTGTGGGAGGTGACTGGGTCTTGTTCGGAGCTGGACTGAGGCTTTTGCAGGCAAAGCCGTAATTGCCGCTCCAGCGATAACGAGAAAGCATAAGCACATCACATTGGCTTCAAACCCGCCAAAAATTGAGCTTGTTCTAAAAGAGCTCCATTTCATCTAATCTGCTTTGTGGCCTCTATCTTGCCCAGAGCAGGATGATTACAGCCCACCTCAGTGCTCTGTGTGGTATTTTGTTGCTGGGGCAGGTTTCACGCGGGTGGCAGCCACTGATGTGGCCGTGCAGGCGGGATGGAAACGGCATTTTGGGTTCTGCCGCTGCCCCTCTGGCTTGTCCGGAGAACAGCTTTTCAATCGATGAACAGAGCGGTCACCCTGTTCGATGCGAGATACGCGCTTTGCTCTTCTGCTTTGAGATAAGTAAGCGCCTGTCGGACTGTCCGCACATCCAGGTTTATGTTGCACCTTTTAAATAACATTGAAGTCAGCGGAGCGCGTGGTACTGTGACTGCCACTGTGGGAGTCACATAGGTCTGTAGATATAAATGTGTGTACATGCGTATGTACAGATAGAATAGACTCGGTGAGGAGGAGTACAAACAGCAGTGGGATGACTGCTAAAATCCAGTATATTGAAATCGATTGAGACCACCAAGTGCCACGGGAGGTATTATAGACAGAGCAGTTAGCTAGCACAGCCTGTTTTGAAGGGAGCTTTAGGAAACCTCGCCTGGTTTCTTTAAGCCTGTGTGCCATGCGGCTTCGGAGCCGTGTGTTTGGCTCTGAAAACCTGGGGGTTTTCGCCGAGCTCCCTGGCAGCGCGGGCTCAGCGCCGCAGAACCGCCCGGCACCGCCACGGCTTACCAAAGCGTTCCAGCCCTGTTCTGCCCCGCGACAACGCTCTGCTGCCCTGGAAAATTAAACCCGCTTTGTTTTATTCCTCCTCTTGTGCCCCCCCATGCTCCCCCTGTGCCTGGCGGGGCCGGGTTTGCAATATTGCTGCCGATTAGCCACGCTCGCTAATGACACAATAGGCAAATTACACGTCTGGTCTGCCCTCCTAATGAATCGGGATTGATGGCGACGGCGGCTGCGAGTGCAGGAGCAGCGAGAACCTGTTGGGGTTGAGGAAGCGCTGCCGTCCCCAGGACAGCATCACACCGCGGTGACCTGCGGCCCTGTCCCTCTCACACCTCGCGTGGTTCTTCAGGTATTTAAAGATTCTGAGACGTGGTTCCTGTCCCTTTCCCTTCCCGTCCCCACCAAACCCCGCTCCAGCACTCCTCTGCGTGAAGGTGCTGCGCAGACTTTCCTGCAGAGCTATTAAGTTCTTTTAGTTTCCCTGTGGATCCTATTAGCCAAAGAATTTGCTCCTTTTTCAGGGCTCCTTTTTTATTATTTTAAATGAATACACTTCAAAATATGTATATGTATAGTTTTGCATTGAGATGAAATTGCGAAATTGAGGCTATGCACACACACTTCTGCCTCTTTCAACCTCAAACTTTCTTTTTTTTAAAGTACATATATGCTGAATTAAATTCCCTCTGTGCTCTGAGCTCCCTGCGTGGGCTGCTCCAGGAGGATGGAGCTCAGCAGCTCCTTCCCCAGCACCATCCTTGGGCCGTGCGATCGGTCCCTGTCCCACCTCCAGCCCCGTGTGGCATTGCGCCCATCGCTTCTCCTTCCTCCCGCCTCTCCATCCTGCTCCTCCCTGTGTCCCCGCAGCCCCTACCTCTGTCCCGCTCCTCCCTCCAAGCTCGGCCGAGCCTTCGTGGCACCGGCTGTGCCGGCAGGCTGCCTGCTGCTGCCCAGCCACCCGCAAGAAAGCTTCGCTTGTGGTGGCTTCACAAAGCCGCCTTTCATTGCAGAGCGGCGGAGGGAGCCCGCACTTGTGGAGCTGTCTGGCAAGCTGCTCCAGAAGGCGTTCGTAAGAGGCAGACACGTCGCAAAGAATCTCATTAGACAGTGTGGTCCAGCCCGGAGGAGGATGCTCCCCAAACGGCCACCGCGCACCGGGCTAAGGGGACGGTTCTGCGGGGCTGAAGGGGATGGCAGGGACCCCAAGGACCTCCGAGGACACTCCCACGCCTTGGCCAGACTCTCAAACCTCCAGGCAGAGAGAACCCGCTGCCCAGGGAGGGCAGAGAAGAGGCCTGGGAGGATGCGGGAGGAGGATGGAGAATCTGCGGAGAGGGCTGGTGGAGCTCGGCCAGCGTGTGGCACAGCCGGCGTCAGCAAAATCACAGCTCGGGCCCTCTGTCGTGATGTAAAGAATTCCCACGCAGCCAGGAGCTGAAGTGCGGAACAGCTCTCCCGTGAGCTATGAGCAGCCAGAGCGGGTCCTCGCAGGGTTAATGTCAGGTTACACTCAGAGATCCATCTCCATTTCAGTGCTTCATTAACTATTTTGCGGTGAAACAAAGCAAAACCAGCCAAGTTTGGCGACAATTTTCCCACAGTCATACGCTGCTCTGATTCATTTTCGCCCCAGATTTGAGTGGTAATGGCCTGACCACAGAACATTTCCTGGGGATTAATCACGGCGGCGAAGGGGCCGCGATGCCGAACTGTGCTCCAGGTGCCCCCAGGTCCTCCTGCTCTGTCCAAAATTAGCCGGTGGTAAGCTCACTCCTGCTCTGGCTTCGCTGATGCCATTATAAACAAATACGTGCTAATTACCAGCAGTAGGAGCCCATCTCCTGCCCCCGCTGCAGTGGCCGTCCATCCTGGGCACCGCGGGTGCTCCCCTTTGTCCCGTCCCCCGCTTTCTGCTCCAGCACACCTTGAAACCGAGGTGACCGGTGGCTTGATGGGTGGATCGGGTGGGTTTTTTTCCTTTCTGAAAGCTGCAGAACATCCCCTGGATCCAGACATCCCGCTTTCCTCCCAACGAATGAGTCAAGCCTGGAAAATCAAGTCCCAGGACGTCACTCCAGAAAGTGCCAGAGCTGACCCTGCCTTGCTGCTGCGGGAGCCTGCAAGCTGGAGGAGCCTTTTGGGGTATCAGTGCTGGTTTCTTACTTGTTTTGTGCGCTCTGGAATTAAACACCTGCATGTTGGAGAGTCCTCCTCGTTGCCTGGAAGATTCCCCGGGGCTGTGTCCCCTTTTCATTCCCTCCCATCACTCTCGCCATAGCCAAGGACCCCGGTACCTGCACCCACCTCTTGTGCCATGTCTTTGACGTTAATATTCCATCTCCCTGCAACATCAAATCTTTTATTTCTGATTAGAGCTGAAAAAGAAAGATTTTCCTGCCTGGTAAAAATTCAGATTAAAAAACCCAAAATCTTCATTGGGCTAAAAAGTAAAAATCTTGTTTTCATTGACCTGAGTAAAGGAAAACAGCGTCGGCACAGGCTGGTCCCAAGTGCTCGTCTCTGCCGCAGCCTTCGCCTTTCCTCCTGCCACTTCTTGTTATGCTTGGCCTATTTTCAGAAACACAAGCCCGTGTTAAGTGGGAAGACAAGGAAGTTTTCATTTTCAGAGTATCAAAACAAAACCCTCCTGGCAAATTCAAAGGCACATATTCCCCCCAACATCTGGAATGGAAACGTCCCGTCCAAACCCACCCCATCCCAGGGAATGAACCAATAAACAAACAAACAAACGCACATTCCTGTGTGGATCGTCAAGAACAGAAATCATTAGTGAATTCCCAGATAGCGTCGCTCAGGGTATCAATGATCGACACCTCGGCAGACAGCACCCTCCTGCTCTGCACATTCCTAATGGCACAAACTGCTCTGGGAACAATAGGACTAAAAGGGAAAGAGGAAAGGACAAATTAAAAAAGCATGCTGGGAGCTTAAACTAAAGGCTTGACACTGTCAGCACAGCCCATATGGAAAAAATAGACCTTTCTCCATGGCATGGCAACATGTTTCTTCATAAAGGGGATTGCACACACATGTGAAATGGATGTGCGGATGAGGAAAGCGCCCGTGTAACAGACACCGCATCACCGCCGTGCCAGGTCCTGTCGAGATTGCGAAAGCTGGGCAATGCGGTGCAGATATTTTATAGACTGTTGCTTCAAATGGCTTAAATATAGAGTGTCAGAGCAGATAGCCAAGGCAGTAATGTTTGCAGCCAGTCTGGGGACGGTAATGAGGAGGGAACCGAACCCGCAGGCGGATTTGCCGGGGGGCAAAAGGGGGATTTTTGGGGAGGAACCCCCTCCCATGCTCCGCAGCCCCCGCCCCATCACCAGCTCTCCCGGGCACGTTCCTTGACCCAGGTGACCACAAGGCAGCGTTCGCGACTTCTGGGTTTAATATACGTATTTATAGTACATGTGCATTTATTTAACAGGTCTGGCCCAAACAGGCAGCATTTGCCAGAAAGAGACAATCAGCCTTCATTTCACAGCTGTGACATCATCAGGTCATATTTCACGGATGTGATGTCACTGCTGCGCAATACACTTTTGCGTTTCAAAAGGTTTTTATTAATGCTGAGGGTTTTTTGTTGGGGTTTTTTTGTGTGTGTTTTTTTTTTCCTCTGGTCTGGCCAGAACATCTGGAGCCGGGAAACTTCAGAGTCCAGAAATATTCGCAAGATGTAGCAGACAGAATTACAACCCACAATATTTCTTTGAGCGCAGAAGAGCAGATAACAATGTGGGGAACCAGTAGTCACAACCAACTGCTAAAAAAAATGCAATCAAATATGAGTGTCGTGAGGGAGGGAGATGGAGGCAGGAGGGACAGCGGCTGGGGACGGGCCCTCGGCCACTGGGCACACGTTGGGTGGGACGCCTGGCCAGGGAGGGGACAGCGGTGCGACGGCAGAGCTCGAGTGGCACCTCCAGGGAGGAGAGAAGTCTGTCCCTCTGTTTTTTCCAGAAGAAAGGCAGATTTCTTCCCCTACAGCTTCCCGGATAGCAGAGAAACACAGAGAAGGTGGGAAAGAGGGAGGGGAAAGGATGGGGGGAAAAGGGTGCCATGGACAGGCAGGATTGGAAGATGGGACACAAGCGTTGGTGAGGGTGTGACACTGTAGGACTGGGAGGCAGCTGAGATGCAGCGTGTCCGTCCCTTGGGGTACCTGGAGCATCACTGGGATCCACATCCCGCATCCCGGGCTCTGCAGCGGCCGCAGGGAGCACGAACCGTCCTCCCGTGGGACCTCCCGTCTGCACCGAAAGTTGTGGGACATGCAGAGCTGAGACAAGGTGGTAAAAGGACTTGGGTGACTATTCATCTGGAATTTCTAATTAATATATTCCAGCTGCGTCTCTTTGGGGCTCCCTTTCCAGCAGGGCTCGTGCAAGCGAGCACAAAGAGTCCCAGACAATAGATGCGAAATGCTTTTTCCATCAGCCTTCGCAGCAGAAGCCGGAATGCAGAAAACACGACTGTCAGGGGAAAATACCACGGAACTGATGTGACCAGCCCCGCTCCGACTCCAAGCAGTGGGTCACCTACCACGTGCCAATCCCGATAAATGTCATTGCCTGATTCTGAACAATAAATAACGGCCTGAAAATGGCAGTCTTTGTGTCTTGCCAGCAGACAGGCTCGTTGTAAAGCATTTGGCCGGCTGCAGCGGCGGTCTGAGCGTGGCTGCGCGGGGAGGTGTTTGCTAACCAGCCCGCGATGCAGAGGGATGCGGAGCCGCCCCCGGTGCCTCCTCCTGCGGGGAGGGGGGAGCAAGGGTGCAGAATTAAGACTCACAAGCTGACGAGATAAACTGGTCAGATAAAAGGATGACAGAAATAATTTTACACGGCATTACTGTGAAAAGCTAATTTATACACAGATGAGTCCATGACAGACTCAGTGGAGGGTGGCAGACGAGCGGGGAATGAAGAGCACTTCATTTATTTGCTGGAACAGGAGGGGGAGTATGAGGAGCCGCTTCCCGGGACATCTCTCTCTCTTTCTTTCTATTTCAAAGTTATCAAACTTTATCTGGTTCCTTTTCTGCAAATTGACAAGGCCAGAAGAGAAAGAAAAACATCGAATCCATCAGCGTTCCTGCTATTTGCCAGGCCACGGGTGAGAAGTCAGGAAGATTTTGCAAAACGCAGCCTCAATTTTCTCCTCCAAGCCCGGGAAGGGCACCACGCTTCTGCACCACACAGAGCTTCTGCTGCTTTAAATCGAGCCAGAGCCATCGTTTCTCCCTTTACAGCTTCTTTCAGCTTGGTTGGGTCAGTGGGAATTGAATGAGTCTCTTTTCCTGGCTATGTTCAGGCCCGGCTGTGATCACTTCAGGGCTCAGCAAATAAATCCTCCGCCTAGTTTTGCTATTTACCTCCCTGCCAGGAGCCTGGGCAGGCAGAACCCAGCCCCTCGCTGCAGGGGAGATGCAAACCCCATGTCCAACATGCACCGCATGCTCCAGGACAGGTCCCCGGGACGGCGGGGTCCGTGTCCCTGCCCGAGCATCCCTGCCCAGGGGACCCCTTGCAGCCCAGGGACCGGCAGGATGCGGGTGCTGGCAGAATAGGCAGTAAGTGATGGGGGAGGGATTTCCACTTCATATTTTAAGCAAAACTGACACTTTGAGGCCAAGGAGAAAAGGCCTGTGCAGCCCTCCCCTACACTGCAAACAAGGGGAGAGCGGGTGGGATCCCTCCCAGGGGGAGCAAAGGGATGGAGGCACCGGGAGCATCATCCCTGTCCTCATCCCGTGGGAGCTGCTGGTGGGGACACCCGCTCTCCTCGCCCTGCTCACCGGCCTCGGCCGTGGCGAAGGCGGCTGCCGGCTCTGCAGCTGCCAGAACAATAGTAATAATACTAATAAACCCTCTTCACGCCGAGTACTGCGGGCTGTTGGCAGGTCCTTCTCACGCAATTAGCATTTCTTGTCAAGCAGGGGGTTCACAGATTGCACACGCTGGTGAGTGTTTTGCAGAACAGACTGGAACCAATCTGGCCCTCGCTGCACCATCGGCCCAAAGCGCCTGCCCACCGGGAGGGGGTCCCTTATCTCCCCAAAATACACGTCTCACAGCAGCCAGCTCACGCGTGGTGATAGGCAGAGGGTGACAATACCTGCTGGAGGGTCCTGTGCAGCATGGTGGCACCTTTCTCAGAACACAGACACAGCTGGAGTACATGCAAAATATTTTGCTTGGTTGCAATAAGCACATTTTGCAGGACTGGCCCTGCAGGCAGCAGCAAAACAGCTGAGCAGAGGGGAAGATGCTGCCCCCGCTTTGGCTGGGTCAGGGACTGACCCTTTCCCTGCTTGGGGGGGGAAAATAAAGTGAGTATTGTTGGGATGCAGAGCTTAGAAAAAGGGTTGTGACTTACGGAGATCTGAGGGGCCAGGTCCTGCCATACAAGTGTCCGGCTTCCGAGAGGGCAGGGAGGATCTCTGCGGGCTGTCACTGCCTAGAACGTTACTGCTCATCAGCTTGATCATGACAAGTCATCCTGCACAGCCCCTGAGCCTGCTGCAAAGGCCAGATCTAGCAGGTAAACCACGCTGGTGGCTGTATTAGTGCCTTCAGCTTTAATTGGTGTTAGTGCATTGACTTGCCCAGGTGCAAGGGGCTTGGCAGGTGCAGACAGTCACTTAATGAGGCTCAGCTGATTGGGATAACTCGTTAAACCAGAATAACCCAAACTCACGCTGCATCCTCAAAGCAAGGCTTGAACTGAGCCTTAAACTCATGTCTGTCTGTGTAAGCTGGACTTGTAAATCTAGCAGTGGATGCTGGACTCAAATCCACGCTGTTAAACCAATATAGGCCTATCCAGACAGTAGCGTGCACCACGATTAATTGCCTTGCGTTAAAACTCCTATTTATAGACAAGCACTCCAAGCACTGTGCCAGTGATAAGGTGGTCAGCCCTGCTCCTCCTCCGGCAGCTCAAATCCCGTTAGGCTCAGGCCATCCTGGGCTGAAGCAGCCCCAGCTCTCTCACTCCTGCCACCGTGTCACCTCCTCTCCTCGCCCCTCAAACCCACCTGGAGCTCGGCTGGGGGTGCCGGGATGGCTGTTGGATCACCATGGGGCTGAGGAGCTTTAGCAGAGCTGGGTGCCTGCAGGAGCTGGGAACAGGACCCGAGGAGACGTGCGATCCTTGACCTCGCGTCACCCTAGAGCTGACACTGGAGTTGAACAGTGTGTGATTCCCCAGAGGCTCAAGTAGCAGCCTCGGGCTTCTCCAGGGTTTACCTGAGCCAGTGCTTGGGAAATGCACTTGCAAAGATGCTCGAGACCCATCACGGATGCAGATTTCAGCGAGCAGCCAGGTGTGCTGTTTGGGAGTGATGTGTTTGGGTAGAAACGCTCCACATCAAACAGGTTTCTACCCTCCAAACAGTTTCCTTTACCCTACACGTTTCTTTAAAACAAAAAGAAAGAACAAGAAAGAAATCCATTCCACCCTCTGCTTTTATTTTCTTACGAGCCCCAGATCTTATCGACAAAGCCTCCTTCCTTTCTGGAGGGCCCTGGGGATGCTGAGTGACAGCACGAGGGATGAAAAGGACAGGTCCCTTTGAACGCCAGCAGCTGAGACACAGTCACTCCCAAGATGACTGAGACAACATGGGTTTCTTCTTCCTTTTCCACCGGGCAACACTGAGGATGCACCAGGCTGAGGTACCAGTGCCCAGAGCATCCCGCAGCCCTGCATCCCCCCTTCCCCAGGCAGCCCAGCTCAGGCATCGCTGCCGAGCCCCCCCGAAGCTGCATTTCCACCCTGTGGGCTTGCGGTGAATAAATATCCTGTGTTTGTGCCGTTTGGCTTTGGTGGGATATGAACACGTTTGGTGGGGAGAGATTCCTCCCACCCCCAAACACACACAGGCGGAGGGGGAGGGAGCGTTTACACACACACACAAAACAATCCCTATTTGTCTCCGAAGACAGACCCCACTGTTGGGTTTCCTGGGGTCACGCAGCTGCATGAACATGTGGAAAAGAAATGTATCTCTCCTAAGCACTGGACATATATGTAATTCAATATATTGCTCCCAAGTGCAAGAAATCCACCAAACTGACCCCATTCAAATCACAGGGAAACACAGAGTATTTGGGACAGAGGCAAACCCACTCCTCATTCACTTCTTTGTTTTACTGTAATTGGGTTGGACTGCAAGAGGCGGCGGAGGTCACCCGCGTCCTGCCGCAGCCAAGAAAAGGAGCGCTCACCCTGACTGTCCCCAAGGGCTCTCCGCAAGGCTTCTTCCCGGGATTTGGTCCCCAGGGCTCCCCTTCCCATGCAGACCCGCACCCCAACACCTGCGGCTCACGGGGGGCTGGGCTGGGAGGAAGGTCCGTTTCGGGTCCAGGAACGACGTGAACCGCCGTTACCTCATCCGAGCTTGCCATGGATTTTTCCATTAAGAGAGGATTTTTTTGTGTCTTGTTTTATTGAAAAGGAATTTGCAGTAATTAGCTCTTACGGGGGATTTCGCTGTTCTGTCTCCTCCTCTAAAGCATAAAACACTTACTACAACACGTTGTTTAACATGGTATCCACTCCCAGAGATTTTTCTTGCCTCTTGCCATGATCAAGCTCTGCCTTCGGACTTTAAGTCCTCCTCTCATTTCCACATCTTTATATCACTCACTACCCGACCAGCTCCCCCCTCCTTGGCATTTTGGCTCTGAGGGGACCGCAGATGGTTCTCACACCGCTCTGGCTGTCGCTGGCCAGGCGAGATGGAGCTTGGGCGTTAATGCGCTTGGGCGTTGTATGTGTTTTACCTTCGTTTGAGCACAAAGATGAAAAACACTATGTGCTGCAAGCGCTTATTATTGTTGCTATTATGCAGCCCTTTTAAACTTGCTGTATAAATCATGCCCTCCAGCTCCTTGATTATGTTCCTCCTTCTCCTCTGAACTCTCTCCAATCCATCAGCATCGTTCCAGGAATCGGTGCAATATTGCAGGTGCAGCTGGGGGAGTTTTTCACCGAGAGCCCCTCGTCCTCGGCAGCTCGCAGTGTGATGCCCTGTCCAGTGGTGCCCGAGCACCCCGAGCGGCACACGGGGACCATGCCGGGGTGACACTGTGGCTGCAGAGGCTCCTGGCCCCGTACACCACACCAGCAAAACCATCACGTTGCCAGAGCGATTTCAGACAATGCTTTGACGTTAACAGCTTCTCTGGTTGCACTGTCATTTCCCATTAGAGGCCTTGGTAACTAGCACTTTGTGAGGCTTTGCAGAATAATTTGTATGTTTAATACACCTCGGAAGCCCGTGTTGGGCTGCAATTAAGGCAGGGGGGAGGGAGCAGAGCGAAGAGGAAAAGCCGACCTCCCGCTGGTTGCAGAGAACCCGCTGCTTTCTGCAGAGGGCTGCTGCAGTCAAGGGTGCCAGGGAAGCTGGAATTAGAGGCAAAAGCATGATTTGTCATTTGCAAGTGTAAGCCAGAGACTGGGCTGGTGAGAAGAGAAATGAGAGACCTGGGAGCTCCTCACGGGAAATTACCCTTGAAAGAGCTGAGCTGTCCTGGCAGCTGCCGAGCCGGGCTGGTGGCCGAGAGCTGGGGACATGGGACCGTGCAGGGTGGCAGGAGGGGACGAGCAGCAGACAGAGCCGTCACACAGGTCACTGCGGAGGAGACGCTGCAGCCTGGGCCGAAGACCAGCTCCGTGCTCCATCAGGGGAATAGCAAATCCATTTTTCTGAGCACAGCTGGGCAGCTTTCCTTTGCCTCCTTCTTTGCTTTTGTTATATACAGTTGTTAGAGAAAATAAACTGGTTAGGCAAAGAGCAGTCTGTCCCCCCAGTCCTGCAGGACCAGGTTTCGGAGGTGCACACTGGCGTTTATTAACTCACCCAGTCGGAAAATGGAAAACCAAAACCACCCGGCGATGCCGTCGCGGGGAACCCAGAGAGCTTTCCTTATTTCAGTAAATGCAACCCCTGCTTCACACGAGGAATTATGAACTGCTGGGAGCAGGAAAGTCTTGAGTGAATTATGCAGTGTGAATTATTCTCTGAGCTCGACACCGACCCAGATCTCGCTGCCGACGGGAGGGAGTTTCCACGCGTTTCAGCTCCCGCAGGCCCGGCGCCTGGGCTCGCCGATGGCAGGCGCTGAGCGTGCAGCGCTCCTGGCCCCGGGCACAGCCAGACCCGCGTCCCCTCCTCCCGCGGTCAGCACTCGGGGACCTGCCACGTGTCCGTGGGGAGGACAGGGACGGGTATCTGTGGTGACGGGGATGCTGCAGCTCACCCATGCACCAAGCAATGGGATCGCTGCAGGAATAAAGCTGAATCCCCATTGTAAAATTGCACAGGTTAAATATTTCTAAAAGCTAATCAAAAGTAGTGGTGCGTGGGAGCCAGGCATCCTAGAAGCTGTCAGAAATATTCCCGTTTACCTTAGAGGCTGCATCAGAGGGTGCCAGCTCCTTCCTCAGCATTCTCCGTTAACCATGTGGGAAGTCCCCTTGGGCAGAGCTGAGAAGACATGGTTGTTTCAGGAGCACACAGGCTGTCTCGCAGAGTCCATCAGGAAACCCATCCTGAGCAGGAGAGATGCGAGACCCTTCAAAGCCAAGTTGCCACTGAGCCTTGCAAAGCCACCCCATCACAGGCATGAACCCCGGCACTGCCACATCCCCAGCTCACCCTTTGTCAGCAGATGATGGGGACCCGAGTGTCCTGTCCCCACTGCCCCTGGGGCTCCTGCCTCTCCCAGCCCAGGCGTCCTCACCACATCTTGTCTAGATGATGTTTTTTTCCTCTGCTCTACTTATGTCTCTTCCTCCCCGTTAATCTCCCAGGGTTGCCCCCCACAAATCCCCCGAGCTGTTATTTATGCCCTTCATATACTTGTAGATAGTTATCGTGTGTCGCCATGGATGTCAGCTAGCCCAGCTCGGCAGATTTAGCTCTTTTAATCTCTCTTCATAAGTCAATCCCTTCAGCCGCTTAATCATTTTTGTTGTTCTCTTCCAAATTCCCAACGAGATGGTTTGTCTTGTAAGTGTCTGACACATGGTTGTATATTTACCAAAACTTCAGCAGATTAACACGGAAATAACAGTGCAGGTTGTTTACTCTCCTGCAACCCAAAGAGTCATTAAGCTCCTAATGAGCAGGAGGTTAAGCAACCTGAGCTGGTGAAGATGTCCCTGCTCATGGCACAAGTTGGACTGGATGAGCTAAGGTCCCTTCAACCCAAACCATTCTGTGATTCTGTGAAATGCTCCATGTGCTGGTGGCAGGGGACAATCTGGGGACAGCTTGACTGTGCCAGCAAGGCGATGGGATGGAGCTGGGTGAGGCTGGGTGGCCCTGGTGCATCACCTGTCTGAAAGGGCATGTGCCCCAAGCTCTGCCAAATATCCCTTCATGGCCAAAAAAGCTCCAGCTCTGCAAACACACCCGTCACCCATGGTGTGGCACGCTGGCGGGGGGACGGTCACCCAGACACTGAGCCCCGCGCCACCCTGGGTTTCATCGCTCTCCTCTAGGACAGCCCACCAGAAGGTGTGACAAGGGAGCTGCTTTCTAATTGCCTCTCTGGCCCAGCTTTATTGCATTTCTTTTGGAGGTGGGAGGTCTGCGATAGCGTGTGAAGGCTGGAAAAGCCACCTGGCTGGGAGGCCCTTTGGAGAGAAGCCGGGCATATGGAAAAGGTTCAGGCTTTGATCGTGGTGAGCCGCCGGGAGGAGGACAGGCGGGCGGTGGGAGCAGCCAGCGCAGGGATGGGCTCCAGCCTCGCTCCGGAAACGTAATTAAGGCTTCCTGATCAAAATATTCCCACTGCCCCTGAATACCCCGGTTAGCAAATGCACAAGGGCTTGAGTTTACAGGGCAGGAGCTGCAGTCTGACAGCACACGTGCCTGCTGGTTCAATGGAAGAGTCTTCACCCCTTTTTCAGGCTTCAAACTGCAGGGAGGAAGCCATCCCTGCTCTTCAAACCGTGTCCCAGGCACGGAGCCTGCAGAGCCGGGGGACAAGCGTGCACCACCCGGCCCGCGGGCATCTCAGAGCCTTCGTGTGCAGAGTGGGGAGCAAGGAGAGATGCCCGAGCCCTGGAGATGTTCCAGAGGAGGGTTTGTTGGTTGGGGGGACAGGAGAAGACCTCAGACCAGCCTTTCCTGGGCAGAGGGCTCCTCTGATGCCCATTCCCACCATGGTAAACCTGCCTTCCCCACCGGTGCTGGGATCCTCAGCGAGACAGAAACGATCTGAAACAAACTGCACAATGATAAGAGATGAGTTGGGGGTGCATAGGGGCTCTGCAAGGGTGAGGAGGGGTGTCAGAGGCAGCTCAGTGCCGCTGGAAGGGAGGACTCTGGCCATGCAAAGGGATTTTCAGGGCGAGATTTGTCCTTCCAGCCGCAGGGAGCACAGCAAACCCTACAGCTGGGGAGGGGGCTGGTCCCTGCCTGTCCCCACTTCTCAGTCCAGGTCTCCTTGGGGCACATGGGGCCTTGATAGACCCCAAAACCAATGGGCTTCATCTCCAACCCGGACGGCTGATCCTCAGAGAAGCTCAGGATTAAGGTTTCACTGACGAGCCCCAGCAGCGCTGGGCTGGCTGGGTGGCAGAGTTTACATTCTTCAAGAACATCCCCCTCCCTCTTCCTTCCCTGTTCCCTGATATTTATTATTTCCCCTCATAGTGCCTTTTTCATTATGAGATAAAAACCCCTCCCGCTGCCCCTAATTGGAAACAAAAGCTGCCCAGCCTGCCGGCCTCCACCGACAGCCTTGCTAAAGCCGAGGACCGGGCTTTGATAAGCTCCCGTTCCAGCTGACACTTTCTCCTCCCTGGTTGTCATGTCCCTGGGGATGTGGAGGGGACTCAGGCGGGCACCAGAGCCCTCCCAGCTGCCCCACAGTGTCTGTGCAGGAGCTGGGCTGGAGGAACCTTAGAGCATCCCCAGTGCTCTCAAATCCTTCCCTGGTTTGGAGGGGCAAAGCACAAGCAAAGGAATGAAAAAAGCTTCCAGTCCAGGAGACCTGAAAAGACCCAGGAGATGGGTGATCTCCTCTTTTCCTGGAGGCCAGAGCATATTTGGATGAAAACCCTTCTGCAGTAACGTGTGCCCAGGTGTGAGCCAGTAGATCATGTACCACAGCCCTTCGAATCTGCTCATCTGCATCGTACCTCCAGCAATCTGCAAGGATCATTGGACGGGAGGGTGATGGAGGTCTGGGGACAAGGACTAGTGTCCCCTGCAAACCTCGGGCAGATCCCCTACAAACCTCAGGCAGATCCCCTGCAAACCTCGGGCAGATCCCCTGCAAACCTCGGGCAGATCCCCTGCAAACCTCGGGCAGATCCCCTGCAAACCTCGGGCAGATCCCCTGCAAACCTCGGGCAGATCCCCTGCAAACCCTGCTGTTGGCTGCTTTTCAGCTGCCAAGCCATAACCCCAGCTTTCCCCTTCCAGACATCAGCTGGGAGATGTTGCTGTGCCCCAGACAGGGACCAGGACAAGAGCCCGACACCGCGGCTGGGCAGGGTGATGCTGCACCCAGCTCAGTGACCGGGGACACCTGGCCGCAGCATCGGGGGCTTGTAGCCAGGACGTCCCATGCAGTTGGCCAGAGTCGAGTGGGGACCCAACAGAAGTGGGGACCCAACCCAGCTCCTCCTTTCCCCTGCCTGTGGACCCCTGGAGAGCCCAGGGGAACTGGGGAGCCCAGACACCCAGCAGCGCCCCCAGCCCTGCGGAAACTCTATCTCTGCAAACACTTGCTCCCTTTATATCTTTCTCCTTTTTTTTATGGAGAGGCCTTGGAGCAGAGGGGCTGGAGGGGGCTGGCACTCCCCCTCCCCTGCTCTCTCCAGAAGAAAGGGATGCAGCTGGTGAGGCAGCACTTTCTGGAGCTGTATGGATGGGGTGAGAAAGTCATTACCTGCCTTGGGTTTCACTGTGGGAATGGCCGCACCTTTCCCTGGGAAACGCTTGTGTCTGGGGGTGCTCGGGAGGGGGGTGGGGGCAAAGGGGCAAAAAAAGTCCATAAAGCAAAAAGGGAAGAAAGAAAAAGAAGGGGAATTTTTTTTTTTTTGCATGTAGACATGTAGAATCTGAAATAAATAACCTGTCTCCAAAAACAGTGCATTAGGAGGAGTAATCGATTGAACACACCACGAACTCTTATTTTATGGCTCTGTGAGCTCCAGTGGTGCTGGGGAAGTGGGGGGAGAGAGAAGCTGTTCTGCACAACGAAGGGGACACTTCAGGGGTTTTTGTCTTGCCTTTTTTATTTTCCACTTTTTTTTAATCTCCCCTTGGGGACTTTCCCCTTTGTTCTGCGGGGGGAAGAGAACTGGATTGTGTTTCTTCTGCTCCTGACTAAAAGAAATTACATCAGCCCAATGTACTTAAGCATCTCCTCCCTTCTTCACTCCCGAGCCTGAACTGCTCGGTAATTCAGAGTTTAATAAGAGATTTTGATTTTTTTCCCCCATTTTGTGATGATGAAGGAGCGAAGGCTCCTCGGACAATTTGAGGGGCTGGATTCTACATTCTCCACCCTAACATTGACACGGACCCCTCCCCATCTCCCCAGCCCCTTCGTGCGCTCCTGGAGCGGGAGAGCGAGCACAGGGCTGGAGCTGAGAGACACCAGAACAAAGGGGCAGAAACTAAAAGACAATTTCCAGAGCCGAAAATAAATACACGAAAAAGAGCAAAAACACGGCAGCAAACGGGGGAAACGTGAGGATTTCTGACAAGTTCCCAGCCTAACAGTGACACTCGCCAGGAGGGTCATTAACTCCCCCAAGGGAAGGAGATATTCAGCTTTTTCAGCAGCCCCCGGGTCATTTCCTGGGGTTTGTTGCCTCCCCAAAGCTGGTTCCTGCACCCCGCGTTCCCAGCTCCTTTCCCCCAGGGGAGCGCAGGCTGCAGAAGCAGATATTCGTGCTTCAGTGGCCCCCATGATCTCCAAGTCCTCCAACAGCCACTCCACGTCCGTCTGGAGCAGCGGTGGATCCTCCGCTTCCCAGCCAGCCTGGAGGATTCGCAGCTGCGCTGGAAGTGCTAAAAGCAGCTGGTGTGAGCAGAGCAGAGCAGAGCGGAGCAGAGCGGAGCCGGGGCTCGGGGAAGGGTTCCAGCCCCGCGAGAAGCAGGTCTGGAGCAAACGCCGACGTGCACCAAGCAAGCCCTGCGTGAAAACAAACTTCTCCTATGGTCTTTGTCAGAGCACAGATTTCCCCAGTTTGATTAGACCAATGGGCCAAAAAGTGACCAGATTTCAGGGGTAACAAGTGTCTCGTTATTCAGCTAAACATGGATTTAGGGACACACTCTTGCCCAGCTGGGCAAGTCCCCCAAGGGGATGCAGCTGGGCAGCCCCTGGCACGGTGTGTGAGCGCCCTAAGTCTCCCCAGAAGAGCAAAACCATCTTTTTCTGGCCCAAAACTCGAGGCCACGTTGCATACCTGGACCCACCCGCAGGTGAGTCACAGCTCGGGCAGATCCTGCGCTTTCTCCAAGCTGGAGACATCGTTAACCTGAAGGATTCCGCCGACTCAGTCCCCTGCTTGTGTTATCCGTAATTAAAGTTGCACTGAGAAAATAAATCTTCTTCCTCACTAATATGACGGAGAAGCACGTTAAATTATGGCTCAGTTTACCAAATGATTGCCCAATGCAGCTACCTTCTTTAATAACTTATGATAAAACATGTCATAAAATGATTCGGGAATTAATACCTACTGGATGATGCTGTGACAAACTGCTATAATACGTTTCACTACAGGAAGGTGCATGTTCTTGTTTTATTTAAAGAAGCTGCAAGTGGATTTAGCATTCATGTAAATAAGGGGCTGATTGACAGGCAAGGGCTTCAGGGAGCCCGTGGGTGGAGGAAGAGATTTACCCTCGCAGCTTCGCTGTTGTTACCTTCTGATCCTCCCCACTCCCACGCTTCTCCACGGGTGCCTTGTTGATACCTGCACCATTTCTGCCCTGTTACATCCTTCCTCCCTTCCCCTCCCTCCAATAACCCCCGGGATGGCAGTAAATGATCCACCCCCCCGGACTGACCTACTTCATCCTGAAGTCACGTTACTAACTGGAGGTAGACGCCGTGGTTTCCACCTCATCCTCACTTGGAAGCGTTTACAAGCGTTTTGAGAATCCTTGTCAAAATACAACCATCAGGAACTGCTGAAAATGCCAAATGGAAACCTAGAGAGAGGAGCAAATAAAAACTAAAAACAAACCCAAAACATCCTTTAAAATATCAGTCTGTTACACGGGTCATATTTGATTATCTCCTGTGAAAATTGAGTTCTCGGCAGGAGATGTAAATTTTTCACAGTGCAAATCTGTTGTCAGATTCCACAGGGGTTTCCCGCATGTCCCCTCCTCCTCCTTCCCAAACCCACCACCAGCACCCAGGGCTCCCAAAAGCGCTTCCAGTCACCCCGTGTCCTCCCAGGTGCCCAGATCCCCATCTCCAGGGCACGGTGCTCAACATCCCCAGGACACAGTACTTTCCATCTCCAGGACATGGTGCTTATCATCTCCAGGACACGGTGTTGTCTGTCCCCAGGACATGGTGCTCAGCATCTCCAGGACACAGTGCTCAGCATCTCCAGGACACAGTGCTCAGCATCTCTAGGACACAGTGCTCAGCGGCATCTCCAAGACACAGTACTTTCCATCTCCAGGACACGGTGCTCAGCGGCATCTCCAAGACATAGTACTTTCCATCTCCAGGACACAGTGCTCAGCATCTCCAGGACACAGTGCTCAGTGGCATCTCCAAGACACAGTACTTTCCATCTCCAGGACATGGTGCTTATCATCTCCAGGACACGGTGTTGTCTGTCCCCAGGACATGGTGCTCAGCACCTCTCCCAGCAGCCCGACCGTCACGCTGCCCTGACCCCCGGCAGTACCGGCTGCCAGTAGCACCCCTATAAACTTGCAAAGCAGCTCTCATAATTGGCCCCTCTTTTCCCACTCTCATAAATGTCCAAAGCATTTGCATTTTAGACTGAAATTCCCCATGTTTAATCTCCGCCCAAAGCAGAATGTCTGTGGGGAAAGTCTGAGCAAATTTCCTTCATCCATTTGCAATTTATCAGCAAAAAAAAAAAGGGGGAGAAACCCAACTCTTTTTCTAAAGTAAAAACAGTCTAACCACACTTTTATAAAAAAAAATGATGGCTAAAGCAAAACAGCAAAAGATGGAAACTTGAATCCTGGATAGAGCCACAAGCTTTACAAGACTGGGGGGCTGGGGAGGATGCTTTAAAAATAAATACATGAAAATTCCCACATTGTAAACTGAATTAGATAAATACCACAAAACAAATATTGCATGTACTTGAATCCTCAAACAATCAGTTCAGACCCTGCCCAGTGTCCTGTTTTGTCTTTGTTAGCCATGAAAATTCGGGTAATTGTGCTTGCTGCCAGAAGCCTTAGCAGAAACAGCTAGATTTAAGTAAATATTGCAGAATATCCATAGGAAACACATTTCAAGCCGATAAGCACAAATATATGTGCTACTAACCTCACTCAACAAGTCGCGTTGATCCACAGGCGACACGGAAACACGCAGCGCAACTTGCTCGCCCAGTGAGGCGGCTTCAATTTCCACTGCCAAATTCTTGAGGTAAATTGCTTGCAAATGGGGCCTGAATGGATAAAAGTTACTTGCTCCAATCACTCAAAAAAAAGAAAAAAAAGAAAAAAAAGGAATAATTACTTTAATTAAAGTCACACTCTGCAGACAATTCATGGGCGAGGAAAAGCCCAAGCCCAGACGTGCTGAGCGGCCCCGGTGAGCTGCTCCCCCAGCAGCGCTTTCTCTCATGCTCGGGGAGCACATCCCAACATCCCTCGCGTGGCCCTGGCAGGAGATCCCATCCGACTCCTCCGGCCGCTCCTGGCGATGGTGCCCACACCATTCTCCTGCTTTGCACCAAAAATGAACGTCCCCACCAGAGGCACTGAGCCAGGCTGCCCAAAGAAGCTGTAAATGCTCCATCCCTAGAAATATTCAAGGTTGGCTTTGGAAAACCTGGTCTAGTGGCAGGTCTGTGGCAGGGGGTTGGAACTAGATGATCTTTGAGGTCCCTTCCAACCCAAACCATTCTGTAAGATACCTGCTACCCTGACCTGTCAGCTTGGATTCACGTCCGCCAGCCATGGAGACCCAACAGATGGGGTTGCAGCCCAATCTTGCGTGGCTTGAAGCTCTCCCCATCTCCTGGTGAGCCTGTGACAGGGTCCCCCCATGGCCCATCAGCTGCGGGGCAGCTGTGACATCCAGGGCTGGGAAAGGGGGATGTCACCCACCTGCTACTGCTGACAGAGCTGGAGAGAACCAGAAAGCTGGAAGTAAAAGTTTGGGATATGAGAATTACAAGTACAGTGGCGGGGGAGCAGGAGACCGGGGTGCAGAAGAAATAAAGGGCAGCTGGGAAGACAAGGTGACAGCAGTGACGGGGACACAGGGACCACCAGGGCCCGAGGGAGCAGGAGAAGGAGCGGATCCTGCCGGCAGTGATGGGGAGATGCTGGCTCCTTCCAGGCTGACACACGCTGCGTTCAGTAGAGAACGAAGGATGCAGTTGTGCAACTAGAGCTTGGTGCTATTTGCAAAGTTAGAAATGAGGAAGAAAATCAGCAACTTTTTTTTTTTTTTACAACTTCATTTGCCAAAAAACCCCCCTCTCCTCTCTGTTTTTCATCTGGGGAGAGTCTTGAATTTCCATGTACTCGTTTCCTTTCTACATTCCAGTCTCCTCTCTCTGGTCTGTGTGCTGGTGCTCATTGCCCAGACGCTCTCGCAGCTCGTCCGACACATGCGATCCCTTCCCACGGGAGACGCAGCCCCGCTGCCTGCGCTCCTGCCTGTCCCTGCCTGCCCAGGCCCTCCTCTGCAGCCCTGGGAGGGGGGACAAGGAGGTTTTAAGAGGCCTGAGCTGGGGTCCCCACGCAGGGTGCAGGTGCCTGTGCTTTGCACATCCCCTCCACGCTGCTCCCTGGGTACCAGCAGAGGGTGGATGCCCACGGGTTGGGTGCTGTGAAACGGTGTTTGAGGGTGACAGGGACACCCAGGCAGGACCCTCACACCCCTCTGAGACCATGTCCCCACCCCACAGTGAGTCCTGTGACCCTCTGTGTACCCACCAGCCCTGCACAGGGGTCACTTCAGCCCTCGTCCCCCCCAAGATGGGGGGAAGAGGCAGCTCCACCACCCCACTGATTGCACAAGAGGACGTTTGAGCACTCCCTAAGACCATTTAAAACCTGAGATGATCCCATAAACTCTGCCTACCCTAACTCGTATTAAATGGAATTGGCTGAAACTGCATTGTAGCCGAGCTGTGAGTCAGTTCATCTCACTACTTCCCCGTCCCTTCTAAATGGGGGCTTAGGGGGAAAAAGAGTCATCAAGGAGCTCAGACTAGTAATAATGGTGTTATGTTGCAGCAGAGAAAATTAAAGTTAAACATTAGGGAAACCTTTATAACTCTAACCAGAGTTCAGACGGTGGAACAGGCTGCTCAGGGAGATTGTTGAATTGCTTTCCCCAGAGATATTCGAGGATAAGGCTAAGTACACATCTGACAAGGATGGTTTACCAGCCTGATGCAGAGGATAAAATGGAACAGGTGAGCAGGTAGAGATTCCTTCCAGCAGTAATAACTCTGTGTGATCAGTGCAGGGCCCCTCTGCACTGGAACATTATAAAACATATCCTCATTTTCCACAGCCTTACACAGAAACGTGCCCGCAGAGCACATCCAGCACTAAGTGACACAGAAACAAGGCTCTGGCACCGCCAGTACTAAGTGGACGGTGCTCGGGAACTCAAGAGGGCTGCAGGAAATGTAAAAGCTCAGAACAAAGAAATCTGTAGTAACATGTGTCTGGGGGAACTGCTGGATGACGGGAATGCCTCCGGGAGGACTTTAAACCTCTGTGGCCAGGGCTGCACCGCTGGGACGGCGGAAGCAGAACCAGCAACCTGGTATTTGAATTGCTGCAGGTTTTTCTCATGAAAGCACTTTGACAAACACACAGTCCTTCTGCCTTCCCCTCTCTTTGTTTAGAAGCTGCGGATACCCAGTGCAGGCAGAGGTCTGCCGGGGCTCAGGGGTGTCCCTGGGGGGTCTCTGCTCCTCTGGCCACAGCACAGGTCCCCCCTCCCTGGAGCGCTGCCGGCTTCTTATACCATTTGTGGTGCTGGGCTTCTCCATCTGTTGGGACAGGGACACAGGGAGGCCCCTCCCCTCCACAGGGTCCCAGGATACTGGTTCCACATAAAGCCCGGGTGGGATGCTGCGCCGTGCAGAGCAGGGACGTGCCCCACCGCAACACCCAAAACAAGTCCCCACCTGGAGAAAGGGGAAAAAAAGAAAAGGAAAGAGAAAAGGATGCTTCCCAGAAACTCAGCGAGGGCACACCAGGAGGGGGCCCCAGCTCCCTTCCCGGGACGAGCCCCCGCTCCAGCCCAGAGAGGTGGGAGCTGTGGATGGAGGGGAGGCCGGGACCAGCAGATAATCTCTCAATCAGCCCTAGCTAATTTGTAAGGCATTACTGCAATGTTGACTGTACATATGTTAGTGTTAAGTCAAGTGGAAGGTATGCTCAAAATGCGATAACGAAGTGGCTCAAGGAACGAGGAGGAGCGCGGTCGATAAGGAGAAGGACCCGGGGCCACGCCGCGCCACGGCTGCAAGTGCCCGCTGACAACGTGACGGGGACGCTGCTCAGGGATGCGTCTCATTCCTTCGCTGTCCCTAGCACATGAAGGGTCCTTGGCCATTGATGTCTGCCCTGATTCTCCTGAAATTTCACCCATAGAGAAGTGTAAGGGACAGCGGAGATGCAAGTGAAATGCAGCACAAGTGTGCAAACGAACAGGGGTACGTGTGGCTGAGGTTCTCTCTTTCCCGCTGCTTTGGGGTGTTTCTGTGACCACGACCTCCCTGGTCCCTGTGATCCCCAGCAGAGCTGGACAAGCCAGTGGCCTGTGCCATGTTGCTCTGTGCTCTTCCTGTTGCTTGTACAGGAGCCCTCTTCTTGGATTTATCCCAATGCCGTGGCTTTGAAATTCTGGAGAGAGAGAAAGAAGAAGAGAAGCCTTTGCCTGGCCAGCAGATCCCTCCCAGGACTTCAAAGCCTCTTGGATTCATCCCAAAACAAAATAAGATTTCTTTAATTTTCCAGCGGGCTGGGGGAGAAGCCTCCCTGCCGGTCTCTGCTGAGCCAGCGGACTGGGCAGCCCCTCTCCCCGCATGGCAGAAGGGAAAGCGCATCGTCTCCTCCTACCTCAGCTGAAAGCAGCCGCAGAGATGGAATGCCAGAAAGATTGGCAGCAGGAAACTGAATTTCTTCTCCGTTCCAGCAATTTGATATATACACGTGGAGCCTGACTCCGATCCGGGCAGCGCGGGCTGCGGAGGTGGGTGTGCAGCCCAGCTTCCAGCTGCTCCCGAGGCAGGAGAGCGCTCGTGTTTAAGGGCTGTCATATTAGCAGTTGCTATTTAATATTTGATGTTTAGTCTGGTTTGTCTGCTTTTCCCCTTTAGGATCGGGTCTATTCCAAACAAACAGAGCCAAAACAGGCTTAGAGAGGAGTCAAGTTCAAAGACACAAATTGATTTCAGACTGGCCAGGCAGCTCAGATGCCTTCCCACCCGAAAGTGGGGTTCAGCCTCTGGCTGGTGGCAACTGCCTTGGGGTCCTCAGTCACCTGCAGTGCTGCTCAGGGGCCAGCGGGCTCTGAGAGGTGGGAGCCCAGGCTCTGGGTCCAAGGTCTGGGGATGTTTCACCTCCATGGCCCCAGATGGAAAGGTCTCACTTGCCTTGTCCTACCTTTGGGATGGAGTGACAGCCACCTGGCTTGGGGAACAGCGGTGGAGCCTGGTCCTGCCAACAGCCACGGGTCCTGTAGAAGAGTCATCACTGTCAGGGATTTCCTCCAGTTTTTAGAAACCATCTTTAAAAAAAAAAGAGAATTAACCAATGCCGGTGTCACTTGGCATCTCCCTGGCAAGGTGTGGAGGTGTAACCTTAGCGTGTGTTTTACAGTTCGTGAGCTACAGACAGCTGGAAAAACAGTTAACGTTCCTGTTTTACATGCTCCAGCCTGGTTTTGCAGGGAGCAGGTCTAGCAGCTCAGCTCTGCCAAAACAGGCAACTGCAGCTATTTAACTTAAGAATGAGATTTGGGCCATGATGCACTAAGGTCTCTGAGGTTTCTTGACACAGTGGAAATCATAGGCAGGATCTAGTCTCAGTAGACTCAGCTTTAAGGAATAGATTAATCTGGTGCTTTGTGGTTTAGAGCATGGCATGGGAAACTGCTCCAGTAGGAGCAAATACATGGGTTTAAGGGGCTCCTGTACTATGGTACCTTCTGCCTCCTGGGCTGAACTACCCCTCGCTGCTGCGAAAATGAGGCATCTGAGAAAAAATAAAGAAGAAGGGTAGATGTGCAGCATGGAAGGGATGTCTAGGCCCTTTCTGTCCTGCCGGTGTGGAGCAGGCACCCCCAGCTGATGTCCTGGGATGCACTGAGGCCGTGGGAGATCGCCTTGCCCTTCCCAGGGCACACAGCTTGGCCCACAGCCCCGCAGCCCACAGCCCTGCAGCCCACAGCCCCCAGCCCCGCATCCCCCAGCCCCGCATCCCGCAGCAGATCAAGACATCCCGTCCTGCAAAACCACACCAGGCGCTGCAGATCTGCTCAGCCCCCTCAGAACCCAAGGGAAGAGAGAGGCAGACTTGTTTTTTTCTTGCCTAAATGAAGAGCAGGGTCACCCTGAAGCGACCCCAGATGCCTGGGCTGACCTCCTCACCCAGCGAGCTTCCAGAGCTGCTGTTAACCGGGAGCTCTGCAGCCAGGGCCAGACACCCAGGAGCCGGGGCTGGCTGCGGGAGGATTAGGAGCCAAAATATTCCGATTCCTCCGGCGGTAACAATGCAGCAGGGATGCGGCCGGGGCCACCGGGCTCCTCTGGAGCAGAACCCAGTCCTCACCCTGCAGTGTCACTGCTTGCATGGGGACAGCTGTGCAAGACAGAAGGCTCTGTGCTAAACACGAGGCTTTTCGGTTGGTCAGCCAGCTCCACGGCTCAGCCAGCCCCAACTTGAAATGCAAAATCCATCCTGATCAGGCAGGATGGAGATGTGATTTTTGGTCTAATCCAGTATCCAGCTCACTTTAGTGCTGAGGAGGACAGCAGGGGAGCCTGAGGCACAAGGCGCTTTCTCACCCGTCCTCTGTACACAGGATTTATGCTCCTAGAGGTGATGCCCAAAGCTTTGGGCAGGTCCTTATGGTCTCCCACAGATGACAGATCCCCCATGGTGGCACTGGTTGTCCCAGCGCTCCTCATGAGTCAGGCTGGGGAACTGATCTGGCTGGAAGACATCCTGGTGAAATAAGAAATAAATGAGTAGAGTAGAGTAGAGTAGAGTAGAGTAGAGTAGAGTAGAGTAGAGTAGAGTAGAGTAGAGTAGAGTAGAGTAGAGTAGAGTAGAGTAGAGTAGAGTAGAATAGAATAGAATAGAATAGAATAGAATAGAATAGAATAGAATAGAATAGAATAGAATAGAATAGAATAGAATAGATTTTAAGAGCTCAAGGGCCTGAACCTGCTCACGGCTTGTCTGCTCCAACACTCCGGTGCTGCAGGGGAGTGAGGGGCTGGGGAAAACAAATAGGTGGGACCAGCATGTTGAGCAAGAAGCACACGATATGTCAGACATGCACGAGCACAGGTCTGTGCCCCTGGATTTCAGCTGCAGCTCCTGCTCTGGGCAGCGCTTTGCAGCCTTTGGTGGAGCTGGAGGTGACCCAGTGACCTGCAGATGTTCAGCAGCCCCCAGCCCAGCGCCTTCACGCCTGTCACCACCGCCGGCCCCACGAGGACACAGCGCAAGAGAGAGCACACGAGGGCTGGAATTTGTTATTAATATCAAACATATGGGCAAACAATGTTCCTCGTGCAATATCACAGGACCAATCAAAACCACAGCGTGGATAAACAGCGCAAAGAGCACTAGAAGCCTTCAAAACCTGGTTTAAAAAAATAAAACCTAAACTAGGAAGCAACAGCATGAATCACAGTGCATTTCAAACAAGGGAGGGATATATTCAGTTTCCAGTTTATGAAGCCAGTTGTATTTATTTATGATTATGCTCCAGTGTTTAGCTTATATACAAAGTAATGACTCATTTCTGAAGTAGCTACAAGTCCTATTTGGAATAGCACATTTCCTCCACGAGGAAATGAGACTAACCAGTCCTTTTGGTCCCATCACCTGAGCATCGGAGGAGAGAGGTTTCCCTTGCCACCCTGCCTCCTGGCTGCAGAAACCGCCTGTCGCCTTGGGTAGGAGACTCCTGTGTTGTTCCCTCCCTGGAGCAGATCCTTTCCCCGGGTCCTGGCCCTCGGCAGGGCTGTTTTCAGGGCTGCTGGAGATGCTCAGCTCTGCACACAGACACGGATGCACCGGCAGGTCTGTGCCGCAGTGGGACTGGGACCAGCCCTGCAGCTGGGGACACAGGGGTCCCCAGGGAGGCCGGAGGAGCCTCTGCTGTGTGAGGGATGAAGCTGCAGAGCCCCAGAGCAGCCCCGAGAAATGCTCCTGAGGCTCAGTGAGGGGCTGCAGACCTGACCTTCCCCTCCCGAAGCTTGCCGACCATCAGAAGCTGCTTAAAATGATGTTGCAGCAAGGATGCTGTTGCAGCGAGGTCACCGTGGTGGCAAGGACCACCAAGCCACCCCGGCAAGCATTGCTTTTCCTTTTTTCGCTTCCCAAATGCAAAGCAAGAGAACCAGCATCCCTCACCCCCCATGCCAACATCTCCATCGGGACATGCCCAGCTTGGACATCCCAGTCAGGACATCCCAGTCCTCTCACCCTTGGTCCCCGGGGCGGCAGGGAGCTGTGGAAGCCTCTGGAGGAAGTGCAGTCAGGCTGCTATTTAAGGCCCATTATCTCAGCTCTGCTCCAGGCTTCCTGATAATTCCCTGAATTAGCCGGGCAGCTTTGTTCTCGAGTGGCTTTGTCAGGTATCTGGGACCACAGCGTGGGGAAGGGGGTGGGACAGGGCAGCGGGGGGAGTGACGGGCACCTCTGCTGCATGGTTACAGGTTCCCAGGCAAGAACTACAAGGCTGATTAGTTCCTCACTAAGGAAGAAGTCAAAGGATAAAGAAGCATAAAACCAGCACTTTGGGAAATGCTGTGGAGTCTGAAGACATGCATGCAAATCCTTCCCTTTCATCCATGAGAATGAGGCCCCTTTCCTACCGCAGACACCTTGCTTTCTCCCTTTTATCAGGAACACTCTGGTTCCCAGAGACCTCCTCTTCACCCTGGCCTTTAAAGGTCCCTCCCAACCCAAACCACTCTGCGATTCTATAACCCACATCTCGGGCACCGCTCCAACTGTATCCATCCGCTGGCCACCGCCAGAGCCAGGCTGCACCCAGCCCCGTCCTTCCCTGCTGCAACACGGGAAATGCAGGCTCCCACGAGAAAAGAAAGCTGCTGCTGCTGCCCCATCCTCGCAGAGAGCCAGGGGTGAGCCGGGGACCCTTCCCAGGCGGTGTCATCCCAGTCCCTGCCACTGTCACAGAGATGGAAGAGCTCCAGGAACCGGGCTAGGCTTTAACAAAGCGTCTGCTGGGGTTTGCACGTGGGTCCCCCTGTGCTGTACTTGTCGCCTGGGGGCTGTGCTGACCCCGGGGGGCTTTCCTTGGGTGAGTGAAAAGAAACTCTTTGCCAAGGTTTTATTTCGCCTTTCTGGGGCAAATCCCCCACAAACAGCCCAGGAACGCCTGGCTCGTTGGCGGTGGCTGGAGACCGTGGGTTGGCACAAACAGTTCAGCGAGGCACATTCCTCGATGTGGGATTTGCCCCACGCCATCGATTTTAACTACTGTGAAAACTGGCCCGTTTTGCCACGTTCGACAGACAGTGTATTTTTATAAGATACCTTGTCTCGAGCACATTAACTGAGCAAACATTACATTTTATCAAGCAAATAATGAATGAGAGGGCAACAGATATATGTTGCTTACCTACACTTGTTGGGTGGTGAGGAGCTGTCAGTGATGGGCGTCACCCAGGAGCGTGACGGGTACGGTGACCACAGGGGAGCTGTATCATCCATCCATGGCGCAGGGGTGCAGCCATCCCCAAGAAGGGAGAACTGTGGGGCTTTCTCCTTCCCCAGCCCCCGAAGCTCACGAGCGCATATGCAGAACTCATGAAGCAATTTCTTCTCTCTCATATACCGAAGGTATTTTTTCCCCCAGCTTGGAATTCAGTTAGCTGCAGTTTTCATGCACAAAGTGCCTGAGTTGGCCGGAGTTGGGAGAGCTCCAGCCCTTCCCCGCTCCCCCAGGGTGCTGGGGGAAATCACACAGTTCATTTTTTCTGGCTGCAGAATGCCTTTTCCTTTGCATTCTTCATCTCTCAGGTACTTAATCACCGTGTTTCCTATTCATATGTCTGGTCATTTCACTTGTGTCAGGGCTCCTTAACTAGGAAATATCAAGATGTTTTCACCCCAGAAAGCTGAGAAGTGTATAATTAGCCACCCAGGTAATAAATTACCTGTGCTGGCGACAGCCCACTGGGGGAACCTTTATTCTCCATCTCATCCTATTATGCTGAGCCAATTTAGCACATCTGTAGTTGTTTTAAAGTAGTAATTTAGATGGAATCATAGCAAAAAGCAGCTTATTAACAACTTAGCTGCCAAGAGAAAGATGGAAGGGACAGAGGCTGCCATGGAGGGAGAGGTTTGTTCCTGGCTGGAGGACAATGCATCAGGGGAAGAGAAATCTTGCTGGTTCCTTCTGCCCCTTTGTGCGGAGTGTGGCCTGGGAGCAGGAAAGGTCCCCAACAGCCAGGGCTGGGGACTGGCCATGATGCTGGGCTGGGGACTGCACAGGCACTTGGCTGTCGTTGGCTTACCACAGGGACAAATGGAGGACAACGGTTCGTTTAGCTGGTGAGTTTCCTGGGGCTATTGGTGCACGATCCCCAGCTGCAGGACCTCGGGGCTCTACTGCTTCGGAGATGTCCCACGCCTGGCACCCAGCTCTGCAGGTGGGAGCAGCCGGGGACAGCTGGGGACAACCAGGACCTCAGACCACCGGCCAACTGCAAAACACCAGGAGAACTGCTGAGAAGACAAGAGCAGCTCCAGCCTGGAGGGAGGAGAGAGAGAGAGAAAATTAATATCAGTACATGTGCAAATAAAAGCAGCCAGTTTCTGCCTCCATGCTGCAGAGCTGTAATCCCAGTGCAGCCATCGAGGTTGGTGTTTGGAATGAGATCGCGTTCTCCAGGCTCCCATGTAACAGCCTCAAATGCAGAACGGCTGAAGCGCGTTCAGCAGAGCCGGTGTCTGCTCTGATGGGCACTTTGTCAGCCGGCGCCTCCCCTAATGCGCCCTGGGCACCCATCGCCAGCACCAGCAGGCTTTGCTCAGCACCAGCTCAGGTTCCCAGCACTGGCCACGGATGCCAAGTGCAAACCAGGGGGTTTGTGCCTTGGCACCGTCTGCCAAGTAGATGAACCACTCATTTCACCAATCAAGCCTTACCTCCTTCCTCCGCATTCCATTCACCATCCATCATCCAAGCCCTGGGTTAGACACCCTCTGTCGTTGCAGTGGCCAGGGCTCTCTCAAGAGCTCTCCACCTCCGAGAAGAACAACCGTGCTGCTGTGAACCTTCCCCGCCCACCTTCGGCCTGAAATTCATTCCCTCCCTGTGCTGCTATGGGGCATTTCACAGTTACAATAGGATGAGGAGGAAGACACATCATTTCTTAGCCTGGAATAAGAGCCAGAAGAGCCCTCAGCTGCACTTTGAATCCCAAGCAGATGTTTGTCTGGACATCACCACCTACCCCAGGGAACAAAGTGAGTTAGACACTGTTCTTTGGCTCTGGGGCCCCTTCCCCAGCTCAGCTCATCCCCAGACACCTGAGATCTCACCTTCCCAAGCAAGGGGGTTGCATCTGTCTCCTTTGGGGACGCACGCGTCCTTGCGCCATTCCTGTTCAGAGCCTGGGGTTTCCTCACTGGTGGGGTGACCTGGGCACAGGGACAACACCACCAGAGCAAAGGGGTCCGTAACCTGGGGCTGTGGATGTAACCCGGTCTCCCAGAGCCTTGCAATGTGCCCGTGCCCTCTTTAGCAGAGGGGCTGCAGCTGCTTCTGCAGCTGGGACCCACAAAGCTCAGGGTCTGGTCAGGGGCAGCAGGATGTGGAACAGCGGCTCTGGCAGAGGGATCACTGCCTGCCCACACACCAGTCCATCCAGGGGCACTGGGAACACTGGAAAGCACGTGTCCCCACTCCTGCCTCCCTGCCCACACACGGCTGGCTCCAGCGCAGCCCCCCGGCAGGAAAGCTCAGGCACCCATGGACCTTTTCCAACAGGACAGTTAATCCTAGCCTTGCAACAAAGACCAAAACCCACATTAAAGAGACTATTTTTCCAGTTTCCTTCCTCCTCTGTCAGCCCAGAGAGCACATCTACTCCGAGTAACCCATCCTGGCATTTCCCAGCCATCACCCAACCACTGCTGGCTGCTCCAGCTGCCTCCCTGCCCTGGTCGCTGCTGCTGGAAGCTCATCCCTGCACGAGGACCTGGCCTGGCCCAGCATTAGTCCTTCCCAATAAATGGGCTACCAGTCATTGCTCAGAGCAGACAGGGCTCTGAACTTGGGGCATCTCCCCAAGGCCATATATTGTTTGGGTTTTTTCTTGCAAACCAAAGCTCAGCAGCTTTCAATAACCAGGAATGAAAAAGGATTTGCAAGATATTTCCCTGCAGCCCTCTCCAGAGCACCGCTACGTGTTGGCATAGCCCGGCCACTATTGCAGGGTGATTTTACAGAGGAATTCCCATGCCATGGAAACTGGACCATCCCCAGGGGCAGCCTGAGCATGAACCAGTTCCTGCCTTGCTGGGACACTTGGGCTTAGGCAGAGCTTGGAGCCTGTGAGGGCGAACAGCAGATTTGCCTAAAAAGGGTCCAGCTAAGCACAGAGGAAGCTGCTCCCTGCAGTTTTCTTTTCCCTTTCTTATTTACACAGGTTTTTCAAGCTCTGCTCTCATATTTTTGCCCTGTGCAAATGGAAAAGAGCAACACAAAATAGCAAAGTCCTGACCTTGAATAACTATGTGCAATATCCCTCCATAGCAGCTCACCAAGCCCACATCCAGTTAATCAGCTCCCGGAAAACCAAGTCACACACCAATGTCTACTCTTTAGGCTCCAAAGATGACTCTCTTCATACATTGAGAGGCCAGCAATGCCTCTGTCCCGTTAAATTCAGGTGCCTGGGATGTGTGCATGTCCGTGGAGCAGAGGACAAGCCGTGTCTGGAGCCTCCAGTGGTCCAGCTCCCACCCCAGAGGCACCATCACGCAGCCTGGCACTGTCACATCCCCCAACCCAGATGGCTTCACAGCACAGACTGTTGTCAAATTACCACTTTCTGGAACCGCTCAACGTATCATTTGCCTTATGCTTTCGTTGAACGGATCATTGACCCCGCTTTTCCTCATCGTCTTTGATTATCCGAGGACATCCCGCTCGCTGCCTCCTACAGAATTCCCAAAAGGATCCCAACTCCTTCCATGCATAAAACCAAAGCAAACATCCTTTCCTTCTTCAAAAGTCTGGATCCATCCCTATGATGAATCATTCCTCTGTATCCACATTTTACCAAAGGACGGGGAGTGGAGGAATGGTTGTGGGGTTAGTCAGCTATAGATTCACGAAAACAGGAAAACAAATCTACTTGCCTCAGACGTTAGTTAGCAAATCAAATTACTCTCCGCTTCATCTATATTATTTAGACTTAATTGTATTACTGACGCTGTAATACAGTGAAAATACAATTATTGGCAGGGAGACTGCAAGAATGGCATCTTTAGGAAAGCTGGTATTGATGAAGAAGGGGCTGCGAGCTGCCCTGTGCTGAGACAGACTTTCCTCCTGCCGGGGTGTCCTAAACCAGGTTGCAGCTGATGTGAGCTGAAGGCTCTCCCTAGTCACCAGGTTTTATTTGATATTCCTAAGATGCTGCACAGCCACCGGTGATTTGGATGCTGCAGAGGACTGGAGCAAGGACGGGGTTTGGTTTACGTGTGGGAGGCTCTATCGAACACCCCCCTTTCCGTGCCAGTAAACACGCTGCTCCGTCACAGCGTGCCAAGGACCAGGGAACGTGCCCATTGCTCTTCCATGAGCAGTTATTGAACCTGCCATCGATTTTACCATCCTCAGCAGCACGCACAAACCAGTCTGTCTGCTCAGTCGTTACCTGGGGACAGCTGGTTGCTCACAGCTGCTCGGATGCCAGGAGCCCAGGGCCGGCTCCTGCTCCTCCTGCATTCCCCAGGGCATCGGCAGCTCCGTCCCGTCCCGGTGAATAAACCACCGGCCCAGGAGACACGCGGGTTTGCAATGGAAAAGGGTTTTGGCCCTGGGACCTGCCCAACGCAGAGCCTGCGACAGCACCCTGTGGGACTCTGCTAAAATCAGAAGATAATTTCCGCTTTGGAAGTTTAAAACCAAGTAAGACTCAGAATAATTAAAATCTCTTCTGCAGCACCATTAAATATAAATACAAATGGTATTAATATCTCTGGTTACTACGAGAGCATTCCCAAGCACCCTCTAATTGTCTAATTAAATCACTAAGGGCTTAGGTTAGTGACAGCGTAATCCTTAATGGTGCCTTGCTTGTACATTTATATAAGGTACTGTACAAGATGGTTGTTTATCTAATTAATCCCCAAGGTCAGATTCCGAGCTGGTGTGCAAGGTAATGTAATTTAGGTCCCTTGCTTTTCAGCAGGCTGGCTCAGACCTACTTACACCTGTTTGCTGCGCCGAAGGAGGCGAAGCGATGCAGCACACATGCCGGGGAGCAGGAGAGCAGCCCTGGAGCATCTTCGTGGAGAGGAGACATCATCATCATCATGTTCCCTGCCCTGCTCTGGTCCAGACGTTCCCCTTCTCCAGGCTGCTGCTGTCCTTGCAAGGGGCCAGCACGACCTGTAAGGGGAAGGAGAGAGCAGCGCATGATGCAGATCAGGTGTGCCAAGCCAAGGGAGAGGTTGAGGGGTCACAGACCCCTCACCAGAGCATATCGTCTACTGCATGGACTGAAAGTGCCACATGGCATTGCTCTGATGGGTGATCGCAATCAGGGATCAGTGGGGAACCTCTGTCCCACAGCAGAGTTGAGCAGGAGCAGATCTTGTCTTCCAGAATGAGCTGGAGAGGATGAAGCTGCTCCTGCCCACGTCGCCTCCCATGGCAGGACCCCAGCAAGCACCCGAGGAGGAGGACGAGGAAGAGGAGAGCCCCTCGCTGCCCCACCGGCCCCTGCAGCACCCAGGCAGCGCGCAGGGCTGGGAGCAGCTGTGGCGAGGTTCGAAGACCAGACAGGAGCGGAGGGCAGGGGAACACCCAAACCCAGCACCCTGTCCCCCTCCAGAGCACACCAGCCCCTGCTGCTCCCGGTCCCCAGCACTGCTCTCCCCAGCTGGGGAGGCTCTGATGCCACTCAGCACAAAACAGAGGCAACTTTCCTTTTATTTCCCTCCCCCGCTCCTAACGTTGGATCAGCCAGCGCCGATCGCTTTGGATAGTAACTGTTGGGTCTGAATTCCTGGGCAGGCTGTCAAGCTGTCCCAGCTCGTCCATGTGCATGTGGATGGTGCTGCATTGTCCACAAATCGGGACCAGATGTGAACATCCCGACAGCCACGGGCTCCTGCTGCAGCCCCCGCCGCCCAAATAAAAGAGCAGCCGAGCTCCCAGGGACGTGGCGATTGCTTCCCCTCCCCACCCCGTTTCTCACACAATGAAATATGCAAAAATGGCAAGAACAATGGGCACGTTTATGAATAAAGATGTGCAGCTGGGCAAATAATAACCCCTTCCCAATCGATGCCAGCCTTGACCCTCAAATCATCCCCAAACTCAGTTGGCAAACCCACCCCATAGAAGGAGAAGGGAAACTCCTTCCCCTGACCCCACTGCCCCGATGGGGCTGGGAGCCCTCCAAGGTAAAGGGCAATATTTCTGCTTTGTGTATAGTGTCAAATTCAACGCCGTCCTAATCCCAGCTCGATCCTGGGAGTGGCTATAGCAAATTTAACCAACAAGCCTGGCACGATGCTGCTGGCCTCACTCATGAGCATTAAATTCTGGTCACATTTAAGATGACCAATTCAACCTCTGGCCCCATCCGGTGCAAGTCACCCGTTCACAACTTGGCCCCATATAAATGTAGCTCCACAGATGCTTTTAAGAGCTGCAGTCCCAGGGCTGCATCTTCATTTCCACGGTCAGGGGTGTATAATTCCCTCTTACATTCCTGGGTTTTCTGCTTTCTTTTCATTTACACCATTGTAAATTAGTATTCACTCCAGTGAAATGCGTAGCAATGTAAACGCTGTTTGCAGGAGGAGGGCTGGCCTGTTTAAAAAAACCTCAACTGGTGTCTTTTACCAGGACACATAAAGCAGAAAGCAGATTTCCGCTTATATTTGTTGTATTTCAAACAGAAGCAAATGTTTATAGCCGGGCTGTAAACCACGATAATGCAGGACAGATACTCTACAGTAGCCGCACTCGTAGACAAAGAAAAAGTAGAACCCATGGGTTAGCTTGGAAGTTTGGCTCGCCTCTGCTTTAGATGCATTCACCAAGCATCAGTCACATCCCACACATTTATAAAATTACACATGCACTGAAGTCATGCACCGACAGAAATACACACGCACTGAGTCACACTTTGTGAAATTCAACTTGTGTCCGGTCCCACATTCATGCGATTTCACACGTGGTGGATGGCAGCGCTGGCACGGAGCAGACCTCACCTGTGCACCGCGGGCATTCCCGCACAGCTCCGAGCGTCACCTCTGCAAAACAGGGCGCACACCTGCTCCTGCGTCACCCAGCCAGGCATCGGGACCTACGGGGAGACGCCAGGATCTCCCTGCCATCCCCCAGACCACGGGACACGGACACAACTCTCCATCAAGCTCCAGAAGTTCCAGCATCCCTCCCGCATCCCCGGCACATCGCTAATTCCTGCTGTCTCCTCGAGACATCCCTGACAAACAGTTCCACTGACCCAGGAATGTTATCTTAGTAAATCAAAAACGTAAACATTTAGGTTCAGGACTAAGCTGAATGAATTTGAAAATGAGTTATGGTAGGAACCCGGTGAGGAGTCTGAGTTTGGCTTGGCACTTGCCTCCTTTGCCTGGAACCTGCTTTTCAAGATTAAATACGATACTCTGCAATACATCCAAAATGTCAATTACTCCAAGTCTCTCAGGTTTGCAATTACAGAATGCAAGTCATGTTCAGCATTTTATGAAACTGCTTTTTTTGGCATGGGCCATCTTTCTCTTATTGTAAAAAATAACTTTCAAATCAAAGCATTAAATCAAGGCACATACGTTAGGAAGGGACGCGGGGCTGGAAACTCCTCCAGCTCCGTAGCTGGGAGGGAGCTGAGCGAGCCGGTTTCTGGTCGGGGGAACGAGAGCACCGAGTGGCAAATCAGGGGGAAAGAATGTGGAACCGTCTGGGCTGAGGAACGCCTAATCCCACCATCACGGGCTTAAATCCCACAATCTCCTTGTTATAACCCCCCGCGGGGCCGGGGGAAGCGAAGCCTCCAGAAAACACCTCTCCCATCCCGCTGGAATCCGAAAATACTGTCATGGCCGGGTTTTAGCATGCGACGGCAGCAGCTGCAGGCAATTTCTTTCAGGCTTTTCTGAGCTTTAGGTCTGGGCTGCCAGAGGCTCTGTGACCCCTTTCTTCCTCCGCATCTGCTGGGTGGGGAAGGCAATGAATTTGGGAACACTGACCCGACCTCAGACAGTGCTGAGCGGGTCAAGACGCATGTTTGCAAGGGGTTGCATCCTGCGAGTATCCGATGAGCTGGGAGCAAGGACGCTTGTTTGCAAGAGGTTGCACCCCGCGAGTACCTGATGAGCTGGGAGCACCATGTGCTGCCTGGCGAAGGTCAGGCACCGCTTCCTACAGAACCTGCCTGTATTGCAAAGAAAAGGTGAACTTTCCTGCAGAGCTGTGATTAGAATGAGTGTATTTGTCTCTGAATGGGAGTCTGGGAATCACCTTCTTTCTGTTGTGATTTTCCTTGAAGAGTCCCAGCCTTTCAAGTCCCAGCAGATCCTCCAAGGTCAGGGGATAACCCTCAATGCTGGATCTTTAAAAGCCGCTTTAATTTGTGTCACTCCTGAAGGGAGAAGCCAGCAGACCTGGCAAGACCTGTGCTTCGGGAGGCACTGCCGTCAGCCCCAGCCTGGCTTTAATGAGCACGGACGCTGCAGCCACCCTCCCTCCCTCCCTCCCGGCGGGTTCCTGGCTGGGCAGCACCTTTCCACGCTGCTCTGGTTTCGGTCCCGTTGATGTTCCTCTGTCTCCGGCACTCACACCCAGTCACTGTGTAGGGTTAATCCGGGGAGGATTCTCCACAGCAGGGCTGGGCACAACCATCCCAGCCTCCCAACGAGCCCTTTTTCATCTGCATACGCATTTATTCCTGATGAGCAGCTTTGGCCGGGGAGCTGCGAGAGCCCAGGTTTGGTGGTTCCTAAGCAGATTTGGTTGCTGAAAGCCCATCAGCAGCACTGACCTCTCCAAGTGCCAGCCTTGCACCAGGCATTAAAAGCAGCGGTGCCTTAGTGCAGGGACCGCGAGGTGCCGTCAGCATCCCGGCGTTTAGCTGCCCCCCGCCTTCCAGAGCTGCCGCCTAGATGCTTTTCGACAGCACCAGGATTCATTTACCGCAGGGTAAGGGAAAGGCAGAGCACATCTGGCAGAGGCACAAGGAGGCAGGAACCAGAAGCCGAGTGAGGGCTGGAGCTGGCCAAGGAGTCTTAAAAATCCCAGCACTTGGGCTGGCGAGCGCCGCTCCTGCAGAGCCTGCCGGGCGTGGGCCCCTTTTGGATGCTCTTCCCCGGGATGCAGGTGCAGGGAGTTAGGAGATCATTTCCTGCTCGCACCGCAGCTTCGGGGATGGATTTACCACTGGGTTAGGTTCTCCCTCCTTTGCTCTCTTTTTTTTTTTGTTGTTTGCCTCCTCCTTCATTCCCCACAGCACCTAAAAACTGGGCAGATCTGCTGCTACAACTGAAGAGCGTCCTGTTCGGCGGGGGAAAACCCAGCTGGTCTCCCAAAAGACATGGTTCTCATCAAGGGAAGAGACAAATGGCTCTGCGGCGGAGCTTTTGCAACAGATAAGGAACTGAGGGAATATTAGAAAATGTAAAAGGCAGAGCAAGGCAAAGGAGGGAGATACAAGCTAAAAACCAGGCAATAATTCTCCCTCAGCTGAAAAGGGCTTTAATTGCCAGTCACACTAAGGTGATCAGTAAAACCAGCCTGAAGTGGAGAGTTCATTTGAAACACATGCAGCGGCTGCTGGAGCTGCCAATGGAAGTGCAATTAAGCACGGGAGCTGGGAAGGGACCTGCTGGAGCCCATACACATGGCCCCGCATTACCAGGGCTCTGAGTAAAACCTCCCTAATTGCACAAGTTGAAGCAGAGGGAGAGATTTGCCCTCTGGTTTTTCTTGTTTGTTTGTGGGTTGTTGGTTTGGGTTTTTTTTGGATTTATTTTTGGTTTTATTTGGCTGTTTTTTTCTCCCCGTCCATCAGCCTGAGTCTTATAACAAAAAAAAAGGCCACTGACAACATTGCTTACACATTCAAGCAAACAGCTTGATTCCAAAATGAGCAGACCCTCCGTCTACCTCTCAGCAGCCTGATTCCCCACGTCCCACCTGCTGCAGGTGTGTGAAAGTGGAAATATTGCTTATTCCAAAAGGAAGAGGTTTGCAAGAGGGAAAAAATCTCAGCCCGTGTCAGCTGGACAGTCACACACTCTGAGCTCTCTGCTCCAACTCCCCCCCGTGCCTTCAGTTCTCCTTTGGGAACCATGCTCACTTCTAATTAGCCAGATATTTGAAACACTAAGGCCTGATCACTCATCTGCAATAACGTCTCTGCATTGCAAAAGCGGTGTGGTTTAATAACTAATATCTGATAGGAAAAAAACGAACAGTATAGTAGAAACAGATAGTATCTATCTTTTGTATCACATTGTAATTTAGGGCATAGGTTAAAAAAACTATATTAAGGAGGGATGACATATAAAAAGAAGGATTTTTGTAGTAAAACTCACCTGAGCACCATCTGTGTGTGCCAAAGGAGGAAGGGGCCACCCTGCACTCCCAGTCTTGCTGTGGAAACCCGGCTGATGCAAAGTCACAGAGCATCCCCAGGGGGTCTGGAGATGTTGGGCTCTGTCAGTACATCATTGCCAACCTGGAAAGAACAATTAATTCACCACCTCTGCCCCCCAAAACAGGGCTGGGAACATCCCCAGAGCCCTCGCTGGGCCCCCACAGGAGCAGGACCAGACCTGCTGGGGATGAGGGCGAGGGAAGGATCAGTGCTCCAGTTACCCTCTGGAAACGTTATATTCCTGTGAGCTCAGTCTCCCTTTAGCAGCAAAGATTCAGGTCTTAATGGCAAAACGAGTTCTGCTTGGAGGAACCTGAAACCACAGTAAAACACAATGTTATCTGGCTGAAGAGCAGCTCTCCAGCAGGGCACAGACCAGCGAGCCCGGGAACTGCAAGCACCAGGGGGGATTTCCCCCCCCACCCCGGTCCTTTCTATCCTTCAAGCAAGAAATCAGTGCTGGTGAAATGTGACAGAGCAGCAGCCCTGGTGACAGGAGCCCCCGCAAGCGTACAGTGTTAATCTCCTGAGAGGGATCATAGGGAATCACTGTGGTTGGAAGAGACCCTCAAGATCCTCGAGTCCAGCCATGGATGGTGCACCCTCCCTATGGAGCATCCCTGAGTGGGGGTGGCAGCCACCCCACTGGGGCCACCCACCCACCCAATGCCTTGCACGAACCCAGTGGTGACACCACAAACCTATCTTTAAGTCACTTCCAAAGGAACATTTGCCCCTTGGTCTTGAAGCCACTACTGGCCCACCCAGCACCAAACAGTGACACTTTTGAGCCCCATCGCCATGCAAGGGGGGATTCATACCTACTGGGGGGGTGGCTGGCAGGCTGCACAGCCGACTCATCAGCAAGCTGCTGGGCTCCTTCCCATGCTCAGAGGACATCACTGCCACGCACCAGTCTTGGCAACAAGCAAATAGGTGCAACCCTCGCAGACCTGCAAAGAGCCATGGCAAGGGATCAAGTGTCACGGATGCTTATGTTTTCTGCTAAAACGCTGAAAATAGGCTGTCTTCAATGCTGCACAAACCAGAGGGCAGCCATCCATCTTATTTCAGAAAGCGTCCTCTGACGCACAGCTGGTGACAGTGCACAGCAGGAAGAGTTCTCGTCAGGAAACACCTTGAGCTCCAAGTGTCTGGTTTATAACGCTGGCTTTCTCCAGACCAGCATCAGAGTTTCCTCCCAGCACAGCGCAGGGAAGCAGTGGTGCATTATCAACCCGCAATCACAGGCCCAGCATTGCGGGGAGGTGATGGGGAGAACTTTGTTCTTGGGGGGTGCTCCTACAGCGCAGTTTGATTTTTAAAACAATTTCCCATTCCACGCTGCATCTCCAGACAGGCTGCTCACCCAAAAGCCCCAGCTTCAAACCAGTGCTGAGGCAAGGAGAGCCCGTCCCGCTGCCGCACGCGTCCGCCCTTCCACCGTCATTGCCATTAGCAGCTGAACGCGGTCCAAGAGCGCCGTGAGAGACGCCGAGAGCCTGTCACTTCCAGCATGTGCTCCTTCTCATTCACTCCCCAAGAGAGATAATTGTGGATGGAGTGGAAAGCTTTCCCAGCGAGGCTTTGGGGTTGTTTTCTGTATACATGTTGCTGTGTGTTTACACTGGGCTGGAGAGGGTTTATTAAAACGGGAATATTGCGTTGCTCTTTAAGCGTGTAATTACTAGGAAAGATATTGATACAGCAAGAAGAGTTTAAGGGGAAGCTGTAATGATCTAGTGGCTGGAGGAATCCAGGCTGAAATGTTTTAAGAGCAGCATCTGCCTACTTCAAGCAAGCGGCAGCTAAGGGGGGAGATGACAGCATCCTGCAAATAGCCTGAGTACATAAACACTGCCGAGGAGGAGGCTTATGGTACCGGCTGCTAAGAGCAGGGGGATCATGTTCATAAAAGAAAACTTAAGCTGAATATTGTTAAACTTCCCGGCAGGGAAGCTATGCTGAGATACCATCTCCTCGGGGAAAGTCTCACAGGAGAGGGTATTTTTGAGGTTTGCTGAACAGTATATACAGCATCTTTGAGTGTAAGCGCTGGCCATAGCAAGAGACCCCCAAACCTCGGCAGGGAGCAGGGGGGGCTCAGGGGTGCCCTGCACTGGCAGGGGAGGTGGCTTTTCATGGCTAAAATAGCAAGGAGATGGCATCAGATGAGTCTATCGTTGCAACTTATGCAGGAATGCTCCATTCCCTCTGAAAATGCGCTGGCAATTCCATGGCAACTTCCACTGCCAGGGCACATTTTACATTCTTTTGGCTTCGGAACGTACAAACCGAAGTTAACCCTCGAAGTGAACCTTCGCTGCTGGCTGGGCATTTCCAACAGCCACCTCCTCCCCAGCTCCCAGGGAGGGCAAAGCCAGGGCACCGCTTTTCTGAGCAGTCAAGAGCTCCTTTCTTCCTCTCCTCACCCAAACTGCCCCTTTCATAAAAAGGTGTGAAAGCCTAATTATCCTCCACTCCTCTAGGCTGCTGAGGGTTTTGTTCCAAATCGGCCACCAATTCACTCGAACTTAACGGCCAAAGATGCAGACAAAGGAAAGAGCCGGGCCCGGGGAGCGCCTGGGGGCAGGAGGTGCTTGTCTGAGCAGCATCCCCGCAGCAGCACAGGTAGAATTCCACCTACTTAAAACCTGAGAGGCTGAAGTGACCACGTTCTTTCCCTTCTCTGCCGACTTTTCCATTTGCAGCCCCAAATTATTGTAATAAATTACGAGTTCGATTCAAAACAAAATCGAAGGAAGAATTTTGCACATTTGGATTGGAGGATCCCCACCACTTCCCAGAGGCTATCAATGGAAATTAGCAATGCAAAAACATGCACAACAACAAATCCACATTAACCCGCGGTCCCGAGCCGCTCGCCCCGTTATCGTTTTGCTTTGCAATCCTCCTCAAACTCTTTAAACACCATTAAGTGCAGACACTGATACTGATCCAGCATCTCTGATTGCACCACGGAGGGACGCGCGGCTGTTCAGGACTCTATTAAGTAAATACAGCGAAAGCAGGCGGTCATAACCGGGTCATAAAAAGAAGAAAATAAAGCATCACATTATTTTTTTTAATAGTTAGAGCTACCAGAAACTTCCTGTTCATCCCAGCACAAGTGATGTTCCCTGATGGTGAAAAGATTGTTTGGAGAGGAGGGACAGCTGCTGCCTCTCACAGTTAATTATAAAGATGGGTTAAGAATTAATCAGGTAAAGGGAGGGATGTTAAAGCGATCAGAAGGAACTACTAAATTTGTCCCTTAAAATAAGTTAACTGGCCACTAAAACTTGTCAGAGCCCAAACACGCATCGCAACACGAATCCACAGTTCCCAAAATGTTCATTTACAGCTCCCTTTCTAACCTTAGCTATGCACCATACAGGACGGATTAAACCGACGTGAGGCTACTCACCCAGGAAGGGCTCCCAGGCAAAGCTTGTTCGCTTCCCCCCCGAGAGCGGTGAGAGATGCTGGGCAGGGAGGGACAGGGGCCGTCCCCTCGGGGTGGCAGTTCAGCTCTGTCACCCCAGCTGTCGCAGGAGCAGCCCAGGTGGGAAGGGACCCCAACCATCTGCAGGGGCACCCACCACCTGGAGCAGCACCCTGTACCTGGGGGATCCACGGTGTTCCACGAGCACCGTGTCCTCTCCCCGCACGGGGAGGTGCCACCCGCAGGTCCCTTCCCCCGTGGAGTCACAGCCGGGATCACCGGCTGCCGTGTGAAAACTGCTCTTCCCCAGCCCAAGGCCCACAAAAAGCAAACCAGAAATTTGCAGCAGCGGATCAGCCCCCACGGACCCGGCAGCCCAGGAGCTGCTGCTCTCCGCGATGGGCTGATAAGATCCCCGGGAGGCACCGCAGGGGTTGTCTGGAGCCAAACGCCGCCAATTAATGTCAGCCCTTGCCCATGCCAGCCAATTAAGCTGTGTGTGCTTGTCACCAGCGACTGGGGAGCGGGTGGAGGGGAGACAGGACACGATTCCAGAGAAGCCTTGAAGATACAAACCCCGCCTAATTTCTGGGGGCGAGGGTGAGGGCCTAGACACCCTGCGCTAATCCAAATGGGACCTGATTAATGTTTTAGCTAATTTAGAAGCCGCTTGGCTCTCCTGACCTGGTGAGGTTCCGTTTAACAGAAACCGGGCTGGCACAGGGAGCGGAGAGCAGCTTAACAACACAAGAAGCAACAGATGGGGTCTCCAGTCGCCTTGCCAAGCACCAACACTGTTTTCTGACTGCTTTCTCTCCAGCCTCCTCCGAAAGAGAAGGGGAGGTAACCACACAGCCCCGCTCTTCCCCATCCATGTCTGCAGAAACCACAGAGCAATGACAGCTCTTGACTCACCTATACCACAAAAAAGAAATAAAAGAAGAAAAAAAAGGCAGTAGAAGGGGTGGTCTTGGACATGAAGATGCGCAGACCGAGCTGCCGTCCTGGAAAGCACTGGCTGTCTGCTGACACAAGCAATGCTGCAAGGAGCGACTTTGGAAGCACTTGCAGGAGAAAACTTGACTGACAGTTTTGGGGGTTTTCCCACTACCCAGCAAACTCCCTTCTTGCAGGCAAATCGTCTCCAGCTGCCTCCCCAGGCGTGCGGCTCTGGGTTTGCTTAATTGCATGGCAGGAGTCGTTAGGCACAGGTTGGCAGCAGGCGAGCAGCATGTGGTGGCAAGTTACCTGGCTGAATGCAAGGAGATTAGAGGCTGAAAACCCTGGAGCTGTGGGTTATTTGCAGGAGGAGGAGGATGTGGGCAGGCGTGCAGCAACCTGGGTGCACAGCCAGGCGGGATCGCTTGGAAACGCACGGGAGTGGGAAAGTCAGGAGCAGCTGATTTAAACATTAAACAATCCATTTATCAGGCGGGGTGAGCAGAGGCACCAGGAAAGCTCTGAACAAAGCAAGCCTGGCTGGATCTGGAGCTTTTTAATAAAGAAACAGTATAAAAAACAAATAGCAGAGCAGCCCCACTGACTCTTGCCAAAGGGTTTTAGCAACTGCACCTGGCAGAGGAAAGCGGCTCAGGCAGCGCCGAGCCTCCGTGGAGCCAACGCTTGGAGGAAAGGGATCGTTCTCTCATGCACCACATATGTGAGGGTAGAGATTAAAAACAAAAACAACACCAAAATACCTCTAATATGGATTATTTTTTTTTTTGCCTGCTTTTTCACCCAAAAAATCCCCATCTTCACAGAGCCTGTTGTACTGTGTCACTGGGATCCTTACTTTGCATCAAAATAAAAGGAGCGACCACTGACCTTCTCCTCCCTTTTCTGTTTGCGTTTATGAAGAAACATCCATTAGAACCAGATTATATGTATTGCCATTTCTTGCAAAGCCTTCCTGCAGCACCACATAGCCCGAGGAGCACCATAACAAAAGCAGCTCTCCAAGCCGGGTCAGATGCTCTTGCCTCTATTTGAACAGCGGGTTTGTTTTTTCTCACCTTTTCATATGGATGTTCTGGGACAGACAGAACAATGCCTGATATTTCCAAAGCCAGCATCAGGTCTCTTTCAAAGCCTGGTCTGCAGATCTCTAAATCTAAACCAAGGCAAAAGAAGGCAAAGAAGTAAGTTTTCCTTTTTCCCCGGCTATAACAGGCACAGCAAGGCCCGGCTGTTTCCTGCCGGGCTCTCTGCTGTGGCAGGCACAGGGATGCTCACCTCTCCTGCTGGCTTTGCTAATCCTAATCCCAAACGAGATGTACTTTTTAGAGCAATGGCAAAAATACACGTCTGCCTGACACGCTGCCTAGAAAAGGGCTTTGTCTTTGCTGGCTGGGATGCTGTGGGGAGATGAGGAATGGGCCGTCCCTTCCCGCTCGGCTCTGAACCCATGAGCAGAGACGCCTGGCAGAGACGCCCTCCCGTGAGTTACAAACTACACACAGATTTATACCCAGTCTGGAGAGCCCTCACCAATGCACACATACCTGGCGAGGGATTTACAGCAGGAAACAGTCAGGACACATCCACAAGCCCACCAAATGAATTTCTGTTCTGTAAGCATTGCCTGTTCCATCGTGGATGGCTTATTAGAGAAGTCAGTGGCATTTCTCAGCACACGTAAAGTAGTTTATTATAAGTGATTTATTAAACTGTTCTAACTTGTCAGCAGCCACTTGAAACATTCACTTTCCTTTTTTTCCTTCAAGTTGGCTAATGTCTTTATAAATAGCTGGATAAATAGATCTCCAGCACTTGTATCTGACTGTCACGTATCAAAATCGTGGTATCAATCGATACCAGCACAAGTTAGGAATGAGGTGAGACTGAGCCCGCCCCACCTATAAGCAGCCCCATCTGTTGAGGTGAGTTGATGGGGGAAGCACTCCGAGATAAAACATGTTGTTTTGGTTTCTCACAGGAGAGCTGGAGCTGACAGCTCCCGATTGCCCCGTTCTGCGGGTGGTGGATCCGCTGCCGCAAGGCTCCTCTCCCGCGTCCTTCCAGCGGGGTGTTCAGACAGACCCTTCTGGCTTTATAATCCACTCTGCTAATAGAGTTCAGATGCTTCCAGCTCAGCTCCTGCTCGATGAATCTCTTTCCAGGACAGAACCTCTTCCCATCATTAGTTTAACCAGTCTCAGCTCATCAGCCTTAATTTATTTGCTGCAGAACCACTGTTTTAGTGGTTTGCACCGAGTTTAAATTCTTCCCACTCCCTCCTGAAATGTTTTCCCATGACAAAATGGCCCAAGCGCCACTTCTGCTGGTGCCAGCCCGCAAAGAGCCCCGGGCCAGCTCTGCACCGCACGCCTTGCACAAGGCAAATTGTGGTGTTCTTATTTTCTTCCCCAGCCCTTCCACAAAAAATTCTTCAATAAAATGCATTAATATCAACTGCCCACACACACTTTGTGTCCCCAAGCCCAGGGCTCCATCCTGCCCTCCATCCTCCCAGCTGGGGAACTGAGCTCTGAGCCGCAAACCCGAGCTCTGCGTGTGCCCCTCTCCTCTTGCTCGGGCTCCTGCTGAAGTCCAGGCAGATTCCCTGGAAGAAGCCACTTTTAATTTGTAATCTGATTAAGCCATTAGAGACGAATAGAGCAGTAACTAACACAAATTGCCGATCGTTTCCCATCAGCAAATCCCCCCAATTAATCCCGAGATTAACCCTGATTACACGCAGTAATGGTGATCAATGCGCCCTAATGGGGTAAATCCGCCCACTCCACTTTCTTCCACATCCCAGAACGATCAATTTTAAATCAGCGTGATTTATCTGGCAGGATCCGAGCGGGGCCAGCGGTGGAGATGGGGCAGCGCCTGCATCTCCAGAAACAGCCAGAGGAGCCTCAGCTCATTAAGCTAACTGCCTCCCTTGGGGAAGAGAAAACCGAACTCGGAGAAAGAGCTGGGTACAGAGGGAAAAAAAGAGCAGGGGAATGCAGAGGGCAGCGGGAATGCGAGACATTTCATCTGCTGCTGCACTCCCCACTCCCTCCCGTTTGAATCCTCCCAGCGCTATAAACTCCGGTGAGCTGATGAGACCAAACAGCTCGGAGCAAGGCTGCACTTCTCAGGGATTCCTCTGTCAAAGAGAGGAAGTCAGGCTGAAAAAAAGAGCTGAAAAAGAGATTAAAAAAACCCCAAAACTCTCCGCTTTGTGATCCGAGCCTCTGTTCTTTCCTTTGCTGCTAAAATCGGAAGTTACCCCAGGACCATCCATTTGCAAGGATCCCCAAGCACTTCGCAAGCTTCAGAGCCTGGCTTAGTTTTCACTTAGTTCTGTGTTATTTATAGAGCGGCTGATACCCAAACGCTTGCTTCAATGGGGATTTTGCCTTTGTACAGACTAAGAACGAACTAAGTCAGAAGCTCAAGATTTGACCTTTGGTACGCAGAAGTCACTTCATCCTGCGCTGAAATGCAGCCATCTCCAGGGTGACACGCAGCAGTCGCTTCACAGTGCATGGCAATAAAGCAGGGTTGATTTATAGAGCCTTCTCCTCCAGTGCTGCTTTCTCTGCTTGAGGAGAGTTGAAGAGAAGAGAGAACTGTGCCGAGCTCCTGCCGGGGGCTCTGCCAGCTCGCTGCAGGAGCTCTGGTGGCTCCAGGCAGCTTTGTCCCCAAAGGCTGGGACCAGGACAGGAGAAATGACACCAGTGATGGCTCACAGGGTCCCCAGCTGCTGCAGCAGTGTATTTTGCAGGTTACTGTGCTGTGAGAGGGACTTACAAGTTCCTCACACTTTGACCCAAACTCTGACCAGGGCTATTTCAGGTGGATCCTCCCCAGTATTCCCCCGGTAGCTTGCTCTGTGCTGAGTCAGCTGTTTTCCTCCCGTGCAGAACACCTGCGCTGATCCCCATGTCACTTCATCCCCAGCACTGGCTGGGTTGTGACAACCAGGTGGACCCCGCAGGAGAACGGTGCTTTGGCACATTCTCTGGGAGCCTTTGAGGCTCAAAGGTTTGAAAGATCATAAACTATCATTAACACTCAACGTTATTGAAGCTCTGGGTTCAAACCCTGTCTTGCTCTTGCAGAAAGATTGTAGGACACCATGGCCTGGCAGGAGCCAGAATACCTCCCTGTCCTTCATCAGATGGATGAGGGGAGAGATGCAACGGGACACCAGAGACACAGGAAAGCTGCCACATCTCAGCTCTTCCCATTGGGAACTGGGGAAACAGGCTGGGAGCTGCTCTGGAGCCTGCTGTAGTCCTCAAGCTGCCCTCTCGCGATCTCACCACACAAAATCTGAGCTATATTTTCCAGAGTAGCAAAGGGCCTTTGCCAGCCTCCTGCATCTAGAGCCCCAGAAGCTGGAGATGCTGGAAACCTGGTCCTGGCACAACAGTCACAGGGTGCCTGGACCTGCCCGACCTGCAGGACAGTGCTGACAAGGGGTCCCTGTGGCTCCATTCCCTTCCAGCACAAACCCATTTTTCATTCCCCTCCAGGACAGAAAACAAGATTCCCCCTCTCCCAAACACAGTGCGGATTTCTGTGCCCAGGCTGGGGCTGGGGAAGAGCGGCTGTTTCATTCAGCGGCTCCCTCTGCCCGCACCACCAGCTCCAGAAACAGTCAGAGAGGAGAGGCTGCCTAAGTATCCATCAGCAGTCCCGTCCCCCAGGGAGGAAAGGTTTCGTTCCCCTGCAGAAGCAGCGGTCAATAAACACAGCACATGCTTTATCTCCCGTCACGGCTGCCCTCTCCTATCGACAAACCTGACATGGGCCCCAAGATGGGAGAGGAGCCAGGAGCCCCAAGCCCATCAGCAACAGACTGTTCCACCTCACTGAAGCTGGAGCGGAGCTGCCAGCAGGTCCTGCCCCCGGGAGGCAACGGCAGACGTCCCGGGGAGAAGTCCCTGTCCTGCACATCACCGAGGGGAGCGGCAACGCAGGTCCCTGAGCTGGCACAGCACAAGGGTGTCCTGGCAGAACAGCCACCTCGCGCAGCACAGGCTCTCCAGAGCTTCAGACCAACCAGTTCCAGGGGCTGAAGCGATGCAGAGGGGTTTTCTTAACATTTTTTTCTCATGTTAAGCTAAAAAGTCTGGGGCACCTCTGCATTGCCCACACAGAACATAGGGAAGACAGTAGCTCTGATGCTCAATAATTCAGTGTGATATATATGAGAACAGTGGCACATCAGCCCATGTTCCCCATAAATCTGCACAACCCTTTGAATGCTGAATTAAGCTGGCAGTACACAGATTCCCCCAGTCCCAGGGGGTGGGGTGCTCTGGGTCCCTCACCCGAGGGATTTCCCAGCTAAGGAGCGAGCAGACCTGAGCAAAGAGCTGGGCCAGAGCGTTGTCACTCACTGGGACACAGACATGTCCCTGCAGCCGGCAGACCGGGTTTGCATCTTTGCACAGGCAGCCTTGGACTGTAGAACAGACTGTAGAACGCAGCGATGCCGGCCACATTCACCAGCCCTGCAACAATATTTGTAACCCAGGGCATGCAGCAGACCCCAGGCACGTGCAGATACACACTGCACATCATGGGGAATGTGTTTTCCAGCACTGCCTGTCACCTACGAGGGGGTTTGAAACACAGGTGCTGTGTGGTGGGGTGCGAGGGCCCTGTGCTTCAGCCACCTCCTCTTCCTCCTGACTCCGAGGGGCTCATGGTCTCCTTTGATGTGCAGATGAGTTGAGCCTCAGCCATGAGAAGCCCCATGGATTTATGGCCTCCTCCTCTATGATGTCTTTCCAATAGCATCCCCCAGAAGAGCATTTGCTCTCCTCTTCCTCCCTTACCCCGCATTCCCCTCTCCTCCTCCGTCCCAGGGGCGATGCTGTTCACCTCGAGCACACACCTTGGAGCGAGAGCTCTGCAGACTGGGCCACTTGTCAGCTCACTCGCGCTGTTCCAGCAGGTTTGATGGCTCCTCGCTGTCAGCCCCACGGAAGGTAATGCAGGCTCACTTGACAGCCAGAGATGAAATACTGCAATTCAATCTACTCCCACCCCCAAATCATGCCAGGTCTGCAATTCTATAGAAGTTGCCATAGACTTGAAAAGAAAGGGACAAATAACTGTGATGGAAACCATTCACTGGAGACTTCCAGGGGAAATTATACACCCGCAAGGGGAAAAAGGATCATTAAGAGGTGACAGGAGAAAACATTTGCATTGCAAGTCAAACCAGCTGGAGGCTGGGAGGGAAGCACTGTGGTCACTGCCCTCCCCAGTCCAATTCAATCAACTCCAACAATTGGTAAACCCTGCAAGACAGGCCCTTTAGCTATTTGACCCAGATCCCCCAAACACAAAAGTCAACCTCTGCCTATAAACAGAAGTGAAGTGTTGCAAAGGTGCCCCAAAGTTCACCTCCTGTGTTAAACCCCAGCACACACACACAAAAAATCTATGCATCTGCCTCCTTTTTAGCAGTCACCTCCACCTCAACAACTTCTGAGTGCCATAACTGCATGGGGAGATTGCTTTGCTTGGCAAACAAACTGAGATTAAAGTGAGTTCACTGGGAACATCTTTATTTAGTTTCCAGGCTAAGCATGCTGATAATGCAATGGCACATTTAACTTTCCACTGCTTGAAACAAAAGCACAAGGAGATGGAGGAGACAAAAATAAAGGAGAATTCATCTCTAGTCTGAGTATCATATAAAAAAAATCCCTGTCCCTAAATGCAAGAACCCGGGCTGGGCAACGCAAACAGGCGGGTCCTGCGGGGCTGCAGCAGAACTGATGGGCAGGGAGAGCAGAGCCAGGCCGGGCTCTGGCAGCAAGTGCTCCCCAGATACAAACAGGGGAACAGACCCCGGGGAAGAAACCTTCACACCCCACCCCTTGTTTTTCTGCCAGAGCGTTAGCACAGACTTCCCCAAAACCCCAGAGAGGAGGTTTGAGGAGCGGGATGATGGAAGAGCGGCTGCAAGGGCCACATCCCCGCCAGCTGGAGTGAGGGCTCCTCAGCAGCCCCCCAGGAACAACCCGCCTCTCGGCACATCACGCACAGGATGCACTCAGAAGCTCTTCCTAGCATTTATACACTGGGTTGAGCCAAAGCACTTGACTTGCAGCTCTGCCTTCCAGTCCCAGGTTTTGGCAATTAAGCACAGGGTGGAAGTTTGCAAAGCTGCCTCGGTACATCCTCAGATAGCCACATCAACAGCCCAGAGCCGAGAGGGCTGGTGGAGCATTAATAGTCTCAGCACAGCCAGGCCAGCCTGGAAGAGACAGTTCTCCCCAGTGGGCAAATAACAGGAGACGGAGGAAGTAATATACTCAAGTGACATTTGCGCCCGGGTGCAATGATGTGTCACTCATCGCAGCCAGACCAAATAGCATCTCTGGGGCACCAAAATTACACAGCCAAGTAAATCCTACAAAATCCATCTGCCCTTTTCAATATTTGGAGATAATTAACTTCTCCAAGCTGAGATATCACAAAAGAAAGCTGTTAGTGAATCTGTTCAGCCACAGGTCTGGCTGGATGTGGAGCCTGCCACCACCGGGGACACTGAAAGGGCAAGGAGGACATTTCATATTTCTATGCATCCCCAGCTCCCTTGTAGGGAGATTACAGAGAAACATGCATAATGCAGTGGGTCAGAAGAAAGAAAGGCCAAGGGCAAACTTACCAGGACAGACAGGACTCCTCTACCCCTCCAGCAGTACCATCCGAACCACAGTCACCACTGAAGCCGTATCCAAACCCTGCTCATCCACCAGGAAATCTGGCTGCAGGGCTGAACAGAAAAATCAAGCTAAAAGCACACCTTCACCTGAAGGCAAAGCAAACAAGAGCTCCTTCAACTAGAACAGAGGGCCAAGGTGCCAGCGAGGATCGCACACCAACCCTGATACCAACACCCACAGCCCCCAAGCGACCCACAGCCAAAGCCCCCATTTTCCCCCTCCCTGCAATAAATACACAGCCTGCAGCTGGGCCAGCCCTCCCACCAGCAAATCCCAGTTGGGCCAGTTGATTGCAGCATTCCTTAGCCAGAGGGGGGCAATTAACCTTTTGTTTTCCACCTTCACCTCAGAGCTATGAACCCAGGGTGATGCCAGAGAAAGCAAAGGGGAGAGTGGGTTCTGCTCTCTTGCCCAACCTGCTGCTCCACGCTCGCCCCCTCGATCCCAAAAGGTGGGAGATCAGAGGATCATAGAATAGTTTGGATTGGAAGGGACCTTCAAAGGTCATCTAGTCCAGTCCTCAGAGACGTGACGTGTCTGGTGCTGTCTGGGGATGCTGCGGTGCCCTGTGAAGCCAAGCAGATGTGCAGGCTTGTCTTTAGATTAAAAAGCGAGCCACTGGCCAACAAACAGGGCAGGGGGGAAAATACGTGCCCAACTCGTGCGCCAGGCAGGCAATGGTGGGGGGCTGCGTGTCCCTTCCATGTGTCCTGCTCCCTCATCAGCCCGCCAGTGTCCCTCTCCAGACCCTGCACCCTGGAAAATCCCAGCCTAAATCATTAGGAAAGAATCTGATGGGCTGGGGATGAGATCCTCAAACCAGCCAGCGAGGTTTAAACGCCCTCTGCTAATTGCCACAGTTGTGCAAAGGCTGGAGATCCCCAGAGCTGGAGCAAGGCAGATGCCTCCCACAGCCACCACCCCTCGCAGAGCCACCGCTGCCTGTGCTGCCTGCACGGGTCACCGGGGCAGTAAATATTTGCACAGGGCCGGACAAGGAGAAAGCAAACAGGGTTCCCTTATTTATGGGTCTTGGCAGCTCCGCCGCGTTTCCGTCCTCCCCGCGGCCCAGCTGGGGCTCAGCCCCCGCCGTGCACCCCGGCCGTGCCGGCGGCTCCGTGGGGTGCTGCCGCCGCGCAGGGAGAGCGGGGAGCCAAAAAGCAGGATGGGGATGTGAGGCCAAAGGTGGGGAAGCCAGGGAGAGTGAGTGATGGAGAGAGGGAGAGTGTGAGAGTCTGAATTTGCAGAAGCAAGTAAAGTGACATTGCAGGGGTGTTTTTGAAACTGTTTTTTTTTTTCCTGTGAATGAGATGGAAGGAAGATGGATGCATCTGCTGGGCTTGTTCCCTGGCAGCCCCACGGGCCCTTTCATGCCATGTGTCAGTGTGGTGAAGCCCCCAGAAGGGTTAAACACCATTACCGAGCCCTTCCTTTCAGCAGGGGACAGTCCTGGCTCAGAGAGGCTTCCAAGAAGGTCAGCGAGACAGAGACAGCCTGAACCCTTCCTGCGTGGACACACCTGTCCTTGCCAAGACATACACGCATGAACACACATGTACATGTGGGATGAATCGTGCATGGACCGAGGTTCTCTCCCTGAGAGTGTTGCTGGCTCTGCCCTTCCAGGGCTGGGAAAAGGGACCCGGGAGGACACAGGAGATGTGGGAGCACTCCGGGGTCTCCGGGTGGGAGGTCTGTGTCTCCTGCATGAGGAACACCCGGAGCACAGTCCTGCCCAGCGCCTGCCCCAGAGACACAAACCATGACCGTACCTTGGAACAGCTGGGTGTCCCCAGCATCCTCATCTGCTTCCCATCACCCGCCCGGAGACGGATGGCAGGAGGCGGAGGGGAAGGGGCTCGGGGATCACTGACCCCTCTTCGTGCTGAGTGTCTGGGTTTAGGAAGGATTCAGACTTATTACAAACCTCCAGAGTTGTTGATTTCTTGGATTTCTGTCATGTCATGAGAAGCTTTCTCCAGACTGAAAAGGGCACGAGTACAGATCTTGTTCCATAAACTCCTCTGAGATGAAGGTAAGCCCATGAGGCCAGGGGTTAAAAAGGCTTGAACCAGGCTGGAAATAATAACATGAAGGAGGAGGGAAGCAAGGAATATGTGAACAACAGGATTCTGGTGGCTGTTCAGGAGGGATCAAGATGGTTCAGTGTGGATGGGCAATGTTTGCAATTGTGCTGGTGTCCAGCATCAGGAGCTGCGCTGAAACAAGCCCCATCCCTACAGTTACTAATAGCTCAGGGGTATAATCTGTCCTGATGCTGCCCATCGGTTTCAGCCGCCTGACTGACAGAAGGCTTTATTTACAAACCGTCACCAACGCAGACACTGGTCAGCCCATTGTTCACTCTGGCAGCACCAGCAAGACCGATCTAGCTGGAAGTCTCCACGTGCTTTAGGGTCCATCTTCTTCTCCCCCGTAAGCCATGGTAGAAATCACTTCTCTTTCAGACACTCATTGCACCAGCCAACAAATGCACAGAAGAATAAATGCACAAACTGTGCTGCTTCCCCATCCTTCCAAACCTGCCTGCGTGGTGTCACCCACCAGGAGCAGCTCCAGCCAGGGCTGGACCTTCTGAGCAAGGGTCTCAGGATATTTGTCGTGAGGATGCAGGCTGGTGTTTCCCTCAGGGCTGAGGGAGATAACGTTCCTGAAACAACAGCCGGAGCAAATCAGGCTGTGATCAGGTTTTGGGCTAGAAAAGGTTCATTTGCAGAACCAGCAACCTTTGCTGGGTCTGACTCTCTTGCTTTGCTCCTTCTGCCATGATTTATCCTGCAGCAAAGTGAGACTAAACGGTTACCATATGGATTCGATAGCACACTGCACCTGTTTTCCACCGTCGGTAACCACATGTGGCATGGCGTGATGGAGCGGCAGGGCTGTGCGTACGTGTGCGTGGACACATCAATCCCAACACCAGCCCGCCAGCCCCGGGGGGGCTGATGCTCCGCACGGCTCCCGGGGGCTGGACCAGCCACAGCTGCCGGAGCGATGCTTCTCCCAGATAGAGCTGCTGGGCCTGGACAGGTCCTTGGTGGCTTGATGCCCCAAGGAATGAACCCGAAGCCATGCAGGAGTCCCCAAGGGGACATTGCCAAGTCCTGCCTTGAGCTGCCAAGGAGCAGGTGGTGGGTGTCCCGTGGGGACAGGGGCTGTGTCTGAAGAGGGAAACCCACCCAGGCAGGGGACTGGAGCCCTCTGCCACCACCAGCAGGAGAGCCACGTGTCTCGTATCCATTGAGGGAAGAGGGAAGGAGCTTAGGAGCCATTTTTCTCTTGCAATCTATATATTTTCTTATAGGAAATGTAAATTTGCATAAGCAAATAAACTGTCACTGACCTACAGAAGCCCCAGGAGGCTCTGGGCTGTGTTTACAAAGCTCCGCATCAATGTGGCAGATGGGGCACAGGGCAGGAGGAGACACAGCTCCCACATCCACACTCTTTGGGCATTTCACTGTCCTGAGCACATCTCCCCGGCACAGAAAAGCTACTGGCATCAGGTCAGAGCAATGCCACCACGGGCAATGCCAGAGGACCCCATGTCATGGGGATCCTGCCCTGAAGCCAAACCCACTGTCCTGCGTGTGGGCAAACCCCATAGCCCAGACAGGCCTGAGGAGGGTTTGCCGAGACTCACACTTTGGCTAAGGTTTTGCAGCCAGAGGTCATGCTTTTTTAAAGATCTTGCAGAAATAATGAGCAAAACTGATTTGCTGAATGCCGAGGAAAAGCCAACACGCATTCACTCCCCTGGTGCAGGCTCCTGGCACTGACAGAGATGCTGGGAGGATTCGGCACCTCCAGCACCCACAACACAGAATATTCCAGGGGGCTCCCAGCTCATCCCAGCAGCTGGTGTGGGTTTTACAAACCAGCCGGAGCTCAGGAGGGCCTCCTGGTCCTGGATGTCCCTATACCCCAGGTATCTGCTGCTGGTGCAGGGGAGGGAGATGCGGATACTCTGGCTCTGCAGCCCAAGGGAAAGCCCCGTGGTATCTCCTGTCACCCACTTGCACTCTGTCCCTCCCCAAACACTAAAATATTTGTGTCAAAAGTAGGCATTAAAATGTAAGAAAAGTTAAATAGAAATTAAACTTTTGTGTTTTGAGAGGAAGTGAGTCCCGTAAGGTGACCGTGCTGCTATGCACAGATGATTGATGTTGGTTTATTTATCTGCTACCGCTAAATGTTTGCAAAGGAGAGAGGAAAGGAGCAGAGACGAGCTCTGCGGGCGGGGGCAGCTCCAGCCATTCCAGCAGCATCTGGATGAGAGCCGGGCAGCACGGGCAGCACGGGCAGCACAGGCAGCACGGGCAGCATGGGCAGCACAGGTAGTGCAGGCAGCACGGGCAGCACGGGCAGCACGGGCAGCACGGGCAGCACGGGCAGCGCAGGCAGCACAGGTAGTGCAGGCAGCACAGGTAGTGCAGGAAGCATGGGCAGCACATCCAGCCAGAGCTCTGGGACTGCCACAGTGCACATCTCAGGCTTCAACCTCTGCTTTTTCCTTCTTTTTTTTCCTTTTAATTCCTCCCCCCTCCCCTTTTTTTTCTTTTTTTCATTTTCCTCTCTTTTTTTATTTTTTTCCTTCTTATTTTTTCTTTTTCCATTTTCTTTATTCTTCTTCTTCTTTTTTCTCTCTGTTCCTTTTACATTTTTCCCTTTCCTTTTTTCTATATTTTTCCTTTTTTTCCTTCCTTTTCTTTTTTCCCTTTTCCCCTTTTTCTTCTTTTTTTCCCCTTTTTCCCTTTCACAGAATCACATTCTCTGTTCTTTCGCTTTTCTTCTCTCTTTTCCCCTCACTCTCAAACACTCACTCACTCTTGCCGCTCGCAGCACCCTGACAGCATCCTTCCCAGCGCTGCCCCTGCTCGGGCAGCTGCTCCTGGCCCTGGCCGGGCCGTGGCACAGGTACCATCTCGCTCTCTGCTGCCTGGAGGTCCCCGACTCACTTTTCCTGCCTCCATTCCCCTTTCCTTACGAGGCCGCTTTGTTGGCCTGGCTACTATTTGCATAATGGTGCCCGTAATCACTTGAGGAGGAGGAAATAATTTCCTTTCACTGGAACTGGGGACCTTTTCATTGCATTTATTTATATATAGAGACATTCCTGAAAGCCGTGCACTGACAGATGCTGGAAGCGGCCGCCCCCTCGCAGTGCAATCGGACACCGCCCGCCCTGGCCTTGCCACTGCCTTTTATCAGGCTTTTAAAATCTTTTTTTAAATCTTTTTTCCCAACAGCAAACAGGGATTGCTGATTGAACGGAGGTGCTTGTGCAAACGCCGCTCATTGGGTCCCAGCCATCTATTAACACGGTCAAGGTTATCCAGGGGCTGACTCAAGCTCATGTCTCTTTCCAAATCCTGCTCTTCCCCGTTTTATACTTCCTTGGAAAGGGATCTGTGACATGGCATGTTTGACACCCGGGGAAGTGTTAGTCATTGCTTACTCGTTGCTAGGTGACAGGGTGACAGTGTCCTCCTGCTGCGGGTGCACGTGTGTCCCATGGATGCCATCCCTCCCTGTGTCCTGCCGGTGTCCTGCTCCATCCCTCCTTCTGCACTTCAGCTCAGGGAAAATAAGCTCTTATGTACCACCATCCTCTTCCAGATTCATTGCTTCAGTATCCTTGGGAAAATAAATATGCACATGTAAATAAAGCCCCGAGACAGGGAAATAAATCTCTTGCTCCAGGAATGCACAGTCAGAGCAAGGAAGGAAGCAAGAGAGGAAGAGGAGAGATGAAGAGGGGTGAGAGGAGCAGTCCCAGCAAGGTATGAATGGTGACACGATGGGGACACCTTCCAGCACAAGCCTGCAGGGGGAGAGGAAGGGGCTGGGTTTGTTGTGTGGTCTTTTTTTTTGCCTCCAGAAAAATGCTGATGTATCAAACCAAAGGTTTTGTTTTGTTTTGTTTTTATGGGAATGTGCGAGTTTCGTTAACTCTTTTCAAGAACTTCTGCTCAAAACTGAGAAGTGAGAGAGTGTTCCCACCATGTCCCATCTGTCCCATCCCATTTCACCCCACGGGACACAGAGCGGTGCACGAGGACAAGTCCTGCCCAGGCTGGTGCCCCCGGCTGTGCCTGGGCAGGGGGCAGGAGAAGGGTTGCTCTCTGCAGATGTGGTTTTGATTAGAGACTTTTGGAATAAAAATGAGCAAGTAAAGCACAAAAGAGTCTCACTGGTAGCGCTCTGCACTTCCTGTAAATATTTCTGATTTGATTAAGCAACATTCCTCATGAGAATCATCTCCTGCCCCCCCTTAAAAAAACAAAACAAACCAAACAGTTGGGGCTGTTCAAGATTGGCCTCACCACAGAGCAGGGCGGTGGGTTTAACCTCCCCAAAAGGAAGGTGCGGGGGTCAGCACGTGGCTTTTGTCCAGCAAAATACAACCCCACGGCACCTCTGATCCATCCAGAGATGCACCAGATCCCCTTGTGTTTGGAGGAGCTGCGGTGACCCACACAGCAGAGACCCAGTGCAAATGGGTTTTGCTGTGATTTATGTGCAAAGGGTGGGTTTAACAGTCAGTTCCAGCTGAGGAACATCACGGGGAATTTGGGGAGATGCCCCACAGCAGCTCTCACCTGCATCCAGCCCCATCAGCTCCCCCCATCCCGAGCATCCCCAGGGCAGGGGACAAAGGGTCCCCATGCCCAGTGCTGGGCTGGCCGCAGCAGCCGTCGGAGGAGATCTGCAGCCCTTCGTACTCCACTTAGGAGACTCAAATCTTGTTTAATGAATGATCATTAACTGGGGACATTTCAGATGAGAAAATTGTTTTAGGAACGAGCAATTAAATCCTAATGCTTAGATCACGTAACTCATTTCTAATTAAACTCACTGTAAATTATAGCAACGGTATTTATTTTTAATGAGAAATAAAACTGAGAAGAAATTGTGGCCCTTCAAAAAAATGAAACGAGCAGGAGGGAGGGGCAGAGGGAGCCAGTGACGGAGGGGAAAGGAGCAGAGAGCAGTGGGAGAGTTCACAACCAGGCAGAGAAAGGCTATTAAAGCCGCCCCGCCGGACCCGAGCAGCAGCCCAGCAGCAATCTCCATTCCTGCTCTGTGCCTGAGGACCTCCTGGCAACAGCTATTTGTATTTCTGACCTTTCCCAAAGGTGGGGAAACCTCTGGAGCGGCAGCTCTCGGTGGCTTTGCCACTGGGAAGCGGACTGGCTTCCTTCTCTCTGCAGATACAGCTGCGGCGTGACAAGGAAAAATGGTGCCCATATGGAGCCATTAATGATCAGAGGTTCAAAGCGAGCACGGAAGGATCGACTGCTCTCCCGGCAAATATGAATCACATCCATCACGGCAGGGCCATGGCTGCGGGGAAGCCCAGCAGTGGGGTGGGAAGGATGCTGGTGGGGATGGAGAGGGATGGAACATCGCAGGCTTGGGTTGCATCAAAGTTGGGCATAGAAATGTAGGGGTTGCCTGGAGCTGTGGGTCAAGGATTGTCCTTTCATGGACTCGGAAGTCTCCAGGTGCTTCTCAACCCTGTACCGTGATAGCTCATGTACAGGACACGAGGAGGAGGAGGGGACGCATCAGCATCCGAGTGCTCGTGGTCATGAAACCAGCAATTAACTGCTTAGTTAGGGCAGACAAAATACATTCCGAGTGATTACTGCAAACTCAGCGAGGCTGCGTAGCTGTGTAATAAACATCCACGTGTGAGTGTACATCTGTTACTAAGGCGAGTAGATAATCCCGTCCTACCCAACACAGCAAAGCCCTCCAGGCCGACTGCACGTTGCAATCACGCTCCACTGGCATCTTTCACCCAAGGACCTCAAAGCACTTTACAAACAGCAATTAATTCCAATCACTACCTTTCCAATATTTCATTTATCCTTAATTTTCAGATGGGGAAACTGAGGCACGGGGCTGAGCTCTGACTCACCCACAGGAATGGGGGCAGAGCCCAAGGTGTTGCCCTGGGCTGGGTGACCCAGCCATCCTCCAGCACCCTCTGTTTGTCCTCCTGTACTCACCACCCATAGCCCACCATTGCAGCCCCTCACGGGTACAGGACAGGGAACACATCACCAGGACTATGCTGAAAACTGAACCAGAGCTTGGACCAAACAAACCCCCTTCAGCTTCCCAGAGGTGCACGCTCCTTCTCCTCACTAATGACTTTTTGGAAGGGGCCCTCTCAGGCTGTTAAGTCAGCGTGGGATTCAGCGTGCGTGGTGTGGTTTGCCAGCTGTCTGCACGTGGATTTAAATCTGATCGGCGTGGAACAGCAGCAGCTCCGGAGTTAGGCTTTGGACAAAAGCCGTGATTATTCTCCTCTTCCTGACAATACTGACTGTGTCCAAAGGCTTCCTGGCCATCATGTCACTGCTGTCCGGGCACCGTGCTCCCTGTCCTTACCGTGAAATAGCTGCACATGTCGCTGACATTGCAAACACGGTCCTCCGTGGATATATTCTCATCACACCAAGTTGTGACCAAAATATTGGCACTAGCAGTGGCTGTGTGAGGCCGGAACGGGGACGTGCAGCTGTGGGGAAAGGGACTGACAGGGACATCTGTCCTGCCAGCATCCACCTTTATCCCCTTTGGGGAAAGAAGAGAAATCCTTGATACCTGGGGCCATGCACAGAGCATCTCCCTCCTGCGGGATGAGCAGCATCCTGGTCCCTGGCTCTGCCTTTGCTTCTTTGTCACCCCAGGAAATCACATCACTCTACAGGTTTGCACGGCAAAGTCAGGTGGGAAGGGGTGTCAGGGGTCACCCGGTCCCACCTCCTGCTCAGCACACCTCAACTTACACCTGCACCCTGGGGCTGTGGGTCCAGTGCTTACCCAAAGAGCTGGCACGCAGAAACCTCTACATAACGCATCTGAAATGGGGCCAGATCCAACATTTGGGGTGTTCTGCTTCACGTGTTGATGCTCCAGCTACAAGGACTTGGAGGGCTCTCACCTGTGCTTGTTCTTGGTTGTTTCCAAACACCGAACAGCCAAGTCCTCAAGCTTCTCTCAGTCCAACAAAAATGTTACTCAAAACTTCCTCCCATTCTGCAAAGCAGGGTGATCCTGACTCTCCAATCTCTGTTCCTCACCCTTTGAGCACTGAAGCCCCACACCCAGAGGTGGGCACCTGTGTCTGATGCTCTGTGAGGCATCTCCAACCCCAGGCACGACCTTGACCGTCAGAGGGATGACTCCTACCTGTGCTGCCCCATAGGCTTCTGCAGGGATCCTGCACGTGTGGCCAGACTATGGGGAGCCAGGGCTGGCCCCAGGAGGGGTGTGTGTGTGTGTAGGAGGTGGCAGAGGTGTGGGAGCAGCTGGGTCAGGGCAGGTTTAAGCGCACACAACACGCAAGGGGAAGCGCTGCCCTGTGCTGTGGCTGCACGGGGAGGAGCATCACTGGAGCATCTCAGCATGACCTGAGCTGCCTCCTCACAAAGGGGACTCAGAGAGTCCTTCCAGCTCCCTTTTAAACCCCGAAAGCCTGTCTCATCACATGCATGGTTTTAGCACCTGCAGATATTAATGGTGATTGCCTTCTGCCCTTGAAACCAGGTGATGGCCAGCAAGCAGAATTCATCCTGTTCCTGTTCTTTGTTCCACCTCCAATGGAAGCAGCAGGACATACAGCCTCGATGGTGGTGAGGCAGCCAAGTCAGCACTCCAGCTGCTGAATTTAGCCCCCCGTGTCTATCTGACATGGCAAGTGCAGATAGGAGAGGCCCAGCCATGGGCTGCCTAAGTGGGGCAATGTTCAACACATGCCCCTTCGGAAAGATTATATGGAACCTGTTTTCCACGGGTTCGGACAGCTGTGCTCTGGCAGGATCATCTGTCTTTTCATGGTGCCCTGCAGAGCTCTGAAGTTGCCACTATTTAGGCACGAGGGGAAAAAACAATGTGAGCAAAGGAGCAGAGAGGCAGCAGCCAGAGGAAGCACCAGGCTCTGCCTTGTTGCTTTGGTACCTCCAGCCCCTTACACAGATCCTGCTGCTGCTTTTCGGGGCCAGGATTGACAGCCTGGCATGGCAGGTGACAACAGCAAGGGTCATTAGTGAGGGAGTTGCATTTCGGCCCTTCTCGTGCTCCCCTGATGGAGAAATGTCCTGTGGAGCAGCCCTCACCTCCACCAAACACCAGCCCTGTAACCAGAGCCCAGGCAGGAGGGCAGGTTGGAGCATAATGACTTCCAACCCCCGGACTAAGGAAGTGGCAATTAAAGGGCTTGTGAATAATATAAAGAGCTACTGTGCTGCCCTGACACCTCCAGCTCTTGAGCTTTGGGACCGCTGGGTCACAGGCACCGGGTCTCTCCTGGTCCCACAGTGGGATGCAGCATCCCTGCTCACCAGCAGAGCATCCTCATTCAGATGGGGCTGTCTCCCCGCTGCCACCAGCCGTGCATATCGCAGGGATGGGCTCCTGCAGGATGTGGACACAGAGGACAGCTCTGCTGGGTAGTGCCTAGGTCCCCATGTCAGCTTATTCCCCTCTGAGGGTGTTTGTCGTCTGGGTTATGCAGACAAGGAGATGGCAGCTGGATGCTGAGGACGGGGAGCACGTGGAGGCAGAGCGATGGGAAGGGATGAAGATGCCTGGGGAGCAGTGGGGGAGGAATTCCTCACTGAAATGGATGATGGTATTAGATCCAGATCAAGGCGGGAGCTACAAGTCCAGAGCTCGGGCTGCGGTTTGGAGCCGGGCCCTGCAGGAGCTGGAGCATTAACACCCCCAGCACCTCACTGAGCCTGCCCATCCCGACGTCTGCTGCCAGGAGGCACAAGGGCCTTCCCCAGCTGGACTGAGCTGCCCCAGATAAATACCCGACAGCTGGAACAGAGAAAAATGGAGCCGGTTCTCTAACTGCCAGCACGAGCCGATCCATCACACTGGTCCTGGCACCTCTTTTCGGAAGGGAATCAAAGGGCTCCTTAGTGAGAAGGGATGAAATGACAGGTAGAAAGGCCAGAGGATAAATCCTGCTGCCTACTGGGACTGTTAAATATTAGGAGAGATTAGTGTCTGACAGGGGAGAGTGGGGCAGCAGCTCTGCTAAACAGCCAAAGAAATGCGCGGAATTCCTGCTCCTTTGTCAGTGGCAACGCACAACACTCAGGGTGGAATAAAAGGGAGAAGAAAAATACCTTTCCCTGATTTAAATTAAAAAAGGAGCCCAGGAGCCCTTTGCAAAAGCCTGTACCTTGCTCAGCCCTTCCCGGAGCGGCCTGGGACTGGGGCAGCGTGTGCTGTGCTGCCGGAGGGGGAGCTGAGAGGTGCAGCGATGCTCCGGCTCCGCACCCTCCGCCCTGCGTCCTCTCCCCATCCCGCTCTGCGCATCCCCCGCTCGGATCAGGGACCTTCTGGGGAAGGTGCTGACACGAGCTGGGAGAACAGCGGAGAAGGGGAGGATGGATCCAGCGAGGACAGTGCAGAAGGTTGCTCAGAGACATCTGCTTTTCTGTTACCGCTTCTCCCCATCTCCCCAGGCAGTTGGGTGCTTCCCTTCTTGCCCACTCCAGAGGCACAGAGGTCTCTTAAAAGCCTGGGATGTTTGCTGTACAGTGAAGGCAAGGGGACCCCGCAGCCACTTCTGCCCAAAGACAATTTCCAAGCAGCACGTGGGTTTCTTGCAGGTTTTGCAGCCCCCTCTCTGGTCTCTTTGACATCCCAGCATCCAAGTCCCCCCAAGCAGAGATGGCTTCTTCTCTGTACAGAGACATGGAAGCGAGCTGTGCTCACAGGCTGCAGCTCAGACACCTCATTGCGAGCAGCTCCAACAACCACCCTTCCGCCGGGTGACCTGTTACAGGGATGGGGACAGTGGGACAAATGGGAGGCGAGAGAAGCAAAGAGCTCCCACCTTCCTGTCCTTGTCCCCCCTCAGCTGTTCCCCAAGGGACTGCACCAGAAGACATGACACAGCCAGGATTTTCCCACTGCTTATGACTTTGTGCACCAACTGCACCACTTCTCTCTGCACAAGCAGCTTCTAACACCCTGGTTTCTGTAGCACAAAGGTCCGGAGGGGCAAACTCCTGAAAATGGAGAAAAGAGAGGGACTCCCTGCTCCTTGCTTGGTGGTCCCCGGCTCCACGTGTCCTGCCTGTCCCTTCCTTTGGCCATCATCCTGCCACACAGGACGTGGGCCGGTTTGAGAGCATCATCCTCTGCTCGTTCCTGGGGTGCTGTCCCCACGCGGGAGCAGGGGAAGGTGGGTGCTGCAGGAGCGGGGGTTCAGCAGGGACCAGGGGCTCAACCCAGCTCTGGTAGATTATACACAATGATCGTTTCCATTTCCTTGCTAAGGCGTCATAAAGCGCTTTGCTCAGACCAGTAAAGTATATGTGATGGGGCTTAAAATATTAAAAAATTGGGCAATTTTCATACTTTCAATGTCTGGCATGTCACAGCTGATTAGGCAGCTGAAAAGCCTCTGTGGCAGGGACAGGTGAGCTGGGGGTGTGTGTCCACGTGGCCCGGGAGGGAGGGGGACCTGGGGCGATGTGGGGGGAGCAGGACTCTCACCTTGCAGCGGCGCAGCGGGCTGGGGCTGGGCAGGACTCAGCCAGCAGGGGCCGGACTGTCAGATTCAGCCCCATCCGAAAATGAAATTCAGAAAGTTGTCAGACTCCCATCTTGAACTAGTTACGTTTCTTCCCTCAATTACCCCACTGCAAAGCTATTTTATAAACTCCCTCATCTGATGATTAGGAGAAACCTCCTTCAGTTTTTAGCTGACATTTATTCACAACAGGTTTTTACCAATTTATGCTTATGCCAACAGTGTCCTTCCACTTACAGAGTTCCTCACATTCCTGGGTGTTTCCTCTCCAATGTATTTATAGGCAGCAATCACAAACATCTTTGCCTCTGATTTCTTTCTAGACGACACAAGCAAGACTCTCAGAACCAGTGGTCCTGTCTGTGCCCACTAAGCCACATTTGCTCCTCTGTTTGGGAAATAAAGTATCTACAGATGTCTCGTGTCAGACTCAAATCAGTAAATCGCATCCTACCTCCTCATTTTCAATAATCCATTGGCCTAAATATTCATTTCTAACCAACAAACCATGATATCCTCTATCATTTTCAAGCGCATTCAATGCAAGAGGAGAGCTGAAGAGATCAACCAGAAGGTGTTCATTTCCTTTTTCTTTTAGCAGGGCCTGTTTGTGACAGGACAAGGGGTGATGGTTTCAACTAAAGGAGGGAGATTCAGGCTGGACATGAGGAAGGAATTGTTGCCCTGAGGGTGGTGAGAGCCTGTGCCAGGTACCCAGAGAGGTGGTAGATGAACCATCCCTGGAGACATCCCAGGCCAGGCTGGACGGGGCTCTGAGCACCCTGAGCTGGTGAAGATGTCCCTGCTCATGGCAGGGACTGGTGCCTTCCAACCTCACACCTGTGGCTCCGGCTGCAGCAGGTTCAGTCCCATCGAGGGCGCAGGCAAAGCAGACGCTGCCGTTTCCCGTGGGGAGCACAGCGCCCGCCGCAGCATCCTCACCACCGGCAGCGCCACTGTTGACTTTGGACACAAAACCTGGGGAAAACTGAGTGCTTGGAGGAGGACGGGCTCTCCTGGGTGAGATTAGTTATTCCTCATTAGAAAAGCCCTGCTGGTTTCTTTGTTTCTCTTGCTCTCCTGTGTACCTAGATAAATACATTTTCTGATTCTCCAAGTCCTGCTGAATAGAACAGCAAGGTGAGAATATTAAAGCTGCAGATTATCAAGTGCTTCTTGTGAATTGAGACTCCAGCAGAGGAATGTTGGGGAGGGAGGCTGGGGGATAAACTGCAGAGCAGGGAAAAGACCTGGGGAGCAAAGGAGGGAGACAGGGACAGGAGGAAGAGGAGGATGGAGCGGGAAGGCTGGGGGAGAAAGCAGAGGGGAGCAGGCTGGTGGAGGAGAGCTGGGCGGCGGAGAGGTTTGGCAGCTTCTGAAAGTGTTATGCATTTCAATTTTTAATGATTCAAAACCACAACCATTAACATGTCAGAGGCAGAGGTAAATGGCAGGGCTTTTTTACAAGCCCTAATGCCTTTGAAGAACAAATGCTGTATAAAAGAGAGGCTTTTAAAGCATTTTGGCTGGGCCGTGCTGCCTGCTTCTCTCCCTTCCAGACTGCTGATGTTCGATGTTTGCACCGTTTTGTTTTTGCTGTTTTTAATCCTTTTTCTTTTTTCCTTTTTTTCCCCTCCAATCTCCCTCTCTGTCTCTCCAATCTTCCGGTTGGCAGCGCAAACCTGTGAAATCGGGAGCGTTCTGCTCTGTGCTCCCAACATCCCTGGGCAAATGGATTTGCATCAGGTGCAGACAGTGACAAACTTTGAGCCATTTTTCCCAATTTCAACTGATAAATGTCCTGCCCGCCCCGGTGATTTGCCTTGCTGCTCTCTGCCTGCTCTCTTCAGGTCCCTCTCGTTCCCTACCTTCTCATCCTATTGCCCTGGCCATGGAGACACTTGGACCAAGAAGCAAAAAACCCCAACCAAGTTGTCTCTGTAGGAAGGACTATAAGCTGGAAATGGGGCGAAGGTGCCCCAGAAGGGTCTGTCGTGCGGGACCCTCAGCCACAGCCCAGACCCTCCACTCCTGGTGATGCCACCAGCCCCATGTGTGTGATGGCACCTTCCAGTGGGCATGGGCAGCCTTTGCCATCGGCCGGGGCAGTTACACAGCTTGTCACAGGGGAATCCCAAAAATTGATGCAGGCAGGTGATGAGCTCCAAACAGGCTTTTACCAGAACTGTTTAGTGGAGAAACCAACTAGAAAAGGGGTTTATGCAGAATTATTCAGCACTCAGGCAACATTATAAAACACAGGTTCAGTTACCAGGTGAGGATGTTATTACTGTACGACCACATAAGACCAATAAGCATCCCCAGCCTGCACGGGCTCACGCACAAAACAAAGAGGATTCTCTCACTTGGGCACCCAGCAGAAATACTCGTTCACCCGGGGTCCAAGGGCTCACTCAGGATCTGTGGAGCAGAAACAATCCCTCCCCCAGGAGCAGGGGAGGCTCCATCCCGGGAGTGTCCCCAGCCGGTCCCTGGTCCCAGGGGAGGCTCCGATCCCAGTCCCGCTGCTCCCAGCAAACGTTCATTTCACGTTACCGGCTGCTCCAGGCACTTCTCTGGGCACAGGCACCCCCAGGGCTGTGCACCCACTGGGACCGGGGGCCCCATCCCTCCTGCCCCCCCCAGCCGGGGGACGTGACCTGAGGAGGTGGAACGGGGTCCCTTGCAGAGGGCATCTCCTTCTCCCCTTCTCCACTAACAGTTCCCCCCGCCACCCGCCTTCTGCTGATCCTACATTTTCTGTTCCAGCTGGAAGTCTCAAAAACAACTTCTGAGGCGTTGTTTTCACAGCATTCCTGCCCTGCTCAGACACGGGAAGTAATAGGAGCCTTCGGAGAGAAAAACTTCCTGGGCAGAGAGCCCTGAACAGCATTACCGACCCCAGGGCTTCCCAAGGGCTGAGGAGTCTCCAGGAGAACCCAGCACGGGGCCCTGGCAGGGCTGGCAGACAAACAGATAGCTGGGGCTTTGCACCTTGGAGAGGATTTCATCACTCAGGCTTAGGCTGAATACATATTCATCATTTATGGATTTCTTTTTAATGGATAAAATATCTTCTTTTTAAAGAGAAACCCTACAGCTGATGGCACAAACAGCTGTGCAGGGAAATATCGTCAGAGCAAACCCAGTCAATATCCTTCCCTGGGCGTCCCAGGGAATCTAACAGCTTTTGACTTTTAAAATGACTCTGAACGCAAAGGAATTTCAAAGAGAAGACAGAAAGCCTCCCCCGTCTGTCAGCCGCAGCCGGGCAGCCTTCCCACGCCTCCTCCGGTCCATCCATCCGCCCGCCCTTCCTGCCCTCGGCAGTGGGTCAGGCACTTTTGCCCCAGCCTCTCCCAGGGCAGATGCTCCCGTGTGCCGGGGCAGGTAGCGGTGTCCCCTTTTCACAAGAACTTCACTTAAAGTGAGGCTTCCCAGCTGCACCCCAGAGAAGGTGCTTCCACACCCACCCCCCCGCTGCCCCTTGCAAACCCTTATTGAGTTTGACATGTGTTGTTCTATTCCTGATGGATCCCGGCCACTGGAATATCCATCTGATAATCAAATAAAATAGCCAAGCCCCCTACGTGCTGCATATTTTATATGCTGCTCCCTGACTTCCATTGTTTCACATTGTTTAGACTATTAGTCAGAACAATCTATCATCCTACCCCTGCTGCCTAGTGGAATTCAGCCTGTTGCAGAGAAAGCCGGCCCGTTCCGTGCTGCCCCCGGAGCAGCTGGCGACGGGATGCTCAGGGCCAGCTGGCCCCGCGCTGGGACTCGTTACAGCTCAAACCCCCTTGCACCCCGACGCTGGGTCACGAAACCTCGCAGGAGGCTCCTTCCCTTCCCTAAAGATCTTGCAGGCTGAGAAAAACCAATCTCCTGAGTGTCAGGGTAGGAGGGGAGGGAAGGAAGAGGCTGAGGACCGTGGGCAGGAGCAGATGCTGGAGAAGCTGGAGCTGGCTCTGCAGAGCAAGGCATTGAGCGACAAGGGGATGGGGGAGGTTTGTGGCATGGGCTGCAGGGCTCTGCTGAGCTCCCGGTGCTGCAGGAGCTCCCGTCAGCACCATTTCTCCCTCCTCCTACGTGGGGTAGGAGCCTGCAGCCCGGCTTTGCAGGCAGAGCAACAGGCGGCTGTGTTGGCTTATAGTTCCAACCTAAGCAAATGAGCTTCTGATCCCATTCCTGCTCAGATCTCTTCAGGTGTTCCTCACGTTATAAACACCTCCTCAGGAGACAGCAATTGCTCTGGCTGCTGTTATTTTCTCTGTCGAGTCGCCCTGTCAGCTCCACTTTGGTGTCGGCAGCGGCACGGTGGTACAGGCTTGGCGGGAGTCTGCGGGCAAAGCAGCAGCCAGGAGCCGGAGGCCCATAATTAAGGAGGGGCCCAGCCTGACGAGGTGTCCCATCACCCTCCAGTCCCCTCCCGAGAAGCCACAGGGATGATATTCCTGCTTGCACCAGTCCCAGCGGGGCAGCCAGCTGGGCCAGCCAGAGGCACGGGGAGCCACCACTAATGAAACCTGTTGACCAGGGGAGCAAGAAGAGATGCCAAAGCCCAGCTCTACCCTGCCCGGTTGTCCCAGGGCCATCCCCAGCCTCACCCAGAGCCCATGCGGCTTCCAGAGCCCCTGCACCTCCCACCTCTGCTCCATTCTCCCAGCATGGGCTGAGCAGCCGCGGTAGCGCCTGTGTCAGTCCAGGAGCAAAAATCACAGCTGGTTTTCATCCAGGCACTGAAACCTCCTCCAAAATCTTTCCTGGCCTTCATGACACTTGCTGCTGCCCAGGCTCTGCCCATCACCGTGGGCTCTGGCAGGAGGCTGTGCTGTGTTTGACAGAACCTGTCACCTGCCAGCTCCCGACCGTCACCTGCCGAGCTCTCGCCACGTGTCGAGCTGCCGGTGCCGAGCGAGCATGGCGGTGCCTCCCTCCATCGCCTGTTAACCCGGTCACATCTCCTGGCCTGGGACATCACCCCCGGCTGCCAGTCTCGCACCGGGAGCCGGCGTTGGGCTACCAGAGGAAGACGCTATGGGAGGAAGAGGAGGGCACAGCACAGGCTGAGAGCTGGGGGGGCTCTGGATCCTTCGGACAAGGGGCACTCCCACTGCCTGTTGTGCTTCCCGCTGGAGAGCACTCCCTGCCTGCCTGCTCTTTGCATTTTCTCCCCCAAAAAGCCTTCTGGCGCTTGTGCACACGTCCTGGGGTGCAGGGTGTCCCTCGGGCTGGACCTGCTCTGAGGCAGGTGGCACAGCGGCTCCCCTGCTAATGGAGCTCTGGCATCCCTGCCTTGTCAGTGACTTATTTCAAGCCCTCGATGCTGATCTGAGGGGAGAGAGGGTGACGAGTGTGAATTGCCTCCCAACAGCCCCCCTCACCTCACTCCCCACACCTGCCTTGGGCTCAGGTGCTCCAGAGATTCGGAAACATCTCGGGGTGCCGCGAGCTGCCCTGCACCCAGGCGTGGGGTGTCCATCCCCATTGCCACTAGCTTCCTATTAGAGTGCAAAGCTGAATTCTGGGAGTTGGTTGTGACCTGCGGAGCTCTTGCAGGGCTGGCAGAGAGGGAGAAGCTTCTCCTGGTCACACAAGACCTGAGCATCCACCACCTGCCTCGTGGCCACGAGGCTTTTGCCCATGGGAGTTGCTTGGTGAGGCAGGGGGGCTCTGGCTGGCAGGAAAATCAATCTTTCGAGCAGCGCAGGAGCAGGGAGTTGTGAGGACCTGCCTTCTTTCCCAAACAACCGTCTTACAGCAAAAATGTGCTGCTCAGATCAGCCGCTTGCAGTGAGCCCTTCCTTTTTGAGCAGGGCTGGACTCCCGGTCTCACCTCTTATCTCCAGGCTGCTCATCAGAAGCCAGGTGCAGAATCCCTTGGAGCTGCGTCCCAAAGCAAACTGGAAATTCAGGCCTTGCCGAGGAGGCAGAGCAAATCCCCATAAAACTTCTGAATGGAAACAGAAGTGTGTGTTATTAAAAAAAAAAGAGAGAGAGAAAGAAAGAGAGGGAGGAACCTGCCTCTCTATCCATGCACAGCCATGTGCCTACACAGCAAACATCTTTTGCACCTGCCAAACGGCCACCTTGCGGCACGAGCAGGGGTGTCCCAGCCGTGTCCCCATGTCCCCAGCCAGGGCCAGGCTCCTGCCAGGCACCCGCTCCCCCCGCCCGCGGCAGGCAAGGGGTTAACTCCCAGCAGCTGCTCCCCAGATGCCGGTTCTGGAATTCACATTTGTGTAATAATAAACCTCAGGGTAAGCGGTGGTGATGGGGGGGAGGTCCCTTTGTCCCCCCAGCTCGATCTCCCCACCCAGCCGGGGGGCGGCTGCCAAGCGCGGCGGCGCGGGGGGAGCGGGGCAGCAGCCCAGGTGCTGCGGGATCCCTTCCGACAGACTCCCAGGGAGATGAATTAGGGCCCCGCCATGAAAACGCGGCTATTTTTCATCCTCCTTGCCCCCGCTGCGCTAGCAGAGGGTTGGGACGTCCTGGAGGCCGGTGGGCCCCGGGGGGGCAGACCCAAGCGGGTCTCCCTGAACGGGGCAGAACTGTAGTGTAATTTGTTTCAGGAGAGAGGAGTGAGGAGAGACAGACATAAATTTTCTTTAGAGGCTTTCTCTGTAATGGCTCCCATCACCTGGCAGGGCAGCACACCTGCTTCCAATCGCCGCCCCGAGATTCTGCGGGAGGAGAAGGGCTCCTCTGCCTTCGCCTCTGCCTGGCCACTGGTGTCTGCCCACGGTGGGAGAGGTGTTTGCTTGGGCTTCAAAAGTGATGGTGATGCACGGCGTCAGATCCTGCACTTTCCCTTTCCTGGCATGTGCAGGGTGTTTCAAAAGAGATAGGCTCAATTTCAAAGCTATAGTGATATCACGCTGGGTCCATCTTTTTGAAATACCCTGTATGGGTTTCCCCCATCACCCCAGCTCAGCATCCCCTCTCCTGGGCACCTCAGGGCTGGATTTGCTCCCAGCACAGCATGGCTGGTCCAGCTGGGATGCTCTGGATCCACCCAGCCTGGTCCAAACAGGACATTCTACAGCCCTGCCACCCCCTTTGACATCTCTGGCTTCATGGTCCCACTCAGACCCACAAAAGCCCCAAGAGCTTACGCAGAGAGCTGGAGAGAGATCAGAGGTTTGGCTGCGACCGGGGGCAGTGGCAGGAAGAGGGTTCGGGGGGGTCTGAATTGAGCCAATCTGTTGCTCCATTTGGTCTGAAACCCTAAACCAGGTCCATCTTTCATGTGAGGGTTTCTGCTGCTGGTCATGTTGCCTTTCTTCTTGTTCTGGTGCCGTATTTCACACAACGGGGTGACAGGGGGAGTCAGAAAAGCTTTTTGCTGACCAGGGCTCAATCCCTGCTGAGAGAAGCCAACACAAGTCCCGGGGTGATGTGGGCTCCCAGCTCAGACCCCCCTGCGAGCCCCCTGGGAGCCATCTCATGAGGAGGTGAGGAAGGGGGGTGGGGGGGTTTCACACCTCTCCCCAGGGGCTTTATTCGCCATCGGGGGGTTCCGCTCCCCACCCAGGCTCACCCGCAGGGTGGGTGTCAGCTGCAGCGGTCCCAGCGACGTGGGTGGGTTCGCAGCCCTCCCGTGGCCCCTCTGATCTCCAGCACTCTGGAGCATCTCTGCTCCCACCCAGAGCCGGGGGATGGTGTTGGGCTGGGGAGGCCCATACTGCGTCTTCTGAGCCACAATCCGGGGCGGCCTCATCTGTTCCTGCTGTTTGGCAGCTCTGCAGGCAGCGTGTCCCAGCCCACCCCAAAGGAGCGGGTGTTTGGGAGCAGCTGGGGAGGGCGATGGGAGCGGGGGAGCCTTTGAAACATGAAGAGCCGGTGGGGGGCCTGGCGGGGGCAGGAGCTCTGTGGGACAGTGGACATGGAACACATCCCGCTTTCCTGCCCGGAGAGCCGAGGGGAACCCGAGGCCCCTGTCCGCAGCCAGCTGGCACCTGCTTCCCTCTCAAAAAGCATCTTCCCAACAACATCTACAGATGGTCCCAAGTCACCACGGGTGGAAACGTGCTCTCCTCATGGGCAGCTTGTACAGCCCTGCAAGTCCTGTATGTGCTGCAAACATCACAGCCTCTGAGAGCACAATATTGCCAAAATCACCGGCTCTGAGGGATTCCGGTGTATCCCTGGGGAAGCCCTCCAGGGCTCAGCCAGCCCGGGAGCTGAGGTCTCCATGCTCGCTGGGGCTGGAGGGGTCCCAGATTGTGCTGGAAAAGCAGCTGGGGCTGGGGAAGGGGCAGGACATGACCCACGCCTGATCCCATGCCTTGAACCCACCCCGATCCAGGGGCTGCAGAGTTCAAACAGCGTCTGTGCTCCTCCTCGCCCCGCGAGCAGATGCAAACCCGGCTCTGCTGTGCTGAGAAGAGCAAGAGGCTCATGCTCCTGCTGGGACACAGAGCCCGCCGCAGGTGGAAGGAGTGGGGAGGATTTAGAGCAAAGACTAAAATTTGTACCTTGCCAGGAGAGCAGGCGGCTCCAGGGGAGAAAACGCACTTTGCGGTGAGCCCGTGGTGATGCCGCTGTTGCATCTGCTGCTGCGTCCCCTGGGCAAAGCGGTTTCTCTAGCAGAAAAAAAGTGGAAGAAAAAAATAAAAAAAATAAAAGCAACCCAAGCCTCCAAACGTATCTCAAAAGGCCTCGTTATGACTATTTTATTCGCTGGCTTTGGCCCAGCAGCTTGCTGGCCAAAGAGCCTTGATTTCTCCCTCCAGCTCCGGCTCTTCGGGGGCAGGAGCCTGGCTGGGGTCCCGTGCTCTGGATTCAGAGGAGCCCGGGTTTCCTTTGGAAAGTGCCGTTAATTGACATGAGAAAATAATCCCAGCCTCTTTCTCTCTGGAGCAGCAATGGTTCTCCTCACAGGGCGCCTTGAAAAGCAGCGCTGCTTTTCGAGGACTGTGCAAATGCACCAGGCAAAATAACGCTGCCCGGGCCAAAACTCTTCCCCAGGGCAAGGCCGTCGGCTTCAAAAGACTTTGCTCCGGAGGTGCCTGTTGCTGCTTGTTTTTCAGATTCACTGTGGACCTGCTCCAGCCCCTCAGCCCTGTGTCCCTTTCTGTTCCCTTTCCTCTTCCTGCTGGTACCCGCGTCCCCTCCGCTCACTTGTCCACCCCACTGGAAGGGTGCGGGATCCCCCTGCCCTCCTGCTCTGCCTCCAAAGTGGCTCCTCAGTGAGCATTCCCTGTGACCATTCCCTGTGAGCATTCCCGTGAGCATCTCCAGTCAGCATCCCTGGTTAACACTCCTGGTGAGCATCCCCGGCACTGCTTGCCCACCATACGGCACCCACGGAGATGATCAGGCATCATCCTGGGGACAGCGAGCAGCTCGCTGTCACCTCCACCCCGTGCTGCTCAGATCATCCCACCCTGGGAGTCACTGAGACTTTTTTGCTCAAAGGCCACTGGTTTAGCACTGGTCTGGGTGGGTTGTGCTGGAGGCTGCTGTTATCAGATTGATGCCATGAAATCACTGCTGCCATATCCAGCTTTCCTGAGAAAATGTCCCAGGGCCAGCGGGGACGTGGGGAGCGCTGAGTGTTTGCAGTTTAGGGGAACTTCTGCGGGTCCTTTGTGCGGGCAGAACCTGCAGCATCGAGCCCGTCCAGCGCTGCAGACAAGCAAAGGGTTCTGCCATTATCATTGCAAGGCAATAATTTCCACCAGCGGTAAAATTTGCTTTTACATTTGTATAAAATACACTTAAGTGCCTGCTAAATGCAGAGTGAATGAGACAAGAATTGCAAATGGGGTGGATGCCATATTGATTATTGAGGATTTATTCCTTGAGGTTTCAGGGGTTTGCCATAGACACAGATCTCTTTGCACATGGCTGTCGTTAACACTCGTGAAATCAGCTATGAATAGTTAATGAATAATTTAATAATTAATTAGTATTTACCAAACGGAGAGCAGAGGAGCAGCCTGGCTTGCACCAAAATGGAATCATAAAGAGGAAAAGTTTCTGATGATGCTGTCCAAGTGATGATTTTTTGGTTTGTTGTCAGACAAACTATTGCACAAAGTGCTGCAGGAGCCCAGCGCCGCGCGCTCATCCTGCCACCCCCGGGCTGCTTTGGGACCCTCGTGAGCTGTCAGGCTGGCACTGACCAGGGACACCCAACGCGAGATGCCCCAGGGTACAGGGACACCCAATGTGAGATGCCCCAGGGTACACCAACCCCCCCCCATCAAAGTGGAGCCAGGAATAGCCCCCCCGGCCACCCCCCGCTCAGCCCCCATGAATTCTTTATGATTACAAATGGATACAGCGTTTGCTGCTGCGTGCTCGCTAATTGCTTCAATTGTGTATTAAACAGGCACTAATCATTTCATAAATATTGATATTTGCCGGGCAGCGTTTGCAGGTGGGGGACGGGAGGGATGGCTGGAGAGAAGCTGTGCCACTGCACAGGGGCCACCAGGGGCCACCACCTGCTGGGGACCTGCCCCCCTCCCTGCGCCCCGTGGGGCACAGCCAGGCACCCTGCTCCTGGGGCCGCATTTGGAGCACCGGGAAGTGATGGAGACGTCCGTCCTGCATCCCACCCATCGCTCATCCACTACCCGGGGATGTGGGACCCATGGATGGGGGGGGGGGGCAGTGAGGAGAGTCCCCTGGCAGGTCCAGGGACAGCTGTAGCACCACAAGTCATGGCAGCTTTGAGCCAGCCTTGGGCATTTGTAGATTAAAGACTTATTATTAGCAGTACTTGAGATGTACATGTTCTGTCTCCCTCGGGATGTTCATTTCGTGCTGATTATCATATTTTTTAAAATGTAATGAATTTATGGAGATAATTCAATCCCACTGACTAGAATGTGTCTTACTTCTGCCACAAGTAAAGATGCTGCGTGTGTGAAAATGGAAATTGCTGCGGCACTTTCCGTGCCTTTTGCCTGTCTTCCCCTACCAAAGGATCCCCAAACGCTCTGCAGACTCTATCTGCTGTTAGATCGACCAGAATCACATCACTTTGCAGAGGCGTAGTCACCTCTGGGCTGGAACACAGAAACTCTCTAACTAGAAGAAGAAATGTAATCAGATTAATTAAGTAAGTACAATTTCAACGCGAGAAAGTCGATTAAATGAATCATACGTCCAAATGTAAATAGAAGGAGCTGGCTTTGAAGCAGGATTAGAGATAGGAGTGAGAATCGAGAGTGACGCTTCTTGCAGAGCCTGTTCAAACGTCCTCCAAGAGCCACTTCTCAGGTCTCTCCTTGGGGGAGACGGCACCCAGCAGGAGTACAGGGATGCTCGTGGCCAGGGATGGGCTCCAGGCGTGCACCAAGTGTGCACCAGGCATGTACCAAGTGTGCACCAAGTATGGACCAAGCGTGCACCAAGTGTGCGACAAGCATGCACCAAGCGGGCACCAAGCATGCACCAAGTGTGCAGCAAGCATGGACCAAATGTGCAACAAGCATATAGTAAGCAGGTACCAAGCATGCACCAAGTGTTCACCCAGCATGCACCAAGCGTGCACCAAACATGCATCAAGTGTGCACCCAGCATGCACCAAGCATGTAGCAAGTGTGTACCAAGTGTGCACCAAACATGCAGCAAGCATGCACCAATCATGCTCGAAGCACGCACCAAGCACGTCAAAGCAGCCCCAGCACCTCTCCAGGTCATGCCCCCCAGGCTGCTGGTGTTTGAAGGCACACGGAGGGGTCTGTGCTCCCTCCATGTGTGTGCATTTCTGCCCACTCGCTGCAGACACCAAAAGCTTTGTGTGCCCACACACATCCATCCCCACATGAGTGCGTGTGCTTCCATGCAAAGGAAAAGAGTTGTTTCCCTGCCAAACCCAGCCCTCAGCGGCTCGCCCCTCCGCTGCCTTGCTGCTCCCCATGCACAGCTCAGGGTGTCCTTTGCTTCTCCAGCACATTTCTTTTCCTTTCCTTTCCCTCCTACCTTGCTTTCTGCCAGCCAAGACTCCCTGCCATGGATGTCTTCCTGCACCCATAAATCTTTTGCATGGGTTGAAATAGTGTCGTTGGAGAGAGATCTTTTTTTGTGCAAATTTCAATAAATGCCACTGGAACAACGCGGTAAATGATCCTGAAAATACAAGACCAAAAAGGAGAGAAAGAAATGGCAGCCAAGGGGGAAAGAGTGAAACGCCTGGGTTTAAGGCTGCCAAACAATGCATTTAAATAATTCAATTTGCAAAAGCAGAGGAGAAAGGGAAGAGGAAAGAAGAGGGGAGAAAAAACCCAGCTTGTGTAGCAATCCAATAAATAACCTCGGAGAGTGTGAGGCAGGGAGTGCAGGACCAGGATAGGCCTGGTCCTGTTTACAAGAGTTTTCATTAAAATGTCAGCAAAAAAAAAAAAATATATATATATATATATTTTGATAGATTAAGGCTGTAATTTCACTTTCAATTCCTGAAATCCCCACAGCCAGGGCCAACGCTCCCCCATGACTGATGGGCTTTGCTCTGACTCCCCATTATTGCCCCTTAATTAGCGTGGCTGGCAGCTGATGTCATCACCAGGGCTAGCTAGTTAACTTGAATTTGCAAATATCTCTGGGAAAGTGCCTTCCCCTCCTGCCAATACCTGGCTATAAATCCCAAGTTGTGCCAATGGTGTTGGAAAAATTAATCAAACTGTTGATCACTCATTGCTTCTTGCCGGTGGGCGCAACCCCGGTGCAGCACCAGCCGGGTCCCCTGCAGAGATGTCCAAGTTGCAAGTGGAAAAATAAGCAGGAACTTCACGAAATGATCTGAGGGACTGGAGAGGTCCGTGTCGGGTCTGCTCTGTGCTGGACCAGCAATGCCAGGGATCCCACTGCTCTGCTTTAAAACCAGCGCGATCCTGGGGTCCCATCTGGGCGTTTGTTGCTGGACTCTGTTCCCATGTCATCCCGTGTCATCCCCAGAGCAGCATCTCTCATCCTCCAGCCATGAAGAACCCTCAGGGTGTCCTGGGCACCCAGGAGCAGGCGGGGAAGGAGGAGGATCCCTCAGGTGAAGTCTGAACTTGGCCTTGGGCTCCTGGGTGGAACGGGCAGCGATAGGGGTGCACAGCCCTGCCCGATCCTGCCCATGCCAGGGGAGGCAGGGGGGGCCCAGCCAGCCTGAACCATGCCCAGCCTCCTGCAGAGCACTCCCTGAAGAGACCAAAAGGCTTTTTAAACTCAGAAAAGCCACATTTTATGTGAATACAGACGAGAGGCCTCTCTTTTCAAAGGGAGAAAACTCAAAGCAACCAAGGAACAGAAGAGAAATAAAACGCTCTCCCCCCTGCCCGCCGCATCGGCAGGGGCAGAGCTTTGCTTCCACACTTGGATTCAATTACCTCGGGGACTTGCAGAGCTGCAGCAAACTCTGCTGAAGCCCCTCTGGCTGCTGGGATGTCCCCTCTTGCTGCCGGGATGTCCCCTCTTGCTGCCGGGATGTCCCCTCTGCTCATGGAGGCTCCCGGTCCCCACACCCTGAGCCCCGGCTGTAGCATCAACCCTGGCAGCACCTCACACCTTGTCTGGGCTCCTTAAAAGCACATAGAAATAACCAACGGGGTGTGCACTGCAGCAGAGGTTTGGCGTGGTGGGGCAGCTGTCCCACGGCTTGGCCAAGGGGGGGGTTGCAGAAATGGGGCAGAATCAGCTCCACGGTGCAGGGTGGGCTGGGGAGGGCAGTGGTGGGTTTTGAAACCTTCCCAACACCCCTGCAGAGCCTCAGCACTGGGAGAGCTGTCAGCTGGGAGAGCGACAGCCATAAGAGGAGCAGTTGACAGCAGATCAGCCTGACAAATCCCCTCTGACATCAGGTGAGGAGGAGCATGAGGGTGCACGGTGATGCCCAGACCTTGGCTCTGCTTGCCCTGGGCATCGCGACACAGCGAGCATCACTCCCCGGCACACACGTGCTCCTTCATCATACACAAAACACTGGTGCCCCTTAAATAGATAATGTTGGGTCATTATTTGAGAAGTATTAAACTGCAAGGAAATGTTTAATTGTCTGTTTAATGATGCTTAAAACACGCTGGAAATACTGTTCTGCAGAGGAGGGCAGTGCACGGCATCTCCTCCCAGCAGATGTTCCTTACCCTGGACGGTTTTGTGTTAAGCACAGAGTTTAGGTTGTCGTTTTATTCCCATTCACACCCTGCTGGGGTCCCTGAGCTGGGAAAAGAGGCCCATAACCAGGGGCAGAAAAAATACCAGCAGCAAATGGGTCCTGGCACCAAGGATTCAGAGACCGGCTACAGCCTGGGGAGCCCAGCGGCATCTCTTGTCCTGGGTCCCAGCACTGAACCTCCACAAAGTCCAGGCTCAGCTAATACCAGCCTGTATTAAACCCCTGGTTAAACCCCCAGGCTCGTTTCTGCCAGGGCAGCCCATTTTGGGGCTCTGAGCCGCTCATATTCCCAGGGGAGGAGATGCTCTCCCATTCCTGCTCTGCTCCTGCTCCCCAGCCCCACCACCAGCTCCACAACCCAGTTTGGTGTAAAATCCCCCTCTCGCAGTGAAGAGATGATGCTCCAGCCCGCGGGGTCCCAGCTCTGACCCCAGTAAGCCAAGCGGAGGTTTTGCTGACGGGGTCAGCACGGTGAGGACCTGCTGCTGGTCTCTCACTGTGCCCTTCGGAGTCCGGGAACAAGTATGTCCCACGGGTCCCTGAGGGCCAAACACAGCCTGGCTGTGGCAGGGTCTTTCCCTAAGCAAGTGCTGGGCTCAGTTGCTGTTTTCAAAGGATTGAGTAGAGCCTATTTCTGGAGAGGACTAAGTGCCATTTCCTGACTGGTTTGCAGTTGAAGTGGGGCTGCAAAGTCCCTTTTTGAGGTCGCTGAGGAGGGCAGAGGGATCAGCCCACAAACAGCTGTGGCGGCTTCAGTCCTGAAATACTCTCTGAAAGGGGATCCTAACCCTATGGCTGAGCTCAGCAAAGAGCTTTCAATTCTTTGTTCTTCTTTAAAGCACCTGTGCTGTAAAATGTCATTTGTCTCTGTCGAGGGGACGGAGCAGGGTGATTTAGGTCCCCACTGCCAGGCAGAGAAGGGGCCCTGCACATCCCTTGGTCCCTGCCGGCCACCGCTGCAGCTCCACTGGGTTTCCCGGTGTTGATCCCAAGCAGAGCCGGGCTGGGCAGGTGGTGGGATACAGAAGAAAAGGGCTATGGCAGAGGGTAGGATCTATTGATGTTCTGAGGGGCTCAGCCCCAACCAGCACACCTCAGGGGACGTTTCTAGCTCCAGAAGGGCTTTGCAGCAGTGTAGTTAAAAAGAAGAGGCTTCAGACGTAATGGCTGCACCATCGCCATCACATTGTCCTACAAAAAACAGAATCAAAGTGTGTCATACATCAGCATCTACTCAAGGGGCTTCTGAAGTTAGATTTCAGCAAATGTTTACTGGGGCATTTTCATCCCAGATGTTAATTCAGGTCTTTCCTTCCCTCCATGTTTTCTCCTGGGGTCCTCCAGCTCTGGAGCAGGTCCCTGTCACTGAAGGGAGGGGTATGAAAAGGGAGCTGTGAGCTTTTCGGGGCCCACAGAATGGTCTGTACCCCCTGTGCCCAAGTCTCAGCTCATTAGTGAGGTGCCCTTGCCACAGCCATCCAAGAGGGGTCTTGCAGATCAGCTTTCCACAAAGAAGATAGCAATGAAATCCCATGCAATTCGCTTTCCTCCCACCCAGGAGAGTGAGCATATACTCGCTTTCCTTCCAAATACCTCCAAAATTTGGATTTCAGGATTAATTACTGCTTTTCCCTCAGCAGTAGCATAAACAGGGTTCCTCGTGGGGTCAGGGCATGTTAGAGCCCAGCTCTCCTGAGAACATCTCTTGAACATCAAAGCCCTGATGGTTGGTCTGGCTGTTGTCTGCGTCTGCATGACCACAGCCCAGACTAGTGGGTCTGCGCCAGGCGAGGAGCAGGTGGGAGCTTTATGGCGAGGCTGGTCCTGGCCAGGCTGGACAGGACACGGCTGCCTGGCTCTGCTGGAGCATCTGGCCCACAGTTGGCAAGACACAAGACTCAGCAACTTTCTGGGAGCTGAGGAAAGAATAACAACGGAGTAAAAAATAGTCCTGGTCCCCTGTGAGTCTCGTTCATTAAAAGACAACAACATGTTTTATGGCTCACGCGTTCTTCTCTCGGTGGTTTCCCCAAAACGGGGCTCAGCCAGATAATACGCGGGGCCCCCGCCGGCCCCTCCAAAACCATCTCCCGAGCGCATGCGGAGCCATAACTCAGCCTCTGTCAGCGGTTCCATCAGTCCCACCCCAGGACCACCCGAACTGCTGATTTCCTCCATCCCCCTCCCCGCCACTGACCCTCTCCCGCTGCTGCCGTGGGGGATATGAGCTCACTGATTAGAAATCAATAGGGCTTCAGCTCACACCTGAGGCACAAGTGCTGCCAGATGAGGAGGTCGCTCCCTACCCTGCCTGGCCTCCTGGCTATGCCCACTCAGCAGATTTCAGCAGCTCCGGGGGGTTTTGCTGACAAGAAGGTGCCCCTGAGGAAATGCTCCCACTGTGCCCTTCCCAAGTCTCTTCTCCACTGCTCTCTTCAGAAAGGCTCCTCCAAATCTACAGCGATGCTGCTGGAACGACAGCTTTGCAGATCTGTCCTCACCGAACCACTCTTCCTCCTGCCACATGGCTAAGGATGGACCTTCAGGACATCTGTACTGAGTGTGGTGGCTGTGACTTGCTCCATGTCCCCGTGGAGGTGGCCCTGAACCCCCAGAGCTGCCTTGATGCCAAGAGCTGAGACCCATCTTCTGGGGACATCTGCCTTCCCCTTCCCATTCCAACCGTTTTGCACTCCGACAGAGGAATCAGTGCGTTGGATGACAACTCCAACAGAGGAGCCAGAATTTCCAAATGATACCTGTTCAAAGTCTACTGTTAATGCTGAGCTCTGTGAAGACCAAAATTATTGACATTACCTCATGCACTGTCTTCCACCCTCTGCCTTCCCCTCCAGCCCCCTCCATAGCTCTGAAGCAGCATCCTGCAGCTTGGAGGCCAAGGTCAAACATCAGGGCTGGGTCAGCCCACCAGACCCGCCAAGGGGCTGTCACCTGCCTCTGCACATCCCAAATCAGCCATCAGCTCAGTCCCTCTTCTCAGCTTCACCTTCTCAGCTTCACATGTCCTGCTCAGAGGTGGCACCTGCCCTTAGGATCCAGCATGGGAAAAGTCTTCCTGATCATGGGCTTCCTTCACATCAAAGAGAATTTCTGTTCTAGGCTAATGATGTGCCAATTGCTGTTACAACAAATCCTCCCCGCGCTCTCCCAGATGGCTAGTTGCTTCTTGTGGCCTGCTCTGTATGCAACATTATGTAGCTGCTGCTAACCCCTCCATAAATATGTTTTTAATGTTTCGTTTGCATCTCACTCAGATTCAATAACTGGTCTGGGAAATCTAAAGTGCATCTTAAAAACTGAGCCACAATAATTATTGAATATTAGATACCATCATTGGAGTATTAAAAACATATTTCTGTATAGAAATAGAGTCTGAGCACACGGTACAGGGCTGCACCACACACACTGTGTGCTGATCACTGAGAAAACCTCCAGCTTCCTATCACACTAATAGCAACAGTTTGCATTTCTGCTGCGTTTCCCATCAGGAGGATCCCAGAACACATTTTAATGTTCACATCCCGTGCAGTCACTGCTTCCCCACAGCACCTCCCAGACGCAGCATCTCGCCAGCAGCTGGGACAGGAGAGCGACATGAAGTGCCCCGTCCATCACCTTGGACCCCGGGCGTGGAGCCCAGAACCGCTGCCAGGTGGTCCAAGGCTTTTCCCTCGGACACCAAACCATGGGAGCGCTGACACTTTAGACCAAGCTGTGGATAAATTTGTGAGCCCAGCGGTGGCCCTCGGGTGGATAAGTGGAGAAATGTGCACTCGAGAGGCCTCTCGGCTGTGTCCACCCTCGGTGTTACCTGGTTTGCTCGCTCCGTCCCAGTTACTGCACAAGCAAATGGGACTCGCAGCTGAGCAGAACCTTTCCAAAGCCAGCCCCTGTTAGACTTACTCACAGGATTAGTGTACATATTTTAACAATGCAGATAATAATAAATATAGGGAGAACATATATTAGTTCCAGCTAGGGCCCTGCAAATACCGAGAATTAGTGAGTTAATGTAAGGATAGAGTATACAACTATTATATCCCCGCTCTCAAAATTTTTATTCTCTGATGGATGCACTCAAGGGAACCATTTGAGAGTGTCTCTGTAAGATACTTTCTTAGTAATTTGACCATAAGTTTGTTTTGCTTCTCTGCTCCCAAGCAATCGGAAGAGAATCAGCACTTCCCTTGATTGTACTAAACTTTGATACTGCCAGGCAGAACTGCTTCACGCCTCCAAGACCTGCGTGTTTTACGGTCACGGAGGTGAAGATCACAGACCCCATCGACTGAGGAGCATCGCTAACCAGAGAGATGCTGTGATCTGTCACCGGAGTCCCTTCAGACACCATGAATCAAACACCCAAGGTTTTAAAAGCAGCAGGCACTAAGCAAGCGTTTAGTCCGAATGGCTCTTCCTAAGGCCAGAGTCAGCTGCAGGACCTGATCCCGGCTTAATCCCTGAGCCAGAACACAACTTTGCACAATTTATTTCGCTTTGCCTCCCTTCCATGTGGATAACCTAGCAGGTTTGTTTCTACATGGGAACTTCTGTGGTTCCCACAGAGTACTTGTTTGGAATCAAAACCCACCCTCCCCATGTCTCTATTTTACCTTTCCTGGGTTAGAATTCAGCCCATTTTGCAGAGGAAGAAGCTGCGGTTCAAGGCTGGCGAGGGAGCTGCACGACACTCACCTTCTCCCTCTGCCGGGACTGAGCTGGAGCCCCCAGGTTTCCCACGAGTCCATTAAAATTAATAAATTGGCTTTTCTCACAAAGGCAAGATTATCCTTTGGGATTTATCACCGCAGGGTGTAGCAGTGGCCCGTCTGTTGGCAGCCTCAAAGAGGTGCTGGGCAGGCTCAGGGGAGAGCAGTCCGTCCAAGAGCGTTTCCCTGGGCCTGTCATCCTGGAAAAAAAGGAAAAGCAAGGCACAACGTATGGAGACATTCCTGGGGCACATCAAGGCTCATTTTCTTTATTGCACAGCCCCCCCAGCACCGCTTGCCAGGGTGGGGCTGGGGGCAGCGCTGTGGATCTGGGGGCTGACTGGCACAGCCAGCCTGGCAGCCGCAGGGGAAGCAGCAACTTGCGTGCTATTTCAGTCCCAGCAAGAGCTGCAAAATTCATGAAAAAATAGAAATGCTTGACAGCAAGAGGCAAAACTCGCATTTCTGCAAGCTGTTTCAGGCCTGGGTCTGATGCCTGTGCCTGGCCAACTTGCTCACCCATTTTCACACCTTTCGGAAAGCCGGACGGCTGGCTGGAACGTGAACCATGCACCGGCTGCAGCCCCGCTGGCACGGGCATCCCCTGCCCCTTGCCAGGCACCGGCCGCAATATAAACCACACGGCATCTCATACCAGGCTGTCGGAGCCGGTCTTCAAAGCTGTCAGGGAATCTGAGAAATCCAAGTGTAAAATCAGCATGTTTTGTGGGGCGGCGGGCACAGACTGCCCATATGTTACCCACACACATCACCAGTCAGCTGGGAAATGCACATATCTTCCAGGCTTTCATTTCTTCATTTTTCCCGGTTGGACTTGTCAGAGAAATTTCGTTGCCAGCCCATATACCTTCGCGAGAAACGCATGGTTCAATCTTTCACAGATGGACTTCCCTCACGCCTGGGCTTTGATCAAGGAAAAAAACAGCGGGGGGCAGGGGGGGAGGATTATTACCTTGAAATGTGTCTGTGGAAGCATTTGTGCGTGCAGGCGCGCGTCCTGCGTGTGCGTTTCTCCGTGCGTGTACCCGCACTGCTGTGGCCAATGCTCAATCCTGACGTGGGGACACCCCCGGGACACCCCCCAGGGCAGCTGCATCCCGCAGGGTTGATGCTGGTGGGCACAGCTTGTACTGTGGCATTGCTCCAGGTACAGGAGGGTTCTCATGGTGCAAAATGACCTGAGCATCCAAAGGGACCTTTTGCCAAACCAGCCATCCTTCCTGATCAAATTGCCATTGCACCAGCACCCAGATTCACTGCCAGGTCTCTGAACCACAGCACTTGGATGCACACTGGTTTGTTAGATCCGGGAGGAGCTGCTTTGTTTTGTCATTTGGAAGAAGGTCACGTCACGAAGAGCAGAATTGTAGAATCATGACATTTCAGAAGAAATGGACACCAGCTCAGTCTGTGCTGCTGAGCACACATCCCTGGCCAGCAGGCTGTTTGAAGCAGGTGGAGTGCTGAGGATGAGGATGGGTGTGAGGATGATGATGGGTGCTGAGGATGATGATGTGTGCTGAGGACAAGGAGGGGTGCTGAGGATGAGGATGGGTGTTCCTTTGCACTGCTGTACCCAGTGCCAGGCGGAGCAGCCAGCGCAGGGTAAGGAGGATGCTGCCAGTGAGGGGACATGGTGACAAGCCCCAGGGGCTTGGAGGGCTGTGGGAAAGGCAGCTGAAGTGAGCCAGCAGCACCCCTCAGCACCATGCACAGGGACAGGCACAGATGGTACATGCGTCCCACCCAGCCTGTCTCTGAAAGGTGACCACAACTCGTCACCCAGCAGCCGCCAGTGCTGTCGTGTCCCCCCACATCCGTCTCCAGCCTGACGTTCCAGCTCATTAATTTATCCCATTAGAGGCTCCGGAGGGAGCTGGGGAACTTGGGTACAATTTTTCTTCCCAGTTTTCAGGCCCCGAGCACATGTGAGAAGAAACACGCGCAGCCCCCCCGGCTGCATCCCTCATCGCCGGCATTAGGCTCTGACCTCTTTGCTTTCTGCCCTGATTTCTAAATAGTGTTTAAAATTTGTCACTGGCCCCCTGTCATTCTTCAGCCATGATCCACTTGAAAGGGACGGTTTGCAGAGCCAAAGAAAACACCATGCGTGGGACCTCCACCAGCAATGCCAGACCTGCTCGCTCGCCTCGAGAGCGATGTGCGCCGGAGACCATACGTCCTGGCTGACAGGAGCAGCTCCAAAAGCAGCCTGGGGAGAAAAATGTCCTGGGAAATACCCCAAAAAATTAATTCTTGCATGTTGCCGCCTCCAAAATAAATGAGATAACGTCTTTAGCTCTAATTGGGTAAACGGAAACTCTCTTCCACAAGGAGCTTTGGCTCCGTGTAAGGAGCCATTAATCAGGGAGGGAGCGGGGAGACCTGGAGCCAAACGGGTCCCACTGGGACGTGTCCTGGTGACCCTGGAACCAGGATCCCCCAATGCCGGTGGCTGCCAGCCCACCCCAGAGCCCCACTTACTGATGGGGGGGACAAGTCCTGGGCTGCAGTGTGGCTCTGCAGAGACCCCCCTACAGGGACGGGTGGTGGGGATGGGGCTGGCTGGGCTGTTTGCAAACTGCCCTTGCTCACCTTGTGACCCCAGGCTGATAATCCCCTCCTTTCCCATTTCTTAGTCTTTAAAACTGGGATGAATTTGCATCCCTGGGACTGACATCATCAGTAAATTGGTGTTTTCTTTATTTTTTACTTAGAGAAAGCTGTGGAGAGCCCCATGGGAGGGCTGGCAGGCTGCTCTGCTGCCCAGGTCTGCCCTTCCTCTCCTCTCTCCCATCACCCAACCTGTACGGGCACCTTGGGGGCTGCACATGGGCTCCCTGCCCACCATCCCACCACCCTGCCATCCCACTGTCCCACCACTGCATTGTCTCACGACCCCACCATCCCACTGCCCTCCCCCTGCATCCCCCCTTCATCCCCTGGCCCAGCCCAGACTCCCCACAAGCCCCAAGACCATCCCCAGTACATGTCCCCCCAGCCCCTCACCCTCCTCTGGGTGAGAAGCAATAATTGGAGCCTGACATCCCATCTGGAGCCGATCAGTGCCGGCTAACTTGGAGATGTCGCTAATGGAAACTTCAGTGTTTTATTTCCAGGGGCTTCTGTCGCGTCCTCCTCCCAGCAGCGATAACCGCCCCAGCCATCCCACAGCAGCAGCAGCTCTCAGAAGCCATCTGTGATGCTCAAACATGGAGATCCTTTGTAATTAGCAGCATAGGCCACTGGCTGCAAGGGGTGAACACGGCTCCTAAAGCCATTTGCAACACTGGGCTTCACAGCCCCAAAACCCCCAGCGCCCCCGCTGCCGCTCTTGCCTCCTCCCCCAGCACGAGGCTCAAAGTTGAGTTTTTTGGGTGCGCACACGCGGTCCTGAAGTATCGAGGTCTCGGAGATTAAAAGGCACCATTATGGGAGTCAAACATAAATTCTCCTTTTATTAAGCAGAGTAAATGTCACCAGTGAAAAAAAACAGAGGAGGATGGAGAGAAGAGCAGGATTTCATTCCAGCTTCCCTTTACTTTTGCTTCTGCTCCTGGCCCTGGCTTTGTGCAGCTGTTTATTTAAAAGTCCAGTAGGGAAAGCTCATATCTTGCTTTCCGTAGGGATTGTCTGCATCATTACCATAACGAAAGCCTCGGCCCCTGACTCGGGATGGGCCGGCACGGCAGGTCCTGCCTGGCCAGGTGGGTGCTGGAGAGAGCGGCAGGGTGACCCCACGGGGACGCCGGGACGGCCCCAGCTCCGCAGCATTGTCGGCATCCCGGTGCCGGGACTCCGGGGAAGAGCTTCAGTTCAAAGGCCAAACCCCCAGCAGGTGAGATGAAAAGTTTCCCTTAACTTGACGAGACAGAACCGAATTTGTGTCACATACTCGCCTCACCTAATTGCCCCAGCACGGCGGATTTCTGCAGAGCCTGGAGCCAGCACAGGGCTTGGAGATGCTCACAGGCACAGCGTGCCCGGGCAGGACGGCTCTGCAGCTCCTAACCCTCCCTTGGCCCCATCCATCCCCTCCGGAGAGGAGGGACCAGGGACGTGACACCCGCTGTGACAGCAGAGAGCAGCAGAGGCAGCAAAGCACTGGTGTTCCAAGGCACAAAACTAGGAGACAGAGCTCACGGGAAATGTTTTTCCTGCTTTCAGGTTTAATTCTTCTGCCAGGCACCAGTCTGAGATGGTTTCATTCACACACGGCAGCAGAGAAATGGCTGAATCAAAGGACTCCTATTTTGTTTTTTTAAATACTTGTTGTTATCTTTGTGGTCTCAGGAATGTGGCTGAATGTACTGTGTGCATCACTCAGCCGTGGGTGGGGGCGGGACAGGGGGCCGAGGGGTGCCAGGGATGCTCGCCCCAGAAACGCTGCACACGGCAGGAACCACTTAATGGTGCAGGTGAAGTGTTTGCCTAAGTGGGCTTCACAATGCAGGGGGAGCACTCAGTACACATCTTAAACAAATAACCACCGCGCACAGCAGATCTGCTGAAGAGTGGGTTTACTCCACTGCCAGGTTCTTCTTCCAAAAGAGATTTTTCATCCACCTGTGTTTAACTCCGGTGCCCTGTGGTTTGGGAGAAGCAGATTTATTCAAGAACCAAGGCTGCCCATCACTGCGGTCCCCCGGGCCTGGTTTAAGGGGTGGATTTGCTAAGCCGGGGCTCCTCGCAGCTCCTCAGCTGGAGCTGCAGGCACCTTGGCAGTTTTATTTTCCCTAGAAATCCTTCCTTAGGAAATGCAGTGTGAACCCGGACACTAATCATCTGACTCTGCTCATCAGGACACTTTAATTGCACTTAACCTTCTCTTTTTCATGTCCCAACTTCTTGCTCAGCCCAAGTTCAAGGTGCCTTAGACCTGCTCCCAGGAGCAGTGGCTGGTGCACAGGCAGGCTGGGGGTGCTGGTGTCGCTGCAGCCCCTCTGGGACACCTCTCCATCCTCCCCATCAGGTCCCTCCTCTCTGTCCCAGTTCCTGGAGGTACAGACAACTTTACTGTAGGATTTATCCTCACAGGACAGCTGCCAGCATCACGGGGACGGTCCCTCCATGTGCCTCTGGACCATCCCAGCAGCAGAAACCAGGCCCACCTGAATCCTACAACCCGTCCTCATCTGCTGATGTCCCTCGTAATCATTGGCATTTAACCACTCATTAGATATGCGAAGTAACAAATCAATATAAAATTAACCTCCCTTTTCCTTCACCATCATCTGGAAGAGAAAACAACAACTTGAACCCAGTGTTGTGGTTTGAGTAGTTGCAGCACTTGTGCTCGACAGGGTCCATCGCACCGTGAGCATCTGCGCGGAAGGGGCTGTTGAGGGGAACCAGCACCGTGGGTGGCTTATGAAGATGATTACTATCCAAATTCCTTCTGAGAGCAGGGATGGATCCAACTACAAAACAAAAACAATGGAAAATGGAAGGTTTTGTCCTTGGAGTTTATTATTTTTGTAAAGCAGCGTCATGTCCATGATCTCTCACCATGGAGAGTTGCTGGGTGAAGGCCACGGTGCTGGGGACATCGCAGAGGGGATGGATGGTCTGAGGGGACACAAGCCATACCCCATCACATCATCCTGCTGGCCCCATCAGCTCCTGCTGAGGCCCCGTGGAAGCCTTGCCCAGCGCTCAGGATCATGCAATAAATAGCTAGATAAATCATAGACCATGGAGGATGACCTCTTCCCTGACCGCTGAGTAAATCACCTTATTCTCTGTATCATGATATCTGATCGCTCCCGCTGCGGTCTGTGCTCCAGGAGTGATGCAGCCAGCACATCCCAGGTCTCTGTCACCCAAGCCGGCTGTCACACCTCCCGAATAGCCACCCAACAGCATCCCTTTGCCTGCCAGTGGCTCCACGTCCTCTCCTCCTCCCTCTTCTCCATCAGGAGAGGACAGGCGGTGGACCCCGATGCTGCATGGCATGGGGCCAAACTGCATGGTGCAGCTGCTCACCACGGCAAAACGGGGTTCAAAGGGATGGCAGCGATTTTGTCCTTGTCCCTACACCCCAGGGAAGTTCCTTTGTGCATCTTCAACCTTCCCCTGAAGAATTCCCCCCGCACTCACCCCCTCCCCTCTCTGCCCCCCCGTTTCTCTCTCGCACACATGTACAGCTCCCTTCTGTTATCTTTGTCAGCAAAGAGAACCTGATCCAGTCCATTAGCTCAGCCTCGCTCCCCCGATGTCCCCCCCACTGACAGGGAACATGACACTGCACCACTGAGCACAGATGCGAGCTCTCCATCCTGACAAACATGTGTTGAGAAAGCATTTTTGACCAACTTCCATATCCAGGGCTAGTGTCAGACAGCGGAGGTGGAATGAAAGGACCTCTTGGCTGGAGACGCGGGAGATAAGCAGCAACAGGAAGCCTGTGAGCGAAAAAAAAGATGCTAGCCCCAGAAATTTTAGAGGGGAGAGCAGCGACACAAAATAATTGCTGAAAGAATGCAGCTTGATTGCAGACAGCAGGGAGAGACTCAAATCCTGCGCGGAATGAAAGAGCAGGATGATAGCTTAAGGGGGAGAGAAGTTATCAGCCTAGAAGGAGTGATTTATTCAATGGAGGGGATTAGGGGTCCAAAAGTTAATGTACGTAATGTAAAGCAGGACGGTTGAGGACCCTGGGAAGGAGGGTGAAGGCGGGAGAGCTGTACATGGAGCTTGGTCAAGCATCCTGCAGGGAGGTGTCAGGTTGCTCTATCCCCAGCACCCACCAGCCAGCTTTCTGCACCCCTCCTAGAGAGCAAACCATCCTGGAGGGATGCAGCCGGGTATGAAATACCTTCTGTAGTCAGAACCTGCAGGTCTGGGCACTCACAGATGCCAGTAGGAATTTGGCAGCTTTCATAGAATCATAGTCTGTGTTGGAGGGCCCTTCCCAGCTCCCCAGTGCCCCCCCTGCCATGAGCAGGGACATCTTCGCCAGCTCAGGTTGCTCAGAGCCCCGTCCAGCCTGGCCTGGGATGTCTCCAGGGATGGTTCATCCACCACCCCTCTGGGTACCTGGGCCAGGCTCTCACCACCCTCATCACTGCTTTGAGGTCTTTGGTGGGCTGGTGGCTCCATGGGGACACCCCCAATCCCAGGCTCCTGGCTGTGGGTGACCTGAGGGGTGCCAGGCACCATCATGGCCCATGAAATGAGGCAACACACCACTGTGTCTGTTGGATGCCAGACGCTTTCATGCTGCTCTTCCACGTGCAGCTGGAAACCAAGAGCGATGTTCTGGGTACTGGAGGATGCTCTTTCCACAGTGCTGCGCTACGAGGCCATGAAGTGGGGTCAGGATTGCCAAGGTGTCACAACACACACAGCAAAAGGACTCTTCCCCAGGAACCCCAGGTACCCCCCAGGCTCTGCTCTGCTCCTTCATCTCTCCCCAGACTGTGAGCAATGGGCCAAATCCTCTGCGGGCTCAGGCAGTGGAGGCTGCCAGCGGCGCGGGCCGGCGTCCCCTCATTGTTCAGTTTGTCCTTCTTCTATTCATCCCTCCTCTCCTCCCAGGTGCCTCGCCAGAGAGGGAGGGAATCCTGTCAGTCGCTAACAAAAATACTGTGCAAATCATATTAAAATAAAAGGCTCTTGTAATTTTTAGTGTTTATTGAAGTGGTTTCTCTTTATTTCTTTTTTTTTTTCTTTTGGCTCCTTGAACATTTTGGAGAACAGCTGCCATAAATGAAAAGTTTGACCGGCCCCAGTGACGCTTCTGTTGGCCTCTTTCCCTTCCTTTCTCTCTCCCTATACTTCAAAGTCCCTCCCTCATGCTCTGCTTCTTTTACATCACCTCCCTGCTCATCCTTCCCTGCAGCCTCCCCGGCCCCAGTGGGTCTTCTGCTGTGCCCCGTCTCTCCTTGGTGCAGAGGGGGCAACCGGCAGCATCTTCCACTGGTGATGTAGGGGACAGGTTGTCACAAGTTTGAGTTCATGATCAGAAAATGACAAGGAAGGGCCAGTGAAGGCAGCGACTGTGGAGAAAAAGCTGCTTCCCGCTGCCTGGGACACGCAGTCACATCACTGAGGCACAGACACCCTGCTGCCACCATCACCTGGATGGGGCAGGATGGAGAGTGTCCAGCATGTGATTTCTGGGCGCTCACAGATAACATCCCTGCTATCTTGCTCTCCGGGAGTGCTTCTCATCAAGAGATTTCCGCAGCTGCTGGACCAATATCTTTGTGCCCATCTTAGCGATGAGCGAACTGAGGCTTGGCAAAAGCAACGCACCCCAAACCATTTCTCCCAAGTCTCCATCCAGCCTGGCAGGACACCAGCCAGCCCGTACTTACTGGGTTGACCTTGACCCTGGGCTCCACACATGCTTGCACAACGCGGGGTTGCAAGGGGACACCAGACTGCACTGCAGCAGCGCGTGTTGCGTCGCTCCTTCCCGCTCCATCGGCAGCAGGTGATGGAGCCGCACGCACCCGCCTGCTCCGCTGGCAGGGATGCTGAGCGCTGGGGCTGCTGGGTGTTTAATCCGCTAATGGAATTAATTCCCTATTAAATTAAATAGTGCAAATATGTTGCTGGTTCAGTTTGGGGAGGAGGGGGTTGTGCCTCTCCCTCCCTCAGCCTTTTATCCTGGTAAAGACACTGGAGTGTTTGTTAGCGAAGAGAGGGGGAAAAAAGAATCCCACAAAGAATCACAGCATTTATGCAGATATATATAAAAAAAAAAAAAAAAAGAAAAAAAGATAAAGTAGATTATTTTTCAAAAAAGCCAAAGAAAACTCCCCTTTTCTTGCAAACAAGCTGCCTGCTCTCTGGGAAGCGGCCCTTCCATCGCTGCGCCCCAGCGTGCGGGGAGGACAAAGGCCGCTGTCGGCGGGCAGGGCCCGCGCTGCGCTGCCCAAGCCCTGCTCACATTTCAAAGCTGCTTTTCTTTAAATTGAATGTCCTTTTTAGTTTTTTTTTTTTCCTCTTTAATGCATATATGTATTCAAAGTGAAGTTATGATAAAAATCCAACACAGAGCTGAAAGCGAGGGGTTGAGTTGCATTTTGGCACAGACGGGGCTCATCCCTTCTGCGGGAGGCTCCTTGCCAGAAGACATCTTGGAGTGGAAGGAATTCGAGAAATCGGGGGGTTTGCGTATTATTGGGCTTTGTTTGTCCCGCTGAGGGAGCTGCGAGGAAGCGTGAAGGGTTTGAGTGTAAAAAAATCTGGTCTGGGATTTACCTGCGAGTGCGGCAGGTGAAAAGTGATGGATGATGGATTCTTCCCGGTGAACGAAGAGACAAAGGGGAGTCTCTTCCCTGTCTGACACTTGGGTAGCAGCATATTTTCAGGCAGGGGAGGTGAAGTAAAAAATCTGGTCTGGATCGGAGTGCTTGTATCTCGTCAGATGGACCCTGCGATGCCATTTGAGACAAAGGCGATTTGCAACAAGCACCTACAGGAGATACCGGCTTGTCCAAGACCATCGGCTTCACCTGACTCGCTGCCTGGGAGAGGATTTTGTCCTCATGTTTGTTGTTTTAGTCTCTTTTTTCATCTCTTGCTGCTCAAAACGAGCATGAGCTGAATGACTCCAAAACTTCTCCCAAGGATTTTTGGATTGCATGGCCCTGCCCTGCCAGGAGATGGTCTGATGAGCCCAAATTCACACCCCTAGTTCCTACGGGTTTCCAGGAAATGGCTATGGAAAGCTGAATTTAAATTCGAGCACATGTGCCAGCATCACTCAACCAGCCAAGGAGGCGAGGTATTGCGTGTTCCTCGCCGTCTGATTAAAATTAACCAATCCCAATCAGATTTTCAAATACCGAACACGTAGGGGAAGCATGGACAAATGCATAGTGATGATTTGTTAATATCGTTCAGAGTCTCATAGCCTCTAATTAATGTATTCATGAAAACCACACACAATGCAGGTTACAGATAGAAAAACAGGTGGAACGTGGCATTTTCATTATTTATTAATTGCTGGTCACAGTGTCCCCAAAGCACCGATGTCTCTGCCACCTACACCTGACTCAGCTCCATTTGTCCGTCAGTGCCGTGAGATGAAGGGCTGTTAGGACAGACTCTTCATCTTGTCCATCCCCGGGATCCCTGGCACTTGTGCTACCGCAGGTGTGGACCTTGCTGACCCCACTGTCCCTGAAATCGCCCATCCCAGAGCCTCAGATCAGCCCCAGAAGAGCAGCAGTGCCTTCCTGACTAAGGCAGCAGCAGCTTGGAGTCTGTGAGGGCTCTGGGGCTTGTTACCTGCGCCCACCCCAGGGAAAAGAGTGCAACTTACACCGTAGCTTCTTTGAACGGGAAATAAGTGGCTGTTCTGCAAACATAAAAGGGCGAGTGTGAAGTTGCCTGCCCGTGAAATGGGGGCGTGCAGGGGGGGCTGGCGTGCCGTGTTTGGGATGGCGGGGGTGCCAGATGGTGAGCATCACCGCAAAGAAGCTCATGTCCCACCCCGAGGCGGCTCGGGGGATGCTGGATCTCAGAGGAGGATCCCGAGGGGCTCGGGGTGCGGGTGCAGGAGGGGAAGGTGATCCCCCGTCCCTCCGGCTGTCACCTTCATCCCAGCTGAGATCCAGGCACCTGGGGAGAGGACACCACAAAACCCGGAGTCCTTCTGTTCCAGGACAACCAGATACTGTTTGCAAGGACCCAGGGGAAGGTCAGCAAAGCGCACCACAGCTGCAGCATTTACTTGGTAACATTTCCACGAGGATTTTGCTCACGGTTCTTTGCACCAAGCACATGGTAAGAGCGGATCTGAATGGCTGTTTTGTGCCGAAGTCGAACTAGGATCAGTAACTCGGTTATCCCTGAGTGTTCCATGGGCAAACCAAGCCCGGTGTGACTCCCACGTCACAGCATACCGCCCGTGGGACAGACGCTGCCCTGACAGCAAACTGAGGATCGTCTGTGCTGAAATACACAGAGTCCGCCTGGACAGGTGAAAGTGAAGTCAAACAGGAGGAGATGGTCGCCTCTGATAAGTAGATCGCAGGCACTTCCCCTGCTGAGCGGTCCTACTAATTGCCATTTGTAATGTGTATTCCTTCCTTTTGTGTCCATCACCATGTGTATTCCTTCCTTTTGTTGCCCATTATCATGTGTATTCCCTCGTCTTTGTGTGCATTATCATGTGTATTCCCCCCTTTTAGTGCCCATTATCATGTGGATTGCTCCCTTTTTTGCAGAGGAAAAGGGTTTTCAAGCGTGTCCAGTTTAGAGCACTCAAATGACCCGTTCTCGCTGCTCTTTGGGGCAGTTCGGCAAGGAGAGGGAGACACAGAAAGGCCAGTGGTTTGGGCGACCCCCCTAGCACCCTTCCCTGTGCAGAGCTGTGCCAGCGGTGGGGAAGGAATAGCGGAAAGGAGATTTTTCCAGGAAAGTTTTCAAAATAAAACACTCACCTACCTGGCACGACACTGTGCATTCAAGCCTGGCTGTGCAGCAAATAACAGATCGGCAGAACATGAGTAGAAGGAGCTGATCCAGCTCCCAGGTGATTGAGGCTTTGGGAAATCTATCGCTATGGAGCTGCCAGAGGCCCCGGCAGGAGGGGGAGAGCAGGAGCCGCCGGGTGAGCGCATCCTGCACGGCTGAGGTACCGGCTGCGATTGAAGTCCCAAGTCCTTTCCTGAAGACTTAATTTGGGTTCAGACAACCAACTTTGCCCTCGGTTTGCTCTGCGGAGAGGCCAGCAAGTATCTGAGTCAAAGGGGAGTCCTGAGGTAAGCAGAATTAAAAAGTCAGGTTGGCAAATGCCATGAGCAAAGATGCTCTTTGCTTTCTTTTCCTGTAGAAAGAGAAATAGAGAAGAAATTAGGTGGTCATCCCAGAGACATTTGCAGGAAGATCACTAATGCAATGCCTCACAGAAAAGGACGCAGGATTAGCCGGTCCTCAAAGGACTTTTATGGGGGTGTCAGAACTGAAGCAAGCATAAAGCAAGGCACTTTCTTTTTGGCTCTCTCTGTATCATATCCCGTGGACATTCATTTCATATGATATAAAATTTGGTGTCAATTCATGTCACGATAACAGGAAAGAAACTGATCTCACCTAACTTTAGAATAACCCTCTCACTTCTCAATGGCAGAGACCCAAGTGTCTCTCAAAATCAGTGGTGGAACAAATGCTCTGAGGGGTCACTCCTGGGCTTGCTCATGACCAGGTGACATAAATGACATTTCAGAAAGGCCATCACAAAACAAGCACAAGCAATGGCTTTTTACACAAAAGCTTTTTGCAATGGCTTTTGTTGTTGTTGTTGTTGTTGTTGTTTTCCCATATCCCAGCAATGGTGGAACTTGAAGTGAGTACCCAAAAGCAGAGGGTGCCATGACACACGAGTTGGGGTGTTGTCCTCTTTTGAGTTGGTGTAGCTGAGTCCATGGAAAAAAAAAAAAAGACTATTTAATTACTGTTGCAATAAATAGGATTGTAGAGGCATATTATAGGCATTTATTTCACACAGTGACATATTCAGTAAATACGCTTTGCTTGATGTCCTACTTTAGTTGTACTCATTAGCAGACTAACTCATCAGCTACCGTGGGCACTGGGTGACTCGAGTACAACCCCCAAAACTGTTTTGAAGGAAACTTTCCTTGCACTTTCCCGTTCCACCCTCTGCCAGAGGAGATTGGCTCCGTAAAACATTCATGAGCAGCTTTAAAATAATAAAAAATTAAACAACCTTTGCTATAAGGTATGAAATATTTACCATGCTTCTGTAAGCTAATTGCATATGGAAACAACAAAGCGCCGGGGCTATAGGCTAAGTGGCACCACCGGCATCCGACGGCTGCATCCCCATCACTGCTGTGCTGATGGGCCGGGGACAGCAGGGGTGGTGGGACCGGAGAAGCCAGCAGCCGTTGGGGTTTCCTCGGCATCTCCCCGCAGTGACGGCAGGACACGTCCCCGGGGCAGCCGGGGCTGCACGGCCGTGTCCGAAGGCATTAGCTACAGCAGACTGCACGCTCAGCAAACGCTCATCAAGCTGCAGTCTCATCATACTTTGTCACTTCTTCTCATCCCAGTTGCAGCCCTGAAGTGCACTAATGGAAAATAGCAGAGCTGGCTGAACAAGTCGGAGCAAATGATATATGTGACAAATTAAGCCTACATTTCTGTTCGCTTTAATCATTGCAATTTCCTCCAGTTTTTCTTGTTGTTTGGAAGTATTTAAACATCTTTGGGAGGGAGATTTTTCTTTTTCATTTTTTTGGCTTGATTGCAAACAGCTCGCCATGGGTGCTCGGTGTTCAAGCTGTGTTCTAGCTGGAGTCACAACTGATGGGATCAGTCACCTGGTGCTGCAGGTTGGCTGGGAGGAACCCCAACCCACGCCAATCCAGACACCAGCTTCGGCAGCCGCTTCGGTGGAGGGACTGAAACACACTTTCTTTAAGACAGGTAAAAAGCAAACACACAAATGTTTGCAAAAAGCAAGTAGTACATGAGTGGGATGTGTCTGGAGATAAGGAACTGGCCTTTCCTGCAGTCCCTTTTCCTCCAAAACAGCAAGCGTGCCTGTGTCCGCCAGCTCTCCTGCCCAGGGCTGTACCCGCAGTGACACAGCCCCGGTCCCAGCCAATCTGAAAAGCCCCATGTCACACCGTTTCCATCAGCCAGGATAAAACCCCTTGGTCCTTCAGGGCATTAAAAGGTCATTTTGCTCCCTGATGCCGCAGCTGGGATCTGAGCGACCACAACTGCCGAGGAAGAAAGAAATAAAACAACAGGCACAGAAAGTATCTGTTCTTTCCATTATTATAGGATTTATCTTCCTAATATACGGGGAGCGTTGCTTGGCAACGCCGGCTCTCCTGACCTCTGCCATCTCCCCCCAGCACAGCCCCGATGAGCTCAAACCGCGTGGAACCTTCTCCAGCACCATCGCCAGCTGGTTTGCATGGGCCTGGTGAGTCCTCCAGAAGCCCGATGCTCATCTCTACATCTCCAGCCCTTCCTTTCTTCTCTCCGGTGGCAAACGCCTCCCAGGGAGGGACACGGCCAGGACAGCTGCTGGCTGGTCGGGAGGGAGGACCAGCACAGCCTCTTCACTGGGTCACCTCCATACTGGAGAGCCAGGGTGTGAGGTGCTCCCAGAGGTCACCAGCAGCCTTCAAACAGCATCCATGCCTTCGGATAAACCCGGCCTTGCTAAAAAAACACTGACAGCTTCAGCAGAAATTTGACCACACTGATGGCGCATCCAGAGATGTCTGTTCAGAGCTGCTCCCAGAGCTCACCAGCAAACTTCAAACAGCATCTGTGCCTTCAGACATATCCATCCTTTGCCAAAAAAAACCCATAGACAGCTTTCGCAGTAACCTTAACCACACTGATGTCCATTCAGAGCTGCTCCCAGAGCTCACCAACAAACTTCAAACAGCATCTGTGCCTTCAAACACATCCATCCTTTGGTAAAAGCCCTGCAGACAACTTACAAGCAGCAGCATTGATGATCCAGGCTCCACTTGCCTTGTTTGAAGTTCTCCACAGAGATGCTCCAGGACCTTTGCAGTTCTTTGTGCAGAGAGAAGGATCCTTCTTGCATTGAAGAACCTCCTGAAATGGGTGAGTTCTGTGCAAGAATCCAGGATCTTCCACAACTGCAGCCTCTTCACCTGCATCCTTCCATCCCTAAAACTCTTCCTGCAGCTTCCCAGTCGCTCCCAGTTCCCTAAAGGAGGTGCACGCCGGGACTTCCCTGGGTCAGCAGCCTGGCCAAAGCAAGCTTTAGCTTTAGCTTTAGCTTTAGCCTTAGTTTTATCTTTAGCCAGCTCTGCTGACCCAGGGAAGTCCCAGCGTGCACAATCAGATGAATTTGCAGCAGAAAAGTTGCACTGTCTTTTCAAAACACTTCTTTCCAAATTTCCCACGTCTCAGCGACACCGTAACATCCCCGGTGCAGAGATGGGCCTGAATGTGATTAACCCCCCAACGAAGCACCAGCAGCCCTTTCACTGGGCTGTATTTGCGGAGGTGCCATGGTTACTATCTGCACAGCCGGGACAGGAACCGCTCCCGTTCCCCTGACAATAACAGCAGCTGAAACTTTATTCTTCACTCGGGATGACATTAATCACTCGCACATCATGGGAGAAAGGGGGCTCTGGCAGAGGAGACCTTCACCCTCCCACCCTGGGGTGAGCCGAGCGCTGCAGAAAACTGGTGGAAATGCTTGACACTCCTGTAGACTGCATTTTCACTCATGATGTTGTTGTTGTTGTTGTTTTTCCACACACTGCTGCACCCTCGGTTTTCAATCAAAGGAGAAAACTGTCCGTAATGACAGCAGAAGAAATCACATGCTCCAAACCACCATCCCGGGTGCGTAGCACAGGCTGAGCATACGGGGCAAATATCATCTGAATAGCTGCAAAATCAAGCCAAGGTAAGGCCAAAGTGCCACTGGTATGTCTTGGTGGAGGCAGGAGGGAGAGCAGGGATGAGAAAAAGAGGGAACAGCGAGGGTTTTCTCAGGCAAACGGCTGCCTGAAGCCAGCGGCTGATTTTTACACTCTCCTGGTGTTGGACATCAACGTGCTGCCCGGCGGGTCTGTGTTAACAGCTCCTCAGCCTCCGAAACTTGTACTTCAGAAGAGCCACACGTTTCTGCTCTTGCCTTTGCTAAGAGCAGAGCACAGTGAGGTGCGTTAACCCCCCGCCCTCCAGCCCCCCTGCAGGTGCAGAGAGAGGAGCAGGCGTGGTGGAGAACAAGGAGCTCGCACAGATCCTATGGTGACCAGCATTGTGTGGAGATCTGAACAGGCCAGAGCAGAAAAAAAAAACAAAAAAAACAAGAACACGACAAAAAAACCCCATTTCAACAGTATCACAGCCAGGATCCAGCACAGCTCCGGCGCTTGTAAACGTGAGGGTGGGCGGCTGGTGGGAAGGGGGAGAGGGAGGGACAGGGAGTGATGGAGAGAATTCAGGTGAAAAAAGGTTAAGTGCAGCCAGATATTGAAGTGAGACGGAGTCGCCCATGAGAGCAATGCAAACAGTTCATTGCGAGGAAACCTGAGCCAAGGGCCATTCACAGCACAAACCCAGCGACGGGCAAGTGCCCCCTCCCCTTCCACTCCATGGGATCTGGCAAGGACAGTGCTGGCTCAGAGTTCATAAATTCTTCAGCAGAAAATACTTAGATACTTAATCAAGGGCTCCTCTGTTACTCCAGAACAAGTTTACATTATGAGGAAAAAAAAAAATGCCAACCCCTCAACCAAACAAAAAGGGTCCTAAATAAAGAGATAAAGTAGTATGACAGGACAGCAATAATAGCTTTCAGGTGTATGTTCTGCATAAGATTTCCAGGCAGTTGGTTTAGTTAATGGATTCCCTTAATCTTTCAGCTGTCAGCATGCAATCTATAGTCTACTGTTTCTTCCACACCGTATTTATAGGGACAAATTCAAACTTGTATAAACAGACAGGAGTATCTATTGTTGTGCAAGAGAGGGACACAAAGGCAGCTTGTCACCGATACATCACAGCTGTCTGTGAGCTGTGCCGGAGCTGGGGAGGCCACAGGCAAACGAGGAGCCTGGGAGGATTTGGGGGGTAATGGGGGTGTGGGAACAGGCAGGCAGGGCTGCCGGGGGCGACGGTGCGGGCAGGGAGCTGGGCAAGGGGATGCAGAGGGTTCAGCTGCTTCTCCAGGCTCTTTGGGATGCTGAGAGGATCAGCAAAGCTGTGCTCTCCTGCTGCAGCTCTAGGAAAAAAGGAGAAATGCTAATTAAAAAAAGAGGAGCTGACCCGGAGCTTGTTTGCTAAGTTGGTTTGTAACCAATTCATGTAGGGGAAAGATGGGGGTAGGATGGTGGTGAAAGAGGCTGATCGAAATAAGACCTGGCTGTGCAGAGAGCACGTCTGGGGAGCAGCAGCATGGCAAGGAAAGGGGACACCCGGCAGACACATCCCTCTCCTTTAAAGTGCAGGTCTCTGAGCAAAAATCCTCTCACTTTGGTGGAACTGGGACGTGTCTGTATTGACTGGCAGGGGTGCAAATTGCCACGGACCTGCAATAACTCAAGTTTGGCTGGCAGGGCAGCATGGCTTGGGCAGGAAGCGCCTCCTGGCCTTGGAAACTCTGTTCCTGCCCTTCCACTCTGATTCTCTGACCCTCTCTTGCAGTGTCACCAGCCGCTTTGAGAGATGGGGGGACTTTGGGGTCACTGCACAACACCACGAGCTTCTCAGGACCCCCAGCTGGGGAAACATCACCCAAACCCCAGGACAGAGTCCAGCCAGCAAGAGGTGGTGTGAGAAGAGAAGGAGCAGGACTGGAGCAATGGGACACCCAGAGAAGGAGGACAAAGCCAGTGACAAAAATCCAAATGATGCTCTGAGGAAGGAGAGGAGGCAAAGCTGCAGCATCCCAACTCCCGCTGGCTCGCGGGGATGCGAGCGGCACAGCCAGCAGCTGCAGGGAGCGGGAGGCATCGCGGGGCTGTCGCAGGCGGCTTCACCGCTCGGGCTCTGCCGCTTTGGGTGTTTAAACCATGTGGCACGGCCCTGTGTGGAAAAGCCTCTTTACCTTCAATAACTCTAGTTTGAGGCAAGGGAGAGGCATCATGCCATGCCCTGCAGCAAACCCGCTCCTGGCACCAGCCGAATACAAATAACCAATAATAACCGGAGAAGATAAGTTACTGCTGTAAAAGTCAGTCAGAGCCCTGCTGAAGGATGCTGCCCAGCACGGCGATGGTAGATATGTTTATTGGCAAAACGCAGAACAAGGAAGATAGGGACTAACTCCTTCTGCTGCTCTGGTTTGTGTACTCAAGCACTCACGGAAAATACATCTGAAAGAGTTCCCCTCAAAACCCATCTGTCTTTATCTGCTACTTGTTTATTTAAAAGCAAGGCTGTGCAGAAACGATTCCTCCTGCCTCCCCGCTGCCTTGCTCTGCCTCTCCCCTTCCTCCAGCCTCTGCAGGGTTTCTCGGGGCAGGCACTGGGCTCCTGCTGCGACAGATCCAGCCTGTCCCAGTGCCAACTGGGAAGCTGTTCCCAGCTGGTGGGTGTCTGCGGGAGGTCTCTGGGACAGACTCAGCCCTCGTGCGGCACCATCTCTCATGCAGCGTCCATGGGATTTTCAAGTGTTTCTGGAAATAGTGGGTAAGAGATGGGCAGAAATGCTGCCTCGCTGTTCCCCAGCTCCTGCCGCTCCCTGGCCAGGTCCTGCTTTCAGCCTCAGTGACATCTCAGCCTGTGCAGCTCCCAAAGGGTGCCAGGAGTATCCCTCGGTGATGCGCAACTCCCACCGGGACCAGCGGGGCTGGAGGGAAGATGCTCACAACGCCTTCACCCAACATTTGGCACCGGGGAGACCAGCAGGTCCCAGCAGCCAGTTCCGCTGTCCCGGTGTTCTCCTCCCTGGCTGGGAGCACTGGGGTGACCGGGAGGAATGAGCAGTGGACGACAGCCTTCAGCTCCCGGGGAGCCGCAGTGATTTGAATATATATTGAAAAATTTCCCAGTGCGTTAAACAGGCAGGGGGGCAGCAGGGAGGTGGCGCAGAGGGCCGAGCGGTGTGGCTGGGACAGTGGGAAGGGTGACACTGGCTTAGCACCACTGCCACCACAGCACAGGAACCATTCAGGAGATGCTGTGTTTCCTGGGATGCAGGAGCAGCGGCCCGGACAGACAGAAGGAGCATCACAGAGGCAGGTGGACATGATTGGATGTGGCCATGGAGGAGAAGGAGGTGTTCATGCAACAAGAGGGAAGAGGATGCTCATCATCAGAGGGGTGCTTAATGGTTTATTAAGAGGGAAGGGGTCAGAAAGGCGTCATCAAGCCCTGTTGCAATTATGCCACGTATCCAGATCTGGCTCTTCCGGACACAACTCATCTCTCTCCAGGGTAATGGAGGCTGTCTCCTGCACCTGATCCCCACATTAACACTGTCACAAGCTGATGATATTATCAAGTGAAGCGTAGCCTCAGGGGGAGACAAGCTTTAACCCTTCCCACGCCAGCAGAGGAGGGAGGATGAGCCCTGGACCGTGTCGAACAACAGGTGAAATGGGACCTTTTGAGGGTCAGCTGAGTTTGTACAGAGAAATGTTTGGCAGGGGAGAAGGAGGGGCAGTGGAAAGGCAAGGCAGATGGGGATGGATGTAATTTGGTGTCAAAGTTGAAAGTCTCAATAATATTTCTGGCTGCACACAGGCCCCCAGGGTTTTCCCAAAGGACTGGATTGGACAAGCCATTGCTCTCTAAATGGATCATTCTCAAAAAAATCAAGCCTGTTGCCATCTCTTGTGACACTAAACACAGACGTGAGACAACCACATCCATGTGACTGCATCCTCCTGGAGCCCCATAGCAACATCTCAAGCACCTGCAGCCACAGCAGGCATGGCCATGTCCCCAGCGATCCCCGGCTCTGCGCTGGCTCGGGGAGCACAGCCCCAGGGCAGGACAGGACCTCCCGCGGCTGGGAAGATGGGTGTGCAGCTCTCTGCGGGCTCCTCTGCAATGGATTTGGGGCAGATCTGTGCAAAAGTTCTCCAGCAGCTGAGTTTCCACTCTCCCTTCCTCAGCATCATCCTCCCCAGTGCCATGTCCCTCCCATGCAGATTGGGAACCTGGTCCGTGAGCATCAACCCTCTGGTCCTTCCTCCTGGGTCAGGAGCCTCCTGCGCTCCCATGCTGGACCTTGAGGACAACTAAAGGAGCATGTATGCCTGCACCTGGGCCACCGATGTGCCGCAGAAGCCTGATGCTGGCAGCCAGCAGTGTGCTTGGACCCCCCGCATGCACCCCCGTCACCATCCACGTCTGCATCCTCAAGCTCCCCCTCCCCGGGGAACCTGCTCCATTGCCAGATTTGCTGCAAAGGTTTAAATAGCACCGGTAAGATCTCCAGGGCAAGGAAAGCAGGAGGAGGTAAGCACCCGTCTCGGGGAGCTGAGCAGCTGATTTAATTAAACATTCCCATTGGAATCATTGTTTTATTTGAGGTTGGAACAGGTAACTACAGCACAGAATTAAAGCGGGTGCCAGAGCGTGTGCCAGGGCCGTGTTCTGGAGGCAGCTTGGTGTTCCAGCCTGTTCATTCTTATTCATTACCAGCTCCGGAGGCAGCATCTCCAAATCCCTCTCAATTCCTGTTCTCTCTCTCCTTGATTTCCCTCTCGTCCTGCATGCTGAAGTCTGCAAACAACTCACTTAAATCCGCTTCTCCACTGTCCATTAAGCTTTTAACACTTGCTGCATTTCCCGACAATGACGCAGATTGTATTACAGCTCCTTAAATGTTAATTTTTATCGATTCTACATATATACATAAAAATACACAGGCGCGCACAAACAAGCACGCATATATTGATATAAATATTGATATGCAGCAAGTGGTTCCTGTAGGTGGAGGGAACTGGAGGCTGATTGCTGTTATCCCATGGGACAGTGCGTCCTCTCCGGTATGAAAACAGAGAGGCCAAATGCAAGAACAGCTTCATAAGCAACAACTTGGGAAGCAAAGGGACATACCCAAGGTAAAGGTTCAGAGGCAGCTGCTGGGCTGGCTTGAACCTGAGATGACAGACGAATTTCTTTTTAAAATGCCCTATATTGAGGGGTTTGCCACTGTTTTCTTGGGCTTAGGAAGACCAGCAAAGCATGTGGGGTGCCTGAGCACTGGTCAGGACCTGGCTGGGGACCAGCCTGTCATTCTTCAGTGAACGATGCTTTGAACATCTCTTAAGGTTTCTGCAGTGGAGGAGGGGGCTGGAGGAAATATCTGGGAGTCAGGAGCCCCATTCGGGGACAGCTGGGCCCTTGCAATGGATTTGGGACTCCACATTTCAGATATGTCTGGTTACTTAGCTTTGCCTCAGTTTCTCCATCCTCCATCCATGTACTCCTGTCTTTTTAGCTGGGTGATGCGCTTTGATTCGCAGCCCCACGGAAAGGTTCACCAGGAGGGAGCTCACCCGGACCCGCTCCCAGGGCTGGCAAGTCAGAAACAAGCACTTCAAGTGGCATTTCCACAATCTCCCGGAAGCCTCGTCCCTCTTTGTCCCCGAGAAGTGGGTTTTTTTTTCAGAACTCCAGGGCTCAGAGCACCCAGACAGTGTGTTCAGAGCTGCTTTCACAGCTTCTCCCCAGGAGCTTTGTGTACCCCAGGCTGCTGCAGGATGTAAAACGGGGCTGGGGGCACCCACTTGCAGCACCCTGGGGGAGCAATTAGCAAAGGAACAATTAGCTGTGGAGCTCTGTTGGAGAGTCCCAGCCCATGTCCAGGCTGCTCTGCCCTCAGCCCGTCCCATGGGCACGGAGAACCCCAGAGCCCTGGGACTATTTCCATCCTGGACAGAATCAACACAAAAGTCTGTTTGCCAAACTATGGAGGAGCAAACTCAAACACCCAGTTTGATGAACTGGGTGGATTTTGACTGTCTTGGCAAAAGGCACCTTCTGACGCCCTCTGCCCCTCGGAGGAAACCGCGTTCAGCCAGGTCTTTGTCACTGAAATAGTGCCACCAGTTTTGTTCTTCTTGGTTTCAGTACCAGAAAAACAAAGATGTTGTTCCCTCAGCTTGTTTCCATCAGAAACCAAATTAACTGTTTTTCCATTGAAATTTCCAAAAAATCAGAAGAGCTGGAAGCAAACTTGAGCCCAGAATAGTTCACCCTGGGCAGCGAAATGTGCTGAGCGGCTCTAAGCCTTTAAAAAGAGCCGCGTGATGGGAAACGCTGAGCCAGCCTCACCAAAGGACTTGCTGCTCATATTCCCTTTGCACATGTAAAAATCAGGTGGTTACAAAGCAACTCCCGCTGTTTATATGAATTATTTTAATAACGCAAAGGGAAAACTTGAGCAATTGTCCATTGTTCTCCTCTAAGTTGCAATCAGCGCTGCCAGGAGAGCTGAGGAGCTGGCAGACGTGTCCAGGACTGACTCCGGTGGTGGGTGGCACTGGGAAGGGGGATCTCCAGGGGCTTCTGCTGGGATGAGTGTTTTGGTCCCAGCATCATCCAGCAGCAGCAGCTGCAGCCCTGGGCAGGCAGCAGCATCCCACACCCGGCCTCCCACGCATCCTCAGGAGGAGGAGGAGGAGGAGGAGGAGGAGAAGGAGGATTTCCCCGGGAAAGGGGTTGGTTGGCTTGTGGATTAGTGGGGTTGTTGGACTATGTGTCATGGTCACGGCAGAAAAGCAGAACTGAGAAGCCAAATGGTTTTGCTAATCCGCTTGCTTTGATTTAGCAGTAGAAACCATTTGCAAACACAGCTTTAATCTCCAGTGCTGATTTCCAGAGTGCAGAGCCTGAGCTTGACTAAAGAGAGCGGAAAATGAGGATGCTCGAACAAAAATTGTTCGGCAGAAGCCAGGCTGAAGAAAACCCCGTTTTGCACAAGCCAAGGGCCTTTACAGAGACACCGCATCTTATTCACCAGACCCGCTCCCTCGCAGCCGCGTGGTGACTGTGTGCAGCCGCTCAGCGTTGGAAAAAATCCTTTCCATCCCATTTCTCTGTGGGAAAGAGCTGCGCTAGCTCAGAGGCACCTGCCACAGCACAACAGCTTCGGATACGGGGACTTTGTGTGGAGAAGGAGCCTGGTCTTTGTATATTTTTGAGTATGAGAGGGGACACCAGGGAGGCAAAGGGTTCTACATACTCTCACGTCTTCAGAATGAAGTCAGGAGGGACAGGGAGCCGAACTTTTAGCCACCACCTGTTTTCTGCTGCATGAGCTCTGTCTCCAAGCACTCTGCTCATACACCTTCTCTGTACACACAGGTAAGGACCAAAAATAACATTTTCAGGCTTGTCCTCTGGGCAAATGGGACACAAGGAGAGAAGCGATGTCCCAGTTGTGGCACTAGATGCTTCCAAGGAACGGGACATGGTCTGGTCACCTCCTTCGTCAGCTGGTGCCATGTGTGATGGAGAACGATGACCAGCGAACATCTGCCAACACCACGGGGGAAAGCAAGTACTGTGCCCTCTTCTGTCCCCCCAAAACGGAGGAGAGTGTTTGGGAAGCATGCGAGGCCATGAACAATTTCCTCTCATTAATTAGCTGATGGACAGGGCAGATTGTTTCTCAAGATGAGGCATCAGGACCTTGGTCTACCTCCCTAATCGATGCCCAAGTCATTTTGCAGTGTGGATGAAGATGGGGGCAGCAGATCCAGCCCCCAAGGAAAGGATGCTGTGAAGGGACAGGGGAAGGTTCTGCTCCCCCTTCCCTGCTCCTCTCCATCTCATTCATCACATCACAAACACATTAGCACAGGGTAATTATTAAAGATCAAAGGGAGACATTTGCAAAGGTTGCGCAGGCAATGAAGCCCAGAAATACGTTTCAAGAGAGGCTGTGTCTGCGTGCTGGCAGCTCAACGAGAGCATTGTAAAGGGTTGATGAAGCACTTTGACTACGCTTCAGAGTTGGTATTATTGCGATTCATTTAAAACTTGACCCACTTTTATTTTCTATATTGGCTTTTTTTTTCTTAAGAGAAGAATAGTTGAGCATACCCAGCAAAACTGCAACACATGCTTTTGTTTGAGCCAAATCTGTATTTTTCAGGGAAAAACAAGTTGGCAGGTTTTATTCTCAGAATGAGGGAGAAGGAGCATGTGTATGCCAACACGTGAGCGCGTGTGAGCCCACGGGAGGAACCTGCCCCTTGCTGAGAGCAGCAGACCCGCGCAGGAGTGAGTTTGGTCTTGAGTTAGTGGTTGCTCAACAGAAATGACACAGCCAGCTCGGATGAAGGTGGAGCAGCCGGAGGGAGCGATGGCCTCGCCGTGTCGTTGTGGCCTCGCCGTGCCGTTGTGCCCTCGCAGAGCTCCGGCGGGTGATGCAGGTTTATTGCACACTAGTGTGATGCACCTTCACCGGTGTCTGCACCAACGGTGACAAAACACCAGTAATGAGCCGTGTTCGGTGGGAGGAAAACTCAGCACAGTGCTGGGTTTTCTGGATGTGACGTGCACCTCCACTCAGCTGCGATTTTACCTTCAGGGCACGAAAGGGAAACAGTTTTTTTTCACCTAATAGAAATGTTCTTTGGCGTGGAGATCAGAGTACAAAGCCCCCGTGTGCAGGTGGGTGGAGAGGAACTGAAGGAGGGGGCTCGCAGGGTGCAGGGAGGGGCTGGGGGCACCAAGACCCCAAACAGGCAAATACATCAGAGAGAGAAAAGAAAGGACTTGGTCATGACAGATTCACTGGTTTCTCCCGAGGAGCTCCCGGGAATCAGAGCAAGCCTGGGAGCCGGGGGGTGACACAGCTACACCCCCTGCAAAAACAGAACCAGCTGCTGCCACTGCTGCTGCTTTTGAGGGGATTTAGTCTTCTCTAAGTAAACATGGAGGCAGTTGATACACACCTTATAATTACATTGCTCCGCTCTGCAATTATTACATTTTCCAAGCTACAGCTGCTTCCTACTCATTATCAGGTTAAGGAACTTCTCCTGATAGTAACACGGCATTAACCCTGTAATTAAGCGCAGACCACCCAGCGCCCGGCTGCGGAGAGGGGCTTCTCCCAGCAAGCAGCGGCCGTGCCCGAGCGTGGAGGTGACTTCATGTGATGCAGACTCGCTTTTCCATCACCCAGACAGCTGCTCTTCCCTCCTCCTTTATTTTTAATGTAATGACACGATAAGAGCATCCTCAGGATTTGCCGAGCACCCGGCGAGGGGCTCTGCTGAGCCCTGCGATTCGGTGGGCACCGATCCCAGCGCTCCAGGGAGCCTCACTTGCAGCTCGACCTAACAGTTTGTCTGATGAATTTTGCATTTCCCTTTTGAAAGCATGGATTTCTTCAAATGAAATTTTTTGCTGTTGGAAACTCCTGTAGCCCATGGGGCATTGGCTGCAGCTGCTGGCCAGCAGCTTCAGGTTTGATGCTTCTGTTTGTGTCTCCATCAGGACAAGGGATCGTTTCTGAAAGGTGCGGACGTCCCCTAAAGCAACACGGAGTCATGCCAGGAAGGCTGTGGTGGTGCCCAACCACGACCCCCACAGTGCCCACCCGTGTTTCCAGCCCCAGATGTGCGGACACCAGCACTCCGGTTCCCACCCACAGGCTGCACAGGGGCCTGAGTCACAGATGGAGCGTGTTTAACCCTGATCCTAACGAGTCTTTTCAGCCGGGTCACTTTAAGTTTATTTTGGACCTGTTTATGAGAAAAACAGCACTTCTCAGCTCAAGAAGTTCAGAGCACCATCATACCCTCACCGTATAGTAGCCATCAGTTCGTGACACCCCAAGGTCCAGCGATTTAATGTACTTGGGAAGAACTTTGCTGCTACCGCTGCATCGGTCTGTGGCATAACTTGACACCTGTAATTACAGGAAGCAGAGCCAGGCTCCAGCTCCAGCAGCATATCTGGAGCGGGATCCTATCAGTGCAATCCAATCCGCCAAGGGAGCACCCGCAGGCCGGGCAGGTGCCTCTGGGGCAGAGCAGCCCCCGAGCTCGTTCTGCCCCCCAAGAGCTCGAGCTGCGGTGCACATCCAGCTGCCTCCTGCAGTTGCTTTCTTTGGGCTTGAGGAACAGATCTGGGAACAGTTCTACCTGCCAGAGCGGTTTGCAAGAATAAAAAAAAGGGATGGAACAAACATATTTAAGCTCTTGCTGTGCTCACCAGCAGCAGCAGAATCTGCTTCTGCGAGCAGAGCTCTGCAAGGCAAGGCACAAAACCCTTCGCAGGTGGAAGAGCCAGGAGGTCCTTGTCCCACCCTCACCTGGCTGGGCTGGAGCTGAGCTGGGCTTTGCACGTTGTACCAGCACAGCAGCCGGTGCTGGAGCAGAGCAGACACGGCCGAAGGCTGAACCAACGTCGAAGTGATGCCCTGCACAACCCAGCACCTGCAAGTCTGACAAGTATTCACGCTAAACTTCCCTGGATTTCTTTCATGCTGAAAAATCAATGGCCCCAAGGACTCTGCAGTGTGACCCCATGGCTGCCTCCTCGAGCCTGGTCCCCAGAAGGGATAGGGTGATTCCCAGCTCGGGGGGGCACTGAACCCCAGCTCTCCATCCCCTTCACTCCAGGCAGAGTGACACCCCGTTCACTGGGCACTGCAGGGTACAGCATGGGGCACGGGGAGGGCAGCAGCCATGGGTGACATGTGGCCAGCCCCAGGGATGGGGGAACAGTCAGCAGCAAACCATGGGTGTCCCGTGTCGTGGCCATGGGGGTTTTTGCTAGGTGACAATGGCAGCGCTTGCTCCAGAAGCTCCCCCTCTAATGGGACATTTCCCGTGTTGTCCCGACAGCTCTGGTTTCCAGGCAGTTTATCACCCACCTAAAAATCGATGACAAGCCAGAGTGAACCCGTGACCTGGAAGTATAAATTGCCCTTAATTATCACAGCGGCTCGTCATGCGCTGGGTGCTCCGGCCGGGGCCCTGAGCTGGGAGCAGTCCTGCCCTCTGACCCCGCTGCATTGCTCTTGGTTTAAGGGCTTTTCTCCCCATCCCAGCCTGCGATTCCCCTGCCCTGGGGATCCGCGGCTGCTCCCGGGTCCTTCCTGCTCCCTCCCAACCTCCCCAGCACATCTGGGGCCGCCAAGGATGGTGCCAACAATGCTACCGGTGCCACAGCCCCCGCCAAGCAGAGCACAGGGCTGGGGGGGAAAACATACCATTAAAGTACCATCTCCCCCCTGCTGGGTTTTATTCCCAGCCCTCAGAAACTCGGCTCCTTTTCTTTGTCTTCAGCCAGTCCATCTTTAAAATGGAGGTAAAAGATACCCCCTGGGAGGCATGTTTAATTAAAGTTTGCAAGATGCTTGAGGAGCGTCAGATAAATAAAGAGGGGCCACGATGGCACAGAAGTGTTCCTGGGAGTGATGGGTGCCCGGGGAACCAAGGCGGGTTCCCGGGGGAGACCGGGGGAATGCAGCGGTTTCTCCCCCGCTTCCTTCCCAAGCCCTTGGCATTTGTTTAGCCCCAGGCTCCCTCCAAGGTAAACGGGGCCGTATCCGACCCTGCCACCTCTTCCCACTCCAGTTGCCAGGGGCTGCTGAGTGCCCTGGCAGTTGAGCAGCCCTTGAAAGGCTCCTTTCACTGTAATTAGACATGTAAAAATGAAAAACCTAAGGAAAAGAATTTATGCATCTTCTAATAGCCCTCAAGTGTCCATCCAGCCACAGCCTTTTTTTATCCCTGGGCTTTTATTTGGAGAGTTGCTATAATTTATGTCATGCAATTAGGTTTTTGTCTGGAGGCTCTGGGAGGGAGCGTGAGTGCAGAGGAGGGGAAGGAGCCCTGAGCCTGGCAAACAGCCGGGGAAGGGCCAGCGGCTCTGGCATGTGCAGCCCTGCTCATCCCAGAGCCAGCAGATTCGGCCCGGCCTGGGACCCACCAGCTCCCTGGGCAGCAAGTATGTCTGAGACAGCCCAAAGTACGGACTGAAACAAGGGAGAAAATCCCCCGCTGGAGCCTGGCTCTGATGGGGAACTTGCAGGGGGGAGTGATGCTGGGCATCGGGTGCTGTTAAAGCTGCATCCTCTGCCATCGCTAAGTGACAGTGTCTTGTCCCCAGCATCACCGGGGTGGGAACCGCTCCCCCCTGCCCAGCTGGGGTGACCATCCGTGTGCAGGGGAAGAAGCGGGACCTGCTGGGGAAGGGGCTGGTGAAAGCATCCCAGGGTGCTGAGCCACAGCTTCTCTCCTCCTTCCTCTGGCTGGGCTGCTCCAAACACAACACGGCTGGTTTTCGGAGCGCCAGCCTGCATGCAGCAGGATAAACCCGGCAGATAGAGCCAGACACAGAGCAGAACACGCTTCCTGTGACTGTTTGCTTAAAATCACGTGGATTTGGATTTAGAGAAACCCACGACCCATTGCTTCTTTCTTTGCACAGCGAAATCCTTGAACTCGAATCCCCAGAAGAGGGGTTTTAGCTCAATGTCCACTTTATGCCGTTTTATTGCCCACGGCTATGCCATTTTCTGGCCACATGCTGCTTCCCCGGCCTCTGGCTGCCCGGCATCTGCAATAAATCCCCGTGGCTGCCGAGAGCCGGGGAGAGTCCCTGCCCGGGGCTGCCTGGGGGGACCCTGCAGGAGACTCCACCAGCAGGGTGGAAAAAAAGAAAAGAAGCAGAAACAGTCAGAAACCGTTGCTGCCAAAACATGCACATTCAGCAAACGCTGTATCTGGGGTATCAGAAGTAATCACAGCCCGGATTGTGGCAGGCAAGGCAGATCCCAGGGTGTGGGAGAACCCTTATCTCCCCCAGACCTGCTGAGTGACTGAACAAACAGGGGCCCCCGCTCCCCCCCAGAGCAGCGAGTTCCCCCCGCAGCCACACATGCAGGATTTATCCTCTCACACCAAGTATGAGCCCTTGTCCCTGTCCCCATCGCGGTGCAGCCAGCTGTGCCAGATGTGAGAGCCAGATGATGTTCCCGGCTCTCGGCTCTCTCATCTCGCTGTCAGAGGAGAAGCATCACCTAATCCCACTTGCGGATGGTGCGGGAGGGTTTCCCCCGCACTCGGCCTGGCACCTCCTGTGCTGTCCCCCTTGTCACAGGTCACCGGCACTTGTGGGGAGGCAGGAGGGGCTGTGCTGGAGATACAGGGAACCACGAGCGGGTGTAAATGCTGAACTGTGCATTCAAAGATCCTTCTGCCAACAAGGGCAGATGAGATAAAGGCAGCTCCCGTGCAGCGCTGCTGCTCCAGGGGGGACCGTGGGGCTCAGCACCCCCCAGGCCTCCAGTCCTGGGGAGGAAAATATTTTAGTAAAATAGAAATTGGGTCATATCCCCTTGACTGTCTGAGTAAATGGGACAGTGTGTACATTTGATTTACCTTCCTACAGGGCAAATGTAGTGAACATGTAATAAATCATTTCTGCAGCTGCTGGGCAAGCCTCCTGCTGCAAACCCAGCAAAATTCATGCATGCTAAACCTGCCCTAATTACAGCTCTGTCTCCTTTTTCTCTCCTCCCAGCTCCTTCTCACACATCCATTTGCTCACTTGTCACTCTCTGCCTTGCTCCTCCTTTTCCCCATTTGCTCCCTCCATCACCTTTGCTATTTCCAGTAGGACACCCTGATCACCACCAGCACCACTCAAGCTTTAGCTCCAGATTGGCTGATGCCAGTCGGGATGTGACCACCAACAATGAAGGTTTGGAAACCTCTTGCGTCCCTTTGGGAGCACGTGGTTGACACATTCGAACCTTCTTTTTGGCTCTTTGAACCCAAGGTTTCCTCCTCCTCAAGGCAAAGCTGAGGAATCCTCTCAATTCTTTGGGACAGCAGCAGCCAGGGAAGGAGCTCCTGGGGAGGTGACTTCCCGTGGGTGCCCATGGGGGTCTGGGCAGAACCAGATCTTGTTCAGACCTGAGGTTTCTCACAGCACTTCAGACATTAGAGCAAACAAGCTGTGTCTGCAGTCGTCAGGACAAATGACAATAGTCTTAAATTGCAGCAAAAAGGATCCAGATTGGTGTTTACAAAAGCCTTTCTAAGGATAGCAAATCGCTGGAGCAGCTTGCCTGGGACAGTGCCAGACTCCCCAGCACTCCTGTCTTGTGGGAGCATTAGAAAAAGAGATGCTGGGAATCGATGAGGAGGAGCTGGCCCTGCCTGGGGAATGGGACAGGGTGGGGGGGGCCCTGCGGACCCCCAGGACACGGCTCCCAGTCCATCCCCCTGGGAAAGGCTGGTGAGACACAGCCTGGGGCTGGTTCCCAAAATCACCTTGCCGAGCAGAGGCAAGATGAGAGCAGAGACACGCACAGGAGCCCCATGTTCCTGCCTCTAGCCACGTTTCAGCTTTTGGCCCTGGGGAGCAGCGGGGGGACACGGCCTGAGCACCCGGGTCACTGTGGCACAGCGGGTCCCAGGCAGCCGCACCCACCAAAGGATGCACCAGCATCATAGAATCAGCAATGCTTTCTGCAGTGGAAATGCAACTGCGGACACGTTTGCTGCCCCAAAGCAGAAGGGAGCAGCACGTCTCCTTGGCGAGCAAGATAACCTGCCCTCACCTTGCAGGTAGCAGGAGAAAATGGGATCTGAACTCCCCCCAGTTTTCTGCCATCAGAGCTGTGGCTCCCAGCTGTCAGTGCTGTGTTCCCAGCCCTGCAACACATGTGCTGGTCCTGCCTCTCGAGCTGTGGGGACCTCCAGGTCCTTAAAATAATCCCAAAGAAACAAACAAACAAACAAACACAAAAATTAGTGCCAAAAGCAAACTCAGAACAGGCCTATTCCAGTCATTTTCTCCAGCAGAGTCTATTCAAAGAGCAGAGAGAGGATGACATGCTGGGCCAAGCTAAACACCCCTGCAACACATTGCAAACAATAGCTTCACAGAGCACGGAGCCAGAGGCAATCATTGTGGTCATTTACTCTGATTTTCTGCAGAACATATGCCATGGCACTTCCCAGAATTCATTGTTTAAACTAGGCAAGACTTGCAGGAAAACATTCACTCCTGACTTAAACTTTTCCAGGGTGGGAGGATGCACTGCAGAACAGCACCAGGGAAGAGGGGAAGGTTCTTCCTTTAACCAGATTGAGGACTCTGTGTAACTAGAGTAAAAACCCCACATTGACTGGAAACAGCAGCTCCAGGGAGATGGAAACTATTTGTAAATTTGGGCTGAGACCAGACTTAACTGAGCTGGGCATTCTGAGCACAAAGTGTTTGGACTTTTCATCCTGAGGTTAATTCTCTGGAGAGAGAAAGGGGGCAAAGAAAAAATGCCAGCACCTAAACCAAAATATACATCCTCTCTTCGAGCTTGGGGGGATGCCCCCTCCCTATGATTTGCTCTGAAATTTGCCAAGCTATCTTGCTCTTAGCCTGGGGCAAGGGAAAGGCATTTGACTCATCAAAGTATTTGCCTCCATTTCCCATCTCTCCTCAGCTGAGATGCCAACTAATAATTTCTGTTGCACTCTTCATTTCAACACCCCATTTTCTAATCCTCTTCCCTGATTGACATCTCTGGTCAACAAACATGGTAAAGCCGGAGAAAGGCATGGAAATCAAGACACTGTTTGCCCAGAGTTGCACATGAACCTGCCTTTGCTCGCAGTTCCAGCCCATGGCTTAATCCAAACCAAGACCCAGCCAAAAATATCCCCACGTCCAGGGGGACAGAGGAATTTTTCCTGCGCCTCAGGAATGTGGGCATTGCTCTGCAGCACAGGGTTTCTCCACAGCCGACCGAGACCTGAAGCCGACACCACTGAAGCTCTTGCACTGAGCGGTGCTGGAGCCGGGGAAGTGTGCGCAGGGGGTGGGCGATGGGGCTGCAGCCCCGTGCACGCCAGGAGGTGCACACGGCGGGTTCTGGAATGTGTTTCGGATCTCCTCCTCCTCTTCCTCAGAGCTGCAACTCCTGTGAGCAATGTGCTCTTCTCCCACTTTGGCACAGCAAGGTCAGAAACGGGAAAGAAGCCCATTTCCCTTCCAGTGTGCCTGGTCACTTGAAAACCAAGGGAAACCAGAGGAAGGAGCAAAAATAAAGGACATAGGGCAGCTCCGACCAATTAAAGGGCAAAGAGTAGGCAAGGGGAGGCAGGCTGGGGAACAAGGAGGTTATAAGCTGTTGCCAAACCACTGCAAACCCAGTGACAAGATTATACTTGGATGAGGCTCCTGGAAAAACCAGCTGAAGGAGGGAGGCGAATGTGGCCGGGGATTAATGAGCCTGAGATCCACCGACAGTGCCCGGTGGCTGCTGGAGACGACAGACAGGCCTGAGTCAATGCGCTTGGAGAGATGCAGCTACTAATCCAGCGGCACGGGGGCCTGGAGAGAGGCAGACAGACAGACAGACGTCGTCCAAACCACAGGACACTCCCCAAGGCCTTTCCCACCGTGGTGAGTGAACCTGCCATCCCTCCTGCCCCGGGGATCCGCTGACCCCCAGCCCAGCGGGATGGGGAACGGGGTGGTTTGAGGCTGGCAGGAGCCGAGCCAAGAATCTGGCTTAGCAGGAATAACGATGGGCAGATGCACAACTTCATCCAAAAGAAGCTCAGCGTGTGTGTTCATCTGTGAGCAGACAGGGAGAAGAAGGTAAATAGTGTGGTCGAGGTGCAACGTAGGGACCTTTTCCTAAGGCTGGGGAAGAAGTCAGTGTCACTGGGTACCATAGAGCCTGGGGTCCCCCAGAGGAAAGAGGTCATGGAGGGGATGGGGTGAGATGGGATGGGGTGGGGTGGGGATGGGATGAGGATGGGGTGGGATGGGAATGGGATGTTCTGGTTTTCCCCTGCAGCAGCATCTCTGGTAGGTTCAGGGAGATGCATGTGAAGTGCTCTCTTCCCCCATCACTCCCCAAACCCTATGAGCCCCTCTGTCACCCCAGCTGCAGGGGGGACCCCAAGAGCCAGCAAAGACCAGTGCCTTCAGAGGTCACCAAGAGGAACTAGGAGCAGGTTGGTGGAGGTTTGTTTCCAGCAGGAGCCGGCTCTGGCCGGGCAGAGCCCACACACGCAGAAGCAGCTTCTCTGGGGTGAATCGCGGCTCGGGCAGGACCCGGCTACTGCAGCCGCCCTGGAGAGGCTGAACCCAGGAGCTCTGTAAACAGCCTTTGAGGACAGACAAGTTCTGAAAGATGCAAAAACCAGGCCCAGCAGTAATTCCTCAGCAATGACATCCTTGCAGCAGGAAAATCTCTTTTATTAAGGGAAAACCACTAAACAGAAGCACTGGTTTCAAAGAAATAACCATACAAAGCCCACCAGAGCCAGGGAAGCCAAAGGCCTTCCCCGCAAGCCCTGGGCTACTTCCAAGGGGCTGATGGGTGTCAGATGCCCGTCCAGTTTTCAAACACACCAGGCTCTCATTTTTAAAGACAGAGATTCCTGAATCTTGGGTAAGAAACATCAACATCAGAGCCGCCTTCCTCACCCTGATGAAAGGCAAGCAGATCTATTACTATTTTTTCAGTAAATGTTTTTGCTGGCTACAGGACCCACTGGCTCTTCAAAGGCAAGTGAAAATTTGGTTCCATCCAGCTGTTCCCATGCACTGGGAGCGGGGCCGAGGTGGGAAAGCGGGGCTGGCCAGGCTGCCATGGAGCAGGAGACCAGGCAATGACAGAGTGGGGAGTAAAATCCATCCATCACCGCTTGGGACCTTCCCTGCCCCCAGGTCTCGCCTCTTGCCAAGCCTGCAGCCGCACACCCAGGCTCTCGGAGCCGAGAATCAGCGCCACAAACCCTGCCTGGGCAAGGGGGTCGGGGCTGAAATCTCCCCCACCCTGCAGCAAAGGCAGCACCAGCTCTTGGGGGGCTCGTTGTGGACACCCATCCCCAGCCTTGGCTTTGACCCATGCTGGATGCTGCCCTTTCCAAACCATTGGTGATGGAAACTCATCCGAACTCAGTCCTACTGCTGCTTTCCCTGGCTGGAGGATCCTTGTCCCCCACGATGCTCACCCGCAGCTTCACGCACGTGTGTCACTCCCATCTCTGAAAACTCCTCTTTGTAAGCATGGCCGTGCAAAATATTTCCGACAAACAGTCCTGACACACACAAAGAGACACTTAGGACTCACAGTCCTTTTTCTCCAAGTTCCTTATTTATAGCATAACAGCTCTCTTGGAAACCACCTGGATATCATTACCCCAATTTCACACAGGGGATAGCAGAGATGGAGAGAGGTAAGCTTGACCCAAGCAAAGTCAGTCAGCGACTGCTGGAAAAAAAGCCATGCTAGTACCTCTGCCAAGCCCTGACCTGGTGCCCCGTGCACGAGGATGTGCAGGGCAGCAAGGCGTCTCCTCACCCATCCACCCGGTTATTCACCTGGAGCCTGAGGTGCAGGGTAATTAAAAGATTTGTCCAAAGGTTTGCCCAAAAAGCCATAGAAAGGTAATGGCAGGGCTAAGGTTTTTTGAGTCCAGGTCCCCCGACTGCAAAAGCATCCTGACTGCATCTCACATGCCTGAATATTCATGGGAAATCAGTGTTAACAGCTCAGCCAGGGAGCCTGACAAAGGTCTATCCAGATGCTTTGCATCCTGGCCTGGGTATCCACATGGGGCTGCTGTGAGTGAGCGCAATGAAGAAAATTAGATGAAACCTCAGCCGACAAACCTGACAGTGGCCTAATTTGGAGAGGCAACATGCTCCAGGCTGTGCCTGCGGAGCCGGGAGAGCAAACGTTCCTAAATGCTCGAAAAATCCCTCAATTCTGCTCCCTGGCCCCAGGAGACTCGAAGCCCCGGGAGTGTCTCCGAGTGCTTCATCCAGCCACGTCCCCCTGTGACCGCGCGGGGCCGGATTGGAGCGGTCTGCAGGGAGCCGGCCCGGCTGCCGCGGGGAGCTGCGCGTCGCTCCCAGCTGATTGCTGGTGACGAAGCAGCGCGGGGCGACAGGATGATGCTGCAAAAATCGACGGATCGCTCAGCCCCTCAGGAACACAGAGATGTGGAGTCAACCCGCACTCCTGGGCACCTGCCGGGACGGTCCTGAAGCAGGAGGAGAAGCCAGATTCACTGGCGACGGATGCACTCGGATGCTTTTGCTCGTTCTGCCTCACACTCTGCAGCCCTCCGGGTCTCATCTGTTAGCTCTCCTACCATCCATCCACACGCTCTGTGTCCTCCCTGTGCCTGTTAACCTTGTGCATATTTTTAAATGATGCCATTTCCTTTGGCTTGCACAGCATTTTATTTGTTCTTTATAGCACCGGTCTCACACAGGGTTGGATGTTTCTTGGAGAGAAATAGCTGCTGCTGGCAGCAGGGAGGGGAGGACGGGCTGGCTCCAGAGGCAATAACCCTCCTCGCTTTGACATTGAGCCACCGAAGGCCAAGTGCCCCCTCTCTGCCTGGAAAATGGGGACGATAAAATTCACCTGGCTGCTGGAGGAGCTGAGAGGGTGCATTAGCCCTTTGAGACAAAGAGCACTTTTTTAGGAGGTGGCACTGCAAGTGAGCGGGCTGGGGAAGAGGCGCATCATACACGTCTTTTCAAAAAGATGGACCCAATTTCAAAGCAAAATGTTTTCAAATCGGGTCCAGCTTTTTGAAACATCCCGCAAATGCTCATATTATGAGCACATCTGGGGTGGGCAATGTTCCCATGCCTTCGGACCAGCTCCAGCCCGTGTTACAGACACCAGCTGTGATGCCCAAGGCAGAAGGGAGACTTCTCCACTGTCAGGGGTCTTGGGCATTTGTTTAGCTAAATTCAGCCCAAATTCATTTACACATCTGTTCCCTCCACCCTGCAGGAGTCACAGCACTGCTCCCATGCCAGCAAGGACAAGGAGGTGACAAAACACCCTGGCACTCACTCTTTTTCCTTCAAAGAAAGTCGCAAGGGGTGGTGGACGCTGCCTTTCCATGCTCGGTGATAAAGAGGCGAGGAGAGCCGGGTTCAGCTCCTTCCCACCTCCCACAGCAAAGAGGGGAGCGTGCAGCACACCGAAGGGTTTCCAGCCGGGATTGCTCTACTCGAGATTTCTTTTTCTCCCACACAACGTGCCGTCCCGTCTGCAGAGAACCGCCGGGCAGAGAACCGCCGGGCAGAGAACCGCTGGGCAGAGAACCGCTGGGCAGAGAACTGCTGGGCAGAGAACCACCGGGCAGCCGCCTTTCTGCTTGGTGACCTGCCCGGCGTGAACTTTCGCCAAGCCATGGGGCTGCCGAGGGATGGGGGAGCTCCCCTGCCCCCGACCAGCACCCCCGAGTCCCCAGAAGAGCTGCTGTGGTTAATTATGAAGCGATCATCAGCCAGACAGCTCTTTGCTGTCCAGGACAAGCTGTGAGCTCAGCCCCAACACTTGTAAAGCTTCTTGCCCCTTGAGCCTTGTTTTGCATTATGGCACTAGCTAGGAGGCAGATTTTTACTAGATTATAAATTATATTTCTGCATAAAGCTTTACATCTCTGCCTGCAAGTTACTGTGTTGTGGAACACCATTAGGCTTTTGTGATTGTGCCCTGGCAGTTCCCTTTGTGCCTCCCCCTCCAGCAAGAAAAACCCGGGTTATGGAGCAGTCAGGATGCAACAAATGCAGCACAAGTCCCAGGTGAAACGTCTCCAGATTTCTGCACGGTGGCAGACCCCGAAATATGTACCTGGAGCTGGCCTGAGCCAGCTGGGCAGCCCGGGGAGGAAGAGCAGCTAATGGATCCCACCGGCTCTCACTCAGCAACAAACACCAGTGAAGTGCGAGAGACTAATTGGACATTTAACCTAACGCTGGCACAGGAGGCCTCGTGCTGGAGCTGGAGAGAGGGAAGAAAGATTCACTCCTCAGCTGCAGCTCCTCTAATAAGCCCTTTGCTGTAACCAGAGACGCCCCGTGTGCCCCACGTCTTCCTACAGACAGTTCTCACCCGGGGGGATGATCGCTGGGTGGACGAAGAGGAGGAGAGAGGAGCTTTATGAGAGCTGACAGGAATAAAAACATTCCCCGGTCTGGTTCTGTTTGTCTTTTTTTGTTAGCTTTTCTCCCAGTTTTTAATTTTTTTTTTTAATTCTCAGAGAAAACCAGGTTTTCGAAGATTTCAGCTTTCCCTGCGGCACTCGAGACGCAAATGTAGCAGCATCAGCCGTCTCCATGCAAATGAGCAGAAAGCAAATGTCACCACTATTTCTCACATGCCCACGGTGTGCCTGGTGATGCACGGCTGCACCCAGGAGCAAACCTTGCTCGCCTTGACCCCGGCATCGCGGCAGCACCCCCAGCCCCAGCCACCCCACCACCTCCACGGGAGCTGTGCCTGAGAAAATACTCAAGGTTGTAATTAGAAAGGCATCACAGTTGAAAATACTACGCTTACTCTCCCCAATATATATGTTTGGTGCAGCAGACAGTTCATCCTGTGAGTATAGTGCTTTCGGCTGTGCCTAAATTATCTGCAAACTACTTGATTTTATGCCATTGCCCATTATTCAGAGTGAGTCAGCGGCTGCAAACACAGGAAATCCACAGAAGCTGTAGGGCCAGCGCAGCTCTTCCCATGGTAGTCGCACCAAATGCCATATGAACAGTCGCATGAGCCTCACGGTCTGGGGCTGGATCATTCAAAATCCACTGTACTCTCTGGATAACCACTCCATCATTCCCATCGTAAACAAGCATTCAGGAGAGCAGCGTTCATGTCCTTTACTGTCAATCAGTGCTGACTGATGAATTTCAATTATATTAGGGCAAATGTCCCCAAAGCTCATCTCCCCATGGGCTTTTCCCTCCCCATTGGCCACAAACGATCCCTTTCTAGGTGCTGTCTCCACAGCCCTTCCCCTGCTCCTTTCAACCCAAGCTGGGCTCTGCCCGGGGTGACCAAGCCCTTGCCCATGCCGGCGGCAGGATGGAGGGTCCTAGACAAGCTCCATCATACACAGGGGTTTCCAGGGTTTTTTTGGCAAAACCTCCCAGGAGCCGAAGGCGGTGGTGCCGGCACATCTCCCACCTGCCAGCCCGGCGTCTAACAGCCCTCCAGCCACATCCATGGGCTACACAAGTCTCAGTCTCAACCTCCCTCTCAGAGCGAGACCTGGATTTTCTTCCAACTCGGTCTCAAATCAAACCACGGGGTGGGATCAGCCTGTACACCTGGCCAGGTACGTTGGGGTTTGGTAGCATGTGCTGTTTCAGACTTCCAGATGTGCAGACAGGACTGAAATCCAGAGCCAACCTTCAGCTCCAGCACTGGGAGTTGCTCTCCCGACAGGTTACTCCAGTACCTTGGGCTCCTAGGAGCAATATCTGCTCAGGCTTCCTCTCTTTGAGAGCCTCCACCACAGGTGGGTTCCCTTTGCTTCTGTTGATCATCTCAGTAGCCAGCCCCAACTACAGCCTGGCACTGATTAAATCAAAAATACCAGGTGGTTCGGGGCAGGACTAAAAACTTGCAGACAACAAAAAGAAGGGCCAGAAGGAGAACCCAGCCCACCCTTGTCCAGATAAGGTGCTGGCGCAGCAGGGAGCCTCAGCTGTCCCAGGTATGGAGTCAGGATTTCTTAATGCTTCACAGACTTCGTGGGTCCATATATCAGCACGCCTTGCCAAGGGAGCTCGGCTAATGAGGGTGATTTATGCAGCGGTCACTAATGGCTGACCTGGGCTTCCATCAATCTCTCCCGGAGGTTTCTGAGGATCGAGGGAGATTACAGCTTTATTGCCATAAAGATGGGAAATGGTGCCGTGCCAGCATCCCCGCTCCGGGGAGGGGAGAGCAGAGGGAGAGGAGCCGCGCGGTGCCTCGCCAGGCAGCAGCCGAGCGGCAGGCAGGAGCACCCAGCCCTGCACCAGTCTCACCAGTAGCCGTGGTGCCTCCACACGGTGCCCAGCTCTGTGCTGCCAAAGCCAGGGCAGGGGAGCAGGACCCATCTCAAGCAGCATCAAAACTCACCCCCTGAAGAGGTCCCAGGGCAGCTCTGGGGGTTGCTTGGATGTGGCGCCATGATGCACAGCAGGTATCTCACCCTGCTTCTGCGCTCAGACCCCTTCATCCCCTGTGCAGAGAGGTAAATCGCCAGGAGTGAAGAAGGGACTGAAACTTCGGGGCTGGGATGTCCCGTGTCACCCTCCCACGGGCAGCCTGCAGTGGTGCTCCTGGCACACATGGCGCTGTTTAAGCCGCCCAGCGTACAGGAGCTTTGCTTTTAGAATAAAACATACTGACCCAGCGCGGTGGGTTCTTTTTTTTACAAACTGCAAACAGCAAAGGAAGGGTTAACCCAACCACAGCTAAAAAAAAATAAGGTGGAAATGGAGATACAGGAGGATAAAAGGGCTCTCAGGAGGGGTCAACTTGAGAGGAAGAGAAACAGAGGAGAGAAAAAGGAATGTGCTTCTACAGAAACCCCAAAGGCTTGAAAGAATTTGTGAACCAAAGGACCAAAAGGAAGGGGCACAACCTGACCGAGGTGGCACGTCCCCAGGAGGTACAGTGCCTGTGCCACCCAGGCACAGCCCTGGATGGGTGGGTGAGCCTGTTTGCTGGGGAACGATGCTTGAAGAGGAGGAGGAGGAGGAGGCGGCCATCAGCCTCAGCAACAGGGCAGGGCAGGAGGCGCAGGTGTCCAGCAACATCTGAGCGACAGCAGCAGCAGCACCTTTCTCCTTGGCCTGTGATCTTTACTCAGTATATTGGCTCAAAAATGAAACTGGGGGGGGCATTTAGGATGCTCCCAGCTCCTGCCTTTTCCTCCCCACTTAAGGCTGACTCCTCAGCTTGTTGCTGCGAGGAGGAAACAAATGGTGCCCTAGAAGGATGGGGAGAAGATGTGTCCTGCTCTGGGACTGCTGCTCCTCACAGCAAGGCTAAATTTGGCCTGATGGACTGGGGACAGATGGGACTCCAGGGACGCAGAGTGCTGCTTTTAAGGTGATGCCTCTACCCTTGAACACAGCAGTTGCTAGAAATATCCTGCTAGGACACGCTGCGGATGAGGGACCAGGTCCTGGCCTACCACATCGTTTAGGGCATGGGCGAGGAATAGTGAGAACAAATGGGAGCAGAACCCGCCCGCAGCGCGGGCGGCTGCGACGGATGCGGCTCCTCCGGCCGAGCATCTCTGCAGCTGAGCACCGCGGGCACGGGCCATGGGCTGTTCTGGCACCGCTCTCTCCTCTTGGCATCCTCACCCTCCCTATGAAACACATCAAATATTTAGCGGAGCACTGAAGCTGTCCGCCCCCACGGCAGGCAGGACTTCGAGCTGTTGGGAAGCGATCCCTTCCTGGCAGCGAGGAGGGTGAAATATGGATTGGGGAGGGGAACGGCTCCAAAAGGAAAGACAGAGAGAGACAACTTTGTTGTCGCAGCCAAATTCCAGCCTGCCAAATTCCACTTCTCTAAAATGCTGCCTGCATTTTCAATAAATAACCAAAAAAAAAATCAAAACAAATGCCAATCTCCGCCGTTGCTGCCTGAGCTGCCTTTGCAGGGGCTGCAGACACCTGCCGCATCCACCCCGGCAGCGCCTGCCTGGCATTGTTGGGCGAATTGATCTTTGCGTATAGCTTGCACATTTGTCTGTAAAGCTCATTAAGATCCGGCAAGATGAAAGGCTGTACAGAAATGTAAGATCATTATCGTTATCAAAAGAAACACAGAAAACTGCTGCTGTAGAGGCAGTTTTGTTTCCATATAGAAAGCTGTTCAAAGTTCTCCGAGAAGCTCTTTAATAAGATGGCTGTTATATGAATAAACTTCAAGAGCTTCTCTCACGCTGGGGAAAACTTCCAAGGACCCCTTTGCCTTTCACGTCTGTCGCACAAATTTACCGTGCCATTTCTGACATATCAAAGATCATTTCGGTCTGGGGAAGGGAATCCTGTCTCCCAGCCCTCTCAACTTGTGTGCTGCTGAAGCTGTAACGCACAATGGTGATGCTCCAGCTAGGGATGGGATAAGATAAAATGGATGGGATGGGATGGGATGGGATGGGATGGGATGGGATGGGATGGGATGGGATGGGATGGGATACCCCAGTGTGCATCGTCATTATCCATGGGGACAGGTTTAACCCCAGACAGGCAACACCACCATCTCACACCTCCCACCAGTGCATCCCAGTCATGATGCTGGGGACCTTTGTGTGGGAGCCCTGCTTGCCACGGGTGCTCCAGGAGGGCTTCACTGAGAACCGCAGCCCCTGCGCCTGCAGCCTGTGAATACAAGCTCATCATTTTAAAATAGACTTCAGTTCCTGCACTGGGAGGTTGCCGGTACCAAGGCTCAGGCTCAGAGCTGGCTGTGGGGAACTCGGATGTGGCAAATCTGTTCCTGCCTGGAGGAAGCAGAAGAGTTAAACTCACTCAAGGCACCATATTTTTCCAAGAAGAATCAGTTCTTCCCACACAGGGTCATTTCTTTTTTGAAAACCAGCCTCCCTTTTATCCACAAGAAAATCTGCTCGTAATTACAAACCAAGGAAGGAGAGGTTTCTGGAAATATTCCTTTGCAGCTGAGCCATTCTCACCCTGGCACAGGCAGAGCCAGCCTTCCTCGCGCCCATCTGTCGCGTTTGCGCCGCGCGATGCCAGCCCGGCTCTGCCACCCAGCGCGGCACGCTCAGCCGGGAGAACATGACACCGCGCCGGGATGGGGACGGGGGGGTCCGCCACAAAACCGGGCAGGCTGGGAGCTGTCGTCCTGCCCAAGATGTTCGCCTTACACATGAACAGCTTGGCACCACGCGGGGCAGGGGGAGGAGGAGGAGGAGCAGCGCAGGCTTCGGCTGAGCTCTGTCGGGGAAGAGACGAAGGGGAGAAGCCTCACAGTGCTGAGTTTGATGGGGTTTGTGGGGCCGGGGCAGAGACCACCCCCACAGGCAATGTCTGCAGCCAAAACAGCAGCAAACCAGAGCACAGGGTGCCACTCAGGCCAAATGTGGGCAGCAAACGCTCCCCCAGCCCACTCAGTACCTCGTCCGGGCACAAAGCCCAGGCCATGGGTCCCGCTCCTTCTGCAGGGAAACGTCTGCAGCTTCTCTCCATCATGTCTCTGAGCCTCTTCCTTAGCTGCATCCCATTTACATTGCCACGAATAAATCAATCTGCTTCTTGGTGCCTACACCTTCAAATATTTATAGACTGTTATTATACTTTTCACTCCCTCTCTATACACACATGCCCTTTCCTTTAAACGTCTCTCCACCAAACTACATATATTTAGTTCTTTTAATCCCTTCCCATAAATCAACCTTGATCCACTCCCTGCACCGTATCCATTTATTTCTGTTAATGAGAGGCGCAGCAGAGTGCACCGCGGTGGATGGTGACGGCAGGGGTGTCCAGCAAGGGGCTGTTGTCACCTCCCTCCATGGGCCGGTGCTTGGGGACCGCGGCTCAGAAGCGCACGAGGCTGCTCAGGGTATCTCGTGGGCGCCCGCTGCCACACGCAGCTCCAAGCACCAGCCAGACTTGTGCTTTCTGCCCTCTGCAGATTTTGCATTTTCTCCTTCTCTTCTTTTTAATTTTAATCTCCCTTCTCTCAACTGCAAATGACAAAATTGTGAGCAGCTCCCAGACAACTTGCAAACCCAGAAATGAGCTATTTCTGGTGGGTGAATTTAAACTGCTTTCTTATTTGCAAATTGCCTGTGAGCAGCTCGCAAGTATCAGGAAAGCAGAAGTTTGGGAAGGTTGTGAGTACAGATTTGGATGCACGCACCGCATGGCATCCTTCCTCGCCCTGGCAAGCGCAGGGGCAGCAGCCCCATTCCCCAGGCCTCTGTGCTCAACATCGCCTTTTGGCAACCGTCCACCGTCTTCTCCTCGAGCCCCGCGGTTGCCGAGGACGTGCCAAGGTGGTGCAGAGTAGCACCCGCAGCGTGGGCACCCGGGTGGGGAGGGGACCGGCTGGCAGCTCCTGCCCTCTGCCCCTCCCTGCAAAAAGCGAGGAACGAGCCTGCAGCCCCTCTGTTCCTGAGGCACCTTCTGTTCCCATCCAGCCTCCCAGGACTTGGCCCCTTCTCCAGTTCCCACCCAGCAGGTGCTGCTTTGTGTGGCTGAGCAAAACCCCGCTCAGCTGGAAGTCCTTATGAGATTAAAGCAACTTCTCTCCCAGGACGGTAGTTCCTGTGATCCTCTGCAAATCCTGAGGCTCACAACCGCACAAGCAGAGCCCACGTCTGATGGACTCTTTGTTCCCCTTTGGGGTACCGGAGAACAAGTGCCACATTTCTGACCTTGGCTGCTGAACGGGGATCTCTCTGAGCTGCGTCTCAGTCTGGGGCAGGTGAGACACACTGGTGTCCTCAATTGAGGGGTGTATCTCCATCAGGACACGAGCTGCTCCCTGGGTTTCCAACCTCGGAACAACAGGGGCTGTAATTATCTTTTGGCCCTTGTGCAAATTGCTCATTTGACTTTGAGCACCGAGTGCTGACTCGCTGGCTCTGTTTGGAATTGGGGCTTAAATCAAAGAGTTTCCCTCAAGGGATCTGGGGGAGATGGAGACAATTAGATTTGAGCCCTGAAGTTTTACAAGTCTAATAAATTTCCTGGTAGCCTCCGGCTGCCAGGCTACCGTGTGAGAGCCAGGCGAGCGGCTCGGTGGCTGAAAACGAGCATTTCTCGAGGCAGGAAGGCACCGGCACAACAAGGGTCTGTCTGCAGGGGACGGGCTGGTCTGATCCCCCTCCTGCTACCACAGGCTGATCTGGGCTGGGCGTTGGGGATGGAGCCACTGCATCCCTCCTGCCACACCGTTGATAGGACAGTGCACAGCCCTGCTTGTCCTGTGTCCTGCCCTGCCCATCTGCAGTGGCCTCAGAGCTGGTGGGTGGCAGAGGAGATGAGGAAGGTCAGAGTCAGCAGTGTGGCGGGGAGCAGCTGGCTGCTCGCTGCTGGAGACAGGGAGAAAAGAGCATCTTCTTAATTGTGCTTCATTCTACACTGCTAGAAAAAGGGTCATGGCAGAGAGGTTACGGAGGTGGTGGCACTTGGAGGCAGACAGGACAAAGCAGCCCAGGGTGGGGAAGTTCCCCTCCACCAGCAGGATCACCCCCAAGTTCCTACACACCTTGGAAGGCACAGCATCACCTGTGGCTGATCACTGTCCTGCCAGAGCTGCTTCTCTCCTAACCAGGGACCCAAACACATCCCACACCTGCTTCAGCACTGCTGATGGAGAAGAGGAAGGAGAAGGAAGTTCCCTTTCTCCAGGAAACCCAGCTCTGAGAGTCCCTGCAGCAAACCCGCTGCTGCTGCCAAGCCTGGTCCCCAGCTGCAGCGGGGAGGTTGGTGTCTCCTCCCGCGGGTGGGTGGGGTGGGATCAGCTGCGTGAGATGCTGTGGGCTGTCCCTGCGGGGAGCACGTACCCCGGCACCGCGGCCTGCCCATGCTTGCCAGGGATCTACAAGAGGTCCCCCGGGGTGCTGTGTCCTTTGCACCCAGCTGTGACAGTGCGGGAGGGGCCAAGACAGAGACATGGGGTCCAGGTCCCCCAAGCTCAGGCTCCTTTGCTGGGCAAAAAGGGCAGAGTCATACAGGAAAGTAAATATGAAGAAAAGCTTCTGGTTCCCTGGGAAATCTCTGCTGCCTTGGCACAGGTGTGATGGCACCGGCTGTCCCCTGTCCCTGCCCTGGCACGGTCCCAGTGCCAGCCCTTCCCCTCCATCCCTCTGCCAGCATCAGTGTGACCACTGGAGAAAAACCTTTTTGCTACTCAAAGAGAAGCTCCTCTGCTGCGCCCCCACTTTTCAGGCTGCCTCCGGTGTTTGTTTAACATCATGTTGCTGTAAGTTACATATCCTTCTGACACCATGTAAAACATGTTTTATGCTCCTATTTTCCCCCATCTTGCCGCTAAACCTTTTTTCTTTTCCAATTTGAGCTGGATACGCTGTGCCAGGGATCAGCAGAGACTTATTTAAGCAGCCGGTTAGCTCTAAACCATTGCTCATAAAAACTGGAGGTCTCTGTGAGTCCTTTACACTTGTCACTGGTGACTGTAAAGCCCCATTTCATGGGGACCTTTCTCTCCCACTGGGGCTGCAGGTTTTGGGGGGCCTGGCACAGCCTGCAAGCACCACAGCATTGCAGAGGTGCTGCCACGGGGGAGCGAGCAGGCAGTGGGGGGACACACAGCAGGCTGGTCACCCCCCCTGTGCCACATGCCAGCAGCAGTGTGCAGGCCACTGGGCACAGGCTGGTCATGGCGGTGGCAATGGGGAGGAGACAGCTGGGCTTTGGGGTTTTGGTGTCCCCCTTTAAAGCCAACATTTCCTTGCAGGGACTCTGCAAACCCATTGCCCGAACAGGCTGCATTCCTGCATTGGTGATGTGCAAGGAAAGCTGTAAGTGGAGGTGTCACTCTGGAGGAGCTGGTGGCACCGTCACCAGTGCCAGGCTGCAGGACAGTCTGCGCTTTGCCCTGGGTGTGCGTTTTGTCGTGTATTTTTGGATGGAAACTGAAATGTATGGAGCATTGGCAAAGAACAGAATATCCTGAATACCCTGGGTCCCACCCCCTGACCCAAGCTGGGGTGAAGAAGCACCCTGGGCTGCACCCCATGAAGGTGCTGGGTGCTGCCCGGGCGTGGGGGGACTGTGGGCAAAGGGGGATAATGTTCACCTCGAAGGACCACGGGCATTTTTGAGACATGACTAAAGTCTTTCCAATGGAAAGCTGTCGTCACGAAATGTTGTTTCACGTATTAGAAGGACTTTGTGGAAACATATATATGTCATCGTTGTGTTTTGTGGATTGTTATGCAGACACACTGCAAGGTCCCCGGGAGTTCCATTTCAATGTTAGCATTTTTCCTGTTAGCTGAAACATCATAATCGAAACAAAACATTCTGGTTGCTAAAAAAAAAAAAAAACCACTTCCAAACTTTTAAGAAAATTCCTTTATTTATTAGACGGCCTATTTTTAAATTTTATGTTCAGGTGCAATTTCAAGATTTGACTCTTTTCTTCTGCCAGGGAGTGAATAAAGAGGCGTCAGGGCTTCCCCAGTTCAGCTTTGCTGTGGACGTGACCCTCAGCCCAGCCTGAGGCGGGGGTGCCGCGGGGGCACTAGTGGCCTGATGCATGTTTGAGCAGCGGCTGTTCCGGGGCTGGGGTGTCATGTCCTGTATTTATTGTCCCGTCCCCCCTCCTGGGACTGCCCTGTCCCTCTTGGCAGGGACGTCCCACTGTGCTGCCGAAAGGGAAGGGGCTTTCCCAGCTTGGCAGCGAGTCCCGGGGGGACCGTGACCTGCTGTGGCAGCGGCAGTTTGGTGGCCTTTTCCCACCTGTCACAGCAATTAGACGCCTGCTCGTTTCCCAGCAAGCAGCTCGGGAGCAGCAGCGAGCGGGGCTGTAACTTTGGGCCCTTTCAATTAGCATTTTGCTCTCCTGCGCTAACGGGCTATTAGAGGTGTGTCTAACTGGCACTCAGGGACCCTCCCAGCCCATCTGAAAAACCATTTCCATTCCTGACCGGAGTAATTGATGACCCATTTTCCCTTCATTCACATGCAGGTGGCACGGGAAGACAGGAGGGGCTGGAGCAGCCGGATGGAGCAGGGGATGTCCCCAACCCCTGCTGGTGGCCACCAAGCTGAGCCCACCATACCAGTTTAAACGGAGTCAGACTTTGCCCCAGCAAAACCCACAGACGTGGGATCTGCGGTGCCGGGGGCCAAGCCAGCAGCTCCCCGAGCCCGGAGGAATGTCTGCTTTAAACGTTCAGCTCACACACAGTGAAAAATAGCTGTCTGCCATCCACTGAGGTCCCTGGATCGCTCTTGGGGTTGACACATCTGAGGGGACAGAGCTTGTGGGGGCAGGACGTCCCGCAGCAGAGCAACAGGGCTTGGCTGCCTGGGGGTCCCAGCCCCACGACCTACCAGCCCTGCCAGGTGACCCGTCCCTCACAGAAGTCCCCGTTTTCCAAGCCTTTCTTCCCTTGCTGCCTGTGGCGGGGAGCCCCGCCAGGCTGGATGGAGCAGGGACAAGCTGCAGTGCTGGAGCATGGGAGGGCAGGGTCCCCAGAGTCCCCTCGGCTCCCAGGCGACAGCAGCTGATGGTTGGATGAGGTTTGAAAGAGAGACGGTGACAATGGTGAAGCCCCTAGACAGCTGCAGCTCAGGGACACAAGATGGGAATACTGATTATTACACCGGTTAAGCCCCAAAGCAGACACATAGCACGGCAGTGATGGAGACAGGGAGGATGAGCAGCACCGATGGCGCTGGGTCCCGGTGCCATCGCCAACCTCCACACATGGGGGTGTATCACCATGAACTTCATTTCTCCTGGGTTCTCGTCTGCGGACATGCACGGGGGCTGGCTCGGCAGCGGGCGTGTGTGTGCCTGCCTGGGTGCAGCAGGTCCGTCCAGCCCCTGGGCTCCTGCCGCCTCTTGCTGCACTGAGTCACAGGCAGCAGCAGAGCAGGAACGGCAAGGCTCGGCGTTCATCGCTTCCCCTCCAACCGAAGAAAGCTTTGCCAGCCACTGGGGAAGGGAGGTGTTTGCTTGGGAGGTGCCAGGGCAGGCGCGGGAAGCGTTGCAGGGTTTGCATGGCCTTGGACCAGCGTGCTCAGTGTCACACATGTGCTGGCACATGGAGCAAAGCGTGTCTGCTGTGCTGCCTGGAAAACACCCCAAGAAGGTTGTCCTATGTTCTCCTTCCCCCATCTCTCAGGAGACAAAGGGTCTCCTTCACACTGACCTCCTCTGGCCAGTAACCCCTCCTCACCCCAGCACAAGGAACAGAGATGAGATGTTCAGGAGGTGCAGAAAATGGAACAGAAGCGCTGAGATTTCTGCTCATCTCCTGCCAAAGGCCGTGGAGCATCTCAGAGTCATGGTCTGAGTTCCTTCTGAATTTCCTGCAGCCACACGGCTTCTTGGGGCTCTCCTGGGAGCATGAATTTATTTGAGGTAATTTCATTTTGGGGTGGTTTTTAGGTAATTAAAGGAGATGAAGGAAGAAAAGGCGAAAAAATAAAGGAAGGATTACCAGGGCTACAAGGGAATTCCCCATGAAGAGCATAGCCTCAGCGCAAGAGGCTTAAAATCTGTTCTACACAAAAGCGGTTTTTACACTGGTCTGCATAACCAGAGGCTGAAACACAAGAATTTGTCCAAGATACCAGGCACAAGGCATTGCCAGAGCTCCGTGTGCACCGGGAGAGGCAGCAAATCCTGCTGGCAGGAAAGCAGCCAGGACTTGCTCCCCATCCTCCCTGCAGAGCTGGGAAGCTGGGATGGGTGCTGAGCCAGTGATCCTGGTGGGCAGCAGAGCCCTGTGCACGGTCAGCCTGGCTGCTTGGGTGGAATTCTGCAGGGCTGCCCGGGAACAGGCAATTTGCCCCCCTTGGACAAGTGTCTGAGATGTGTCTTGATGAAAATCATTGCCAGGATCGCTCAGACAAGTTGTGCTGCTGGGGTCACTGCACAGTCTATGGCCCGTCTCTTGCCTGGGGACATCTGCTGAGGAAGCAGAAGTCCCTGGCTGCGCTCCAGGAATAGATAAGCTGTTTGGTTATAGGATAACTAGATTAACCAGGCTGTGTGGGGACAACAGATCACGACTGCTAAGCCAGAGATGTGGGTCTGATATGCCCCTTGGCCTGTTATGATAAAGAAGCAGGTTCGACCTAGAACAAAAAGACAAGTGGGAAAACCTGGTTGCAATGGCAGGAGGAGCACATGTACCCAGGGACCCAACCGACGCCTTCTGTAACAGCTCACAAAGACAGGGAGATATTGGCTACATAAGCTATGCCATGCCAAACCATGCCATCCCACCCCACACCACCCCATTTCCTTGGCAAGCTGGTGGCTCCTGAAGATCGGTGACAACAGCCATTTCTGTCCTTCAGACTATGAGATGAAGAAGAATGGACTTGTGGAGACGCAAGAGATGTGAAGGGATGGGCAGAGACAGGATGCTGGCTCGGCTGGTCCATGATCCACCATGTCCTATGCGGTTTTCTGGGCAGGTCCCCCCCTCGCAGCCACCCGGCGCTGCGGGTTGTTTCCTTTGCACCAAAGATGTCTCCACTTTCCCCACGACACGTAATAAGGCAACCACACAAACCAGAGGATGTGAGTCGGAGCGGCTCTGAGCACATTGGGCAAATTTGATCCTGCCAGATTAGGGAAGGCATTAAGGAGGCTTTGAGCCCTTGCCTGGGTCTCGGGTTTATATATGGCCACGGTCACCACTCGGAGAGTGACATTGCAATACATCACGCCTGCCAGCCGCAGCCCGCGGCTCCCTGGCACCCGGCCAGGCAAAGGTAATTTCGTGCTGAGTGATATCAGAAGTTGAAATGAGCCCCACATACTTTGTGCAATTCCCAGAGGCTGTAAAACACCTCGGCCGTCTCCCATCCAACATTTATGTGTTTTGCATTAAACTTCCCCAAATTAGTGCTAAGTGCATTAAAGTTGTAAAAACAGCCTGCGTAAAACCCCCATTAAATGCCTAAATATACGGATGCGGTGTACGGGGATCTATAATTTAGGTTAAAATTCAGGAGCCCCATAAGCCCGGATCCTGTGCCGGGAGCAGCCCGGGGAGCACCGGAGCCCTCCGCTGCTGTGGGAGGGATGTGCCAGCCCCCGCCAGCCCCCCGAGCAGCTTTTATTTCCCAACAGGGGATTCCTTTGAGACGTCAGACATTGCAACTCTATTAATACTCGCTGGAGCATCGGATGCAGACAAGACAGGCCGGGGGGACGGGAGGGGAGGAGGGAGGCAGGGAGGAAACATCCAGGCTGGGATTCAAGTCCCAGCACCCCGGCGTGTCTGGGGGACAGCGGGTGGAGAAATGCCCCGGGCAATGCGGGCTGGCCCCCGTTTGGCTATTGTCGAGAAGCAGAAGTCTCGGTCCTGCTCGGGACGAGGCTGCTGCCACATTTCTGAGGGAGCCCGCAGCGCTGTCAGCACGTTGGCAGGAAACTCTGCAGGGATCCTCTCCCCCAGCATTCACCGCTCGGCTTGGGGGGTTGATGGAGAACCCCCCCAGCAAGGCAGTAAAAGCTGGGGGGTCTGGGTGACCCAAAGCACACTCCCCAGCCCCCCCAAGCCCTCCAAGTGTGCCCCGTCCCCCCCCAGATCCTCTGCTAGACCCAAACACCCCGTGCCACTGGGGACCTGGCACCGAGCCCGCGTTTTTCATTTCATCCCATCTCCTCTGGCAACCCTGTGTGTGTTTGGTGTTTACATCCCGGGATGCCTGGAGACTGTCCCTCCTCGACCACACTCGTGGTGCTTCCCAGTGCTTCCCATCATCGGCTGACATCTTTCTCATGATGCCGTTGCCACTGTATCCTTTTTCCTGGAGCTCTCCCAGGAGATGCTCCTGCGGTCCATGCCCAGCCTCAGGGCCAGACAGGAGGCTGTTGCTGGCCCCCTTGGCCACAGCTAGCCGCAGTGCCAGCCTGGGCAACCCCACAGGGCTCCCCATGCCAGGCACAATCAGTTGGCACGTGGCTCAGGGTGGGCACAGGACTCGGGGCACATTTCCCTGCTCACCCTGGGGCGGCTTCCTGGGCTGCTGGGCTGGCTACTGCAGTTTTGGGGTTGCAGAGAACTGTCCGCGTGAAGTCAGTGATAGAAAAGACAAACCTGGGCAGTGAAATGTCCAACAAAATGCCTTACAGATGGGTGGATGGGGATCGAAGGCGGGTGAGCTTGCAGGTAGGAGCTGCCCATGGGGCAAGGAGAAGATTTCCTTGTGTTTGCTGCTGCCATGTGTTCTCAGGAACTGAAAACAGTTCTGCCTCCTGGTGTCTTTTCATAAGGGAACAAACTATCAGCTCAGCCTGCAGCTCCAGGAAAGCAGTTGGAGGGCCAGGGAGGGAGGTTTGGCCTCTTTGATCTGGCTGGTCAAACTCCGAAGGTTCCATCCCATTCCCTGCACTCTGATCCTGCCCCACCACACATCCCACACCTCCCACCATTTCCACAGGCCCACCCAGAACTCAGCCTGCTGCAGAAGAGGCTTTCCATGCCATCCCACCCAATTCCATCCCACCCCATCCCACCCAATTCTATCCCATGCATATTATTATTATTATTATTATTATTATTATTATTATTATTATTATTATTATTATTATTATTATTATTATTATTATTTTCACCCTGTGGCATCTCCCCCTTGCTCTGCTCCTGGTGCAAGAGGAGAAGCCCACCACCAGTGCTCAGGGTGGGTGCACAGTCAGGCCTAGGTGGGCTCATGGCCATTAGGTCCCGCGCTCGCTCCCAAAGGTACCTGTCCGGTTTTATTACTGTCACTTCCCAGCCCTTTGGAAACCTTCCCGAGATGTACTTACGGAATTACTGTTCTCACTCTGAAGAGAAAACAGCTAAAGCCTTGTTATAACTCCTTAATGTTAACATCTGAATGGAGGGATTAGCCGCCCTTACAAAAGGCTACATGTTTGTTTAACGCTGTTTTCACTCTTTTGAAAGTGAATGTTTTAGTCGGTTTCACTCCTGTGTCTCCTCCTGCCTCCAGCCCTTCGGGTTCCCACCAGGGACAGGACAAGCCCCGGTCACCTCTAGCTTTTCCTGCTGGAAACGCTGGTCTCTAAATCACACTGAGGTCAGGAATTTGGCTTGGTTTTGTGCAAGGGTCCCAGTTCCTCTGTGTCCCCTCGGCCCTTTGCTGGTGGTGCTGGAAGGTCCTGGGTGAGCACGGAATGGAGGTGGTGCCGCCGCCCGCGCTGCTGATCCAGCAGGAAAGAAATCCGGCATCAACAAGAGAAGAGTTTGTCAGGTCTCCAGGTCAGGGTTGGAGAACTGGTCCCTACAGAAACATCTGGCGGTGCCCTCTCCACCTCCTGTGCCAGGCGCCGTGCCCGTCCCCGCGGTGCTGCAGGATCCAGATTCCCCCGCAGTCGGGAGCAGCTGCAACATGGTTTTCTCCACATTCACCTCCAGGAAACAGAGAAATCAGGGAGAAATGCAAAAAAAAAACCCTCCTCCAGACCCGAAAACCCTCCGGTGAACCCGAGTGGCCACTGTCATCTCCCCACCGGTCCCTCCATCCTGCAGGACCACGGCTCAGCTCACACCGAGCACGGAGCCTCCGAAGCTTTTTGACCAACTGCGTTGGTTTTTTTAGCAGCCACGATATTTATAAATGGTTGGTAAAATATTTATGCTACGAGCCAGTTTGCCTTGTTGGTCTAAAAAATTAATATAACATTAACTCGGCTCAGAACGTTTAGGTTTTTAAAAATTGAGCTGCAAATTAAACAATCGTTGAATTTGTGGTGGGAGTAACGTGGCAGCAGGAGTATTTATCACATGCAAAACAAATGGGGCCGCCGCTTCTCTGCCAAAGACAGCAGAATTTGGGGGTATTTTTATGCCCTGAGCAAATATTCTCAATTTTTTTGGAATAGTTTGAAAAAAATAATGATAATAAAACCTGGGAGTTAAGGACAATCAAAACAAAGGCAAAGACATTGATGTCATGTTTAAAAAATACAGGAGACTTAAAGATAAACTTTTATATTGGTCAAATATAGAAACTAATTATACCACCAGAGCCCCTACAAGGATTTCTCTGTAAAGTCCCTCTGGTTTTGTCCTCTTTAAAGAACTGCTGATGCCTTGTGGAAAACGCTGATAAACAATTGGTTCTCAAGCACAACCCGGCTCCTCTTCCTTTCTCTTTTGCCCCCTGTTACTGAGCTCTGTGAATGGCAACAGAGGCCAAGCCCATTTTTGGTGTGGTTGCACCTAGTGGATGGTGCTACACGAGGGGCTGGTGGTCCCACCAGGGCCACCCCCAGGCAGCTCCTCCGTCCCCTCCTCTGCCACCAGACCCAGGCAGGACTCAGGCCATGGACTCTGTAAAACTTGAGGAAACGTTACTTTTTGCTTTCTTTTCTAGGACCTTTCCAAGCCACAGGAGTGTGGTGGTGCCCGAGGTCCACGGTCAGGTGGAGAAAGGGCAGAGGCAGAGGAAGAAGAGGAGGAGGTGGCTTTTGGATGGTTTCCTCCTGCCCTAGAGACAGAAATTTCTCTTCAAGATGGTACACGCTGGAACCTGAAATAAGCCCTGCAGTTTGCTTTGACAAAAGAGACAGAAAAGGGTGAGCGAGGAGGAAGAGTTCTTCTCATGAGGATAAATATCTAGTTGGGTAACTCGAGTTTGAGTAACCCTGCCTAATAGCACTCTTCCATTAATGCTTAGTGTTAGTTGAGTCACCAGCAGAGTAACAGCCGACATTTTCAAGAACAACCGGTGATTTTGTGAGCCCAACTTGATGGCACTTAGAAAGCAATCATTTCTGTACACTTAGCCTCCTGATGTCAGGCGGCTTCGAAAGGTCTGGAGATGGGCACCAAAAACAATCCCCCCTGTTTTTCAACTGCCAGGTGAACACTCATTGCTGATCCGAGAAATGTTTCCATGGAGTAATTGTGCAAGAGCGGGCTTGTCCATTAAACTGTTAGCCCTACCCATGGTTATAAAATCAGAGGTGAAATGGCTGAGATGGAGCAGCCAGTTTAGGAAGGGGGGGATAATAAACCTTGCAGAACACCACAGAGGAGAAATGCTGCCCAAAGTATTAGATCAGGCTTGATAAGCTGGACTACCAAGGGAATAAACCAATTACTTGTAGAAAAAGGATATAATGTAGAAGGTGGGAGTGGATTGCCACACCAGGGGATGTGCTAAGGTCAAGGAGAAGGAGAAACAAGCCTAAGCAAGGCGTGGTGGCAGGGAAGGAGTCACCAGCCTCCACTGCTCCTCACATTCTTCAAATAGCTAAAATAATAACAATAACAAAATCTGCACTAAACTGAAGACATTGATGTCATCTTAGAAAATATTTAAAAGACCTGCATTTTTTATACTGGTAAAATAAAGGCAGCAATTAATTAAATCCCAGCATGCCTTGGAAGGCATTTCTCTCGCTGACGTGTCTCCATTCCACGAGGTGCTTTCTGTGCAATGGTGATGACACACCAGTGCGGGAACAGGCTATTCCTGAATGAGAAAGAAGGTCATGGAGCTGAGCGGGGACAAGCTCCGAGAAAGGGAGGTGAGAAACAGAGAGAGGAGGAGGGAGGGCGATGGCAGGCGGGGAGGGGAGCGGAGCATCGGCCATGTGTGACCCCACCAGCGCAGGGAGACAGCAATCTGCAGAGACCGAGACACCAAAGTAAGCTGGGAAAAAGTCATAGAATCACAGAACAGTTTGGGTTGAAGGGACCTTCCCAGCTCCCCAGTGCCCCCCCTGCCATGAGCAGGGACATCTTCACCAGCTCAGGTTGCTCAGAGCCCCGTCCAGCCTGGCCTGGGATGTCTCCAGGGATGGTTCATCTACCACCTCTCTGGGTACCTGGGCCAGGCTCTCACCACCCTCAGTGTAAAAAATGAGCAAGGGAAGCCTCATACTCCAGGTCTGCAATGGGCTGTGGCCACATGAAGTAGGCAGTGATGGTGGGTTTGGTAGTCCTTCCAACCATCCAGCACCAGTCATGGTCAGAGAGAAAAGCTGAGGCTACTTAGGCTACATCTCTGCTATCCCAGGCCACCCAAGGAAGCCCAAGAGGAATACGCTGGAGCCACCAGCAGTGCAAGGACCTCTCCTCTCCCTGCAAAGGTGGCTCTTGATGTGGGCAGCACCAACGTCCCCCCATGTCTGCTCTCCAGCCCCGCGGAGGAGCAGCCCCATGGGCCGGGCAACAGCAGAGAAGCCTCTGTCTAAATTGCTTCATTTAATCTATTGTTCAGCTGACTACATTGAAAATGGAGCATGTAATTGTTTCCCCGAATAGAGTCGAACACCATTAAACGTTGGTCTGAAGCTTTGCCATCCAGCAAATATTCCAGCTGGCTGGGGATCCTCTGGGATTGGCTCCGCGTCGCCATGGTTACGGACTGTCCACGGCTTTATTCCTACGGTTAATTAAAAAGCCTGTTTTACGAGGCGGCTCTGCCCGGAGGCACGCTGGTGTGCCGGCCCTTCTGATGCCAGGCCAGGACCGGGCACCCGCGGCCAGCGGGAGATGCTGCCGGCAATGGGCATTGCATGCACAGGGCTGTGGGCTTTCGGGGCTATTTTGGGGTTGCAAAGAAAGGGGCCAACTCCAGGTGAGGGCTTGCACAGGGTCTGTCTTGCTCCCTGGTCACTCGTCCATCTCCCATGGATGTGCTGGAGGTGGTTCTCCAGCAGAAGTGGGTACTCTCACCCACCAGTGAGGGCTGCATGGTGGGATGCAGATGGTGGGAGCTGGATGTGGGACATCACGGGACATCACCCATCCCATCCCACCCTCCCCAGCAGCCCCGAGGACCCCCCAGCTGACCTGGTGCTACCGGGCAGGGAGCGGGAGCAAGGGGGAGTCAGCCAAGTTATGTGGGAAATTACCTAATTAGTGCGCAAAATGAGTGAGCCACAGGGAAATGCAAATAAACAAGGCTCCAAAATGGCCGGGCGCGAATTATTGGAATCAGCCCAATTAGGAGAGATAAGCCTGGTCCAAGCACTGCTCGCAAACCGCTCTGGCAGCAGGAGGCTCTGGCTTTCCTCATGGCCAGGACTCACCTTTTGTCTCCAAGAGCTGTGGCTGACTACAGTGACACCAGGAGCCCCTCACGGGGGGACAGAGCCCTGCACCCCGAGCCAGGGGCACCCTTCCACCAGCAGCACCCCCATTGTCTGCAATGGCAGGATCCGTCCCTGCAGCCATGTGTGGGGCAACCATCCTGCTCGCCTCACCCTGTGCCTGCAGCTGGGGTCAGGGTTCTGGGGAGAACAGAGGGAAGGAAGAAAATGAGAAAGAAAAAAGGAAGGAAGGAAGAAAATGAGAAAGAAAAAAGGAAGAAAGGAAGAAAGAAAGGAGGAAAGGAGAAAAATATAAAGAAAGGAAAGGAAAGGAAAGGAAAGGAAAGGAAAGGAAAGGAAAGGAAAGGAAAGGAAAGGAAAGGAAAGGAAAGGAAAGGAAAGGAAAGGAAAGGAAAGGAAAGGAAAGGAAAGGAAAGGAAAGGAAAGGAAAGGAAAGGCAAGGCTTAATTATAATAATGGTATGTAGCTGACTATCAAAGCTGACATTTAGGGCTGGGTACCAGATACCATCTGGTGCTTTGCAGCAGGCTGGGCAGGGCCAGGAGAGAACAAACTGGGGTTCATTCGCAGAGCGCTGGGTGCCGGGGGCTGTGCTGGGGGCTCAGCATTCTCTGGGCCACCACAGTGTGTCCCCTGCCCCCCCGTCTTCAAAAACCAGCCCTCTGGGGCCAGACCCCTCCAGGGATGAGCCCCTCCAGCTCCCCCCGAACCACCCACGGCTCTGGGGGCTGCGTTTCGTACTCAGGTTGTTCCAGAAACAAAATCTGCATTGCCTGGGAGATTCAGAGCTTGGGATTCACGCTGCTGAGAGAGCCGGCTGCCTTATGAAAGAGAATTTTTGAATGCTTTTGTCAACAGCTAAATGTTTCAGTTGACAAAGTCAATGCATGATGCGATATTATAAATATTAGATTAATTGTATTGTATAGGAATTATATCACAGGAAGATCCAAGGAGTTATTTTTACCTCTGTGAAAAATAAAGCAAGAAAGTTAAAGTGATTTGTTCAGATCCATTTCCCTCAAAAACTTTGTCAAAATCCACTCATTCCCTGGGAACACTTTGATTTTGATAAAACTGCATTTCTCAGTAGAAAACCCAACCTGTCAACAATTTGAGCCAGCTCTGCTGAACATAACCTGAACACTCGTAAAGAAAGAAACTGGTTCCAGAGCGGCACCTCCCTAATTGCAGGGCTGATTGCCTTGCGAGGGGCCACGGGAGCCCGGCAGGTTGACCCTGTCCCCCCGGGGGTCACACACCGTGTCCCTGGGACACCTGGGGGCGTTGATTGAGCGATGCCGTGTCCAACCCATCCCTGTGCAGATGGAGCCCCAGGGATGCTCTCACCACTGGGCACAGTTCCCACTGCGACGGGACCAGCAGCAGCTGGGGACTGGTCCAGCATCCCCAGGGCCATGCGAGCCCCAGCCCTGCTTGGTCACTGCCCCACGAGCCCCCCAGGACCCTGTGCACACACTGTGGATGGCTGTAGGACAGCAGTGAGAGACGGTCTGTGAGTCCCTCCCTGCATTAAATGGGCAGAATCTGTCAGTGCAGCTCTGTCTGCTTAGCTTTGCTTCCCTAGCAATGAAAAATAGTTAATCTGCCATCACCCGCATTGGGGAATCAACTCCAGCCTGGAGATGCCCATGGTCAGGGATTCACAGCATCCTGGGATGCTCAGGAGGGTTGTGTCCAGCAGTGCTGAGCATCCAGCCCAGCAGCAGCACAGACAGGATGTGACCTCCTTGGCAGGCAGCATCCCTGCCCGCAAGCTGCTCCGCTGACCTCCTGCGTGTCCCCAGCCTCCACTTCAACCCCCTTCCAAGTAATGGACCTAAACTGTTTCAGCCGCCTCTTTCTGTCCCTGATGATGCTCTCAACCAGTTTGTCACCTCTGGAGGAGCACATGTCCCCGCCTGTGTCCAGAGCATCTCCTGCTGCTGGAGGCTGTGGCTTGGAGCACAGATGATTGCGTGTTTGTTTGCTCTATATCTGAGCAACCACTTTGCTTCCCTTGCCAAGGCAGTGCTGCAGAACACACGCCTGAGTGTGGGGCTGGTGTCACCAGCAACAGAGGGAACACCAGCCCCACCACAACCCCCAGATTTGCTCTTGTCTCTTGTTTCCCACAGCCACTTCCTGGGGCCACTTCTGCTGCTTCCCCCCTGGTCCCGGCTCTGGTGGCTGCTGCTAAAATTAGTGAGGATCTTCTGTCCATTCTAATACTAATAGGCCCATTTTTAATAATGATGTTTTCGCAGCAATTTCAACCCATCATGGTGTCACAGGGGTACTGATGAAAAAAAGCGTCTAATCCCTTTTAATAGATTCCATTTGACAGCGAACGTGTCTCAGTGTTCGTTCCCAAAGGCCCTGGTGGTTTCAGTGTCACTTATGGCTGACCTTGGAGAGAAACAAGACCTTCTCCAGAAGAATGGCCCAGTGTCCATCTGGGACTGGGGTCCCAGCCCCTCTAGTCCCCTTCTCCGCTTCTCAGATGATGGAGATTTCTCTGGCCCAGGGAAGGTCTATTTTGAGAGGTCCCATGGGGCTAGTGCTTTATTTGCTCTTTCTTCCCTCCTGGACATAATCTGGGTGCAAGGGTGGGTGCTCCTTCCTTTGCAGCTCAGAAGATTTGGATTTTCTCTCCAGCCCTTCTGCTGGGAAGAGGAACATCCTCCTTCTCCGTGCCTGGGAGATGGGGAGAGAAGAGACAAGGGGGAGCAGCTGTTTGCAGAGCGGTGACTGCCTTGGGGAGCCAGGGGGAGCATCCAGCTGCCAGTCCCCACAGTCCCACTTGATGGGCACCAGGAGGACGGTGACACGGAGCCTCGCAGCCCGAAGCCTCGCAGCCTCTCCAGAGCCAGCCTGCCTGATCTGCGGACATAAATACCCCAGAAGCACCTGCTGAAAGGTGCCAGACAGCACATAACGAAGCTGCAGGTCCAGAAATCATTAAATGGGGATGAATAACTGGCAGCTCTCCCCCAGCATCAGAATCCCCCACCAGCTGGAATCATGTCCTGCCCATTGTCCCGCTGCAGGATTTGTCCCCAGCACCTCATGGGATAGAACAAACCAGGGGGAAAGGTGTGATGGAAGTGTGGACACCCCCATGCCCGGGCTCTACCAAGCCACAACCAGCTGGGAAGGTGCAAGAGCCACCCCCACAGCCCCACTCTGTGTCCCCCAAGGCTCCCCAAGTCCAGAGATGCTCTGGAAATGTGAGGTCATCCCTGCCTGGCTGCCCTCCCTGACCACCCGGCACCTGACCTCTGGTTCCCCTGGCTCTCGGCTTTCCCCCCACGCCGGTTTCCTCCCCTCCTGTCCCCTCCTTTTGTCTGCCCGGGGGGAGAAGGGCGCTGCGTGCGCAGGGGGATGGAGCAGTGAGGCGTGGCGGGGGCCGGCCGGGCGGGGGGTCGCAGGAAGAAGGGCAGAGCCCTGCTGTAGCTCACCGCTAAATGCTGCCTTTCACTCCAGCATTCCCGGGGAAAGTAATGAGAATAATTAAAGGTAATTTCGTTTATTTCAGCTTCAGCGTGTCAAGAAGACAAGAATGGGGGTTTTCCAGCTCCTGGGTGAAGGAGGGAAGGGGAAAGCAGAGCTCGGGAGCTGAGATGCCCGCAGGCAGCAGGACCCACCAGCAGCCCCCGTCACCTCTTGGGGTCACGTCCCCTCTCTCCGGACCCGGCTGTTTGTGGGGCTCACCTGGGAGATGGGGGTCACGGTGGCATGGGGCCACTTGGGGAGAAGTTCTGGGTGGGGGAGGTGGTTCCTGGGAGGGACCCTCCCTTTGAGACCCCTGTGCTGGCAACGCCTGAGCATCCCGCACCACAATTAGCTTGTTTCACAGGCGAAGAAAGGTGCAGAGCAGGGAGAGCATTCCAGAGCTGTGCTGTGCCCCCGTCCCTTGCAAAGAGAACATAGAGTGAAGCTCTCTGAAACAGTGCCAGCTCGGACCACCCCATCCATGGGGTCTCCTGAGAGCGGGGACCACAGTCCTGGGGAGTAAGCCCCCTCCCAAAGCAATGACAAGAGTTCATCAGGTACAACCCCCACCCTGCATCATTGCCTGGCCCCAGGAAAGCAGCCCCGGGGAGCTGGGACCTTAATCGGTGCTTAATCACACAAATACCCCGGACTGAAGGGACCTAATTGGATGACGACCATACTGAGCTGGGTAATTAGGATCCCATAAACCACACAGGTCACAACTCCTCCAGCAGAACATTCAGTCACTGCTCCCGGAGCCCTCCTGCTTCGGTGTCACACGCAGAGGCTTCTTGGGGCTGAAGGAATTCCTCCTTCAGCCCGAGACTTCATCTCTATCCTCAGCATCACAGCAGCAGCCCTGGGGGGCTGCCTGGTGATGGGAGAGCTGAGAAGACCTTGTTTTCCAAAATTTGGTCATTTTCTAACTCCTTTGAGTGCAGGGGACCATGTCCCAGAGCATCCCAGAGCACCTTGCAACAGGGGGACAGGTAGGGACAGTGTGACAGTGCCACTGGAGGTGACTGAGCAGAGAAACCTGTGTCCCACGAGTGCTTGTTCTGAAGTGGGGACCGCTTTGTTCCACCTGTGCTCCTGACCCCATTGTGTCTCCTCTGCATGAAAAATGCCAGCGCTCAAACTTTCCCAGCACACACGCTCATTAAATATAAATGTCATACTCAAATATTCAACAGCAGCATTTCGGATGGCGTGTTTGGGTACATTTGGGTGCATTTCTGCCAGTGAGCCATCCAGCTGCGGGAGGGCAGGATCCCCCAGTGCTGCCCATGGCCAACAGCAGCAGGGCATGCGGGATGCGCTGCTGAGCGTGTGGGCTACCGGCGGCTTCATCGGTGGGGGTGGATGTCAGGGAGAAATTTGTAAACCGTTCCTCACAGTAAGATATCTCGGAAGGAATGCTTTCACCACGTTTCTTCCCATCACCAAAAACACTTTGATGGTTTTCTGGCCTGAAGGCATCTGAGTGGTCATCCAACACAAAAAAAAAGTGTCTTGCTGCTGCCCGATACCTGTCGGTGCTTGTCCCAGGGCCTGTGAGGGCTCCATGAAAGCTCAGAGCTGCATGTCTGAAGGCACCATCTCACCCGCCAGCCCTGGTCCCTCTGGGCTGCCTACCCACCCTTCTCCCTGCTCCCAGCTCCCAACAAAGTCCTGTCAATGTGCTGCCCCTTCCCAGTGCCCCCAGCCCAAGCGGATGGTCAGCAGGGGACGAGGGCTGGCAGGGAGACCACGGGTCCCCTCTGTCCCCATCAGCTGTGATGGAACGCAGCCCCCAGCCCCCAGTTCCTCCCCACGTTTGACGACGAGCATCCGTGGAATCTGCAAGCCATTAGCTCTCTGTTATCTTTCTGGAGATGCTGAGGTGAGCCATATGGAAGCACTTACTCGTCAACAGCCTGGGACAGAGTTTGGTGGGGTGGCCAGGACTCAGCCCTTTGTGAACTGCAGAGAAGCTGGAACGCGTCCATTGACCCATTTAATGAGCTCCGGCAAGGGGAATTTCACACTGTGCCTGGAGCGGCAGTAACCTTATATGTAGAGAGAGGGGGAGATAATTTCTAATCTTGTCAATCACGCCGTTGTGAAACCCGCAGCAGGGTTCCTTATAGCGTGAGGGCCAAGGAGAAGGCGGAGGGCCTGATCCAGGTTCTTGCAGAGCAGGACTGCACAAGAAAGGCCTTTCATTATTTTTCTTTGCAGTCTCCTCATTTCCTCACTGTAAAAAAAACAACAATATATTTATTAACTAGGCAAATATTTGACTGGGACAACATGCTGAAATGACCTGCGAACGCCTCCTCGTTCCCACCAAGAGGGGCTCCTGCTCCCTCCCGCAGCCATGTTCACACACTGCCTTAGAGATGGGCTCCCCAAACCCCGCTGGGCCTCCAGCAGCTCTGTCCACCCCTTCCTCCTCCTCCCAAGGAGAAGGAAGAGAGGAAAATATCTCTCCCAGGTACCCCACTGGCTCGGTTCTGCTTGTCTGCACGCCAGAGTTACTTGGGATGGACTTGCAGACACTGCTGCAGGGCCACCGACAGCTCTGAGCTGGAGGTACATCCTCACCATGGGGAGCGGGTATGGTCCAGGCATCGTGGCGCAGGGAGAAGGATGAGGGACGGGAGGGCGTGTTGCATTTCTGTAAAAAATCTATTTAAAACCTAGACACAGACATGGGCTCTTTTGGCCCCGTGTCTCTGGAGACCCGTGTCCCCCCAGGCTGGGAAAGTTCTTTGTGCTGTGCTGTGTCCCTGCGAGGTCAGCTGTGATTGGGGGACAGCAGGGTTACCCAAGCCAGCCCTTTGCTCACTGGTGGGACCTCTGATGCCTCAGTGCTGCTCCGTGTGGGGAACCACCCTGAGCTCCAGCTCCAAGCTAAAGAAACAAACACAGCCTTTTTTCCCTGTTGTTTTTCCTGTTTGCCTAAGAAACATAATCTTCCCCCAAAATGAAAAAAATAATAATAACTTACAGGAAGGCCCCAAGCATGAGCCTATTTATGTGCGATTTCAATCAAAACAGGCTTTAAATAACAAATTCCTTCGATATTCGTCACATGTGTAAAACACATTAAAGGGGGACAGGCGGTGGAAGGGGCCAGAGGAGCAGAGCCCCCTGCTCCTGCCTGTGCTGAGCTGATGCTCAGCCGGAGCTTTTCCCTCCTGGGGAGAGCCCATGTCCCCAGTGGGGACAGGAGAGGACAGGGCACCCTTGCTGGGCAGGGACCCAGAGCAAGTGTCCCAAAACCTTGCCCCGGTTTGACAGCGAAGCCAATACGAATAATGATGAACAGCATCTTCCTGATCACCTCCTCTCACCCCACCAGACGCCACAGCTGAGTAAGTGATGTGTTTTGCCTCTGTGGTGCAAAGCGGGACAAAGTCCTCGCACCCTGCGTGTCCACAGAGAGCAGGAGGGATCTGGGTTTTCCAGGTCTACCTTGAGCCTCTGAAATGGAAGATTTTGATTCTGCATATTTGAGTTCACTTTATGGAATCAGTTTCCTAACCCTCACCTTATATTTTCCATTGAATCCCTGACAACCCACACCCTTGCAATACCGAGGATTGTCACATTCCCGGGTTTGACCCCAGCAGTGAGGGCAGAGGAGCCAGAAGCCATGGTGGTGGGCTCTCCTTGGTACAGAACCACCAGCAGCAAAGCCTTTGCAGAGTGCAGCCCCGCGGCCACCGCGCCACAGCGCCCGTGCAGCTCACACCTCCCACGTGTCCCCAGCCACCGGGGCATGTTTGCAAACTTGCTATTGCTTTTCTTTTCTCTTTCCTCCCTCTCATTATGGTGGATTACTACTTATTTGCTCATATGCCAGCGCAGAGTGACTGACACAGAAACAGGTCACACTTTCCCTGGCAGGGTCCCTGCTCTCTGCTGGAGCCGCAGCCCTCGCTGCACCGTGCCGTGATCATTATCTTTGGTGTAACACAGCCTGTCTTCTGTGGGTTCCTCCATTTTACGAGGTGTGATGGGGAAGGAATGCTGTGTACAGTTTAATTAGGGACTAAGTGCCTTGGAGGGGAGTAGGAAGTGGCAGATACCCCGGGCACCAGCCCCCAACACTCAGTCCCCCATTAAAGCCCCTTTGATGTCTGGCTGCTGCACAGCCCTGGTGTCCCACTGTGTACAGTCAAGGCCAAGGGCAGGAACCAGCAGCCAGTGAGGATACAGGAGGCTGCACGGCCAGGGAGTATCTTGCCCTGGTCCCCGGGCACCCCCAGGGCAGCCGTGGCATGGCTGGAAACAGACACCTCCGTGCTGGGGGGGTCTGGCAAACCCAGGGGTGCGGGTGGGTGATGGGAATGAAATAGGAAAAATCATCAGCAAAGGGGAAGAAATCAGGGCTGTGGGTTTCTGAGGGCTGAGCTGAGCTTGGTCAAAGGTCCCGAGCAAACCCTCTGACAGGGGAGCCTTGGAGGACCTGCCGCCCTGCGCAGCCGTGTTGGGGACAGGACCACAGGGCTGCACTTTGGGTTTGGTCCCTTCCCTGGGGTATGAAGCTCCAGTTGTCCCCAGGTCCTTTTTCTGCCTTCCAATTCTGTCCAAACACCCCTTGGAGCAGGAACAAAGGAGGAGAGTGGCCAAGCTGTGGGACAGTGAGGATAAGATGATGTCCCAGCTGGAGGCTTCACCTTCACGGCCAGGGCACAGGCATAAAGGCTTCTGGGCTCTGCTCTTCCCTGTCTAATGCTACACAGAAATGGGATTTAGCATCACACGAAGTCATTGGCAGAAAGAGCAACTAAACCAAAGAATGTGCCTTTGCTTGGCAGCACCAGCATCCCTCCTTTTCCTTCTCTTCCTCCTCTGCAGGGTGCAGCCTCCATAGCAGCCCTCATTTGCAGATATCTCCAGGGTTGCAAAACATGGGGTTTTGATGGGATTTTAATTCCCGACCCCCTCTGCAGCAGCTGGCTGGTCCAGACAAGGAGGTCACAGGCTAAACTGTCTGGCCCGGAGGGTGCCCAGTAGCCCAGCATGGCTGCACTGGGTGCCGGGTCCCCAGCTGCAGTCAGAGCTCTGCACCCAAGTGCTGGGGCGGGTGCGAGCTCCTCGCCCCATGACTCACGGCACAGCCAGGCACACGGTCCTGGGAGGCTGAATCAGCCCCCCCAGGGCAGGAGGGGCCCTTCCCTCCCCCTGCACCCAGGAAGCCATTGTGACCTGCCCCTGCTCTGGCTCCCGACTTGTTGCGAGCTGCAGGCACATGTTGTGGGATTTAGCAGTGTTGTGTCAGCATTTGCTCATCCTGCCCATCGCACGACAACCACAGGGGCTGTGTGGCTGGGTGACACAGGGGGGTCCCAGCACATTGCGCACACCAGAGCCCATGCTGGCAGCACCCACTTACCTGCCCCATCAGAGCATAGATGCACAAACCCCCTTGGCAGTGATCGAGGATCCAGGTCTTCCCGAGGCTGAGGACACATCTGGGGGCAGGATGGAGGTGACCTTTGCTGCCCAGCGATCTGAGACCCTCCCGCTTCACCCCAGTGTGGCTTTGCCCTGGCAGCTGGGCAGGATGTTCTGCTGAGCTGCTTTCCCAGGTTGGGCACAGGTTCCGGGGCACGGAGCAGCCTCAGCAGCATCCTCCTCACCACCAGCCCTTTCTCTCTCAAGGCTGGTTTGAATTACACAGTGAAGCCTCGTTCCTCCTTCTCCCGGGCTGGCGGGGCGCCGGGAGCGCGCGGGGAAGGGACGGGGTGTTTCTGCTGGCAGCGCTGCCAACCATCCGAGTTACAGACACTTCATAAATATCCAGTGTTAAGAGCTCGCAGGCTGCAGATGGCCTCGGCAGAGGAGGGCAGGGAAATTCGGCTGCTCCCTGCCCATGCTGCAAGGGGAGCCTGAGGGGTGCTGGGGGTGCTACGGCCAACCTGGGGACACCAACCTGGGACTCATGACCAAGCAACAAGGTGAAGCTCCAGTGGGTTCTGCTGTCGATGTCCCCAGGTACATCATCCCCACTGGGCACTGCTCCTCGTGCAGCCCCAGCAGGACCGGGACTCCCCAGTTATCCGTGAGAGCAGCACTCCCATTATCCCACATGAAATCTGTGGCACAAAAGGTAATTAAACCCAAGAATGTGCTTTTGCCAGGTAGCACCAGCATCCCTCCTCCTCCTCCTGATCTGCAGAGTGCAGCCTCCATCGCAGCCCCCATTTACAGATGGCTCTGGTGTTGCAAAACTTGGGTCAGCAATAATTGGGGGCTGCTCTCAAGGCCGGATGGGACATCCTTCCCCATCCTTCTTGCTTCTTGTCCCCACGGGGTTGTCACCATGCAGGCCAGGACAGCTCCTGCCTCCTTAGCTGCTGCAATATCGCTCCTCTGCTCTGTAAATAATTTCCATTTTCATTTCTTAGCACCAGGGTGACACATGGAAGGGGAGACGTGAACTCAGCACACACACACACACAGATGCCTCCCCTGATTAGGACAACTTTTAAGTAGGTCAGAGCCTGGATTTAAGCTGCTTGACAGTTCCCCTATAAAACATACCTAGTTTAATGCCCTGTATATTTTTTGCGATGTGAAACAGGAGCAGTTTATAGGGGCAATGTTGGGTAGCAGATGTTATTCCCATGCTGGGGGAGGGCAGCAGTGGGGAAAGTGACTGCTGTAAATGAACTGGTGATTAAGGTCATTAAAGAACCTTAACCCAGGGGCACTGGGGGGACGGGAAGGGGATGGCTGGACTGCACCAGCACTGCTGACGGCCACCCCCATGGTCACAGCTCCCCAAGAGCGCTGGACTAGTCTCTCCACACACCTCAGTTTAAGCAGCTTGATACCAGCGGGCACCTTCTCGCTATACTTGTATACTACCTTAAATCTCCAGTTCCTGGAGTCCTTAGATTATAGGAAAAAGGTCACTTTGGGCATCACCTTTCCTTTTCTTTTTATTTTTTGAGTAAAAATAGCAGGTCACCTATGTTAGTGACTGTGGGAGAAAAAACACTTCAAAACAAGATCCCTGCAGAGCTGGACACCACCAGGTGAGCACGAGATAAAGCACAATCTCCTGGTGCTCCAAAGCAAAGCTCTGCTATGGCACTGCTGACGTGACCAGGACACCCCTGCATCCCCATTGGGACAGTTTGGGGTCATCATGGCAAAGACCTTTGGGCCTGCTGTGACCCCCTGCACCTCCTGGGCTCCCTCTGGCCACAGAACACCCGTGAGCTCCCACGATTTGGGGTGTTCATGATGCTATGCTGCCTGGAGAAGCTGCTGCCCTTTCCAGGGCTCCCCTTTAGCTGCTTGGGGGCTTATTCCTGCCCGCCCTTCTCCCTCACACCTCCAGCCCCTCAGCAACACGCTTTCTGATGGGAAAGGAAAAAAGGCATGATTTAAACCTGACCTCTCACCCCAAGCTGTGTCTGTAATCAGACGAGCAAACGTTAATAGCCCGAGCCAGGCAGCGGAGCCCAAAGCCCAGATAAAACCCAGCCCCGACGACAATTCAATTTCCTTCCATGAGATCAACTTGCAGCTTTAGCAAAGCCACTTGTGCGGTCGCTGGGCTGAAACAATCTGGGCTGGCAGGCACGGCCGCACTGCCTGCAGCTGGCATCGCCCCATCTGCTCCTGCACACAGCCCCCCCGACCAGCACCCTGCTGGGGGCTGCCCAGCACCCTCCTGGGGTGCTGATCATCAACCCAGCACAGCCCAAGGACACTGATCTCCTGCCTCTCCTTGGACCAGGGGTCAGGAACACGTGGGACTCGGCACCTTGCAGGGGGATATTTTATTTCTGGGGGGGCTCTTCCATGCACGTATAACCCAGAGGGTCTTGCGGGCTGCGCCGGGGGACCAGCGTCACCCTTCTCCCAGAGCACCCGTGGGTATCGTGAGCTGGGCTGGCCAACGTGGTCCCAGCGCTGGGACAGTCCCAGCTCCCGGCTGGCCGTGCCGACCCTGCGCAGGCACACAGCCCTCTCCTCCTCCTGCTCAGAGCCGGTGTGCACGGAGATGGGGAAGGCCGGAGGCGGAAGCACAGGCGGGATGTGTTTTCCATTGTGAACAGCAAATAATGTCCGCATGAAAGGCACGATGCTGCCTTTTGCTCGCTTGCTTTTTTTTTTTTTTTTACTTTTTTTTTTTTATTTCTTTCGCTAATCTTTGACCTAGATAGCAAGGGAACTGGATGGGAGAGGAGGGGCTGGGGCACGGGGCAGGGCTGCAGCGGCAGCTCCTGCCAGGGCACGGCACAGGGATAGGGAAGGGACTGCTCCAAAAGCAGAGCCCTTCATGGGAGCAGTAATAGCAGTTTTCGAGCAAAAGCCAATTAAAAAACAATCAACCCCCATTTTCTTGAAGAGCATTCAGATGGATGGAGTCCATGTTGCATTGTTGTGTTGTATCGTTATAATGCCAAGTTTTCAGCGAGGTTTGGAGTTTCTTAATGTCTCCGTGTGTATACACTGATGTAAGCACACATATATGTTTACTTCTATTTCATATTCCCATGCAGGCAGGGAGGCAAACCCCTCTCCCAAGAGTCAAACCCCCACATGGGGTCAAGGACAGAGACGGGAGCATCACCCACTGCTCCTTTCCCAGCCCATCCCCTCCCAGTTCCCCCAGTGCCGAGCAGGAATTGCTTTTGTTACTGGCATATGAGCCTTACTAGATGCCTCCAGTTTACAACCCGCTGCCACCGATTTCCAACCCACTGTCACCAATTTGTAACCTATTTCTCTCAGTTGAGCACATACAGGGTTCTTTTATTAAAAAAAGCAAATCTGCAGAAGGAGGCTTTAACTTTCAACATGTACCTCAGTAACCACAGAAAGACCAAATGTAAAAATAATCATCTGAAGTCTCAGCCCTGCATCTCCTGCATTGGCACTCGCTGGCTTTACTCGGGGATCACAAACTCCCTCGTGTGCTGCGTGCACGACTCCAGCAATCCCAGTCTCAGGGAAAAGATTAGCTCTTAATTCCCCAAAGCCAAATCAGGACACGACACAGCCCATATTGTTCCAATTTACACCTCCTTATGAGTTTCCTCAGCTCCCTTTATAGTCTCGGTCTCTGCACTGTGAATCTTCCCCATTTCCAGTCGCTCCAGTCTGGGGGCCCTGGGGTCCCACGGCCCTGCACCTCGTGGTGGGTGATGGATCTGGAGCCTGACAGATTCTTCTGCATGGACAGGACCCCCCAACAGCTCCCGCCACCTCCCGCCTGTCCCAGGCTGCTCCTGTCCCCTCGGGTGACAATCTGAGCAGGGTAAACCACCGTGGTGGGGACGTGGGGGTGACGGTGGCTGTGCTGCAGCCCCCATGGGGGACACAGCAGCACTGGTGTGGGACCCAGTGCCCCTCGGGCATCTCCCCATGATTCAGCACCCAGGGCTATGCAGCTGAGCACCTCGGGTAAGGGCCAGGATTTCAGCCTTGCAGTGGGGTTTTTTTGTAAGAAGTTACAGGCTGTTGTTATTCTGATTTGGAGGATATTTTTATTTTCTTTTAACGAAACATGAGGATCTGATGAACAAGACAGCAGCCTCAAATAACCTCTAGCTTGGCGTGAAGGCAAGTCCCGGCTGTTTGGGATAAACACGAGCCATGAGGAAGCTGCCCTTTTCCAAGCCCAAAGCAGGGATGCTCTGGGAGGCGGTGCAGGGACGATTGCGAGGGGATGCAGGGACGCTTGCGAGGGGATAAGGGGATGTTCTGGGACAGGATGCAGTGACGCTTGCATCCTGCTTCAGGCTGGGGAGCCCTGAACACCCGTGTCTGCCCTCACACCACTTTCCTACCTCCATACCCATCAGGAGGTGAAGTCTCCCATTCCTTGCACTTCCCTGGTCCCCAGACACGGTGCTGATGCTGCTGCGGGTGCTCCCCACTCAGAGTGAGATGCAGCTCCAGCACTAGCCCTCTGCTCTGGGGACTGTCCCAGTCAAACCAGCAAACCCCACGGGCGGAGAGCGACATGTGCAGGCGTGCCGAAACCCCCTCTTTGCGAGAGGCAATTTATTCTCAGACTCAATCCACCAGCTTAAGGGATCTGATCCGGTATTTTCTGCTGTTAAACAATAGCTCTTGCAATGGGAAGAGAACAGAGAAATGCAGAAAAGCTTTGGCGACTTTGGTGAGCCTGGATTGGGGTGCCAAGGGCTGTTGTGGGAACAAAGCCTGGCACACACAGGGCACCGGTCCCGAGCAGAGCCCTGGGTGCCCCTCACAGAGGAGAAGCTGGTGGTGTCTGGGGCAGCAGCAGCAGGTTCAAGCCGGGTACAGGCTCCACTCCGCCAGCTGCTGGGGTGATTTCCCCATGTCCTTTCTCTCGCCCAAGAAAAGGCTGGTTTTCTCCCCATTCCCCAAAAGCTGCTGCTTTCCATGGTGGCGACGCCCTGGCCAGGTCTCTCAGCAAAACCTGGGGCTTGATGTGGCTGTGGTGGGGTCTCACCCTCTCTGGTGCATGAAGGAGTTAAGATGCTGAAAACCCCACATCCTCCTCCGAGGGGTTTCCAGGGACATGGACCAAATCCTATTACAGCACCATTTACCTGGGGAGCAGTGGGGAGGGCAGCCATGCGGCAAACCTCAGAGGTTTGCTATTTGATTTGTTCCCCAGGAGCAGAGCTGATAGCCAAGCAGCCCAAGAGCGGTTGGAAGAAAACCCTCGCAGCCTGAGAACTGCTTCTGTGCTCTAAATATACCACAACAGGGGCCCTGGAGACAGCACCTCCAAAAGTGCGTTACTGCCATTGAGCCAGGATGCTGTAAGGAGCAAGAGGCTATTGCTTGGCGTACTCATGACCACTCTTCTGCCTTCATTTTGGAGGGCTCTGGGCTATCAAATTCACAGTTCTGGCTGGCACCCTGTACCACTGGCTTGGCCAAGGCACAGCTGGATTCATCAGGGAGCCACATCTCACTCCAGCCAAGCAGGGAGAAGAGGAAAAAAGAAAGAAAAGAAATAAAGAAAAATATAATCAATTGTCTCACGCAGAGAAAGGGGAACGCAGAAGAAGCCATTTGCCATATCCACAACCCAGAGAGAGTGTCCAGCAAGTGGGAAAGCGCCTCGGCAAGGACATGCCTGCCAGGCTGCCAGAGCGCGGGACACGGAGGGTTTGTTGTGTGCAGGCTCACAGAGACCTGGCGGGATAATTGGCATGAGCGGAGGAACGACACAGCCGCCTTCCGGAGAGCGGAGCCCTCCTAATGGGAGCCAGGTGGCAATGCCCCCCCAGCCCTGACCCCGGGGCTCTGCGGAGCGAAGCTGCGAGCACGACCCTGTCTGGGGGATGAAAGCAGCCGTCCCTCGCCCCCCCGGCACCCCACGAATGCGAACAGGTGGGGGATGGCTCCATCCCACCCCGGCACACGTTCCCTCCGGGCTGGGCTCTGGCACAAGGAGCAGTTGTGTCCCCAGGCTGTGGCATGTTTCCTAATGGACTGCAGGACGAGGGAAATTGCCAGCGGGTCACAGCCGGAGAGCGGCTGAACGGCTCTGCTGGAATGTCAAGGACGGAGGGGACAGATGGTCTGTGTCCATCAGGGAACAGAGCGGTCCTTGGCCCTGTCCCCCCACGCTGCTGCTGGGATTCCTGCTCAGGGGCAGCTGCTGGGGAGCGGCAGGCGATGGGATCCGGGGACAAGCCACCCACCAGGGTCATTGCTACCTCCTCCATCCCCACCAGGCTGCAGCCAGCGGGGGGTTTGGCTGGGGGCGGAGGGGACTTTGGATCGGGCTCGCTGTGGGGAGAACAGGAACAGCCCCCCAGCGCGGCTGCTGGGCTGCAGGGCTGCCAGGGCTCCCGCCTGGCACCGGACCAGACCCCCTTCTCCTCCCTGGCCCTGGGAACACTGGGTGACTGGAAAGCACTTTTTTTTTTAACCACTATTTCTGGAGGTACAGTGATCCAAGAATAGAGTTTATGCATAAAATTGGACTCCTCAGTCAGGGTACGTAACACCAGCACAGCAACCGGCCCCATAAATCATGCCTCATAAATCTCCGATAATGCATAACCTGCGTGCTGGCCGCAGATCAGCTCCAGGTAACTCAGCTCAGAGAGGAGCCAAACTTGGCAGCCACGTGGAAATCAGAGACAGGACAGACGCAGCCAGACCCCCTGCCCCAGCACACCCTGCCCGGCAGCATCTGAGCTACCCAGGCTTTCAAGGAGGGGGACAACAGGGGGGCAACTGACCTCAGACTGCTTGTTCTCAGGTTCCTGAGGCCAGCAAGCACCCAAAAGCACCATCACTTGCTCTCGATGCCCAAGAAATCACTGGGATTTTTCAGACTGCATCTCTCTCCTCTTTCTTTCACGCCCACAGATTTTAATTCCAGCCTGGCTGCCTTGAGAAGAAACCCGCTTGGAGCCCATCCTCCTGCAGTCCTTCAGGGTCTCATCGGGAGGTAGACATCACCATCCACCCTTGTTCCACATCAGACTTGGACCTTTTCCCCACGTGCTTCAAAACAGCAGATATTCCTCGCTGACCAATAACTGATTAGCCAGGTATGTGAAATACGGGAGGAGTTCGATGGAGAATCATGGTTTATTACATCCAGGCACTGCCTGGAAAAGCCGGGGGGGCAGGAGGTCTCCTCCAGACAGGCAGCTCCTGGCTCCAGGAGGGGGCAGTGGGGCAGATATGGTGCCACAAGAAAGAAGGCAGTGGGAAGAGTCATGTTTGGGGCAGAAAAGATGCATTTATAGCCCTCCACGCAGGACCACCATCCCCGGCTGGTGAGCCACAGAGCTCTGTGTCAACGGAGTCTTTGGATGTTTGGTTAAAGAATCCAAATGCAGCAGGTTTTGTCCAAAGCTTCTCCTAAAACCACTTAAGCTCTCCAGCTGAGCTGGAAATCTTGTGAGATTCCCATTACACCAGACTCCCATGAGTATTCTCTCCACTCCTGGCATTTCCAGTTCTGCTTATGCTGCCACGCTGCCTACTACCCAGAAAATAAAGGAGCCAGGTTATCCTTCCATTGGGAAAAAACACCATTGCTCTCCCATCTGCTCTTCTTATGGCTATAAAAGAGCATCTCTGCTCTGAGACACCTTCCCCTGTGGTCGGGTGCCACGCACGGGCAGGATTCCTGCCGGGGCCTGCCCAGAGCTGCTCCGGCAGACACGCGAGGTGCAGGATGGGGAGGGTTTGCATAAGCACCGGTTGCTGTTTATGCTCAGTTTTCGGTAGCTCAGCAAATCCCTTTCCAGTTCAAAGTGCCCTCCCTCGCACAGCAGCACGAGGGAGGGCACCACCATCTTCCAGCCCGAGCTGCTTAATATATGCCTCCAAAAAATAAATGCACCTCTCAGTGTTTGAGATAGAGAGGAGCTGGTTATCCATTCCTCTCAGTGGAGCACATCATGCCCAAATCAAGCCTAAATCCCTCTGGCTGTAAGGAGGAGGATTCCAGACCTTTCCTTGGGCCGCCCATCCACAGCCACCTCCATTGGTAAGAATCACCATCCCTAAAGAGCCACATAATGTCAGGCAAAAGGTGTCACCAGCCCACCCATCCCTGGCCATCCCATGAAAGCCCAGATGGAATGTCCTTGCCCTGCCGCCTCGCACGTATTTGTTGCTTTTTATAACATGAGGTTAGACTGTTTCCATTCTGGCTTCCAAAAAAAAGTCACATCAGCATCAGTTCCGCCTCAGCAAGGATGAGCGGAGCATCGTGGCCGGCGAGCGGCTCGACAGGAGCTTCCCGAAGCCGGAGTTGCCTGCGAGCAGGCAGCACAGGCAGCGCTGCAGGCAGCGCGGGCACGGATCACCTCTTCTGGCCCCAGGGCAGCGGGATTGTGCCACCTGGGCATCATTTTAAACGCAAGGTGTGCAGCAAGCACCCTGCCATGGGAACCTGCCACCCCGGGGTGCACCGGCATCACGGGAGGTGTGTGTTATTCTTCCGTCAAGCAAACAAATGGACACTGGGACTGCAAAATCTCGTGGCTCTTTTGCCAGATGTGCCCCACTGCTGTTATCACGGAATATTAATCAGAAAGGCCTGTGTGTAATTTTGGAGTTTTGATTAGAGAAATCTCCCTTACAATAATAATCACGCTGGGGCCTGTATAAATACCAACGGCTCCAGGTTTGTTGGCTGGATAAAGTGGCATGTTGATTGCTGGGCTCGCCTGCTCATCAATCATTCAGCATTGCCCCCACGTTCGCCGTCCTCCTGGAAAGCTCCCCTCTTCCCAGTTCCCCCAGTGCCTGTCCTGTCATTAACAGCCGCCTTCCTCCTCCCCTTCACCTCTGTCCCTGCCACCATCTCCTGCGCTCGCTCTCGGCCCCTTCCTCCTCGCCTGCTCCCTGATCCCTGCATTCATCTCAGATTATATAAAGTTTGGCTGCCTTGAGTAAAATAAATTGCAGGCTTTTGAAGGGCTGGGGCTCTGTATATTTTTACGGTTAATGAATCTTCCTGTTTGAGTTTGGGAGATGGGAACTTTGCTTTCCAGCTGCCATGTGCAACTCCGGCCAATTAAATCAATGGGGGCTGGAAGCATCACCCGGGTGTGGGAGAGCATCAGGTGGGAGAACGCCGGGTGGGAGAACATTGGGTGCATCCTCTGCCTCCCTCCCCACCGGCCCCTTGACAGGCACCCCCCACCAGTACCGCCCAAGCCGGAGCCACCCCAACCCAACACCCCAAGGATCAAATGAGACCAGCCAAGTAAAGAAGGAGGGGAAGGGGTGAGAGCAGCATCATCGGTGCTGCTCATGGCCACAGCAGCCACCCCAGGGTGCTCTGCATGGGGTGCAGTGGGTCCTACTGTGCAGCTGCTGACTCGGCGCTGCTTGAGCACAAAACGCCTTATTTTCTCTCATCCAAAGCCCTGGCGAGGAAGCAAGCAGCCTGGCCCGGCCCTCGGGGCCACCAGGGAGAAGTTTTGCTAGGAGGAAAAGTGAACTCTGGGCAAATAACTGGCAGCAAAGTCGTGTGTGTGCTGGATTTTCCCTCGTCCTCTCCGAGCCGCCTATGGGCGAACTGTTACAGGCCCTAATTTATTCATCGTTGCAACTGATTCATCATCTACTTTTTATGTCTGGTTTCTTGGCCTGTAGATTATCCGCCAGCAGTTTGTTGAGCATATTTGACATGTGAAACTCAAGCTGTGTTTACTTGTAGTTCATGTACCATGGCGTTTGGGTTGGCTGCCTGCCATCGGCCACGTGGTGCCTGCGCCCTGCCCGGCGCGGCGGAGCGCGGATGCTCGCACGCATCCCTGCTGCCGATCCACCCCGCCGGTGGCAGCGCTCGCCTCTGAGGCAGGGAGCGAGGAAACCATATTTCTGTGAACATTCGAATGCATGAAATCCCATAAAAGCCGGGGGCAGCGCTGGAAGAGGAGCCGGGGAGCACTTGCCAACCCTGCGTGCTGGAACAACTTTCTTCCTCCGAATTTTCCAAGCTATACCGAGCACAGGGGAGTCTCCGAATGTGAGTTTCCACTCTCGCTACATATCCGTGACCTCAAGTAAAAGAAAGGAAACCTTTCCCAGTGCTGGGTCCCAAGAAGAGCCGGAGGGGTGCCTTGCCCTGCTTGTGAACCCAGAAAGAATCGGCGCTGGGGGGAGTAAGGGGAGCCTGGTCCCCCAGCCTTCGCCAAGCAGCCGAGAGCTTGTTCAAGGCTGACCCAGACAGGGGAAGGCAGCTCGGGCTCCTGCGAACGCTGGTGTCACACCCTGACGACAATAACCCCATTAGCATGCACACACATCAGAGCAATGCACACACATCAGAGCAATGCACACACATCAGAGCAATGCACACACATCAGAGCAATGCACTCGCCAAGGGAGATGCAAAAAAAAAAAAAAGAGCTCTTTCTGTCTGATAGCCTTCAAAAATATGTATTTGATTTTCAGATGTTAGGCTAGAATTGCATCCAGATGGACTCGAGGTCACACTCCCTGACACTGGCTTCCCATTACACTGATATTGAATGCAGATATGTTTTATAGAGATAGCTTACAAATATAGCGCAGCATTGTTTCGGGTGAGTTTTTTTAAGCCATTTCCCCTGCCGGTCCCCATGGTGCTGTGATTCCCATGTCTCCGGTTCCCCATCGCTGCCTGCTCGGGGTTCCCAGCTGGTCCTGAATCCATCCCGCTCGGACAAGGACATTTGGGATCAATTCCCTGCAGCTCCCAAGACCACAGCAGCTCTCGTGGTCCCATCGTTTCCAGCTCCAGATCCATCTCTTTCCATCACTGCTGGAGATGGGATGCAATTTTTGGAGGTGAAGCAAACTTCTCCAGCCACCAGCATCATCCACCCATCATCCTGAACAACAAACAAAACCGAAGCAGGATAAAAAGCAGCATTTAATAATACGGCAAGATTTGTGGGGCTTAATGTATAGTATTAAATGTGGCAATAAAAGTATACAGCTATTAATTGTGTCATTCTGGCGCTGAGGGCCTCAGGCGACTTCAAGCCTTGCTCTTCCGTTTTATGGTGTCACTGCGATTTGTTGATGGAATTACTACCATGTTATAATAGGAATAGGAATAGGAATAATAACAGCAATAACAATAATAATATATTTTGCTGCTATACAATTCCTCCTGCCTCTCCCAGGGTACTTTGCAATTAGATAGTTGGAGAAGCCACAACAAATAAACGTCTCTTCAACCTGATTTACTCGGGAGGAGACGAGCTGTGTGTTGGAGGAGCAGCAAGCACTCAGGATTTTACTTTATACTGTTTATTTCCATCACCTGCCTTTCTCAGGAGCCGCATGGGACGGTGTGGAAGGGGATCCCTGGGTCCAGGCTGGTGTTGTCCCCATGGGAGATGTCCCATGCTGGTCCACACCCCCGTGAGAGCCGGGAATGGGATGCTGAGCATCCTCCAGCGCCCGGCACATCCCCCGCAGCCAGGGCAGCACAGATGCAGCTGGGGCGAGAGATGGTTATTTACAGCCTGTAACTTCGCTCAGTGAAGTTTGCTGCTTTTTTATTTTATTTCTGGTTGTTGAGTTATCTGGGAAAGGATCACTGTTTTCTCAAATGTATTCATTATCCAAAATTATTTGGGGCCTAACATAAGGGGGGATCTTTCCACTGACTTAGCTGGGTTTTGGATTAGGCCCTTAATGAATAATTTCTGCAAATAATTCTTGGCCTGTGTCTTGTTCACAGGCAGTTTACTGCAAGAATTCAAAAGTCAAGCTGCTTTATTGGCCGTATAGGTCATATGGGATTATTTCCGTTCCCTGAGTAGATGACTCTTAGCACTGGGTCTTCAGAGCACACATTTTGTATTAATTCAAAATTTGCTTTCTATGAATATTTTACAAGAGTGCCTTAAAATTCACTGTTTCCACGGACATTCCTCCTCGTAACTCATTCTGTTTGCTTGAATATTAACTGAAGGCACACAGAGCAGGGGGAGCGGGGAGCCTGGCTGGGTGTGCTGGAGCAATGGGCATGGAGACTGGGGGGAAATTCCACCGAGGAGCTTCAGAAATGTCAGTGCAGATGAAATAAATAACCGTACCCCTCCAGCCCCTCGTCTCCACTCCCCCAGCTCTGAGACCCAGCGGCTGCCGGTGTTTGCGCCAGAAGAAAGGAAAGCAATCTGTGTTCACCTGGAAATCCACGCTGTCCTTCCTCACCAGAATGGAAGGAGTTGTGGTTTGAGATGCTAATAAAGTGTGGAAAATGAGTTACGGGGGAGCTGTGGTCGTATTTACCTTGCAAAGCATCTGTGAGCAATTCTGTCCACCCGTGTGCCCCGGAGGGTGCTCAGTCCCAGCAGGGGTGGCCAGGGAGACCTGCTGAGCATCTTCTGCTGGCGGCAGAGCCATGGGCAGGAAGGCGATTCCCACCCGTCTCCAACTCCAACAGGTTGGCCAGAGAGGTGGTAGATGAACCATCCCTGGAGACATCCCAGGCCAGGCTGGACGGGGCTCTGAGCAACCTGAGCTGGTGAAGATGTCCCTGCTCATGGCAGGGGGGGCACTGGGGGAGCTGGAAGGTCCCTTCAACCCAAGCCATTCCTTGATTCTATGGTTCTATGATGTGGCAGAGGGGAGAAGAACCCCTGCAAAAGCCACTGACACTCCTGCCTTGGACTCACCTCTCCTTTGAGCAGTTTCTGCAATCCCCATAGCAGCATCCCGGGACCTAAGTCCGTTCACCAAGCACTGACAGTGGTAGAGCAGCGGGAATGGTCTCTGCTGGTGCAGACTCGGGGGGGACAGGTAGGACTTGATGCGAGCTGGTTGGTCTTGCTCCAAATCCGGAGGGGAGAAGAGTCCCTGGAGCATCACACTGCTGGACCAGGAGGTTTGCACTGTCCATTCCCCTCCTCTGATGCAGCCAGAGCTGGAGGCTCGGGTTCAGCTCCCAGTTAGAGCAAAGAAAAACCAGAATAACCCAGCTGACCCCAACCCCTTCAGTGCCTCTTTCCACCAGCAGACACCAAAGGGGAATCTGGCCCACAGCTTCCAGGCTGTCAAACCCATCACCTTCCCAAGAAGCCCGGAGAAAGCACATGTTTCCTGGCTGTCATGCAGCAAGGAGCTGAGGAACGGGGCGGTCTCTGCCTGGCGAAATGTGTATTGCATTTGGGCTGAGATTCTAATAGATTCTGATGCAATTTTTTTTCCTGATTTGTACCAGGCCATCTGGATTTGTTTCTGTGAGATGCTGGTTTAATACACTTAAAATTTCCCATTGAGTCTCATGCACCAAAGAGAGGGGGGAGGGGGGCGAATGAAAAGCAAATTTAATAACAGAAAGACCTGAAATCTATTAAATATACATTAAAATACATTTGGTTTCCCAGTGGGTGCAAAGTGCCATAACGTTTTACTGGGTTTATGACGCTGGCAGAGGCTCTGAATGAAAATGGAGGAGAGAGTCCAGGGTCCCTGCTCAGTAGTTCACGGTGGAGAGAAAGAGTCGTCTGCAGTTTGCTAACACAGCAAAAAACAGGAAAGGCTTCTTGGGTAGATCCACAGAGAGCACATTTCACATGTGTTTCCGTTAAGGATGTTCACAAAACCTGAACAGCAAGAGCCACTCAGGTTCTCAAGTTATTTGGTGCTCTCGTTTTCCCTCTCGTGCTGCAGCTTTGGCAGGAGCCCTGCATCAGCCTCCCCGGCTCCATCCCCCGTACCGCTCCCATGGCCCCTCAATTCAGAGATCTATGGGGAGAGGCTCAGGGATGCTGCTTTTCCCCAGCAAAAGTGCCGTGGCCGGTGGCATCACCGGTTTATCTGGAGCTGCTGGTCTGGCCACTTCGTGTCCCACCCCACGCTGCAGCTCACCAGCCAGGACCAGCTCGGGGGCTTAATTCCTCGCTTAACTGATCTGGCCCTTGGCACTTCCATCCAGAGAGCACTGGTCCCCACTAAGCAGGCTGCTGCCAAGGGGCTGAGATAAACCTCTGGGTCCTTCCAGACACGAGGAGGGGATGTCCCAGGTGAACCAACTTCCCCTTGGCAAAGGCCACCCCGCTGTTTGTGTACAGACTCAACCCCTATGCATTTCAGGCATCTGCACCAAGCAGAAAGGGCTTTTTTTGGCATAAATCTGCCTTTCTCAGTCTGGTCACAGTCCACACATGGTGCAGAAAGTCATGAGAAAGTAACAGGAGGAAATACATGCACCCACAACCACCAAGGGCTTCAAAAAAAGCTTTTGCCTGCACTTATCCAAGGCTCCAGCTGCTCCTGCTTTGATGGAGGGCAGTTTGTGTGCCCAGAGACCAGTTTTGTTCTCCAGCAGCATGTGACTGGCCTGTGGGGTGTGTGTGCAAGCGTGTTTGCATGTGCACGTGCATTTATGTGTGCATGCACATGCATGTGTGCATGTATGTGTGCACGTATGTGTGCATACATGTGTGTGCATGAGCAGTGCCTGCAGCTGAGGGTGGACAGAGAGGGACGTGTGGTGGGAATGCACACGGGTCAGTGTGTGACCGCAGAGCATGTGCTGGGGTGGATTTCTTGGGGGCTGCGGGGAGCTGGAGCCCCACATCCAGGGCTATGGCGGGGCCAGCATGGCACGGTGCAGCACGGCACAGCACGGTGCAGCACGGCACGGCATGGTGCAGTATGGCACAGTACGGTGCAGCATGGTATGTCACAGCACAGCATGGCACAGCATGGCATGGCATGGCACGGCATGGCAGAGCACAGCACGGGGGGACTGTGTGTGTTCCTGCACCCCCCATGTCAGCGCCAGCGTGCAGCCCCGCTCCCCACCAAGCCGTCAGCAGATGTTCGGGGCAGAGAGAGCCAGCACCCGGCCAACTTTCCATGCTGGGAGGGAGACTCCTTCCTCTGCCAAAGGCAGGACGTAGCTTCCCCCAGTACAGGGTTAGCCAGCAATCCAGAGATAATGGGAAGATGTTAAGGCAACACAGCTGGCAACCATCAGCACGCTGCGATGTGCCGGCTGCTGCAGCCCAGCGCTCCATTGTTCTGCAGGGAAGAGAAATACCGACCTCTGGCAGGCGTCAGAGCCAAGCCTGCTCCATGGGTAGGGAGCAGGGACAGGATGGGCCTTGGAAAGGAGACCAAAACACAGCCTGGATGGGTCACAGATGATTAATCTCGCAGGGAGCTGCTCTCACAGCTCCAACAGCTACAAGAGTCCCAGTACTAATGAGCCGGTAGGTGAATCCCACCACGCTGACTTTTAACGATGAGCTGGCCGGCAGCCAGCCCTTCCTCTCCCCCTCTCCGTTCCCACAGCCACCCCTACCAAACCCCGCCAAGCTCCACTTGGCCCTTAGAAATCCCACCTCGTTTCAGCACCAAACTTGGGAAACTAGGGGAAAGAGGATGGGGTCAGGAGGGAGTTATGGGGGTGGACACGGGTGGGTTCCCCCACTTTTTGCCCTCTTGGGCAGCCCTCCACGCAGCCAAGCCTTGAGCAGAGCTAGTGGTGCATCTCAGCCTGTCCCCAGCATCCCTACCTCCAGCTCGGCAGACCCAAAATAGTCAGATCCTGCAGGTTTAGCAGGTGCAAGTGCATCCATGGACAAGCTACCCTGTCCTGCTCTTGCTATCCTGGCAGGTAATGCCACCGAGCATCGCGCGTGAGGGCTCGGGAGATGAGCGTCATCCTTGGCTGCGTACACAAAGGAGGAGGGAAAAACACTGTCACTCAGCCACATGGCACAGGGAGCCCGCTGCAAGGATGCCGCTGCCTTCAGTGCTCTTGTCTGCGCTTCCAACCAGAGCAGGAGAACTTGGAAAGGGTTCAAAACAGAGCTGGGAGTGAGTCAAGGCAGTGGAAAATATGCATTACGGTGACAGAGTGAAGAAGCTCCGGCTGTTTAGTTTATTGAGGAGACCAAGAGGTGGCTTGCTCACGGTCTATGAGCATATGCACAGGGAAGAGATTTCTGATAGCAGACGGCTCTTTAATCTAGCAGGAAAAGGCATTACAACATCCCTAGTTGGAAGCCGAAACAAGACAAATCCAGATTAGAAATAAGAAGCACATTTTTAGCAGTCAGAGCAATTAAGCGTTGGAACGAATCCCCAGGGACAGAGTGGGATCTCCATCACTCCAAGTCTTTTAATGGAGACTGAGTATCTCTCTAAAAAATATGTTTCAGCTTGAGCATAAGAGATGAGTTTTCTGCCAAGGCAGCAGGCTGTGGAATGCAGGAGGTCAGTCTGGCTGGTCACAGTGGTCCCTTCTGGTCTGAAAATCCATCAGTCGTGCTATAATTTTCTGAAATGGGCAAAAAAATAGCCCAGGACTAGGCTGGCATGTTTGTGGCCCTGTGCACTGGGTTTTGCAGGCAGAGCCTCAGCACTGGAGCTCAGTCCTGCTCCCCAGGGCAGAGCTGTCCCCGTTGGGAAGGCGAGGACAAGCCAGGGCTGCAGCAACTTGTGCTCCCAGCCAGGACGATGCTCCTGGGCCACCACAACAGATGTCATCTGCTCCGCTGTGTCCCCATGGCCAGCAGACATGAGGAGTGGTCGGGAGCGGGGACAGCCACCGTCCCCCCAGGCAGATGTCACTACGCACCGTGATGTGAAGGGGGTGGGCAGAGAAACCTCCCCCAGGCAGGTCTGAGAGATGGGGGCTCATGCCCGGCCCGCCTAAGGTGAGGCCAACCCAGATGGGAAACCTGTCAGGGCCAGAAGAAAGCCAGCTTTGAATGGCTGCCTTTTAAATTAGCTTAATTCCATTTTTAATGATTATTTTCAGGGCACTTTTACTCCTTAACAAAAGGAGCTTTAAAGACTCTGGGAGGAGTGATGGCTATGAAAGGTGCAAGGGAAGGTGGGAAGCCCACGGGACTTCGTTAGGAATGCTGATGCTGATCCTGAGTCTGACACTCAGCATGCCTCATGCTCCAGCGTGGGCAAAACCTGGCAATTAGTACAAGCCCATCAAAACCCCCTCATTCCCATCCTTGCCCCCGGTGAGGCTCAAGGAGCAGGTACAGGAGGTGTGGCACGGGCAGAACCGGAGCCACTGTGCCCAAAGGCAGCTGGGTGTTCTTCGCTCTTCCAGCCCCTGCAGAAGTCAAGTGCGTTTGGCTGCTGGAACCACTGCCCACAGCCCTGGGGACCGATGGAGATGGGCTGTCCAAACCCCATCCAGCGCACTGAGGGAGCTTCCCACTTGCATGATGATGCCTGTGGCTGGTTACCAGGTATCCCATCACCAGCTGGGACAAGGCTTGGCCTGGTAGTGAGACAGCACACACCGAAATGGGACATGGCTTGGTGCTAGAGTTGGGTTATGGCTGGACTTGATGATCTTAAGGGTCTCTTCCAACCAGAATGATTCTATGATTCCATGAAATACCCCTCCTCAATGGAGTGGGATGCTGGGGCAGTTGGGGTTACCTGGTCCTGTGCCTCTGTGCTCAGTGTAGATGTGCCACAAGGTCAGGATTAGCCAGCCTACACTAGGGGGGGCAGCAGATGAGCAGACAGACAGGAGGACAGCCCTATGGGTGGGAGGCAATCCAGCAACACCCGCCAGCTGCCTACGGAAACCCAAGAGACAGTTATGACCCCATCAGCTAAGAATCTTCAAGCTTTTGATACTTCATTTAATTTAATGCCCCTCTCTCTCATCCTTAATTGCATTTATCGTCATTAAAATATCAACAGAAGAACCTGGCTCCAGCCCAGGTTGGCTGGTGCTCGCAGGAAATTTCCCATTTATGTGAAGGATTTAGCCGGTGCCCTGCCACCTGCTCTTGGCTCTGCCCTGCTCTGTTTGCGGAGGGCAAAACTTGGTCAGGGGTGAAGTAATAGACAAAAAATAGAAGCAAATCCACGTGGGCACAGAAATTCAGCCATTCTGGACCAGCTGGAGCAGTGGTGGGGCAGGATGTAACCCAGCATTCACAAATCCCAGCCAAGGGATTTCTGGTGGCATCAGTCCATCTCTCCAAGCTGCTGATATTCAGTATTCATGGAGCTGGTTTTCTCCTTCAAAAGGAGTAATAAATATGAATTAAGTCTTGTGACCACTTTGGCCTGACTCAGATTTTACAAATGACTGAAATTAAGGGCAGAGCAAAAAGTAGCTGCTCGCGGCAGGGGCTGAAGGAGATGCAGGTCAACACCAGCGTCCCACCACCATCACCACCACCAAGCCATGGAGTAAAGGAGGAGGAACTGAGGGGAGCAGTAACTAATACAAAATATTAAATCGTTATTCCATAAGATGTGGGTGCATCTTAAGGATTCCATTACTCATGTAGCACAAGTGTTAAGGAAGATGCAGGTGAGTCCCTGAGCATCGTCTGTGCCCCCTCATCCCTTGAGGGACATCACAAGGGGACCTCAGGCAGGGCTCAGCCTCTGGAATGTGCTGCAGAAAGCAGGGGTACCATGACACACTGTGTGAGATGGAGAAGAGCGGAGAGGGAGGGATCCTGTGGATTCATGATGACAGGATATCAACAGGCCTGGGAAGTCTGAAAAGGCTGATGGCAATGTCCCAGAGTGTCCATCAGCAGGAGGACACGTGGCAGCTCTGCCTGCCCCAGGATATGCTGTGTTATGCCACTGAAGTTGCACCAAAAGGCTCTTTCTCAAACTGGGGCACCAGATCTCCAAGGACATGGGGTATATAATCAGCCGGTCAATGTGTTCCTTGCTGTGGGGAGACTGGCAGCGATGGTGGAAAAGTCCCATGTCTTGTTCAGGGATGTCCACAGGGCTTCTGATCCAGGAGATAAGAGACACAGAGATAAAGCAGGGATTGATAGAAAGATGGCACAGCTTGCCCCTTCCCTTCGGGTAGGGCTTTGATTTCCTCCAAATTACAAGTCAGCTGCTCCCTCCTGTTTTCTTCCCAGAAGAAAGACAATACCCGTCTTCACATTTCAAACCTCTGCCCAGGGCGGCTCTCTTTACCAGAAAACAGGAGGCACGAAGTTACTTTGGGATCCAAAATGGAAGCAAAAACCAGACACATTTGCATGTGAACATTTTTGCTGCCTCTGGAGCAGCAGAAATGTCTCTCCATGGACTCCTGTGGTTTCCTTCTGGATTTGTGAAGAAATACGTGGTATGCAGAGAGGTTCATTAGCAAAGCCCCGGGAAGGTCTTGAGAAGCCCTCAAGTTCTCCAGCATGTTCTCACTGCAGGGAGGGCCAAGGAGAACTCCCTGGCCCCAACTCAGGACTGTTTATCACAGCAGGACCTTGAAACTGGGCAGGGAGGGCCAGAGCTCCCCGGGGCTGCAGAAATACCCGGCTCTGACAGCATGAGTCCTGCCCCACAGGTAACTCACCCGTGGAGGATGAGCTGCCCATAGCAAAACCTCCCTGGCACCTAGCAAGGCCAGAGAAGGATGAGCTGATGCTCTCAGTTTCCAGCCTCTGGAAGACAGAGACGGACAGACAAACAACCGCTTTCCCTGAGTGTCGCACAGCACCTGTGGGTCCCATCTCCAGCCCCGCTGCCGAAGGGTGGGATATGGGCTGCACCCCATAACTCACTGACCCTCTGGGTGCTTGCAGATGGTGTTTGTCTTCATTGTGTCTTCAAAGCCCTTTTATTCCTCCTCCTAAAAGGAAAGCTTTCAGGTTTTTATCCTGGTGACACTTGTCAGACAGATCCCCACCAGAGAGGTCCTGCAAGGGCAGCCGGACTCCCGCTGCCGACTCACCTCCCCGCTACCATGCGAGAATCGCTCCTGTGTGTGGAAACAACACAGCCCACATTGGAGGCGAGCCCAGCCTCCCAGAGAGCTCCAGGGCTGCAGGTGGGACCCTCTCCCTGTGGTCTTCCTGGAGCACAGGCAAGGATAGAGAGCCAGCCACGTAGGAACAATCACATTTAAAAGCCACAGCATGAGAACGGAGGAGCCGGCGCAGCTGCCCCGGCACAGGCAGGGCTGAGACCTGCAGCCGGCATCTTTTCTTTCCTCCTCAGCCACTCCACCTAATAAATAAACCTGCTGCTTCAAACAGAGGCAGCTGAACATTCAAAATGCTGGCCCCAGCACAGATGAATGATTCTTTGAGGAAGGGCCTGAGCATCGGCTGTTCGAGCTTCAAGCAGAAGATGTACACATGCTCATCGATAACTGAGGCCACCCTGCAGTGAGGATGGGTCTGTGGAACAGCTTTACCTTCACAGCCTGGCAGAGTAAACCTAGAGAATAAGAGCTGAAGCAGCACGTAGGTGTCTCTGACTTCTCCTGCAACCAGAAAAGCGAGAAGTGCCCAAAGTGGAGATGCCAGAGGAGATGGGACACAGGGCAGGACAGCTGTGGGGACCCCATGGGCAGCCCGGGTGGCAGGAGAGCCCCAGCAGATCAGCCACTTGCCTCACAAGCAGATTCAGCCCTCCAGATGGCAGAGAGATAACTAATTATGCACTAATTATTAATCAATTCCCTGTGATTTTATCTTAATTGGGCTTTTTCCTACCCAGCCTTCTACAGCATCTCTCTGGTTTTAAGTGAGCAGCACTGAACCACAGTTCCCTGGCTGCTGGGGTCACCCATGTCCCCTCTGTGCAAACCCCAATGCGAGGAAGCACTGGGAGATCTCAGAGACATTTATAGGAGCATCACCCGCTGGCTTTGTTTGCCTGTAAAAACTCTGAGCACTTACTATGTAGTGTGAACAATAAATATGTAAGAATAATCTATAAGAGGAGACTAGCGAGGCTGGCACTGCTGGGAACATGCAGCAGCATCGCACTTCTGCTCCTCTGCATTCCTTCCCCCTCCAAGCCAAGGCAGGACATGTCCCTGGATGCTGCTCCATCACCCTGAAAGCTCAACCACATCCACACCAGCCACAAGGGGAGGAGAGACAAGCCTGGGACTACTGCTGCGATTTCCTCCCGGGAAAGGAGATATTGCAGCAATTAGCACACGTAGGCTCTAATGATCCCTTGAAATAATTGCGGGAGGGGAAGAGGTGTGTGAAGGTGGGTGCTGAGAGCGGCGGGATGGTGGAAGAGAAGCGGCGGCTTCCAGAAAACACAGTTTGTGTTCAGTTCTGCCCCTGCCTCCGGGCACAGCCGAGAAGCAGAGGAGGGTGAAGCATCACACCGCGGTGTTTCTGGGCTGGTAAAGGGTGGCAAGTTTTCCCCCAGGTCATAGAATCATAGAACAGTTTGGGTTGAAGGGACTTTCCCAGCTCCCCAGTGCCCCCCCTGCCATGAGCAGGGACATCTTCACAGCTCAGGTTGCTCAGAGCCCCGTCCAGCCTGGCCTGGGATGTCTCCAGGGATGGTTCATCCACCACCTCTCTGGCCAACCTGGGCCAGGCTCTCACCACCCAATATTGCATTTTTTGGTCGTCCCTAACCAATGCAGCCCAGTACCACCAGTGTCCTGGCATGTGCCGAGCCTCAGCTCTCTTTTATGGGCAACATCTCTGCAACAGCACCCAGTGGTGCAGGAACCCCCAGGGCTGAGCCGGGTCCCTGCCGGGACCCCCGTGTGCAGCAGCAAGGTAGGGAGAGTCTGGGGACAGCGGGAATCCCTGGGAAAATCTTTAAGATGATTTATTCACATACTACAGGTATTTCAGTACGTTGGCTGTAATTAAAGTTCAACATCTGAGGCAAAAATAAGAGCAAAAATCTTCCAACCACTTTAAAGAGAAACTTTGAGAGAGGAAAGTAATAAAAAATGCCGTGCTTAAACAAATCCTTTTTACCTTTCATCATTTCCCTTCACAGTCCTGGCTAATTATCAAAGCTATCTGTGTTTTCGGAATGAGCCCCACTCCTGGGCCCCTTCCCCTGCTCCACCCTGCCTTGAAGGGTCCTTCCTCCAGCATGTCCCAGTCCCTCCCAGTAAAGCACCAGCCATGCCAAGCCCTGGCTGCTGGGAGCTGCTGGGAGCGGCTGGGGAGCTGAGCCCTGGGTGCAGCGAGCGCTGCCAGGGTCCCAGCCCTGAGGGGACAACCTGGGGTCCCCTGGCAGCGCAGGGGAGGTGACAGCAGCCCCCAGGGAGGTGACAAGCCTGTCCCCGTTGCCAGGGCAGGGCAGAGTGCTCAGCATCCCTGGGAGACACTTTGCCTGCGGCTGGCCTTGAACTGCGCTTGGTGTCTGCTGCAAATAACGGAGCCCTTATAGTCCCTGGCATTGTTCGCTGGCATGAAATTCACCCCCAAAATGATTTATTTTAAAAAATGTGAACAAAGGCCGGGTTCTGACTTGGCTGCAGGGCACGGCGAGGAGGGAAGGAGAAGGCATGGCTGAAAAGTCCCATTGAGCCGACTGCGGGAGAGCCGTGGGGACGCACTGGCACGTCTGGGGGCTTTGGGGACATCCCTGCCCTGTGGGTCCCCAGCTGGAGGGGTCCCTGCCACCTGAACTGGCTGCATTTTCCCAGGAGAGCTCTCGGGGTGACAAAGGTGGCTGCTGGGCAGCGGGAGTGCCTGTCCCTCCGAGGGGCTGTGCGGGTGTCGCTGGATCCCGTGGTCCGTGCTTTAAAGCATCCATCCCCCTCCCAGCAGCACAGGAAAAACTGCCTCCCACACCTGCTCGCAGCACTGATTTATCTCCTTAGGTTTCCCCGAAAGCCTGGCAGGAAAACAAAGAGGGGGAAATATGAGCACGATCACTAAAATAACAATCACTTTAATGCATTATCAAGCAGAATGAGTTCCTAGTGGCAAAAGGATGATGGAGTGAAGCCGTCGGAGCTTGCGGGAAGGCAGCACAGAGCATCCCCGAGAGGCAGCAGTGAGGCCGAGCAGCCGGAGCACCCCTGGAGTGCAGGGAGCTGCCTTGGGGAGACCCCTGGGGATGGGGCTGTGCTGGCCTTTAGCAAAATAACACCATTTTCCATTTGGGAAGAGGGAACACAGGCAGAGAGGGAAACCTGCTCTCGTCATGGAAAGAAAATAACCTTTCTCTTAACACAGATGCGTTCCCAGAGCCAGCTGTGTCCTCTGGAGCAGCGGCTGCTCACCAGCAGATGAAGAAGAAAATTTGGAAAGAAGAGAAAAGATATATGAAAGCCCCAGAGTCTGGAGTTCAGAGCGTTTCGGCAGCAGCAGCCGCCTGCCGGGGCCTGGGGATTTCCCTCCCGTTCCAAAGCCAGCTCCTCAAATAGCTGCTCCCTGCCCAAACGCCAGCTCCCGGGGAAAGCTGGATGTGCTCCACACAAGTGCCTGCTGGCAAGAGGGATGCGCAGCAAGGGCAGCGCACATGGAGCAGGGGCACTGCCAGCTCTTGTCCCCATCATCACCGGGACCAGTGGCACAAAGAGGAGGGAGCCAGGGATGGAGCCGCCAGCAACTACATGTGTGCAGTGTCTGCTCCAGTCCCGGTGGCTCATTCCTCGGACCTGCCAGCAGCCAGAACGGGAGCTGGAAGGTAAAAGAAGCAGGAGGGAAGGGAGAGAGGGGGCAGCCCGGGAGAGGATGCCCAGAGCCAGGCTGGGAGCGGCTCCCAAGGGAGGACATGCAGGAGCCCCCAGCCGCGGTGCAGAATGAGCTACCGGGGATGCTTGGGGTGGGCATGGAGGTGGTGGGGGTCCCTGGGCCCCCAGCTCTTCTCCAAAGCCCTGCAGCCTCGTCACCCACCCTGTGGCTCTCACGCAGCACCCATCACCTTCCCACCCCAAAATCCCCTCCCCAGCCAGCTCTGCACCCTTGTCACAGGGCCACACGTCGTCACCCCACCGTGGTGACACAGGGCTCGCAGCCCCACAAGCATGGAGCAGAAAGGAGAGGGATGCTGCTCTCCAAGGCAGCATGGGGTTTGGTCCGGGTTTCTTTTTTGTTTTACCCAGTCCTGAGAGGTTTTTGGCAGGTCAGCTCTGCGGCCATGCCAGCACTGGCAGCCGCTTGCCAGCCGCCTGCTTGCCACTGGCTGCCTTCTGGTTTGAGTTACCCAGGCTGGTCACATTCCAGTGTAAAGTGCATTTTTTCTTCCCTCTCTTCCCCTTTCCCCTTCCCTGCACCTCCCTTCCAGGAGCCCCCTTTGATTTAGTGCTTGTGAAAAGCTGCAGGACATGGCCCCGAGCTGCGGTTCAGGTACGGAGCAGCTGAGCACAAATCGCTCTGGATTAACCTGCCTGTGGAAACAGAGCCCAAGCATCCCTGCGGTGCCAAGCGCTGCTCGTGCCCTGGTACCCAACGGTGAGCTGGGCTGGGGCAAGAGCACCCGCTGCAAACCCCACCCACAGCCTTTCTCCGCAGTTTCACATCTAATATATTCAAGTTCATGAAGTTTTCTGGTTGTTGAAAACTTCAGAGAGCCCACGTGAACGCAGAAAGCCAATAAAAATAAAATCAACTGCACCTGCACAGAGGGAGGAGAGGACTGACTACTGTATAACACAGTTTCCTTTAGAACGTATGCAAAATGGTATGAACTGGATCGGGTTTGGGATTTGTAATGAAACCCAGGATAGGTGAAGTGTCGGGCCCAGAAACGTTGCTCTGAGTGTGTCTCCCACCTCACTGGTATCACTGGGATGAACAGGAGGCAGAATAGGGAAGGATGAAGAGCAGGAGGATCCATGCTGCTCCTCCATCGCTGCTCCTCCACCCCTGCATCTGCACCCCTGCATCTCCATCGCTGCATCTCCATCCCTGCTCCTCTGCCCCTGCATCTCCATCCCTGCTCCTCCAACACTGCATCTCAGTCCTTGTATCTCCATCCCTGCTGCTCCATCATCCCCACCGCTCCCAAGTGAACCAGCTCCTGCGCAATTTCCAGCGTGGCTCTGCATCTCAAAGGGGTCAGGATGCTCCAGAGATGCAGCCGCACATTGGGATGATGCTTCGGAGCGTTTGAAATTTGACCACCGCTAAGGAAAAGATGAGGAAACTGAAAAAAAAAAGGCTAATGTGAAAATAATAAATTGCAAACATTCCTGTGGTAGAAGTGGATTCTCTGCCTCCTTTTATCCCTGCGTATTGTCTTCACAGCAGCCGTCTGTGAAATTGCACTGTTATTGAAGTAATTCTGGGGGTAATTAGAGTTAATAATTCAGTATTTTATTTCTATTCTCCAGTTACTGCAGGGGGAAAAACACACATATATATAATCCAGGGACCAAAGGCAGCGTTTTCCTTTTTCATGGCAAAAAATAGCTTTGTCTGGGTCCAATCCTTCCCTTTGCCCACCCACGTCCTGCAGCGCCCACCTCCAGCTCCCCATCTCTCCGGGCACCTCATCCCCATGGGGACCCTTTGGAGCATCCCAGGGTGGGGTTTGGGATGCTGAGGGCTTCACATCACCCCGAGCACCCGCTTCCCCCGAGGCCACAGTCTGTGCCATGGGCCCTGAGAGGGGACCCGAGGAGGGGACAGGAATCCAGCCCACGGCAGCGGTGAAATGCCACCATCTCATGGCATTTGCCCCTCTGAAACATTAAAGAACTTTTTCTGTTAAATTATTTGGAATTAAGTTTGGCAGTGGGGCCCTTTGGGAGGGATCAGATTGATTTCCTCAGTGAAATGAGTTTGGAGAGGGCTCAGTCTGGTTCCTCGCGCTAATTATCCCCTGCAATAATTAAGCCGTCAGCAGTTTGGGGGATGGAGGTTCATCTGGGGAGGGAAGGGGAAGGTGAACCCCCCCAGGGGCTCCGCTCCAGCCCAGGGCTGGGCTCAGCCCTTCGAAACAGGATTAGGGCAAGAGACAGCGTGAGCGCAGGAGTTATTAGAGCAGGAAATTTCAAATGATATGGAAATAATCTTCTGAGTGAGAGTTTATTTTGGAACTTTAGACTTAATAATTCAGCACTTCTGGGATTTGGCATGTGAAGTGACAAAGATTAAAGGCGCATTGTCAGGTTCACAATCCGGCATTCTCGAGCCGTGCGGTTCCTTACCTGGGTCACAAACACAGCAGGACTCCATCGGCTCCTGGGTAACTCCCGCGCTCGGGCTCCACACGCGTGGAGGGTCCCGGCTCCTGCTGAGCCGCCGGGATTTAGCAGCCTGGACAGTGCTGGAGCGAGGCCTCAGACTACTGAGACTAAAATATTCCTCAGAACATGTGCTAGCACATTATGAACTATAATCATAAATAATTAAAACTTAGCTACACTTGTCAAATAAATGAACAAAGTACGTTTTGTGATGTATTATCCTCGCCTTCCCTTGACTGTGTTTGTCAGTCGCTCTTCGAACTGGGCAAACTATTTATAGCAAACAACTTATTCAAAGCATTTTGCCCTTTTTTCTTTCTTCCTGCTTGGGAATTGTTCATGAACAGACTCTGATTCTTTACTAATTCGTTCACTCTTCATAATTGCCCAAAATACGTTTCATGTGCATCGACTCGGGCACATGGGCTGATTGCAAACAGCTTCCATCACATCCAGGCGCTATTTTTGTTGCTTCCAGCCTTGAGATTGCTGCTTCCAGCCCTGTTTTGCCCCCTGATGCAACACGAAGGGACCAGAGCCCGGGATCACCGGCAGCCTGAGCTGCTGCATCTTCACACCAGCGGGATGTCCAAGGACCTGCCTTCAGCTTCAAATCCCCATTCCAGCTCCATGAGATGAAGCGTTTCCACCAGCCTGCACGGACAGATCCTGCTCGGCGGTCGCAGAGTGATGAGCTGCGGGGTCCGGCTCCTCCAGCCCCCTCCCCATCGCTCCAGGCAGCTCTGGGCTCAGGAAAAAACGAGAGGTGGGTCCAGCCCGGGACACCGGGGTGTCTGGGGTAACATCCCTCAGGGGCATCTCTGACTTGGGCTCTGGCCAGCACGGCAGGATTCTACATGACCCAACAGTTCTTCTCTGGGGCTGGGTTTATGGTAAAGATGCAGAACAATCTACTCAGGGTGGGGGGAAAATGAATTCAGAGGGAGTTGTAGCATTCGGGTGGTTCCTCTTTTGTTGGTTGGATTATTTTCATACAGAAATACATTGCTTTGTTTGTTGGGTTTTGTTTGGGTTTGTGGGGTTTTTTTTAATAAAAGAGAAATAATCTTCAAAGCAGCATTTCCGTTAACCCCTCGCGGTCTGTGCGTTCAGCATTTTGGATAATTCCAGCGCGCAGCAAGGCAAGAGGCCAGGGCTGGTGGCTTTTGGTGGGCAAAGATGAGGGAGGAGACCAGAAGGCTCCCATGTCCCCAGAATTCAAGGGAACCCCCTGAGCTTCCACATGTGCTGCTGCTGCCAGGGGATGTGATGATCCTTGTGGGTCTCTTCCAAATTGGGACTGTCTATGATTCTATGACCACTGGAGCATCTCAGATGTGGACAAGGAGAGTCTTCGTCGCACAAGGTGAGATGCGGACCATGAATCTGCCTGAGGGAACTGCTGCAGCTTAAGCCGCAGTTTTAAGTTTCACCAAAAAAAATTGTTAAAAAACAAAGATTTTAAAAAAATTTAAACAAATTCAACAAGGACACTTCTGAGAAGCCAGAAGAGAAATGAAGAGAGCTGCTGGCCTGGGAGGAAACCTCTGCTGTCACCCAGGCACAGGGCAGCAGCCCTGGTCTCCGGCCTCCGGACCAGCCGGTGCCAGCGCAGCGCCGGTGCCAGCGCAGCGCCGGTGCCAGCGCGGTGCCGGTGCCAGCCCTGGCAGTGCCTGGGCCGGCAGTGGGGTGATTTTGGGGTGACTCAGGCGATGCCAGACGGCCGGACTCACCTTGGCCCGGGGGGTAATGTCTGGCATCTCACCTCCTCCGAGGTGTTGAGCCCATCAACCCCCCACCCACCGGCCATGAGAGCGCGGCTGGGGGCGGAGGAGATGAAAGCGGGGCGGTGGAAGGCACCCGCAGACAGCAGGATGCCGGCACACCCGGTGGCTTGGTTTCCGACTCGAGTCCGCACCCAAATGAAGACAAAGAAGCCTGAGCAAGAATTTGACCGCAGGCTGGTGTCTCGTCAGGGGATCGTCATGCTGGCCTCGTCTGGGATGTGCACAACCCATGGGAAACCTCCAGCCAGATCACCAGAGGTACCCAGCACCTTCCCAGCCGGGGGGCAGCTGCCTCACACCTCCCTCCCCATGGGATGATCCATACCGGCTGCTGCATCCCCACCAGCAGCTTTCCCAACACCTTTCCCCTCTCCCCCGCTCCAGACAGGCAGCTCCCGATGCAGCCGTAATACTCCAGGTATTTCTGATGTGTGTTTGCCCCGAGGGAGCTGGGGACCTTCCAGTTCTCCCGTTCCCCATGCGGTTAGTCAGGAAACGCAGCCCCGTCATCGCAGCCACAAGTGCAGTCGTGAACCAGCTCCCCAGGGATCACCCTGCCAGACCATCGCCCAGCTCTGCTCAGGGCTGCGATAACACTGATGGATTTGGGAGGATTTCAGGCCTTTCTGTGTCTTTCCCAAATGCAGAAAATGAAGAGGTACTTAAGAATCTGCTGTTTATATTGAAAGCTAAAATCCCTTTAGAATTTAATCTCCTGGCGATGGATTTAAAACTCTTACAGACAGTCGCGTTCCTCTTTTATCACGGAAGTCATGGTAACTTTTTGAAGGGGGATTTTATTGCAAACAGAGTATTTGTCCTCAAGGCTCTGTCACAGCCATGTCTGTATGTGGCTGTGGGTGACCAGGCAGCTAGGGAGGTCTCTCTGGGGACATTCCTGTGCTGTGACATACCATGGTGGCACCTGGGGATCTATGCCAGAGAGAACATTGCTGCAAGGACCAAACCTCTGCTCTGCCTGGGGCCCCATATCTGATCCCCTGGGATACGGGTGATGCTCTGGGCTCAGTGGGATGGAGCATCGGCATGGGGAAATGCCCAGGGATGCGCTGGTTGCCACACAGGGCTTCACACGCCCTCTCTGATGTAAAGCAATCAGTTTGCCTTAAATGGGTACAATTACTGGGAGAAAGAAAAAATCCAAACTTGGTTTCCAAGGCAAAGGGAATGACCAAAAGCAGCACAGCACCCCTGGCACCGCTGAATCAGCCCTGGCTCAGCGCAGCCTCCGCCACCCTCTGAATCACCCGCCCGGTGCCCGGCAGCACCAGCTCCACCGCCCCAGCTCCCACCGCCATGCGCTGACCCAGTTACCGCTTCCCATGGAAAAGCCGGTGAGATTATCCACCATCGCGCTGCCAAAGCCACGCGTGCCCGTGGGGGAGGAAGGGCTGAGCTCATGCTGGTGTCATGCAGAGGGACGCAGAGGATGGGGACAGACCCGTAGGGGTGGGTTGCGGAGCTCGCTGTACCCACCACCCCATGACCACCCGGAGGCAGGCGATGGATGTCACCTGCCATTGCCATGTGTCTCACCTCTCACCCCATGGCCCTGCTGTGACAAGCGTGGCAGCAGCCAGTGTTAGGGAATAGAACCAGCGAGGATGGAGAAAAGCACAGAAGGATGGAGGGGAGCAAACACTTCTCCAGCCCAAACTGGCCTCATCATTTTGCAGCGAAACTCTCCTCCCCCTTTTGCTCATTGTCTTGCAGTGAAACCCTGCTCCCCCTTTTCCTACCAGCACCCCATGAGCCAGGGAGGTGCAGCAGCACTTCTGCGGGAGCTCAGAGCATCCCCGGGAGCATGCCTGCCACCTCTGATAGCGAAACTCACCCCTCCTCGGCAATAAACCTGCTGGCAGGAGTCACTGACCTTGTCCCCATCTTTCAGCTGCTGTTTCAAGAGACCGAGAGGGGAGACACAAGGTCACTGTCTCTCGCCCGGCAGTGGCTGAGTGGCTGTTTCATCACCGAGAAATAGTCTGGTGCTGAAGAACGCCTTGGCCAGGGAGAGGAGCTGACAGACGGGCAGGGGGCTGGGAAAGCAGAGAGAAAGCTGAGACCCTTTGTCTTTATCCAAAACCCCTGTTAAGTTCCTACCCCACAGGGGGCCCTGGCGCAAGTCCTGTGCCCCGTGTCCGTGTGCCAAACCCACCGTCCCAACGCTGGGATGGGGACAACAAACACCGCCTGAGGGCTTTGACACACAGCCCAGAGGCAGCATCTGCAGAAGAGCTTTAACATGGCACTACTGCTCTTCCCCATCCCTCCACCAACCTGCTCAGGAGTCACACAAAGATGCATTTTTGTCCGTCAGCTCCTTGATTTCTCCCACAAAGGAGACTGGACACACTGTCCCCACACAACTACAATAATAGAATAGTTTGGGTTGAAGGGACCTTCAAAACTCATCTAGTTCAACCCCCTGCCATGAGCAGGGACATCTTTCAATATTCAAGTCTATTTGCTGCTGGGAAACTGCAGAGATTCCTCCTTTGGAGAAAATTCTGCTGCTCCGGTTATTCACCTGCCTTGAAAAAGCAGTTCCAGCCCCAAACCCTCATGGCGTTTCCCTGGACCCAGATGTTGGAGCTTCCTGCCGGGTAGCTGCCTCGCTATCCTGCGTCTGTCTCATGGGAAACTGGCCTGAGTGACGTGCTTGAGAGACCTGTCAGGTTTGGTTAAAATTAACCAGTGGACTCAAAATCATTACCGGGGGACAGATGGACGCTTGTGCACACGCAGAGCGGGCAGCATGTGCCCAGCAGCTCCAGGAAACCAGGATCCATTGACCGCGGCAAGTCTGGGCTTGGAGAGGACGTGGGACCGGAGGCTGCGCAGGGACTGCGAGACGTGCCGGGGTGGGCTTGGCAGATGGTGTCTGTGGCACAGGGGCTGGAAACTGGGCTAAAATCTGTCCTGGGGGGAGCTGGCCCCAAGCTGGCCCCATGGCACGTCATGCTGCTGCTTCCCCTGGCCGGAGGAGCGGAGCAGCAGTTCCAGTCACAGAAGATGCTCCTGAAATCCTTCATAAAGGAGCAGGAGAGGGTGAGCAGCCACCAGCCCTGCCTGGCAGCCTTTAGCAGCCGCCATCGAGGAGAGAAAGAAATGCTCAGCAGAAAAACCCGTCATTTGATAACAGCCACGAGATGATGACCTCCTCCCGTTACCCCATGGCTGGCTGCAGGACCTGCAAGGACAAAAGCCAATGTCCCGTCCCAGTCTTCTCCTGGGGCTGAGAAAAGCTGCTTGGGAGGCACAAGGGAAGAACGAGGGTGGTGGTTCAGCATGGTGGGATACAGGTCAAATGGGAATTTCCTCCTTTGCCAGCCCCTTGGGCCTCGCTCTGTGCTGGGCTGTCACTCAGCCTGCATCCATCCCTGCGAGCATCCCCGTACCTGCTCTGCGCTGCCCGGCTGTTCGTATCGCCAGAACCCATCACCAGCACCGCTCTCCTGGCAGGTCTGACCCCCCCGTTCGCTCGCAGGCAGATAATTACCTTCTCCTGGACTCAGTCGTAATGAGCCCAGGTGCTCATTTTCCATCCAAGCAATTTAGTCAGCAGATCCTCCAGCGAAAGCAGAGTCCCACCGAAGGGCCTGGGAGAACGGCTGTGCCTGTGATGGATGTGTAGGATGTCTGAGCAAAATTACCTTCTCAAGGGGGGGTGTGAAAGTACAGGCAAGGAAAAAGGCTGGAGAACAAGTGGAAGGGGGAAGGAAGAGACAAAGAAAAGAAGGGGGAAAATGCAGCCTAAGTGGAGAAGGAAAGAGAAAGCAGGAGAGGCTCTGACAGATGTTATTCTGTGCATTCCAAGTGCCTGAGCCCTCCAGCACCTCAGCAAATATGGCCCAAAACAACATCCCAGCAAACGCGGGCCATGTGCCTGTAGGAACACCAGCAGCCAGAGAGCTACAAACTGCATTGAGACACAAACAGGGGAACGCAAACGAGAGGGAAAACGTCCTGCCCTGCAGCAGCAGCGTGTGCTGCGCTCGGAAGGGACCCAGCTTAACGTTTGGCTTCTCAGCCACCCTCAGACCGGCCTTTTGAAGGGCAGGATGAGTTTATTGACACCTGTGAGCTCTGCAAGACGCCACATGGTGCAGGCGCCCCAGCAGAAACAGCGTGATGTCGAAGGCAAGTAGAGGGGAGAAAAATAGCATCTGGCTTCACCTTGATGCTGTCCCCTTGAGAATCTCAAAATACTCTTCACATGCTCCATCCTTCACACCTTGCAGAACATGGATCTTTCAGTCTAACAGATCAGACACCCAAATTGCCTTTAAATGTCCCTGTGTTTGGTGGGCTCAATGACCAGCAGCACAAACCCCTCCACAAACCCGCTGAGGTTCCTCCCGGACCAGCACGTCCCCATCCGCAGACACAGCTCCAGACTTTCACCCCTCTGCTGGTCAGAAACCTTTTCCTGATTGCCAGCCTAAATTAATCCTTCACTAATTTACAACCATTTGATGTTCTGCTGATACTATCACTTAAGGTAAACTGTTTGTCTCCCTCCTTGGCATTTGCTCCCCTAAATTTGTTTATGAAGAGTCATTATATCCTCTCTCAACCTCCGTTTGGCGGGGCTGAACAAACCACTCTCTCTTCATCTCTCATCTTATGGCAGATGCAGAGCTGGAAATCAGCTATTTCAGCCACAGGCAACCACCTTCGACAGCCCAGTCTGCGCAAGGTCAAGTCTAAAGCTGCTCTGAGCATCATGCTGCCCTAGTTCTTCTCTTCACATCTTTCTCATTTGCAACAGGACATCCGATCCAAAGGCAAATGTATCCAGAATGGCCGGTTCGGTGTCCCCAGTCCCCTGAAATGGGTCTTTTCCTTGTGACTGTGTTGCAGAACGAGGGTCTCGGGTTAACAGGAGCTGGGCAGGCCCAGGCAGAGCCAAAACACTGTTGAAAAAACCTGAATGATCTAAACGTTAAGGGAGGAAAAACTTAATAAATTAAATGTAAATCTATTTCTGTTACATCTGTTCAGATCCTGTAAGGAGCTTTAGGACAGCTGTTTCTATATCCCATTTAATCTTGATGTTCTTGTAATGAGCTAAGTCTTGGGGTCTAAGTTGATTGTCTCTCCAGGCAAATCTTTGAGTACCAGTGAAAACGCTGCTCTCAGCCAGGGGGGAGCCAGAGGGGTTCCCCCCACCTCCATGTGCAGGGGGGGCAGGGGGTCCCCGGGCAGCGCTGCGTGCAGGACCTCGGTGCTGAGCATCATGGAGACCCGGGGCAAGCTGCTGGCAGGGGGTGAGAGTTGGGTTTGTGGGCCAGCAGCCCCCCCAAAACAGGGTGCAGAGGGGACACACCATGCCCAGCCCATGGACAGGGGAAGCAGAAGTGGGGATCCAAGCCCCAGGGTGCTGGCAGTGCCAAAGGCGGTGCAGCCCCCCAGGTCCTGGCAGGCAGGGAGGCGAGGGCTGCACCCCCTGCCTGCCCCAGCCTGCACAATGCGGGGGGGACCAGCCGAGCCCCCAGCCCAGCTCTGCCTTCCCCCCCACGCTGCCCCCATCGCCCCCCAGGCTCTGAGCAGCGGCTGTTCCTCTGATTTCCTTGCCCCAAGTCATCACATCCCCCCTTTGCTCTTCATCTCTTCCCCCTGTTTGCTGGCATGGTTATTATTCTGACATTAGAGGCTTTGTTTTTAATTTCCTAAATTACAGCATAATTTAGGCTAATTATTGCTTTGTCCCTCTGATCTTATTAAACCTTTAATCCCTCGGTGATTCCCCCACCCAGAGCAAAGTCTGCTTTTCTCACATTCATTCCTGCACTGGGTCTGCTCTTGCCTCTTGCCCCAGGCGGCCTCACCTCCAAAACGGGCTGCAGACACCCGGCATCTCCACTCCCGGCTCCCCTTCCCTTCGTAGGGATTGTAGAGTCACGGAGTCATAGAGCAGTTTGGGTTGGAAGGGACCTCCAAACAAAGCCCTTCTGCAGGCAGAGGGGGCTCAGCACCAATGTGCAGGCACCTAGAAAGGGAGTTGCTACCCTGCTCAGCTGGCTGATATTTCTATCACTGAAGTTATAAACCTTCCCGGCTTTTATTCTGCCTGCTGCCCAGTTTTTGGCCCCACCAAGGAGCTGCACAGCATGGTGGTCCCACTCCTCCTGTGCCCAGCCAAGTCTCACAATGCTGAGCAGCCACTAACAAAAGACCTGTCCCTCTCCCTCCTTGCCACACCTTCTGACAGTTTTAATTGATGGTTTTAATTAATGGTTTTAATTACCCCTTCCTGCCCGCCACTCAACTCCTAATGAGTTCCCCTGTGCAGCCCTAGGGCTTGCAAGGCTCCTGAAGGTACCATCTCCCCAAGGCTTCTCCTTGCTGTGATGTGCAGCCCATGTCACCTGTCCCTTGTCACCCTGCATCCCTTGAGTCCCCACTCCCTGCGTGGGAGCCCAGCACGAAGGTCAGGCCCTCAGCTCGCAGCCACAGGAATCTTTGCTCCCCCAGTGCAGCTCATCTCCATGGGCACCTCCAGCATCCATGGGTCATTCAGCAGCAGAGATGTGCATGGAGTGAATCCCTGGGGAGCACAGCAGGGACGGGTGTGAGGGAACTGTGTCCTTGGTGGGTGCTCAGCATGGTCCCCCCATCTTCCACCCCCTGCCCAGCTCCACTGAGCCCCCACTTAAAGTATTTTCTCATACCAGGAGCCCTGCCTGGCAGAGCCCAGGGCACAGGGATGTCCCCAGAGATGGGGAGGTAGGGACACCCCGGGAACAAACGTGCTGCAGGTTCAGGGCTGTGTCGCTCACGTGATCCTCAGATTAATACAGCCAAGGCGCCAGCCACGAAATGCTCACATTAATTTGCTCCGGCAAAACAGATTATAGACATTTACTTTTTATAGCTACAAAGTTGAAGGATTTTCTGACCACAGGCTGCAAAAATCCCCTTAATGAAGCCCCACAGCTCTCCAGGGCTTTAGGAAGAGCTCTGGCCCCCAGCCCCCCTTCTCCACTTGAAGCATTGTTTCTGTCTTCAGTCTCTTGCCAAGAATCTCTTCAGCTCTGCAGCTGGATTTGATACAGGGGTGGGGAGAGGAGCTTAATCACAGCAATAAAGAGAGCAGAAGAGAAGCTGTTCTGGGGGAGTCCCTCGAGGAGTGGGGTTTAAAATGTCCCTGAGAGCAAAGGGGGCTCCCAGATGCACTGCACACGTCGGGGAAAAAAAGGAAGAAAAAAATCCTGAAAGGCCAAATAAAACCTCTCCCAGGCCGTTTCTGTCTCTAATTTATCCCAGTCGCTGGATTAAAAGTAGGTCATTAAAGCGGCTGCAGGGAAGGGGAGAGGGCAGCGCTGCTCGTGTGGATGCAGCGACGGTAAATCACAAATCACAGCCCCCAGCGCCAGCCAGGAACAAAGTCGGATCTGCAGCCGGGATGCGAGAGGCGTCGTGACAGCACCGAGCCCTGGGAGAAGGGACAGACGGGAGCAGGGTGACATGGCCAGAGCCACCGCTGCTGCGGGGACAGCTGCCAGCACCCAGAGCCAGGACTCAGCTGGCTTTGAGTGATGGAAGCAGGACAAGGACACTGGGACCTGGTTTTGGGGACTGAATGGGTGGCCGGGCTCTGGGGAGGTCCAGGGTCACCGCTGGCTTCACACCCCCTGCTCCAGCACTGCTCCTGCCCCGGGGCCACGGCGAGACCCCCCACATCCACCTGTGAGCTTTGCTTCTTTTATTTCATTATTTTCCTGATTTGTGCAAATGGAAGGTGGCATGAATAAAATCGCTCAGGTATAAATAAGCGCAGAGAAGCAGCCAGGTCTGCAGGTTTGTGGTCCCGTGAATCGGAGCTTCCCCAGGGCAAACTGGGAGCGGTGACAAATGTGCTGGAGCTCTCGGAGCACAGAGTGACCCGGCACCCTCCCTGCCACGGTCCCTGCAAGTGTTTCCAATTACCATCACCGGAGAGCCAGGGAGCGCGATACACCTGCAATTACCAGGCAAAGCAGCTCGGAGGACAGCAGAGCTCGTGTTGCTCCCGACTCAGCACAAAGAAGCCCTTACATCAACTCAGCAGCCGCCAGGCACTAGAGAGGGGAACAATTATATTTTTATTCTCTCGTTTCGACACTTATTAACATTCCTTCACACGGCAGCCGAGGGACAGGCCAGAACAGACGGGAGCCGCACTGAGGCGGGACGTGAAGGCAGATGCTGAGCTTGGTCCGGGCAGATGCTGAGCTTGGTCCAAGCAGATGCCGAGCATGGTCTAAGCCTCTCCCACAGCCCCTCAGCTGGGCACGGTCCTCACGGGGCCACCATCAGCATCCCCTGGGCAAGGGATACCACTGCATCCCACCTCCCACATGCAGCTGGGACAGAAACATCTCCCCTAGGGCTGGGGAACATTTGGGGATGTCCCTCACTGTTCCCCCCACCTCTGCTCGGTGACAGCTTGTTCCACGGCACTGTCCCCGGGGAGGAAGAGCCTGTGCCTCCTCTGCTTGCTTTTCAGTTCCCACATCTTTCCCTGCTCTCTCCCTCCATATGTGTCATTATCTGTGGTGGCCTTGGGAACAGGAAGGTTTCATTTGCCCGCAGCACCAGGAGCCAGCACCACCTTGGGAAGCTCGGACAAAAGCCGCGGTGCAGGATTGCAGGACGGGATGATCAGGGCGAGGAACATGCTGCTCTCCTCGGCAGGGTGCCTGGTGACGCCTCTTAATGATTTCCAGGTCAAATTAGCTCATCTGCAACATTGTCCCTGTGACGGGTGATGGCACCTTCCCCGCAGGTGGCTGTGCCGGACCATGCTCGGCAGCCGCAGCTCCTCCGGAGACCAGCAAGCACCGCACAGAGCCCCGAAGGGAGAGGAGAGCATGGAGGGTGGGGGCAGGCCCAGCTCTCTGCTATAAATAATAATAAAAGACCTGTTTGCCTCAACACTAAAAGGACAAGCAAGTCAATGCCATCAGCTGTGGCTCACGGAGCCCAGACACGCTTTGCAGAGCAGCAGGGAGCGGAGGAGAGGTTGAAATCCTCAGGAACACTAATTACACCCAGCACAGGGCTGCGTGGGGTCGGGAGCTGTCACAGCTTCCAGGGGCTCCTCCAGCCTCCCTGCCACACACCGCAGGGTGCAGAAGGACAGATGACCCCACCACACAGACGGGGACCATGGCGTGAGACATCCGCACAGGAGCATCCTGCTCATCACCTCCCATAGGGATGCCGGAGGGGGCTGTATCCACATTCACAGGCCCCCTGAGGTCCCACGCTGCTGGGGACAAGGGACAGCAGTGTTGCCCCAGCTGCCAGAATCTCTGCCAAGGGGAGAATCAGCAGAGCTGCAGGCAGGGCTGTGTCCTACCTCCCTCTCATCGCCCTTGAGAGAGGGATTTAAGGCAAGGGTGATCCTGTCCCAGGGCACAATTGCCCCCAAATCCCCAGCAGCAGTGGCAAGCAGGACCCAGCCCCCAATTTGCCCCACTCCCCATGCAAGAAGACGGATGGGGGGCAGAAGGGGTCCAGCCCCCTCCAAACGAGGCTGATTCCTGTTGTCTTCCAGGTGGCTGAGCCGCAGCCAAGGAGGATGCTGAGAGCTGCAGGACCCGTCTGCTCCTCCGGAAAGGAACCGCAGCGTCACACCAGGTGCGAGCATTTGGAGGCCGGAGAGGAAGAGACCTGCGGGGGTTCGCTGTGCCCCAGCACCCGCTGCCATCCCCATGTCCCCGCAGCGAGGGACGCAGCCCTTCCCGCTGCCGTTTCTATCCCTTGCCAGCTGATGGCTCGTCCCGTGGCCAGTGTGACAGAGCTGCCCTGCTGCCTCAACTTCATATCTTATGTCTGCAGCTCAGCCAAGTCCAAGCAGGCGCTGGAGAAAGAGATCTTCAGTTGGGCATGGACATCCTCCCCACTGCGTCAGCCTGGGGCTGGATGAGAGCAGACATGGGGACAGGGAGGATGTAAAGGGCTGTAAATGCTCTCCTGCACCTGGAATGGCTCAGAGGCACCTCTGCCCGCTGTGCCCAGGCACCCCAACCCAGGAGGTTGCTCTCTGGGGCCCCTCAGACTGTCCCGGGTGGAGGGGACCGTTCCTGGGCTCTTGGTCGGTGCTAACAATAGCGAGGAAGAGCTGGCTCCCGCTGGCGCCGCAGATCCTGGGCAGCCGGGCTCACCACCCACGGCACAAAAGCAATTAAAAGTTGCACACAGAGGCCACTGTGAAGAATGAGGGCACGTCGCCATGTCACTGTGGCGGCGTTCACGCCTGTCACACCAGCAGAGCCGGTCCCCGGGGACGCAGCCGGCTGGGAGGTGCTGGGGAGGTGCTGGTGTGGTGGGGCAGTCAGCGGGAGAGGGTGCAAAGGGGCAGAGCTTCCTCCTCATCAGCCACAGCGCGGGTGCTCCCAGCCCGTAAGGCCAGTGACCATCACATCCTCCGCTGCCATGGCATCCTCACGGAGAACCCCCCGGAGAGAGCGGAAAGCAAAGCAGCACGACGCACCCCGCTCTGCTGTGGGTGTCCCCCCGCCATGCAGCGAGGGGGGACCCGCTCCCGCATCCCCCTGGCCCCCGCCTCCGCGCCGGAGCCCATTGTATAAGATGGCCGGGCCGTCAGGCCGCATCTCGTCAGCCCGCGCGGCCGCTGCTCCCCGGGGAGCCGGCGGCAGCAGCTGCCAGCATGCATTAGACAGCGCTGCCTGCGCCCGCCGGGGCGGGCAGGGGCACAGAGGGGGAAATTGGGGAGAAGGGGGTTGAACCGGGCTCACACCGGAGCCCCCCGTTTGCTCCCCATGGAGCATCACTCACCCCATCGCCTCCTTCGACGCCTTTGCTGCTCCAGCACCTTCCCAGCCAGGAGGGTTCATCCCGCCCGAGCACCCGGGGGGGAGCAGGACCCACACGGTCCCTGCAGGCGACACGTGTCCCCTCACCCTCCAAAAACCAGCCAACCCACCCAAAAGGAGCCGTCTGCGGGAAACAACGCTCCAAACCCCTTTTTCTACTGGAGGTTGAAGCGGGTGGGGATGAAGCAGCGTGGGAGAAAAACCCTCTGCAGCGGGAACCGTGAAAATTACCAACGTGGGGTTTGCTTCTCAACCAGATAATAACAAAAACCAAATTGTTTGGAGTAACCCGGAGCAAACAAGAAACACCACAAAAGTAAACAAACAAACGTGCATTAAATACAGCCAAAGAGAAAGCCAAGTTTATTTGGGGAAGAGAGACCTGTCTTTTAAAAAACGTTCCATGTAGCTTAACCTGATCTCCTAGTTCTGACTCCAAAGCCAAAACATTTGATTTAAAAAATGTCACAGTGAGCCATTTTTATATTTTTTAAAAATCCATTATTTTGGCCATGAACCCAGAATGTATGAATAGTTTAGGCTGGTCCAAAAACTGCATATTTTTTGTAGAGCGAAGCATTCATCGGAAATGTTTCGCCCCGCTCTGTTAGAAACAAAAGCAGCCGCGGCGAAGCCACTTCCATCATCTGTGTTCAAGAGGGGCTGGGGGGCAGCGATCGGCTGTTTACAGCCCCCCGCATGTCCTGGAATGAGGAGGTGACAGGGACACGCTGAAGGGTGGGAAATTTTAATAAATGTGATTTATACGGCAAAAGCATTTCTTTAAAAACCTGGGGGGAAGGGAGGCGGGGGGCAGGGGGGTCGGGCCGCCCATGTTGGTTGCATTGCTGGTGGGGAGGGGGAGAGCGAGTGAGACCCCCTGCCCCATCGAGAGCCCCACACTGCCCCCAGCCCAGCACCCCCAGCTGCTGGTGTGATGCCAGGAGCAGCCCTGGCACCGAGCACACCACAAATGCCCATCCTCCCTTGCCCTGCAAATTCTTCCCTTGCCCTGCAAGTATTTCCCTCCCTGGTGCTCACAGACCCCGTGTGCATCCAGCCAGGGTGCAGCAGGATGGGGGGGCATGGGCCAGCACCCCCTGCCCGCACCGCTGGGGCCTCCCCGCTGGCCCCGGCACGGCGTGCATGGCTGCACTCCCTGAAAGGCCCTTTCTCTCCCATTTTCTCCGGCCACGGTGGGATTCGCCCCGGTCACCACCGTGCTCCAGCCCCCCCACCGCACACGCAGCCTGGCTGATACGCAGGAGAGGAGCGGGGGCAGCACCGGGCAATGCCAGAGCACCTTGCAGAGAACACCAAAAAACCCACCGCTGCTCCGGGGAAGCCTCACTGTTGAGCCCCCTGCCCCGTCCCCAGCCCAGTGATGGGGTCACCAACAACCCCAACTGTGTTCAGCTGGGGAGCAAAGCCTGGGAGCCCCCCAGTCCTGCTCCTGCAAACCCCCTCCAGCAGCAGGGAATGCCTGGGAAGGTGCAAAACCAACGCTAGCAACACATAAAGCCTGTAGAATGTGGAATGAACCCCATCTTCCTGACCCCCAGGTTTCTCTGCCTTTCCTGAGCTCCAAGTGAGATGCTCACTGCTTGGGCGTTTCATCGAGGTGCAGAATGAGGACAAAATTGTTGCCCCTGAGGGTGGTGAGAGCCCGGCCCAGGTTGGCCAGAGAGGTGGTGGATGAACCATCCCTGGAGACATCCCAGGCCAGGCTGGACGGGGCTCTGAGCAACCTGAGCTGGTGAAGATGTCCCTGTCATGGCAGGGGGGGCACTGGGGAGCTGGGAAGGTCCCTCCAACCCAAACCATCCTGTGATTCTCTGAGCCCCCCAGCCCCCAGCTGCCCCACAGCTCCCAGGTCCCGTGGACGCCACGGACCCCCATCCCTTCACACGTCTCAGAATCCCCGCCAAGGACAGCCGGGCTCATCTTTCTCTTTTATTAAGAGCTAATTAACCTTCTATTAGTTTGGCGAAGGATAGTGGCGATGTTTGTAAAAAATCAGCATTCATTAACCCTTTCACCCCAGCCTGGGATTAATTTCCTGCTGACCCCGTGCTGGGCGCTGCGAGCCCGGGGGGAGCGCGCCCGCGCCACAGACACTGGGGCTTTGTTCGGCCGCGGGCTGCGGCTGTTGACGGAGTATCGCCTTACGTGGCGAAACGCCCCAGCCCCACTCCGGCGTCCAAAAGCAGCAAAACCCAGCAGGCACCGGGATTTATTATTGGAAGTCCGGGGAGGGCGAGGAGAGGCGTCAGGCTTTGGCGAGGCTGCGGCCATGGGGTCCTGGGAGGGACCTCGCCAAGGGGGCCAGGGGGCAGGCAGGGCTGGGGGGCAGCAGCGGGACACACACACCCCCCTCTGCCTGCCCAGGGATGAAGCTCAGCCCTTCCCACCCATCCCTGGGAAACCTTGTCCCTTGGAGCATGGCTCCGGCTTCACGGCTCAGCCCTTTTCCAGCTCAGCCACTCGCTCCTCAAGGTTCCTCCCTGAGCTGGCCTGTTAAGCACATAATTAATGGCTGACACTTTATTACATTAAGCAGCAGGATGCCAAAGTTCATCTTGCATCTTTCTTATGAGCTGCTATTTCATTTAGACCCAGTGGAAAGCGATGCAGGGTCGGAAGCCGCCATCCCTGCAAGGTCCTGCTGCTCTGGCACCGTACCGGCACGTGGAGCGAGCTGGGCATCGGCCACAGAACGGTGAAACAGGTGGCGGCTGAACCCCCAGCTGACGGCTCACACCAAGACGTCTCTCCCTGGGAGAGCATCCCACGCGGCTTCCTCCAGCGCCCTGCCCTGCGCCGTGCCCTCCGCTCCCGGTCCCGGCCCAGGGCCACGGCTGCTGCCGGGCACTTTCTGACCTTTATTCATCAATATTTCAGTGGTCCTGAGGCAGCGAGGGAGATTCTCCAAGGAGAAGCTCAGGTGTCAGTGGTGATGCAGTGCTGGGCAGCTCTCAGGATTTGTCTGGGGATGCCACAGGAGCTGGGTACCACTGCCTGGGGGCTGCTGGGCTGGTGGCAGGAAAGCACGGACACCAGCTCCAGTGGCCACAGCCGAGCACCAGCACCGCGGGGGCTCCTGCAAGAGCATCATCCCTGGGGCAGGCAGGGAAACGGCACCTTCTTTCTCAGGAGGAAACCTGCACCCAGATTTTCCCAGCAGCACCAGTCTCACCTTCCACCCCCGAGGGAGTCCGGCTTTGCTCGTGGGGAAGAGCCACCTCTGCAGCCATCGAGACCCAGGGACAAGCCAAGGGAACAGCAGCCAGATCCTGGCTCCGAATGGCCGATCCCAGGCAGGGCGGCAGGCAGAGATGGGCAGGAGCCACCTGCCCACATCCTGGGCAGCAGCAGGAACCCTCCTGGCTCTTCCATTAATGCAAAGGAAAATAAACCAAACAGGCAGCTGCCTCTGTGCTCCAGCCAACATGCTGCCGTTTCACCCGCCGGTTCATCTCCCCGTATTTTTCCTGTATTCCCCCCTCCATCCACACCACCGCAGCTTTGCCTCTGGAAGGGGGGAAGAAAGCAAAGCCTCCCCAGCCCCTGCCCTTCTGAATCGCCGTCTCTCTTTTCATTCTGGCTCGGCTGCCTTACAAAGAGCCCAGAGCCGCAGCAAGAGCCAATTTCCAGCAGGAACCTGGCGCTGGGCTCACTCGGGAGGATTACACCAGGCTGCAGGAATTAGGGGGGGAAGCCCTGCTGAAACCGAAGCCTCGCTCGGCCCGTCCCAGCGCTTCGCAGGGCCAAGGCAGGAGCGATGGCTGGGATGGGGCTGGGGGCTGCAGGAGACGTGCTGGACATCACCCCGACACACAGCTCTTGGTCACGGCTCCGTGTCCCCATGCTCCGGGCACTGGCCTTGGGGACACTGGAGGTGGCTGGAAAGCTTCACCCGCATCTCTCCATGGGGTGTGATGAAGCGACGGGTGCACAGGTCATGCCACCCCCTCCCAGGACACATCCACCATGCGGTCACATTCCCCTGCACCCCCAGGGACAGGTCACCGTGATACAGGCACAGAGCAACCAAAGAAATGGGGTGACCCCCCCGCGGGGTCCCCAGGCTGGCGGAGAGGGGGATCCCCCCCAGCTCACAGGGTGGCCACAGCACCGACGTTTCACATTCACCTCTCGTCTTCCGCCAAGACAAGAAAAAGGAAAAGCTCTGTGTTTCCCTCAGCCCCCGTTCCAGCAGCCGGGGGACCCTCTCCAAGGCTTGTGTTTCAGTAACATTAAAACCTTGCACATAATTAATTTACATTTGCTGTAGAGCAATACTTGTATTCATTCCTTTTTTAAGGAATGAAAAACTACTGGATTTGTCCTGACGCTCCCTGTTCTGCTCCCTCCTTCCACGGCTTCCCAGCACCCTCTGCCCCCACAGCCCTTTCCTCTGCCCCAAAATGCTGCTGCAACCCGGGGGGGTCGTGCGCGGAGCCCCTGCCCGGCTGCGTGTGTCCCGACAGCCTGGGCGTCCCCTCCGCTGGGACACGGCCAGGGCAGAGCTGGTTCAGGATGCTGCAAGCCCTGCCAGGGGAACAAGGCTGCGGCCATCCCCCTGGCCTCAGGCCGGCCTGCGGAGGCAGGGAAGAAACCTCGGCTGCATGTGGTGCTTTCCTTCGAGCACTCGAGACCGGCTGGTTTCAGCTCCAGAAAACTGCCGGGCCTTTGTGCGGAGCCCAGGCTGGGCTTTTCCTCGCCCCGGAGCCGCTCTGCCCCGGGCGCAGATGGCCGCACTGCGGTGAAGGACGGCGCTGGTCGCTGCACGAAACACGGAGCAGACGATGGATCCCGACCTGCTGCCTTGGCATCCCGAGCCATGCTCTTCTCCCTCCTCATCCTCCTCCTCTCCCATACAGACAGTCACAAAATGAGACAGCAGCAGCAGGATCCATCCCTGGGGCAGGGACCGCTGTCCCACACGCCCCAGCACCATCCCCACCAGTGACAAACGGCCCTCCAGTGCATCACTGTGATTGCTCTGGTGACGGAGCCCACGGGACCCATTGCATTCCACGACGGGCTGATGGATCTTCCAGGCTCCCCTCTCCGTGCGGGCGGTGGATGTCACACAAAGCCTGGCTGTGGGAAAAGCCTGTCGCCTCGACCAGGGGAACCTGTGCGTTATTTTGGATATACTATGGGGAAAACAAGGATAAACTTCCCAATCCCCATTGAAGCAGCTGGCCCAGCCGGGGTTTATTAAAAGGGATTGCTGCTATATAGCTTCTTATGGGCTGGGGGTTTTCAGGTGCTCCCCTTGGATGTGGAAACACCAGAGGAGGAGGAGAAGGGTGGGTGGGCTGGGAAGGGCAACTGTGTCTGTGAAAGGGCTGCAGTGAGTGGGGGCAACGGGGTGTGATAATGGAGAGGGAAATGGGAGCAGGAACTGCTGCTCAGGGCCTGGCAGGGAGAGGGAAGTTCCAGGGGAGGTGACTCCTCGGCAGTGCTGGAAATTGCAGGATGTGGAGTGGTGGGAAGGGCGGGTGCAGCTGGGAGAGCGCCCTGCAGAGCACCAGTGCCACCAGCACAGCACCAGTGCCACCAGCACAGCACCAGCACACAGAGCTGCCTCCCCTGCTCGCACCCCCCAGTACGCCGGGACAAACCATGCGATCCTCGGGAGGCACCTCCATAAACGGCGAGATCAGAATACACCAAGAACATCTGAAAAGCATCAAGTCTCTCTCTGCGGTCTGCTTTCCATTCGGGGAGGTTGCTGCCAGGTGACATGGACCCGCTGGTATGCAGGGCTGTGGCCACAGGGCCAGCAGTGGCCCAGGAGCCTCTGACAGCACAGGGATGCTGGGGGGGTGCGGCGGGAAAGGTGATGCTGCACATCTGGCAGCACCTCTGGCAGCCTCAACCCTGGGCACCCCGGGGTGCTCCTGCTCTGCATCCCCCGTGCCGGTGCGGTTTGGGCTTCCCATCGTTTAACCAGGGTACAGGTGCTTTCCATCCGGAGCATTCGTGAGGTGTCACCTCGGCCATGCCACCGTGGGACGGCTCCGGCACCCCAGCCTGCAGCTGCTGCAAACGCTCCGGCTCTGCTGCCCTGGCAGCTGCTTCAGACCAGAGTGGGATCTGGCCAAGGGCGAGTTAATAAACCTGACAGAAAGCTCCTTTATGTTAAATAATTAAAATAACTTAGCCAGCCCTGATGGGTGTCCAAAAACACCAGCAGCTTTGCAGCTTTAATGAACTTTCCAGATCTGGAGGCTCCTGAGCGAGATCCTGCCGATCTTTTTGCAGGACCTCGCGTCAGGGTGTCAGCAGGAGGGGAGCGTGGTGACCCCCCAGCCCCGTGCAACGGGAACAACACAGTTGTCACGGCCGTGCCCTATGGGACCCCCCTCCCCATGGTGATCCCATGGGTCTGATGGGGTCTGCCCACCAGGTCCTGCTGTGGGTGTCCCCAAGCCTGTGACAGGTCCCCAGCCGGGCCCCCCCAGATTGTCCCCAGAGCCGTGGGGAACCTGCTGCGCTCCCGCTCCCCAGCCGGGTGCTGGGTTACAGGAACCTGTTAAAGCACTTTTCTCCTTCTCCGGCAGGTCTCGGCAAGTTTGGCACTTACAGTTTTCCCCTTTGGGCATCAGGGACCAGCGAAGCTGTTTAAAATTAAAAGCATTTACTTAATTCACACTGGGATCAAAGCATGCAGAGAAGAAGGATTTTCAAACCAGCAAACCACATATAAGCAGGTCTGTCACACCCAAGGGGCCACTCCAAGCTCCGACCCCATCCCACCGGCCCCTGCTCGCTCTGCAGATGTCTTGGCACAGTCTCCAGCACCTCGGAACCAGCCTCCCGCGTTTGATCTCGGCCCTCCTTGTCTCTCACCCCTCACACACTGGCCAAGAAGTTCATCCTCCACCCTCTCTCGGTGCCTCATTTTCCCTCTGAGACCCCACAAACCCGACCGTCCCTCCGTGCATCCCAGCAGTGACCGTGCAATCCAGCACCCGCAGCCCCTGACGGGGCAGCCAGGATTGACGCACAGTTTACAGCGGGCAGGCAGAGCTTCGGCTGCTCCATCCCCATCAGAGGGATGCTGGCCTTGCTCCCCTCCTCCAGTGTCCTGCTGCACCCTGGGTTTCCCTTCGCCTGGTTCTGGAGGAGGCTCATTCCTCCCAGCAGATCATCAAGAGCCTTCCTCATACCCTTCCCCATCATCCTGCTCCATCCCCAGCCTCCCAGCCTGCATCCCCCCTCCCGCATCCCGTATCCCCAAACCTGCATCCCGCATCCTGCATCTCCCATCCTGCATCCCACATCCTGCGTCCCAGCTCCACACCAGCATTAAAGACCGTTTGTAACTGCTCCAGCTGTGCCCTTCCCTGGGATCCTTTCTTCTCCAGCCATCCCAGACTCCCCGAGTTCCCTGCACGCCATCCGGGAGATGCCAGCCAGCACCGAGGCACCAAGGGCTGCAAAGAGGTGTCCAACACCCACTAAAACAAATACCAGCTCCAGGCTGAGCAATGCGGCTGAACCCCCCACTTCTTGTTCACAACACACGGTGCGGTGCGTCACAGCCACGCAGAGTGCTGGATGAGGCTGGTTATAAAAGAGCAACAACTGCGGGTGGAGCCCATTTTGAAGCCGGTGAAAGCACCATCTGTTGAGGATTTATTACCATCCCACTTCCTGAAATTACTTTTTAATAACTTTATCAAATGAAGGCACATTAAGGAACGACTAAATAACTGTCAGGCGCTGGATGGGATGAGCATCACTGCCCTGCACCATCCAGCGGCTCCCGCGAGGCTGTGTGTGCTCCGAGGGCAGGAGCAGCCGCTGAGCTCCCCGGGGACGGGGGTCACCGGGCACACCGGGACCCGGGGCCTGTGCCAGCAAACATCAGACAAAAATCCCCAGATTTGTAATGCTCACCGAAACCAACCCAACAGCTCCCTCCGAGAGCCACAGGAAAAGCCGGCGAGGAACGGCGTGAGCTAACTTGTCCCAGATCTCTTCAGATGGGGCTGCGATTTCAAAAGACAACCTGCGGCAGCAAAAAAGCACACAGAAGACAGCCGGGTTTCCATAGGAAAAAAACCCTTTTATTTAACAATATATCAGGTTCCATCACGGCTCCATGGAGTTCAGATGCCACAGAGCTGGTTACCGATGCCGATGATATGCTACTGGGCAGGAGAGCTGGGGCGAAGGCAAAAGGAATCCAAAAAGAGGAACATGACACGAAGAAACAAAAAGTCTGCGGCGCCGGGGAGCACGGCCGAGGGGACCCCAGCACCCCGAGCCCCACAGGGCGCCCGGCACAATCAACCAGCGCGGGATTGCTGAGCCCCAGGGAGGTGCTGGCACAGAGGGCCCATGTCACAGCCAGAGCCCCGGTGTCCCCCGCGGTGCCCAAATCCTGGTGAGCGATTCCCACCCCCTGCGCCCCCGCACCGGAACCGGCCGCATCCACGCTCCACGTCCAAACCGCCTCTCGGCTCCCGGCAGTGGAGGACGGACAGGGACACCGGCACCGCAGCGAAGGGCTGGGGGCAGCAGCCCCGCGGCTGGTTGATCGTGGGATGCGGGACCGCGGATGCGTCACCGTGGGATGGAGACGTGGTCACAGCTCTGGAATGGGGGAGCGCGGGGCGGGCGTGCTGGTGCCAGGGCAGCCCCCCCGCACCCTCTGCTGATAGAACGCAGAGCCATGGGCAAGTGGGAGCGCAAGGAGCTCCCAGTTGCCTCCTGGGGAAGCGCCAGACAATGGCGGTGACACCGGAGATGGTGACACCGGAGATGGTGATGCTTGGGTGGGCATGGCCACCTCCCCCAGAGCAGGGACCCCTGGCATGGCCCTGCACACAGCAAGGAGGAGCGAGTGGCCCCGGGCACCGAGCAGAGACAGGGCTACTGTGTCCTTGGAGTGGGCAACTGGAAAATCAGGACATATGCGCAAAGGGACCTGCAACAGCAGCAGCTCCACAGGTTGGGAACGCGAGTCAGGATCTCAGGATGCTCTGTTGATTTACACACCCCAAGGTTCTTTTTTGTTGTTGTTAAAGATAAAAAAGGAGATGAATTTGATGCTCCTCCAGCTCACTTTGTGTCCCCAAGTGTCCCTGTCTCTGCTCGGGGCCCGGCGGACGCTGCATCCTATGGTGGGCACAGCCCCGCACCATGACAATGGTTTACACACCCGCGGCTGAGCACCATGGCAATGGTTTACACAGCCATGGCTGAGCACCATGACAATGGTTTACACACCCGCGGCTGAGCACCATGGCGATGGTTTACACAGCCATGGCTGAGCACCATGGCGATGGTTTACACAGCCATGGCTGAGCACCATGACAATGGTTTACACAGCCATGGCTGAGCACCATGACAATGGTTTACACAGCCATGGCTGAGCACCATGGCGATGGTTTACACACCCGTTCTTGCTTAAAATTTCTTTTTTCTTTTTTTCTTTTTTTTTCTTTTTTTTTTTAGTTCTCATTTGTTTTTCTAAGAAAAAGCAACCAGAAAATAATTCAGAGTTTATACAAAACATCTTTACATTATTTCTTCCAAAAAAGACTAGTATTTACACAAACAAAACGGAAAAAAAGAAAAAGAAAAAACAACCAAACTTGAACGCTTTCAATGAAAAGAAGCGAAGGGACACACTCTGTTTCAGGACCCAGCAGACCGAGGTGCTCAGCAAAACCCCAAAGTTCAGCTTTTACCCTTTCTTCACATATTTACAAGGTTTCTGAGCTCACCCAGCAATAGGAGTGGAGCTGGGGAGCTGGGGAGCTGGGGACAACCGTCATGCTGGGGACGCCCAGCGTGGGAGGCCACCCAGCACCCTCGGTCTGCTCTGGGTACCACCCATGTCCAGACTCCTTCCCCAGCCCTTTTCCTCCAAAAAACAAACCAAAACTGAATCATCCCCCGCCGCCTCCTCTGTGGGGACACCCCCCATCAAAGCATCCTCCACTGCCACCATCATCACCATCACCACCATCACCACCGCCCAGCTGGGGCTCTGCTCACGTCAGGTTTGCAGATGGAGAGGGCACCGCCGAGGGAAATTAAGACACAATTTTCTGTGATTTCTGAGAGCAGAGCCCATTCCCCCGGGGAACAGGGGGTATAGGGGGTTCCGGCCAGGGCGGCTCCCGGCCCTTCAGCAGCCCCGGCTGGGCAGCGCTGGCATGGAGAACGGGGGAAAGGGGGCTGAAAGGTGCTACATGGGGGGCAGCGGCGGTGGGGAGCGGGGAGAAGGGCCGGGCAGGGGGGAGCACCCACCGTGACTCTTCTCCCCCAAATACAGCCAGTTTGGGGCCCTGGGAGCCGCCCCCGCCTCGGGATGCTGAGGCAGGAGAGCCGGGGCAGCCTGAGCTGCCCCAGCCCCAGCTCCTGCCTTCCAAAACCAAGCGGTGCCATGCAGGGACGCTCCGTCCCGCAGGAAACCCCCACGCCGGTCCCACTCTGCCCGCTCCTCGACAAGGCACTTTTTCGCAGAGCAGCTTCTCTCGCTCATTGGGCACTTCCCGATGTGGGTCTGGGGGCTCCGGGGACAGGCGAGGACAAACCCGGCCAGGCAGCCCCTGCACCAGCCCAAACCCGCCGCCCCGCGCCTGCTCCCTGAGCAAAAGCAGCTACTTCTGAAAGGAAAAGAAAGCGAGGAAAGGGGGGATGGCAGCTGGAGCCCAGGTGGGGACGGCAGGACGGGGTGGCAGGACAGCGCCAGCCCCGCCGTGCTCACGGGTCCTCCTGGGATGCGGAACCTGGGAATGATCCCACCAGGAGAGCCCAAGGCTCAACCCCTGCCAGTTTTGCGCAGGAGACGGGCACAACAAGGGGCCGCGGGACCCCCAGGAGGTGGCACTGGAAGCAGGGCTGGGTGAGGGGCAAACAGCTGGGGATGGGTCCCCAAAAGGGGACTGGGCAGGGGGAGAAGCCTTAGGCTCAGCTCCCAGCCCAGCAAAGCCCAGTGCTACCCTTGAGGTCACCCAGCACCGGCCTCTTCCCGGCACCCCCAGCACAAGCTGTGGGTCAGGACCACTTTGTTTCCAGTTTTCCTTTCCAAGGACAGCCACCCCCTGCCCTCCCACCCTCTGCCCCCCGCTTTGCTTCCAGCAGGCTCAGCCCAGCCCCACAGAAACCCCCAGCAAAGACCTTCTCCTCATCTTCGGGGTGTCGGGAAGAGCTGCGGCCGAGCTGCTGCTCCGCGCCCGGGCTCCCTGGTGTTGAATGCTTCAGACATGGTATAGATAGATATATTTTTTTTCTTTCTTTCTTTTTATAAAGAGACTAAAACAAGAGTCAACAGCTACGAACACAAAAGTTTCAAAGGGCAGGGGCGGGAGCAGCGGGGTCTCCCCGCGGGACGGCGTGCTGGACGGAGGCGACGGCGTGTGCCCGAAGGCGGAGGGACGAAATCCCGCCCGGAATTCACCAAAAAAAAACCAAATAAAAACGTTACAAAAAAATTAAAATAATTATAATAATAATAATAGTAGTAGTAGTAAATCGGGTTTGCCAGCTTCCTCCCTGCACAGCTGTCTGCATCTTGGCACCTGGGCAGAGCATCCTCCTCCTCCCCTGGCTCGGGGAGCGGCGCGGCACCAGGCACACGGGCACTTCACACAAGGACGTAGGGGCGAGGCGGGAAAATCCCAAAAAAACGAGAAGGGGAGGCGGGGTCCCCGGGTTCGGCGTGTCCGAGCGGGCAGGGAAAGGCACGGCACCCGCCCCCAGGCCGGCCGCAGTCTGCCGAAGAAGAGGAGGACGCTGAAGGCTCAACCCTCGAGTCTCGGGATTACAAAAGCTCAGAACTACAAAACTAAATACAAAGGGGGAGAATCGGTGCTCCAGCGAGCCATCCGCTCCCCGGCGCTCCCCTCGCCGTGCCGTGGGGTTCGTGTCGCCGCCTCCCCGCCCGTGGGGAGAGCTGGGGCGGCTGCCCCCCTGCGCCGGGCGCTCCCGGGTGCTCCTGCGTCGGCCGCGTGTCCCCGGCTGCTCCTCACACCTTGTAGTAGATGTTGGCTGGGCTCTGGGGGGGCATCTCCTGGACGATGTAGACGGGGTGCCCGTAGTCCCCGCTCACCTTCTCGTAGTGCGGGCAGTAGTTGTTCTCTGTAGTCCGTAAGGGGATGATGATGTCGCTGGGCTCCGAGCCCGCGTTCCCGCTGCATTTCGGGCTGGCCAAGGTGCTGAGGGACAAGGCTGCGGCTCGCTGCTGCGTGTGCTTCCGATGCCGCTTGCGGATCTTGATCAGGAGGACGACGAGGAAGATGATGATGAGGATGAAGATGACGCAGCCGGCGCCGATGGCCGCGAAAACGGCCACCTTGGAGCTCAAGAAGCCGTCGCTGGGACCCTGGGTCTCCTGGCCATCCTGGTTGACGGGATCTGCAATTGAGGGGAGGGTGTCAGCCCTGGGCTCCCCGCTCCACCCGTGCACGGAGCAGCGCGAACAAGCCAGCTAGGTCTGCACTCATGGTCCCTATGTGGTCTTTACAGCTTGGACTTCTACTCTTTTGGCTCTTTGCTGCCCAAACTGGCTGGCCTACCGACTGATCCAATCTGTTTTGTTTCACTACTTGATTAAAATACAGGACTAATAATGGGTTTAGGCTATTTTCAAGCAACTACGAGACACAAACCCTACTTACTTTCAAAACAGAAGCCCAAGTGCTTAGATTTCTTTCAATACAATTATCTCTTGACACAGTCACCAACAGAGACTTATGTTTCAGGATCAGTGTCATTCACCTTTAAAAGGCTATAGGCAAAAACTATATTCCTGCTTGGAAATGGGCTGTAGACTACGGTGGCAAATACCTGAGAAATATGGATATTAGCATGGCGTTATTTCTCATCATCATCTGTTAAGCCTACACCAAAAGCGTTAACTTATGATTGGCTTTCCATGGCCTTTCATGAAGGGCTCTCATTGATTCTTATGGCATTTCCTGTAGGTATCTCAAATATATTTGCAACACCAGCCTCATCAAAAGCCCAGATGTGTTCACAGTCCTGAGACTGAGTTGGTTGACAGGTATGTTAATGAACTCATTAGAAACTTTAGCTCTACATCCATATATCCTGTTATACGTCGTCCTTTTCTATATTTTCACTACACAGCTGTAACCACCGGCATTTACACAGAATCATTTCGGTTGGAAGAGATGCTCAAGATGATCGAGTCCAACCACGGTGTCCCGTGGGGCTCTGGACACCCGCAGAGCAGGTACCGCGTGTCCCGTCCCCCAGCCCACACCCTGGCTCCCCCTTTTCCCCAGCTGGTGCAGCAGAGCGCAGCTCCATCCCACCTGAGCCCCGGGACTTTGCCCTGGCCGCTGCAGTGGAATCGGGCTCTGACACTCGGAGCCCCGCGATATCCAATTACCAAGCCCGGCCCCCAGGGCACAGCGCTGGGCTGGCCGTGCCGGGCGAGAAGAAAAGGGCGACTCTCCTCAACTTCATCTGATTTCACTTTTCTCTCAGCGGGGTCAGGAACTCAGGAAACCACCTTCAAAGGGCTTTCACACTGGCTCGGCTCAAAAACCCAAGGACCTGACCTCCTCCAAGGCCTCTCAGATGTACTGTGAGGACAGATGGGCAGCGGGGAGGAGGAGGAGGGTGCTGAACCAGCACTTCCCTGCAAAGCTCCTGCCAGGACATACCGGAGCTGGGCAAACAAGCCCGCAGCCTGGCTGGCTGCACCACGCTGCTGCGAGCAGTGAACGCGCACGGGAAACCCATCTGCATCCCTGCTCCGGAGGAACCAGCATCCCCAGACCCAGCGACCAGCCTGGGTCCAAGCTGCTCCATCCCTGTCCCCTCTCCTGGGGTGTCCCCGGAAAACCCACCGGGCTTGCCGGGCTCCTCCACCGTGGGGACCTTGCTGCGCGGGCTCTGCGTGACGATCTTCACGGTGTTGTCGGATTCCTTGCTCGGCCGACTCGTCGTCAGCTGCTCTGGGATCACCGCGTTGGGATCTGGGGAGGAGAGGGAAGGGGTGGATGAGAGACGCTTCGGTTCAGCTTGGACTGGCAATACCTCGCCCCCCTGCCCCGCAAATCCCAGCTGGCCACCCCCTGCGGGAGATGCAGGAGCGATGGGAGCTGCACGAGCAACAGGGCAAGGCTGAGATGCTGCAGGGCTTGTGGGAAGCAGCTTCCCCACCCTAATTTTGATGCTTTCTGAGCTCCTGTGCGTGGGCTGGGGCAGGTTTCTCGCCTGGGCGGCAGGAGGGGGCTGAGCCTGCCAAGGCTGCAGCACCGCTTCTTCTGTTTATTATAAATATTGGCCGCAAAGTGAAAAACACCATAATAAGAAGCAGCCATCAGGAGCTGTGCATCTGAGTCGGGGGCTGAAACAAGGCCAGGGCATTGCTGGGGCTGGGAGGTACTCGGGGGGAGACGGGGAGCCCGACAAGTCCCGGGGGCACCGTCCATGCCAGCCCCCCTCGCTGCACGTGCACTTGTCCCCCAAGGACACCGACCATCGGGTACTGCAGAACAATCGCTCCATTTTCATCCCAACACGTGCGAGCGTTGGCAACAGAAAAAAGGGTGAAAAAAAAAGATCCTAAAATTCAAATTGTGCTGAAGTAACCCAGGAGGCCTCCCGAGTGCCAGGGACCAGCTGGCCTGGCCTCAGTTTCCCCAGAACCCCCCAGCACGGCAGGACAGGGGTGCTGGTTTTGCTGGGCAAAGGCATTTTGGCGATGGGAGATCCCCGGGGCGCGGGAGGACTCACCCTGCCCCACTTTCATGACGATTTTCATGGAGCGCGTCTGGCAGACCCCTCCTTCCCGGTTCTCCAGCCCATCCAGCGTCCCGTTGGAAGTGGCTGCAAGAAAAGAGAGGGAGCGTTAGGGGGGTTCCTGGGCCGACTGGTTCCTCGTTTTCCGCACCTTCCAAAGGCGTTTGCAGCGGTGAGGACGTGATCCCACCAGCTTCCCCCGGCTGCCACATCCACACAAGCGAACCATTCTCCGCGCCTGCACCCTCCTCCCCCTTTAATTCCTGGATAATTTCCTTTGCTCCTTGGTGTATAACAGGAACACATGCATATGCACAGTTTAAATTATACATATATAATTACACACGGTGCCTCAGCAAAGAATGTAAACTCAGAGCCCCGATGGGGTTGAGTGGCTTTAATTGCAGGGCAGAAAGTCAGTTAAATTCACATTAAGTTTTTTGCTTTTGCCTTTCGGTCCCGCGGGAGCTGCACATCTCCTGCTGGACGGCACCAGCGCCCCGGCCGTGCCCCCAGCCCCGCACCACGGCGCGGACCGAAGCACCAAACCACGGGATTGCAGGACTAAGCACCTAAATGGCAGACTGGGCTAAACGAACTCCAAAAAACGGGCTCCTGACCCCAAAATGGGGTCTGTCCATCCACAGCAACAGACACAAAGCATCCCGGTGCTCCAGCACATCCAGGCACGGGGATTTATTCACCACAAAACCCGGGAGGAGCACAGTGACGGCACGAGGGGCTTGGGAAAGGCGACGCAATGGAGAATCACGAAGCAACGGGGGTGATTTCAGAGACAAGGCAGGGAGGCAAAGCGGGATTTGGCCAGCACGGCGCAGCCAACACCTCCCCAGCGCCAGAACTCGGGGCTTCGGGTTGCTCGTGCAGCCCAATTCCTGCCTCCACTCCACAAAACAGGGGTGACCTTTGGTAAATCCACCCGATCTCAACAGCCGGGTTATGGAACAAGGTCTTTCTTTTCCTCCCGCACCTTCCCACAACAGCAGGAGCCGCGGGTGTCCCAACGAGGACTCGCTGCTGGGAAACGAGCCTGGACCATGCTGGGATATGGGCTCCATGTCCATCAGCTCCCTCCAAACGCCTCCGCGCAACCAGGGCTCTTGTGTGAAACACCAGCAAATGTTTTACTAATCAGAAAGTCACAGGGCGGGTGGATGGATCTCCTGTCCCTCAGCCGGTCCCGCCTGCCAGCAGCTCCCTGGCTGGAGCACGCATCCACACATTTGGGCCAGGCCGGCGGACGCGGGGACAGGAGCACTGTCAGCACAAATCCCCGTGCAAACGCCTGGGAAAACGGAGAAACGGCCACTTAAGAGCTGCATGAGATCTTCCCATTGTGAACCAGAGTCAGGAGCCTGAGCAAAAGCACCCCGTAAGATCATCCTGGGGAGCCGAGTCCAGCAGAAGGCACAGCAGACACAGCCCCCAGCCCCGGGGCGCTGGCTTGGGGACAAAGAACGCTGATGATGTCCCAGGTCCCAGCCCTGGTGCAGTTCCATGAAGAGCTTCCCAGCGCCACGCCAAGGGCTGTTCCATCTCAAACAGACTTCGGCCATTCACGCCGCAACACAGGGGAACACACGAGCCGTCTGTGAAAACCAGCCTCTGCGAGAGCTCCTAAGGCCTTACTTAGCAGGTAATAAGCTATTTGTATCAAAACAAGAGTAAGCGCAGCTCCAGTGTGGGGAACTAGGAGATCCTGCAAAGGCAGAGCATGCAGCAGTAACAGGAGACATCAGTTCCTTCAAAATAACTGTGTAGATGTTGCATTCAGAGATTACAAAAATATCAAATATCCAAACAGGCCAGCAGAATGCCAGCTGGAGCCATGGCGGGGGGAGGCAGCCAAGCATCCTTTGTCCAAGACTTGGTTCAAGAAGCCTCTTCTTGTCCTGATCATCGTAATGACGAGGGGAGAACGTCGCTTTGAAAGGGAACCGCATGGAGCACAAAAACGAAGCGGCTACTGAAGGGAACATAAAAAGGAGCAGCTAAAGGAGTAAAACGCTCACAAAAACCATGGCGATGGTCTCCAGCGCAGGCTCTTGAGCCAAGGACACCGGCTGTCTGTACAGATCCACAACGCACCAAAGCAGCGCAAGATGCTTCACAGAGCCGGCCAGGCTTCCAGAAGTCAAAATCCCATCCAAATGGCTGAAAGAGTATAAATTTTGTGGAGTTTGATACCAACACGCAGGACAGAGTGAGGCACAGGTCCGGAGCCGGGCAGGGGGTTGCGGCCGGGGGTTCCCCCGCCCCGCGGCTGCAGGGTCGGCTCCAGCGCTGCGTTTCACCGCAGAGCTCCGGGCTGGAGAGCTGGTGCAGAGCTGCTCCTGCCGCTCTGCTCCGCGGCCTCCCAGGGGAAGATCTCCCAGCAGACGGGCGCAGGATCAGCCCCGCGGTCGGCGTCGGTCCCAACGAGATGTCAGATCCAGGAGGCACCGATGTGTGAAGCGTCTGCAACGCTGCGCTCACAGGAAAGCAGAGCAAGGGTCCCCAACAGCAGGTGAAATTCAGCATCGACAAACGCAGCGTAGCGTATGGGAGAAGGTGGTTAAATCCAGAGGCACCGCAGCGGGGTGCAGGGAAGGTACAGAACGATGAACAAGGACAGGCAGGGAGCGTGGGGTGCCCAGGGGAACCGGAAATACCAGGTCTCAAAACACTGCCCCCCTCCCCACATACCACATCAACAACAAGGCTTGATCCAACCTGACCCAGCAGCACAGAGCGTACGGGCGTGTTCTCCTGCCCCCGTCCATTTTGGAGGGACTCACATGAGCACGTAGGACCGGGAGAGCAAAAGCAAAGGTGGACAGATATACTTCTACTCAGGCTTAAAGCAAAGGCAGCTCTCAGCCTGGAGAGCCATTAGATGCCTTTGCCTTAATGAAGCATTAAGCCTCAGGCTGCTGAGTGATGAGGATTTAACATTGATACCATTAACCATGTAATTGCTTGTCAATTTAGAGGAGATGCTCAGCCGGCATGGAAGCACAGGCAGGACCCTCCACTTGCCAGCACAACTCACCCTGCTCCTCGGGCACAAGACCAGTGACATGCCAAGTCCCAGCCCGGTGACAAGGCCAGGCAGTGGGGACAGATGCCTCCAAAAGCCACAAAAACCCCACTTCTCCATGTCCAGCAGCGAGCGGTACCACATGCCGCCCCGGTGCATCACCCTCTGCCTCCCCATGGCCGGCACTCGGAGCGGCACCGGAGCTTCTCCTCCTCCCACAAAAATATTTCAAATGAGAACTTGGGTTTTGGCAGAGGGAGGCTCTGGAAGCAATACCTGGCAGCAGATGAAGGCAAGGGTCTCTTAAATGGTCAGCTTTGGACAGCGCGAGACGTTTGGTTTCTCTGCTGGATTCCCTCTAGCGGGGCTCTGTTACGATTCAGGCCCCAAAGCACAATTAATGTGCTGAGACTGTAGCGAATCCAAGTCTCTTTCCTTTTTATTATTCTTAATTACTCTTCCATCTGTGCAGCACAGCCCTGCTCCAGACCCGGCCAGGCGCTGCCTGCACACCCGCCCATCACCCCCGGACCCGCCTGACACTCACGTTTCCATCACGCAGCTTCACATGGAGGCAACAGCACCCACCGGCACCCAGCACCAGGGTCTGGGGTGCCCCCGCAGCCTGACCCCATCCCCCTGGAGCAGACAGGGGTGGGAAGGCGCCGACCGACTCTGCTGAGGGGCAGCTGCTGTACAACAGGCTCAGGACACCCACCCCAAACTGAAAGCCCCTCCTGGCAAAGCTCAAGACCCTACAGGCAGCCTTGAAGATGTGCCTCATGCATCTCTGGTGTGCTCAGACACTGCTCCAGCAAACCATCGCACAGATCTGCAAGCAGGCCATCTAAAATAAAAATTTAGTTTGTGCCACCTTCACTCTCCTCCAAGGCTTTCAAGTTGGTTTATGCACCCCCAGTATCAAGGTGCGGATATTGCACTGGTAAAGTGTTTCACAGAACCACAGAATGTCAGGGGTTGAAGGGACCTGGAAAGCTCATCCAGTGCAATCCCCCCATGGAGCAGGAACACCCAGATGAGGTTACACAGGAAGGTGTCCAGGTGGGTTGGAATGTCTGCACAGAAGGAGACTCCACAACCCCCCTGGGCAGCCTGGGCCAGGCTCTGCCACCCTCACCAGGAACAAGTGTCTTCTCAAATTTAAGTGGAACCTTTTGTGTTCCAGTTTGAACCCATTACCCCTTGTTCTACCACTGGTTGTCACTGAGAAGAGCCTGGCTCCATCCTCCTGACACTCCCCCTTTCCATATTGATCCCCATGAATGAGTCCCCCCTCAGTCTCCTCTTGTCCAGCTCCAGAGCCCCAGCTCCCTCAGCCTTTCCTCACACGGGAGATGCTCCACTCCCTTCAGCATCTTTGTTGCCCTGCACTGGACTCTCTCCAGCAGTTCCCTGTCCTGCTGGAACTGAGGAGGTACGGGTGTTGCACCGTATGGGTGTTGCACTGTCCGGGTGTCACACCAGACAAGGTGCTGTCCCAGTGCCTGTCCCCCTGTCACAGGCACCCGGCTCCGTCATCGCCATCCCCGGCGCTGGTGCCCCAGGGGACCCGCGGAGCCCCTTCCAGGTCACCGGGCAGCGGCACCGTCCGCTCCGCTGCACACAAACACCGGAGAGCACGGCTGGGCTGCCATGGGCCGGGACACACACAGCTCACCGCATCGCCACCCCTGTTAATATTATCATTGTTATCTCCGAGCTGAAGGGAGAACCCGTTGTCCCTTCCCCACGCACATCACCCCAAAGCCCTTTGGGTCAGCCCGGCTCAGGGGTGGACGGATGGCAGAGCCGGCTGCACGGCTGTGCCGGCCGGGGCCGGGGGGTGTCCCCGCGCAGCCCTGGCAGCTGCGCAGGAAGGGGCCCCGCAGCCCCGGAACGCCTGCGCGAGCCGGCCCAGCCCCGGCGCGAGGTGCGAGCTGAGCGCTCCACACAGCTCCTGGCAGCTCCAGAGCTGCTCCCGCCTCCCAGCAGCCTGTGCCCCCCAAACCGATAACCCCGAGGGTGTGCTGCGCTGCAGGGGGTGTCACCTCCCCACACGGACACCCAGATCGATGCCAACTGGGATTCCTCTGTGCCTTGCACCATACTGGGCATGCCAGACTGCTGTACTGGGCAGAGCTTCCAGCCCCAGCCTGAGCACAGGCAAGAGATTTGGTAAGAGCAGGTGAACTAAAAGAGCACCACATTTATCTCCTTTTTGTTCCTCCTCTATCCCTTCTCCCCACCATCCCCGCTGGGCACCAGGAGACGAACACCACGGGCAGGGATCCCCAGCTGCCACCATCACCTACTCCACATTAACCAAAACATCCCCTTCTGGCAGGAAAAAGGCGATGGCTGCGGGAAACACATGGAGTTGCTCAGGGCTGGGGACATCTCTCCACCACAACCTTCCCATCCCTCCACCACAACCTTCCCATCCATCCACCACAACCTTCCCATCCCTCCACCATGACCTTCCTGCTTCCAAAGCCCCAACTTTGACCTCCCCAAACAACACCCTCCCTGTTCATTTTCTGCATCGTCCTCTTTGCTCCTCAGGGTCCCATAAACACAAAAACGTGGGTGTTTTCTAGAAAACATGCCTCCCCAGGACTGCAGGAGCTGAGTTTCTGAAGCACTGCGTCTGGTGGGATGGAGTTCTCCTCCCGGCCAGGGTCAACCCCCAAAAGGATCAATAAAAATGTTCAATTAGCCTCATCCTTTCCAAAGCTCACAAAGCATGGGGCCAGCAGCACCAGCCGGGTTCAGGGGGCGAGAAGGGAGGACACCAAGTACCCACACTCATCCTCACGTGCCACAGCACCGCTGGGACTGCCTAGGGACCTTTCCGGGGGTGAAGGGAGAGCAACAGGCAAACACTGAAGTATTGCAGAGAAGACAACACTTGAACACAAGTAACGTGTCAGTGAAAACCTAATTTCCCACTAAAACAACTTTCTGATGGAAAAAATTATAACCAACCCTAATTAGCATCATAACGAAGAGTCACAGCTACATTGCAGGTAACCTCACCAAGGCCAGAAGGCACTTCTGGCTTGCAAGCCGACTCGCTCGCAAGCCCTTTTGCACCAGTGCTGCTGAGATATCTGTGCAGAAAAGCCCAGCGAGCTCCCGTGTCCCCGTCCCGCTCAGCATCACTTCTTGTGCAGCTCAGCAGGACCAAGCACTGAATAAAGCCTTTGTCTTCAGGTTCATCCACCCTCTTCCAAAAAGCCAGCGCGTTGGTGGAAGAGGAAAGTTATTTGCAGAGTCTCTGCGGTAGCCCCAAGCAGCTGGTTACAGGTCAGGAAAAAAGTGCCATGTAATTCTCCACCTGATGCTCTGCCAGAGTCATTTGTAGGACCCGCTGGGAGCCGGAGAGGAGGAAAGCACTTATTGCATTTTAACAGGGTATAAATCTCTTCATTTAGGTAGCAAAACATCTGCGAAATCTGTTGTGAAGGGGATGAAGAGGGACTCGCGGGGGGACACTGCCAGCCCCCCGCCGGTGACAGCGATGCCAACGGCAGCTCTGGCATGGGGCGATGCGGGGACACGGAGCCTGGGTGCTGGGCTGGAGGCGGCTCAGAGAAATATCAAATTATCGGGGATGGGAGAGGCTGATTCATGTGCAAATCTTCTGGCTGGGAGAGCGTGGGGAGCGAGGAGGTGCAGGGCAGGAGCTCAGGGCTCGCTGTCGGCAGGAAACCCCGCTGCAATTAAAGGTAAACTTTGCATAAGCACCAGGAACCTGCTGGCAGCGGGAAGTTTATCCTGGTGCAACTCCTGAGCCCGGGGTTGCAAATAACCCCCCGGCGGGGACGGGATCCTGGCAGGTCCCGTGTCACCTGCGGGACCTGGGGAGGGGGCTCAGCTCCGGGATGGCACCAACACATGGACCTAAAAGTCTCCAGCAACATCGGATTTGGAGATTTGCAATAGAAGCTAAATAAGTCCCTGAGCATCCAGATGAGGACTTGGCCCCTTCCTGAGCAAAGGACGGAGGAAAGGGCCCCTCTGCCCCCCAAGTTAGGGCTGACCCCACTGCAGAGGGGCCAGCAGGTGCCTCCCCGCCCCGCTGCTCCCAATTAGCTGTGTTAACACCCGGCAGGATCAAAGAGCACAGTCATTACACGGCAGCGGCAGAAAAACCATCATTCCTACGGCAAAGAAACTTCAAATGGCAAAGAAAACCAATTCTCCCCAGAACGGCGAGATTTTTAAAGGTGCCACACACAACCCGGGCAGCCCTCCCCAGTACGGCCAGCTCGAGGGGCATTCAAAATGCAGATTATCAGGAATTAGAGGTGGAAAAGGGCTGCGCATCACAATCCATTCATGCCAAAGCTGCTCGCGGTCCGTATGTCCTGTGGTCCAAGCGTGGCGGCACCTCTCACCGGCCAGCACTGCGGTGCAGCCCGTGAGCCTCTGCACAGCACCCTGGCAGCAGAAAAGCAGCGTAGGAACAGAAGAGGATCCCGGGAGAAAAGCCCAGGGATGAGCTCCCCGTAAAGAAGTGGATATCAAAAAAAATACGCCAAGGAAGTAGCTGACTGCACTTTTGTACCGCACATCCTTCCAGCCGCTGCGGTGTGCTGGCATTTATTTTCCAAGTCTTCCATCAAGCTGAAGGTTTCTTCTGCCTTTCAAGTCTCTGACTGGAAGCTTAGTCCAAAAGGAGCCAGGTTTCAGCGTCTTACGGAGGACGCCCTCGGAGGTGAGCACCGCTGGTGAGCAGGGTCTGGGCACCCGCAGATCCAGGGGATCCCCGGGGATCCCGGCCCCCCCGGTGCCGCGGACCTGCCGGGGGGAGCAGGGGCTGGATGGGGAGCACGAGGCCGGGGGCAGACACAGCACCCCAAAACCAAAGGGACACAAAACCACCGCTGCAAGGGAAGCAACGTTTTTGGGGGAACAGGCAGAGTCAGAGCACCTCAGCAGCATCAAGGGGTGCAGAGGGGGGTCGGGCAGGTGACGCGCGGGTGCCAGCTGGATGTCACCTCCTCGCTGCCACCACCCCGGCTGCACATCACCTTGCTTTTCAGGGGCACCAAGGAGTTAAACATGTTTTATTTTCTACTAAAGGATCGAGCCAGTGTTAGAGAGATGCTCTTGGAAATGGTTTCTCCTGGGGAAGAGCCTCCTGGGACACAGGGGGCTGCCCAGCACCCTCACTGCAGGCAGGGCCCCCCTGTGCCCCATGTCCCCGGCCCAGGAGCAGATCAAAGCGCTGGGTATTTACCTCCTGGCTGGGTGCAGGACACTGGCCCTTTCTGATGGGGCTTTTCATCCCTATTAGGGCCGTGAAAGGCTGAGCTATGAGATCAGCTGCCAGGGGCTGTCCGGGGACAGCGCTGAGCCGAAAAGGTCAGGAGGGAGGAGGAGAAGAGAAAAGAGGCAGAGGCTTAAGGGACAGGGCTCAACAAAATCGCATTTACTCTGGTCACGGTCTTCAGACAAGCCTCCAAGACAAGGAACCGCGTGTTGTCTAAGGGCCATTATTTGGGTTTGACATGTCCAGCGCCCGGGCTTTGAAGTCGGGAGCGGGACACCGTTAGAGACCCGTCTGTCCCCACCGGCTCCCACGCAGCGTCTCCCAGGGCTCACCCACCCCCTGCTCCTCACGGGACGGGGACGGAGGAGGAAAACCAGTCCCCAAAACCAGGGGGTTGTGCCAGCTTGGCTTCGCCCCGGCGTCCTGCCTCGCGCAGGTGTGTCGCAAGCCGGTGGGACGAGGACGCGGCGCATCCGCGGAGCGACCGGCCCATTTGGGTGAAGAATGAGGAAGCCGGCTAATTGGGTTTTTTTTTATCAGCACAAGTTCATAGCTCTCATCACGGCATCAAACGGCGCTTTGGCTTTCAACTCCATCTTCACCAAACAAGTTGTGGGACGGAAGATGAGGAGCACATGAAAGTGGCCACATTCAAATGCAATCAGCAGAGAAAGGCAGCAAAGAGCTGGCGGGGTGACAAAGCGCCCGGGGGGTGCGCCCGCCCCCCCGGCACGGCACCCAGAGACGGGCAGAAGGAACCAGGCAGGAAATCATTAAATACCAAGGGCTGCAGAAAGGAACTCGAGCGGTTCTGCAGACACTCTCACAGGCTGGAAGGGGCTGATGGGTTCCCAAAGCGACGGCAGCTATTTCAGAAGCTGGAGGAGAACAGCCAGAAAAGCGAGTACAGCAACATGTCCCAAAATAAAAAAGAAGAAGGATGGTTCTGGCAGTTGGCAGTATATAGGATATAGGTGACCCCCTTCTCCACCCTGGAACACAAGCTACACAAAAACGCTGATGTAGAAGGCCCGTGTCGCAGAGAAAGCGATGGTTTACAACAAATAGTTCTTGCCAGGTTAGGTCTAATTGTATCTAAAAACAGAAATGCAAGACAAGGGGTTTAAAGAAAGACTCAGGGTAATATATCTGGTCTCGCTGAATCCCGCTGCCAAAAAGCGTTAGATTGGATTACGAACATTATTCCATCAAAAATGGACTGAAGGGCTTAAAGACAAACAATAAACAGCAAACGCATTAGATTTGTGGGGCAAACATCTAGCAGGGCCTCGCTTTTACTTGAGCGTTTTCGTCCAGCGAGGTCTCCTTGCCTCAAATGGGCTCACGGGAGAGGTGGGACATTGGGACCATGCGCAGAGGGACGGGCAGGAGGTGCCACCGGGAAAAACAACCACAGCTCTGCCCGTCACATCTGGAAACAGCTGGGGGCTCCTCCTCACGCCGTCCCCCTGCCAGGACAAGGGGATTAATGCCTCTCTATCCAGGCACCTCATTACCAGAGATAGGAAAACTGGAGCAAGTTCAAAGAGCAGCAGCAAAGGCAATTACGGGCTGGAGCGAACAAGGGGAGGCGGAGGGAGCGGAACCTGCCGGGCGGGCTGGAGCTGCCCATGAGCACCCCCGGAGCGCAGGCACCGGGCAGGGACAGGTTCCACCTGCCGAGGAGGCAGGAAAACCCTCCGAAATCTGTAAAAACGAGGCCGAGAAGAAATGTTGGCGTGGGCAGGTGACCCGAGGGCGTGAAACCCTCATCCCACCTCCACTACAGCACCTTCACACACAGCCTTCCGTTTTCATCATCCTACAGGCTCCTGAGAGCCCAAAAAGCCATCGGATGGATGATTTAAGTACTCGGACATGTTCTTCCGTCCCATTTCAGCCATTCACAAGCAACCAGCTTCTCCACCAGCTTGGCAGGGACGACAGGAAGAGTAACCACATCTGCTCACGAGCCAGAAGCACCTTCTGCCTTGAGGAGGACGGTGTGGACGACCCAAACCTCGCAGCAGCACCCACATCGACGCACACAGCTCTGCAGGTACGAGCTGCCCCACTGGCGGAGGAATTCCCAAAAGGACTTTCTTTTGGGGTAAAAAAAGCAAGAATTCATTCCTGCTGGACCTCATCTCCGTCTGCCCGTGGGGCACAGTGGCTTTGCAGCGAGGGGACAGGACCTCGGGGACAGGACAGCCCAATCCAGACAGGGCGGCAGCTGCGGGAGCCCATGGACAGGAGGAACCACAGGCTGCCCTGACTCCAAATTCTGCCACGGAGCAAAACACCCAAACCCTGGGGGACGGTGCCCCATGTCTTGCTGTAACGCCGTGTCCTCCACCAAGCCCATTTCCAGCAGGGTCCTGCAGGCAGGAGCTGCTGCATCTTGTTTATGAAAAGGTCCAGGAAAAAGCATCACGTTCCCCTGCCCAGCCCCGGGAGAGACGGTGCTTTTGGGGAATCGTCAAATCATTTCGGTTGCAAGAGACTCCCCCGAGACCATCGAGTCCAAATATAACCCACCCCTGGCACTACCCCATGTAACCTCATCTCCATCCGTTCAACCCCCCAGGGCTGGTGACTCCACCGCTGCCCTGGGCAGCCTGTTCCAATGCCAAATAATTCCTAATATCCAATCTAAACCTTTTTTACCGAAAGCCTGGGGCTGGCGCGGGGGAACTCAGTGCACGGCTTCGGCGAGGACGGGGAGAGGTGACGTTCGCTTTCAAAAGCCTTTCCCATTGCTAAGCCGAGCGCTGGGGCCGCGTCCCTCTGTGATAAAAGTGTCCCTAAACAAGGCCTGGCATAACCAAGGTGAGGGCAAGGGGGGGCAGCCCTGAATGGGAGGGACCCTGGGGAGCGCCCTGGTTTTGGGGGGAGGTTTTCCAGCTGGGGGACAAGCGGCACACGTCCCCCTGCCACCCCGCTCCCCTCCGCCACAGCAGCGCTTCCCCAGCTTAGGGCAGCCGGCAAATGAAAAGAGAATAAAAAAAGAGAGAAAAAAATCCTTTTGTGTGTCAAGGCGAAGCTTGGGGAGGGGGGAGGAGGAAAAAAAAGACAATGTGTGGGTGGTCTGCTCGGGAGACTTTTGACTTTGTTTTTTTGGCTATTTTATTTCTTGGCAGCAAAGAGCTCCCGGGGCTGCTCGGCAGAGGGTCCGGCCAGATCACAGGAGCATCCTCGGCCCACCCAGAGGCCAAAGTTCAGCTGGCAGCGCCCGCCCGCTCCCAGCGCCGAGGGGAACCGCTTCAAAGCATGGAGGAGTCAAGAGAAATTAAAGTCAGAAACGGTCCGAGGAAGGGGCAGAGCCGGGGGGACCCCGCGGGGATGCTCGGAGCGGCCCCACTCGCTGCATCCCCGTAGAGATGCTGCAACGGCAGGCTGGGAAATAAGGGGATAAATATGATTTTATGGGAGTATGGAGGGAGGTTCGACGTGCCTGGGGATGAAAGCAGGATTGCACTACAATAAATACCTAGATACGGACTCAACCAAAACGCCGACGGGATGCGCGGCCGGGATTTTGCGAGCCGCGCTGCGCCGGCTTAAGCCGGCGCAGCGCGGCTCGCAAAATCCCGGCCGCGCATCCCGTCGGTGCGATGGTGACCCAGCTTTCTATAGAAAATGCAAAGCAGCTCCTTAACACTTGCACAATTTAAGAGCCCGGGGAATCCCCTCTTTGCAATGGCAGGGACCCCGCGCTTCATCCCTGGCACTTCATCAGCCTGCTGAGCTCGTTCTGGGAATATATTTGTGTTTTTGGGAGGCTGAGGGCTTGCAGCCCCCATGGCCACCAAGCCCATGCTCAGCCAAGCAGTGGGAAGCGCTAAGGGTGGGCTCAGGGCTTTCTGTGCACTGGCTTTACTCAAATTGTTCCGTGGCAAAACTACAGGTGGCCCCATTCCCGCAGGGGGCACCAAAACAATCCAGCATCACCGTGACACGGTGCTATAGCACAGCACCTCCTGCCCCAGCTGCACCCCCTCCGAGGGCAAAGATTTCAGGCTAAAAATACACTGTTTACCGACTGAAAAGCAGCAGCTCCCACAGTTCAGGTGACCCCTGCGCCGGGCTGCTCGCTGGCGAGCCCACGGCATGTGACAACCAGGGGACAGACAAGCCACACGGCCACCGTGCCCTTTGCTTGGCCACTGTGCCCTTTGCTTGGCCACTGTGCCCTTTGCTCGGCCACCGTGCCCTTTGCTTGGCCACTGTGCCCTTTGCTCGGCCACCGTGCCCTTTGCTCGGCCGCGGGTTCGCACGCGATGTGCCAAGCAAAGAGGAAAGAGCGGGGATGAGGAGAAGCCGAGCTGGGGAAGAGCCCAGCACTGCCAAACCGGGTGCTGAGGGACAGCTGAGCTCCCCGGGTCCTCCCTCCATCCACGGAGCGGGTACCCACAGATACAGCCCTGTGCAATGGTTTCCTGCACGCATCGACCACAGGCTCCGAGAAAATCCAGCTCTCCTTCCCTCTCCCCTCTTTAGGGCCATGCTACAGAATCACAGAATCACTTTGCTTGGAAGACATCCTCAAGATCATTGAGTCCAACCATTAACCCAACACTGGCACTAACCCATGTCCCTGAGAACCTCATCTCTGTGTCTTTTAAAAAAGCCCAGGGACAGAGGCGTTTAAAAGGTCTTCTTATCCCAAGAAACAAGAGGAACAGGCCAGTATGCAGAATTCCACAGCCATTTAGACCACAGCAAGGACTGGGCAGCACCCGCAGGGCTGCTCGTGGATGCAGCACCCCGGGAGGAGGACGAGCACCGCCTGGGTCATCCTCCCCATCCCGACTGCCCCACAGCAAAGCCCTACAAGAAATGTCCTGCAACGCCTCCAAAGACGTCAGCAAACAACAACCTCCAGCCGTGACGGTGCTCCAGACACGCGCTGTCCCTCCGTGCCACCCCGGCTGGGGGACGTGCTCCTGCTCCCAGGGGACACAGCACAGCAGCCAGATACAGGCCGGTGACCCACTCGGCCAGAGACACATTCCTCCCCCTTCTCCCATCCAGCGGGAAATATTTTCCATACGTGTCAGCTCTTTGCACCAGCCAAGTCGCGAGCAAGCGCCTGGTGACACTGTCCAGGCCCCTGCGGCCGCCCCGAGCCAGGGCTGGCGACGAGGAAGAGGAGGGCGACTCACATGTGATGAAGTAATCCTGCTGCCGCTTGAACTCCAGGCCCATGTAGTTGGGGCTGAACTCCTGAAACTTGATTGTGAAGCGAATCTCCTGCTCGGGCCGGTTGCACGTCACCAGCACGTTGGGGTCCATGACGGTGCTGCAGGCATCAGCCTGGTCCTTCTTCACCAGGTACAGCTTGTAGTACTCGTAAGGCTTGGACGGCTCCGCCTTGGGGCAGATAATGTCCAGTTTATCCCCAATCTCCGGGTAGATGACCAGCCCCTTCCCACTCATGAACCTGGAAGAGAGAAGGGCAAGAGTTCAGTCACACACAGGCAAGCGGGGCCACACATCCCATCCCATCCCATCCCATCCCATCCCATCCCATCCCATCCCATCCCATGCAGAACCCCACTTTGTGTTTAAACCCTGCTGCTTTAAAATCACAGAATAGTCTGGGTTGAAGGGACCTTCCCAGCTCCCCAGTGCCCCCCCTGCCATGAGCAGGGACATCTTCACCAGCTCAGGTTGCTCAGAGCCCCGTCCAGCCTGGCCTGGGATGTCTCCAGGGATGGTTCATCTACCACCTCTCTGGCCAACCTGGGCCAGGCTCTCACCACATTCAGGGGCCAAAAATTTCATACAAGAGGTGTTCCAGCCCTCGGATCATTTCTGTGACCTAAATTTGTCTCTTTCCCTCTGCAAGATGTTTCCTGACACCACAACAAAGTTCTCCTCTCTCTTCACCATCACTACACATGCAAGGAACCGCTGCAGGGTCCCACCAACAAAACCAGGGGCCCGTTGGGTGCAGTCCCGCTCTCCAGCCCTCCTGCCGTGCCCAGGGTGAGCACCCTTCCCAAACCCACACCTGGCACCCAACAGGGGATGGAGTCTTCCCACAAAGGGCTGCGGAGACGCCACAGCTCTGCCCGACGGGCCAGGCAAGGAGCTTCCTGCAGGGACAGGTGGTAATTAGGCACGGGGAGAAGTCCTGACAATGGGGCGCGGGGAGGGATCCCTTCCACGCCCCGGCTCCCCGAGGAATTCCTGCCCTTAAATGGAAGGGAGGGAAGCATCCTGCAGGACAACTTCTGCTAAGCCAGGCTCAACAGCGTGCCCAGGAGCGTGGGAGGACCGGATGGAGAGGAGCAAGGAGGGAGAAAGCTATTTGGGGCTGGAAGGCAGGGCATTGCGAAGGGAAGGAAGGCACCATGCTGATAATTACCATTCAGATTTCATTATTGTGGAGCAATGCTCCATTTTGGGGTTGTTATTTTTTTTTCCAGCATGAAGCAGAGGATTAGGGCACCAAGGAGGGGAAGCAGCAGATCATCTTCTTTGATGTAGGCTACGTAATGCATTCTTGATGGAAGATAAGGCGGGAATGGATGTTCCTGCAAAGTTACCTCTGCTGCAGCTCCCTCGTGCAATTAGGGCACGATGAAAACCGAAGCGTGTGCTTCGGCCGGCTGCATGTCACGGCTTCCCCTTGTGCTCCTGGGCACGACGGGTCCTGTCCCACCCGGCAGTCGGGTGGGGGGACGGGACATCTCCCCCCAGCCAGCGCCCCGGCTGGGGCTGCGAGCACCACGGCAGGGAGATCAAACGCACAAGCCCAACCTGCTCCGTGGCTCCGGTACAAGTCTTAGCAAGAAGCCAGGGAGCCGAACCCAGCGCCTAAGCGGCCCCGGAGCCTCAGCAGATCCGAGCAGGCTGGGAGGAGGCAGGAGCAGCCCGAGCCCACGCACACCCCGATGCCCTTGGCAAGGGCTCCGGAGCTCAGTGCCAGCTGTTACAGCAAGGACAGACAGACAGACATCAGCTGCACCTCCGAGGGTGCAGCCCTGGCCCCAGGAGCACAGGGAAGGCACAGGAACAGTCCCCGTCACCCTCACTGCTCTCAGTTCAGGCGGGTTTATCTGTCCCATCCTCCCTGCCCAGCTGCGGCTCTGCCTCCACCACCCCAGGGCAGCACCGCAGCCACGGGGGGACAGTCGGGATCACCCCAACCCCAGCACCGGTGGTACTGTGGCTGCACCTCCACCGTGCAAGATTGCAGGGAGCAATCAACTTTTGTAAAAGGCACCATTTCTGGAAGAAGGCCATGCAGCAAGCTCATGAAAGAACAGAAAAATTAACCCCTGAAGGTCCCGTGCAGGTGGGATGCTGCACCGCGCCACCGCCGCGGCGGATCCCGGCTCCATCCCAAGTAGGTCACTGGTCCCCAGCCAGCACGTCGCTGCAGTGCCTCGGAGCGATAACGCTTCCCCCGCCCCGGGCCGGACCCTGACGCAACCCCAGGAGCCGCCATACGGGAGCCGAGCAGCCGGGGATGCAAAGGAGCCCCGTCCCCCGCCCCGCGGACACGGCACAAGCGAACACTTGCGCGCTCGCTGGCGGGTCCCACCCCGAGAGGCGGCTGGATCCCACACTCAGGGCTGAGTCACAGCCTTTTTGGCACAAGTCTCCCCCAAGTGACTCAGACTCCCTCCTCCGGCCCCTGCCAGCTCCCTCCTGCCCAGAAGATGCTGAAGAGGAAGCCACAAACAAGTCGAGCAGATGCCTCGCAATGTCGGGGTGGGAGGAGAACGCTCCTATCAGTCCCCCATCTCCAGACCAGAACACCTCCTTGGCCAAAGCCTTGGCCAACACCTCCAAACCGCCCAGCCCACGGACACCAGCCTGTGCCCACGGTACAGCTGGCATGAGGTCACACTGACTTTTCAGCAGGGTAAAGGCCAAAATGCAACCGAGGGAGCTGAGAACATCTCAGCACCACATCCTGCTGGCACCTCTTCACCCTGCAAAACTCAGCACGACGGCCTGTGCTGGTTTTATTTGTCTGAAGGATAAAACGATGAGCCAAATTTCTTCTACGAGCGCTCCGCCTCAGCTTCAGAAGCACAAAGCGTCCGCCTGGGAACTGGCCCAGAACGTTTTCCAGATCTCCTACACGAACACGGAGCAGGACAGAGCTACCAGCCCTTCAGCGCACGGGGGTCCTGGGGGTGCTCCCCGGCGCTGCTCCCTGCCAGCGCCTTCCCGCCCACACACACACCTTTTACCCTTCGTCCTCCAATTTCCCTGACTTTTTCTCCTCCATTTCCCCCTTGGTGTCCTCCCACTCCTATTTAAAAGCAGGGCTGTCTTCCAGCCAAGAGGACGGGCAGCACAAGCCATGAAGATAAACCCCTGAAGATAAACCCCTCGCACTGCTCTTCGGGCTCTCAACCACACATCGAGGTTGGTTTTTCTCCGAAAATGTTGCTTTGTCGTTTGACCATCCTAAGAGCAACAGCGGTTCCCAACACGCAAGAGGCCAGTTCTCCAGGAAGTTTGCCTTTAAAATACAGAAGGTGAAAAGTAACATTCGCCACAAGAAGAGCAGAGGAAAAAAGTGTCCAAAAACCGTCACAAGTCGCCTGTACGGAATATCACAGTGAAGAGTATGAGAAATCTTGCTTCAGAAGGCAAAAAAGAATTGTGCTCTTGATTTGTCTTTACAAGGACACATCTTCAGATTTATCGTAACTGGGAAGAATGAGCAGATCTCCCTTTCCATTAAGAGGGAAATCCATCGTGCCCTCAGAGCACATGCTGTAACTGGGGGGGTACGCTGCACCCTCCATGCGTCACAGTTTATTGCCCTGTGTTAAAGAGAGGAGGGAAAAAAAGAAAAACCAAAATTCAACTCAAGCTTAATGCTGAAACTAAGACTGACATCTGCACAGCAACAGGCTCTGGGACACGGGCGCTATCAGACAACTGAGTACGGGCCCAGCAGGGCAGCAGGACAAAGCCACAACCTCCCAAAACCCCCGTTTCCACCCTGGACGCACCTTCCCCGCCACCCGCTCCCCTCCATCGCTGATTTATTCAGCATTGGTACTGCCACCACTTAGCAGCTCACAGATAATATCTCAGCATCCTTTCTCCTGGTGTCGAAGGTGTGGGGAAAGATTAACTACTGCCATTAAAGTTTAAAAATGCTTTTTTTTTGCCGGTGCTCTGACGTGCACCCGCTGAGCAGAGCGTGGTGTCCGGGTATCGCCAGCTCCGTCGCTGAAGGGGATTTCTGGGTGGCACCTGCAGCCGCCCACCCGCAGAGCCGAGGAGCATCCCCGGCCGGTGTCCCCAGCCCACGGCCCCCGGCGTCCCCGGCTCCCGGCCCCGCAGGTTCCTTGGGAGCGATCAGGTGGCAGCGTCCAATTTCCTCATTGTTTCGGGAGGTGTTTTCTGATGGGAAAGGTGAAAAGGGTATTTGTGAGCCTTGTAAACCGATTCCTCCGAGTTGGGTAAACAAGGGGAGCTCTGTTGGCAGCGGGATGCCGGAGCAGAGAGACGGGATTAAAGAGCAGCCTCTCCCCTGCCCCGGGTGGGGGGCCGCTGGTGGGGACCCCCGCCCCCTGCTGCCCCTCTCCCCAGCACGGGGGGCTAATCAGGGCTCCAAAAAGCCCCAGACAGAGTGAACTGGCAGGCTGCAAGTGGGACCTGCTGGAAGGGCCACAGGGAGGGGCTGCCACCCCAGCACTGCAGTTTGGGGACAGGCACTTCAGCTAGGTCTGGTGCAAAGGGACAAGGGGTGGTGGTTTTAAAACTAAAGGAGGGGAGGTTCAGGTTGGACATGAGGAGGAAGGAAATCGTTTACAAGGAGGGTGGTGAGAGCCTGGCCCAGGTACCCAGAGAGGTGGTGGATGAACCATCCCTGGAGACATCCCAGGCCAGGCTGGACGGGGCTCTGAGCACCCTGAGCTGTGAAGATGTCCCTGCTCATGGCAGGGGGGGCACTGGGGAGCTGGGAAGGTCCCTCCAACCCAAACCATCCTGTGATTCACAGAGCCACAACACGCCGAGGATGCCCAGGAGCCCTGGTGTGAACACCGGCAGAGCAATGCTGTCCACCCACCCAGGTGCTCACACCGCGGTGTCGGGGGGGACCAGCACCGGGGAGACCCCAACCAGCATCACTTGGGGTGATGTGCTCCACCCCACCGCTGCCAGGGGCCCTCTAGGCCCAGGAGCATGGGCTGAGGAGGAAAACCACAAAGTTTGGCATGAGCAAGCTCAGGATTCGAGCTGGACGTGACATCTCCTTCATCCCCTCCTCTCCACATGGGCACACACAGGCTGGTCACGGTTCGACATGGACAAGTGAACACGTTCACAGCAACAGCTGCAAACACAAGTGTCCAGCAGATACAGTACCTGGCAGCTTTACAAACAGCCTAGCAGGCCTTCAGCTCTTCCTGAAGGAGAACATCACCGGGAAAGTGCTTGAAAATACGTTTTTTTTTTAAGGAATGGGTCGATGGACTATCAGACCACGTCTCTCCTCCCCAGCCCAGGTGCTCTTCATGCCACATGAACTACAAAATCTTTGGGGCAGCATCACCTTTCTCCACGTCCGGGAAACACGACGCGCCTGACCTTATTCCAGGCTTTGCAGAAGACAGAACAACATTTACCAACAATCTCCTCCTTGGAGAAGATGTTCTAAAGCATTACCGCTGACATACATAAAGATGACATATGCTAAATGTTGTTTTCTTCAAAGAAATCCAAAAATAACCGGATCTTACAAGGCGGACATCTACTTGTGGCAGCGACGGCAGTTGATGCCTGGCAGAGCGAGGCCCTGCGAGAGGAGGACAGCGATAACCAAGGTGTATGTGGCATTCTTTAGTATGGTTTTCCTGGTGTCCCATACTTTCACCAAGCAAGAGACATCGAGGGGTTGGTAGCAAACACTGGGACCATCCCTGGGTGGCACCTTCACAGCATCCTGGCTGAAGTCAAAGAGCATCGTTGGACAGGGACAACCACACTGTCCCCTGTGAGCTTGGACCGAGAGCGTCAGAAATCCCAGTTGGTGGGGACGGGAACGGGTTTTCCCGGCTTTACGGAAGGACACCAGCTCCCACCCAACTCAGCGCACCTCTCGAGAGCTGAGGACCATCAAAACAGAGGCATTACACACTGAACCCAACAGCCCAGCCCAGTACCCAAGCAGCACCCCGAGCCCACTCCCAGGGGCACAGGACCCTTTCTCCTTTTCTGCTCCCATTAAATTCTTGAGAACAATAATATCCACAGAAGGAAGTTAATTACAACTCAGATAAAAAGGTCTCCTGCTCTCCTCGGCCTCCCATCTGTATCTGTCGCCTTCTCCCTTGTTCAGCCGAGTCATTCGTCATCGCCAGAGACGGTAAATAGGAGCACGTGAACCCCCACACTTTTAGATCCCACTTCTTTTATGTGCTCTTCTATAATTAGACTCCTTTAAAAAGAGCCTTCGATCTTTTTTCCCCCCTGCTAATCTATGTATAATTATTTTCACTGCCCTTCTGCAGACCTCTTCTATTTCTGCCGCATCCCTTCAAAGCCGAGGTGGCCAGCACGGAACCGGCATTTTCAGGTGACTCTTTTCTCAGAACAGCCTCAGATCTCCTTCACTCCTTCAGCCTCCGCCACTCCAAGAGACAGTTTTCAGCTATTCATAACAGCACCTTCCAGCCCCCCCGGTTCCGTCCCCGGGCAGGGGGATCCGAGCCCCCCGCGGCCCCACGGGGCCATCCCGTCCCGTTCCCCCCAGACACACTCTAAGGCCCTTTTTCCACATGGCGGGTTTAATGAGGCCCATTCAACCCTCCCAAAGACAAAAGGCCCTTCTCGTTTCCAAACGGATTTACACGACGCATCAGTGAGGCATAAACAGGTCGTCATGGCAACCCGCACCCCGACCCCCCCAACGGGGATGCCATTTTCTAACTCCACTGCTCCCCAAAATCCCCTGTTGCTTTCCTATCAGCTGTAAGGCTTGGCACAGGCCGGTAAAAACACCCATCCCACCCAAAACTGACACCCCCCCCTGTTGCCAGGGATGACGCTTTCTGAGACGAACTGAAAAGATGCTCCAGGCAGTGCCCCCCGGTCGCTCTGCACCGCCACCGACGGCAGGTCACAGGCAAGCCGGGGATCAAACTAAGCAGAAGGCAAGAAAACACCAGCTGCAGGGGGGAACCAAAACCAAAATACCCTTTTCTGGCCAGAAACTGGTGTGGTGCTCAAGACGGCGCAGGCCAGTCTGTGCTCAAGCCCCAGCTCCCCACATCTGTCCGCGGGGAAGCCGGTGGCTTCGGCGATGCCAGGAGGCCACTCCAAGGCTTCACACACAACACCGAGTAACCATAAACCTCAAATTCAATGCTTGGTACCATAACTCTCCCCAGCCAGCTTCAATTGCTGAAGGCCAAGAGAGCATCTTGCTGACCCCAGCTGGGAAGGAGGGGAGATCCCACCACCAAAACGTAAAGGGACACAGCCCAGTTGTACCTGATTAGCAAATGGAGAAAGACCAGACAAAACCTATTTTATCATGAAAACACACACAACTGCGGTGCCATTCTGCACCAGGAGGCTCAGAGGACCAAGGTTCCCAAACCTGCAGCTTAAAGAAGGGTCTGGTCTCCAGCACAGATCCCTTCTCCTTGGGGATGACTCAAAACTCCACCTGCTCCCACCACCCAGCACGTTTCCACTCCTGGAGGTGCCCTCCAGCCCCACAAGCCACCCACCAAGCAGCAACGCAGCCCCTCGGCACAGATCTTGCTTCCACCGTCCCTGCTCCAGATGCCACAGCCTGTCCAGATGAGGGACAACTAGCAGAGGGTCACCAGGGAGAAAGGGACAGTCCCCACAGCTCAGCTCTTCATCCCCTCTGGGGCTCGACAGATGGCTCCCAACACTCATCCACCACCCAAGGGAACAGTGCCAACCACCCCAATGCCACAGGGAGGAGGAAGAGGAGGAGGAAGAGGAGGAGGAAGAGGAGGAGGAAGAGGAGGAGGAAGAGGAGGAGGAAGAGGAGGAGGAAGAGGAGGAGGAAGAGGAGGAGGAAGAGGAGGAGGAAGAGGAGGAGGAAGAGGAGGAGGAAGAGGAGGAGGAAGAGGAGGAGGAAGAGGAGGAGGAAGAGGAGGAGGAAGAGGAGGAGGAAGAGGAGGAGGAAGGCTCCCAGCCCTCTCAGGAGCCAAGCGCTGGTGCGAGCAGCCACGTGCTGCTCCATCTTCCCACCTCCGTGCAGCACCCACACGTCCAGATGCTGCACCCGAACCGTGCAAACAAACTGACATTAATCCAAGGGCGGAAGGGGGGGTAAAACCAAAAGAAACAAAAAGCTGGTAATTGAGGGAGTTTGGAGGAGATTTAATTGGGGCCAGAGCCCTGGCGCAGGCTGCTGCTGCCACCTGCAGCGCTCTCGGCAGCCGGTGCCGCGCGGTTCCGGGGTCCCCGTGATCCCACCGGCCCCAGCCCGGGGTGCAGACACCATCTGGGCAGAATCAGGAGCACTGGGGGTCCCCCAGGCTCAATCCCCGCCCCACGCTCACCGCTGCAAACTCATCATTTCTCAGCATAATAAGCAGCTCCGCCAGTGATGGAACAGAGGGGCTGGCCAAAAAATAAAGGGGAAAAACAAAAAAGCCGCATTTTCTCACTCAAGTAATATCGCCCCGCACATCGCCTCGGAGAAATAAAGACGAGCCCAGTTATCTAATTAATGCTGTCAAGAAGAGGGGCCTGGGGGGCTGCCGGCGGCCCACAAAGGCGGCATGGGGAGCGGTGCCCCCCCCAGCCGCCGGCATCGCCGTCAATGGGGCCCCACGCTGGGAGTGAGGTAAGAGGGGATTCAAAGGGGGGTTTGTCAGGGGTTTTGTTTTTGAAAACGGGGGAGGGGAAGGGGACAGGGCTTGACAAGAGCTGACAGACAACTGAACAAAACCATAAGGGCCATGAATGGCAACACGGCTCTTTAATTGGCGTAGGAATGGAGAGAGAAGTGAGACAATGAGGCGCGGGCAGCGGTGGGGGCCGAGGGACGGGCAGCGCTCACCGCCTGCCCGCACGCTGCCCGGCCAGCGGTTGGCAGCTGGATGCTGCAGCCACGACCAGCATCCCCAAAATAACACCCCCAACAAACAAGCAAGCAGTAACAAGCAGAGCACGGCACCCTGGGCAAAAGCCAGAACCCAAAGGCCAAGTGCGGGATGCTGCAGGTATTAAATGATCTGACGGAAGCAGATCAGGTTCCTCGTGCATGTTTCTCGGCTTCGGTTTGGGACGTCCGTGCCCTGGCTGCAGCCCCGCTCATCCGGAGGGGGAGGAGAGGGAGAGGCGGGTTAAAAGGGAACACGGTTGGATCAGCGGGGTTCCCACTCCTTCCCTGACCCCTCCGAAAGAAGACGGAGGAGATTTTCATCTCCCGGTTCCAAAGCAAAGAATTACTTTGGCAGGAGCTGCGGCGGCGGCTGGGCGCCCATTTGGAAGGGAAAGCAGCGGGAATGGGCCCAAGGAACCCAAGTGCGAGACCTCCCCGCCAAGCCCCGCTCCTTGTCATGCAGATGAATCCCCAGCCGGGACAGAGAGGAGGCGACTGCACAATGCGGGGCTGGGGGCGCAGGGAAGGCGGGTTGGGGGCCTCAGCCCACCAGACCTAAACCCCAACCCCGTGTTTCCTGCAGACCCCAGCTTTCCCAACCTCTCACTTTTCCAGCTTGGTTGGAAAAATGGAGAACTGAAAGCAAACAGCCAAGAGATGAAGTTACAGCCTGTGGTTAGTCCTTGGGCGAGAGGACGCTCCCTCCTCCCTGTACTCCAGGACCCCACACCCCACCTAACCCTGCACCCCACAAACCTGGTTTGCAGCTGGGAACCCCAAAAACAGTCACCTCCCCTTGGGTGTGATCCTGCACCCCAACGCAGCCAACACCGAGTGCTCAAGTCGCTGCTGCTGCGTCCCCAGGGGTACAGGAGGAGTCGCCAAGCCCCTCAGCTCCCCCCCGCACCAGCCGCCTCCAAAGCAAGGGAACAACTAACCTCAGCCCTTTTTCTGAGGAATTCCACAAAAATAAAACCCTGGGGAGCAGCAGGAGGAACCTCCTGGGCCAGGGAAGCCCCTTCCCCAGCACCCACAGTGTGCCAGGGCTGGCACCTCCCTCCTGGGCAGGTGACAGTCCCCACGCACCCACCCCGCTTGCGAGCAGCTCCCCAGGAGGACTGGGGCTCAGGGAATGATGCTGTGGTTGGAAGGATTAATCCCAACACGAGGAACTGGGCAGGGAGAAGCAGCAAACCCAGCAGCCGGTTCCCCAGAGCGCGGCTGCGGGTTGGGATGCCCGGCCCTGCCCCGACAGGTCCCCCGGGTTTCGGCAGCCCCTGTGTCCCCGGGGAGCAGCGTCACCCCTGTGACTCACCACCCGGTCCCTTTGATCTTCCGGCTCCCAGATGTGGCCAGACGGGTCCTGTCGTCCCGGCTGTGCCACCTTCCCAGGCAGCTGCAAACCAGCAGCCCTCATGGCATCACCGGGAACTCGCTCAACTGCAGCTCGCCTTGTAACTCATTAAGACACTCTTAATCACCCCGCTCTAATGGAGCGCATGTGTACAAGCACCCCAGCAGCCTTGCAACAGCTGCCCCAGCAACCAGGGCACACCGTGCTCCTCACCCCACCGTCCCCATGCTGCACTTGACCTCCAGCCCACGCCACAGGGGTGGACGGGTCTGGTTTGGGTCTGGGAGAAAAAGCTAAAGATGAGTCACAGGACCTCAAACAATTCTTTTTCCCCCCCCATTTTCTCCTCCTGCACACCAACCGTGAGCCATCACCAACGCCTGGTGAGCAAGCTCCACAAGAATGCGAGAGTCCAGCCTCTGCCTCATGCTGTGCTCCTGGATGTCACCCACCGGGGAAGAAAACTGCCCCTTTCTCCCCAAAACCTCCTCCTCCTGCTGCCCACATTCCCTCTTCACTGAGAGGTACAAACCAGGTGCAAAAGCCCCAATTTTCTGCATATCTACAGCCTGTAGCAAAGAGAAACACCCTCCTAAAGGCTCCGCACTGGAAGGGACTGGGACCCCCCTGTGCTCCCCCTGCCGCTGCTCCCAGTTTACCCAGTTAAGGGCTGGTTGGCACAGCAGCAGTGGAGAGAGGGGCTGGGAGAGAGGCCAGCACAACACACGAGTGTCAGGTTTAAACCTCCCCTCCTGCCGAAAGAGATCTGGCGCGTACTCGCTTTTATTTTTAGGCCAGATACACGTACGGCTGAACTTTAATAAAATGTACAACCGCCTGCTGGAAACGGGAGAAGGAGAGGGACCAGAAAGGCCACCGCCATCTCAGGTGTCACCGATGCTGCCAGATCTCGGGACTGACGCTCCTCTGCAGCCGCTGTCCCCAGGGATGTCCCCAGACCCTGCTGGGACGCACAGCCAGCCCCTGTTCCCAGGGCGAGCTTTAACAAGGAGTTAAAGAAAGCTCGGGATTTCAACCTAAAAATAAACCAGCCCTCAGGCCTGGGGAGGAGGAGAAGGAGGAGGAGGGCAGAGCACCCAGCCTGCCACCCGCTCCAGCCCGGCTCGCAGCCGTTTCCAATCGCCCGCGGACGGGGAGCGTTCCCAGCCCTCCCTCCCCGCCAAAACCTCCGCCTCGCCACCCACGCGCAGGGAAGAACGCTGACGAGATGCAGGGAAGAAAGCTGGCGAGACGCCGCAGGAGACACCAAAGTCCCCCCCACACACAACCGCTTGCTCCCCACCTCATCTGCTGCCAGACGCCGTCACCCAGATCCCTGCCCCAAAACCCGTGATGCTGCCAACCCTTTCACTGCAACAGGGAGGCTGGTGCGCGCACGGGGATGCTGCCAGTAGCGGGGTCGCGGTCACAGCAGTGACAGCGCACAGTCCCCACACCCCGCCCCAAGCCCTCCAGCCTCCAACCATCCTGCTCTACTCCAACCAGCTAAAGCGTTTCCATCTTGCTTTGCATTTCAGATGTTTTTTTCCTCCCCCTTTTTTGCTTTTTAATTTATTAAGGAGAAAGTTCAAAACGTTTGCCGTGACTGCGATGCACTAATTTGGAACTTACCGCGGTGTCGACATTGCATTAAGTATTTCTGTCAACCGTGAGGACACACCATGTCTCTGTAAGAAATTACACTAGCAATTATAGCTAAAGAGGCATGTAAAATTTAAAAAAAATTTTAATGTATTCAGAAATGATAACTGACATTCTTATTAGGATTAATCTAATTTTAGTAGAGTCATTTATATCCTGCCTCTGGATAAAAAATGAATTTCAATTTTAAAACCTGGATAAAAACTGGCATTTTAAAAAAGTACTTTCAGAAGTCACCCTGCATGATTAAGCGCGATGATAACATGAGAAAGCTTAACGAAAAGCTTTGCTGTTAAAGGGGATATTTGTTAAACAAAATGGAAACGGAGATATTTATCAAGCTGAGCAGGCTGTTTGGGGTAACTCGGCACTGCTGGGTGTCGTGGATGCTCACGGGTTAGTGCAGAGCAAACCAGCAACTGTGGATAACGGGGAAGGAGCAGGAGGGTGCTCAGGGCTGGGTCTGAGTTTTGTCTCTGGATTCCGGGAGCACGGGACGGATCCTGCACCCACGAGCAGGAAAAAACAGGCACCAATGAGTCCTCTTGCAGAAGAACGTGCCGTTGGCCTCGTGCGCTGGTCCCAGCGTTGCTGTAACTCGATGGACAGGGAGAGTCTGAGCGCTGAAGGTCCTGGCAGTCCCCAATGCCCAAAAGTGAACACAAGGAGCCTCTTTGCTCCCTTTCCCGACCCAAGGAGGACGCCTCTCCGCAGCATACGCTTCCTGGCACTTATATCTTCAACAACAACAAAATAACCCCAAAAAGCACGTATCCTTCACAGGACCCCGCTACCCCAGGCGAGAAACCAGCCGAGATGCCTCCTCCAGGCACACAGGTTGCTCCACATCCCCATCATGTCCAGCTCCTTGTGTCCATGACAACCACACACCACGGCCACCAACTAGAGGATGCTCAGCCCGCCCAGGGCAGGGATGCAGGAGAAGGTGTGGGGACGGGACAGGACGGAGGAACCGGCTCCCAGTGCGGGATGGGGCACCAGCACCAAGCAGGGCTGGGCCCCCCTCCTCTCACCCACAGCCCCCCGGTTATAACAGCACTGAGCACGTGGGAGAGACACTCAATGTTTAACAATACGTGGAAGGAGGCAAATGCCAAAGAGGAAGAAAAAAAATCCCGGGCTGATTATTTTATTTTCCACTGACGGTTTCAGGCACGATGGCCAATAAATCCCCATTATGGATTTTAAAAATGCTTCCTGCAGACACTTGGACCATCAAGGCAATTCGGGGCTCCCATAACTCCTGGTTTATGATGGTCATACATGTCAACTCTTCACAGAGCCCAGCTTTTCAATAAAGATGACCATAAACCTAGATTAGAGATTAAAGGACTGACTCAGAAGTTTGTCAGAGGAAGAAACAAGTTTCCCTGCAATTATCTTCCCATTTTTACCGACTAACAGTTCGGTTTCTTGATGGTTTTATACCAGCAGTAAATTTTCGGGCTGCTGACAGCTCCGCGCGCAACACAAACAACCTGAGGAAGGGGAAGGCAGGGAGGACGCGAGCCCGGGCAGGGCTCAGCCAGAGCGGGCGATGAGAAGTGACAGGTCTCCCCCCGGGCTCCATTGCCGGTGACAGCGCGGGGACAGAGACACCAGCTCTGACCGACCTTCCCGTCCCCCTCCCAGTCTCCGAATTGGCAGAACTCTCTCCGAGGAGCAGCACTGGCCCCATTTCTCCTCCTCTCACCTCGGCAGGGTTGGTACCCGCCGAACAGAAGCGCACGAGCACAAGGAAAGGTGACAGGGGACCAGTGGTGACCCCCCAGCGCCAGGCAGGACCAGGGACCCTGGGGAGCAGCCCCGGCCCCGCCACCAGCAGCCACCTCTCGTCCCCAGCTTGTCGCAGCAGCGGCCACCACCGCGACAAGAAACGCCTTTTAAACTCTATAAACACGCCGTGTGTTTATTGTGCTTGTGTTTCCTGGATGAATACGCCGCTTCCTTTTAATAAGTGCTCTCTTAGGAGAAGGGAAAGGGGAAAAAAGATTGTAAAAAAGCAGCAGAAAGGAAGGAGGTTGACTCACGGCAAGGCCACATCTCCAGGCAGACGGGAGAGCTGCTGAGACGGTGCCAAGGACGAGGGCTGGGATCAAAAGGACGAGAGGGGATCAAACACGCAGGAGATGCCGGGGGGGGAAGGTGGGATGCGGCTGGGCTTGGGTTGCAAGAAGAAAATTCCCTTTCCCGACATCCAGCCGCTGCTTTCACACTTTGAACAGGACTCTTTAATTGTTGGATTTCATTAAGATGTATCCACGGGGCTGCCCCACGCATGGTGATGAGGATGGGGAGGACCAGCAGGAACCATGGGTGCACCCAACAGGAGATGGAAAAATAAATAAATAAATAAAATAATGCCCTTTTCCCCATTAAATGAAAGAGCCGAGCGCGGAGCTCAGCACGCCAAAGGGGGCCGGTGCCCTTTCTGCCGGTGTCTCTCAAAGTCTATCAAAAAGTCCCATTTACATCAAAATGCACTTCCAGACATGCTTCAATTTTACTTTTCCCCTTTCATCTCCTTCCACCCTCCCGCCCCACCTCGCGGCCCCATTGTCCCCACGGCATCTCGCGCGGCGGAGGGGGCCGAGCGGCTGCCAGGGTGAAAGGAACTGGAGAAAAAGAGAATAAAAAGCTTTAAACTCCGGGAAAAGCCGGAATCGCTCCTGGTCCCGCTCCAGCGGGAGCGCTGACCCCTTCTCCTGCCGCCCGCGGCTTGGCGGCCGCCCCGGGGACGGCGCTGGCCGTGTCCCCACCGCGGGGACAAGGGACAGAGGCTGCCGCAGCCTCTGCTGCTGCCCGGGCTCTCTGGTCAGGCTCCGCTGACCACAGATGGTTTTAATGAGCTTTAACAAAAGCCTCGGGCAAGGGTTGCAGAATTTGCCATCCTGCGCCGCTCAGCACCCTACACACCAGTTCCCAGCAAGACGGCTACTGGTGGCACTGGGACAGCCCGACAAAGTGCCCGGGGCACGGGCAGGACCGAGCATCCCAGCTGGTAATGAAGCGGATCGGGTTTAAATCCCTCCCTCTCCAGATCAGACCTAAAGAAGGCCCGTGGAGCTGGAGCGTTGCCACCGCGTGCCAGGCGCTCCGCGGCCAGCGCCGGCTCCCACCTGCCCTCCTCCAACAACCAGGATTTAACGAGCGTTCTTCCCCCAGCCACGACACCACCACGTCCTTGCCAACGAACTTTTCCAAGACCCTTAAAAACAAAGGCACTTTCCACAGGTTGACCAAGTGACGTCCAAGCCCAAGAGTGAAATCAGCTCTGGGTTATGACCAGCACGAATGAGGTTTAATTCCGGTCTAACCCATTAAAGCTCAGCTCTAGCAGCACACAACCGCGATGCCTTTTGCCGAGCTCTGTCCACCTCCCCTGACACGGAGCTTTTCCAGTCCTCCCTTCCTATTGTCAGCGTCTATTTTTAACCCCGAGCATTATTTCTCCCTGTGTGACTTCAGACATTCTCCGGGGACGAGCTGGAATTGCTGAGCTGGTACCAAGCAAAGTGAATCAACTCTCACCTTCACAAGCACAACAGAAATCACAGCAGTAGTAAATTTTCCTCCATTCAACATTTTCCTTTCCCCAAGCTTTCTCCAGGGCTAAGAGCAGGAGAAACTGCGGGCAAGCAAAACCCGTGTCCATCAGCAAGCAACAAGCTGTTTCGCTCCTTTTCCTTCCCCTTCATCATCAGCTTCATTTAACTCTATTGCAGTTACCTTGATAAAAATCCTGCATCGACACCCATTGCCAGTGTAAACCAAGGTCAGAACCATAACCTGAAAATAGGTCTTATGAGTCAAGGCTCCGATCTACCAGGCAGGGGGAACCAGCTCAATAAATATGCAGAGAGAGGCACATATCCCGGTGCAGAGGGAGGAGGCGTTTTCCTGGCGGGGCCCCGGATGACAAACGCTTCATTACTCCCTTTCAGCTGGTCCTCCCGGCGCTGCAGAGCAGTAATTAAGAAGAAGGTCAGCAGCGAAGCCCTTCAAGAATCTCTACCTTCAGGGGAGTTTATCAAAACAACCCACCATTTGCCTTCGCCTAAATTCATAAAGTGAATAAACCCAACGCCAAACACTCGGAGACATCACATTGCACGAGCAACACGTGAGCGTTAGCCAGATGTTTACACTATTTGGCATTAAGGACTAATAAATAATCATTAATAGCATCACTAGCAATGATGCAACTATCAGCAAGTCTCTTTAATACGCTAGGAAAGGGATTCTGGCCCCCGTGCCCAACAAGAAGTTGGCAGCAGAGATGTCCCCAAGGGAGGGCACAGGATGGACAAGGCCCCCCTGCCAGGTCTCAGACGTGGGGTGAACTGAGTGCACAAGGGACGCACATCTGCAGGCGCCCTAAGGAGAAGGTGCTCTTGGACAAGAGACACAAGGCTTTCTCCACTCCGTTTGCACACAGGTACGATGCTGCAGCACGTTAATGCTTTGCTTGCAAGTCTGACATTCCACAAGTCTCCGACTGCTTTACAGGCGTAGTTGGACTCGATCCTGAGGGTCTCTACCAACCAAAATGATTATGATTTTAAGAGCTCCTGGGAGCTCTGCAGGATGGGCCACGTGTCTCCAGCCCATCCTGTGAGGTACCTCCATCCCCATCCTGCATGCCTCCATATTCAAAGAGATAAAAGAAGGAGAGAAAGGCTTTGTGTGGTAGAGCAGGAGCCAGGAGGACCCCACAGCCCCGACCCACCCCAGACATCCCCCTCCCAGGCTGGGGACGGCACCAGGAGTCCCCGCAGTCTCCCTGCCACTGTCCCCATCCCACACCGTGCCTGGGCACAACATGCAGCCCACACCCCCAACAGGAGTAAAACTCATCCAGGAAGCGATACTGGGTGGGCACCAGTGCCCTCCCAGCCCAATGGCACAACCAGCAAATCCCCAGCCCCACATTTGGGGTTTGAAGTGGGCACCCACACCCGCCTTCCCGAGCCCACAGGCTCCGCAGGCGGCCAAGGGAGGTGCTTCGGGAAGACTTTCGTGCCTCTCCTGGATGTGATGAAACCGGCCGGGGAGCACGAAACTGCCTGCGGTGGGTGGGAGCACCCAGGGCGATGCGCAGAGGATTCCTGGGCACTGTGGGAACGCATGGGCGCTCCCCGCCCCGCGCACGCCCTGCCGGGGCAGCTCCCACCGCGCCAGCACAACACCCAGCGCAGCCCCACGCCAAGGGGGTAATTAGGGGAGCAGCACCCAGCGCTCACCACGGCAGGACAGACATCAAAAGCATCGCTGGCTGTTCGACCTCCCCGGGGCTGGGAACCGCTCCTGGGAAGCGCCGTGCACAGGACCCCCCTGCCCCAGCCGTGGGGGATCATTCCCGGTAGGGTGCTGTCCCCTCCCCAGCCCTTTTGGGAATAAAGTTTAATTTTACAAAGGAAAACAAGAGGAAAATTCCAAGACATTAAGCCAGTCAGTCTGGGCCATCCCAAGCACTCTCAGCCCCCAAACCCTGCAGTTTGTCCCTCTCCCTGCCTTCGTCACAGCTGCAGGGACAGGGTGGCCCTGCAGAGCGCCGGCACCATCCCCTGATGGAGGGGACACTGAGCCAAGCCAGTGCCATGGTCCTCAGCATTCCAGGAGCAGGCTCGCCTCCATGCCCTACCTCCACCAACAAGTTTTTCTGTAGTTCAGCTCTCCTCTCCCTCTGCTGCCCCAATTATCTCAGCAATTAGCCACAGCCGAGGCACCGCTGACGGGGCGCGGGGAGGGGAGCCGCGCAGGCAGGGGCAGGCAAACCAGCCCGCGTCCTCGCAGAATTCACACCAAAGAAGAATAATACAAATTTTAAACCAAACACAGCTGAAGGGGAAATTCCAGCCACCTCCAGCCCTTCGCACCTTCCTGAAACCCCAACCCAGGCGGGCCTCCCCGGTGATGGGACCACGGGGCTCTGCACAGCATGAGAGAAGGGGCTCTGGACACCCCCATGGCACCGGGACAGCCCTTCCCCACCTCCTGGGGAAGCATCTCCTCCTTCTCCTCCTCCCGCTGCAGAGGAAGCTGGAACAATGGGATGCACCAGTGCCAGCTCGGCAGGGGATGCTCATGGACCACCCGCCCAGTTTGCCCAGGGACAAGGGATGTGCTGGGGGGGACAAGCAGGTGCGGGGGGGACAGGCAGCGAGCCAGAGCACAGGCAGCTGCCCAGACCCCACTCGCGCTTGGTGCAAAGGGCAGCAACCTGTCCTGCCAACATGGGGGGGACACACGGGAGCCCAGCACAGAGATCACCCCACGGGGGCTGCGGAGACGCCCCTGCAGCAGAAGGGCTGATGCGTCAACCAGACCTTCCCCTACAACAAAATAAGAGTTTGCTGGCCTTTTTTTTTTAATTTCTTCTAAAATAATTGACCGATTGGCCAAGCCCCAGTTCCACGCCGGGAGTGGATCCCAGGTTCGCTCTTGCGTGAAGCGTTTCTTAAAGACACCGGAGAGGAGGGCAAGGCAGAGCCCGGCCGGCCGGGGGAGCGGGGCGGCACCCGCACCCAGGTGGAAATTTCCCATCGCGCCCAGAGGGTGGAAACCCAAAAACTTAATCCCAGCTCTGCCCCGGGCAGGGACTGAGTCAGCCAGGACGAGCATCCCGGCTCCCGCACCCTTGGGAGCGAGTATGTACGAGAGAGGGGGTCTGTTCCCCCCGGGGACGCTGCCCCTGTCCCTGCACCCGGTGCCACCCCCTCCTCTCCTCCCTTTAATCCCCAGCCCCAAAGCAAAGCCCTTTTAGGGGAAAGTGTAACGCAATACCTGGAAAATTTCTCCCACCCGCTCTCCGCTGCCGGCTGCCAAATTTAAAACATATTTGCTGCTCCGCCTCGAAGAAACGTAACCTGCTGCTTAATTCCAACACATTTAGTCTTTGGGGGTGATGAGAAAAAAGGGCAGGAATGCTCCTTTGGAGAAGGTGCTCTTGAGCACCAAGCATCAGTTTGGGGGTGCCACTGGTCCAAAAGCCCTTGGGACGGCAATGAAAATTGCCGTCCCAAGGGCTTTTGGGCCAGTGACACCCCAAGGTGATGCTCAAGATTCAAGGGAAGGGACAGGGACCACCAGCCCCCATCCCTCGCCCCATCACCCCGGCTCCTCAGCAGGAAGAATTTTCCAGCAGGGATGGGTTTGGGAGGAGTGGAAAAGGGGGAAAGGGGCACAATGCGTTTAACAGACTGAGCGATCCAACAGGGCCCATTAAAGGAAACAATTCGTAATACAATAATTATTATGTCGTTTCTCTGGACCCTTTCCTAAGCCTCTCTTTAAAGAGTTAGAGGCTTGACATTGCCCGTGGAAAGCAGGCATGATCTGTAAAGCTGGGGATCCTTGAGTGCCCATGTGGACCAAAACAGACGGGACGTCACCCCGGTTCGCAGGGATCCCAGGATGGCAAAGGGATCACTGGGAATGCACAGGGAGCTGATGCTCCCCAAGAGACCCCCACATGAAGGGTCCCCCACTCTGCACAGCGCAGGGTCCAGAGCTTCATTTGCAGGGCCACGTCCTGGCAGCACAACCGGGACCCCACAGCTCCCCAGATCCCGCTTTGATGCTCCGAAGTTCTCGGCCGCACATCTGAAGAAAGCGGCGGTAGCGAACAACAGAGCCGAGAGCAAGCAACACAAATCCCCGGGATAATGAGCCCGGAGGAGGGAGACGGTGGGCTCTGTCTGAGGAGGGAGCCGTGCTTTTATTGGAGAGGCCTAAAAGGGCTATAAATCCTCAGATTCAAAGGCGAGCTCGAGCTCTTTCAAGTCGGAGGAAGGCCTGGGATGTGTCAGCCGGGAGGACTAACCACGCCGCGTCCCCTGCTGAAGTGGCCTCTTCAGCAAAGCCACGCTGCTGCCCGGGATATTACACCAGATCCGTTCCATATGCTGCCTGCTGCAGGCAGGGAACGCCGGCAGCCCTGCCCGCACGGGGGGAGCCCGCCCCGGCCAAAAACAGCCACCCCCTGCTTTAAGTGGGGGAAGCGCCTTTGCGCCCATTCCCCCTTTTCCAACGCACATGGACAATTTGCCCCCCAAAACCCTGGGGGGAGCTGGGGAGGCCACGGACCTCCCCCTCGCGTCGGGCGGCGATACTACAGCATGCCCAGACAAAGAAGAGCGGAGCCCAGCACCATCCCACTGCCCGGCATCGCCGCATCCGTCCCCGGCACCGCTCCGCACCCCACCGGCAAACCCACACACCAGGCTGTGCTCGTGCCTTCCAGAAACCCATGGAAAATGTTCAAATTGGCAAGGAAGAGAAAACACTGAGCCTCGGCTTTGCCACTAATGCATGTGCAACCGCAGACGTTTCCCAGCCTTAATGAGAAGGAAAACATGCAAACACTCGGTGATCAATATTAATGGTGTAAGGGTATTTATAGCTGATAAGCCGTGAAAATGCACTTTGCTTGTTCTCAAGTACCTGCTCAGAAGCTGAAAATGCAGAAAGCCAGGCAGGGTGGATGGCCCCTGAGGCCGAGTTTGTGCTGCTGGGTCCCCCAGCTGCTGCCGGGTGCGAGGACAGGGACTGCCGGGACATGGGACGCTCATGTCCCATCGTCACACACGGGGCAGTGATGCAGGCTCAGGTGCCACCAAGACCAGCCAGGACGCCCCATCCCAGGGCTGTACAGGGCATGGGGACCCAGCCACCATGAGGAAGGACTTCGAAACTCCAGCCTGACAGAGCAGGGACAGGGACCTCATGCAGCACCCCTGGGCATCCCACCGGCAGCACCTCTGCATCAGCACCGGCAAGAGCCAACCCACGGCAAACAGGGTGAACACAAACCCTCTCACCGCAGCCCAGCCCCACCGACAGCCACGGCACACATGGACGTACGCACCGGCGCAGCACCATGGTGGGATGGAGCCCTCGGGAAACACCGGGGGAAGTTCATGGTCAAACAAACCCCCTGCTCCGGCTCTCCGCGCAGCGCCCATGGCCAAGCCCGGTCCCACGCCCTGGAAACGGGGGGCAGCCCACCTGGGAAGGGCCGACTGTGGGTAGGAAAAGGTTATTCCTGAGCAGCCGAGCCAGGGTTATAAATAGCTGGCATTTTTGAAGCGCAGCTGCTCGGCCGGGGCGGCACTGCCACGCCGGCACCTGAGCCGGGTCAGATCCCAACCGGGGGCGCCGGCAGGGAGAGCTCAAGGAGAAACCGCCGCTCACCAAAACACAGCGAGTAACAGCCCAAACCTGTCCCGCATCCTCCATCCCTCCCCAAGGAGGGGGTGCTGGAGACCCCCGAGCCTCCCATCCCCTCCGGGCATCGCCCGCAGCCCCAGTGCCAGAGGAACAGCCCTGCACCCCAAAGCACACACACCCCACCCCGGGCACAAATCCAGCCTAACCAAGCAGGACATCTAACCCCGGCTTGTCTGACTGGTCTGGGACCAAGCCCGGACAGGCTGGCGGAGCCGGGAGCGCCCAGGATCCCAGGGATCTGCACAGCCATGAGCAGAACGTGGGTGCTCCAACCAGAGACAAGACACGAGGGGCACCAAAAGCCTCCCCAAAGGACGGACCAAGGGGTGCCGAACGTCACCGCAAGCAGGCGAAATGCCACCAACCCCCTCCTGCTCCCCGGAGAAGGGTTCTCAGCCACGTCACCTGCCCCAAAGCACGGGATGGGAACTAGGAAGGAGAAAAGCAGTGGAAAGCAGCAGAAAGGAGCCCAGGCACTTTGGAGGCGAGCACGACAAAAGCCCCGCAGCCGCATTCCTGCCCCGATGTGACGCCGCGATAGCGCCGAGCCCAGAGTCCTCCTCCTGCTCTCCCCATACAAGCAATCATTAATTAGACACAGAATGGATTTCAGCTTTGTTTCTCCCCACCCTGTTTCAGCTGCCAGACTCCTAGTAGCATGTGCTACTGATCGCTACAAGATGTTTTCCCACCGGACCCCAGCGCTTCTCGGGCAGAGCAGCTTCCCAGCAGCACCGCCACCGCTCTGCCGATGCCGGGGTGACCTGCCGGGGGGACAGGGACCGGGGAGCCACAGTGAGCCATGGGGCAGGTGGGGCCCAGAAATCCTGCACGGAACAAGGAGCCACCTCTAACGCTGAACCCCCGGTTTCCAGGGCACAACCCAAACACCTTCTGATGTGCCATGCGAGGGGCTCTTTGCAATCCCCACCACATGTGCAAATGTGTGCAGGGCTCGAGGGGGGACCCTGTACCCCCAGAACAGCTGCTCAGGGAGACCCTGCCTACCCCATAAGGCTGCGCAGGGGGACCCTGCCCACCCGGCTGAGGTCACATCCCTCGCTGCATGGGACAGACATCCAAGGAGCAGGTTCCAACCAAAGGCAATGAATGGAGGGGCTCAGGCTCCGCGCAGGAGGGGAGCAGCCCCCACCAACTCCCTCCCAGCCCTCCCCGCTCAGAAATGGCACAAACACCCCATCCTGTCCCCGCTGCCACCCGGTTCCCGGGGGCTGCAGCAGCTGTTTTGCTCTGGAGAAACCTACGGCTCCTTTTACAATCAATCAGCCACCCCATCACGGCTCTTTTTTTTCTTTTAAAGGAAGCAGTTAAATCCATTTTATAGAATCCAGCGGTATTTACCCAGCTACTGCAATAGCCGCAGACCTGCCTTCGCTAGTTTTTTTTTTTAATTTAAGTTAATGAAGCCATTCCCAAACGGCACGCAAGGCACCCTGGATGCTCCTTTCCCCCAGGCACAACCTGAGGGGTAACCTCAGCATGGGGGCTTCTGCTTTGGAGAGAGCAAGAGCCCCCCACACTGGGAGGGCACCCACCAAAGGGTCCCCCCAGCACCCTTGGAAAAGGCTCCTCCATTCCAGAGGGAAACCCCAACCAGGACACAAACCATCCAGGCTCCTCTGGAGACAGCAAAGCCCCGGGGAGCTGGAGGTGTATGAAGGCTCCGCGAACCAAAGGCGGCTTTTAATTAAAAATAAGCAACCTCGTTTTCACGATTTCCCAACTCCTTCCACTGCAAAGCGCCTCATGCGCCCACTGGTACGGTAATTAAATTACATGTGCTCCGACAAGTGCGAGCCCACCGCTGCAGAGCCCCCTCGGAAACCGCCTTCCCGCCAGCACTTTGTCCCTCGTAAAAGGCATTAAAAAAGGCGAAAGATACGCCAGGCTTCAAACTCGGCGCTTGCAGAATTCAATAGGACACCATAATGTCATTAAAAGACAGAATAAAAATACCACAAAGGATTAGAGTTTTGTCTGGGTTGGGTTTTCCCCCTCCCTTTCCCGCTGCCTGTTTTTTTTCCTTAACTAAACGCATTTATTTCATTTTTCAGAGCTGCTGGGCTGCTCCGCTGGGCGAGCGAGGCCGCGTTAAACTTTTATACGAGAGAAAAGCCGAGCGAAACGAGCCGCTCTTCAGAGCCACGCGGATGATGTGTCCCATTTCCCCCACCTCCTTATTAAAATACTTTCTGGAGAGGCGAATTCCAGCCTGAAATGAATTTTCCAAACCATATTTTATTAGGAATGCTTCCTTTTAACGGCCGGCACAGGAGCCCACCAGGGTCAATATTTCTCCAAAATTACAGCCAAGGGAGCTCAGGAAGGTTTTCGCCAGAATTTCTCCTGCAACTCCTGGCTGTCCAACACGAGCACGATCCCCCCGCTCCCCCGGCGGAGCAGCAAAGAGGCCGATCAGATCCCAAAAGCACCTCCAGCGCCCCCCCAAAACCTCCCTCAGACACAATGGCACAAAATTGAAACCATATTGGCTCCCCGAGACCCTGGAAAGGGGCTCGCGGGCATCCTGGGGAAAGCTCACTCAAGCTTTAGCCCGAGCTTGTCCCATGCGCACGTTTGTGACAATTCTCTCCTTTTATCCAGCAAAAGCACTTGTAGGCCTATTTTTTTTCCACCTTTTAAAGACATAGAGTTATTCACCATAGGAAGACTGTGAGGATTTCACTGCTGCTGTTTGGACACACACCTAGGAGCCAAAGGAAAACATTTCCCTAGTACAGCATGAAGTCTTGCAGCTTAAGCTGGTCTTAACCAGACCAGGAAATCGCTCCTGCGATCAGATCAGGTATCAGCATCCCTCCGATAAGCACCACAGGACCAGGAACCAGCCCGTGCCGCCCCGGTGAAGCTCTAAGGCAGAGCTGCCCAGGGGAGAACAGGGCACAAGAATACGTTCGTTATTTACAGTGACACCACCAAGGCCCAAACGGCCCAACGCGCGACACTTTCTCCTTCTATCTGCTGGAAAATTCCACTTAGCGATGTTATTTTTAAAGGCTTTAGCTCTCTTTACTCTAAAAACAAGGGTTAAAGCTCAGCGTAGGGCTGGCACAGTGCAGAAAGGGCCTCAAAAGCCCAAAATACGGCAGAGAACGTGCGTGGGGTGCTTTAACGCATCCATCCAGGAGAGTTAAGCCCAGTCTAACAAAGAGCGTGGCTTTTCCTCCAACTGGAACCAGACTTTGTACAACACGAGGAAGCCAGGCTGGGGAACCGCGAGCCGGGCAGGAGCAGGGGGAAAAGCCTCTGCCCAGCACCACAGAACCTGCACAAATTCAGCGTTAAGGCGTAAAAGAAAGTGAGGGACCCCAAAAATTGACCCCAAAGACGAGGGTCTAGGGTCAGCCCCATGGACACAAACCAACGGGGCACAAGCGGGACCTTGAATGGGCATCGAGAGCCCCCACCAAGGCGAAACCCAACCATGGCAGCTGGCCCAGCGCTGGGACACCTCCCCAGCCATTTCTGGGTGGAAATACCCACATTTTGGGGACTTCCGACCTTGTCCCTCCGCCCCACATCCCAGGTCTTGGCAATTTAATTAAAGCCAAGGCTAACAAAGTGGGTTGGGGCGACATGGCGCATCCGCCCCCCTCCCCGAAAGGCATCGCTACCTCCAGCTGCTGCTTTTCAACTCAAAACAGGGATTTTCTGGAAGCGATTTGCCGACATCGCAGACTCGCAAGCACGACGGATCAACTCCCAGGGGGAAAGGGATTTTCCCCCCCACACACACTTTTTCTGCTCTCAACCAAGGGACGCATCTCCAAAAGGAAGGGAGGACAAAACCACACCAGGCAGGAGGATTCACTCGGGGACGCCCTCATCCCAAAGCTAAAATTAAATAAAATAAAATTACAATAGACATAAAAGTTTGGTTGGGATAGACGCACTGGAGCAGGAAGGTGGTGCAAATCGGTTCCTTTCTCCAATCCTCAAAAACTCCTCTTTTTTTTAAGGGAGAAACGACCAAGATAAACAAACGCTGTGATTTACAAGATAAAGCCCAGCAAGGGGGCTACACCACCAGCAGCCCCGAGCACCTTCCACTCCTCCTCCTCGCCCTTCATCCCGGAGAGCTGCGAAAGCTCCTTCTCATTGTTCCTGCAGCTCAGCCGGGGCCCAGACACGAACATACAACACACACATACATATATATATAATTTAAATGTATATATAGCCGGAGCGAGGCAGGGGAGCAGCCCCGCAGCCGGCCGCCCCCCCGCCTTCCTTTTAGGAAAAAATAAAAAGCCAGAAAAAAAGAACAATAAAAAGAAAAATCGATAATAAATCCAGTTGTCGCGTCGGCGTGGGACGGGGAGCAGCGACCCGGCCCCTCCGCAGCCTCCCGAAGCCGGGCACAGGGAAAAGGGAAAAAATCTTTAAAATGAAAGGGTTTTTTAAAAAAATAAAACACGTTTTCTAAAAAAATCGGAAAAGATTACAAGGAGAAAAAAATCGTTTAAAAGCCAAGAGGATTCTTAGAGGTTAAAAAAGAAAAATTAAAGCACTTTTTGTTTTTAAGGGAAGGTGAAGGCGGAGCAGCCGCCGGCGCTCGGTCCGTTCTCCAGCCGGGGGTCGCTCCTCTCCGTCCGTCTCCCGCAGCCTCCAGCCGATCATTTCTCCTTAAAAATCCTGCGGTTTTCGTATTTTTTAATTTTTTCCTTGGTTTAGGGGCTTTTTTTTTTTTGCCGGGGGGGGTGCGAGGTGGGTTCCCCCCCCACCCCACGCTTCCCCCTCCGCGCACCCTCCGTTCCGCCACGTACTTGGGGTTCGCGGCGCTCCACGACACCGGCTCCAGGCTCTTGGCGAACGGGGCGGCCAAGCGGCACAGGGCGAGCAGGACGCCCAGCAACCACCGCCCGCCGCGGGGCCGCGCCATCGTCCCTCGGCGGCGGGACGGGACGGGCGTCAGGCGCCCATTCCGCTCCCCCGCCGCCTTCCTCCGGCTCCCGTCCCGCCGCCGCCGCCGCCTCCTCCTCCGCCGCCTCCTCCTCCGCCGCCGTCCCCTCCCGTACAGCGGCACCGCCCGCCGCGACGGCCGCTCTACCCCTCCACGCAGGCAAATGGAACGGGCAGCCCTAAGCGAGGCGGCCAATGGCTGAGGGGAGCGGGGGGGGGGCCTTGAGGTGCGGGGACACGCCCACTTGGTTTTCTTAAAGGGCGCGCGTAGCTTTTTTTTGTTTTCTTGTATTTATCCGATTTATCCGAGCTGGAACCGGGCAAGACGGGGAGGGGGGGAAGACGGGGAGGGGGACGGGCCGTCGGGGCGCCCCCAGGCGCCCCGACGGCCCGTCCCCCTCCCCGTCTTCCCCCTCTCCCCGCCCCGTATTCAACCGCGATCCAACAGCGCCCCCTAGCGGACACCGCTGGCCCCGCCCCTGCCCGCACTTGGGAACCGCGATCGGCCCGAGGTCGCGGTTATCCCGGCTTTTTTTTTTGGGGGGGGGGGGGGGGATGATGGGGGAAATGGCTCCGATTTGGGCCGATTTATGCCGAAATACTAAATAAATCATTTTCTTTCATTTTTCTGAAGATCCGGTCTGTTTTCTTTCTATTACAAACATTTAAAACACCTCTCCAGGGTCAGTTTTCTTTCTATTACAAAGAGATAATAATAATAATAATAATAATAATAATAATAATAATAATAATAATAATAATAATAATAATAATAATTTATTAATAAATCAATAATAAATCAATAGTTAATAATAATAATAATAATAATAATAATAATAATAATAATAATAATAATAATAATAATAAAAAATAACTCTGGTGTCAGATCCGTTTCCCGTAAGAAATATCTTTTAAACCCCCTTAGTTTCCTTTCTGTTATGAAAACAAATAGATGTAAATAAATAAATAGGAAAAGCAACACACTCTGGCGTCATTTTCCTTTTTATTAAGAAAATAAAACCACTGGAGTCAGTTCACCTTCTATTACAAACATCGAAAAGATCTCTGGAGTCAATTCCCATCCAACTTAGGAAATGTCAAACGCCCTTGTTTTGCGACACCCTGAGACACATTTCTCTCCGTTACTCTTTTTCATGTCTCTATTTCCACATTTCTCCCCTGGTAAAACCGTTTTGTCAAACTGGGGTGGAGGTTTATCACATTTCTGCATTTTAGGGTAAAAGCAGCGCCTTGCTGTCCTGGTGACACCCGAATACTAAAGGGATGGAAACGCTTGAGAAAAGAGGGGAAAATAGAATTTAAAATAAGGATAATAATAATAAATTGAATTATGTGGAGGGAGGATCGACAGGGCGACCCGCGGGGCCCACGGCCCTGCCCGTCTCTCCCTGCCCCATCATCTCCAGCGCCGACATCCCGCCGGTTGCCATGGCGATGCCGGCTCAGGTGGGGATGCAGGAATCCCTGGGAAGGAGGATGCTCTGCCCAGACCACCCCCATGGGCAGGGGAGAAGGAGGTGGGATCCCTTCAGGATCGAACCCCCCTCACCTCAAACCACTGGAGCCCAGTTTGGTACTGGGGAACGGGTGCGGGAGCCAGGCAGAGTCACCAACCTGCACCCAAAGGTCACCCTGCGCCATGTTTTTGCGGGTGACAATGGCACGGCTGCTCCTGGCTCACTGGGACACCTGGGCGCTGGGTGACACGTGGGCACTGGGTGACACCCAGGTTTGTTGCTTCTGCCCGCGCAGGAATGTCTCAAGTGACACCGAACCAAACACCTATAGGGTGGGAAAGGCACCGTGGCACAGAGAGAGGTGTCACTGGTGGCAGGGGACACCTCGGCGAAGTGGCACCACTCCTGGAGAAGGGAAAAGCCCTTCCCAGTACTTCCCAATGTCGCGCCCATGGCAGGGAACACCCACCCAGTAAAAGTCATTCCGGGACAAAATTCCTGCTTTTCCCACCCAGCCCTGCAAAGGAAACTGGTGGTGCTGAGCTGGGGCGACTCCTCAAATGGTTCTGGGTAAAAATAGAAAAAATAAATGAAACAAAACCAATAAACTAATTGGAAAATGGGATGTGCTGGGAGCAACACCACCCTGTCCTTCTCCAAGAGCGAGTGTGCGGGGAAAGAGCATAGAGAGCGAGTGTACAGTGCACCCAGAGCGAGTGTGCGGAGAGTGCACAGAGAGTGTGAGTAGAGGGTGCACAGAGCATGAGTGTGCAGGGCAAGTGCACAGAGAGCGTGGGAGTGGACAGTGCACAGAGAGCCAGTGTGCAGGGAGAGTGCACAGAGAGTGAGTGTGCAGGGAGAATGTGCATGGAGTGTGCAGGGAGAATGTGCATGGAGTGTGCAAGGAGAGTGCACAGAGAGTGAGTGTGCAGGGAGAATGTGCATGGAGTGTGCAAGGAGAGTGCACAGAGAGTGAGTGTGCAGGGAGAATGTGCATGGAGTGTGCAGGGAGAATGTGCATGGAGTGTGCAAGGAGAGTGCACAGAGAGTGAGTGTGCAGGGAGAATGTGCATGGAGTGTGCAGGGAGAATGTGCATGGAGTGTGCAAAGAGAGTGCACAGAGAGTGAGTGTGCAGGGAGAATGTGCATGGAGTGTGCAGGGAGAATGTGCATGGAGTGTGCAAGGAGAGTGCACAGAGAGTGAGTGTGCAGGGAGAATGTGCATGGAGTGTGCAAGAAGAGTGCACAGAGAGTGAGTGTGCAGGGAGAATGTGCATGGAGTGTGCAGGGAGAGCGCACAGAGAGTGAGTGTGCAGGGAGAATGTGCATGGAGTGTGCAAGGAGAGTGCACAGAGTGCGAGTGTGCAGGGAGAGTGCACAGAGAGCCGGTGTGTAGTGCACCCGGAGCATGTGTGCACTGCATCCAGAACAAGTGTGCAAGGAGAGTGCAGAGAGCCAGTGTGCAGAGAGAGTGCACAGAGAGCAATTGTGCACAGAGTGTGCACAGAGAGTGACCATGCACAAAGAATGCACACAGAGAGTGTGCACGAAGAGTGAGCGTGCATGGGGAGGGCACACACAGAGGGTGTGCGCGGAGGGAGCGTGCACGCAGAGATCACACACAGAAAGCGGTCACAGAGTGAGTGTGCACAGAGAGAGCACACGGAGGCTGTGCATGGACCAAGTGCGCATGGACGGAACACACATGGCGAGAACACACACAGAGCATGCATGGAGCAAGTGTGCACGGAGACATCACACCTGGCGAGCCTGCACAGTAAGAGCACACACAGAGACTGCACAGAGTGTGCCCGCAGTGAGCACACACAGAGTCTGTGCACAGAGCACACACAGAGAGCACACACGGTGAGCGTGCCCGCAGTGAGCACACACTGGCTGAAGTTCAGAGGCCGCCCCAGCTGCGGGGGCTCCCCCCAGCCCTCCCACCTGTCCAGAGGATTCGCGTGCCATACGTCATGGGAAGCAGCGCTTATATGATCCTGTGCCAAGGACACGTATGCGCACACAGGCACAGGGGGCGAATATCGGGACACACGCAGCGTGACCCCGCACCAGCTGCGCGAGCCGCTACGGGTGCCCCGGCCACCCAGAGCCGCGGGCGCGGTGGATGCAGCTCTGCACGCAGGATTGACCGTGCGGGACTTGGCTCCGGGTGGCTCTGTCTGCCTTTGATGTCCAGAGCAGGGGACAGCTGGGAGATGGATTAAATGACTGCGGGTGTCACGAGTTTCAAGGGACTCAGCTCCTGCACAGGCTCCCCGGAGGGGAAGGCTGCAGCTGGCTCCCTTCCTGGGGGGGTGCAGGGGTTTCCAGCAGCCCAAAAACCTGGAGTTCCCCTGGAATCTTTGCTTACAACTGGGGGTGGCTGTGGGAGAAGAAAGGACATCACTTAATTCCCATGTTCTTCATATTGTTGGGGCCACATGCACCTCAGCACATCCCCTGCCCGCACATCACACCATCCCCTCCCCACACCGCGCGTGCCCTTTGGTCTCCTGGCTTCCATCTCCTCCCTCGTCCACCTCCCTTGAAACCTACTTGAAAATGGTAATGCGATTTTGGGGGCGAGCTGGGGGATTCACTCCCACCTGCTTCGTTCTAAAGGGACAAGGTGAGAAAGCAGTTTTTGCACCCCTTTTGGTATCACCCCCAATCTGCGCAGCTCCACATCATCCCCCTCCTCCCCAGCAGCTTCTTGCCGTGCACAATCACACCCTCATCAAGTGATGATCTCCATCCCAAAATGTATTCCACAGCCACTTCATATTTAAATTACCTGAGAAATTTCATAGCGAAAGAGTAATGGGATAAAACAGAGCAAAAGAAAATTTAGGCTGAACACCAGGAAAAACTGCTTAGTGCTGAAATCTGCTCGGCTGTGGGATGGTTCCCTCAGGGAAGCGCTTGAGTTATTTAAAACTCACCTAAATAAAAATCGGTGGGGAATAAACTTTGCTCATCCCAAAGGCACGGGCACCGTAGGGCCTGGTAGATCTTCCCCTGAACTATTTTTGGGATGAAAGGGATGAGATCTCAGCGGGCTGGACCCACACGGCACGCGGATCCCAAACGGCTTTGCGGGGAAACAGCCCCGTGCAGATGGGGGCCGAAATTCAGGGTTAATCCAACCCACTTTAAAAAAGAAACCCACGGATGCTGGATGTGGGGAGATACCTGACGAGCCCTGCACCTATTAAATAGCAAACAGCCCAGCAAAACGGGTGCCAGAAAGCCAGCGTCGCTCTGCGAAATCAGAGGATCGCGCTCAGAAATGAAGGTGATGTCAAGGATTTGCTTTCGCCGTGATTTATACCGTTGTTCCTGCGCTCAGGCTCCTGGAAACTTGCACCTTCTGCAGATGTGCTGGCTGATTAAAGTGATGCAATGTATTCGCGAACTGTGTAATACGATTTTAATTAAAAAGCCCGTATTCTAACTGAAAATCTGCTCGGGCTGCTCGGCCCCAGCGCCGCCTCTGGTGCTGCCCGGGTGCTGGGGGCACGTGAGCCCGGCAGGGAAACCCAGCAGCACAAGGTGGTCGGCTTCCAGAAGACCCGTTTTATGGGGCTGAGAAGTCTCCTGCATAATGATCCAGGGAAAGGAAGTATTAAAATCTTTAACCAGTTTTCAGAGACGCGATAATTAAGGTGTTGTAAGCTACAATTGCCTGGGGAAAAAAAAAGGAAGGCAAGGAATAAGATTTGGATCATTTCAGAAGTGGCCATGCATGGGTTTGAGGTTAAAAAAAACAAATTTAAAATGAAAGAATGAGGAAAATAAAATTTCTGTAAGAAAAAGAAGGTGTAAAAGGTGACTGAACAAGGGCCTGCGAGGAAGAAGAGCGGAGAAAGCGGGAGGGGGGCGTGCGGCCGCGGGCACTGGGGAGTCAGGGAGCCTGATTGGGGAAAGCGCTCAGCACCGTCCCGCCATCCACCGGCTCATCAGGCGCTCTAATGGAACCTGAGCACGGGCATAATGCTTAAGCACCTTCAGTGGAGTTGCTCCCTTTCATCGGGGTCTCTGGGGAGGAAGAATATTGGCTTAAATTAATGAGGCCTCAGAAATGGGTGGGAGAGATTGAATTTACTGCTTTACCCCGTGATTTCTGCGAGGGGCGGGCAGTGGCAGCTGCTGGTGCAGGACATCCCTCCCTCCTCCCGGGGGCAGGACGAGGTGGCACCAAAACCTGCATCCCTGGCAGGGCTGGCATCACCCAAAAACACAACGGGAGTGCAAACGGAACAGCGGGAAAGTCCTGAGCAGCCAGAAGTCCCCAAAAGCCAAGCTGCGGACACGAGAAGTCCCTGCCAGGAGGAGATTGTCTTGCTCTTCTAAAGAGCAAATGCAATGAGTGGTAGGGAGCTATTTTTAGAATATTGTAGGGAACATAATGAAAATGACTCAAATTGGCCCTAAACTGCACGGTAATATATCCCAACAGCAACGTGGTGGGGATATATCTATCTATATCTATATATATATATAGATATATATCTGTAAGGTAGGAATCTACCTGCTCGTGCAGAGCGTGCTGGAGGAGGAGGAGTATCTCACAGGGTACGGCAGAGGTCATTCGTTAACATGGTCCGTAATGACCTGGCAGAAGGTGTGAGCAGCATGTTAATGACCTGGCGGAGAAGATAAGCAGCTGGTCAATGGAATTCCCGCGGACACCCCGATGTGCGGGGCTGCGCGCTCTTCCCGCCAGGAAACATGAAAGCGGCCCGAAACACCCACAGGAAACTTCATGGGCTTGTTAAGGGGCCAGAATAAAAAAATCTAATTGGATCTATCTGATTAAAAACTCATCGGAGGGGGAAGAGCAGCAGCTCAGCAAAGGCTGCTGGGGATGGCAGAGCGGCAGGTCAGGTTTAATATGCAGCTATGCCGGAGATCTTCTCATCTACCTCTCCTAGGGAAAACATAAAGTGCATTTTCAGGTCACTGATCCACTGAAAGAAGGAAAAGCCCCAAAAAGGAGCAGAAGCTGGAGGAATGGTATGTAAGCTGAGATTTTAAAACACATGGATCTGTTTTCCTTGGACCGGTAGCGGCAAGGGGAAGTCACAACTGCATGCAAATATCCCACAAGGTTTTAACACCAAAGGAAAAATGATTGAGGGTGCCAGAGGTGCAGAAGGTGAGCTCAGGCCATATCCCGCCCCAGGGGAAAGCGCCGGGAGCCCGAGGCTGTGGTTTGCACCACCGGTGCCGCGAGGGGCATGCGGCTGCGGTGGAGGAGCCCGCGGCACCAAAACCCAGCGATCCCAGGCTGCTCGCCCACTTGCCGCAGCCTCTGCGCCTTGGCCAGGGCAGCCAATAACAGTGGCTGCCGACCTCATGGTCAGATCTGCTGTCCCCAATGTCAGATCTGTTGTCCCCAGGGTGAGATCTGCCATCCCTAATGTCAGATCTGTTGTCCCCAGTGTCAGATCTGCCATCCCCAGTGTCAGATCTTCCATCCCCAATATCAGATCTGTTGTCCCCAGTGTCAGATCTGCCAAACCCAGTGTCAAATATGCTGTCCCCAGTGTCAGACCTGCTGTCCCCAGGGTCAGACCCCTTGGCTTGGCAGGACAGTGGGTCTCTGCTGGCTGGCAGATGCTGGGGACAGCTGTGCGTGGCCACAGTCACCATGCTGCTGCAGGAGGGACCTGGAGGAAGAGGAGCTGGACGGGATGGGCTGAGCTCTTATTTCAGCTCCCAACTCATGGGCACCCCCCCAGGGCAGGGTCCCTGCAGAAATCCCAGCACGTCCCCACCCGCGCAAGTGCCCCGACCCAGCCGGTGATCTCACGTGAATGAGCTCAGAGCTGGCTGGGTCCTGCCAGGATTTACATGGGAGGCTCCAGAGAGTCTGTGTGTACTCAGAGCCCTCCCGAGGGGAGGGGAGGGGAGCGGGGCTCCCTTTCCTGCTCCCCCACCCTGCCCTGCCAGCTCCTGCTCCCTGGCAGCCCACGCTGCCTCCCCGGGCAGCTGCACCAGCTGCCAGCACCAGCTCTGCTGCCGCGGGGCAGCCAGCTCCAGCACCCCTGCACACCTGCACTCTGCATCCCTGCACATCTGCACATGCACACCTGCACCCTGCATCCCTGCACCCTGCACACCTACATCCATGCATCTTGCATCCTGCATCCCTGCACACCTGCATCCATGTACCCTGCATCCTCGCACCCCTGTATCCCTGCATTCCTTCATCCCTGCACATCTGCACATCTCCACCCGGCACCCCTGCATCCCTGCACCCTGCATCCCTGCAGACCTGCACCTTGCATCCCTACCTCCTGTGCATCCCTGCATCCCCACATTCCTGCACTCCTGCAGCCTTGCATCCCTACTTCCCTGCATTCCCTGCATCCTCATATGCCTGCACCCCTCCATCCCCACACCCCAGCACCCCTGCATTCCCTGCACAGGCCATGCCCACCATCATCACCTCCATCAGGAGGAGACCCCATTTCCTCCCAGGCTGTGAAACCTTCCCGTTTAGGCAGAGCACGCTGCCGTGCTGCCCGCTTGGGCCGTGGGTTGTGCCACGCAGCCCGGGGTGCCCGTGGCAGCAGTTCTGCTCTTCCAGCCGTGCTGAGACGCTGATTCCCAGCACGGAGCAGAACGGGGCCAAAGGCAGCAGAGGAACGTGGAGAAATGATGCTTTATCTCAGCAATCATAAAAAGGATAAACTGACATCATGAGTAGTTGCACAGCAGCGTTTCTTTTGTGGGGCCGGTAATTTGTGACAGTGAACATCACTGAAAATATCTTAATGAATGTTTATTTTGATGGCTGTGTAGGTTTGGGGTGACGTGTCCCTGGGTCTGGAACAGGGAAGGGGGCAGGGTAGCGGGAAAAAAAGGCAGATTTTTTTGACTTGCTGCCCAGAACCACAAAAATGTCTTTAAAAGGCTCCCTCCCTCGCCCCAACAGGCTCATCAGGAGCAGAGAAGAGCTCATGGAAAGAGGAGAGATAGAGAGATAGAAATTCAGAGGCAAGGGGTGAGGGGCAAAGACATGGGAAGGAGACAGACAAACACACACAGAGCAATTTGCATGTTTTATGAGTCTTTGATTTCGGTGTATTTACAACCTCAATGCTAACACCCTGGTGGGAAGTTCTGGAGATTACTGTATTTACCCTCGATTTCGCTTTACATCTTTATCAAGCGATCTGGCTGTCTCGCCTCCAGCCAGCCGGTTAACGAGCTGCAGCTACGGCAGGTACAGACGGGCTTCAGAGGAGCTCGGCTCCCCCTGAGCTGCTGGGGTGCCATGGGGTGCTATGGGGTGCCGTGGGGTGCTATAGGGTGCCATGGGGTGCTGCATCTGCCCCACCAGCCACTGCGCCAGGCCTGGGGAGAAAGGAGCTTTTGCTGGGATGCTGCTGGAAATGCAAAGAGAATCTTAAAAACAGCAGAGCTGTTGATGTCTTTTTTCTTTTCCTGGAGGGATCTCATCGCTTTGTTGCTGTTGTTTTTTTTCCCCGGCTTCAAAGAGAGGTAGCAGCATCTCTGGGGTCAGACTGGGTGGTTCCTGGTTCAGTGCTGGGTTTATTCCGCACAGGGGAAGAGGAGCCCGAGCTCGGAGCACTTGGTTCCTCTACGGGAGAGGTGCCAACGCTGCGGCAGCTCCTGCCCGGACAGCATCCTGCTCTTATCCCATTTCTTTCCCACTTCCATCCTCTTTGAGCCATTTTCTTCCTGTGTTTCCACCAAAAGGAGTCACACGTGCCACAGCAATGGGGCGGCCGCTGGACCAGCGGCTGCACAACGCGCAGCCACGTGCTCTGTGTTCAGCTGCTGCTGGCAATGTTGCACCCAGCTCCAGAGCAACGTCCAGAAACCTTGCTGTAGCAAATGTCGTTTCTACCAAGGGCCTTTCTGTTGGGAGAGACAATCTTTGGCAGGAATTTCAAGCCCCGGGTGAATCTCTCATCTCTTCAGAGAGACCCTGTCACCCAGACACAACTGTTTGCCATCCAAGGAGCAATTGCCCAATGCTGGGTTTTGCCACCAAAAATCACACCATGACCCCGATTAGCACCCTGGAGAAGCAGATAACGAGTGCTTCTTCCAATGCCCTTTGCAACATGCTTGCTTAACATCCATCTCATGATCTATCTCCATCCCTCGAGGCGCACCCCTAATTCATCCCTTATTCTCTGACCCTCGGAGCACGACAACTTGTCACCAAGGGAACGTTTTCCAGAGGACTTTGGCTTCTTTTAGCCCTTGGATTTCCCCCAGACAATCATGATTGTTATTTATTTTGTATTTTCCCTCGCATTCGGACGCCCACATGTGCACCAGAAGGACGGCTGTGCCCGGAAAGGCTGTGCCCGGAAAGGCTGTGCCCGGAGCGCTCTCTCCCTGCCCTCCCGCCTGTTCGCTACCCAACTTCTGCCGTTTGAACCCCGGGACTTGGCTGCGAACCCCCCGGTATCTTTTCCACTCCATAATTGGGCAAACGCTGCTCTTCCTATCAGATCTTCAGCGCAAGCACTGACTAGTGTCTACAAGCCCTCCGTGAATAATAAGGAATATTCAAGGAAAAACTTGGAGTTTTTCTCATCTCCTTTCTGCCAGGAAACTCATTTTTGGGGGATACCTGTGGGAAGCGAAGGCTGCTGAAGCGCAGGCAGCTCGCAAGCACGGGCAGTACTCGCATGACTATTCATGGGCATCCTTCGGAGTATTTGCCTAAACGCCAAGCAGATTTGGAGGAAAAACAGGAAAGCTGCAACCCCCCAAAAGGCAGCGACCAGGCTCTGCCGCCACCTCAGCGCAATTCTGGCTGCAAAGACTCTGCTGCTGCAAAGAAGCTTCCCCGCCACCTCCTTCAGCTCATTTATATTGCCTTTGTTTTTTTCTTCCCTGACATTATTTAAATCTTGTTCCTTAATAACTCGACAACTAAAAGCAATTAAGGAGTTCAGTGAGCAGCAGTGATTTCAGCAGGGCCTCTAAAGCGTGCCCAGCTCAGATAAGCCCAGCCTGGGAGACCAGGGGGCCGGGAGGTGTCTGGCTGTGCCCAGGGGGGCACAGGGGGTCCCTGCTGTCCCCAGCCTGAGCCTCCCCACACTCCCAAGTGTCCCCAAAGCTCTTGCTTTGGGTGCCGGGTGCACAGCCCCGGCACCATGCTGTGCACCCCTTCGCCAGGAGGTGTTTCTCCTCTGACAAAGGATGTTTAAAACAAAATACAGAGGGAGAGAGGAAAAAAAAGAAGAGGGAGAGAGCTGAGTTTTTCTTTCCCAGTGACGCAGAAGTATTCACAAGGCAGGTGACAATTATTGGCAATAACCTGCCCTCAGCACCTGCCAGGCGATCAGTGCCAAGAGAGATTATTGGGGGGCGAAGGGGCCCTTGGATAACTTGGCTCAGAAACACCTGTGGCAGACAAAAGAAGGGGTTCATCCATAGGGAGAGATGTTTGGCTTTGCATATGGGGCAGCTTACATAAAAACCAGACTGCCCAAAAGCTGGACCTGCCGAAAGGGCAAAGCTCTGCCCCTGGAGGTGGGCGGGGGGGGGGCTGGAGGGGTCCCCATCCCACTCCTGATGAATTTGGAAACCTTTGTGTGCAGCTGGTAGGGACAGGGCTGGGTGTGTGAGTGCCCCCATCAGCATCCTTGCAGCCAAAACCCCTTTCCATCCTCTCTGACAAAGGGCTTCTGCCTCCATCCCCGCAGTAACGAGCACCGGGGCAGGAGAGGGAACCTCTTCCCACAGCATTTTAATGAAGAAAACACCCACTGAGGAGGAAGCGGCAGCCACAGCTCGCTGCCTGCCCGTCTGCCTCCCCCTCGCCTCACCCAGGGGCTGCAGATGCAACAGGCGCCAGCCGTGCAGAAACATCCCTGCAAACCCCATGTCTGACCCCCACGGTGACACTGGCAAGCTGGGCACCCCCGAAAAATGGTGCTGGAGGGGGCATGGCCAGGCGGTAGCACCCAGAAAGAGGGGAGGAATCTGCATCAATTAGCACGAGGCAATTTTCCCACTCATCTTCTAATCGCCTGCTGCACACGCCGCTCCGCAAAGCTCATAACAAAGCGAGGTGGTGGTTTTAGTCTGTGAGTGTGCTTAAATAAAAAAGAGATACCGGGCTTTTAATGTCAACACATCCTTAATTACCAGGGAGCAGGTACTTGATCCGGATAAGCCATTGCTGGATTTCTAGTACCAGAGCCGCGTGCACCCCGGGCAGGACCGGCCCCGTAACGTGGGCTGTAAATTGGAGGTGGGGAAGGTGTCTGACGCTGATGAAAGCCCCGGTGCCCAGGAGCCGCTGGCATCTCCAAGGCCAGGCAGCAGCCCTGATGCCGTTTTGAGTACTGCCCGCAAAAGGAAGTAAAGAAAAATGAGAATGACTTATTGAAATGTTCCAATTTTCACTGAAAACACAAAGGATTTTTTCCTCCCAGAAAACGGTGTGCAGCTGGAGGCTTCTTTAACTGAAAATAAAATTAGATTAAATGTGAGCAAAAAAAAGATGACTTGTGGGGGAAAAGCCCCAAAAAACAACCTGAAGGCCCTAATAGCTGTTGGAAAATCATTTCTGGGAAGTTCAGAAAGCCCAGTGACAACAAACACCACGAGGACAAAGGCAGGCAAACGCACTTCTGGAAAAATGCAGCAGCCTGTCCCTGTCCCATCCCTGTCCCATCCCTGTCCCTGTCCCTGTCCCTGTCCCATCCCTGTCCCTGTCCCATTCCTGTCCCTGTCCCTGTCCCTGTCCCATCCCTGTCCCTGTCCCATCCCTGTCCCTGTCCCATCCCTGTCCCTGTCCCTGTCCCATCCCTGTCCCTGCCCCGGGGTCCCCAGCACACAAGTCAGGCTCCCCCAACATGGAACTGCTGCATCCAGGTCACCCAAGTCCCTCTGGTGCTGTCCCCATGTCACTCAATCCCGTTAACTGTAGTGACCCCATCGCCTGTGCAAATGCCAAGAAAAGCTAAATGGACCTAAACGCAGATATTTGACACCAGCCTGATGTGCCCTTGGCTCTTTGGCACCAGCGCCATGGGCATGTCGCGTCTCCCCAGGCAAAGCCAGACCCGGGCTGCAGCATCACCAGGGCCAGAACCATCCACCCCATGACCTCCCCTGCATTTTGCCTTTTTTTTGGGTGAGGGCATCCCCATGGCGGGGAGATGCGGCTCCCGCGGGGGAGCCCAGACGGGTGAGGCTCGCTCCTGTCAAAACATTTCAGAATAATAGTCATAAAGCACAGCCAGATCAAAACAAGTTAAAACAGAGCCGCCAAGGTCTGGTCACCTCATAAACCACAGATAAAGCCAGAAAGGCCTCGCTAAAGCAGGTTTGATCTTCCTCCCTTCCTGTATCTCTTTCATAAACATCTTTGGGAGCTGTGGGAGAAGAGCCTTATTGATGAAGTCCGAAAACTAACATCCTCTGGATGCCGGAGAGCCCAGCTCCCTATCCCACGCCGCGTCCAGCCCGTCCAGGGCAGCGCCAACCTTGGCCATTCTGCCAGCTCTGCAGAACCGCTGGCCATCCTGCCCCAGAAGCTCCTCTGTTCACTTTAAGCCAATTCCTTGTCAAGCTCCTCACTTGAGAAGAGAGAAAAATGGGATAAAGCAGAGGCCCTTGGGCCACCCCAGCTGTCGGACCTCGGTGGGGTGTTGGCCGGAGGAGCGGGTCCCATTGATGGAGGGGGAAGCATCTCAAGAGCTTTTGGAGAGCGGAGTCGCACCAAAGAGGAGAGAGACGTTCCCAGGAGCAGCGGAAGGCAGAGGGGGCTTTGGAAAAGCTTCTCGGGCTTGACACCCATGTTGTGACACCGCTGCAATTAGAGTAATTGAGCAGAGGTTTTGAGCAGAGAGGTTGCTGTGCGGTGGTTGCGTTTGCTAAAAGCTTTTCTGCAAGGTCGCTCGGCAGAGGCTGGTGAGGAAAGGGAGCTGCCCCGGGTCAGATGAGAAGGTCTTGCAGATTAATCACTGGTTATTGACAGCGGGCGAGGATTTGGAGCAAACAGACTGTTTGTGCAGCGGAGGGGACTTGCAGCAAGTCCGGCCGGGGACGTCCCCGTGTCCCCTTCGAAAATGATCCAGGAGCACAGCAAAGCAGGGAACTCGTACCAAATTATTCAGGCAGCCAGATCTAATGCTGACACTGAAGAATTGCAGGGAAATGTAATGATCTCGTGGAACAGGGCAATAAAATGGCAGATGAACTTCACTATTCGTAATTGCAAAGTAATGAACATGAAAAGCATCACCCCCAACGCACAGGCGGAGCGACGGGCTCTGGATCAGCAATTACTGGTCTTTAAAGAGATCTCGGAGACATCGCAGAGAGCTCTTTGAAGAACATCCTTTCAACATTAGTGAGAGGCAAAAAAGGCAAGTGGAATATTAAGAACTCTTAGAGCCAGAAGAGAGAACAAAAGAGAAAATCTCTTTCTTTCCTTCATCTGGAGCCGTGGAGCTCCCGCAGCTCGGCTGCAACTGCCCCACGCCATGAAGAGGTGCAGAAGAGCATCACAGCGTTGTGGGAGGTTTGGGATTGCACCCGGATGGAGAGATTTAGGAGCAGGACCAGAGGATGGAGAGGCAAATAACTGAAAATCATCAAGGTTTACAAAACAGCGAATGGGAAAAGCGACAAGCCAGCAGCTTTAACGCAAAGGAGGAAAAGTACTTTTCCCACAATGGGGTTTACTGAATTGTAAGACTTGTCACCAAAGGGGATTCCTCACCACCAGCTCAAGAAGGTGCAGAAGCAAGAATCAGACAATCTGCAGTTAAATCCCGCCAGGCTCGTCATCCGCGCTGGCTCTGCCGCCGCGCACCCCCGGCACAGGCTTTGATGTGCCACGGCTGTTTGACCGCGGCGATCAAACAACACCTCCAGGGCCGGGGGACGAGAGAGCCGTGTCCCACGGGTTCCGCGCGGCGTCCCACGAAAGGGAGAGCTTGGGGATGGGGAAAAGCAAAGTGACCAGGTCCGGTATCACAGTATCACAGTATCACAGTATGTTTGGGATTGGAAGGGACCTTAAAAGATCATCCAGTCCAATGCCCCTGCTGGAGCAGGAACGCCCAGGTGAGGTCGCACAGGAACATGTCCAGGCGGGTTGGAATGTCTGCAGAGGAGACTCCACAACCCCCCTGGGCAGCCTGGGCCAGGCTCTGCCACCCTCACCAGGAACAAGTTTCTTCTCAAATTTAAGTGGAATCTCTTGTGTTCCAGCTTGATCCCATTATCCCTTGTCCTATCATTGTTTGCCACCGAGAAGAGCCTGGCTCCGTCCTCGTGGCATTAATAAGGTCACCCCTCAGTCTCCTCCAAACTTAAGAGCCCCAGCTCCCTCAGCCTTTCTTCATAAGGGAGATGCTCCACTCCCTTAATCATCTTTGTTGCCCTACGCTGGACCCTCTCCAGCAGTTTCCTGTCCTTCTGGAACTGAGGGGCCCAGAACTGGACACAATATTCCAGATGTGGTCTCACCAGGGCAGAGTAGAGGGGAGAGTGGTTGAGTCCTCCACCTGGAACCTCCTGGGAAATTGATGGAGCCTTCTGGGGATCAGCACGTCAACAATTTCTGGAGTCCTTGTTTTGTTGTTTTCGCAGACCTATGAATTTGGGGAGCGGGTTTTCTTCTTAAATCCTTCACCTACATCCTTTGTCGCAACACCCCACTTTTCAAGGAATTTTCCACATCTTCCTAGGAAATCCTCAGTCTAAAGTCTTAGTATATTTTTCCCAGGTCTTTCTATGACTTGTGTCCAGAACATTTCCAGGAATATTCAAGGGCTTTATGGGACTTCCCCACTCTGGAACATTTCAAGGAATTCCCCAGAGCTTCACTGACCTTCCTCCTTCTAGAAACTTCCCAGGAATGTTAGAGTTTCCCCAAGAGTTTCTGTCTTTCAGGAGTTTCCTGGTATTTTCTTACCTACTAACACCTCCAGGAGCATCCAATGCATGTTCTACTCCTGCCCTCATCCATCACTGCCAATTAGTGGGGCGCACATGGTCGGCGGGCACATGTGGCCACATGTGGCCAGATGTGAGGGGAGAAGGGAAGAAAAGCAAAGGCAAGATAAATCACAGCACTAAGCACCCGGATTGCTGCAGAACATCTCCCGGCCAGGCCAGTTGCTCTGGCTGCTCCCACAGTGGCTAAACCCCTCCGAGGTCCCTGGAGATACTCAGGGCTCTTCATGAGCCCCTCCGGACACCCTGCGAGCTGGACTCGGGGTTCCTGGTTCAACCAACTCAGCACCCACCAAACCAAGGATGCCTTTGCTTTGCAGCTTTGCACTGGGGGCCACAGAGTGAGCGTCTCCCCAGGACACCTCAGGGTGCTGGGGGGTCACCCAAGAGCCCTGGCACCCACCCTGGTGGGGGGTGACCTACAGGGAGGAGGAGCAGGGGCTGCAGGAGCACCCCTGTGTGCCCACCACCCACCACCCCAGGACTTTGGTGCAAACGGGTGGCAGAAAGCACTGGGTGCCCTTTTCCAGGCACAGAGGAGAAGTGCTGGGGAACAGTGGATGCTGCCCCCCCAGCACCGGCTTTGGGGACCCCTGGGTGCAGGCAGGGTCCTGCCACCGTCCCCCCGCCAGCTGCACCCTGCCCGGCCGCTGACTCACGCGGGAGGGACGGGCGCGCCTCTTCTGCAAATATTTTCTGAAATGAAATAGCCGAGGCCGTATTTACTCTGTTTATCTTTCTGACATTATTTATTTCCTACCTGGCGATGGGAGGCGGGGGGACTGTCAGCGCCGGGACGGGCTGAGCGCCTCGACGGGCCGTGTTGACTTTGGCAAAGGGAACGAGAACACGGGGCCAACCTGGGCAGGGTGGGATGTGGCGAGGAAGAGGAGGCAAAGAAGAAGAAGAATGGGGGGGACAGAGAGCTGGCTCTGGAGCTGCTGGGCTATGGGGACGGCACACAGGCAGGAGCAAGGGGCAAGGTGGGGAAACTGCTCCCACAGCCCAATTTTGCAGGAATTGGGGTTGTGACGCCCCCAGGAGCAAGGGCTGGGGGAGCAGAGAGTGTCTCTCCTCCTACCCCAGGGCTGATTCTGTGGCCAAGTGTTTCGCAGTGAAACCCAAAGGGTGGCAGGGATGGGGGGCACAGGGGGAAAAGAGGTGCTTTCTCTGTCCAAAGCAGCACCCACTTTCTTCCTATTCCTCCTCCTCTCCCACCGCCGGACCTACAGTCTGGGCATCCTGCTGACAACAACCCCCTCATTGCAAAATAGCCCAAAAGACCCCAAAAGCAGCACTGGCTCCCTGACCCCGGAGAAGAGCCACTTTGCATGAGCTGCCAGCTCACGTGGGGACACGGGCAAGGGGGGACACCCGTGTCTGGGGACAGGCCAGCTCAGGGTGCTGCACCCATGGGACCAACCTGAAGGCACCCACTTGTGTGAGAGGGGGCTTAGAGAGGAAATGGAGGATTTGGATCTTGTTTCGTGTTTAATTCCCCTGATATCCGATCCCTGGGGAGGAAGAGAGGATTCCTCTGTCCCCGTCAGAGGGGAATTAAGACGTGCAACTAAGCAGGGCTGAAGCACCCACGTAATGAGCTCTGAGCCCTCCGCAGAGCCCTGACACTGGGGGGATGCCTGGGGCTGGGGTGCAGGATTAGGGGGCTCCAGGGTGGTGTTGGCCCCGATGACACCCGGGTGAGAAGGGATGGGGGGACAGTCGCCGGTGACCACCCAGCCCTGCTGCTGCAAGGAGGCGCTCAGCCGTTCAGGAAAGCGGTTTTCTGACAAAGCTGACATCACATTGCTGTTTAACTTAATCTGAGGCCATTTTGTCTCCAAATCCTTCCTAATTCCTCACAGATATTAATTACAGCAGATTGTACCCAGGCCTGGGGAGTGGCAGCTCTTCCCATGCCGAGTGCTTGCCCTAAGATCCTCTTTGCACCCAAATAAACCCTTGGCCTGAGGCACCAACTTAAATTAGATGTGGACCCACCACCCCTTCTCCGCAACTTTCTTCTCGTTTCCCTAAACATGTATCACAAAGACAACAGGAGGGATTTGGAAGGGCAGAGCTGAGGGCCCTTCTCCGGCTCGCTTGGACCGTGGGCTTTGCCGGTCCCTCTCCCAGGACCAGCCCCTTGCCACCTGCAGAAGGTGGTTGCAGCTCAGATGTCACCGTTGTCACGCTGATGGCTCCGATGGGCTTTTTGCTCCTTGCCGCGGGGCTGGGGGTGCTGCAGCCGAAAACACAGTTCAGCTGGGACACTGCGGGGCTGTCAGGCCCTGAACAGCCTCACCTGGGGCTCCCCACGCCACTTAAGCCCCATTTAAGCCCATCTTAGTGCCATTAGCATCTTCCTCGCCTGGAGGAGGACGTGCTGATCTCTGACCTGCTCCCAGCACGGACCCCAGCAGGTAACTGGTCTCGGGGGGGCTGTGGGTGCTCGGTGATGCTTTGCGGGGGGGTGGCTGAGCCGTGAGCTCAGCTGGGGGTTTCGCGCTGACCTTTTAGCTCAATACCGCTTTAATGAAATCGCGGTTCCAAGGGGAAGGCAGGAGCGTTGGCTCAGCCTCTCTACAAACAGATCGCTCTTGGGGGGCAGGGGAGCATCTGTGCAGGCAGGAGCGCACCCCGTGCGGCAGGAGCTCTCCCTGCCCGCTGCACCCGCACCCGCGGGGCTGGGAGCGCTTCGCAGCGCTGGTGCAGCCGCCGTGCGTGGGACGGGGACCCGGGGGTGTGGGCTGAGCAGGAGCTGTTGCTGCAGAGCCACGTCCCAGAGCAAACACGGAGCCCCCAGCCCGTGCCCTTTGCCCGCAGCCTCTGACCTGCGAGCAGCGCATCGCACCAGCCTGCGCCTTTCACACCTTGGTTTTTGTCTGCAAATCCCTCCTCAGGCGCGGATTTCTGGCGGTGTCTGCCTCAGGCAGGCAGAGCCCATGTGCCTGAAAAGCCCAGCCCCACCTCAGCACCCTGCTGGGATGGGGGGCAGGATGTGGGGCATGAATCCAAGTTTCAGAAATGCCCTTAGAGACACCCACGGGGGTGGAGGGAACTCCAGTGCTGCTGGGGTGCAGGCAGGGGCTTCTGGTCCCTCTCCTGCTCCGGGATGGGCAGGTTTTGGGGTGCCCTCAATGCGGGGGGCAGCAGGGAGGTACAGCCGTGCCCTGTGCTCCCTACAGCCCCCCCGCCAAGGAATTGCCGAGAGTCCAACCTCATTCACCTTTGCTCTCAGCTCCCCGCCCCCGGGAATGCTTTAGTGTCAGCAGAGGTTTAGTTATATATTTTTTAATATCTGTTAATGTTTATGCCACTCTGTGCCAGAACGGGGAAGCACATGTCAGGCAATTCCTGGCAGGCGAGCCCAAAGGCTGGTGGGTGCAGGGACCCCCCTTGCCCCATCCTCCCTCCTCCAGCACCCAGGTTTGGGCTGAGACCCCCTCGGTGGGCAGAAATTGCTGAGTGGTTGGAAACAAGCAGAGCTGGTTCCCCTTCACCCAGCTTTTACCTTGATCCCGGTGGGGTTTGGCTGAGTTTGGGGGGTGGGGGTGTCCTGCCATCCTGCCCACCCCACTGCTGTGCCCATGGCCTGTCCCCAGGCTGAGGGTGGCAGCTGGGGTGGCCTTACCCCGTGGCTGCTGGGGGGACGAGCCCTTTCCCCACAAGGTGTACCCAACCTGCCCCCTCCTCTTGCCCCCGCAGCCTGCCCAGCCCCTCATTGCTCATTAACCAGCCCTTGCACCAAGAGAATAATGAGTCGTAAATCACACCAGCAATCTGCCTGGACTTTAAACACCAGCCCTCCGTGTGGGTGCCCAACGATCTGTGCTGGGAGGGGGGGGAGTCCCCAGATCATCCTGACGCAGTTTGGTTTTCCTTGGACTTTTGCATCTTGCAGGCCCTGACTTAATCTTGGAGCAAACAGTTGGGGGAGATAAGGAGGCGGTGACCTGCCGAGCCCCTCTCCCTCCAGCCCACACCTCATCTTTGTTTTCCCTGTGCCGAGCCCTGCAGGTGTTCACTCCCAGATCAACCCCATCACCCCGGGATCCCGGAGCAGCCAAAGTCTCCACCAGTTGAGCTGGACCAGCACCAGCCAGCAACACCCCCATCTCCATCCTCGTTATCCATATCATGCCCTTGATGGTGCTGGGTGTCCCTTGCCATGGACCCTTTCCATGTGTTAGCCCAGCCCAGCAGCATCCAAGCATCTGCAGCCAAACGTGGGGCAGAACATGTTCCCTTCCATTCTGGGCGATGAAATCTCTTTCATGTTCTCCTTGAGCTCATGCTTGCCGCGGGCTCTGCCGGCTCCCGGCCCCGCCGACATGGGGTGACTTGTTAAGCGATGATAAGGCTGCTGCAGCGTTTCCGCCTGGCAGAGCTGCCAGGGGCACCCGTGACTCAGGCAAATAAAAGGGGTGAGGTAAACCGGGGGGGTGGGATGGTCGTAAAACGGCCAACACCTCCCTCACATGCAAGAAAGATGGAAAACCGCGTGTTTGTTGGTCTTTCATAGATATTGAGGGAGGGAGAAAAGAAAATATTTGTTTCTCAGAGTAAAATAGGGAAAAGTAAAAACTCCTCCCAAAAACTGTTCTTTTCAGACTTTCTTCACCCAAATGCTTCCATGTCAGGACTGACAAAAAGGAGGTTTCACCATCAGCATCTGTCTGGGCTGAGGTGGGGAGGGCTGCGTGTGGCGGTCCTGGGGAGGACGGACTCATTCAACATCCAGATGCTGCAGAGTCCTTGTGTCCCCCCCAGAACCTCTGCACATGGAGCCCCCCTCCCCTTTGAACCTCATTCTGGGCCACCTGAAAGACATTACCCAGCAGCTGCTCTGTGGGACAGAATGTGGTGGGGCTGCTTCAGATGTGTTTACAAGGGTTGACCCATCTTTGATCAAGACCTTTCCCTGCTCCTCTTGGCCTCCCTGGGTCGGTGCACGAGGGCAGAATGACTGTCCTGCACCCAGAGCCTCTTACTTAAATGTGGGGACATCCCCCCTCTTCAACTAGGGGACACACCACAGGGACTTTTTCCTGCTGTCCCCTTGCACAAAGGGCTCTCACACAGCCTGTCCTGCAGTGCCTGCAGCTCCAAGCTTTTGGCTGTAGACATCAGCCCTGTGAAATGAGCTCTTTTATGAGCTCTTTTTCCAAATTATGACGGCTGAGGAAATGGCTGGGACCCCTGAGCAGGCAGGGAAAGTGGCTGGTGCCTCATGTCTGTGGCTGGAGACAGCAGGATGTGTCATCATCCCGTTTACCCAAGTCATGGGTGAGGTCTCTTGCACTCACCCCATGGCGGGTGCTGCTGGGACTTCAGTTCCCACCTTACTCATCACCAATGATATCGGGCTTGTGTGGGACAGTGTGAACCCGCAAAGCTTGTCAGCTGCCCCGGAGGGGCCCAATCCTGGCTTCACGTGTTGGGCGGTACAAGGACAGTGGCAGCATTGCTGGGATGGGGACAGCACAAGTGCCTGAGCAAGGGACAGTTTCTCAGGGCACTGGTGTCCCAGGAGCTGCAGGACAGGAGGAGCCGCATCTTCCCCAGCTCCATCCCCTCCCTTCAGGAGCGAAGTCTGGTAGTGAGAAAGCGCACACAAAAACAAACCCCGTCCTGTGGGAGCCCTGCACGGTTCTGGGGGCCAGGGCGCTTCCCCACTCACATATTCGTGCAGGGAGGTTTAATTTGCTTTGCAGCCCTATGAATCTCCTCGACGTCGGGTCTCCCCGCGGGCGGGGGCCCTGTCAGCAGTGGCAAAGGAAGGACGTTTGTGCTAAATGGTGCATCCCCACCACACATGCTGCACCGTTCATTGTCCCTTCCCTCCCCAGCCCCGCGCATCCTCCTGGACACCCCCCTCCCAGCCAGGGCTGTGCAAGTGCTTCCAGACACGGGTCAGGGAACAGGGGGCTTCCCTGCCTGCCCCCGTCGGCAGAAAGATGGGAAAACAAGACCCAGCCTGGTCCGCAGGTGCTGCCCAGCACCCACCGCTGCACCGTCAGCTTCCCCAGGGAGGCTGGGATCCAGCAGAAGGGCTGGGGGGTCGCAGCTGGAACACTGAACCCCCCACTCTGGGGATAGGGTGAAGCTGCTCCCTGTGCTCTGTACCCCCTTTCCTGGGGCTCGGGGCTGAGTTGGGGAGTGGATGCTGAAATTATATGGGTTGTTCTGCCCCGAGCCCAGCGATGGTGCTGCCGTGGGGCACGGCACAGTGCTCCCGGGTCACACTTCTGCTGGGGACCCTGCGCAGCCTGTGGTGGGAAATCAGCCTGGAAATAGGGGGCTGCAGGAGGGCCCATCTTGTTTTGAGGAGGAGGGAACCCACCACCCTCCCTTGGGGACTGCAGCTTCTCATCGGTTGCTGCCACCACAACAGAAATGTCCCTCGATGCTGTGCGAGGCTCATGCCCCTGTCCCCTGGCAGGTTCCCCACTGGCGTTTCCCTGTCGTTCTCCCCCACGCCCTGGCATCTGGGGGTGGCAGTGGGTGCTGCACCCACCCAAGGTGTGCATGGGTGACACGCTGCCACCCCAGCAAAGGCCATGTCCTCTCTTGCAGGGGACAGCAGAGACAAGGGACTTTCCTCTTGTTGCGAGGGATGTTTCACAGCCCTGCGGTCACCCCGAGTCCTGGGCGCTGCTCCCTGCCCTGAGTCCCCGGGCTGGGGACCTGCAGGGTCCCTAGGCTGTGACAGCGATGCCATGGCTGCCTGTCACTCAGACCAGCCCTGTGCAGCCACCAGCATGGTCACCCAGGAGCAATCGCTGCTCACAGCTGCTCAAATGGCTCTTTCAGCTCCCGCTTCTCCGCTAAAAATCCCTTTTCTAGAGGAGCGTTCTGAAGCACCTCAAGTCTTTGGGTCCACCTCTATGTTCGTGATGAATTTGTCCCATGATTAATCTTTCAGAGAATCCTCTGCAGATGCACTTCATGCTGGGGAGGGGACATTTCTGTGATTGCTCTGAATTTCTCTGGATTAGCAATTAAGACATCTTTTCTCACTTTCTATCCAGCAGAGAGAACTTCTGCTAGACACATTATGGTGTCGCACAGCCTCACTCTTTGCGCGGGAGATATTTCCTCTGCGCTATTTTCTCCAATCTTTCACTGACTTTTTTTTTTTTTAGGGACCACAAGCTTAATTAAAACGTTTTTCATTATAACTTTACCACCTAGAAACGCCTCGAAGATGTTGTAATCTCTCTCTGAAAAGCTGCAGAGGGGGGGAATACCAAACAGCTTCAATGTCGGTTTGAAACTGAAGATGTGCAGCTGAAATTCCCAGCTCCATCTGCCCAACGGGATGTGCCAGCATCTGTCCCCAGCGCCATCCTCACCATCCTCAGGGCCTCGGCTGCGTCCCCAGGGCCAGGGCTCCATCCAGATACCCAAATCCAGTTCAGAGCTGGGCAGAGAGAGCGTCACATCCCAGAAAACAAGGAAAATAATCGCCAAGATGAGCTCAGGACAATCAAAACATGCCCTCCCATTATTGTTATAAGCTTTTGTTTCAACCATTTATTTTTAATTATGTTTGCCTATCATTAATTTCAGGATTTTTTAGACAGAAAATAACTAAACATTCAACAATTTGGAGAGCTTTGTCTTTTTTGCAGCGAAAAAAAAAAAAAGAAAACTCTGCTGATCTGTTCATGACAAAGTTGATGAATCGGCGTTTTTAACAGAAAATTCTTTGTTCGTTGGCCGGTTCCCAGCTGGGGCTGCGCAGTCTGCCAGCCGAGCTGCCTCGTCCTGCTGGGGTCTCTGGAGCCCGGCGCGTTCTGGTGCCCTCGGCTGGGATTTTGGGAGCCCCAGCTGAACCCCGGCCCAGGAAAATCCTCTTTCTCCTCTGCCGTGTCCTTCCACCTTCGTTTTCCTTTGATCGCCTCTGGGTTTCTCGTGGATGCACCAATTCCCTCGCAGCCTTTCTGATGTGCGCGAGGACTTTGTTCCCCACCATATCCCCCCCAAGCCACATCTTACAGCCGGCCTACTGCGTTTCTGCTCCTTCCTCTTGCCTTCGGGCAAGCTGGGCTCCTGGATGCTGAGAAGAGCCTTTTTACCCCCGCAGGCTCCTGTCCTCTGCCTCGCTGTCCTCTGCGCCGCTTCATCCCTTCACCGCCGGGCTGGGGCTTCCCGTGTCCTCCTGCTGCTGCTCAAGGACTCTGCCCATCCCAGGTTGTTGTGGTTTTCGGCATCCCTGCCCGAGCGCTGCCACCGCCACCAAGACCCGCTGCTGAGATCCCACCTGCACGTTTCTATGCACCGGGATGGTGGCTGATCATCCCAGTTGGAGTGTGGGGCCATGCTGGGAGGTGCTGGGGAGTGGGAGAGGGATGCTGCTGAGGAGCAGGGATGGGGAAGGGCATCATCCTCCAGTGCTGCAGTGAAGGGTGCGGAAAACAAGGTCGGTGGTGAGCGTGTGTGGTGTGGGGACGTGGCAGGGACGTGGCTCGTTAGGAGATGCACTGGCTTAATGAGGGATGTGCCGGGTGGGGGATATCTGCACTGTCCCCTCACCCGCAGCTGCGGTGATGCTCTGCTGAGCTCCTGGAAGGTGCCCCCATCCCTTTCCCAGGGGCAGGGGGCTGACACTGGGCAGCAGCTGAACATGCAGCCTCCATCTATCAGGAGAAGCCAAGAGATCCCCAGGGATCCACGGACCTTTCAACAGCCAGATGCAAAATACCCGCTCCTGTTACTCAGGTACTTACTCATTTCCAGTTGATTGAAACACAAATACAGGTCCTCAGCCTGATGAATCGCTTCTGCTCTGCACAGCATTTACCTTTGAGGGGGAGTGAAAAGAAGAGGAAATGGTTTCCGATGTGCTTTCCACCCAGAGAGAGCACAAAGCACATGGAAAACATCATCGCTTTGCGGATAAGATACCGATTCGCCCTCTAGACCTGCTGCTATAGTCTTAGGAAAGTCATTTATTTCTACCTCAGCTTTTCTTTTCACCATTTGCCCTTTCTATTTAGATTTTAAACACTTGTAGCTGAGTTTAACCATTTGTTGCCAGTTGCGCAATCACTAAACAGCCCTTGTGCCAAAGAAGCAATGAAAACACCACAGAAAACCCCAGGTGGGATGCAAAATCACCAGGACCCTCACCCAGCCCTGGTGCTGGCAGGATCCTTTTCTCTCCCCGTGTCCCCATGGAGGAGCATGAGCTCCTGCCCCCAAAAGCTGTTCCCTTAACAGCCAGTGACCCCAGGAGGGAGGTGACAATCCTGGGGTGAGGAGAGGGACCCTGGCAGGAGGGGGCACAGCCATCACGACACTCAGCCCTTTATAAGGTCACGATAACGGGGCTGAATTCCAAGATAACCCCTGGCAGATATACAGCTGGGCTGAAGGGACCTGCCCTTCCTCCTGCAATGAATTAAAGCAGCCCTGGGACATAAATTAGCGATGGAGATCAGAGATAGGAGCCCTGTGGCTGGGAGCTGAGGGTGCCCGTCCTGCTGCGGCAGCACCGGGATGCTCTTTGCCTCCCCAAAGGCAGCGAATTCCTCTGCGGGCCGGGGCGCAGGCATGCGGGGGTGGTTAATACCTGCTGACACCCGGGTCACGGGTCAGGCACCAAACCGTCCCACCGGGCTGGGGGAAGTGGCCTTTGCAGTGACACGCAGCCGCCCGCGGGGACACGGGGCGGGGGGACAGCCTGGGTGGGAACGCAGGGCTCACAGCGCTGGGCTCTGGGGGGGCCCTGGGTGCCAGGGAAGGGATGAGACCTGCGGGAACGGGAGAAAAGCAAACTCCTGTCTGCCTTTCTTCAGAGACCGGGCAGGCAGGAGCCAAGGCTTAGCTTGGATTTAGGAACGATTTCTTCCCCAAAGGGCTGTGGGGCATTGGAACAGGCTGCCCAGGGCAGTGCTGGAGTCACCATCCCTGGAGGGCTGGACAGACAGAGATGGGGTTCTCAGGACAACAGGCAGTGCCAGGGGTGGGGTAACGGGTGGACTCAATGATCTTGAAGGTCTTTTCCAACTCACATTGTTCTGTGATTCTATGCCCTCTTTTCCTTGTCCCTTCCTTGCTGGCACACCCTCCTCTTTTGCTAAAACCTTCAACTTTGTAGCCAAAAATTTGCTAGCACGAGAAACTGTGAAAGAAAAACAAAAGGAAAGCATTATCAGGCTGTGTCCCCCCGTGCTGGCAGCTGCCCGGGGTGAGCAGGGACCCCGGTATCCCCCAGGGCTGCTCAGGGCCCCCAAGCCTGTGCTCTCCAGAGCTGTGGGGACACATTGGCCATGGCAGAAGCCATGGACAAAGGGGACAAAGGTGGCCCCAGGACCTTGGAGAAGGCAAGTGGTCAAAGCTCCCAGTGAGCCGCTCTGTAACCCCCTCTCGCCCAGGGGCTCCCCCGCATCCCCTGGCTGGCAGCACGTTAATAACCCCTGGCGCCGGGCGCGTGGGTCACTAATGAGCCCAGAGCTCATTAGCCCCATCTGTGGGGCCAGGGCCGCGCTCCCGCCCATGTCAACGAACACAGGGCTGGGGGTTCCATTAGGCTCCCCCTTATCCCCCCATTCCTGCCCACTGCCCCCAACAGATGAGAGATGAAATAAAAGCGCATCCTGCGGGTGCTCCCGGCTTTTCCAGCATCACCCCGTTATCGTTTATCTGCCAACATCCCCTGGGCAACAGCGAGGACCAGAGTCATTTACCTGGCCGGAGTGATGAATGTTGCAATAATGAACCCAAAATGGACCAGGCTAAATATTAAAACCAGTCCCCACCTCCCCCAGCCATAGGCACCCTCTCCACCCTTAACATTTTCTTGAGTGCATGGAGCCCAGATAAGAACAAGTTAAATTTATCTTCAAAGTACCCCCAAAAGTGAGTCGCTCTTAACCCCCTGCTCACCGCCTCCCTCCTCGCCCATATAAATCTTCCCCTTATCTGAACTTCCAAGGATCGGGGCTGGGTGGGGGAAGGAGCGGGAACACAGCAGACTTTTTTAAAAGCCAAACAAAATCTCTGGTTCGTATTAAAGAGGCAGGATAAAAGAGCGCGAAGGGTCCCGCTGCGAGCATAAATAACGCAGGATGGGCCCTTTGCAGAGATTTACCGCGGACAAAGCCCAAAACAACAACAAGAGGGGTTTGTCCCCCGCGAAGGGGTGCTGGGGGGTGCAGAGAGGGCAGGGGGTGTGGGGAAGGGGAAAGAGAAGAGGAAAGGAAAAGGGGAAGGGAAATAGGGACAAGGGGAAGGGAATGTAATGTAATGCAGCACCCGCTGCAGTGACCCGGGTGTCTCAGGCCGGCACATGCACACCCCTGCAGCTCAGCCGAAGGAAGCTGGGCAGACACAGCCAAATTCCAGAACATTACTTTTTCATTTTCTCCTTTATTAGTTTTTTATTAGAGGCAAAAATAAACGTAAGCTGACTCCACTCGGGTGTGATCTTCACCAGCAAAGCTCCCGGCTGCACTGAAGTTCCCCTTGGGCTCTGAGTGCTGCGGTGACCCCCAGCCCCTGTCCCTCCCGTCGCCCCCAAACCCACAGCGGGGGGGCCTGTCTCAGCCTGTAGCTTGGGGAGGACACATTGTGGGTGTACATCGTCTCGTGTGGGGGTGCAGAGTGGGTGCTGATAGTGAGTAGGGGCTGCTGGAGGGCACCCAGGTGGTGTTGGCCCCAGGCTCCAGCACTGGTGAAAGGCAGGTCCTTGCTGCTGGGTGGCATGGAGGGAAGGTCCAGGAGAGATGTCACCAGCCACCCAGGAGCTGTGGGGCTGCCAGGGTGGATTTGGTCACACCGTTGGTCCCCTCCACCCTTTTCTCAGCCATGGCCTTTCATTCCTACACCCCTGCACGGGTGACAGGATGTCCCTGGGGATGTACAGGGGACGAGCCGCAGTGGATGCAGCCTGCGCATCCCCTGGCTCCACGTCCCAGCCCTGCGAGGGGCAGAGCTGCGTTTGAGGGGCAGTTGAGACCCCCCAGCACTGACGCGGGAGGTCGAGGGAGCTCCCCACACACACAATGCAGGTGCTCTGGCCGGGGTGTCCAGGAGGACAGATCAGAAGGCATCTCCCTCCGGGATCCGTGTGGATAAATCCGGGAACATCCCAGCCAAGGAATGAGCCAACCGGCAGATAACGCAGAGCCTCACGCCTTGATGTGGTCTGGGGGGGACACTGCCCAAAGGGAACCTCCGGAAAAAGTCTTTGACCTTCCTGAATTCTCAGAAAGATGGAAGCCGCACCTCTGGCCTGAAGAGAAAAGCATGAGCAGATGTCCGCGGCGGGGACACGTGCAGCAGCCGGGGAAGGGGGCAGGACCCACGGGGTGCACCCACAGGCAGATCAAGCGGTGTGACATCCACGGCCAGCCCGGCTCTGCGGGACAGAGCAGTGCAGTGACACGGGGGTGATGCCACCCCCACTGATGTCCCCACAACAGGAGCCGTGACCCAGTCCCACCGCAGCTGCAGGTTCCCCACGCGGGAGGTGGGAAGGGCTGCCAAGATCCATTGCCCTCCTGCAAAAATGCTCGAGGATCTGGAATCAATTATACTCCGGGCCCAGGAATTAGCACATTACAAAAAGCAAAATGACTTCAAGAACCTGGAATGGGATCAGGTTTTGCTCAAATTGTCACCTGCTGACCCTGCTCCTGCCCTCGGTGTGGGGAGGGGAGGCTGTGGGGCAGCGCCATGCCATGCGGGTCGCTTTTTGGAGCAGGAAAAGCCTCACCTGTCATCTGCAGCTCAGCCCATGGCTGCAGGGAGGTGTTGGTGCTCGCTCCCCACGTCAGATGGATTTTTCTCATTCCTGGTTGAAGCTCTCCAGAGCTCCGGCCGAGGCGAGGAGCGACCCCAGGGCTGCCACGTGTGTCCTCCTCAGCCTGGTCTGGCGGGGTGCTTGGTCGCACCCTGCCACCTCCTATCCAAAAGCGTCTCTGATTTGTCAGCAACGCATCCCTGGGGTAAATAACTCAGAGCTGGTTTGGGTGGGAGGTGGCTGGGTGCCAGTGGCATCAGCTGCACTCGGCTCTGAGAGGGATTAGAGGAGAGGAGCTCAAGCGACTCGAGGAGGTGTCACCCGGAGGCTCACAGGCAGGAGAATTAATCAACAGGTGACTGAGCCAGGGGTTGCTTTTGGAAAACAGGATTCTGCCTCAAATGGCCGAGAGTGCTCGTGGCAAGCTGCCCGTGTTCCTTCTCAGTGCTCCTCTTCTGGAGACACCGACCGTCCCGAATTGCTGCTTAACTCTGTGGGACAGAAGTTCCTCTGAGGGCAATGAATAAAGCAGAGCTCTCTGAAGAGAGCAGGTCCCACTGGGTAGGATGTATCTCATCACCCATCCTGGGGTGCAGCCCGCAGCTCAGACCAACCCCTCTCCTTCTCAGGGCACTGGGCTAGTATTTATCCCCTGGACGTTTGAGAATAAGGTCTCCTGAGCCCAGCAAATACAGCAGAGGGATGTCTGGGGAACACGAGGAGACCCTGGTGCCTGGGGTAGCATGTGGGTGAAGCCATGGACCCTGATGCCCTTTCCCCCTCCTCCTCCTGTCCCTCCTCCTCCTCCTCAGCCCTGGCTGTGGCTCCAGCTGCATTGCAATCCGGCTTTTTTTGCCTTGCGACCCAGCTAAGCGAGCTGGAGAAAATCAACACGGGATTTGCATTAACAGCGGTCGCTACAACAAGATTGCGGCCAAACACAATATAGGAAACTCAGTTTCTCCTCCATCCTTAGTGCTTCCAGATGGAGCCCCTCGCGCAGACCAAAGGATGGGGCTGAACCCCCCTTTCTGCTCCCAGCACGGACCTTTTCCTCAGCCCCGGGCTTGGGGGGGCAGGAGGGACAGATCTGCCCTTTGTCCAGCTCTGAGCCTGACGCTGGAGCAGCGAGGGGACCAACAGCTTCCCCCGCTTCCAAAGCAGCAGATTTATTTCCGCTTACATCAGAGAAAGTGTTAGAAAAAAAAGTTAAAAAATAGAGAGAAAGAGATCAGGATATTCTGTGGGTCCCTCGAGATCTGTATAGGGGACGACATCCTGGAATAACATACGCAGCCCCAGCACCGCCTTCTGAAGCTGGCCAGGAACCGGCCTCTCCGGGCACTAAAATTGCTATAGCAGAGTGCTAAAAATATTCATTACCCAGGAGGGAGTCATCAGAATTGAGCAGGCCCCAGGTATTAAGTAGGTAGCAAGACCTGGCACAGGCTCCTTGGCTTACACCTCCTCGCACACACTTGCGTTTGCCATTAAAGCCGTCAGGCAAAGATGTTCCCCAGGAGCAGCCAAACCCCGGCGTGTCCCCCCCGCTGCCCTCTGCCCGGAGACCCCCAGCTCACGGAACTGTCAGCTCCTTCATTTGAGCTGAAACAGTTCCCTGGGGCTCGGCCAGGTCGTTTCTGATAAGGAAATAAGTTGCTTTGTGCAGAAATGGGTGTGCGGGGTGCAGCCCTGTCTGCTCGCTGCCCCATCAGCTCCCAGACCCCCTGCACCCGTCCCCACTGGGGACAAAATGTCCTGTAGAACGGCTACAGGATTCCCCCAGAATCGCAGGAGCTCCCATTAGTGTTTGCACAGGATCACCAGCTCCAAGTTTGTACAGAGCCCTTTCAGACACGTATGAAAATCAAATTTAAGTCACAGATTTCTTGTGGTTTTGGTTTTTTCAGCAGCAGCTTTCGCAGATGCTGCTTTCCGTCCTTCCTTCGGGAGAAAAGGGAGGCAAAACCACCCCGGCTGCACGTGCAGCGAACACGGAGCCTCTGCACATCCTCCCATTCGGGGCAGCTCAGGGGGTGCGGGATGGTGGGAGCAGGAACTGGACACTCCACCCCCCAGCACCGCTGGCCCCCCGCCTGGCTGTCCCGGCCCGGGGACGGATGCGATGGCTCACGTCCCGTTTTGCCTGTTTACGGACCGCCAGCAGTGTTTACCGGCCCACCCGGAGGCTCTGCGAGGCGGGGGCAGCTGCAGCTGGAGGGGGATGCGGGAAGGGGGCTCTGCGATGCTCTCAGAGCCCGGAGAGCCCAGATTTGTTTATCCTGCTGTGGCTTCCCCAGCCAAAACCCCGTGGCTGGAGCCTGCACGGGGACACGTGGAGCGCTCCAGCTTAAGCTGCTCCGATTTCTGTGCACGTGGAGATCTCGAGCCCCTTCTGTGGGATATGGATGCGAGGGCTGCTAAATCTTCATCCAGCAAACCCAGGCATGCTCTAATTTCCCGATGCCACGCTGTATACTGGTGGCATCATGGAGAGTACCCTGGACCTGTGCCACCAGGCTGGGCTGGCTCCTGCAGCACCTGCTGTACCTGCCACATTCCGGCCCCCTCATCAGCAACAGATTTGCTCTGCATCTTAAAGAAAAGCCCCTCGTAAAATCTGCCAGCCCTGCAGAGAGATAAGCGATGTCTCAGGGAGCCCTTGGCTCACAAAGGTGCTGCAGAAAGAGCCTCTGATGGAGAGCCAAGTGTGGGGGCAACCGAAGGAGGGGGATGCAGAACCATCACCAGCCCTGTCCACATGTCCTCTGCCAGGGACAGGGGACATACACACCCCACCCCGCAGCGCAGGGAGAAGCTGCGAACTTCTTCTGTCAAACTGAAGCCTTTGGGAGGCAAAATTGCAAAGCAGGACCAGGGTACCGGCCACTCGGTGCTGCTGCCAAAACCTGGCATTGATACTGCAAGAGCCCGTGGGGGGCCAGGCTGCGGGAAATGGGGTGCAGGGCATGCACAGGACGGGGGGTGCAGCTGCTCGGCCTCTGCACAGCTCCGGCCTCAAGCAGGTGGAGCTGCATGTGTTTAAATAGTCATAAAACCCCGGGTGGGGTAAATTCCTTTAAGGGCAGAGGGCGGCTGGTGCAGCCCCGGGCCAAGGACGGGGTGATGGCAACAGGGTAAGAGCCGCAACGCTCAGGTCAGAAACTGCTCTGAGCAACCCCCCGTGCTCGGGACGGATTTTAGGGATGCTCTGGACCTTTCTGACTCACTGCTAGGGCGAGAGAGGTGGGAGTGCAGGGGGTGCAGAGAGCACGCTCCCCGCAGATAAGGGAGGATATAATCACCAGTTCTACGTGCATGGAGATACAAAAAAAAAGCCAAATCGTGGAGGATAATTGCTCAAAAAAAAACACAAAAAAACAAAGGGGCACTTCATATTCCTTGGCTCCCTGACAGAATTAGCACAGCAAGCATTCCCTGACTTTCCTTTCATTCTTCTCCAAAAACATCACTTTCCTCGGGGGGAGAATAAAGGGGAGGGAGTGGGAAAGAAGGGAGCATCACCTGGCCCCGGCAGCACATTGCGGCCAGCTGCCCCTCGCCCTGCCACCCCGTCCCAGACCTCGTGTAGGGGGATCCCCACCCCAGCCCGACCTGCCCCCCAGCAGTGCCCAGGTTGGTTCTGTGTCCGCGGCGGAGCCGGGTCGGAGCGCGGTGGGGAGGCAGCGTGCCAGCGGCATGGTCTGATCCCCGAGTCTGGGGAGGCAAACAGCTGGGGAAGAGCCTGGGAGGCTTTTTCCCAAGCTGGGAGAGCTCTCTGAAGCCGCGTCCTGCTCGCCCCCGTAGCCAGGTGTCCTTTGAAAAGGAGCAAGCCGCGGCACGGGCAGGGCGAGCGGGCTGCGTGCTCGGGCTGCCAGGGAATGGGCGGCCAAAAAAGGTGATTTATTGCAGGACTTTGCCACTGTCTGGTGCCCTGAGCTGTGGAAACTCACCTGCTGCCAAAGCTTCAGTCTCAAAAACCAATACTTATAGGCATGCAGGATGGTGTTTTTAGTGATTTGGTGCAAGGAAGGGCACAAAAGGAGGGTGGTGGGTGAGGCAGGGAGAGAGGAGAGAACGTGGACAAGGTGAAGGTGAAGAGGAGAGGGGCTGTTCTGGGGACCAACACACGGCTCCCATGAGTGCTTGGCCACAGGGTGACAGCACTGGTGCCACCACCCCAGCTCAGCACCCCGGGCACCAGGGCTGATGGAGCATCCTTGGGACCAAGGCGCTCCTTGGTTCACCCCAATAAAAACGCACATGTGAAACCCTCTTGTTTGTCAGCCCCAGGTCTAGTTTAAGGCCACCCAGTGCCACCCTTCCCACATCCCCGCCACCTGCCAGCCCCATGGGCACCTGCCCAGCGCAGCCCCATGGCACGTCCAGGTCCCTAGGCCCCAGGGCTGGTGGCAGGAGGGTCCCCATGGGTGCTGGGAGCAGGGATAGCACACGGGGCTCACCCCGCACCCCCCACAGCCCCTGCCACCCCTGCACCGGCTGCAGCTTTTCAGGCCTCCCCATAAAGAGTGTTATTCAGGGCTGGAATTAAAAAGCTTGAGTGTAAAAGAACGTTAAAGGGAGCAGTGGAAGAACCGGATTTTCTTTTATTTGATTTTTTTTCTTTTCTGAAGGATGCTGTATTGAGCCGAACATGACAAATATGCCAGGAATGTTTGTCCTTAGGGCCAGGGAGAGCAGGGAAAGGCCCAGAGAAAGGCACCACTGGCACCTTATCAACACACCAGCCCGGCTCTTTGTGCAAAACCAAGTGCCAGCGGCAGGTCCCCGGGGCGGCAGCTGCCAGCAGGATGCCAGCGGGTACAGCAATGCCAGCGGGTACGTGGGCACCCACTGTGCCACGGGAGACACGTCACCCCAGCGGCAATGGGGACCTGCCCTTCAGACACACACCACCTCCTGCTCGTAGCTGCGGTTTGTACCAGCGTTGAATGGAGCAGCGATGGTTTTTGGTGGGTTTGGCAAGTCCACCCATCACAACGGTGTCACCTCCGCCCGGCTCAGAGCCGCTGCCGGAGCTGCAGAACTGGCAATGGCTTCGCATCGGAGAGGTGCAGCAGGACAGGACCCGGGGCTGGGGCAGGACATGGGCACAGGGCTGGCACCTGCCGGGTCACGGCTGTCCTGGATTAAACGTGCAGTGGTGGAGAGGAGGACACCAAGTGCCCGGGGGTGAGCCAGCAAGATGCCCGGGTCCTCCTCATCCCTCCTGGGCTCCTCCATCCGATCCCAGCAAGACCCTTCCCAGAGGAGCATACTCCAGGGAAGAGCCTAAAGCCACTTGCTTGGTGCTCATCCAGACATGAGGAAGAAATAGTTGCCCCTGAGGGTGGTGAGGGCCTGGCCCAGGTACCCAGAGAGGTGGTGGATGAACCATCCCTGGAGACACCCCAGGCCAGGCTGGACGGGGCTCTGAGCAACCTGAGCTGTGAAGATGTCCCTGCTCATGGCAGGGGGGGCACTGGGGAGCTGGGAAGGTCCCTTCAACCCAAACCATTCTGTGATTCTAAGATTCCCAGGTCTTGGTGTCTGCACCAAGGAAAGAGGCTCCGTTGAGCAGCTCTGGAGAGCCCTGGCTTCGAGGAAGCCGCGCGCAGCAGGCTGGGGCCAGGGCTAATTAACAGTCCTCGTTAAAAAATATATTGCGGTTGGTTTAAACAAGGTTCCCCCAAGCCAGAGGAAACTGGTGAGGGACTGCAGAGAGATAGCGAGTGAGCGAGGCGGCTGGGCAGGGGGAGGCGATGCCTGAGCGCTTTTATTTCTTTACTTACCTCCATTTCTAAAATAAAATAGAGTGCCTCTCTGTAGCTGTAGGCGCCCTCACGTCTATTAAAGTACCACATAGGAAATTGTAAACTACAGGAAAACAACCCAATCAGCCTGACCCCTTAACAAACTCCAGCCAGAGCCGAAGTTGCAGTGTAAACAAAGCCAAAGCCGCCACCAAACCTGGCCCGGGCGCTGGGGCTGCTCACCCGGCCCCGGCCCCTCCACGGGGCCCGAGGAGCGAAGGCAGCTGGGCTACAGCATCGCCTGAGCGCACTCGTCCAAATTCCCTTGGCCAAGAAGGGGATGATGTTAAATGAGTCAAGAGTTGGCCCGAGCGCAGGGGTCGGGAGGGTGATGTTTCCTTTCAAGTCAGATGCTTCCTCTCCTCCTCACTGGAGACGATGATGCTCTGGGCCAGCAGTGGGGCTCATCTCTCCTGGCAGGACCAATGTGTCGCCAAGCCTTGGGGTTTGTCCCAGGCCCCTTGAGCCATTCTGACACCCACAGAGGAGCATCAGCAGCACCGCAAGCCATTAGCATCGGTCCCACTGAGGTATTGCTCCATTTCCCAGGACACCAATAGTTCAGCCAGAACCTGAACAATTTTCTGTGCATAATAGCCAGAAATTTGCTCTCAGCAGCAGGCTCTGAAATCAGCATCCCAGCAGAGACAGCCTGGATTAATCAGGCTGGCCACAACTCGGAACAAACCTGCTGATTAAGCCTTGGCAGAGACGGTGGTGTGTGCCGAGGACCTTCCATTCGCCTCCCGCACAGGCACAGCGGGAGGGCTCACAAATCTTTAGGAAGCGATTGACTGCATTCTTCTGGAGCCGTCTGCCACCAGCGCTGCAGCCGCCTGCCCCGTGTCCCCCGTGTGCCCTGTGTCTCCCATGTCCCCTGCGTCCCCTGCCCTGGGAATGACATGACATGGAGCCGCTGCCCTGGCTCTGACATGGAGGGAGGTGACGGGGTGTTGAGAGTACAGCAAGGAGGTGGCAGCTGAGGTGCTTCCGATGAATGGAGGGAGATTGAGCTGTGCAATGAGGTTTGGGGGGGGTTATGTTCCTGCCGACCTCCAAAGCCCCTCTCAGACCTGCTGCCACCTCCTCTGTGCACAGATACAGCAGGTACCGCACAGGCTGGTGGCTTTCCCTAGGGACCCCAACTCACTGCCCCCAGGACACACCCTCTCGCTTCCCCCCTGCCCAAAAACACCCAGACACCCTCCTCACCCCCCAGCCAGCCTGGACAGCCCCTGGCAGCTCCTGCCCCATTTTCGGCAGGGTGTTCGGCTGTCGGATGCTGTGCTCAAGGCTGGCACCGGCAGCAAGCTGCAGCTCTGGTGGCTCCTGCTTTCTTGGGGACCCATGGGGCTCCCTGTGCCCCCACCCCGGGGATATCAGCACCCTCCTGTGCCGCCCATCTCTATGGTGGGGGGGCGTGGGGGTGCAGCCCCAGGGCACCTCTTCCAGCACCACGCTCTCTCCTCCTGGTGAAACGGCAGGATGTTTACATGAGGGTTTCTGGCTGGTGAAGGACACACAAAGCCTCAAGAAAAATAAAATGAAATAACAACAGCAACAAAAAATTCCCCTGTTTTTTCCCCTCCAGCAGATGGAAAGTAAACACAGCTGCTCTGCTCACCCCAAGCAGCGTCCATGCACCCTGGCCCTCCCCACCCTGCCCACCCCACAGTGGCCACCACGCAAGGGGACCTGTCCCCTGCACGGCCTGGGGACGAGAGCAGCAGAGGAGGGAAGATGCAATGGGTGTGTGGGAAGAGGATGGGCTGGTGCCGGCACGGGGGGACACAGTTGCCCCTGTCCGTCTGGAGGACCGGGTGACATGGAGGTTAAGCATCAGGAAACACTTTCCAGCTCCAGCCGGGCTCTGCTGCTCCTGGGACAGGCCGGGAGCCACCTCTGCGGGGACAGACCACGGGTGGGATTTCCCAGATCCTGCTCTTCTTCCTTAATTTTAAGGCGGCAGCAGCTGCTGGCAGCAGGGCCTGCTGCAGATCCCCAGCCCGCAGAGGTCCCCACCCCATCCGACCTGAAACTGAGGAGAAAGGGAACATTTCCCATATTTACTATGCAACCGCAGCAGCTTCAGGGCAGAGCCGTGAGTGGGAACCTTCACAACAGCTTCCTCCAAAGTAACGCACCCAGTTCTGGATTTAAATAAAGCACAAGGATCTCTAAACCCCACGTGCAAGCAGAAGTACCAAATTCCCCCAATTTCACCTTTGCCATGACTTATTCAGCAGGGTTTTAGCAAGTGGCCCCAGGACCATCAGGTCTGGGAGATCTGGGAGCCCCGTGAGAGGCTGGGCTGTGTGCAGGGCTGGAGGATGCTGCCGGGGATCATAGGTCATAGAATCACAGGATGGTTCGGGTTGAGGGGACCTTCCCAGCTCCCCAGTGCCCCCCTGCCATGAGCAGGGACATCTTCACCAGCTCAGGTTGCTCAGAGCCCCGTCCAGCCTGGCCTGGGATGTCTCCAGGGATGGTTCATCCACCACCCAGGGATGCTGCCCGGGATGCTCGGGGCTGCTGGGGGTTCTCTGGCCTGCAGGGATGCTCAGGGCTGGAAGAGAGCTTGAGACTGGCAGGGATGCTTGAGGCTGTAAGGATGCTCCGGGCTATGGGGATGCTCAGGGCTGTGAGGATGCTCCGGGCTGTGAGGATGCTCCGGGCTGTGAGGATGCTCCAGGCTGTGAGGATGCTCAGGGCTGTGGGGATGCTCAGGGTTGTGAGGATGCTTGGGGCTGTGAGGATGCCTGGGGCTGAGGGGATGCTCGGGGCTGCAGGGAGAGCATGGGCAGGGTGTTTGTGGGCTGGGGGTGCCGGCTGGCGGGCAGGGTGCTGGCGGGCAGGGGGCTGGCGGGCAGGGCAGGGTTTGCTGTGGCTCATGCCCAAACCTCTTGCGTGGAGCTCGGCTGTCCTCTAGTGCACGCCCGGCTCCATGACACGGGGCCGCGGGGCCGGGCGGGCGGGCAGGACAGGCAGGGCAGTGCCAGGCAGGGCGGGCAAGGAGGGAGCTCTGCCCCACAAAGACGCATTTCCCACTTTGCAGCCTCCCACATTTTTGGGGGCTCCGCTATTTATTCAGCATCCCACTCTTTGCCTTTCACGTTCTTTTCCCCACCTTCCCCCTCTCGTGGTCTTCTACCCCGCTTTGGCCTCAGCTTTTCATTAGCTGCTACTCTTTTTAACGGTCTCCACTTTTTCTTTAGACTCCCACTCCTTCTCAGCCTCCTGTTCCTCAGTGACCTCCACTATTCATCAGACCCTTTCAGCCTCGGACTCCCCTACAATTTTCACAGCCTCCAACTGTTTTGCTCACCACTTTTATTTTGATCACCACTTTTTTGTTGTCCAGCACTTTTTTTCAGCCTCCAACTTCTTTGCCTCTTTTTCAGCCTGCAATCTTTTTTGACCTCCAACTTAACCTCTGTCTCTACACTTTTTTGGGGGAGGTTTTTCTTCTGGCACAGGTGATGGGTGGGCAGAGGGACACTGCAGCTACCTGCACAGTGTGTGTGGAGCTGGCACAGGCACATGGATGGGGAAAGGAGAAAAAGAGTGAGGGGGGAGTGGCGAGGGTGGAGGGACGGGGCTGTCAGAGCCCCCGGGGCACTGTGGGGCTGTCAGGTCCTCAGCAGCCTCACCTGGAGCTCCCCACACCTGCCTGTGCCTCTTTTTAAGCTCAGCTTGGGGCCATCACCCCCTTCCTCACACAGGTGAGGACTTGCTTGTCTCTGACATGCTTCCAGTATAGACCTCAGTGTGCAGGTAACTGGTGGCTGCGGGTGCCCGTCCTGGTTCATCTCCAGCTCTGGCTTTGTCCCTGGCTCCTGGAGGCTTTGGTTCCCTATCTGGATGGACCCTGGCTGGGTGCTGCTGAATTCCTCCTGTGCTGCAGCAAAACCTTATTTCTACCTTTCCTTCTGGGACCGTTTCCCTAGCACCCCTTGCCTTTTATTTAATACGAGCCAAAAATGATACTGCAGAGTGGGGTGAGCACTCCGGCGCTTTGCAGAGCAGCCGGGGCAGGGGCCGGGCAGCTCCGGAGCACAGCGGGGTGCGGGGGACCGGCCCCCCGCAAAGCTTCGCGCAGGGCTGGGCGCGCAGAGGCGCGGGCGGCCCGCTGGGGGGCAGCAGAGCGCTGGGGACGGCTCGTCCTGCCCGAAGTGGGCAGGGATGCGACCTGTCCCCCCCAGTTCCACCCCATCCCGGCTCCGCCTGTTCCTCACCGGCCGGACGGAGCGGTGCGGCCTGGACCCCCCCTCCTCCGCCCCGGTAACCCCGAGGTGCTCCGGGCTGCTTTTGCAGAGGCCGCCTTGGAAAATGCAGACAGCTCACAGCAGGGCTGCCCAGCCCCGAAAAGGGCGGTGTTGGTGTTGGACCCACTGGAGAAAAAGAGAAGGTGCCCAGAGCAAGTGGGGAGATGCTACGGTGAGGCTTGCTTGTTGTTGAATGCCTGGTGACATCTGCTGTCACATCGAGACTGTCTGCACCCGGGTCACCCCATAGAATTGTTTTGGTTGGCAGAGACCTTCAAGATCATTGAGTCCAACAGTTAACGCACCGCAGCACTGCCCCATGTCCTGAGAACCTCATGTCCGTCTGTCCAACCCTCCAGGGCTGGTGACTCCAGCACTGCCCTGGGCAGCCTGTTCCAATGCCCCACAGCCCTTTGGGGAAGAAATTGTTCCCCGCATCCAGCCTCAACCTCCCCTGGCACAACTTGAGGCCGTTTCCTCTGCTCCTGGCGCTTGTTCCTGGGGAGCAGAGCCCGACCCCCCCGGCTCCAAGCTCCTTTCAGGCAGTTCAGAGATCAGAAGGTCTCCCCTCAGCTCCTGTTCTCCAGCTGAACCCCCCAGGTCCCTCAGCCGCTCCATCACACTTGTGCTCCAGCCCCTCACCAGCTCCGTTCCCTTCTCTCCACTCGCTCCAGCACCTCGAGGGCTTTTTTTGTAGTGAGAATGGTTTATGCTCAGCTCGCCTTGCTGGGACAGACAGTGACTGCTGCCGGCAGGGACCAAAAGCACCAACACAGCCAGTTTCCTGGCTAGAGTTGGGCACTGGTGAGATGAACTGGGGCTCTAACCGAGTGTGTCCAGAAAGGTGAGCAAAGGGAGATGAGAGGGTGTGGGGAGCAGGGGGTGGCCCTGTTATTATCGGCTGTGGGTTCTGGCCAGCATCCAGATGATGGGGAGGATGCTCTGATCAAGTCAGGTGTTCAGATCCTCTCTCCTCCATAGGCAACTCCAGGACCCACCATCCCTACCAAGGGCTTCTTCTTACTTAACAATTAAAGAAAATAGAAGGGAAAATAGTAGCCACCAGTGCCTGCAGGTACCACCTTCCCTCCTACACTGAGGCATCGCCCTGCCCTGGCCCAGCCGTGGCTGCGGTACAGGTGCCAGGACCCTCACTCCAGAGGTCTTTGCTCCAGCAGGATGAGCCCCCCAGCCTGGCTGTGGGCTGCCTGATGGATCCGATACGCATGCGGGGCCACCCCCTCTCCCAGCCCCACCATCTTCAAAGCCAGCGGACCTGGCAGTCGTTCTGAAACCCCGGGCAGAGCCTCCATGCCACGGCTTGGCATGCAGCTCAAAGGCTCAATTAGCAACATCTGCTTTTGTAGGCTGTAAAAATCCTCTCCCTGCTCCCCTCCCTCGCTCGGAGTGCTCACAGCTGGGAGCAACATGGGACTGCAAGAGGCTGGAGCCACATGGTGTGGCATGCTGTGCCACCTTTGTCACCACTCTGCTCAACCCTTGGACTCAGGACCATCTGATGGTGGGGGACAGCAGGTGGGGAGCATGGGGGGCAGCATGCAGAGGATGGTGTGATGGAGCCTGAAACAGGATGAGACTTGGAGATCTCTCCCACCAGGTAAGTGTAGGGACTCTGGTGGAGCATGTGCATCCCTGTCTCTCCTAGGAGGTGGTAAGAAACATCAGGGAAGCAATGGGAAAGGCATTGGGGGGAGGTCTGCGGGGAGAGCAGAGCGTGCTGCAGCCCTGCTCCCCTCTGATGTGGGGATCCCTGGCCTGTACTGGGGCACAGGGTGGCAGGACCCAGTGTGGGACGGACACAGATTGGGGTTCACACAGGGAGCACCCACAGGAGGTGCCTCCTCTGAGGGCAGTAGCATTGGGAAGACTATGAAGTTCATGGTCTCTGTCCATCCCCACTCTATCCTACTGGAGAGACCTGTCTGGGGCCAGGCTGGCTGCTTCACCCCTTGATGCCCAGGCTGCAGATTGAGCAACTGGCACAGACTGGGCAGAGAGGACTGTCCTGTGAAGCTGGCAATGCTGGGTCCGAGGGGTTCCCAGCCAAAAGTCTCCCAGCAAAGCTGTGGGGCAGGCAGAAAGGAGAGGCACTGAGAAGGGTCCAAATGGCCTTTCTCCTGCACCAAAACCAAAATTAAATCCTCCTTTATCAATAATGCAAGAAAAGGTCCCAGCAAGAGGGCAGGGGGTGAGGCAGGTAACAGGGAGGCGAGGAGCTCAGCCATACCTTCGGGAGGAGGGTGCAGCACTGCTCTGGCACAACATGAGTGTGTGAGGTCTTAGGCAGCTGGTGAACTCCTTTCATCAGTGGCACAGGCTCTTGCTAAGGTACCACCATTGCATCCCCTCTTCTGGAAGCACTGGTGGTCCTGGGAGCCCCGTCCCATGGGCTCCCTCATGGCTTGCTGCACCCAGCAGCTCCCCTTTTCCCCAGGAGGAGCGGGATGTGAGCGCGGCCGTTCCCAGCAAGGGGCGCAAGGCAGCCTCCCCCTGTATATCACAGATCCCCCAGCATGGGGCTGTGCTGAGAGGTGACATGGTGACACCAGCTGTGGGACCTGGAGGCCGACCCTGGAGGCCAGCTGAGAGCTCCCGCCAGCACCCATTGTTTGGGAGCTGAAGCAATAGGAGCCCTTGCCCAAGGAGCCTGGCAGGTCTGGCCAGCAGCTCGGCTGTGTGGTCCGCAGGCTTTCCCAGGAGGGCTGTATAGAAGCAGGGCTGAATGTTGTTGACATCATCCTGGGTATGTCTAGAAATGCAGCCAAGTGGCGCTGAACAAGGGCCACCGAGGTCGAGAGGGCATGGAGCCAGCCCAGGGATGATGAAGATTTGTGAATGAGAGCGGTTTGGGCAGTGCTGGTGGGTGAGATAGGGGGGTCCCCCTGGAGAAAGGGGCCCCTGAGCCTCCCTCCCTGCCCCAGCTGTCCCCCAGGCAAGAGTGAATGGGTCCCATGGGTAGTGTTGGGCAGGGGGCTCCCGAGGTCTGACACCAAAGTGGCAAACCCTGGGCACAAGGCACAGCTCACCTGCTTCCCCAGCCTCCGCGGAGGAAGGGCCAGGATGTTCATCCACCACTTCCCCACCTTCTGGCTGTTACATCTGATTGCACGTGATTTACTTGCTACCAGAGCAAGGGCTGCTGTGGCTGGGGAGCCCTCAGGGCCTCTCTCTGCAACCTCAGCTGCATTCTGGCTGCAGCAAAGCACCCCGCACTGGGGGAATCCCTTAGGAGATCCCCAAGACCTCAGCCATGTCGGCCCCTGGCATCTCTTCAAGGTGCTTTGGCTTTGCCTGGGGATGTCTCTTCCCTGGTGCTTCTGAAAGCTGCTTGGAGCCTGGGGTCTCCTCCTCATCCCTTCTTCTGGCACCTGGGCCACCTCCTCTTGCAGTTAATAATTAATAAAGCATTGAGATGCCACAAAAGCACATCGTGGGGAGCCCTTTGCAAAGACCAGGACAAGCATTGTCAGCTGCAGCGTGTGGTAAGAAAACACTGGCCTGACGCTGGTGGCAACTTCCTTCCCCATCCGAGGGTCTGCCTCATTAGTCAGCTAGCTGATTAGCATTAGGCAATGATGGGAACTCTACAAATCCCCATAGGGTGCTAGTGCTCCCCAGGGAAGACTTCTGAGCCCGTGCATCTCTGCTTGGTGTAAGAAAAACATAAACCACACTGTCCTTTGAATACCAGTAACAGCAGTAAATGGAGAGAAAGCCAAGGAAGGCTGAGCAAGGAAACCTGTTCTTTCCTGAACAGTCATGTGTAGACGGCTGTTTTTACAATGAGAGAGCAGCGAGTGGGAGGAGCAGTTAATGTTTTCCCAGCAAGGGGAAACTCCCAGGTGGAAATAACGCTGTGTCCTGGAAACGGAGCCTGTCACCAGACAGGGCAGTGTTGGCACAGCCTCCTCTCAGCTGGGTGATGCTGAGCAGGATGCAGGTGGAGAACTGCTCCCAAAGGGGGTGGGAGTGATGAGCTCCCATCACAGCCCTGCATGAGCATGCAGGGAAGCTGGGGCTGAGCTCAACCTCATGGTGAGTGCAGGGGCAGAAAGAAAGCAGAGTCCTCTGGCTGGGGAAAAAGCTGAAATAGCGTGGGAACAGTGGGGATTTGGGGAGAAAGGCAGGAAAAGGCATGGAAGAGGTTTGAAGAGCAGGCCCCCACTGGAGGCGGGAGGAAGAGAACACCCCCTCTGCTGACAGAAATAGCACCTAAAGCACTGGGCGTAGCTGGGAGGCAGCTAGCCTTTGGTTTGGCTAGCCACTAAACCCAGCTCTGGGAATGTGGGCTGTCATGTCCCCTCCTGTGCTGAGCCTCCCAGCACCGGCACACAGAGCACTGGAAGGGAAGGAGCTGCCTCCAGCAGCCAGGGCTGAAGGACATCAGGGCTTGGTGTCAGCCATAACAGGGCATGCAAGGCTTTGAGGGCTCTGGTAGCAATTTTTAGCCCTGGCAACACACTCTGCTGCTGGGCTGCTGCCTGCAGCCTCTCCCTGAGCAATTTTGGGTTTGCACAGCATGAAACATAAACCTCTCTGGGCTGAAACAGCATCACCTCACCATGGGGAGGTGAAAGCCCCTGGGTAACGCAGCCTGTCAGGAGTGTGAAAGACTGAACTGGAGGCCAGAGACTGCTGCGCCTTGGCCAGGCAGCCCCGCTTAGGGAGCTGGGGTCCCCGCCAGTGTGTCCAGAGCCTGCACCGAGTATACTCATGCTGCTTGAGTTTGTCTCCATGTGCTTGGTGCCTCAGTTTCCCATCAGAAAGCAGGATGCGGCTCTGCCAGGCAGGCTGGGGCTCCATTCCCAGCTGCCAGGAGTTGCTGTGGTCACAGCTTTGTGCTTCCCACCCCAGAGAGCTCTGCCTGCAGAGCATGGTCACTGGAGCTGCTTCCACGCTACCCACGAGGCAGCGAGGCATTTGTGCCTGGGGTATCAGAGCTGGTTTATTGCACATGCAGAGGGAGCACAGTCGGTATTTCTTTCCAGAATAATGGCTCCAGTGCCCCAACCCTTGATGGGATCCTGTGGGTAAAAGGCAGGCCCTGGCAGTCCCAGGAAAGGAACTCCACCCGAGAAACCCCAGACCTGCAGGAACAGCGTGCTCAGTTATTCCAGCATCTCTGCCCCAGCTGGGCAAGGAGCAGGAAGGGATGGGGTGGAAGAGGCAGAGGGAACCTGCCTTCAAGCTCTGCCCTGTGCTCTGGTGCTGTAGCATGGCTCAGTCTCCAGCCTGGGTTGTGGTTTTCCTTATATCACTCTCAGTGATGTTCAACATTTGTTCGTTCCAGCTGTAAAGCCTCTCCTGGCTCTACACCAGATATTTTCTCACCTCAGTGCCTCAGCTAGAGCAGAGCTAACTGTTGAGTGTGAGCTCCCCTTTCATGCTGGGCTCGCTCTTCTCACAGGTCAGGCTGATAAATGGGAGAAGGACAAAGCCTCCAGTGAGTTTCCCTGTGCCTGCAGGATCCCACCCGGGTCAGCCTGGGGGAGCCCAGACAACCAGCTCCAGCATGAAAGAGTTGGTTCACTTTGGGACAGAGCTTGATGAAAACCCCAGACATAGGAACACTTGAAACAGTTCCCACAGTCAGGTTAGTGTCCAAGGGTGAGGATGGCTTCATGGACAGAGAAGGGAGCTCGGAGCAGGCTCTGCCTGCTGCTCTGCTCAGGGCAGGATTTCCTGTTGCAGAGCTGGTTTTTGCTGCCAGTAAGCTAGTAGTGTCTCATTTAAGTAGCCCAAGAAACCCCTGTTGGGGTGCAAACAGGGTTTGGGACAAAGAAGTGATGTTCCCTGGAAGCTGGCTTCCTCTTAGTAACTGCCTGTTCAGATGTCCCTCCTGGTGACCCAGAAATGGAATTGTTTCAGGCTCTTTTTGGACCTCTCGGGGTGGAGGGCGAGCAGGCAGCAAGCGCCCAGGGGACATCCAGCGTGTGTTTGCCACGGGAGAGCTGTACGGCCACACGGTGTGAATTTTGGGGCTGTCCTGTGCAGGGACAGGAGTCGAACTCGGTGATCCTTGTGGGTCCCTTCCGACTCGGGACATTTTGCGGTTCCACGACCCCGCGGGCACCGTGTCCCTCGTCGCTGGCTGCGAGCCCCACGACCCCTCCCTGCGCAGTTTCCGTCCCGTGCCGGCACAACGGGCCCGAGCGGGGCCGAGGCCGGGACAACCGCGGGGCTCCCGGGCGAGGGCGGGGGGACCCGCGGCGGCTCCCCGGGGCGCGCTGCCCGCGGCGCGGCCGGCAGCGGCGGGCGGAGCTGTCCTTCAGCACCACGGCACCTGCCGGGGCCGGGCGGCCGGCGGGGCCCGGGGCCGGGCCGTGCACGGGCGGCGGGTGGCGGGGGGGGCGCGGGCGGGCGCGCAGGCGCAGGGCGCCGCGGCTCCTCAAGGTGTTGGCGGCGCGGCCGAAGATGGCGACAGACTGAGGGCAATGGGGCCCGGCGGGCGCGGCGGGGCCCGGCAGCTGGCGCAGCCGACGGGGAAGCGGAAAGCCGAGTGAGCGGGCCCGGGGCATGCCCCCGAGCGGCGGCCGGCGCTCCGCGGCCGGGGCGGGGAGCGGGAGCGGGGCCGAGGCGGCGCGGCGGCCGGCGGCGGCGGCGGCGGCCTGTAGGCGGGGGCGCGGGCATGGCGGCGGCGGCGGCGGCGGCGCGGCGCGGCGGCCGCAGGTGACAGCGGCGGCAGCGCGGCGCTCCCCCCCGCCGCCGCCGCCGCCGCCGCCTCCCCCCCGCGCCGCCCCCGCAGCATGATCCGCGGCGCCTGGATGTACCCCCGCGGGGGCGCCGGCGGCGGGGCGGTGTGCTGCGCGCCGCGCCGCAGCGACAAGCCGGTGGCCGACCCCGAGCGGGCGCAGAAATGGCGCCTCTCGTTGGCTTCGCTGCTCTTCTTCACCGTCCTCCTCTCCGACCATCTGTGGCTCTGCGCCGGGGCCAAGCTGCGGGCGCGGGAGCGGAGCGGCGCCGGGCGGGCGCGGAGCCGCGGGCCGCGGGCCCTGCTGGCGGCCGAGCCGGCGGGCGGCAGCTGCGAGGCCTTGCTGGGGAACCTCAGCCGGGCCCCCGGCCCCGCCGGCCCCTGCCCCGCCGCCCGCGGCGACCTGGACTCGGCCTGTGCCCGGCTGCACGCCCTGCAGCGGCCGCGGGGCTCCCTGGCCGGGGCTCCCCTCCGCTCGCCCCCCGCCGCCGCCGCCGCCGTCGTCGCCCCCTTCTTCGCCTCTCCCTCCTCCAAGAGGACCTTCCTGCAGGCTTACTTTAGGAACTTCAACCTCTCCTTTTGTGATACTTACACGATCTGGGACCTGCTGCGGGAGATGGCCGGCCCGGACGGCCTGGACTGCAGCGTGGACAACCTCATGGTGGACTTGATGGTGGCGGCGGCCGGGGCGCTGGGCGGGGAGGCCTGTAGCAGCTGCGTCCAGGCGTACCAGCGGCTGGACCAACACGCTCAGGAAAAATACGAGGAGTTCGACCTCTTGCTGGAGAAGTACTTGCAATCAGAAGAGTACTCGGTCAGATCCTGCCTGACGGACTGCAAGGTAGGAAGGGGTGCTGTGCGTGCCGCCGGGTGAGCTGCATGCTGTCCCACAGCCCCACCGAGCCCCGTGGGTCCCAGCTGCAGGAGGTGCCGCGACCCTCCTGCCCACGGGCTGGGGGTCTCCTGCTGCCCCCGAGCCGCAGCCTGGCCGTGCCAGCGCGATGGGTCTAGAGCCCCTGGGGCGGCTGGTGAGGGGTGGTGGGAGTGAGAGGGCAGAGCGGGGCTTGGCCAGGGCGAGCGTGCACTCACACGTCCCTGCGCACACCTCCTGACACCCTGCTCCCTGCCAGCCTTGCCTGCGCCGCCTTAGGTGTGCAGGAACGTACATCCATGCGCACACGTGTACGTACATCCATGCACATGCTGGGCGAGCCAGGGAGGTGCAGGAGGTGCAGGGCCCCTCACCGGTGCCTCTGGCCTGCTGCCGCTGCGGAAGGTGCTGCGTGGGGCTGGGGCAGCCCAGGGCTCTGCCCGGCCATCGCCAAGCTGAGGTGAGGAGGCAAGCTGAGCTGAATCGCGGTGCTGGAGCCCCTTCCCTCACACAGCAGCTGTTTTGCAGCCCTTCCACCCCTTCTCCCCAGGGAGACAGGCTGGGGGTGCCGGGATGTGCCTCCCCCTTGGCGTTCCCCGCAGTATCGCTGCCCGTCCTCAGTCCATGTTCTGAAAGCAAATGGGTTGCCTCCCCAAGCCTCAGCCAAATCGAGCCTCAGACCGGTGCTGTCCCTTTCCAAAGCGAGAGCTGCGGTCGCATCTCAGTGCAGAGCAGTTCTGCTGGGCGCTCCCCTGCCTTGTCACCAGCCTCCCCCTGCTCCGGGCTGCCCGGCTCACCTGTGCGCGCTCCCTCCGGACGTCACCTCCGGGGAGCGTGATGGTCTCAGGAATTAAACCTGCTTTCCCTTCCTCACAGCCGTGTCCCGGAGGGACGGTGGCAGGGTGGTGCTTGGACACTGCCCTTCTGGGACAGTTTTGAGGGACACTTGGAGCCACGGTGGCAGTGTGGGTGGCTCTTGGTGTGGTGCTTGTCCCCTGGGAAAGCACAGGGTGCTGAATAATACTGCATTTTCTGATGTGACTTGTGGCTATGTGCTGCCCATGTGAATACCCGCTTATAAGAGACAGCAGAGAGCTGTCGCTCGATGGTAACAACGTAGGAGAGCAAGTGACAGCAAAATAGGAGGAGAGTGGAGGAAAACAGAATAGACAGCTCAGCCAGTGTGAGCAGCTCCCACAAAATCCTCATAGCAGGACTCTGGCTGCAGAGAGCCCTGGAGCTGGGTGAATGGGATTTAAATACAATTTCTGGGGCTGGATGTGTGTGTGTGGCAGGGCACTGTGCGTGGTCCTGCACCGCGCGGCTGCCTCCCATTCACAGCCTTCCCGCTCCACTGGAGCGGCTGGAAGAACGCCGGCGGGGAAGCAGAGCAGGTCCGGCTCACCTGCACGCAGGCTCGCGCTGCAGAGCCACGCAGCCCCCCGCAATCCCCTCCCCGAGGAGCCGTGTGGCTCGATAAGCAGCACACGCAGAGCTCTCTGCCAGCCGCATCGCCCTGGTGATTTTGGCTCTTTATTGCTTCTGCTTTAAAACAACAACAAAAGCCCCGCTGGAGCAGCCGGTTCCTTCTTATGCAGCAGGTTGAGAACTTAGAAGAGGCTGAATGTTCAGGAGACCCGTGAGTCCCATCGCTCCCTGTTCATAAAAGCCCAGTTTCAGGGGTAAGGCAGGTGCTGTTGGGGGTGAGCAGCATCCCCAGTGTCCAAACGGCAGATCCGTCCATGCCCGGAGCTTGGGGAATGCTCGGGGAAGGCCGTGCCAACGTCTCCCTGCGAGCTGCAGGAGACAGAGATGCTGTGAAATGGTGGGTTCTCTGTAACTCAGCTGCTTAGATTACTCATTGCTGTAATACTCTCCCAGGCCTTTTTATTTTCTGCTTGGAAATAATCCCCAGGCAGATCCCACTCTTCTGCGTACGTTGTTGTTATTCCCGTGCAGCACTGACAGCTTCCAAATCATACTATGAAAGTGTTTTACTTATTACTCCTACAACTAACACCAAAAATCCCTATGGCTGAGTGACAGTGGAACCTGAAAATACGTTTATGGGGTTTATTATTTGTTTGCATTTCTCGTGGGCCGGGGTTTCGTGGATCTCACAGCCCCTGCGGGCAGGTCCCCCAGCACCATGGGGACGGGAGGGAGGGGACATAGCGGGTCCACGTGGTCCATCCGTCTTCCGAAATACGTTTTGCTTCTTGCAGTGAAGAAGACCCAAGTGGCAGCTTCTGTCGTGGTGCTGGTTAGTGCTGATGAACATAAAAAAGGTGGAAAATACTTGTGTTTTTCTGTCTGTAGGAGGGAATAATGCATTAAATGAGTTGGGGGCAGCCACCTGCCGCCTCCATCCCCCCTCTTCTTGCGTGACTTGTACCATTTGTTGCTACAAGACACGATGAACTTGTTGCACTGAGTGGTTGTGGTGACCCGTTGGTAGCATCCTTCCAAAGGGACCTTTGAGGAGGTCACAGCCCGGGGACGGGGACGCTGCAGCTGAATGTCCCTCGGGATCTGTGGGGAACTGTCGGCTCAGGTTTTGCAGGACTTAGCGCAGGAAGAAATGCCCGTCCCTCCAAAGCGAAGCCCTGCGTGATGCTTATGGCTGTTTTCTGCCGATTTTTCCCTTTTTCTGAACAGGCAAAACGCAGCGTTGCTCCGGCTCAGCCGCCGCCAGATGAGGGGTTTGCTTGTGCAAAGGCAGAGCGATTTGTACTGTTGCCCTCTCCAACAGCCGCTGCCCAGAGCTCCTCTGAAAGTACACGCTACCACTGGTACTGGGGAAAATCAAGATCTATGGGACAAAGCCGGCTGAATTAAGGACTCATTAGGTTGCAAGAAACAAAGCTGTGGAGAGCGAAGGGCTGACAGCCGGGAGCTGCAGGGCCGGGGCTGGGAACAGAGGCTGGACAGGACCTGTAGAATCTCAAATTATATTAGATTACCTGGGTTTCTCTGCACGCGTGGGCCAGTGACTGTTGAATCCCGCTGCAGCCCTGGCCAGATCCATTTCTCCACCTCTGGTTTCCCTGTTATCCCGTCTGGGAGAGCCTGGCAGGGCAGGATTTCGGTCCTGAGGCTTTCGTGCCGTGTCGGTGTTTTCCCCGCCGTGAGCGCGCAGGTGATGCGGTGAGAGACGGAGGCCGGTCCCTGCTGCAAGGTGCCGCAGCATCGCGCCTGGCACAGCCCACGCCGAGCGCCTGGAGAGCAAATGTGTTTCTCTTGCTCCTGTTTAGCCAAAAACAGCCTCAGCAATCTGTGTCTCTGCTCAGCATCCCTCCCCGCCGAGCATCTTCCTGGAAATTCAAGCACAGCGGGGCTGGGAGCTTTGGGAGGGCAGCGTCCTGGGGGCACCGCAGGGCTGGGGAAGCCTCTGGGAAGAACCAGAGCAGCAGTTTTACCTCCACAGAAGCACTCGAGTTGCGTTTGGCTGGGCTTATCCAAGACGCTGCTCAACCCGGTGCACTCTGGCTCCAAGCCTGGATTGCAAAACTTGCTCTTTTTTTTTTGTTTGTTTTTAAATGTCAAGCCCACCTTACACTTTACATGAATATTGAGGCTTGTAGCAAATCTGGGTGGGCTCCAGGTCCCTCTTGCAGCATCGCTGAGCCGGTGGGTGCTGCAGGGACCCGGGGGGCAGAGGCTGCTCCCCAGCACCCGGGCAGCTCTGGGGGCTGCACCTGCAGCTTCTCCTCAGGAACAAGCCTGGCCGCTGAGCTGGAGCTTCACCGGCACTTCGAGAGGTGAAAAAACATCGCGGAGTAAATTCCAGAGTAATTCTCGCGGATCAGCGCAGTCCGTAGTGTGGCAGTTTTGGCAAGGCCACCTGCACGAGCTCAGCCAAGTGCATTACACACCAGTTCCCTATCAGCAAAGGTAGGCTTTTTCAGGCGTGCACAGAGATACGGGTGTATTGTATAAAGAGTTGGAACAAACGGGCTGTGTGGGTTTTGGCGTGCGGTTACGGCAGCCGCAGCCCCCAGCTGGTTCCTGCACCTTATCTCGGGTGCCGCCAAGGTGTTTGAAAATAGAGATCAAAGATCAAAAAACAGAAGAACCAAAAACTCATTGATGAAAGGAGTTTGCTCTGTAATTTAAAAAGAACAGTGTCAAGGTGTCAGAAATGTGCCAGTGGTGCCTGGGATGTGTGCGAGTGCGAAGGGGGATGCTGAGCTGATGCTTGGACAGTGCTGAGCTTTGCTTGGGGTCGGGACATCTGGGGGTGCCCGGTGTCTGGACCCCCAGGGTTGCTGTGGGGCCGAGCAGCCTGGGGCGGGGGCAGCGGCTGGGGGCTGCTCCCCCAGTGAATGGGGGGGTTCACTGCCGCTTTCAGAGGCGTTTGGCTGCCTGCTTTGGGCTGGTTGTCTGTTAACGTCTGTCAGTGGTGCTTAAGGGGAAAAAATAGAAGTTTATAAAGGCAGCGAGTCTGTGTGCAGCAACAGGCAGGTTGGCAAACGGCGCGGGGAAGAGTGTGAGGGAGGGCGAGAGATCTGTCTCCATCAAATTGTCACCAAGTAGCTACAAGTGACGCAGACACCAGCGCCTGTTCCTGTCCCCGCTGGGGCTGGATGTGTGCGAGCCCGGGTTCCTCTCTGCCTGTGCCCGTCCCCAGGAACGTGAAGTCCACGGGGGCTTCACCAGTGGGGTGGACTGAGCTCCTCGGAGCGGCAGGCTCAGCTCTGGCGGTGACAAGGCGGTGCGATGCTTCAGCGGCTAACGGTGGCTTTTTGGAAAGCGTCCGACGTGCTGTGGTCCTGCTGGGAGTCTGTGGGCTCAGCAGCGTGCGTGACGGTATCGGCAAAATGTGTGACCTGGTAAAATAACACAACCCCCGCCGCGGTCCCCGCTTGCTGTACACATCCATTGCCACCGGCCACCTGGGGTGGGCCGGATTGGGGACAGCTTGTGATGCTGCTTTTCATAACAGGCAGCGATACTCATTGTCCCCACAGACAAAGGGACCTGCTGGTGTCACATGGACTGCCAGCCGTGCGAGCATCCCCGTGCTGCACCTTCCGTAGCTGAGCACCAGGAGGGGGAAGAGGATGCACGTGGTGTCTGCCTAACCCAGGACATGCTGGACCGGGCTTCACGTGTTCCCCGTGCAGGGACGGGCAGGTTTGCGTCAGGACAGGAGCCTTTTGTGCGGGGGAGGGATCGCGCGCAGCCCGGCCTGCCCTGGGTACGCACAGCACCCCCAGCCCAGATGCCCCACGAGGCTTCTCCTGTGCTGCCCACCTGCAGAGCTGCCTGCAGCAGAGGCAGGAGCACAGGACACCCCTGGCTGCCGGTGGCTGTCCCCGCTGTCACCGCGATGCCATTAGGATGCGGCTCATGCCCGGCTCCGCGCAGAGGAAGCTTAGCTCTGCTGGCGTTTGAAGGGCAGTGACTCAGGGACAGTGAAATCTGTGAATGAGCTGCCGAGGCTGCTTGGGCGAGGAGTGGCCATCTCTCCCCGCTGCCTGCAGCCCCAGCTGAGTGCCCTGGGGACGCTCCGCCAGTTTGCCCTCACTCCTCGGCCCCGCTTGCTTTTGCTCTCGGCTTCTCTGCGGGGCCTCTCTTGCAGCCACGATCCAGGGATGCCAGGGGGAGAAGTGATGCTGTGGGCATGCAGTGGGCTCCCCGAAACTCTGCTGATGTGGCCATTGTGTTAAAAATGGCATCACCTGGCAAGGGTTTGGCTCTCCAGAGCCCTGCCTGCACAAGCATCCCGCTGCTGTTCGGCCCGGCTGCAGAAGGAAACGCTGCCTGCACAGTGCATCCCCTTACGAGTGAAAAATACATGTATTTGGCATCTCAGCTGATGTCTGACCTCTGCCCAGCAGCTTCTGCAGGGTTTCTGTTGGATGGAGGGGTGGGAGGGCTGGCAGCAGGTCCCTGGCCTGGGGAGACAGGAGAGTGACCCCATAACCAAGCAGTGAGCAGTAAAAGGAGGTAAGTCCTCGTGCTTGTCATGAAGCAGCTACTGCCAGCCCGAGGCTGGGTGGAAGCTCTGGATGATTTATTCCTCACAGCAGGGTCTCCCAACACCATCCCCAAAGTTCTGGTGTCTGCTGGAGATGGTGAGGGCAGGTCCCGTCCCACCTCAGGACCCCCCAGTCTCTCTCATGCAGGTCCTGGTTTCAGTGGAATTTCCACTTCTAGCCCAGGGAAGCATCTCTGAGCTACCGTCTTCCCTGGAGATGCTGCGGTTTCCAAGAACTGGCATTTTCAAACCTTGAGCCAGAACATTCCCCGGCAGCCACATTACCACTTGCTGCTTCAGCCTTGGCAGACTGGGGCAGGAGATGCTCACGGAGATGGAGAGATGCCCTCACCCCTCTCTGGGCTGGTCCTGGCTGGGCAGGAGGTGCAGGCACAGTTTGGTGATGATTGTTTCATGAGGGGCAGCTGCTCTCCCCCACCATGTGTGGGCTGTTGCTAACAGGTCTGCAGCCCCCAGTGCAGGGAGAGGAGATATTTGTGGGGTGTGGATGCGCCTTAGTCTGCAGAGCTCTCCAGGGCTATGTCTGAGATGTTTCTTGCAGCCCCTGCTCCCACCCCAGAGCTCTCTGAGGTGTGGGACATCTCTGTGTCTGGGGATGCATCTGCCTGCATGTCAAGCCGAGATGCTTGTGCAAGGCACGTGCAACGCCAAAGTCCTGTGATTTTGCTGCTTAGTTGGTGAATTCTAGGTGTGTGCTTTGGAGCTGTGCACCTGTTAGTTATTTGGACCTTAGTAATGGCCTCGTGAGGCCGTTTCTCTTAAACAGGCTGCAGGGCGTCCCTGTCCCGTGTCCACAAAGCAAACCTGCTTGGTGGAGTTCCTGGGGCTGGAAGCTCTTGGAGCATCGCAACCTCATACCGAGCTGGCTGGGCACGTAGAAGACATATCCAAGGAGGTGCTTGTGAAAACCGAGGCATTTGACTCAGTATTTCCGAACTTTGCCCAGCGTTCCCCTGTTAGCTCCGCAGCACGGCTGGTAACGGCACCATCCCTGGGGAGCAGTCCGGCCGGGAGCACCTCCTCGCCCCCATCAGCTGGTGGGTAATGGATGACTCGTGGCACTGAAGTGTCTAGCCTTATTTTTTTTATATCTTATCTAATGTAACAGGATGTTCTCATTATCTGTATGAATGTTTAATCTACTTTTGAACCCTGCTAAGCTCCTGGCTGCAGCAGTATCTAATGGGAGCAGATTCCTCAAGCAATGCTAATGGATTGCAGGGACCTGACTTTCCCTCTGTCCCAACTCGATTGTGTTCATCTTCAGTTTCAGAGCAATCTCTAATTACTTTTTAACTAATTGGGCTAATAACAGACTAGGCTGCTGACTAACCCACCGGTTACCTGCTGCGTTAGGGTTTGGTTTGTCCCCTGCGCAGGGCAGCCAGGCAGGACCGAGCACTGGGGGCTGTTATGGGCTGTCACAGCATCCTTGTCACCGGGGCTGCCGCTTGGTGGAAATTTCATTTCTTGTCGTCTTGTCGTGACACCTCACCAGTCTGCACGTGGGTGGATGGAGTCGCTCCTCTTTTATAACTGGGTTATTTGGGTTTTGCCGCTGCATTGACCCGCACATCTCCTGGTGTCCACCCCGTTCACATACATCCCTCACACTCACGTCCTGGTCTCACCATCCCGGCGAGCTGTCTTCTCGCTAAACCTCAGCCGAAACCCTTCTGGAAAGGAGAGCACACAGCAGTGCTCTGGATTTGCTCCCCTGTCAGGGGAGTACCAGTCCTTTCTGCCTTTGCTTTTCTCTCAGGCTTGCGCCCATCAGACGTTTCTCAGGACACAGCTGGTGTCCCAGTCCAAGGCGCTTCCAGAGGAACAGGCTCCACGGACACTTTGTTTGGGTTAAACACATTTATTTTACAGCAGCGCCTGCAGGCAGCGCACCAGGACCGGGCCGCGTTGTACCAGGCACTGTCCACAGACAGGTGGTCGCTGCCAGGACGAATCGGAGGGTGAGCAAAGGGGACAGACCCGGGGTGCGGGGGGACCCAACACGGGCGCTGGAGCAAGAGTTGGGGTCTGTGGGCAGCAGTGAGCAGAGCCCTTCCACCCCATCATCATCCTCTCTTGGAGAAAGGACGCGTTGATACCAAGGCAGAGTTTGCTAATTAAACTAAAACGTGATTTTGTGGGAATTGTGATGTTTTTGAGCAGTGATGCGGTCTCAAAAGCCTGTTGCAGGAGTGGTCATGCAGCGCTGGTGGCTGGACCATGGGGAAGGCCCTGTCCGGGTCCCAGTGGCCGCGGGGCCACCATGGCAAACCCGCACTGGGCAAACTGGGAGCTGTGGTGGGAGCGAAGGGGCAGCAGGCAGCACTGGGCAGGGACTGGGCATCTGGAGGGTGCTCGGGGGTGCAGGGGAATGAGGGGACCTGTGACATGTGGGGACACAGGTACCGGCTGTGGAAGGCGAGAGGGCTTGGCAGTGGGCGCTGCCTTTCCATTTGTGCAGCTGTGACGTTAATTAGTGTGATTATGATTGCTGTTTTCCTTGCCGCTGAGGGCTGCCCAGCGTTCTCCGCCCTTCCAGGGGGGGCTTCTCATTTCGGGACAAACCGCAATTCCGGGCGATTCCTCCTGGGTTTGTTCCCAGGCGAGAGCTGCATCTGCTGGGATCAGACCCAGCTTGTGCTGCTCTCTGCACGCAGCAGCCCGCGGGTGCAACGCGCAGATTAGCAAAGAAATAAACCCGTACATGTGGTGCTCATCCCCTAGTACCATGAACTTTGTTGCGATAAGATTTTCACCTGGGATCTGAGTGTATAAGGTGTGTGGAGGTCGTGCTTTAAAGCTGTTTTCTCCGAGTTTTCAAAGATGAGCGCTTAGGGAGTTGTGTGTCTCAGATTTGTTTCAAGTAGCTTGGAGGGGGGCTGATTTTGGGGAAGCTTTATGTTTTACCTTCTGCAAAAGAAGGGGGATTCAGAACTAGGAACACAAACTAAAATGCTAAAAACTACGAGCTTCTTCATGAGGTCACTGAGGTGTTGTGAGCAGGTGGCTCTGACTTGTGTTGCTTTGAGGTAATTTGGGAGTGATTTAATCAAGGAGCTCAGGGGATGTGGGTGGGAAGCTGGGGCTGGGGTTCCCTGGCCGGGGGACGGTTGGTGCCATTCCCAGCGTCCCTGTTCCTGCTGGCACGTCCACCGCGGTGCCCGGAGCCGCAGACAGTGCCGGGGCACAATGGGCAGCGGAGCCCCCAGTTGTGAAACGGAGGATGCACGGCTCCAGCGCTGTCATCGCCAGGCAAAACTCAACATTATGTTAAAAACAAAAAACAAAAAGTAAAAACAATACAAAAAAACAATAGTCACACACAATTGTGGGGTTTGGGGTTGGGTTGGGTTCATTTTTTTCATCCCCCAAACCAGAGCGTGTGGACGTGGCAAGGCAGGGATGGTGCAGCTGCACAACTATCAAAGAAGTTACAGCTGTTACAGATATGGTGTTAGAACAGCCTATAGCAAAGCTGGGTTTTGGTCGGTTTGTTTGTGGGTTGGGTTTTTTTGGTTCTTCTAAGCTGTTTATAAAGCTCAGCACTGTTAATGTCAGGATGGCAGGCGGCAGTAATTGAATACAATAGTAATTGGGCATTGCAGCCTGTGTTTGTGACTCCTGGCCGTGGCCGTGAGCGTTCCCTTCATCCTCTGCCATCCGAGGGGGCTCTTCTGTGCCCCCCCGGTGTGTCCTGCTTCCCGCGCTGCATCCTGATGTGCCAGAGCCTGGAGAGATGCCCGAGCGGCTCATTAGCAGCGCTCATTTCCCTGTGTCCAAGATTAATGAGGCGCAGCCGCTCCAGATGCTCATCTCAGGCCACGGTGGAGCTGCGAGTGCGGGAGGGAGGGAGCGGGCAGGTTTTGGTCTGGCAGGGATTGCTGGGTGTATGTGGTGTCCCAATGAGTTCCTCGGGGTGCAGGTGGGTGGGGGGGTCTGGGGAGGAGGATTTTGGGCAGGGGGTCCGGTCCGAAGGAGCGGTGGAGCTTGCGGGATGCTCATGGACCACCCGGCCCCACGCGGCTTCCTCAGTCAAAAGAGCCAAATAATGCAATTAAACGCAGCAAGTCTTGCCTTTTCTATACAAAATGAGATTATTTTGTCAGGGAAGGTTTCCCGCTTCCCCGCCAGTCTGCAAATCCCCCTGCCAGAAAAGCGGGTGCTGGGCTGGGGATGCTGCCCATGCCTCTAATTAAGGAGAAGGGTTCGTTTGAGCGGGGCCTGCGCCATCCTGGGGAAAACTTCCCAAGCGTTGCTTCCTGCTCTCATGGAAAAAGAGGACTGAATTACAGCTGGTGGTCCCAGTGGGCATCCACGTTATCCTGAGCACCGTCCCCTGTGCAAAGGTGCCGCATCCCAAGGATGCTGCTGCATCCCGGCCCCGTGGTCTTAGCTGGGGCGGTTCAAGAGGCAGTGGCGGTGTTGGCAGAGTCCTGGATTGGAGCAGCAACCGGATTGGAAACAGCCAAATTACTTTAAAAAATGAGTACACTGGTTTGTGCAGAAATAGGAAGAACGCAGACAGGCTCTGAAAAGCTGTTTGGTGGGGGATGCTCTCCTCGTGCGGGCAGCGAGGAGCTCGATTTGGCACCAAAGCAACTGCAAAATGTCCGAACAGCTGACTGCTGCTCCCAGGGGTGGGTGGCAGTGTGAGCAGACAGGTAGCTGTTGGAAATCCATTTCATTTGGGGTTTCTTTAGTGTCTTTTATGATGCAGATGGAGAGCCTGTCCTCCTCCTTGCGTGTGAATCGGGTGGCTGAACTTGGCCCCTTTCCTGGGCAGCAGAACTCCTTGTGCTTTCTCGGAGTCGTCTCGCCAGTCCTCTGAGCTAAAACATGCAGGAGGAAGGCACCAAAATAGAGCTTTTTGGAGTTCAGGTCACTTATATTTACTTGGTGAGGCTGGAGATCAGCCAAAAAGAGAAAACAGAATGGAAGAAACGCTGATTGCAACCAAGCTCCCTTCCTGAAGAAACCATAAAGGGCGAGAATGGAAAACAATGAGCTTTCCCCATTGATTTAAGCTAAGAATAAATTTCTTCCTGTCCTAAATTCTCACACGTCCTTTATAGCAGCAGGAGAAAGCAGCTCGCGCGGGGTGAGCTCGGACGTATCGAAAGCTACTGAAAAAGCAAAGCGTTGGGGCTGCTGCTTGAGCATCCCAGGCAGTTTGGACCTTGCCGGGATCGCTGATTTTCGCAGGTGTGTGGCGGGAGGACGCCGGGGCTCTGCAGATCTGGCCGCGTGCCGTGCCGGCCCTGCTGCGCCAGCCGCTCTGCACCGCGGTTTTGAACAGGTCCAGGTGATTCCATCACGCGCAGCCTGGGGATCCCCACTGCAGCGCCCAGAGCACCCCATGTCGGCACCCCACAGCTCCGGTGCTGCCCTCAGGGCAGGTGGGTGTCCTGGGAAGGAAAGGGAAAAAGGCACCTGGAAGATCCTGGTGCTGGTCCCAGTTTCTGGGTGAGAGCATCTCCTCTGCGGTGGCTGTGATGCCACCAGCTCTCTGCAGCCTTTCGCTCAGTATTGCCATTAAATTCACGGGGATGTCGTTGTCTGAGACCCCAGCCCTCCACCAGACTTCTTGCTCTGAGTCAACAGAAACATTTTAGGGGGAGAACATGCAGATCCACGGGGAGTCTGCTCCTTCAAGCTGCATTTCCAGAGGAGAGTGGGACGAGCCCAAGCACCTTCCCACCGAGCTCTCGGGAGTATCCTGTGCCGGCTGTGGGACCAAATCACAGGTCTCTGCAGCCCAAAGGCAGCGCGGGGACAGCAGGTGACAGCAGGTGACAGCCACCATCCTCTGCCACGGGACAGGGCATGTCCCTGGTTGGAGTCATGAATGTGACCGGGGCCGGGGAAACAGCGCGGGGGAGAGAGCGAGATGATTCAGGGCTGGGAGGGAGACTCGACGGAGATGGGAGAGAGTAAATCAGTCGAGCCTGGCGAAGTTATGACTAAACGGGGAGCGTGATACATCTGCAAATATTAGAAATGTGTAAACAGAGAGGAGGGAGAGGGATGGTTTGTGGAGTGATTGAAGGGAATGAACTTTTGGATGGAGAAATGTAGGTCAAGTATGAAGGAAAACTGGTAGGCAGCGAAATAAGTGTTTTCAGTGGTAAAACAAGCTCCTCGCGAAACACGAGACGGTCCCGCTGGTGGAGATGTGTAATCCACGGGCCTGGAAAATGGGGTGAGCGGGAGGGATGGGCTCGTGTGTCCCGCCTGCTCCTTCCAGCCGCACGCTGGGACCGGTCACACCAGCGGCACCAGTCTGGGTCCCCGCGGCTGTGCTGGGTGACCTTGTCACCCCGCACACGTGGCCTGTGGGGCTTCACATCCAGCAGCTGCGTGTCCCGTGGCACCCCCGAGGGTTCGGTCCCGGGACGTGTGGAGCAGCACCCTGGCCTGGGGGAGCCCCCGCCGGCCCCACGCAGCCGTGGGCCCATTGCAGAGTTGATCCCTTTCCCGTTCCTGACCCGTTTGCGGGTGGGTGCTGGGGTCACATACAACCCTGCGAGCTGTGTATATGTGCTTCATTCATTTGCTATTTATTATTTATAACTGCAAAGCACTGACAAGCCAGTGCAAGAGAGAGATGTAAGCAGTGGGACATTGTTGGTGCTGCGGAACTTGTTGCATAGAAAAATCCCAAATGCCTAATCGCAAAAAGCGAGTGGCAAGTTATCTTTGGCTTTATTCTGGTGCATCTCTTAGTTCTTGTTTAAATTCGCAGGCTGTTTGCGGTGTAGTTAATGCAGCTGGGTTTTAATCCTGAAAATGTTGTGGGTTGGGGGGGTAAGTAACAGCATTGTGGAGAAGCCGGGACTGGCCGAGTCCTCGGAGCGGAGTGGGGACGTGTCCCACCTGGACAGGCCTGGACGGCTTGGGGCCTGAGTAATTAACATCCAGGGGGCCGGGCAGCCAAAGCAGGGCTGAATTCCCACGTCCCGGCTGAGCGCTCTGACCCCGGGGCTGGTGGCTGCTCTGAAAGGCTTGTGTCCTGCTCCCAATTAAACTTCTAGTGATGAAAGCGCCACCAAAACTAACACACTTCCATGAACATTCTGGTTTTCATGATTTGGCATTTTCCAGGAAAAAAAAAAAAAAAAGAAACTAAAATAACTTGCCAAGAATTTCCCAACTAGCTTTAATTCTGAGACACTACCGGGGTCCAAACAAGCGATGATAAGGATCTATGGAAACATGGGGAAACAAAGAAGCGATGTTATAAAGCCTCCAGAAAATAAAAATGCAGCTGGAAGGAGGAGCACGGGGTTTTTCTCCAAGCACGCCGAGGAGGGAAAATTCATTCCCTTTGAATCACAGGGAGTCCTTTCGACTCGGTTTCAAAGGAAGTTGGCTGTGGTCGTTAACGTGACCTTCACTGTGTCCCCAGTGCCCAGATGTGTCCAGAGATGAGCTGGAAGTGCCACCGAGGCTGCTGCTCTTTCTTGCAGCCTGAGGAGTGATTTCTCCCCATGAGAAACCAGAGATCTCCCTCCCTTTTACAGCAAAGACAAACAATTTCCCCCCGTGCCTGATGCTCGGGAGATAAGGAGGGATGCGGGAGATACGGTCTTAACCGAAGCCATCTGGGCCGTGCCCGGCTGGCCGCGATGGGCACGAACGCACGGCGGGTGGAGGGGAGAGCCGGGCTTTGCTGGGGAAGGGGGACAGCGTGGGCTAGGGGGCAGGAATTCCCCCCAAACCAGGTGGATGGGTGAGGAAGGTGGCGTTTGGTGGCAGAGGGACCAGCCCGGGGCAGAGACCTTTGGAAACGGTCAACAAGGCTCAGCCCATGCTCCGTCTTGCTGTCCCTTGGCCCATGGTCAGAGCTGATGGTGACCAAAGAGCTTTAGAGCAGATGTAAATCCCTGCCCTGCCCCGGGGGTGCCTGGGGGGGGAGACGCTCTGGGGCGGGATAAGCGGTGCTTGGATTTTTCACACGATGGACCGAGCTCTTGGGCCACCGGTCTTGGCAGAATCACTGTGATCTCTTGCGGTGCCCGTCTGTAGGGGACGTTACTCCGTGTGGTTACTTTGCTCTACTTCTGTGGTGGTTTTAGCTTGTAAGATGGGTCCCACAGCCCCAGCAGTTCAGCGGTTTATTTTAATTGATCGGTGAGTTCAGTAAGTGACCCCTATGTACTGACATACTCGTCACCGTGTTTGGGATTTAAAGGGTGGCTGCAAAGCAGATGGAGATGCCCCTTTTACAAGGAGTCCCATGGAAAAGACGAGGGGCAATGGGTACAAGTTACTCCTGGGGAGATTCTGATTTGACACAAGAGGAAGTTTTTTCCTGGTGAGAACAATAAGCCATTGGGATAATCTCCCCAGGGAAGTGGCAGATTCCCCAAGATTGGCCACTGTTAAGATTCAGCCGGACAGGATGCTGGGCCAGCTTGTCTAGACTGTGCTTTTGCCAAGAAAGGTTGGACCAGATGATCCCTGTGGTCCCTTCCAACTGGGATTTGATGATTGTGTGATTTCTGGCGTGAGCTGAGAGCTCTCCCTTCCCCTTCCCCTTCCCCTTCCCCTTCCCCCTCCCCTTCCCCTTCCCCTTCCCCCCCGCGTCTCTGTGATGCTTTGGCTACCCCAGCCTTTGGGGAGGTGACACGTCCCTCTCGGTGGCTTCTCCTAGGCTGTCTATAAGGCCTGGCTGTGCTCCGAGTACTTCAACGTGACCCAACAGCAGTGCCGGCAGCGGATCCCATGCAAGCAATACTGCCTGGAGGTGCAGACCAGGTGCCCGTTCGTGTTACCGGACAATGACGAGCTGATCTATGGAGGTTTGCCTGGCTTCATCTGTACGGGTAAGGAGGTGCGGGGACGGGGTCCCGCACACCCGGGGGGCACCAGGGGACGGGGCAGAGGTGGGTGCTCGTGAGCCCCGTCGTGCTTTGCAAGCCACGTGCCAGGTTTTGGAGGCTTTTTGGGGTGGAAGGGGAGGAGGCACAGCGTGGAAACGCTGCTTGACCGCCAAGACACGGCCATCTGTGCCTGAGGTGTAAGCGGTTAACGGGGACACAGCAATTAAAGCCCTTCCGCTAATTGAAAGCTAATCAAGCATGCGAGGGGCTGGTGGTGGTGGGTTTAAAGCAAGGCTGGGATATTTAACCGCTACAAGCAGCCTTTGGGGTGTCCCAAGCATGTCCCAGGGCTGTGCTCTCTGCACGCGGGTCCAGGCTCACAGCCCCACTGGGGACCAGTCCTGGGGGGTGTCTGGGTGTCCCGGTTCTCGGGCTCTGTCCCAGGGCTCGTCCCCTCCCGCTTACCCTCCTCTTCCTCCGCTTCCTTCCCGCAGGGCTGCTGGAGAACCCGCTGCCCGACGAGGAGGCCAAGTGCTGCGAGGTGCAATGGGACTCCTGCAACCACCCCCCAGACAGCAGCGACAACACATCCCCCCAGTCCACGGCCTCCGAGTCCCTCCATTTCCACCGCCACGACCCCCATCTCCATCACCAGCGGCACAACCACTACCACCTCTACCACCACCACCACCAGTACCACCAGCCCCACTCCCCGTCCTTGCTGCCGGTCTCCGCAGGGTCTCGCCTCGGCAGTAGCAGGATCAGGCTCTGCGTGCTGGTCCTGATGCTTCTCCACACCATGGTGTCCTTCTCCAGCGTGCACGGTGGGGCGGCCGGCGGGGGGCTCAGCCTGGAGAGCCTCCCCGCCCTGGAAGAGAGCGTGGCAAGGGACGAGTGACACGCAGGGGACAGCCGACCTCCAAGAAGAATGCCAGATCTTTTTTCCACGAAGGGGGGGGCACATGCTATTCCTCCAATGGGAGGCACGGGATTGGGGGTGACGCGCACACACACACCCCCGCACATACCCCCAAGAGCTGCTCGCCGCGGGGCATCCCCGTGATGAAGAGTCTCTAATGCGCACAGGGCTGCGGGACTCGGCTTTGAGAAGGGTTCGGTCAGTGGCAGCCGGGCAGCGCGGCGAGATGCCAGTGCGGGAAGGTACAGCACGGGGGGGGCAAGGGAGGGGGTCCCTGCGGAACAGGGGTCCCTGCGGAAAAGGGGTCCCCGTGGGATGGCCACGCATCTCCCGGCCACCTGCCGCGAGTGCCTTGGGTGCCCGCCAGTGATGCCAAGGGTTTGACGGTCAGTCTCGCCCCCGGTTCTTTTCCTCTTCGGTCCGTAAATCCCGACAGGGTGGGGGGCAGCAGCCCTCTGCACAGCTCCTGTCCCAGGGGAACAACCCACCAGTTCAAGGCAGAGCATCCTCGTGGGGTGCAGTGTCCTCAGCCTGCGTTCCCCGCGCTGATGGGATCTGGGGGGCAGGAGTGGTACGGAATTACGCTACACTGTGGTACTACTCGGGGTTCGTCTCATGACGTCCCCGAGCTGCTCCCCCAGCCTTGCCTCCCCTGCTCCTCTGTGCAAGGAGGTGGGGAGGGAGGGAGGAGACACGGGGCAGGAGGGACATCCCCAGCGTTCCCATCTCCCCCTCTGCCAAGCATCCTCATGATTTGGTTTAACCTTTTTTTTACTTTCTGTGGGGCCTGGAGCGGCTGGTCTCCAAGGGGACTTAGGGAGATGTGAGCCTGGCAGTGCACAGGCTCAGCCAGGGAGCGCGTGTCCAAGGCGTCCGTCCTTCCGTCCTTCCCAGCTACAAATCATGGGCTGGATGGCAGAAGGGCTGGAGAAATCTGGCCTGTAGGGAGAGTCTCCCACACAAAGACAAAGCGCTAATGAAGCCCAGCTGGGGAAGAGAGGCTTTGTGAATACTTTTTATCCGTGGGTGCCCCCCCAGATCAGAAAATTTGCAGGAGCCCGGCTGGGAGAGCTGGACTCGGCCGGGCAAGGTGCTGGCTGGTGCAGCCTCGTTTGCCTCCCTTGTTTGTTCTCTTTAACCTGAGCTCAGCAAATCCAGGGATCCAGCCCCAAACAGGCGTCAGATCCCGCTTTCCTAAGAAACCCCCAAATTCCGCATCTGCCCACCAGGACCTGTTTGCAGGAGGGATGCTGTGAGGTCGTACGTGGGGGGGACAGCTCTGCGCCTCCGGGCCAAGCACCAGAGACAAGCAAGTTCATTCTGGGTGTGGGTGAAGGGTGCGTTTTAGCAAGAGTCAGCTGCGAAGTGTCCCGGTCGTGCTGTGGATGTGAACCTGCTCGGTGCCTGCAGAGGATGCGTGTGATGGTCCCTCTCTTTCTGGGCTGGTGCTTCCCGGGGCGATCACGGGATGGATGGAGCAGGAGGAATGTCCTCCTGCATCTCAAACTCATCCCGGATCCCTGTGAGGCTCCATGGAGTTGAGGATTGTAAGAGTTTTGTGGTTTCTGGTGTGTTGAGGTGAAGCAAACCCAAGCGGAGCCCTGTGGGCAAAGCTTCTTCCTACCCCGCGGGAGGGAGAAAGGCAGAAGTACCAGCATCTCGGGGGAAGAACACCTTTCCAGGTCATTTCCAGCCCATTTCCAGACCAAAGAGGCTCTGGGAAGCAGCTGGATGTTTGATTTCTGCTTTGACTTGAATCTCAGAGCTTTGGGGTGATGTTTACACGTTCTCAGTTACCTGTTACCAAAGTCCCGCAGATACAGAGCCTGTGACCCCGCTGTCCCTCGGTTGCTGGGCTAGGAGAGGTGGTGCTTGTGGAAGATGCGGGTTTCCCGAGCAGATTTCCATGCCGTCGCTACCCAGAAAAGGTAGGACGATTCTTGTTTAACTGTTCTTCATTTTCAGCCTAGTTTACACCCCTGTGAGAACCTGGACGTGCAACAGTTCAGGAAATAGGGATCCGAATCCTCTGTTTGCTGCTGAGCAGCGAGCGGTGTAGCTGCTGGGATGACTCGCAAAAGCACCCAGGGAGCCCTGCGCCCGCCTCCAGATCCAGCTCCTTCTGAGCAAAATTAGATTTTTCATGTACTGCCAAGAGTTAAGCTAATTCCAGGCGCCTCTCTCGCAGATAGGCTGCGGACAGTCTTCGAGCGACTCATCGAGAGAGAGAAGAATAGCCCAGTGTGGTGCGTCAGCCGGTGGCCCTGAGTCACCGGCCCTATTCATTGTGTGCCGGGGTGACACTGAGCAGCGCCCGAGCCTGCGCAGACACCGTGGTGCTCGTGGTCTTCATGATGTTCGTGATGTTCCGGGCTCGGTTTTTCTGCACCACGCGTGTGTTTGGAGCCCGTTCCAGAGGGGTCCGTGCCCTCGTGCCCACCCCGAGGCCGAGCAGAGCCGTGGAGCGGGCAGCGCAGGCTCGGGCGGTCTCTGGGGGGGTTTTGTGACGTCCACCGAGGTCCGACATCCCCGGTTTATCTTCAGGGACCAGGGCAGGCTGGCAGGGGTTGGCTGGAGTCACCCAGGAGCTGTGACAAAGGTCTTCGCCCTCCGTAACGCCAGCGGACGAGCTGCACCACGGGTCTGCAGCCTGAGCCGGTTCAAAATTGGGGTGTTTAGCGTGGTTATTAAGGAGGTGTAATTGCACCAAGGGATGGGGGAGGCTCGGCAGGGCTGTCCCCGTAAGAGATGCACAGGTTTTCCAGGCTGCAGCATCCCGGGAGCTGTTCCCGTGAGGATAACGTGCCGGGGGGGCAGGCACAGGGCTGGGATTTTTACCTAGTGTGACTGGGAGGAAAGTGCTGAGTCTTCACAGAGCGAGGCTTTTTGGAAGGAGTTCTTTTATTTAGCGAGTCTGGGCTGCCGTCAATAAGTTCTGTGGTTTTAGGGCACCATATGCTGTATTCAACACTCTGCCAATCTCGTTAAACGGATCCAGACGCGGCTGTTCAGAGAGCGGGCCGGAGCAGCTGGAAGCGGCGCATGTCGCAGTCCATCATTATAAGGCCGTCGGATAAAAATCTTCTCTTTGGTCTGACATTACAACTTCAATAATCCTCCATCCATATTAGATTTCTCTGTGCTGTACAAGAGAAACATCCAGAAAGGAGACGTTAACATTGTCTCAGTTAATGCCACTGACATTATTTTTATTAAAACATGGAGTGAATGTGCCTGGGATGAGGAGGAAAAGGGGTTTTTGCTCCATGTGTGCAGGTACTGCAGCCGGAGGCCCTCCTGTGCCACCCTGGAAAACACCTGCGTTTATCCTACCGGGAATTTAAAACCGAGGTGCTTTTTATTCCGCAATCTTATTTCTTCTCCCTGAAAAAAGGTGCCACGCATTGGGGTTAATCTGTAAAACTCAGCTGTGGATAAACGTGTCTCTGCTCATTGGAAAACGCCCCCGGGATGGGGGATTCTGCGCCAGGATGAGCGGGGCGAGGGTGATGCTGTCCCTGGTTGGGATGCAGGAGAAAAGGTACCTGGGTCCTGCCCTCCTGCAGCGTCAGTCCTGGGTTCTGCACTTTCATGTAGCTGCCAGTTGTACAAATTAATTAAAAATAACTGAAGAAAAATCCCAAAGAAAGGCCCTGCTTCCTCTGGCGAAGATTAATCATTAGTTGAGCCTTTTTCTTATGAAAATACAGATCCATGGTAGCCCCAGGCGAAAGATTCCCAGGGAGAGCCCTCACCATTCGTGCTCTGAGTTAGGGAAATCGCTTTGAAAGCATCTGACAACTAAAGCAGAACATGTTGAGTAACTTGGCAACACTCGGAAAACATCTTGAAATGGTTTTTGTTCAACACATTTTGCTTTGCTTCAATAGGAGATGTCAGGGCAGTTCAGCCGCTGCCAGCCGGGGCTGCGGGCGGCGCTGGGAGCCGGCTCCTCTGCCCGCCGTCCAAAAGCAAGTCCCGCTATCTGCTCTGGGGCTGGAGCGTCCTCGGCGGGCGATGGAGGGTCCTGTCGCCCAACCCCAGAGGTCCCTGCGGATATACATTATCCTTTAAAGGTTGGAAGGGCAGCGGGACGTTAATAACCATCTACTTCAGCCCATCAAACCAAGTCTTCTCGGGCATCCCAGCGCGGTTCCTCCGTGACAAAACCCCCCAAATTGGCCTGTTTTCCCCCAGAAGGAGCCCGATCCGGGCAGCTCTGCGGGGCCCGCTCAGCTCCCAGCATCCCAGCATCTGTATTGCAGGAATTAAGCGTTTCAGCAGCAATTTTTCAGGTGTTCTTGGCCCGTGGAGCAATTAGGGTGACGGCTCCCGGTCCTGTGCGTCACCACATTGTCCCCTGAGCGCCAGCGCCCAAAAAATCCTGAACATCAGAAAACCCTGGCGCTTTACACCCGTGTTCCCTGTGGTTGAGCAGAGAAGAGCATCCCCCAAGGTAGTTCCCTTTAAAAGCTGTTGGGACGTTTTCAAGCCCGCTGCCCATCTGGTACTTCTGTGGGAAGCGGGGTCAGGAGGGGTTTCCAGCCTCGTTAGCGTTTTACGATGATCCTTTTTCAGCCCAGGAAGTTGACAAATTCGCTCGTTGGAAACTGAAACTCGACAAAGAGAATCAGTTTTGGCTTAGGAAATTTGGGTTCGGTTTTACCATTTTTAAACGTATTTATTTGGGAACCGTACGTGCTCGTGTTGCAAAACAAAAAGACATTTCAAGCCAGACCTTTTTTTATTTTGAAACTTGTCGAAACAAGCCATATTGATAATTATGACCGATTTATTGTTCTCAAATAGAGAAACGCATCGAGAGCGGCCCTTTCCCACCAAACCTTTCCTTTTCAAAAGAAAAACCCCTTTCAAATCAATCACACTTTTTCTGCTCGCACAGCTGGGACCGGTGGCAGCGGATCCGGAGAGAATAGCAATTTGTAAGGAATTCCAACCAGTTCTACTTAAAATAGCATCCAGCCGGCTTGTTGGGGCCGAGCGGCTCAATAAAAAGGCAGATTGGAGGAACTGGAGAGCAGCCGTTGTGCTGGGGGGACTCCAGCCTGGGTCACCCACCTTGGGGACAGTCCCCTGCGGAGTTCGCTTCTCCAGGTCCCCAACCATCCCCTGACCAAGCGCTGTGTTCTTTTCCAACCCCAAAATCCAGCTGCTTGGAGCCTTTCCCTTCGAGATGTGACGCGGGCGGGATGTCCTCGGAACCAGAGGTGCTGCCGCGTCTCACGGGGGCCTGAAATGGGGAGGGTCTCGCTGCGGCGGGGGTGGCGCACGGTGGGAAAAGCGGCGTTTTCAAGGGGAATTGCTGGGGAGACCCCCGAGGACGACATCTCACCCTCTTGCCCTTCTCCGTTTGGGACACGGGAGACGCTGCTTTGGGTCCGTCTGTCCCTCGGGTGCCGGGGGGACACGGGACGCAGAGGGGATCGGGGCGTCCCTGCTGGTTGGGCTTTGGGACTGTGACCAGGCTGCTTGTGACCGAACCCTTCTCAAGTGCTTGTGGAACGTCGGTGGTTACAGAACTCAGACCTACAAAAAAACCAACAAAAATCTTAAAAAAAAGGTCCTTTTACAGTACATGGTGGCGAGGGGGAAAATAAAGGAAGAAAACGAACCCCTAGTGCTGAAGTCAAGATGTTCTTTCTGACCCCCTGCCCCGTTTCTCTTTCTTTCCAGCTTTCGGCCTCTGCCTCCCGGACCCGCCCCCTCTGTTCCCACCCCCCTTCTGTTTCTCTTTCTCCCCCCGTCATAAGAAGTGACTGTGTCCTCGAGGGGACGCTTTTCTTATGCCATTTTATACACTGTGCTTCATGTTTAGAACTTTTTTGCACTAGTTCCTACTACATTTATTTTCCAAAACGGTTTGACAAAAAAGATTAAAAAAAAAAAGAAACAAACAGATCCCCCCCAAGGAAAACACAAACCCATGCTATAATTCAGTTGTATTAAAAATATTATCCTACTACTCTCTGTGTTCAATAGTCTCTGTACCTGTAATGCTTTCAGTTCTGTTGTATTTTGGGGCAGAGGTTTTCTCCGCTCCTTGTTTAACCCAGTAAAGAAATAAACTGTTAAGAATTGATGATAATTTCCTCCTCCCTTTCTCTGTGGTTTAACTGAGGCTGCTCCCCCCAGGACCTGCCCCGCAAGCTCCGTCTGTCTGTCCGTCCGTCCGTCCTGTGGCTGCTTTTCCCTTTTTGTCCTGCAAAATCCCGTCTCAGATGGAGGACAGAGGCGGCGGAATGGAGGGACAATAACCCCGCCTCGCTGGATTTGATTTCGTAACCTTTCTTTATATTCTTTTGTTTCTTGCCTTCGCGTTTCTTGCCACGGGGGCTCACCTCAGAACAATAGGGGCAGCGACTGTCACCAAGAGATCCATCAGAGAATAATGACTAAGCCAGGGTAGCCAAATTTTGCCCAGCTGAAGTCCGCACCCACACTATGATCTGGAATTAATTCACCCGGACAGCAGATCTCGGCATGCAACAGAGCGGGGCCGCCCCGCTCCAAATTGAGCGCTGCACGCCGGGCTGCGAAAGGCCACGGGATGAGCGCCCGAATTGACACTCGGGCCGTCCTACCCCGAGCTGAACATTCGCAGCTTGGAGAGACACAGAAAACTGGACGGAGATGATAGAAATCATTTCTCACAAAGCAGATTGGGGACATCCCCTGTGAACCAAGTTGTCTACAAGAGATGGGTTTCTTTGTGGCTCAGGGAGTAAAAAGATATATCTATATATATGTGTACGTATTGACCGTTAATGTTGGCAGATGGAGGGTCGTGGTGCTGCTCCCGCTTTGGGCAGCTGGAGGTCGACCTTGTCCCAGCCCATTTTTAGCTGGAAACACGCTGTTGCCTTGTTTATTCAGTCACATTAAGTCACCTGCAGGGTCTGCAGCAGCAATTGCTGAATTCCCACCCGGGTTCACAGGGAACGTTCGCAGCTTTGGGAGCGGAGCGAGGGGACGGTGTGCTGCAGATCGGGGGTGGTGGTTCTTCCTTCTGAAATCCATTTATCCTGGTCTGTTCCAGCCGATGGTGTTGATTTTCAGACGATTTTTGCCGTGCCACCAAAGCGTAGAAATAAGGCAAAGTCAAATGCTTTCCAGGATGAAGCATGAACATGAACTTCTAATGCAGAAGCGTGAAACGGGGTCTCTTGTGCCGAGCCCCACAGCCAAACCAGTTTGCAAAGCAGCCCCCAGGTGTCCCAGGTTTGCATTTAACCTGCTGAAAGCATTAAATCCAACTCACCTGCCTTGGCTGCTGTTTCAACAGTGGTTCCTCATGGGCGTCTCCTGACCTGCCCCAATTTGAACTCTCTGAGCTCTAGAAACTATACAGAAGAGCCTTGTAAGGGCTTGAACTGTTTGATAGTCCCAGGACACACCAGCAGCTGCTCTGGAGATGCATTTGGGATCGTTTTCCTCATGGGACGTGCTGGTGGGACGAGTCACAGTGAACCAGACGCCATCGCTTGTTCCCACCAACCTGCAGCCACGAGGAAGCCCCGGCTGGTGCCACCGCGACGTGGTGACAATGACCCAGGGAGGGTCCGAAGGGGCCTGGAGAGGGACAGGCTGGGTCCGTGGTCTGGGGGGGTGGGAGATGGAGCTGGAGCCACTTGCTGGGAATGACCCCGTGAGGTGGTTCTGGGTTGCGGGTGCTTGGGGACACGGCGAGCAGGGCCGGCGCTCCCAAAACGCCCATCGTCAGCGCGCGATGAACGGCCCTTCTGAGCCCACGCCAAGGCGTTTCATCGCCTCCTTGTGTAACTGCTCCGGCTTGTATCCTCTGCCTGTATCTTCTCACCCGCGGCAGCGTCCCTCTCCTGCGATCTCTAGGCCTCTCCTGGTGTAACAGACCCCATTATCTTACGTAGATTAATTTCATATATTTATATATAATTACATATATATATAATTACATATATTAATTTCAGCTCTGTAAATGTCGCGTCATCTCAAATCTTTGAGTAGTCAGTGATAGAAAATTGTTAAGAGACTGGGCACCCTTTCTGAATCATGAACACCATTCATTTCAAAATTTCTTACTCTTAAAGTGCTGTTAAAAGCAAAAAGAAATCGCTAGTGCCTATGGGAAGCAGGTGACGTTTTAGCAATACTCAAACTGTATTTGTTCTGGCAAACAGGTAAAAGCTTAGACCTGTTTGATCTGCCGTCTCTCCCCTTGCCGCCTTCCCGGAGAGGGACCAGGGTCGTGCCCCATCGCCAGGGTGCTCTGAAAGGTGGTTGGTGGCACCTCTTGGGGCTTGGGCATTGTATATACACAACCCAAGATTTATGGGGCTGGATATAAGTTTTCATGCCTATAGGCCTGCGGACGTGAAAGCTGGAAGGTGGTTTGGGGTGAGAGAGAAATTTCTTGGCTGTAAATTTACCTTGTGGCTCCATAAGAACTGAAATGAGCAGAGTAAAAAAGGTATTTTTGCTGGAAAGAGCGTGGAAAGTGCTGCACCCGGAGACAGTAACACAAAGTGCTGCAGAGCCAAAGCAAACTCCAGGCTGGGAAATGGTTTGAGATGTAGGTGGGTTTCTCCAGAGACTGAAATAATAGAGAGCAGTGTAGGGGAAAGGGACCTGGGGGTCCTGGGGACAGCAGGGTGACCATGAGCCAGCACTGGGCCCTTGTGGCCAGGAAGCCAATGGTACCTGGGGTGGGTTAGAAGGGGGTGGTCAGTAGGTCAGAGAGGTTCTCCTGCCCCTCTGCTCTGCCCTGGGGAGACCACATCCCCTAACATTGTATGTGATTCTGTGTAATGGATGGGGTCTGGATTTCCAGCATTATCGCTCCTGGGTGTGAGTTGTGGAGTGGTGAGTTCCCTTTGTTTCTCTATCTATTTGTGTATATGTTTTGACAGGTGACCCACACGGTTCTGCGTTCTGGTTTGTCCTGCCTGCCAGGATCTCAGGGGTGTCCCAGGCCTTGCACAGCCTGTCTGTTCTGGACCCATGCACATCGGAGCACGCCGATGGTGCTGAGGCGTTCCTCGTCTGTGTGGCCAAACAGGTGGCTGGTTGGGGATTTTTGTGGGGTTATGGATTTTTGTGCTACCTCAGAAAGCTGATGAAACCCTTGTATAATAGTTAAGAGTTGAAGAAATTATTCGTGATTGTAACTTTCCACATTTTTTTTTTTTCTTGGAGGACTTATTTGTTCTCTTCTTTTTGTCTAAGATTTGCATTAAGAGCTTACAGCTTATTTTTTATTCAAAACCCCCTTGCCATAGCAGAGCAGGAGTTGGGCTGTCAATGGTGGGTTTATATGGTTTATATGTTTAGATACCAGATGGGTTTTACTGTGCAACTTCTTTCTCTCTTGCTCCATTCCTGATGGTTTCTGAACTTCAGCTCATGGCCTTGGTCCTTGTCATTCTCTAAGGTCTGTTTTGGTAACTGAGGAAGATCAACATGTACCAACATGTTTTCTCCACGGAAAACATCAGTGTCTTTATTAATTCGGCTTTAATTGTGTTGAACTGAAGCCCCTTGATGGGAAAGGGCTGTTTTTTTTCTGCCTTCAAATGAAACCAATAGAAGTGCCTCTATTCCATCTATAGTTGGAGATGCGTGTTTCAAGGAGAGGGTCAGACACGGAAGGAGAAGGTGTTGCTGGTGCCATGTGGCACTTGGATGGTCATCCACTCTTACTGACTTGCCCTGAGCCAGGATTTACCCAAAACCCCTGTAAATAAGACCAAATCAGGTGAAACTATAGAAGGGCAGCGCCCTCGCTGCAGGGGTGATGTGCTGGTGGTCAGCAGGAATGCGCTGGTCCCACCCCGGGGACTTCTTTAAGTAACACCTAAATAATAAGTGAGGTTAGGCTGGATGTTGTAGGCTGGGTTTGGGAAGGACTGGACATAATCCTCCTCCTCCTGTTGCCTTAATGAGCAAATGGATCTGGAAGGTGTGGACCTGCCTAGTTATGAGTTACTTCCAGTCCAACGATATGATCCAGAACGAAGCCCACTGTTCTTTATTCCCCGTAGAGCCCCTGCTCTTCTTGGCCCACGGAGTCTTCCCGCTCGCAGCCCTGTTCCGGATCAGCGTCCCGTTTCTGTCCCGCTCCGCAAACATCTCATCCCTGGTGTTAAATCACTTGTACGCTGAAAAAAGTCCCTCCTGGTGGCAGCAGCCAAGAGCACTCAGCTTCGCTCCCTTTTCCCTGCCCGTCCCCGTATGATTTCAGTAGGAAATGAGTCCCATGTACGTGATAAATCAGATTACAGCCTCTCTCTCACGCTTCCTACCCACCCCTCATCTGCCACCTCCTCCAAGGCTTGTTCTCGCACCTTCTCGCGCTGCCCTTCCTCCCGCCTTCCTCCGCCTCTTCCCACCGCCCTCCTCTCCATCGCTCTCCCGTCTTGCCTTTGGCGTCGTCTTCGCCCCAAAACTAATCGGGGTTGCCCCACACCTCCCTAAGCAAGGGTAATTCAGTCATTTATACCACAGCAACACCAGTTTATATCCTCACAACACCAGTTTTTTCTTTCTTTTCTTCCCACCCCCCAAAAATGTTTCTTCTATCACTCACCACTAAGCCCAGCCTACCACAAAGCCACAGGTAAGCCTGCGACCATCTCAGAGGGAAGTCTTGCTGTCGGAAGATGCCGTGACTTGTTTGTGTTCACAAGCTTGTCAGCATTCGGCGTTTTTGTTTAATGTTTGTTTTTGGCTCGTGGGGAAAGTCGCTGCTGTTTCCAACACTTGTTGAGATGCTCGCAGCCTGAGTTGTGAACAAGCCTCGCATCGGTCCTAAAACACCAGCTGCTGTGGGGATCCGTTTTGGGTGAGTCTGCGCTAGAAACTGTCACTGTGTTGGCACTGGGGACGACGGAGTCAGGAAGCCAAAGGGAGAACCTCTTTATATAAACTGTAAGCTTTTCATAAAAGCCTTTCTAATTTGTAGGAAAGAGACTCTAGCACACCCTTGGGACTGGTAAAAATAATAATAGCTTTAGTGGTAGAAGACTGTGAATTTGAAACAGAAGGTTATGAGATTTAGAAGTATTACAAAAACGTCAACATTGTATATCAATAAATGTAATTTAGATATACAAAGGAGATAGCAAAGACTTCAACAAAGAGCTGTCAAGTCTTACCTCTTCAGATCTCTTTAAAGCAAAGCAGATGTCTTCATCCGATTGATCCAGAGAAACCGGCCTTCGCGTCCAAAAGTGGGTTATTTCAAATCACGAGTGAATTACTCCTTTCAGAAATCACACGGTTTGCTATTTTTCCATCAGTTGTTCTATTCGGAGATGGAACACACGTGTTTGCGCTGGCCGGCGTGGCCCAGGAGCGCGGCGTCCCCAGCGCCCGCGGCGCGGAGCTGCCCAGCCCCGGAACAGGAGGCGGAGGCGAGCGGCGCTCGCTGGACCCCAAACACGCTTTTGTAATAAGCAATTTAATTTTTGCTATTCCACGCTGTAACAAATGGCTACTGCCCCTCTGCACACCCTCTAAGCCGTGCTCAAAGCGCGGGTTTGATCCGGCCTTGACCCGAGGTGGGATGCGCGGAGGAAATTGCAGGTTTAAGGCTGTTGCTGGAGGATATTAAGTCTGAGCTTTGTGATCTTTCCCCTCGCTTAAATCCACGACTGCTGTGATGCATCTGGGAACAAACACTCGGGTTTTCCTTCCCCTGGTTATCGCCATCATGTAACATTAATGGTCTCGATGTCACAAATCACTGAAAGCCCAGGTCACTCGGGCACTAAGCCCCGTATATGGAGGTCCCATAGCCGCGTCAGAACCTTGGGTGTGCAGTTTCTAATAATGTCAAAAGTGAGCAGAAAATGGCAATTCCATATGTCCTCCTGATAGCTGCTCCCGCTTTGATATAAATTCCTAGGATTTACCCTTTTCAAACCCAGGGTTTCAGTTCTTTTCCCTGGACTCACCTACCTTACCTGAGATGTTTAAAAATTCAAGTTTAGCCCAAAACTACATGGGAAGAGTCTGGTCCCTGGCTCCCAGTAGCTCCTGACTTCCAAAAACCCGCTGTAATCTGGCTAATTTTTCATTCTTCTTTAAGAATCATCCTTTAAGATCATCAAGTCCAACCGTTAACCCGACACGGCCAAGTCCACCTCTAGCCCGTGTCCCTGGGAACCTCATCTCTGTGTCTGTTCAACCCCTTTGGGGGGTCGGGCTCTGCTCCCCAGGAACAAGCGCCAGGAGCAGAGGAAACGGCCTCAAGTTGCGCCAGGGGAGGTTGAGGTTGGATCTGGGAACAATTCCTTCCCCAAAGGGCTGTGGGGCATTGGAACAGGCTGCCCAGGGCAGTGCTGGAGTCACCAGCCCTGGAGGGTTGGACAGACGGACATGAGGTTCTCAGGACATGGGGCAGGGACAGGGGTGGGGGAACATTTGGGCTCTATGATCTTGAGGGTCTCTTCCAACCCAAGTGATTCTGTGATTCCTCTTGGTCCTCTGGCCAAGCCGAAGGCTGCAGCTCCCTCCTCCTCCTCCCCGTTTTCACAGGGGCTCTGGGCTCCCTGCAGGGGTGTCTTTCGTACATCACACGTGTTCCTCGAGGCAAAGCTCATCTCCTCTTTCACCGGCAACAGCAAATCCCAGAACCAGCGCTCCAGCACGAGCACTTGGGCGATTCCTGTGTCGCCTGAGCCACCCGGGCCGTGGGGGGCGGAGGGGTCGGGGTGGCGGGACGACGAGGAGCGGGGGTGTTGTATAACGCGGTGTGGAATATCATTGTCCCAGCCAGGATGAGTAAGAGCCCAGCTGAGCCTGGTCACTGACTGCACTTCCCTGTGGCCGAGGGAGGGGGAGGCTGAGAGACGGTTGCACAGTTGAAAATACAAGACAATAAGTCTATAAAAGTTGTAAGAACTGAATAGATTCCTACCATTTGTTTTTCATTATCGCCAAATAACATATAAATAAACATACAACAGAACCAAGAGCAACATCCTAACTCCCCCCTCTAGGAGCTGTGTTTCAGGCTTAGCTTAGCTGCCTTTGGCCAAACCTTCTCCTTATATATTCTGTAATGGAATGAAATAGCAAAGCTGCTGAAGAAATTAGGCCTCCATCTTCCTCTAAAACAGTAAAGGCTTGTCTATACAGGAAAGCCAGATATCAATGTGCTGCTAATTCTCAGAAGTCGGTACCGCGGAGGGAAGAACATGTGAAAAGAAGCACAGCAGGAGGCAAAATACCCATTTTTATTTTCCCTCTCTTTAAAAAGGACACAAGCATATGTCGGTTTTGGTTGTTATTTGTTGCTTGTTGATAATCAGTAGTGCATCTCGGAGAAAGAAAAAAGTCCATTGATACGCAGTGGAAGGTTTTGCTTTTCCTTTTTGAATGTTTAGTGGTGTAAAACGGGCCCTCGAGTGCTGTGTGCATGTGAGCACTGCTTGTGGGGAGAGAAAATAACTCAGGCTTAAGATGCTGCAGCTGCCGCTCCAGTGGGGGAGCGGGATGGTCCCGGTGCACCCCGTGCACGCAACTGCTTAGTGCATGTTGTTCTCATAACGTGAATATATAGTTCAGCCCGTGCCCCTGTAGAAGCAGTCGGACACAAATAACAACCTCCACTGCGCAGGCAGAGCTCGTGCTTATGAAAAGGTAATCCTAAGTGAACCGGATTGTATGAAGCATCTCGGCTCTCACTGAGAAAAACGATGGCAAATGTGGTGATGTACGGCAGCTTAGTAAAGCCAGGATCCTTGTCCTAGCGCCCTGCGCTGTCGGTGTGATGGGACTTCAGCTTTCGGGAGGCTCTATTGTATTGATGTTGTTGCTAACATCTCCAAGAGACCAAGAGATGGCTTTCCCGCAATTTAGCAGAGCTTTCCTCAAAGGAAAGTCATGAATTCCAAAGCTTTTAGGTCACATATGTTAAAATCTCTTCTGTTGCTGCTGCAGATATTACAGCTGTCGCCAAAACGTGAATGGAAAATGGGCTAAAATCATCTTTACAGCTTCCTTCTAAGAGATTCACTGCTGTGGATTTGCATTGCAACCAGCACTTGGACGGGCCATAGAGTGCCCTGTGTTACGCTGAGAGAGTTTTACCCATTCCAAAGGGAAGGGAAACCTTCCGGGCTGTTCCCCCCACCTTGGGTCAAATCCTGCTCGGACCGGGAGGATCCCTTGCACTGCGATACTGGAAAAAGAACAAACCCCACACGTTTAGCAATCGAGATAAAACGTCCCGCGGCACTGGGGACGTTCCCCCCGAGCATTCTTCTCTCCACGCTCTGCCCGCCCCCGGAGGACCCCGTCCCGCTTTGCTCCGCAGGGAGCAATGCCTTTATTTGGGGAATGTTTCCTTTTTTCCTAGATTTCTCTCCATTGTTCCTGAGGATTAAGAAGAAAATAAAGCAAGCAGGGGCAGCTGGCCCCAATAAAGTCCAGCAGATATAAAGAGGCAAAATTTGGGTGCGGGGACCTCTTCCTTGTGCAAGAAGCAATGCTGCTTCCTGATTGAAAAGAACTGTTCTTGATTTTCCTATTGTGGAACCTGCCTTTGATCAGCCCATCCAGGCGTTGCGAATCTCTGTTGTTTCTGTTACGAGCGAGAAGTTTTTCTGCCTCTTCCAGACCGGGATGAGGTTCTGCAACCACATAACAAAGTTCCTCTGGGATGGTGCAGTAAAAAGGGCCGAAATTTGGTCATGAAAGGGCAGAGAAATAGGGCTCATGGTTGAGAAAGGAAACGTGTGGGGCAGGGGAGGGTTCTCCATTGCCAGAGCCTGAAGCAGCGCCTGCAACAAAAGAAATCAAAATCAAATACTGGAGAAACAGCGCAACACCTCGTTTGTGAGGTTTATGTATTAATTATGGCATCAGATGGGATTTCTCTTTAATTGGTGGGAGCTGCTCTAGGAGGCATGAGTACCTCCATTTGGTAAATGTGCCTAATGAGATTTGAGCAGAAATGGTGAAGTCCCTTCTTATGAATGGTTAATATTAACTGATTGACCCAGCTTGAGACATTTGCAATACGGGCCTGTCTTTAAGACCCTAGGAACACACACAGTACCAAATATTTCAGGGACTTCTGGGTTTAACTGTCCTCTAAAATTCATCATAAGTTACTCTTGGAAGTGGAACTCGGCTATTGCAAGTCTGAGTAGGCTGATGCATGAATGTTTTTAAATAAATTGGGTCTCTGTCTCTAACAGTAACAACCCAAAGCACTCAAATATTATAAATTGTCCTAAAAGAATTACACAATTCTGTACAGAGGGTCCATTTGCTTTTATGTGCTTGTTGCTCTTGAGTTTGTAGGGTTGGCAGTGGTTAACGCACCCAGCTTTTTCTTCACAAATAATAGGGAAACATTTCTTAAATGAAAACAGAGCCTCCCATTTGATTTCATGCAGCAGCAGGAATGTGGAAAGCGAGATAAAGCAGTTGCCATTCGTGGCCACCAAGGAGGTGACACTGGCCTGACGAGGTCACCCTAACAAATCCCCGTTAGCCGCCTCACCACGAGGGTGCTAACGAACACCTTGATTACTTGCAATGCTTTGGGGATGTTCAGCCAAGCTGCGTGGCCTCTATGACGATGTCCTAATGTTTTAGGCCCTCCCTGACCCTGGGAATTCCCCATGATAACCCCGAACGATTCGGCTAAAGCATCACCTTCAGCAGGCCCGGCTGTTTGCACAAGTCCTCATTTTTGCATCTCCCCCTGCCTCCCCCCGCAGCCTTTCCCGTTGCTGCTGTTTGCAGTCGCCTGACTGAAGCTGGATTGTTTTTCTTAATATAATTTCTCTCTAGTGTTCCTTATTGCGTTTGAGGTGACCAAGCCAATCTCATGCTCTTCTTTCTATCTCACTTCTGGATCGGGATGGTCTGCGTATGCGCCATTCCCCTAATTCCAATAAGGAAGCAGCAGCTCCCTGCACGTCTTCCCCCACCCCTTGTTTTCTGAGGGGTATGTACCCAAACTCATAGTTTACTCAAGCTTGCTTTCTTGAAGGTCACAGTCTTCCTTCTCAAAACCTGCGCTTCTTTCTGGTTAACTTTTGCTTTCCACCTTCGATTTGTTTCTAGCAGTCAGAACCAAACCTCAGAAAAGCTGGAGAAGGCAACTATTGACACCCCCAAACACCAGAAAACCTGCTGCGTGCCCCGTGCTCGGCTGCGTTCGCCTTCCAAGCGGTGCCGACAGAATTAAGTCAGCCTGCTGAGCCCTGGGCTTTGGGTGTCTTTGTCTGCTCTCAGAAATCCTCCTCTGGTTTCTCATTGCAGGGGACCCCCCACATGTGCAGCTGCCTGGCGATGAAACTCATTTTGAGAGCCTATTTGCCTAACGTGACCGTGCTCTCAGGTGTTTGAGGTCCCACTGGGGCTGCAGCAAAACTGCCCTTTGTAAGAGATGAGCTCTTGGTTTCCACGCTTGTCTCGCTTGCTTCCAACACTAGTGATGTCTATAGCCTGCGCTGATCTTCAGCTGCAGTCTGCAACTCTTTGCTCAATTTGCTTAAAGAAAAGAACAAAGACAGGGCTGAAAGACACCGGGCGCTTGCCACAGGCTGGCAGAGGATGCCGGTGAGCGGGAGATGTGGCACAGGGCGTGCAGCGTGGGTACACGCCTGGGTGTATTCTGTCTTCAACAGGCTCTGCTCCTGCACATGTCCCAGCCTCTGCGAGCTCTCAGCATCCACTGCACCTTGTGCCAGGACACTGCACATTCAACCAGCAACGTGTCATGCAGTTATAAAACAAAGGCTGCCTGGAGGAGTGGCGGTGGCTTTGGACATCCCAGCCCCCTGCCCCATCATAGAATCACAGGATAGTTTGTGTTGAAGGGACCTTCCCAGCCCCCCAGTGCCCCCCCTGCCATGAGCAGGGACATCTTCACCAGCTCAGGGTGCTCAGAGCCCCGTCCAGCCTGGCCTGGGATGTCTCCAGGGATGGTTCATCCACCACCTCTCTAGCCAACCTGGGCCAGGCTCTCACCACACTCAGGAGCAACAATTTCTTCCCCATGTCCAGCCTGAATCTCCCTCCTTTAGTTCAAAACCATCACCCCTTGTCCTGTTGCAAGAAGCCCTGCTAAAAGGTCTGTCCCCATCTTCCTCATCGGCCCCTTTTGAGTACGGAAAAGCCGCAATAAGGTCCCCCCGGGGCTTCTCTTCTCCAGCTCAACATGCAGCTCTCTCAGCCTGTCCGAGCTGCTCAAGCCTCGGATTATCTTGGTGGCCCTGACGATCATCTGAAGGCACCGCTTCCTCTGCCCCATCACCCATGGATATCCCAGCCCTCTGCCCCCCCCGCCCGCTCCCCCGCGGTTCCGCAGCCGGCCCTGCCCGCAGGGGGCGTGGCTCTCCGGTTAGCCCCGCCCCTGCCGTCCCGCCCCCGCGGAGTCCCGCCCCCTGGCGGGGCGCTGGGGCGGCCCCGGCCGCGCAGCCCCGCGGCGGCCCGGCGCTCCCGGCCGAGCATGGAGCAGTAGCGGCTCCGGCGCTCGCCGCTCCGTCCCGCCGGCCATGGGTGCGGAGCGCAGGGGGGAGGCGGCGGCGCCCCGCGGTGCGTGCGCCTGCGGCGGCGGCGGCAGCTGGCGGCTGTTCCTCGGCTTCTTCGCGCTGTCGCTGGCGCTGCACGTCCTGACGCTGGGCTGTTACCTGGAGCTGCGCTCCGAGCTCCGCCGCGACCGCGGCCCGCAGCCCGCTGCCCCGCCGCGCCGGGACGGGACGGCGGCAGCGCCGGGCTCCCCGGGCGCCGGGCGGCCGCAGCGACCCGCCGAGGGAGCGGAGCGGCGCCAGCAGGTGGGTGCCGGGCGGGGGGCGGCGGGGGGTCCGGCCGGGCGGGAGCGCACTTGTCGCGGAGCCCGCGCACCCCCCGGCGGTGGCGTCTCCGTCCGCCCGCCCGTGGGCTTCGGGCCGTGCCGCTCCCGTAGCCACAAACAAACCTCGCTTCTGTTTGTTTAGAAAGCCCCAAAGTGCCGCTGGCGGGAGTTAAATTTGCAGAGAACTTGAGTTTGCTTTGCCTTGGCTGGGAATGTAAAGGGGGAGCCGGGGCTCCGAGGGGCTCCACCTGCTGCCCGCCGCTTTCCTGTGTGTCGTGACAGCCCCATCTGTCGCTTCCCTCTGTCGTGACAGCCCAGCGGTGTCGGCTCCGCTCCCGCAGCCCGCCCTGTGCGGGGGAGGGCAGCCCGGTACCCGGTAGCGGGGTCTCCCGCCGGGCGGGGCAGAATGCAGCTGCAGAGTTCTGCAAAGCTCAGCTTTAAACCCGGGCGGGCAATAGTGCAGCTGCAAAGCTCAACTTTAAACCCAGGAGGGGAGTAGTGCAGCTGCAAAGCTCGGCTTTAAACCCGGGCAGGCAATAGTGCAGCTGCAGAGCTCTGCAAAGCTCAGCTTTAAACCCGCTCCTCCAGCGCACCGTGTTTTACGGTGGAAATCCTGTTCACTGCGCACCCCGTGCTTGCTTTTGGTGGGTTTGGTTATTTTTTCCGTCTCTGCCACACAACCGAGATGCTTCAGCCTTTGGGCTGGTGGCTCAGCAAGCCCCACAGGACCTTGTAAGTCTGAACCGTGCAGGACAGGTTGGTTTCTGCCTCCGCTTTCCCTCGCTGGTGCGAGGAGCCCCTGGGAGCAGCGGTGCCCGGAGGGGCTCCCCTGTCCCGGGAGCCTCTGGGAGAGCAGGAGCGGAGCTGGGGCCTCCGCTCGCAAACTTAGCTCATTTTTTCCAGGCGCAAAACCTCGCTGCAAGCAGGATAAGCCGGAGGAAGGAGTTTCCTCCCCTTTGAGCCTCGCAAGCGGATGGCCTTGCTCCCCAAAAGTGCCGGGTGGCTTTGCCGTGGGGTCCTGGGGGAAGCAGGGGTGTAAAGCCCAGCCTAAGCACCCTGGCAGTCCTTGCCTTGCTGGTTATCAATGCATGGGCGAAGCGGGGGGGGAGACACAAAAATAGCTTTGATAAAGCTGCAAGTCTGGAAACTCTTCCCCGTACTTGGCAGGGGCGGCCCTTCCGCGGCCTCGGCTGCTCCGGGAACGCCGGGCTCACGCCTTCCAGCAAGTATTTGTGTTCTGCAGCTCTCCGTAATAAAGTCTAAGTAAATGTTGAGCTGGAGAGAACCCGTGCTATCTAGACATCACTTTTTTGTTTTCCTCAGTACTTAAGCGGTATTAACACAGAGTCGGAGCAGCTTGATGTCGTGTTGGAATTTAGGTTGTCTTGTGATAGCATGCGGCTGAAGTTCCTTTCGTGTTGTCGTGCTGGATCTGTTTAGTCTTCAGAGCTCTTCTTTCTAGCAAATGTAAAATGAAATACCAGGGTAAATAGTTCAGGCATTCATAAATTACAGCGTTAGATAATTTGTCTCGGGATGCGTACAGAGATCCGAGCGCCGCTCGCTGCAGCTGACATACTCCAGATAAGGTAATGCTAATTATTTATTTCTTTGTTTTACATCTGGCCAGTCGGACGTCAGATGAAAAATCCTTTCGGGCATATTGAAGCAGTTGGTTGTGAGAGAAAGTTTCGTTGTAGTGGGGGCACGCGGAGCGCTGAGCGGCATGGGCCGCGTCCAGCTGCTGGCATGGGCCGCGTCCAGCTGCTGGCATGGGCCGCGTCCAGCTGCTGGCATGGGCCGCGTCCAGCTGCTGGCATGGGCCGCGTCCAGCTGCTGGCATGGGCCGCGTCCAGCTGCTGGCATGGGCCGCGTCCAGCTGCTGGCACCGCCAGCGCGCTGCTTGGAAACTGCTGCTGTGACAACGTGTAATTAATGTTATTTGTAGTAGCGCCGCTCTCCTGTTCCTCGCTGCCTTTTCTGCCTCACCATTTGCTCAGCTAAAAACACCCCCCTTCTGCGTCCCCGGGTGCTGTGAATATATCCCTTCTGTGATTAAAGCCATGGAACGAGGTGTTTGCAAACAGCCGTGTTTAAAAAGTTAATATCAGCCATGTTAAAGCCTTCGGGGGGTGTGGGGCGGGGGGGGTTCCAAGCTGCTTTCCAACCCCTGGCAGCCTGTGCTGCTGGTAAATCCACAGTGCACTTCCAGGCGTGTGTATCGGCAGAGAGATGTTTACAGAAATTAAGGAGAAATTACTAAATAATTATTTCAAGAGCTGCCATCAGTGGGATTTCCCTCCCAGGGACCTGAGGGTGAGCGGAGTTGGGGTGCACTGGGGGGGACCCCGCGTCCCAATGAACAGATGAGCCCTCAAACGGCCCGTGCACAGTGTTTTGCTATAAAAGTATTTTCGGTAAGTAGGCTGAGTGATGACTGCGTGTGTTGCGATTGTACAAACAAAACACATTCCCCACCCTGACCATTTCTTCTCTCTTTCTTTCCCTGACCTGGGGCGGGGGAAAGGAGCTGGGGGAGCGATGGTCAAGCACCGGGATTTTGGCAGAAACCCGGCCTGGCCGCCTGCCAGAAATGACCTCATGACAGGAGTGAGATTTGGCAGCCCGATACCGCCCCGCTTCCCTGTCTTCCAGGGTATTCAAATATGCAACTCATTTAAGCTACGAGGGCGATTTCTCATGGCAGAGGTTGAGGCGTTGCGGCTCACATCTTTGTCCCAGAAGCCGCGGGGTGTTGCATCACCGCCTTGGCGTGGGGATGAAAAGCCGGTTAACGCGGCTTTACCGCGGCGACTCTTCTCTCGCCGTCCCCGGGACGCGCTGCCGGCTTCGCGGAGCCCGTTTACCGATGGGCTGCGGGACCGCGGGTATAAAACCTAAACGCTTCGGCTGGCCGTGCCGTGGAACACAAAGCGATGCTGTGGATGGGCTGGTTAGCGCTTGGCAGGCGCTTTGCTGGTGGCTCGGCTCGCAGGGAACGGGCAGCAGGGCACTGCGGACCACTCGTTACAGTATTTGGTGCCTAAAGCAGGTGATGGTTTGTTGTCAAAGAAATCAGCCCTGCGATATTTGCGCCTCGCGGAGCAGCGTTTCTGTGCTTTTTCTCTGAGCCACATTTCTGCAAAAACTTGTTTTTTTCGCACACGTTGGGTGAAGCGCGTGCCCTTGTGAGTGTCCCGAGACGGGCTTAGGAACTGCCAAAATGAGATCAAATACCCATCAGATATGTCAGCTCAACCTCCTGGCTGGCTGGGGCGGGGGGCGAAAAACTGTGCTGAGCAGGAACTTGGTCACATCAGCACCAAAGGGCCCGTTCCTGGGGCTGCACCGCTTGCCTCTATAACCAGGGGTGTACCTGCTTTCCAACATCGGCATTCCTGGCAATATCAACATCTATAAACGCCCTGATTGTTCATTTGCTTGCTTTTCATCCCTTTCCCACCCGTATCCCTGACGGAGCAGTCAGGGTCTCGTTCCAGCTGTCATTAAGCGGTGCACAACCTCGTTAATTTATATCTGTCTCCTAAAAGCCTGCTTGCTCATTTGGTAAGGAAACAGAGGAGTAAAGCTTTAGAGGCACAGCAGTATTTTGCTTGCAGGTGTGGATAAAGAAATACACGCTGCTTTTTGTTGTTTTTGCTAAAAATGAATAGCTGGCTTTACTCAAGGGGGAGGTAGGGAAGGATTTAGGAAGGACCGTATAGGTTTCTCTCTGTTTCTGGTCGGGATGCTGTGGCGGGGTAGTTCTTAGTGAATCATTGGGGCAGCTTCACCGTGAGGAGGGTTATGCTGCCTGTAACTGGCTGTGGGTTGTAGGGACAGGTGGACGTCACGTTGTCTCACAGTTGTCCACCTTCTGCCCCCAGAGGGTCACAACTGAAAATAGGGATTTGTGGCCAGGTGTTTTCTGCCTCTGTTCTCCAAATAATTACACAGTGTTTCTGAAGATATTTATGTGGTCAGTTTAGTGTAAGCGGCTGGATGGAGTTCTGGAGGTTGCTCCGAATGGCCAGGCAAGCCTTGTGTACAGGCACAAGGGTGTCGGTGCTCAGCCGGGAGGGCACCTGGGTGTCTTTTGCCTCGCTAGTGTGAAGTTGCAGTTATTTTGCTCTTTCTTCTCAATTCCAGCTCCAGAGCAAAAGGCAGCGTTTAGGTGGGATTTGCAGGATCTAAGAGGCGTTCGAGCTGCTCCAGGTGATGGTGTTTAGGGATGCGTGTCGGGGTAGGTGTTCCCTTGTATTGCACGTGCAGGTCTTGGTTGCCGCTGAAGGAAGCTCTTGCAGGGCAACAGAAGGAGACTGTAAGTGCAATAAATGGCTAATAACACGTCAGGGCTCTGGTGACCGCCATCCGTGTCCCTTGCTGGAGCGGGTGACATTGCTGGGGTGAGGGCGCTGCGGCGGGATCACCTGATATCAAATAGGAAACATATCCCTGCTACTATGTCTATGAATATCTTGTGCAAAACATGGCACAAATCCACCAGCTCCTTCTTTCCAAAAGGAAATGGTGCAGCACGTCAGGACATCGGCCGGGGATGGGGCATTAATGGGACAATGGAGTGCGGCGTGCGCCTTGCCGGGGGTTTGGGGTGCGCCCCTGTGCCGCCAGTGAACTCCTGTCTCCTTAGCGGCCCGGGCTTTGGGCGCCTTCTGCTTATTTACAGTGCTGCTTGTTTTGCGCCGAGCAGGCGACACAGACGTTCCCGAGCTGTTCGCCCGCCAGGGCTGAGCTTAGGAATTCTGCTTTGGAAAGGGGGAAATGGTCAAAAAGGGTTTAAAAACCCAATAGCTGCGGCTCTGTGGTCTCCCAGCACAGGCACATCTCAGCGGGGAAACCCCCGAAGTGCTGGGGATACTGGTGAGGATAGTGAACAGGTTGAAAGAAACCACCTCACATGTAGGATGGAAGAAGCAGTTGGAAAATACTAAATCTATTTTGCAACTTGCAGCTTGTATCGGCATCAGGTGGATTATCCACCCGGGGAGGGAGCGGCTGGGGGGAATCAGTAAGAAATAAAGCCAGCGATGCGTGGGGAGGGAGGGGGACAGGCTGCAACATGGGGATGCTCGTGGCCTGTCGGATATGGGAAAATGCGAATAACAGTGGCAGGGTTGGCCCCAGCAGCCGGTATGTGCTATAGGAACAATGACGCGAGCGGCTTTGCCCTCTCTTCCTTCCCCTTCCTGAGCTGAGCTCCCTGGTATATTCTCTTTATTTTCTGGTCATTCCATGGAGGACAAATACTGCAACTTTGTGCGAGGACCGGGACTTTTTATCAGCGTTTGTTGAATTCCGTAATGGAGAAGGCCGTTGCTGCCAAAGTGAGTGTTTGAGTGACTCGTGACCCAAGCCGTAGGGTTTTGCAGCCGTTTCCAGACGAGCGAACTGGCGAACACTCAGACCCGGGATTTTAAGAGCACTCAGTGGCATTCCAAAGTTATCTTTAACTTAACCTCAGCCTACATAGTGCTTTATCAAACTGATATTATTCTAACCTTTTAACTTTATTTTTCTTACCGCATAATACTATAAATCTTCCCTGCTCTTCCATACACATGTAGTGTCTTGTAATGCTAATTAAACTGCACACTACCCTAATTTTGCTCTCATACTAATCCAATATATTTTTCTTGACTGGGAGCCAAACCCTGAGAGCTCCAGAGCATGCGACGCTCTCATTCCACTCTTATTCTATGTTAATGACTTTATATTTCAGTGTCTTTCAACACTTTGAGAGGATGTTATTCTTGGAGGTGTCTGGCTGCGGAAGGTGAGCTGAGGGGTTTTTGTGAATGCAAAGCACTGAGTAGACGCCGGGCAGTGAGTAAGTGGTGAGTGGGTCTCTGAAGAGGTGTCATCTGTCACGATTCATTGTGCACAAGTGCAGAATGACAGCGAGATTTGGATGCAATTCTAAAATAGTTAACGGCCTTTATAGGAGAGCAAAATAAAGCTCTTGCCTAGACTGTTGCATGTCGCCATTGTGAGCGCTGCCTTGTTAAACTCTGGGGGAAACGCGCTGTTTTTGTACGCGGATGGTGCTGATGCCAGTTGGGCCTGGATGCTACTATAACCAAAATAATTACTCGCAGATGGGTGGATATTAAAATGAACTCTTTCCATAAGCCCGAGTAAAATTCTGTTGTAAGTGTGAAGTACTAAATATGCAGGGTTGTACTGATGGGATGCCAGCGCCGTAACACGTTCCACATGGCCAGTGCCAGCCTCCTCCTGCTGGAGCTGCTCCCGACCCTGCTCGGCCGCGCTTCTCGGTCAGGTCCGTCAGGAGGTGGGAATGTGTCGAGAAGAGTGTGGGATACCGGGCAGGCTTTGCCTTGCGTGGTTTTGCATCAGTATGTGTTGCATGGTATGGGGTTGTTTTGCAGCAGCGGGCGTTGCGTGGCTTGTTGCGTTGCATGGTTTAGCAGCAGCAGGTGTTGCATGGCGTGGGATTGTGTTGCACGGCTTTGCAGTGGTGGGTGTTGCGTGGCGTGTTGTGGCTTTGCAGCTGCATTGCACTGTGTTGCGTGGCTTTGCCATTGTGGGCGTTGCAGCACGCGGCATGGGATTGTGAGCGTTGCGTGTTGCTCCGTTGCGTGGGTTTGCAGCAGTGAGCGCTGTGTGGCGTGATGCGGTGGTGAGCGTTGTATTGCCTGGTGTTGCATTGCATGGCCTTGCAGCAGCAACATTGCGTTGTGTGGGATTGCATTGCATGGTTTTGCAGCAGCAGATGTTGCATGGCCTGGGATTGTGTTGCACAGCTTTGCAGCGGTGGGTGCTGGATGGCGTGGTGTGGCTTTGCATTGCATGGATATGCATTGCATGGCATTGCAGCAACGTGTTTTTGCATTACATGGCATTGCAGCGACATGGTATTGCATTGCATGGCTTTGCATTGCATGGCATTGCAGCAACATGGTATTGCATTGCATGGCATTGTGCAACGTGTTTTTGCATTGCATGGCATTGCAACGACATGGTATTGCAACGACATGGTATTGCATTGCGTGGTTTTGCAGCAACATGGCATTGCATTGCATGGTTCTGCAGCGACATGGCGTTGCATTGCGTGGCTTTGCCACGGCATGGCGTTGCATTGCGTGGCTTTGCCGCGGCATGGCGTTGCATTGCGTGGCTTTGCCGCGGTGGGCATTGCTTGACATGGTGTTGCAGCAGGAATTACCTTGCTTGGCAAGGTGCTGTGTTGCTGGGGATTGAGCGCGTTGCATGTTGTTGCGTTGCGTGGCTTTGCAGCAGCGAGCGTTGCGTGGCCTGGTGATGCAGTGGCTGGCAAAGCAACCTCTGGAACCTGCTGGCTGGTTGCTGGTGCGATGAGGAGCAGCGGCCTGACGAAGGCTCCGTCTCCCCCTCCCTGCCGGTCCTGCCGGTACCGGGGGCAAAACTTGGGCCAGCGCAGAGCTGCCAGCCGCAGAAGCGGTGGCAAAGGTGGCTTAGCAGGATCAGCCCCTCCTTGTCTCCTGTTTGTGCCTTCTCTACAATAGCCCAGTGCCCCAGGAGCCGCCAGCCCTGGCAGCCCAGGGGACAAAGCTGGGTCAATGTCCCGCCCTGGGCAGCCTTTGTCTGCCGGCTTTAATCCCTCTTTGCAATTCATTCCACTGCTGTGCCTTAAATCCCCCTGAGGCACAAAACAAGGTGGAAGGGGGAAAACAGTGAAATGTTTTTTTTAAGCCAGCACTGGAAGTAAAATCCACCTCAGAGCATGTAACGGGGCTGTAGTTGTAGTTTATATGGGTGGAATGGAGCAGGAGCTGGTGAATCGGGGTTGTGGTCTCCTGGGGACATTGGGGTGACCCATCTCCACCGTGGCCCAGGCTGAGCCGCGTCGTGGTCGCTCCAGCTCCACACTGGGCCCGTCACTGGTGCTCCTGGCCCTGCTCTGGGGTGTCTCGTGGCTTTTCTGGTTTCTCCACTATAGTTAAGCTGGGTGCCTGCTGGACAAACCTCATCGCACTTTGTGCTCAACTGTCCTCTTCTTTTGTCCCTCCTCCATTTTCTGTTTCTTATTTTAAATGATTTAAGGCTGGCATTCCTCCCAGCCTGGGGAGCAGGGGGTGGCCGGTGGTCCCTGAGCAGGACACCCTCTGTCACCAGTGCCACCCCCGGAACGAGCCTTGTGTCTCAAAGAAATGCCGTGGGGCAGGTGCTAATGGTCTAAGCAGACTTCGCGTGGTCCTCCCGGTCTCCTCCATGTGCCGGGCTCAGCAAAGTTAATCCAGGAAATAATTTTAGAGCAATTATTTCCTTCAATCTTGCAGGTCACTGAGCTACCGCTACCCTTAACCAGCACTTCTTTTTATTGAGTTTTCCCATGGGGCAGGAAAATAGGAGAAACCATTTAAAGCCATTAGCTGCGACTGCTGCTGGCCTGCTGGACACTGAATGCTTCAGACTCAAAAATGAGATTTTAAGCTTTATTTTTCCTTTTTGCTGCTGCCTGTCGGTGCGTTTCACCCGGAGTCTGATCAGGGTTTAAGACAGCCAGGGCCGGCGGAGCGAGGAGAGGTGCTGGTTCTGCCCGGAAAGCTTCAAACCTTGTGCTCCCCCATAAAACATCCCCTATGGCCGAGAAAATCCAATGGGAGCTGCTGCTGAGGTGTATCCAGAGAGCAGGGCGAAAACCATAAAGCAAATAGTTGTTTGTTCCCTGCAGCTGTTACCATCTTTTTAGTGATAATGAGGTGAAGGAGCAGGTTGGCTGCCTGGGGCCGTGGGCTGGCGTGCTGGCGCTTGCCGGGTTTGCGGCGTTAACCCTGCTCGCACCGAGCCCCGTTAGCGCCAGCAAACTGACATTTTCTCCTTTGCAAATGGAAAGGAGAGCTTTTCTGTGCGCTGGGAAATGTAGAGTTTAAAGGTGCTAATTGTCATTTTTAAAGGGTTATTGTATCTTCTTTTCAGCAATGTCTTTATTGCCGATTCGGAGTTTTCTTTTGTTTCCCCCGTTGTCGAAAGGGAATTGTTTTGACTTGGAACGTGGCTCGTGCGCGGATTCCTGGGCGTGCAGGACTTGGTGCTATTCAGCAGAAAGTGCAGCTGTTCTGCTGGTGGTGCTGAGCTTTAACTCCAGCTCTGTGGGGTCGTTGTGCTGCAGGTGCTGCAAACCCACCCGTGGCCCTTCCCGCAGCCCCTTGTGTTCTGCGGGTCATGGAGCTTCATTTTGAAAGCCCACGCGTGCGTTAACGGCACCTGGAAGGTTTAAACTCAGATCTAGGGGTCGGTGATTTTTGTGCTGTTCTGGGATCGCTGGGGGCTTTGGAGGCTTCGGTAGTTTGGGGTTTTTTGTCTTTTGTTTCTATTTAGCTCTGCTTTACTCTGAGTGTGGGAAATGCTGCTGGCAAACAAGGCGTTCGGGTAGCAAAGCTTGGAGGGGGATGGAGACATTCTCTTGTTGCAATAAAATGCACACAAGCCTCTTTCCTTCTGCAAGCTCCTCTTCTAGACTATGTGTGCTTTCATGAATGAGTTTTCTCTCATTTTTTCTTCAGCAAAAGATGTGGTGAGCCACAGCTGGGCTTTGCAGCAGGGCCTTGCCCCTGCTGGTGGGGTGATAGGATCCCAGCTCACTTTTCAGCAGTGGTGATGCTGAGGGCTCGTTCGAAGTAGAAGGGAACATGTGCAGGAAAAGTCCTTTGCCTAAAGCCCTAAGCCGAGCCTGTGGAGGCTCAGCACTAATTGTGCTCAGCTGCACTCAACCTCTGTGTCTGGCGAGACATGGGATCAGTGAGAAATCCCAAAACCTTTTGCTCGTGGGGTGGATTTTCCTTAGGAGATGTAGAGCGCCTCGATGCTGAGCGCTTACGTGGATGCTGGTGTTTTTAGTCTCTGATGACCTGGTGTTGAATCGCTCCCTTGGCTTCACCCCTTGTTCCGTGGGTGCCCCTCGATGTGTGGGGTGGTGGGACGAGCCCTCCGAAATTGAGGTCTTGAAGCGTTAAGCACAAAGCGTCGCTCTGCTCTGCCGGTCGGGCGCCTGGCGCACGTTTCTAACAACAGGCTGGATTTGCCAAGGAAAACTACGCTCGGTGCAGCAAAGAGCTGTCGACTCTTTCCTCCCTAGGCTGCCTTTTCTCTTGCTTTTCGGAATAACCGGTCAGTTTGGAGATGATGTGGAAGTTGGGATGTCTTGGTGCTTAGTGATGCTGCTTCTCGCTCAGCAAGGCCCCGTCTCCTTCCCTTAGTCCTCGTGGTCTCCAAAGCCACCCAATGCACCCAGAAACACCCCAAGGGACCCTCTGCAAACCCAGAGGTGGGGGCTGAGGCTCACATCAAGCTGAGAATAACTCGACTTCTTCACCTCTGGTACCTAAAAATTGTACCAAAGTGTTCAACAGGACATTTTTGGCTCAAATATTGACTAGCTCATTCCCATTGAATGAGGACTTTTGGGCTTCCAAGCCCAGCTGGGCTCAGAAGACATCCAGAGACCCCCAGGCTGGTGTCCCCCCACCTCGTGGACCATGAGCTGCTCTGCTGTTGGTCTCTCCTGCCTCAAAACCATTTCTTCTTCCCACGCCGGGCCAATTGGATAAATGGTAATTCTGATAACAACAGTCACTGGGGCGACTGGGGAAGTTGAACTTTGGGCCAGGTCCCAGCGAAGGTCCCGTGTGGCTTCACGCAACTTCTGCGCTCAGGTCCTCAAGCAGTTAAACGTTCCCCGGGTGCGGAGCAGCGCCAGGTACCTTCCGGGGGATCCAGCTTTGCTATCTGAAATCTGGCAAATAGCACGAATTTTTTATGTCGTGAACAGCAATCGCGCCCCGAGGCGGCGGCCGACAGGGAAGGCCTCGCTGACATATTTACCTAGCAATTTTGTTATCATTAAATACACTTTCTCAAACAGCCCAAACCTCGAGAACAATAGCAACGAAAACCACTGTAGGTTTTGTGAGCAGATGCAGCTTCAAGATAACAAATGATTATTTTTTTGCTCTTTGTTTGACGACTTGGCATTTAGTGGTTAATTAGAGTGAGGCAGAGTATTGTTAAATCATAAACCAAAGTTTTAAAAGCCCTGGAACCGAAAGTTTTTGCATTCTGCTTTTTAATGTTAGCCTGTCAGGCTGTTAAGGCAGGGCTTTAGAAACGTCTAAAAGCAAACATTTGCTTTGGACAGGAAAAGACTGAGTTTGGAAGGGGTGGGAGGACGGAGGGGAACAGCTTGTGCAGCCTGTCCTGCGGGGACGGCTGCTGCAGCAATGTCACCTGAAAAGCCACTTTTCCCTGCGTTGGGACTGGGACTGGCCCGAAATGTCACTGGGAGGAGGCGGGATGCCGTGGCACATGTCCCTCTGCCGCCCCGGTGTCCTCAGACTTCTGCTTGTTTGGAGAATGAAGCAAAATTGCATTTGTGACAAATGAGCAAACCAAAATCAGTAATCATAATTCTGGTTATAAAGTATTAAGGTTAGTTCTGATCCAGCTGTTCTGCTTTATTTCAATGTTATTTGGTATCCTACAGAAAAACACTGGCATGAAGTTGGTCCAAGTGACATCTAGGATGCTCCATTAACGCTGGCATGTATAATACCCACTAATAAACCCTTGTCTCTAAGCCTGGACTTGGAGGGTTATTGTACAAAGAAGGGCATAAGAAACATGACACTCAAACTGTGATTCCTGGCAGAAATGCTTTGCAATGGGGAAATTTCGGTTTAGTTAGGCTTGCTTACATGCCTTTCTTGTAGCTGAAGGGCAAATGACAGTGCTAGCATTAAATGTGAGCAAATGACATCTTGAAATATGCCTTACGTCTCCAGAACTGAATTGGAGTTCTTGCTGTTCCAAGAAATTCTTCTCCTCTCATCTTTATTTTCGGTTGTGCCCCGAAACGGACCCAAATTGAATGTTCATGCTGGTAAAGAGCTTGATGGTGAAGGAGAAGCGCAGATCGGTTGTGCTTTGGGAGGGTCTAACAAAGAGCCGGCGGAGCCACGGGGTGAGAACCACCCGTGGTTCGTGGGGCTGGGTCGCCCGTGGGCTCTCGTGTCGCTGCGTGTCAGGCTGATGGGTGCCTGCGATGTGACAACAGTGACAGAACCCAGGACAATTTCTTTCTCTTTTTTCTTGTCTTTTATTATTTTTTTTAAGGCCAGCACTCTGCGTTTGAATATCAAGGACTTTTGTGGGGAAGTTTTATGGTGGTTACCAGCAGTTTAGAGATTGAAGAGATTGTCCACGTGGTGAGCGATGCCCTGTTGGTCCCACGTCCCAGGCAGCTGCTGTTGCGGTGGCTTTTGGGTTGGTTGATAGAACCAGGCTTGGGGTACTAACGGCTTTCAGAACTGGTGTAGGAACCTGCATTGACATAGATTGACTGAAAGCTGGTGAAGACGTGTGTTATACAGCTTGAGTTGTGGGAAGATTGGACAGTCTTACGTATGGTTCATTCATAGCTGTTGGTACAATTAATTACGCCACTTGTTTCTGAGAACTGTTGGTTGGTTTGGGCTGAGTTTGGGCTCTTCATCCACAAAGGTTCTTTTCCAAGATGACCTGCCAGGGTTGTAGCCCATGGGGAAGAGAGAGGTGTCCATCTGTTCAGAAGAGCCGATGGCTGCATCTTCAGAAGATCAGCAAAGCTGGGCTTTGCTCCTAAGGAGGCTTCAATGGCATGCTGGGTTTCAGTTGATCTCGCAACCTCTTGTTGCAGAAAGCCAAGAAGCAATGGGTTGAGTACTGGGTGGGAATGATGACAGTGGTGCAGGTTGGGTTGTCAGCTCCACCTCCAAGACTGGAGAGAGGTCCAGCAGAGTCATCGTGGGGGGTCACCCTTGGGGTGGCCTGACGGGTCATTCTGAGCAGTACTGAGCCTTTGACATAAAATTGGTTTGAGACCTGTAGGCTGGTGGCTCTTAACCCATTGAATGAACCTCTGAGCAAAATAAACGTTTAAAAGATGAAAGGAAGACAAGTTGTCTTCTCGGTGGAGCTGTTAAGTCTTGTAGACGCTGTGTACTTTTTCAAGCCTTGCCTACTTTTGTGGGTACACTCCTCTTTTCACCACCAACATGGCACTACCTGCTGCTCTTCTGGCAGCCTGGATCTGTTCTCCAGCCACTCACATGTTGAAAGTTCTTGAACACTGGCACGTTTCAGAACTGGTTTTGTTCGGTCGGAGGCCGTGGAGAGGGTCACACTGGCGACATGGATGTTTTTTCCAGGCAGCTCGACACATTTTTGGTTGATTCTATCAGCGGAGCATGTTGACAGCTCTGGGTACCATTCGCCGTGTCTGGACAGCGCGGGCTGTGTCGCGCTCTTGATTCCATACACAAAAAATAGCTTTCAGGCCTGTAAAGCTGTCACTCAGTCGGGTCTCCTGCTTTAATTGTTGGATAAAAGCAAGTGAGTGCATGTGCAAATTGTATGTCTGCGGCAGGATTTCCCTTTCGCTGTTCTCTGCGTTCTCCAAGCCCCCGATGAAATGGCTTTCAGCGGGAGTCGGTATTTACCGCCGTCAGCTGCTGGTTCATCCTCGGGCTGCATCCGCGCTCTGAAGAGAAATCAGACTCTTTCTGTTAGTGCAGCAGGATTTATAGGATTTTTTCCCCTTTCTTTCGGGCAGCAAATCCAAAGCACTTTTGGTGAGGACCAGAACATCCGTACCCGAGACGTGGTGCAGCCGCGGGTTTGCAGGGCCCTGGCTTTGGTTTTTGGAGCACTTGTCTGTGTTTGTGAGCAGCTGCAAGGGGAATGGAACTTTTGCCTTGCAGATTAATTTGGGGGAGGCTGGGCTGTGGGTCTCTGGGGAGCGGGGAGGCGAGCCTTGCTCCTGGCTCGGGTCTCCCAAGTATTACTTTGATAATACCAAAGCTCAGATACTCTTAAAAATTTGCTTTAGGTTAAAATCGGATTAAGTTTTAAATTGTCATGCTACCCAGTTGGAAACGTGTCACTATGTATATTTTCCACTTCAAGGATCCCTTTGGTGAATACAAATATTTTGCGTTTTCCCAGTCTCATGCTAAGAACGAAGATTATTCTCAGGTTTCTGCTATCGTTGCACAACGCTGACATTTTCAGACTGCAAAGACTCGGGTTATTTCTTACAGGAGCCCGGTTTTCTTCTTTCCCCTGCGATGTCTCCACAGCACAACTGTGTGCACATCAACTGGAATTCTTTGGCCGACTCTCGTGCACACCTGCGCGCTCGCGTGTGCTGCCAATGAATCGCTGCAGTTAAGTGTTGCTTCTGAAAGATTTGCTGAGCAATGATTTTGGAAATCTAAAAATGATTTTGCTAAGATGTAGACTTGGGCTTCCTGTATGGTCGTTTGTGAACCAAGCCTACGTGAAAATAGGGTCTTGTTTAAGCAAATGAACTGTTCTGTTGGGTTTTTTGGACCAGCATCCAAGTTTAGTTTCTTCAATTCAAGCATGTATTTGTCAGTGCCCTGGTGTCCTTGGCACCAATCTCCCTTCTGCTCCTGCCAGGGTGGACTCCATCCCTCTGGACCTTCAGCCATCAGGAGAGACTCTTGGTTCATTAGTGGTTAAAACCACCCTGATGTTAGTGAGCATCTTGTCTTGAAGATTCCTCCAAAGACTCTTTCCTCCAGCGCTGCCGTGAGGCATCGTGCTGGTTCTGATCCCAACCAGCGTGGTGGGTGCTCGGTACGGGTTTTGTGCTCAGTACTTGTTTTTGGGTGGTGTCTCTTTTGGCACAGCTGGCGCAGGAGAAGACCCACCAGCAGGTCTTCTCTGAGCACATCATTGCTGGCATCATCACCTGCTTGAGGACCCACCAGCAGGACCCGCAGACAAGGTGCTGCTCAACGGGCCTGGAGGGGAAAAGGTCATAAGGCAAACGGGGAGAAGCTCAACGAAGCTTGGAGTTCTTGGTGAGGAAGCGCGTGGTCCAGGCTGGCGTTGGGCGACACGTTGGAGACGTGGGGCCGGTGCGGGGGAGCTGGGACCAGCGGGTCTGTGCAGAGCTGTGAACAGAACTGGCCCGTTACAAAATGCTTTGGCTTTTGGGAAGCTGCTTTTTTCCATTCACAGCTGTGATGTCTTTTGGGTGTTGCAGAACAAGTGTCTCTATCGCTTTCTAATTTCGTGCTGCCTTTTGTTGCTTTGTGCGTTCTCGCTGTCCGAATGGCTGAGTATTTCCTGTCATTATTTAGGGCTCTTGACTGTAGTGGTACCTGATAGCAAAGGATTCCCTAGATAGGACTTTTAAATAAAATCCCAAGGTAATTAATCTTATGTTTAACAATTATCAGGATGGACTTTTGGTCTTACGTGAAAGGCTGAATGTGTTGGATTTTTCCTGTCATTCACTGCTTTTTTTTCCAAGTTATTGCAGAATTGGCAACTATCTGGACTGGCCATAGAGGTCTGAGAAAGCCAGTTATCGTCCTAGTTACCAGGAGTTGCCGTATGGGGGATTTGTGGCTGGTAAGGTGACCCTCCATCTGCAGTTATTAACATTAACCCATAAAACTCCTCGGTGAGCCGCATGTGCAAGAAAGCTGCTTGTCATTACGTTAATGAAATACTGCAGCCCCGAGCTTTTCTTTCAAGCCCCGGGACCAAAACCCTGCACCTCGGAGTAAAATGGGGTGTTAATGGCTCTGTATCCGTCACCTCCAGACCAAGAGATCGCCTGGTGCCTTTCCCAAGGCTCCTTGTCCTGCCGTCTGACCCCTGCGGAAAAGCCATGAAAAACACTGGGCTGGAGGAACTCTGATGAATATATATATATATATATATGATATTTAATTGTTCTTTACTAGCTCTCTGTTTGTGGCTGAGGTTAGCCGAGGTGATGGGAGGAAGATGCTGAGGAGGGTGCAGCAAACCCAGGATTTACAGTAGGCGAATGCCCTCCGAAGAGCGTGTGTTTGTGCCTGCAGCCATTAAGCTTAATAATCTTGCTGTCTGTATCGACTTACAAATGAAAGCTTGCAGTAATTTGGAGCAGCATTTGACTTGTGAGTGGTGGCGATGATGCTGAGCTTGTCTTTTAATGCTGAGCTTGGAGTCTTTGAGGTTTGAATTAAAAAAAACTTCAATGAAACCACAAAAAAGACATTGGAAGCATAACTGAACAGGTGGAACAAATTTGTTAAATCTGTTATTGGGAAAACAGCAACTTGCTTTTAAGAAATAAATCAATCTGCAGCTCAGTGTTTCATAATGAGGAGTGGGATAGGAAAATCTAAAAATATCTACAAATGAGCGCTAACGCTCTGAAGGAACAGATCCAAACTAGAATATAATATTGCCCATTGTGGTGACAATAAGTATTTTAAAGTTCATTGAGATCCTTGCTGTGATGCAGATGGGACTTGAAGAGCCAGCATATTTCCCTTGGCTGAGTCCAGTTTTTATTTGCATAATAACTTATTATATGTATTGCCAGTAGCTCGCAGAGCCCCTGGTCAGGATTGGGAAACCACGATGAGTTCATCCTCCTGTGCCTGGTGAGACAACATATTCAGTGAGAAACTGGGAGGGAGGCGTCTCTAGCAACTAATGCAAGTGATTATGTGCTTGAAATGGCAGGAAAAAGCCCAGTTTTTAACCCCTGCTTTGGGGTGGGGGTGACCCGTGCCCGGCCCATCTCTGTGCTCTCACCATTTCAGGGGTCCTTGTCCTTCAGCAGAGTTTGTCCCATGCCCCCAGCCTGCGGCACCATCTCTAGGAGCTTATATTAAAAAGGGAGCTTGTCTGGGTGATGGAAAACGTGTCCCTCAGCACCTGTTTTGTCAGAGGGGCATCCCCGCTGTGCTCCGTGTTCTGCTCTTTTCCTTCATTTCCCCTTCACTCATCGGGCAGCAGAGCCAACTCTACTTCCATTTCTACTGGCGAGCTGTTCCATAGCCTCGTCCCTCTCAGCCAGGTCTTCCGAGCGTTATTCCCAAGCTTTCCTTGCTCAGCTGAGCCCGAGAGCCGCGCTGTGCCTGGCGAGGCGAGTCCTGGGCATCGCCAGCGCCTTTCGTGATCTGCCGTATCTGTCTTTGATATTTGCCAAGGGCTTCTCTGCGCAGGGGGCTCCTCCTGTTTCGGAGTAGCTGCTCCGCAATAACTGAATCCACATGGACAGCTGTTGCTCGGAGGGGAGGAGGTAAACGCAAACATAAAGCTGCGCTTTGCGGCCGGTGCAGCTGGTGTGCGGTGATGACCCTTCTGTGCTGCCCTGTGCGCTTGGGGAGCGCTTAAAACGAGGGGAAAAACCCCTTTCCACCTTGCAAATTGTGGTTGGTGGGGAGAACCGGGGAGGGTTCTGGGATTCTAAATGATTCTGGGATGACAGCGATTGCCTGGGGACAGAGACCCTTGTTTGTGCCGTGAGCTGCCCTGGGGATGCAGCAGCATCCGACAGCACCGTGTACGGCAGCGCAGCTTTCACAGCATGGTTTTGGGGGTTAGACAAGGTTTAGCTCAACCTAGTTTTGGCACAGCAATGGCAGGGGAGTCTCTGGGTGGCAAATGTCGCTGTTGTGTTCTGCGGCAGGTGGAGATGTGCTGGGGGTGCCGGCGCACGGGGCGATGCTGCCGGCGCGTTTGCCGCCTTCCACGTTGGCGTTTGGCCGGGTGCAAGGAAACCATGTTGCTTTGCAGTTGGTGCGGAGCGCTGTCACCGAGTCCGGGAGCACAGAGGACGCTTTTGCATGACTTGGGATTCCCTAAGCGTATTGCAACACAGCTTTTTGCCCCAAACCCCATTTCAAACTCAAAGGACTTTTTTTCTCTCTACTAGCCGGGCTTTGGAAAGCCAGCTCATAACCGTCATCAACCTGATTATTGATGTGCTGGGCTCTGTGAGGATCCGTGGTTTTTAGAAACTCCGCCTGTTGCTTTAATGAGGAGCGGGGCTCTGCTTTCGGGGCTCGTGTGGCAGTTCTGTGCTGACTCCTCCAATGCGGTGCCGCTGGCAGCCCTGCTCGCCTTCTGTCGCCGTGGTTTTGCGAGCGCTTTTATGTGATGCTGGGGCCATGAGGGAGCATCCCCGCTCCAGCACAATGGTGATGAGCTGGCCCGGGGCAGGGGTGGGGGGACAGGGATGGGGACGCGCTGGCCGGGAGCCACCGTGGGTTTATTGCCGCTGGTAGCAGCCGAGTGGCGCGGAGCTGGCACCCATGGGTGCTGATGGGGGTGCGGAGGCTTTCGGGAGAGTCCCCGGCCACGCCGTCGGCGATTTTTGAGGCCGAGGAGGCTTTGTGTTCCCGCTTTGAAGCTTGGGTCTGAAAGTGTTGTAATGAGATTTTATTATGTATTCTGGCAGGGTCTTGTTATTTTGTGTGTGGATTTATTGTATAATGAATTGAGTGATTTTGAAATGTTTTGTGCAATGGTTTTTTGGAAGGGACATTGTATTTTGTTTATGGGTTGTGCGAGTTTTTTATGAAACTTTATTTAGCTTTTAGCAAGAATAATCTTTATTCAACAAATAGTGCAAATAAATCTTTAATTGAACAAATATGTGCCAACTTTCAAACACAGTAACAAACAATGACATGAAACAAGGAAACTTTGGAACAATATACAACTTTAAACATAGTATTAAAAAAAAAAAAAAAAAGAAAAAGACACTAATAAAGCAGAATTAGTGCTGTATAGCAGGGCAGCGGCGGAGTGCATGTATATGGGATATGCCAAGCTGGAGGGAGCGGAGGAGGGAGCTTGTTGGTTTTTGGGGGTGCCGTCAGGCCGGGGGGCAGTGGGTGCCCCCCCAGGCCGGGATTTCGGGGGGGACAGTGTCCGTGCCAGCTCTTGCCGGGCTGCCAGACGTGACTGGGCTGCACAAGCGCTCGTAGCCGTGGGGCGATGTGGAAAGCTGGTCCCCAGCAAAGCCGCCTGGCTCCACGGCCGCGCCGGGGAACGTTTCATATACGTTCCTGTCCTTTCTCAGCCGCCTTCCCGGAGCAGGCGACGCTCCCCCGTCACGGGGACACCTCCGAGGAGGGGTGGCAGGGGCCAGGGCAGCCGGCGTGAGGTTGTGCATCTTCCAATCCTGTGTTATTTTGGGGCCCAGCGCGTTCAGTCTCTGTGCGTCGCTGTGTCCTGTGGTCACTGGTCTTGTAGCTGCAAAGTCATGCAGGCCATTGCTCAACCTGGGAGATGGTGTGAGCATCCCCTTGCTCCTCTGTAGTTCATCTTTTATGCTGTTAAAGTTTATTTGTTGCTCCTGTCCGGGCCTGCTGCAGGGAGCGGAGCTCGGGGAAGGGCAGCAAGGCCGGGGCTTTCATTAAATTTTTCAGTAAAACCTTCTCCTAAGTGCTTCACTTAGAACCATAGAATGGTTTGGGTTGAAGGGACCTTCCCAGCTCCCCAGTGCCCCCCTGCCATGAGCAGGGACATCTTCACAGCTCAGGTTGCTCAGAGCCCCGTCCAGCCTGGCCTGGGATGTCTCCAGGGATGGTTCATCTACCACCTCTCTGGGTACCCGGGCCAGGCTCTCACCACCCTCAGGGCAACAATTCCTTCCTCATGTCCAGCCTGGATCTCCCTCCTTTAGTTTAAAACCATCACCCCTTGTCCTGTCACAACAAGCCCTGCTCAAAAGTCTGTCCCCATCTTTCTTATTGTCACCTTTTGAGTAAGCAAAGGCTGCAATAAGGTCTCCCCGGAGCTTCTCTTCTCCAGGCTGAACAACCCAGCTCTCTCAGTTTGTACCAACTCATCTGGAAATTCCTGCAAAACTCTCCTATCTGCCATGAAAGGGGTTTAGGAAGCCAAAGGGAAGGAGGTCATGATACCTCGAAACAGGCAGGCTCGTCATATTTTGTGTGTGGTTTTCTAGAGCTTTATTAAGCCACATCCTCCAGCTCCGCTAGATTTTACTCCTCGGTGAAATCGTCTTTCACTTGTTTAAATCTCTTTATCAGGAGTAAATATTTGCAATTGATTCTGGATTTCCTGGAGTTTTGCATCAACTCTGTAGAAAGAGATTACAATATTCGGTTTCTAATCTGTAAAACGTACACTAGCTTCCAAAAAAAACTGATTTCGGAACCTGCTAAGTGACTTTTATTCCTGTTTTTACCTACAGCGCTGTCTCAGCATTCATTTCGCTTCACTTTTTGGTGTTAGTCTTTAGGGAAGAACGGCAGTTGCCTTTCTGTTAATCTTAATTTTAATCTCATTCTACTGGATTTCATTCCTTGTTTCATCCCCTTATGGGGTTCTCTTTAAATGCCGGTAACTATCCTAGAGTGTGGCAGTAGTTTATTAATGAAGATGCTCATATCCCCATATGGCTGCTGCTCTCCCAGGGTTCCTGGGATTCCTATATCGTAGTGAAAATGACTCAGCTGTTTATGGCACCAAACTCTGCTTTTAAGGGGCTTTCCTACACTTTGTAACCTCAGAAGTATCAGGAATATGGACCCTGATGTTGCTTATTATCTGTGGACAGTCTCATGTAGCGAAACCGTCGTTATGGGGAGGAGCATTTTCAGCCCTTCTTTGGCCTTTTCAGCCCCTAGAAATTTTAACAAACGAGCTTTTCTTCTAATAGCCAGCAATGGAATTGGGTGTTAATGAAGACAAATTAATTCTGAATGGAAAATTCCTTCACGTCTGTGTTGTGCCATTCTCTTTTTGCAGTGTAAACTTACCAGCTATCTTTCTAGCTGCCCATACTTTTCCAGGAAGAACAACTGAGGCTTATGTTTCCAGAACCGGGAGCTAGAGGCACCTCGCCTCCCCACGCACCCTGGGGCTGAACCACCAGACCCCCTCCAGCCCTTTTGTGTGACCCCCGAAGGGCGCAATGCTCTGCACCTCATTTTTAAACAGTGCTTTTTCTTCCGTTTTAGCCTCGTTTTCTTTGTCTTTCCAAGCCTCAGCTCCTTTCTCTTTCTTGCACATTGTGATTGTTTTGTGTACCTAGAGAATCTGGTCGAGGCTCTTCCTTTTTGGTTGCAAATACAGACTTTGCTTTTGGTTTCCAGCCGTGTTTGCGATGTGAGTGGACTTTGTCCTTGCAAGAGCTCTGCAGAGCAGGAGGACACCGGTTGGGTTGGGGTCAGTGTCACCCCGGGTCATAAATGGAAGATGTTGGTGCAGAGGAGCCTCGTTGGCTAAAGGTCTCCCCAGAAGCTTGTGGCTGAGCCAACGTTTTCAAACCAGATCTCCTGAAAGGCAGCCTGGTGTGCTGGGACACCACGTCACCACCTCCAGACAGCCCTATGGGATGTTCCTACAGTTCTCTTTAGCTGTTCTTGCATCTGAAACAGAGACAAAAGGCCAACTGCGGAGAAGAACACCTGCGTGTTTTATTTTGCAATCCGTATTAACTCGTGAGATCAATGAGTTGATGTCGTTTGCACCGCACAGAAGGAATCAAGGAAAAGCCATTGATGTGCCAGATGTGTGGTCATAAAATCTGCCTCCTTCGTGGCCGCCTGGGAGCAGAGCGGTTGGTGGTTGTTTGCCCGGGATCTCTTGTCTTTGGCAAGGCAAGTAGGTAGGGAGGTGGTGGCTGAAAACCTGTGAGCGGTGGTCGTCTCTCTGTGGTAAATCCTCCTTCCAGCCAACGCTTGAGCCACAGCAGGCAGGAAAACGGAGATCTGATAGCAGCACTCGCTGGCAAAGCATTGGCATTTCAGCAAAAGCTACATCTTTAATATTGATTATAGGTTTGTTCTCTAAGCGTCTTTTTTCTTGGGTAGGACATGGCCTGGATCCACAGAACAGCCAGTGATGGTATCAGGGATAGACTTTCTTGATTCACAATATAGGGGTTTTTTAACTACTTACCCTCCTCACTAAACGCAAAATTATAATTCCTGTTAGGACCAAACTATAAGGATCAAAGCTATTTGTCCACGTGGAGCTGGTGCTCCAAGCCAACAGCTGTCGTATCTCCATCCAGCAGAAAGCGAGATGGCGATCTTGGTGTCCAACCTGTTGGAAACCATCAGCAAGGAGAAGATCCGCATCCTCCCCTTCGGGATGACCCACCCCGAGCATTGGGTGGAGGAAAGGGACGTTCCTTGGGCTGAGGCTGGGTCACCTCTGGTCCCGTGAGAGGCACCGTGAGGACCAGGGGGTGACCGCATCTGGCGTTGGGACTGGTGTGCCTCCAAAAGGCAGGAGAGGAGCAGCGTCAGCGGGGTCTCCAGTGGCGCATGGTCAGCCCTGGACGCTTTGGAGATAGGTGAAGGTTAAGAATGGTGATGTCCAGAGAACAAGGCCAGCGTCCCACTGACCAGCAAGGTGCTCATGTTCATATCTCTGTCTTCTTTCTTACCTGTGAGAATGAGGTTTTCCTCTTAGATTTACGTGTGTGGCTTTTTGGGTGTCCTCACGTCTCCATCCCGATGCGGAGCTGCAGCAGCTCCTCGGCATGCTGAGGGCTCAGGTCCGTCTCCTGGGATGTGGTGGCTCTAGCCGGGAGGACATCCGTGTGTCCCTGCAGGATGTCTGTGTGTCCCAGCACGGGGCTACTGGCCAGTTTTCCCTTGGATAGAGCGGGATCCTGTGCAAGGCTTGGCTGGCAGCAGCACCGCTGTATTTCATATCAGCAAATCGCAGCCGCCATCACCTGCTCCTTGTTGGAAGTGGTAAGTGTGTGCTGGCTTCGTGTCAGCAGTGTATCAGGCATGTAAGCGTGTTGGCAGGCAACCCTCGTCTTGCTCAGGCTTTTGGATCACGAGAGGAGAATCAACCAGATGTCCTCAAAATCCCGCGGATCCTGCAGTCAGCCTGGGGTCCAGCAAGAAGAACTTCCCTGCTGGGCTCCGGGTCTGCCAAATCTCTGCAAGCTCTTGGGCAGACAGAATGTTTTGGGGACTGTGCTGCTGCCCCGTGCCCAGGTGCCTCAGCTGGGGCATGTGCACAGTGGGTTTTGGTAAGGGGTCCCAGGCCAGGAGCTGGAATTCCGAGCTGTCCCCTGCAATCTTGCACCTCTGTCCATCCCTCCTGCTGCTCCTGGGTCCGTGGTTCTCCCTTGGGCTGCAGGTTGTGGTGGGACCTTATTGCATCCCCATGGAAGAGCAGAACGGGGCTGAGCTTGTCCCGCAGTCACCGCGAGGAATGAACTTATTTGGCACTTGTTGCAGACCTAAGAAAGGGGATCAGGGCGCGGAGGATTTCCGTCATTCAAATAAATAAATCGTTTATTTGCATCGAGCTTGGCATTTAAATGGTCACAAACAGGAGGAAATAGTGAGTAGAGTTTCGTGGTACCTGTCTAAACCAGCTTAGTGGGAGTCCTGGGTTGGGGTTTTCAGTTGCCGTGTCTTTGGTTTCAGCCCATCCGCTGGCCCCAGGATCTTCCTTTGGAAAGAATGTGACGTTCTGCGTCAGCGCTCGGGGCTCGTAGAAGCCACAAGGATCCTCATCCCGATTTTGGGATGAAGATTTTGATCTTAACCTGTGAGTCAGAGCACGCACTTCAGCAGCATCTTAATGAGCTTATGGTTCAAAGCTATTTATTATCTGTTATAACAGGCCTTTTATTATACTGGAAGATTAATTTGCATTGCTTGTTGTAATTAACACTGTAAAATGCTTAAACAAAAGTACAGATAGAAATTAAATTTACAGGCATTGAATTCAATAGCATTAAAATAAACCTTTGATTCGTTTTTCTCCTTTGGCAAGAAAGTGATTAGCTCAAATTAAATTTACGGAAAGCTCTCGACTTGGAACGAGTGATTTAATGAAAAAAAGGCATCCCGAGCTGGCAGCGCAGCTTGAGGAGCAGCCCAGCGTTCACTTACAGAGGAACGTCAACGTGAAGCTTAACCATTGCGGGCGGCACAAATGCGTTCCCTGGAAAGCATCGGGTCAGGTTAAATGGAAAAGGGCCGTGGGTTGTTTTTGGGCTGTGTCCCCGTGGTGCTGGGGACGGCGGCACAGGGACCCCTGCAATCCATGAATCTGCTGCGCAGCCTGTAAGGTGATTCTGGAAAAAGCTTCGAGGTGTTTGTCCTCGAATGAAGGGAAACGCTCTGCAGAGCCGAGGGTGCGTGTTCAAAACCTGGTCGGCGGGTGTTGCCGGAGGGGACGTTCAGCAACGTGTTTGGGTTGGAAGAAGCTGCAAGGAGTTAAAGCCAAAAGTCCGTCCCAGAGGTTTGTAGGGTGGAAATGTGGGTCCTGGTGGATTGGAAGTTTCAGGTCTTTGCCTCCTCCTGGGCGGTTTGGAAGCCTTAAAATGGGATTTGCTCTGGAAATCCCTCCTGTATCAGTGTGAAAACCACCGGCAAGGACCTGTTGGTGGAGAGGACAGGAAAAACTTGGAGGAACTGAGCTAAAAGCAAGTAGAACTGTGCAGAAATACGTTGGATCCTTTGTGATGAGCCCCTGGCCTCCAAGGCAAGGGAGGTGTGCTCTCAGCCGCTTTGGTGGCGGTTTCATTCATTCAACACTGTTAAACTATTAGCTTTTTCAATGGCCACTGTTTGGTTGGGTGGTTTTTTTGTTCTTCGATTCACCGATTCTTTCATCCTCACAAAACCTGGCGATGCGGAGCGCCGTGACCCCTCCTGCGCCCTCACCCGGGCTGGAGCTGGCTGGGAAGGGACATCGGCTGCTTCATTTCGCACAAATCCACAGCCGTTCTTAGACCGAGCTCATATCGCTCCCCCGTCCAACGGCTGCTTCTCGCTATTTGCAAAATAAGTCTTTAAAAGTTCAAGTACGGCTGCGTTATCTGTGTTAATCTGGAGAGCCTGTCAGCTGACACGGAATCCCTTTCAAACCCTGCCAGGGTATTCTGTAACCTTCCTCCTTCTCTTTTTTTCTGAGGCCCTTTGCTTATGTAGGCACTGTGTTTATGTGCTGTTCTTTCTCCAGATTATATTGTAAAGCCTCTCAGGCAACATATGACTTCAAGCTGGCGAAACGCATTTCGAACCCATGTGCGTGTTTGCGTTACAACCGTTTGAAATGATTCTCGCAATGGCCTCGCTCCCTCGGCCCTGCTGACAAGGAGCGATAAGCCCATCAATCTGCCGATGGCTGCGTGTCGGTTACAATTATTTCATTGCAATAAGCCGTTCCTTCTCACCCCAAAAATGTCTGGATTGACTTGGAGAAGTGTCCTGTGCTCACATTTGCATGAGCTTATTTTTTTTCCACGCCTAATTCTAATGTTTTTGATTTTAATTTTTATGCTCGTTATAACAAAGTGTCTCCTTGCCCCCGCAGTTTATTCTCTGTGTGTGCCCCAGCCACCCGGTGCGCTTGGGATGAGCGTTGTCCCTCTACCAGGAAAAACACAAAGATGACCTCAAGCTATATAAATGCTCTGGTTTTGTGCCTTAAGTCTCTTTTTTGGCTGATTTGCACGGAGAAATCCCGCCCTCCAGACACCGGGTGATGGGGCATCCAAGTGCTTGCTCCACAGAAAATGACAATTAATTTTGCACAAGTTGTTTGAGGATAAACTGGAAAGAAGGAGCGTCTTGCTGGCTGCAACGGTGTCTGCTAACAGACGCTGTTCTGATTTGAAAGGGACTTGTCGTGCCCAAACTACTGATTGCAGAGCATGAATAAAGCCGTATTTCCTCTCATTTGGCTTTTTAATGTAATAGGCTACACAAGGCCCTGTGAGGTTTGAAGTTTAAGTCTCTTAATCAGTTATTAAGAAAAGGAAAGTTGTGCAGTTAGTGGAAGACGTGGGATTTAATACCCAGAGTTTGATAAATGTGGTTTGTTTTGTTTGTTTTTTTCAACTTAAAATTAGAGGGTTTGGTAGCACGCCAAGCTGGCACGATGCGTCAGAGGCACGGGAGTTGAATTTGGAATTGGTTGTTAGTTTGGTTGGTTTTTCTGGTTGTGTTTTGGGGTTTTGTTTTGGTTTTTTGTCTGATTGGTTTTTGGGTTGGTTTGTTTTTCCTGATAGTTTCTTCAGGGTTCGGCGGTGGTGTCCCTGTCCCAGGGCTGGGATGGCTCCGTGGGAACGTGGAGCCTGGGCTTTGGGGGACAATGGGCACCGTCTGCCCTCGGCCCGGGGGCGTCAGGTGAGGTGACATGACCAGGGACATCATCTCCACGGGACATGGATCTTGTGCCCTGGGCTTCCAGTGCCTGTGACCCAGGGTTTTGCCGAAATGCTTTTCTTTTCCCCGGATCATAGGTTTCACAATCTGGTTACAGCAAGAGGTGTTGCCTGCCCCGACCTGGCGATGGAAAGACTCCAGTACCACGTAATGATGTGTCTCAGAATCTTCTTGCCGGTGAATAGCTGAACGTCAAAGACACAGTTTGACAGTGGCATCAAGAAGTGATGCGGGAGCACAGATGAACGGTGGACTGCAGCACAGCTGAGGCCCCGTGAGATGTTGGAAGCTGATTTGGAGATGCTGAACGAGACACAAAGTGGAAGAGCAGCTTCCACCATCGCCTGCTCACACGTTCCCCTGCCTCAGTTTACTTGCTGCCCTTCCCACAGTGAGAACGTGGCGCTTGCGTGATTTTTCACTGGAGGGGTGGTGGATGAACATCCCAGGAGACATCCCAGGCCAGGCTGGACGGGGCTCTGAGCAACCTGAGCTGGTGAAGATGTCCCTGTCATGGCAGGGGGGCACTGGGGAGCTGGGAAGGGCCCTTCAACCCAAACCATCCTGTGATTCTAAGCTAAGCACTTAAGAGAAGGTCTTAACGAACATTTCTGCATCTCACTGGGTAGCACGAGAGCACCGACTGTTTGTTTTGGTGCTTTAAGCTGTTGCTGACTTTGACTTGGCGTTCTGCTTAATGCATGTGTAAGGGAATTATCTTGATAAATACCCAGTACAAGTACTGCTCCTGGCTAGAAGGATGATAGCAGCTAATCCACAGAAACATGCGCAGCCCAACCTTTTGTTGCTTTCCATTTTGCATAATTCTGCAGGACAGGATATGTCAACACTCGGGTGTCTGACAAAGAGCCGCTTAAGGGGTGTGGGCGAGACGATAAAGCGTGACCGGAGGGGTAGGTGTTGGGACATGCTGCTGGATATCGTGTCTGCACAGAAACAGCTGTTTTAGAAATCCATCTTCTCTTTTGCTAATGGAAAACTGACAGCATCCCAGAAGAAAGCAAGTTGGGGAGGTGCAGGCTGGTTTGCACGTTCAAAGCGTGGTTGGTTCCTTAGCAGAGTTAGCTGACGTTATCTTGGGGTTAACATTTGTGCGTCTGGGGTGCTGTATGTATTTCATCCCTTTCAGATGCTCTTTCTCCTTTTTTCTTCAACTCTGAAAGTTGAGAGGGGGTTTGGGTTGCTGCTTCTTTTGAATGGTGACCTTACTGCATAAAGTTGTCTGACTGTCTGCTCTCCCTGCCAAGTGATGTATGTGAGCATCTGGTAACTGCCGGGGGGACCTGATCATTCATTTTTCTAGATTTCTGTAACTAAGATCACACATCCACTCCAGGGTCTGTATTGGCTGTGTTGGTGATGTGCTTCCATGCTGGAGCCAGCCCCGTGTATAGGGCCATGGGCAGAGCCGCCTCTCTGAGCAAAGCAGAGGGGTAAACGTGCCCTTTTGGGGAGCTAGAATATTCTGGGATTGCCGAGTGTATCAGAATTAGTCCCATGTGTGCATCTGATATCTGAGTTTACCTCCGATCTGGGTGAATACAGTCTCCTCCTGCCTTCCTGGGCATGTTTGGGTGGGCTGCTGCGCATCATGGGTGTTGGTCATGACACGAGTATGGGTGTTAGGATGGCTTTGGTGTTCCCTTTTCGCTGAGCTGCGTGGTTGCTGTGGGGAGGGAGGGGTGAAGGCTTCAGCCCCCGCCGTACCCATTCAGATATACGTGGTAAATGGCTTCAGTGGGGACCTACACTGCAAACCCCACGAAGATGGGGACCCCACAGGCCTTTCCCATGCTCATGTCTTAACAACTCGCCCTCAGCTGCTCTTGGGCAGCAGTTAAAGCAGAAGGAAACATCTCCTTTCCTCCTCTGCTGCCCGAGGACACTGGCTTTCCCCCTTTGCTCTTCTGTGGTCAGAGCTTGGCTGAGCAAACCTGCAAGAACCTGCGTCCGGGTGCCCCATGGATGTCACCCAGTGTCACCTGAGGTGCCCGTCCACCTGTCCCCCAACACCTCGGGGCAGAGGCAGCTCTGATCCAGCCTGTGTTTCCCCTCTGGGCATCGCAGCATCTCAGCGTCCTGCTTGTATCTCCATGTTGGAGCTGCCATAGCTTCTCCAGCAGGAACGTCCAGCCTGGAGACCAGAGGTGGGATCAGCCTGGGTTTGGCATGGCGTGTGGACAGACCAGATTTTATGTCCCAGTGTGTAGACGGACCAGCTTTTTCTGTCCTGCCTTCTTTTGGGATTGCTCCGACACCTGGGCATCATGATGTTGCCTTGCACATTCAAGCCCTCGTCTTAAATCCTTGGTGGGTTTGTTCTTCCATAGGACTTTTGTAGGTCGCTCCTTCTGGGAGATGGGACTCAAATCAAATGTGAGCTGAGCTGGGCAATCAGTTGTTGACATACTGAGTGTCAACAAAGCACAACGAGCTGAGTTCATGGTAAGAAGCAGGGTTACGCTTCAGAAAGATCAGCCCCGGTCTAGCTAAATATTGACCTTGCCTGGTGCTGCTTCTGGACGTTTGGCGGATGGATTTCACAGATCCTGGAGAGGAAGCCGGGAGCAAGGGAGCAGACGGCGCCCCGAGCCTCATCAATTATACATCAGTTTTAATTTCTGAAGTTAAAACCTTCAGCTGCTGAGCTGTGGGTGAAGGTGCCGCCAGGGGAGCAAGAGCGACTCTTGAGGGACACGAATCCCATGGACAGCTGCTTCCAAAATACCGGCGTCTGAATGATGGTGTCATTCCAAAATAATCCATTTCATGAGGCTGTTTTATGGGTGGTTTCTATTCTTTGCTACTTTGTGTGTACGGGGGGTTTCTTGTTTAAGCAAGGACAATAAGGTCTCGCACAAGGGGCTGGTTCCTTGCCCTCGCTCTGTTCTCTCTGCTTTCCATCACAACCTCGCGCTTCTCCAGTCTGCTAATAGAAACCCAAATTGTGTTCTCCATGCATGAAAAGCTAAAGAGGGCCAGAACTGAGCCTGAATGTGATCCAGACCAGGCATGCCCTTGTCCTTTTGGGTGCTGGGTGTCAAAAAAAGATCCCTCACCTTGGGAGATCTTAAGATCTCTGCGTCGGGGTTTACGGCCTCGTTGTCTCCACGTGGGATCCTCAATCATTTGTTTTTTCTCACAGCGTTATTACTAACTTCTTCTGTCCCGGCTTTTAGTTGTGGGCTTTTTCAGAGTCAGCAGGTGATGTTTATAGATGGGAATTTGTCTGTGTAACGTGGTTTCTGGCTGCAGTGAATTCGTTCCCCGGGGGTGTGGGGACACATCCCATGTGTTTTTTCTCCGGTGCAAACGATTGTTTGAAACATCCATCTGCTTTATCTGCCCTTGTGTTTGCAGTCGCCCTTTGTAGTTGCTGGCAGCATCTTGTCTCCTTTGCTTTTTGTTTATTTAGGGTGATGGTAAAATATCCCTTCCCTTTTGGGGGGTGTGGGAGCCTTTCCCAGCTTGGCTGATCCTGAGGGTCAGGGGAATAAAACATCGTGACACTGAGATCATCCCGAGCGCTCCGATGTGACCTGGACAGTGCTGGTTCCAGCTGGGCGCTGGTGCTGGTGCTCCTCAGAAATGGGCTTTCAGCCCCATCCTGCCCTCGCCCTCCACAGGCGATGGCGCTGGATCCGTGGCAGATTTAGTGTGTGCTGTGGGAAGAATAAAGGCTTCGGTACACTTAACTTCTAGCAAAACCTGGCCAGTGGAGTAATTTTTCTTTGGGTTTTGAATCAGTGCGATGTTCCAGCTTGTTTGGCTGTCTGGGATGATTTAGAAAGCCTGCTTAGCTTCAGAAAATAAAAAAGTAATAATACAACAAACAAAACCAAACCAAACTGTCTGAACAACCCAGTGAGGATATATTTGATACTTTTTCCTGGCAAAAGTTAAATAGTTTCCATCCCTCTTCAGTTTCAAGCCTTCAGAAGGTTTATGGGTCCTTCTGCCTGTGCGTGTCCGGGATGCACAGGCTCCGGAGTCTTGCTCAGGTTTTGTGTCCCCGTCACGGGCAAAGCGTGACCTGGAGTGACATCTGGACAAGTTGCAAAATTCCATCTAGAAACATGTCTTTTCTTATGCCGAGCCCCAAGCCACGTAGCTGTTTGTCTCATGTAGCTGTCCCAGCCTCACCGCCAGCGGGACATGGCGTGGGACAGGACTTGCCTCTTCCGTACCTGGTACCCAGCAGTTTTCTGGGTAGAAAGAAGAGGATAATGGTAAATGGATTGATTAGTTTTTTCCTGGGGATGATTCAGCGGGGTCCACTTCAGAGGAGCAGGTCGGGGATACCCCCGTGTACTATGTGTACATTTACAGTTGAATATTGAACTTCAAAGGATGATGAACTTCAAAAGCTGAGATGAGTGGTATTTCAGAAGGGCTTGAGAGCCAGCTTGAAAATCGTACAAGCCAGCTTATTTTAGGAATTGGGCATGGACAGAACTGTTTGTGAATTTCTTTTTTCAACCTTCAGAAAGCCACTTAAATCTTTTCAGCGCCTTGGTTTGCACTGTCTGTGTGGTGGAGAAAGCAGCTGCTGCCCAAGCAGTGATAATACCTCAGTAATACTTAAATACTTTAGCTCACCTCGACAAACTATAGCAGGACTATACACAAGCATTGCGTTTCTCCATCGGAAAATAAGAACCTGTACGCGAGCCACGAGCGAGCGCTTCCCAGCGCACAAAGCCGGGCTCGAGGCAGCTGTGCAGCAGCTGGCCTGACGTGCTGGGTGGAAACATCTGGATGGTCTGACAGCGTACGGAGCCTCGCGGCTGAGGCGCTGTGCCGGCTGCTGCGGTGCGCAGCATCTCGCCGTCGCTGGTGGAAGGACGTGCTCGCTGGTTCGTCACATCAAAGTCTGGAGCAGAAAGGCTTGGCTTGCACAAAACTTAACACCTCTCCTTTCTTGGGCTGCTGCGGCTCTGCTCACAGCCGGAGGCTGAGTGGTGTAATTGAGGTTCGTGTGCTAAAAAGATAACGTAATTCTTTTGCTCGGCTTCAAAATGCACTTGCTAGCGCTGTGCCAGCTGCACCTCCTACTCGATGGACGGCTGCTCAGACGGTGGGGTGGTTGGTTGCAGTTTTATTTCGATTAAAAGCAGTCCTTCTGTTTCCATGTAGAGAGTAAACGGCAAATGTTTTTCTAATTATGAAGCCGTCTGGTCCTTACAGCAGCAAGTGGAGCTGGGTTATTTGGCAGCCCCAAAGCTCAGCCTAGCATGCGGCTGGGGCTGTGCGCGTTGCCGGCGCTCGGGACCAACTGCGCGAGATAGCGGCGTGTGGAAAATTCAGATTCCTGAATTCCTTCCCAGCTCTTTTCCCGTAGTTTCCACTTCTCCAGCACGTCCTGGTGTTCCTCGTGCCGATCAGCCACCATTAGCTCCCTCAGAGCTCGCTTTTCTGCTGTGAAATGGTGGTTTATGAAGTCCCTGGGTAGACCCAGCGCTATTTGCTTGGCCCGGCTCTGTGGCACGTTGCCGAGTGGTGCCGTCCCCAACCCACCCGAGTTCCTTGTGCCACCTCCTGCTCCCTCAGCTGCCCAAGTGACACCGAGCGAGTTGGGAAGGGCAAGGAGCTGGCACAGCCCGGCCAGGCTGCCGTGGGCTTTAGGACGGAGCCGTACGCAAGGGGCTGCGGGTGGGTTTTTTCCCCTTGTGCCGACGCTTTCGGTGAGCGCGGGGGCCGTGGGAACGTGCTCCGGGTGTCTCCACTTCCAGAGGAGACAGCTCCTGCGGCCGACATAACACAGCCAGGGGAAACCAAGCCAGGAGGGGACCGAACAGCAGCATAATTTCAGCTTTTGGCAAGAAAGACGTTGAACCGGAGCCAGCTCGCTTCCCGGGTGCCGTGTGCCGAGCGGGACCTCGGTGCTCCCGGCGTTCTGGAGGGGCCATTCCCTCCTTCCCCTGCTCCCGTGCTGGGTCCCAGTTGCTCCTGAGTCCCGGTTTGCACCGTGCCAGCGGGACATGGTGTTTTGCAACCCCCGGGGGGCCGTG